>NC_045641.1:11305894-12555894 GCF_009829145.1 Chiroxiphia lanceolata
GAGCCTTTGATGGAAAATGGACACCATCACTTATTGAATTCTGCAACCTTTTCATGTATTCAGACAGTAAAAGTAACAGCATAGTGTAAAGAATTGAGAACAGATCTGTCTGTCTGCACCTCAGGACACTGGGTATGCACTACCAACACACTGCATGGAGGGTTTAATATCCTCTATGTTGCACCCCTACTGCTAAATGCATCCCACCCAGGGAGTTAACCATAGCCCTAAGCAAACTGATGAAGAGTGCAAAATGCTTTTGCTGATCAGGACCAGCCCCTTGCAAGCTGGCTCAGGGTTAGCTTTAATTAAGGAGTAACAATGTTACCTTGAACTACAATGATTTAATTTTTTTTCTGACAGCTTTTTTTTTTAAGTGAAATTTAATTTGAACATGGATTGAGTTGTGTTGCAGGCCACTTAAATGATTTTTTTTTTCCCTGCATTCGTATGCAGTGCAAGTCCAGGAGTATGTAGAATTTTCTGTCATTAAGGACAGGTGAGGGTAAAGGTTCAGCCCCTCTAGGTGTGCAGGGGACCCTAACATGGAATTCATGCAAGTTGTGTGTCATGGTACTGGTTGCAGGCAGTAAGGGCACAGGATCCAGTGCCCACAGGGAACTCAGGAACTATATTATGTATTAGCATAGACAAACTCTAAAAAAGAATTAAGTTACACAGTTAAAGAGTACTTGCCTGTTACATGTTCACCAGAATGGAAAGGCTTTGTGATTATGGGCTGCTGGCAAAGCTACCATGGAGTGCATTTAGTTATCACTGATGTAGTTTTTCTAATTTCCATAATAAAGTTCTTGTTCTTTCACACACATACTCAGTGCTTATGAATGGGGAAATATTGCTTATTGCAGGTTCCTCAGAGAAATAACTTCTGATTTCAAAAACTCAGAAGGTTGTGTGTTTCTTATGTTCAAGAGAAATATTTGCTATTTAAATGAGTTCCCTGTGGCAGCTGTCATAGCAGAAGGTTTCCTGCTGTTCAGCCAAACGCAGGACTTTTTCCATTGCACCAGTAACAGTAATATTTAGATATGTGAGAGTTAGGGGCAAGTTCATATAAAATGCTCTCTATACCAAGTGGAGAGTCTTGCTTGAATCAGCCCCTACCCATTGGCTATAGAGGAAGATTGAAGCACTGATTTAGGCTGCGTGCCTAAACTTTATAAAGCTAAGTGAAATGAATCATGATTTGGTGGGATAATTTATGCTCTCGGGAAATGTAATGTAAACTTCTGTAAGTACCCCTTAAGTAAAACAAATGTAAACTTCTGTAAGTACCTCTTAAGTAAAACACTTAAGTGTCAATATATAGATGTGAGAACTCAAAGACAAAATGTAACTAACTATGAAAAGCATGACATTTTCCAATATATAAACTAGTTTGATGCAGTAGATTAACTTACTCTTATAAATGTCATACAGAAGTTCCAGAGTGTAATTTTATTATTTATTTCCCCTAATGTATTAAGGATATTTTGGGGTTGGAGATATGGTAAAATCATATATTTCCCCATGGTATCACCAAGAACAGATCTACACAACAAACAGCAAAACATCTGTAATGATAAAAGACAGGTTCTGTGGGAGTTTAGATATCTTCTTCCAAGTTTCCAGAGAATGATTAAAAAAATTCTATTCTACTCCCTACTTTGCTGCTTATCTTAAACTTGGGAATGTATTTTGCTGCCTCTGTACATCACCTAACATACTGAGGAACCCAAGCATTGCAAGCAGGAAATAATAATATTTTTTCATGGTACAATGATAATTTAATACATCAGTGCTGGTTTTCTAGTGATTGGAGAGTTCTAGTCTGGATTTTTTAATTCAGTGAGAGAATACAGAGGAGAGTTGAAACATCACCATTACCTTCATTGGGGGTAGGTGATATTTTTGTAACTGCATTTTAAAATGCAATTCATTAAGAAATAAGAAGAACTGCTTTAACACATTTTTAGTTTAGCTAAGAAGGTTGAGTTTTCTTCTAGTTTGCATCTGGCTTGGTTTATATCCTACTGAAAATTTACTCCCAACCAAATAAAGCATTACCATTGCATTTATTTTTTACTGTATTAATATGTTCTATAGATAATGTGGTTCACTTCTTTTGGTCCACTTTACCTGTTCTTAAAACACTTGGCTAGACCACAGCAATCTGACTTCATTTGATATAGGACATTACCTCATGTTTCAAGCAATCATAACCACACAGGTATTTTAAACCAGATCAGTTTGGCATGAAGTACAATCCCTATCCCAGCTTGTTACCTATCCCTATCCTTGTGTTACCTATGGTGTTTCAGACTGTATTAACATGAAGGTGGACTCCACTGTGCTATTTCTAACCTTCACAGCATTACCCTGGACTGCTGTTGACCTCAGGCTAGACAAAGGCTATGACCAAATTCAAGTACCTTGATTTATTTACATGGGAGTCAAGGAATGTGACTTTTCAATTAAAGCTATTCCCTACAGAGCTGCAAGATCTCATTTACTTGGAATGCAAAGCCTTTTCCTGTGAACTAAACTCCTCCAGATCCAGGGAATGCATTTAGCAGCCTGTAATACTGTAGCTCTGGTTTTATCACATATCTATGCTTCCTCCTAAAGAGTTAGATAACATATGTGGGTTTTTATTAAGGTATAAGTCTATATGGTCTGATCCAAAACTCCTCAGTAAAATGCTGGTCTCTACTTCGAAGCTAAAGATTCTAATCTCTTTTAAACTTTTGGCATCATGAAGTTATTCTGAATATGTGCTCATATCTGTGATTACTCCTTCTCAGCTATCTGCTCACAAGACTGCAGACTCATGCAAAAGTCCTGAATGCACCTTTGCAAGAACCTTCACTCACTCACTCATTAAATTTCTTCAAGGTGAGTTTTTGGATAAAAGAAATATTTCCTTTCTCACATATTTTCTAATTCATTATAATCACACCCATGACAGTCTGGAGTAACTAAAAGCTGGTTTTCCTTTCTGGAGATAATTTTTGCAATGACATTAAAAAGGGACTCAAGTATGCTTTTATGCTTTCAACTAAACCAGTGGCTTTGTTGTAAAATCAAAATTTGGCTTAAAAATTCCATACTTCAATTAACTCTTTTTTCCTCCGTCACTCATCCCTTCAACCCCTTCAGAGCCTTTAAAAGCAGGTTAGGACATATGTGGGAGACAAAACCAAAGGAGTTTTTTTGGTTTGGTTTGTTTTTTTCCTTTTGGCACCTGAAATGGAAACTGTCAGTTGGAAATGATATTGCCTCTAAGTGAGGGAAGGGGTTGGAGATAAGGCACTGTCTGCAGGTTCAGAAAAGTGTGCTGAATGTATATCTTATAATGTCAGAGAGTTTACAGAAGGGCAGAGTATTGCCAAAGCATATAGGATTTGCTGTGTAAAGACCATTTGAGCACATAATAATATTGAATTACCAGATGCTTACAGGATATTGGTTTGAAATGCACCGCTCCCAATGTTTCTGCAGTGGATGGGTGTAACACTGGTTGGATGAGTTGCACGACTGTGGCTGTATAATGAATTTACCAACACTCAGCAAGTGTTCAAACACTTTGGTACAGAGCTGAGGATCCAAAGGCTTTAGGGATTATTATAAGAAAACAGAAGTAATATTTTTAAAGTCAAGGTTGTCTCTTGTGTCAGGGGGTTAAACAGCCTCAGCACACATCCACCCTGAACTTCTAGAGCTTATTTTTTGCACTGAGTTTGGACAATCTTCTCACAGGCTAACTCAGTGTCCTGAGGAGGTAGGTCCTACAGAAGTGGGTCATCAGTGATAGAGAGAGCAGACCACACCCCAGACCAGACAGAGAGGGGCAGGGTGCCACTGCCTTGGCTCTGCCTTCTAATAAATTTAGCCCTGAATCTGAATCACCTGTCTTGAGTCCTATTCTGAATGGAACATTAAAAAGGAGAAACCAGTAAGACTTTTCCTCTCCATTTCTTCGCAAGAAATAGATACAGAGTGCTAGAGAATTATGTTGGTTTTGTTGAAGAATCAGAGAGCTTAAGCTCCTAACTGAAAAGAAGGAATGGTTACCACCTCAACTAATATTGCTCCCAGCAATAAGAGAAAGCTTTATGCATTCAGACTATGTCATGATCTTCACCTGACAGGCAGAGAGGTTCAGGGAGCAACTACATTAAAAAAAAAAAAAGAAAAAAACAAAGAAAGAAAAAAAAAAGAAAAAAAAAGAGGGAAGAATTGCCTTTCTGTTTCTTATAACACAGAAGAACCATTCTGCTGCATGTAGCTCTATGAATAGTCTTATAGTCAGGTTAGGAAAGCACTTTTGGTGGACTAGAGTGCAGCTATAACCTCCTCCAGTATTAACTGGACAACGACAGATGGTGTAGATGGAATAGTGTCAGAGGCTGCAGGAGCAATCAACACGTTGAAGCTGAGTCCCTCAGGCAAGAAAATTCTGCCTAAGTGTAGTTTACATCTTGGGATTTCATTCAAGCTTAGTTGAACTTTTAAGACATGTAGTCCATTCTGAACTCTTACAAAAACTATCGACAGTTTGCAACACTTAACTGCACTGCTTCAGTGTGCAGCCAAGTAGTTCCTACTGCTGTGGTGACAGACAATCCAGGCAGATGATTTATTTGCTTATTGTGATTTTCATTGCAGATTTTAGCAACTCATTAAAAAAAGCACATTCCTCATAATGCAGAATGTATTGAAATTTGCCATCTGCTTCACTCTAAGCATCTATAGGGTTTGGTTGACAACTGCAGCCCATCACTTCTGGCATGGCTAACCCACATCCCAATGATTTTGACTCTCCTTTTTCCCAATTTGGCATTCTCCTCTTCAGGTTTGAAACAAAACCTCATCAACTCCACACAACTACTTTTAACCTTTAGGGCATCCCTAGTGACAAGAATGGGCTTCTGGAGTGTGAAATTAGAATATTACCAAAAGTGTGAATCTTTTCTTCGCACCACACAAAGGAGCAGGAATGCTGGCAGATGAATCATGTTCTCCAAAAAATGTTGGCAATTGAGGCAAAACACCATGAAGTGGGTAAGAAATATATATATGCTGGGATGTAACTGTCTGTTGCACCCAGCCCAACTGGCACACACCGCACTCTATGCACCAGCTGGCAGGAGATCAGCAGCTATCATAGAAACATTTAAGATGCCTATTAAACTTTTGGCATAGGCAACAGGAACTGTTATCATCTCTCTACTGGTCAATGGGATCCCTTTGCAGCTTCATTGCATTTCCTTGGAGAAAAACATCTACATGATAGAACTGTGGGTGCAGTAGCACCCTGAGGAAGTATCTGGATTGACTCCAAGGACTGAATGGCATCTCTAACTATTTTACTGCCAGCACTTCCACTCTATTTTGGTAAGCATTCTGCTGGCTTCCAGACCTCCAGCAGCCTGCCTGCCATGCTGCTGTCCATAGATCCCAGCCCCAGGATCCCTGTCCATGGCCCTTTATCACACTCAAGTGCCAGCTTCTCTCACTGCCCATGCGCTGGGGAACCTATTGCTTGTTCAGTGCATTCCCCAGAGCATCAGGTTCTTTTTCCGGTCCAGCATTGGAAGATACAATAGCTACAGAAACCAGACATTTCTTATTTTTTAATGTTGCCTTCCTTGCTCATTTGATATATAATGGGACTACAGTGCAGAGAGGCATAGACTCTATGAATTATTGTTGTCAATCAAAGCCAAACCACGCAGTAAGTTCAACAGTGACACAAATGACAAATAATTTTAAAGAAAAAGAAAACCAGGACTTTGCTGCCTACTCAGTACTTTTCTAAGAGACAGACAAAGGACTTCATATTCTTGTGCTGTCAGTCTTGCATCTTTTATAAGCAGTACTTTAGTTAAGAAGTCTTAAAACACTAGAGAATGCTGATAAATATAGCAGCTATTTTATCTGCATTGCATTGCACATTCCATGTAGCCTGTTTAATGATGTTTTATCTGTATTAACAGTTTCTTACAGGCAGGAACATATCTTTTTTGTCTCTCTCCCTTTCTCTTCCTTTCCCTCACTCCAGAGGGCTAAAATGTTTGTTGTGGGAAAATGTCGCACAAAGAGAACTACTGGATTGTCTCATGATATCATCTTATTTTAAGCAACTCTTAATCCTATGTCTCATTAAAATTTCCTGATGTTCTAGCATTTCTGAAAGAAAAAAAAAATCGGATATCTTTGCAATTGGATACTAAAAGCTGTGTGTACTAAAATTATTTATTCTAAAAAATTCCCATTGAGATCTTTTTAAAAACAATGTAGAGCCTTTCACATCTAAGCAAGAGAAAGGTATTTGTCATGGTCTGAACTGGTTGTTATAATCAGTGTCATCACACAACAGTAGTCAGGTGAATAATTCATAATTTAAAGTTTCTTTTATTGATACAATGATATACCCTTTCATTTTTCATACATTTTTCAATCACATTGTATTACTCAATTGATCTAATTACATATCTAGTATCAACTAAGCCAAAAATAATTTAAGCTCTCAGTCCTGGTCTCTGATCAGTAAATAACACGTTACACATGAAATAGTTGTTTTCCATTCTAATAAATTTTCTCCAAATCTTTCAGGTGTTCAGTTTTAAGATATGAAGAGCTACGTTTCACAAAACAGTGCACAGCTCCCTTATAAAACCTCTTTTATGGTCCCATTCGATACAAACCAATGTTTAAAGCAATATTAATGCATTTTATAAAACCACAGAAACCCTTTCATCTAGAAACAGTTTGTAAAAATAGAGGTCTTTATTTTGAATATTATCTGAATTAATAGTGTTTTAAAATGATTATTATTAAAACCAGGATGGTCCTTACCTAATAACTTCAATCTGTTTTCCTAGTGAAAACCACCCTGTTCATAAAGGACACAGACACACCAGTGTGGGATGCTACCCATGGCAAGCTGTGAGGGAAGGTCAGGGAGTCAAGGACCAGAGACGTATATTTGATGCGGGCATCTCCCTGCTGAGTTTGAGGTGCCCCACTACCCTTAGTGTGGGGAATTACATTGCTTCAGGCCATACCATGAGTTCCAGAATTATTTTTTTTCCAGATGAATTAATTTCAGTTAAATTAATTACAGTAAGAGGAAATCTTACACCTACAGTTGTCACATCTACAATTCTGTGACAATGCACATGTCTATGGAGAGAAATCTGTGAGGGCTTCATTGTCATGTAACACACGACATATACACAAAAGATCACATTCAAATTAAACTTGTCTGTAATAGGAAACTTTGTTGCTTTAAGAGTTATTATACATGTAAGGAGAAATCCTGTTACACCAGTATACAAGGGTTTATACAGATGTATGTCTTCCAGTCTGTGGTGTGAAATAAGGTAAACCAGTGTAAGATCCGACACATTTACTAACAGGCCTATGGCAGTAAAAATAACAAGACTAATACATCATACATGAACTCACACATTTTAACAGCTTTCACTTTGTAAACCAGACTTGAAATATTCCTTGTATCTGGCAATCTTCATATCAGCCATCAAAAGGAGGGCTTCTTCATTAATTTTCAGCAGATGCCATTAAGTACTGTATATTAAATATATATATATTGAAGAAAAATAATGGTAGGAATTTTATTGCACAGTGTTTTGGCATAACTTTTTAGAATATCATGTTCCAGTCACTGCTTTCCACTATGTCACACCTGCTTACACCATTTATGACATGTTGCACTGCACAAGCATAATGCAAAGTGACTTATCTAGTGTAACACAAAGTGAGGCATTAGCAAATGTATAAATAGCTTTGAGAGGGAACTAGATTTAGCAAGGAAATTTTGATTACATCAGACAGTGCAGGTTTTGATAGACTTTTAGTCAGTTTGCAATAGAAGTCTATATGTTTGCATTATTCAGTGCAATTTAATATGAATTACAAGATGAAGAATGTAAAGAGACGTTCTGGTAAAACTCTGTGCCATAACACATTAGAGAAACATGAGAGCTATATTTATGGGCATTACATATCAAATTTAAAGAACAACAAACCCCAAGTATTTAAAGACTCATGTCATTTACTAGAGCATAACACAGTCCTGAAAATACTTAAGCCTATGAATAATTTAACATATGAACAGTTAAGATAATATACATCACTTGTTCTATAGGTGCTGAAGAGACTAAGCAGGTATGTGCTTTTAAGCGTGTGTGGACATATTTTGTCTCCAAGGTTTTTTATTATCTAATATTTTTTCCTCTTTACAAGAAAATACTTCTAATAATCAGGAAAATAACACAAAATTTTAAAACATAGAAATAGATGAAAAGATGCTATACTATGTAAGAACAATTTTACAGGAATATACTTTGGCTCAACCAACTGAATTCTCATAATTACATGGTTACTTTACTTCCATTTTTTATTTGTAACAAGTAATAATCAGAAAATTAAAAAAAAAAAAACAACCAGCTGCACATTCTTAGAATAAATAATTGGAAAAAAAACTTCTCACTAAAAGTTTTACTCAATATGTTCTCTTCAAAAGATAAGCTTTGTTGGCAAAAAGACTAAACTTTCCCATGAAAAAGTACTTTAGAAAAATAGCTAAATTTAATCAGCATAAAACCTTGATGAAGATTTTCCATTACCACAAGATAAATATAGAAATAGTACGTTTTATTAGTTCCATGACATAATTGGAAACTATCTGCAAAACATGTATATAAGGATACAATGTTAACATAAGCAACTTTTAGATTGCTGCCCTGTGATTTAAGGCTTTTTTTATTGTGCTACACTAGTATTTCCTCTACATAGTTTTGGATAGAGAATACATAATACTTTTAGAGCTCTTCCTTGATTACTCCAATATGCTTTACAGGAAAACATAAATTCTACCAGTAAATCTATGAGAAGCCAGCATATCCTATTCAGATCTGAATTCTGAAATATTTTTAATTTATGTAAAATGGCAGTGGTATTTCCAACTACTGAAAATTACACATATATTTCTGCAATGAACCACTCCAAAGTGACTCACAACAGTTAAGAAGTGGTGGAACATGAGCACTTGGCATGATTCTGGCATTGTATTTTTTAACATACACTATATTTCAAATGGGGAACATTTCTGCACTCATTAATAGAGCTTGCTTTTTTCAGCAGGACTGTAGACATGTAAATTCCAACACAGACTGGAATATAGATTAACACTGGAGCACAGATTAACAATAATAGGATAACAAAAAAGAATAATTTTAAATATTGTTTGTACCTAGAACTGTTTCAGTTTTGGCAGTAGGTTTGTGTTTTAGAAAATGGAAATTAATTTCAGAAACCCCAACATCCCTCTTGGAAACAGGCAATTAGCTTTGCTAAAGCACAGTATTTTTTCTGATATCAGCAGTACGTACATATGCAACACAACAGAGAACAAGACTGCATGAAAGCAGAAGGTTTTTTTAATAAAAAAAATGATATATTAATTTTATTATCTTCTAATACTTTTTCCTTTTTTTTACATTCATGGGATTAGTTGACTGTCTCTGGCACATATAATGCAGTGGGGATCTATGAGACAATCATTTATTTCCAAAGAGTAAGAATAATTGAGTTAATTAGCAGATGTGAATGGGAAATAGCTCTCCAATTGATGAAAAATTTCAAGATGTTAGAAAATAATTATGGCAAAAAGGTATGAAAATTAACAATTGCATACATTTGTAATACCCAAACCCTCAAGGAGAATTGACTGCAGAACAGTTTAAACACTAGATTGGTTACTAAATATTAGTTTTGATAATTTAGATTTTTTTTCACAGTTAGAAAATAAATCTAACTTTCAAATCTTAAAATGCAATTTTTGTCATCATAAGTACTGCTGAGATAATTCAGTTGAATTTTGAGAGCAAAATGCACCATTGCCTAAACTTTCCACAAATTTGTAAAAGTTTCAGTTTTGACAAATCAACACCACTGAAACAAATCAAAACAAATCTATGAGGAAAACAAAACTCCTGTAACGTTCTGATCAATTCTGTCAATCCTTTCTTTTCTAGTGGGGAATTTTTTTCATACTCGAATTCCTCCCACATTCTTCTGCACTGCAGACTCTTTCTAAGTAAAGACACTCTTTGATGTAATGGGGAAAACAAATTTTCCAAGGAAGTTCCTTAAATGTATTTTTCCAGTTGTTCAAGCTGCCAAACCATTCTCATAGAAAAAAAAATATTGTTATACTTTCAGGCTTTTGAGGGCAGAATTCAAGAGTTTCTCCTTGCTAGAGTGCAACTGTGGGCATTACAAAGTACATCCTGTAGCAGTTACATCCCATTTTACCTGTAGGACATGACATCCCATTTACACAATCATTTCATACTGTAAATTTTTGCTGACAGATTCCATACATTTCAAACAAGGACTTTTAATTCACAGGAAGCAACTCCAGGTGATCCTGGAGTTGCAGCAAGATAAACATTGAAGATTAACCTGAAACTCCATGATTTCCCAAATCCATCCCCTGCCCAGTTCTGAAGAGCTGCATCAGAAGAAAATTAAATTTAAATGCATAACCCAGTTTTGCCTAGAAGGAACAATTTTTATTTATTTCCTTGAAATTTAAAATTACATAGGGGGAAAAAAAAAAGATGGACCTCCAGACTCCCGAGTTAAGTAAACAACATAAGATTCCTAATTGCAGGCATTGTCTTGAATTCTTCTGATACCAACTTGGAGTAATTCCTCTTTATTTCAAGCAATGACCTTAGAAACCCACACTAGGAAGGAAATTGTCCAATTCTTTGTTTCTTGGGACAATAAAAGACACTTCCAAAGTGTTGTTCAGATTTCAGGCATACTTTGAAGGGTACAGATGTCAACGAGACAGGTATAGTCCCAGCTTGTTGGGTAGAACAAAACCTGCATCCTATGATAAAAAGGTGTTGAGGTTCATTGGCAGTATGGTGACAACTGTAAAGACTTTTCCTTTAGCTCTGAAGATGGGGCTGCCAGAAAGAGCAAAATCTTAGAGGCTGATTCACTAAAAACCCCCAGAACTGTAAAGAAAAAAAAAAAAAAAGGTGGCACAATTTACACAGGAATACTAAACTATTGTTTTGCCGAAACATTTTTAATTCAGTCTGAAGAAGGTGGGTTAATTAAGTGTCCACACGGTTCATGGAGAGAGTGGGCTGATTAGATCATGGCTGTGTGTTTCTGTTAGAGGTAGAGGCACAAAGCCAATGGGAAAATTATAAACCAAAAACATAACAAATCTGAAAAGCTATGATACTGCTGTATAGGCACTTCTGGCATGGAGAGAGTGAACAACCACATGGAAAGAAGAGGCTTCTTGGTTTTGTTCCTGTTGTGTTGACATAAAGAGTGTTTTGTCCAGAATTTCTCTAAACAGACAGGGTTCGATTCAACAGCAGCTACTTCTGACAATAATTTTTTCATCCTCATGAAATATTCCCTGAGATCCTGAATTCTGTCAGAATTGCAGGGTCAAAGGAGGTAAGGTGTCTTCCTATTCATGTGTACAGACTTTCATATACTTTACATTTATTGAAGCTGCTAGATTTTAACTGTAATGTATTTTTATCTGTAATTTAAATACAACAAAATGGGATTACTGAATCATTTCCTCTGTAAAATTTAAATCCCTTTTACTCTTTCTTTTTAAAGCACAGTGAGGTCCAGGGCACTGTACAGTAACCTTCAGATTTCTTTAACACATTCAAATGGGAATTGGAAATACTTTCATAGCTATGCATGCTATTAAACACTAACATAATATTATAGCTGAGTATACAAGTAGAAAGAGTACAGAGAATAAATTTTGATGTGCTTCGTTTTTTGCAAGCGCACAAAAGTAAGAAATAACTTGTTTGGGCAAGACTTCATATTTTTAAAGTAGATTTGCTCAGTTATTTATTTAAATCTCTTAAAAATAAAAATAAAATGCTGCATTATTCCCAATTTCCTATTTCTACAATAACACTATTTCACTCGATGTTTCCTTAAAGCAGTATAAAGTAAAGAGATTCACAAACAGACACATGTGCAGCAACATCTGGTTAGTTATTGGCCTTCTTTGATCTGGCACAGGTAATATGACAAGATGAATGTTTTTTTTTAAGCAGTCTAGTATAATTACACTGGCAAAAGCATCACAGTCTATATTAAGATGAAGTTTCAGGAAAAATTATGCTAAAACTCAACAAGTGTGGTTCAGCCATCATAAAAATTTGATGCAGAGCTCTGACTTTAAAGTTAAAAGCACATTATGTTTGTGATTTTGAAATGTACTGGAATAGTAAAAGACTCTTTGTATTTCCTGTTTCAACATATTCCCTTGAAATTATAAAACCACTGTTCTCCAAAACTCTGGACAGCCGTACCTTCGTTTGCTGAAAGGCTGAAAAAGTAGTGCAGGTCACAAAACGACTATTTAGGGAAAACACAAACCCATCCTGTCCCAAATCTCCCAAAAGAGCACTTCAAATTTTAAATACTCCAGAATGCTTGATAACAAGAGCAGATTAAACTTGAGAGCCCATGGCTTGACTATCCTTTGCTTTGCTGGCTCCTGGGAATTCCCAAGAAAGCACAGCCCGTTCGATGCCACCTGAAGCTGCCAAGTGAGAAGCCTGGCATGGAAGACTGCCACGTGCCACTGCAGACAAATGCTACTCAGCTGTGGCTTTGCTCCACACTGATGGTGATATATGTAAAGCATGATTAATATTACTGGCTGCAAATCCTGGGATTTAGTCAAGGTAAGGCTGAAAAGTACAAAGCTCTGTATCACTTCACTGCTGTGGTTGACCAAAAGCAGTCCCAGCCAGAACGCACCCTCACCTCATGCTGGAAGCATTGTGGTGGTGCTGTTGCACTTTGCTGGAAAAGCTCTGATTTACGACTAAATGAGAATTTGTCATTCATGGTAACAGTAGGAAAGAAATCAATAGCACATTCACAGCTGATCCCCAGCAGCTCTTGTTCTTCCTATTCCAAAAAAACATTCCTCGGTCTGGATAACTTCATTATCTAATGCTAGCCCCAATTACAGAAGGTTTAAAAGGTGAGTAGAACCCAGTCTTTCAAGTCATAGAAATTCTGTATTCCAGTTTATGTCAGGGACAGTCAACACCTCGTATCATTTCAATTTTAAGCCACACCTGCCTTGAGGAAGTTGTATATTCTTATATTAGTACCTGTTGGTAATGAAGAGAGTCAAATGATGCAAGGGTGGGGTAAACCTGCCCCAAAGTTCAGCCTGTGGTAGGCTCTATGTAGAGACACCACAAACTGTGTCTAAACTAGAATGTGAACTTCAGGAAACTAACGTGTTGTCTTCATAAGGACAGGACTTACTCCCTCTTCCTGTTTCCCAGTTCTTGTTGTTTCCCCGTTGTGGCGATTCTCTCTTGTAGCCCATCTTCTGTGTTTCAGAATATCTTTAGGTATTCTGAAACACATTACTACACAACTCACCAACACTTCTGAGCATCAGTGGAAGAAAAATGTTACCACCTTTGTGTTTTCTACAGAAATTGAGTTCTGCTAACTAATTATCAGTGTGTCCTCATCTGTTTGGCATTTATTTTTCTTTTAGAACAAAGCAAACCTAGGTGACTTTGCTCACTTTAGACAAAGATTCATAGTTTTCTCTGCTTTCAGAGCATAGATAGATGTGAACTGCTACAGCAGAGAGATTGGGTTATAATTCTTCTCTTTTATACAATTTGAACTTGGAGTACAATGTACTGCTGTTCTTCTTTATTGCAGTATCTAGAAATCCCAATTGATTATGAACTTTTGTTCTACAGGGTGTTTTATAGCCCCCTAGTAAGACATCCCAGTCCTCTGAAGCTGAAAATCTTCATGTTCATGGGAAAGCTATGTCCTCAATTTATAAAGTAAGAACTAAGTTGCAGACCACGTAAATGACTTCTTAATACCACCATCAAGGGCTGTGATAGGCAGGAAACTCTAAACTTGGTTTCTTAAAAAGTCAAAGGTGTTTCTCAATTAAGAGAAGTCATCTTGTATGTGGTCTGGTCACTTGAGGAATCTGGATTTAGAGGATTTCCAGATGATTGTTCTGAGTGTGAGAAATGAGATTTGCTCCCTTCTAGTGGAAAAATATAAAGTTTATGCATACAGGGATGTGTGATATACCTTCTCTAGTCTTTAAGAGGCATAAAGACATTTGTGCAGCAGATGCAAACAAGAAACTGAGAAGACTTGAAGGAATTCCTAGAACTGTGACACAGGAAGAAAAAGGGTGGCAACAGGAGAGTTTTGCATTGGGAATTTGTCAATCTAAAGGAACATTGCTTTAGACATATATATTTATTCACCTTTGCCTGTATAAAGATACGTAAAAAGTGTATAAATATGCATAAATATATATATTTTTATTTATACCTACATAAAATTTATAATAATATATGTGTATCATAGCATAGATTGTGCAGAAAGTAAGTTTCCTCCTACTAATATGAACTCTTTAAAAATGTCTGCCTCATTCTTGCCTACCTCACTTTTCCTTGACTTTCATAAAAACAGATTTCTGGAACTGAATTTCGTATTACCGATCTGGCAATGAATACTATACTGCTAATGTCAGGAGAGAGTCAGTTGCAGCTTCCAGCTATAAATGTGGTATTTGAACCTGGATCAACATCTACATCTGATGTCAAATGACATCTTTATTATATTAATAAATTTCTGATTAGCCAGTGAGGTAGCCCTTGATAATACACAGCAGGAGAGTTGGTGAAAGAGCATTGTAATTCAGGGAAAGATTATTTAGAATATTACTTAAAAGTGAAAGAAATATTTTTTTCCATTTCTCAACAGATATCTTTCTGTTTGTTCTGTCAAAGTCAAATGTCTCTTTCTCTTCCTTTCAAAGCTTTTCTTCCAGTTTTTCTTTGATAAGAAGGGATAATGTAAGGTGAGTAATGTACAGTGAGAAAGAGGGTAACACAGCATAAAGATTATGAGAATTCAATAAAACAGATATTTATGAAGACAGAACTTATAGACATTTATAGACAAAATGATTGTATAGAAGGAAATTAATTGCAATATTAATTTGCAATTCTGCACCAGAAAAATGGAAAGTTTGCCATAGTATACTGCTGTATTTTGAGGGGCAACACCACAGGTCTAGTGATTTTTGAGAAGAAAACTTACAAACTGTTGGAAGTAGCTGCCATTTTTTCATCAGCAGATACTGAAGTATTAGAAAGTAGAAGTCTGGGAATCTTCTAGGGATCTGGAGAACTGTAGGAAAAATTTTTATATCAATGTGAGTGAGGAGAGAATGTGAACACATGGATGCAAAATATCAGAAGGAGAGGGACTGTGAAAATTACACAAGTTGCTGAGGCCTCCAGTAGCAGGTCATCAATATCCTAGCACACATCTACTTGCAATTTCTCTGAACAAACAGGTCTGAAGCAGAGACTGACTAAATGTTAATGATTCACAGCAGTGGGACAAGGTAGAAAGATTAATCACGATCAGCATGCAAAGGGTACAGTGAGACATATCCAAAACCATCTCTTAAGAAGAACCTGTTACCTGTGGTGAAGGTTCAAAAATGGATGCTCTTGGGTCCTCCCCAGGTTTCAGCAGAAACAGGACATTCTGTGGGGCAGACAAGGACTGGCTGGGGAGGCACTCTGACCTCTGATGCCCCACAATGACCTTCACCAACCACTCTAATGACTCCTGCCGACCAGGTGCCTGCTGTGAGACATCTTCTTCTACCTCTTCTGTCAGTTTGCCCCAGAGTTTTGAATTTCTCTGCAAGGTCGACGTTGACCTAAGACCTGAACCCCATAAGGTCTCATAGGTGCTGTAAGCTCTCCCCAGCCATGCATAGAAGGATCCCATCACCTGCCCTCCATTTGAAACTCCTCTGGAAGTTCCTGTTTCTGATGATGGGACCATCAGACAGTTCTTCAGATGCTGAAAGAATCTTAGATAATGTAGGACATATACTGCTTCAGGCTTGCTTGCACAATCCAGCCTCTGTGCCGGATGGCAGGGACCTGTGTTCTCCAGCAGCAGATGTGTGTCCTTGAACAGCAGATATCAGAAAGCTGCATAGAGGAAAACAAGGAAGGAGGTTGTTATCCAGGGTGTGAGAAACCAGAAGATGGGGGGGCCTGGAAATGTGCCTTGGCTAGTAGAGCCAATAAAGTTACAGATATAGTGTGTGAAAGTGAATGTAACCAATAGAAAGTTAGAATAGAGTGTGTGAACCCTGTAGGACCCTTGATAATGTGTGTATTTTTGGAATAAAGTTAGAGCATTGACTGTACCTCCATGAGGATGTGTCTTTGACTCTCGAGCTCCTTTTTTGCATCTTCTCGTTTTACTCAGGTTTACTCAGTCTTTTTTGGTGATCCTGTTAGGAGTTTTCCTGCTATCTCCACACACATTTATCTGCTCCTGTCATTTTGCTCTGCATTTCCATTTTGACAGGCCGTGTTGCCTGTGCTGGACAGTCCCAAGCAGAGCTCTGAGGTTGCCCCAGGAGCATCACAAGATCCTGTGGGGGAGGGATCAACCAGGGCCTCTCAGTGCTGGGTTCTGCTCTGCTCTAGCCAGGGGTTGCACAGGGACCCTTGGTAGCCCCCTGGGACAAGTCCGTAGACTCACATCATTTTTCATCATGTTCATGTCCATCACTACCCCTGCATCTGACTTTTCTCTCACTCCATAGATGTGAGGGCATCTCCAGGCACCTTTTGATTTTGTTTAACTAATTTTTATTCACATTAAAATTTAACCAATCATTAATTTGCTCTTATTAAGGAAGTTGCTTTTTATTACTCACCTACACATTTGAAGATAGATATTTAGTTTAAATATGTTCAAATATAGGTGTTATATAAAAATAGGTAAATATATTCTATATGCAGCCATATATCTATAAATAAAATATTTATTTACACCTATTTTTACAGTTTTGTACATAACTTTATATGTAATAATCTATTGAAGGAGAGGTAGATATGTGTATATATAAACTTGTATATTTTCACATTGGATTACTTCCTGGCTAAAAGTAAACAGGGAGTCAGTCAATTGGGTTCAAAAAGCAACTGGCCAACCATCGAGAAAACATATTGAGTATGAGGCAGTTGGGCACAGCAGACACTGAGTGCCAGGGATGGGGGTCCCGTGTGCTGTACATACCTGGTACCACCAGTGGCACACCAGGCAGTGCCCCTACCAGCTCCATTCCATGCTGCACCACGCCCAGCTGTGCCTTTTGGCTCTTCCCAGAGGCCAGTCTTTGCTCTGGTAGGAGCCCTTGGCAGCTTTGAAGGGCAAAATAAACACTCCCATTATTCAGCCATCTCAACAAAGTTTCCTAAAGCTTTAATTTGCTTAATTTTACTATGCAGATCTTTCCTATCTGTCTCTATTAATTGTTCCAGCAACAGACTAATTGCTGAAATTACTGCTGTCAACTGCATTGCCTTCTTCTTCAGCCGCAGTGTCTGTGGACTAACCCAGGATGCCCGACCTCAGTTAATGGAAGCTTTTATTAATGCTCTGTGGTTGCTCTGTATCATTTGCTTTCCAACTCTTGCCCAAGACAGAAAAATTAAGAAACATGTTCTAGTCCCCATCTTGCATCCTTCACTGGACATAACTGAACTGCAGAGTGCTTTAACTGCATGTTGATGTGTTTTGTACAGACTACAACACTGCCAAAAGGAAACATTATTTTTTTGGTCCAACAGTAATGAAACTTTCCAGTTACATGAAGGAAGGGCATTCAGATCAAACAGAAGATTATATGAAATTGTTTTCTTGAACTGTAGATGCATATGGCCACAGCAGGGACGCAGTGCTGGGTGTAAGCTGGGCTCTGCATTTTCTTTTCCTTTTCTTTTTTTCTTTTTCTTTTTTGTTGTAAAGAAGGAATTCACATTGAATTAGCTGCTTAAGACCTAGAAAGTAGACACAGCTGCAAATTCTCAAAGGAGATACTCATGTTCACCTAGCCCAGATTTAGCAAACAGTGTAACTCATAAGTGCAGTAATTCTGTTGCTGCAGTATTACCTTGCTCCCCTTTTAAAAGGTAAAGAAATCCACTGAGAACCATGAACACAACAACCCCCTGCAGTCCTACAGGCTGGGAACAGAGTGGCTGGAGAGCAGCCAGGCAGAAAGGGACCTGGGAGTTTGGATTGACAGGAAGCTGAACATGAGCCAGCAGTGTGCCCAGATGGCCAAGAAGGCCAATGGCATCCTGGCCTGTATCAGGAACGGTGTGGCCAACAGGTCCAGGGAAGTGATTCTTCCCCTGTACTCAGCACTGGTGAGGCCACACCTCAAGTACTGTGTCTACTTCTGGGCCCTCCATTCAGGAAGGATATTGAGGAGCTGGAGTAGGTCCAGAGAAGAGCAACAAGGCTGATGAAGGGACTCGAACACAAGTCCTGTGAGGAAAGGCTTAGGGAGCTGGGGTTGTTCAACCTGGAGAAGAGGAGGCTCAGGGGAGAGAGACCTCCTCACTCTCTACAACTCCCTGAAAGGGAGTAGCCAAGGGGGGCTTGGTCTCTTCTCCCAGGCAGCTATCAGCAAGACAAGAGGGTACAGACTTAAGCTCTGCCAGGAGAGGTTTAGGTTGGATATTAGGAAGAAATTCTTTACAGAGAGGGTAATCAGGCACTGGAATGGGCTGCCCAGGGAAGTGGTGGATTCTCCGTCCCTGGAGGTTTTTGAGATGAGACTGGATGTGGCACTTAGTGCCATGGTCTGGTAACCACGGTGGTGTTGGATCAAGGGTTGGACTTGATGATCTCAGAGGTCCTTTCCAACCCAGCTGATTCCATGATTCTGTGAAATACAAAGGCACCTGGAAAACCCTGAGGTACAAATTATTAGAGGCTGGGAGATATTTGCCCTTTTCTTATGCATTTTAGGGCTGCTGCTGTCCAGTGTCAGAGGAAAAGGCCATACAAGTATTACAGTATTCATCACCAAACCCTCCCCCAAGATGATATTTGCTTGCTTTGCAGTGCTGCATTCAGATGCAGCAGTGCTGTTTCACTGCAGCACTTTAGTTTTCATTGACATTGCAATATGGTGAAGATGAGCTATAACTTCTGATTTGCTTTGATTTATTGTGTTGTTTCTATGAGATCACAATGAAAACCTTGTTGAAGTGAAGAGGTGACACAAAAGATGTGTCAGGTACCAGGTAATCAGCATCCGGGGGTCTCACTGCCTGCTTGGAACATAGCCTGATACTATCAGCCTTTGCAACAAATGCAGGCCAGATTTATATGGACATAAAACTCATGTGAAACTAACCAAATTCAAGTGAATTTCAGGTATTGAGGTGAAGGGATTGTTAGAGCTTGAAATTTAAAGCAAAATTTTAGAAGATGAACATATAAGCAGAAAATGAGATAAATAATTACATGAACTACTTTGTACCTGAGCACAAGATTTTTGAATTTTGGGGTTTATGTCCACGCTTAACTAAAGATATTCACTTACCTCATGTATTACTGGTAAGAATCTCAAATACATTCTGTTCTGGTTTGACTGCACAGCCATTATTTCTTACAGTGCACAGGAAATTTTGAACAGGTTTACTCTGCTATATTGATTTAGGCTTGACTTACCTATACAATATACTTCAGGCTCAGCGTGTGGCTTACATTCTCTAATAAAAACAAATCTTTCATATGTGACCAAAACCCAAGCATTATGGCCTCACTAGAAGTTTCATCTTCTTAAATAAAATTTGTATTGCTTCATCTCTCTACCAGTTCTATGATCCTAGTTTATCCTCAAGTTTTCCAAAGAGAAATCCCTAACTATGACACCCACGTTGTGGCACCATCATATGTGTACCTTTGTTGCACATCTCCATTTATACGTTTGAAATGAGATTCCAATAAATGTAAATTCAGTAAAGCTATATGAAAAGAAGAAGCATCTTGTGATAATGGAGCTTTAAGCTCTCAGTGTGCTCAAATATTTTATTCTTCTAAATCTTTTACTGCTTCATTGCTGCCTAGGTGGAAAGTGAGGGCTCTTAATGACTTTGAAATGGAAAATCCTGAAAGTTTTTGCATAGAGAAAGTCTGTATACAAGGGTTGTAATATGAATGGGCATTTTCAATGCTGTTCCAATTTGCGAGAAAACTGGGAATTCTCTAAGGCATGAACAAAAAGAGTAAACTCTTCAGAAAAATAGACTACGGTTTCCATAATTATTAAATAATATACATACTCATTGTAAAAATATAAAATATTCAAGAAATTGAATATTTCCAACCAGATGGGGAGAGGCCATTACAAAAAGTACCAAGGCAAACTGCTTCTGTGACAGCTCTGTCAGGAGAATTAGTATCATAAAATTATTTCATGTGTTTTGTTTTCTCCATACCTAAAAGTTGCAGAACAGTTTCATTGTCAGCATGCCTAAAATATTATATAGACCATGTTTATTCCAAATATTGTCAGATGTTTTGAAATTCTTATTTATTTCCATGGACGGTATTTACATTCAAATTATTCTAGTTCCTCCTTAAGACAGACATTTTCTGTTGTATCCATTAAAAACTTAACAAATTGTCCTTTTCTTTCTCTGCAAGCTGGTTCTTTCTGGATGAGAACAATTAATAACAGTTCTGAATTTGTCAACTTGTAGGACTTTATGGATAAGTATGAATTTATTTTTCTTTCTTTTATAGTACATTGCAGGCAAGCAGTCTTAAAGAGTTCAGCTATATTGTGAATACAAGGGAAATGTAAATTCCCAGCAAACAGTGGAGGATTTAAAATATGGTTCCATCATTTTACTTAAAATTAGTATAAATTTATTGATATTTTCTAGCAGTGATATTTTTGGCCATAGCCAAATGTATAAGTAAAGAAGAAAGATTTTAAGTGTCATTCTGATTTATCAGATTTTGAAAAGATGAGCTGATCTATGAAGAAGCAAATTCCCACATTACCTGCTATTCTTTCCCACAGCAATATTGATCTGTCCAGGACAGAGACATAATGCAACCTGAAACAGCTGGAAATCAGGTCATATTATCAACACAACATGAAACATATGAACTTCTGTTTTGGTAAAATGAATAAACCTCTGCATGTATAAATTAATAAAAATCAAATCAAATGCCTGAAAATCAGTAAGAAAATGGAGGACAAGACTTTCTACATAGCTGCACACAAACCATTCATTCATACTCTGCAGATAGTACTCAAAATTACTTTCAAAATTCCTCCGACGTTTTATGTGCAATTTATTTAAGCTAGTTCTGATTAATAATATGTCAGACATATGTCTTCATTCAGCAGGCAGTGGAGGCTAGTGCTCCTCTCCAGGTATCTGTTCTGCCAGTTTGGTTTCTATGTTTCATTTGTGTGTATGTTTTGTGATTTGTAAGTGTACGAAAGTTAATAGCCCCCAAGTGCATTTGCTAGCTGGTATTTAGAAAGTTCATGAGAAGCACTTAAACTTTTTTTATCTCAGATGGAATGATACAACATTCCCATGGATTTACAAGAGCTATTTATCAAAGACAACACCTGCTGCAACACAAATATCGGCCAAGGTCATTTTTTTCATCTAATATGTTGCAACATCCATTGATTTTCTAGCTTCTACTACGTTTCCAGAGCATCCTCTAGAAACAGCCTTTTTGATTTTCCTTCACAATGTTCATAGCCATACCTAACGCACATTTCCAGGAGCATAACACAGGAGGATCATTCACTTCCACCTACTTTACAAATGAGCTGGAAATTCTCCCGTCAATGCCTGGGGAAGACGTACTTAATAACTTCCATTAGTATTAATAGAAGTTGCCAGCATGGATCCCAGTGCATTTTATTGAGAGCAGACTTCAAATTAGACTTTGAATGTTTTCATTTATTTTTAATTGTGTAAGTAAATCCGTCCAAAAATCCAGTGGAAGATTTAGTTCCTTTCTAAACTGTTCCTGGATGAAATGTTAGCCCCTTCCTAAGGAAATAAAAATCGAGTCAATATTGCTTCTGAGAAGCCAGGTACTTTCCAATAAAAAAAACTATGAAAACACACTTCAATGTAAAAAAAAGAAAAAAAATAAAAAAGAAAGGGAAAACACTGTTAGGAGTATAGCAAACTTCTGCTTTTAAATTAGGAGATTAATTATTAAAGATGAGTGGTCCATCTTTAATTTACACCATTTCACACTTCAGTATAATCTGATGTACAGTAAAGAATATGTTTTTCTGTCTAATATAAAACATTCCTGTCAACAAACATGTTGCTACCCTGATGACTACGGCATATCACCTCAGTAATGCCCTCCAAACTGTATCTCCTTGACAGAGTGATGTCATTGTCACACTTCCCAATTGTTTTGATTCATTCAGTGTCCCTTGTTGTACATTGGAAGAGGGCTGTCAACACCATGAAATGGCTGGTGTGATACTGACAGCTTGTCAGGAAGAGACATTCTGCAGACACAATAATAAAGGAAATTCATTGAATGGTGTTGTGGAAAAAAAAGTGATTTGAGGTGGTTTTTTGTGGGGGTTTTTTGTTTGTTTTGCTTTGGTTTGGTTGGTTTGTTTGTTTTGTTTTGTTTTGTTTCTTCCTTATCTATTTATGCAAAGACTTCTGGAAATACCAAGTTAATTGGCAGAAAAGCAAATTACTGAATAATTTAGGACCTGTCTCTGAAGACCCATATTATTCTCTGCATCTGGAAAGAATTTTGAAGAAGAAAATCAACAATACAAATAATGACATTAATGCATGTTAGAAAATCACCTGCAGTTAGCATCCAAACTTTAGACATTGACATGGTATAACAAAAAATTTAAATCATTTATTCTCCCTTTTGGTTAGCAACATCAACCCTCCCGGCTGATCAAAGAGAATTGTGGCTGTTTTCTGCCATTCTTTTGGAGAGGTAACCAAGAGGGGGGTGTTTGTGCTGGCAGATTCGTTGTTGAAGTCTTCGCAAGGGACTCAGAATGAAAAAGCAAGCTGAAAATTTAATCAAAGTAAGAACAAGAATCCCCATTATGGTCCACCTAAAAATGCATGAAATTAAAATGGGTTTGGCCCAATGCTCTATAATTAAAGAGTTATGGGCTTTCAATCAGAGAAAAATGTCATCTCACTCTCTTATTAGGTGCCAGAGTAACTTAGCTTCATTTCATGGTTCTTGCACACAAATTGCCCTTAGATTGATCAGTGTGGAGAAATTCCTTAGTGTTGTACATAGAAATTTATGTCATGGTAATTCCTGTGGGTTCTAAGGAGAAATAGAGCCATCCTAGCTGAAATTTAATCACTAGGTGTACCATGGTTATGGTGCACCAGGCACCTTCATTTTCGGGTGCATGCTGTATGGTTGGGAAGTGCCAGGGAAGATAGGCAGCTAAATTGTTCACAAAGTTTCTTCCCTTCTCATTGATCAGTGGGAAGCATAGTTCTACGTTCACAGTTCCTATTGAGCTCTGGGAGGAGAGAGGAAGTACTATTTATTTATTAGTGGTCATTGTGGGAAGAGGCAGACAAATAGATGACTTTTTCTGATTTGGTGAGAGGCTCATTAGACCTGATATAATTTTTCTGACTTAAGGAAGGCATCTCTATGATCAAAGGTAGTCAGCCAAAAGAAGCTTTCATCAGAGTTGTCAGAGATACACACACCTAGATCTCACACACGAGAAGGGGTAGAATCCTTTACAGAGGAGATTCCAAGGCTGTTGTATCAATTCCCTTGAAAACAAAGTCATTTATACTGCAGTTCCTATATGGAGATTGAAGAACTTATATTTGAACACTCAAGTCTGAAAGATATTTACGAAATCACTGTTTGTCTCAAATCCTCTTGACCCTTCTTGAACATCTCCATAATGTTTCATCCTGCAGTTAATGTGGAATGCCTGGTTATTAAAAAGTAGGCTGCCACAAATATTTTTGCTATAAGCACGTGTTATAACCTAGAAAATATGTTGGATTCCAAATTTTGGATATAAGAAAAGAAGCTGCTAGGTTTAAACAGAAAACCTTGAGTCATAGAAGCTGGGGAAAAACCTCTGTTTGAGGGACAGACCAGATGTCCCTTGTTTGGAATGTTCTGTCAAGGAACAGGGAGAGGATTGTCTGATATTATCAGACCTCTGCATAAACCCATTGTGTTCTCCCCTTTTGCATGTGTATACTCTGTAACCTGTTGCATATGTATATCCAGTACCTGTCCCCCCTGTAAAATCCCCCAGGTTAAAGTGGGGTTTTCCCACGAAGTAATTCCTAAGACCCCAAGATTTGTCAAACCTGGTTTTTCCCTTACCTCATTTCTGGAAAGTCCCCAACTGTAACAGAATGAACATGCAACTCCCCTGTTGAATATGTAAACCATGAACCCTTTAAATACGAAGTTGTGAAGCCAATAAAGCATTCCAGTTCCTACCTCCAAACTGGGATCACTTAGTTATTGACTCGCTACAAAAATAGATCAGGAATATAATGAAAATCTGTCATGCAAAAAGCAGGCAAAATAGCTAAAAGAAAATATGACATCTAGGTCATAGCTACAGATGACTTCTTACATAGTGTTCTATCACTTAGGGAGGGAAGTTGATGTCAATTCAGGTGCCTACCTCGGGTGCAATCAAGAGCAGATAAAGCTGGAAGCCAAGTTTTCTGTAGAGCCAATATTAAAAAACTAGTTATTCCCCAAAAGACAACTGATTCTACCTAAACCTGATTCTTAAATGCAAGCTGTGTCAATAGCTGTGTATGATCTTTCAGCTATCAACAAAGTCCATGAGAGGTATTTGGAGGACTCAGTCCTGGGTATAGACAGTATTCCTTAGCTTCAACCCCCGCCAAATATCTCAAATCAAGAAAGAATGTGCAAACTCTATACTGACTGCAATGTAAGACCTCCCTAGTAATTCTGAAGACACGGTTATGACATCTGACAAATCACTGGCATAGTTTCTGGTAAAGTAGGTTCTGGAATAATACCCAATTTAAAGCTGTATTGCTTTAGCTAATATTCCAAACAGAGATTTTTACGGTTCATTATAAATCATTCATTTCATCAGTACCGATTTTAAATGACCAATATATTCTCCTACTTGCTTAAATTCTAATATTTTTCTTTCATATGTTGATCTTGGGATTGAGCTATTTCTTTAAAGAGCCAAAATACTGATTAAGTAATGATTTATAATAAAATGATTATTTATTGATCCATGTTCTCAAAAAATTACACGAGTTGAGTTCAAACACTGCCAGTTCTTTTTACAGTGAAGTCTCTAAACTTACTTTCACTTCTTTTGAAGTAGCTACTTACCAGATTAAGTATCACTGTTGAAGTAAAGGTGTCAGAATCTAATTAATCATTTCCCGGTTGCTTTGTATAAAATGGATATTTGATGTTATCTTTTGTGAACAATACAAATATATCCTATAGTTTTCATTTAGCTTTTTATTAAGTGCTCTTCAAATTATTTTGTGGACTTTTCTGCTCTGACAAAGACTGTCAAAGGATTTTAAGTGATTAAACCACTGAAATAATAAAAAAAGTAAAAATAAAAAATATCATCCCTGGTGTTGTTCACTTAAGAAATTAAAATGGGAGAAATATGAGTGTTCCAATATTAAAACACAGTCTAATCACCACACTTCAGATTGAACATTTTTGCAGAGGAATCAAAACATGAAAGCTGCTGAACTGTGGGCAGGTACTCCTGCCTATTTCATCATGTAGGAGTAATCCTCAAAGACTTGCCACATTGCAAGCATGCCTAAGAAAGGAGGAGGTTGAGAAATCTTTACTCCAGGCTCTGCTTGATCACTGTTAGAGATCTAGCTGCCAGTCTGTCTCGGAACAGCTGCAGAACAATCATTTCACCAGAGCAGATCTAGAGGGAAGTGATGGTCGAGTGAAGTCCTGATTCCTGGGTGGGATTAGCAGGCACAACAGCCTCTCTCCCCTGGAAATGTTCCTTAAATAAGAGAACAGGATTTGGGCTATTTGTTCAGAATTTACCATTGATCTACTTTTGAACTATGAGTTCAACACGTCTAGAGCACCTCTGGTTCACTTTCACACAGAAGGCAGCTGTGCAACATGTGTGTGTGTGTGTGTGTATTTCAGTCCAGGAAATCCCAGGCAGAAACATGACAAACAGTTCCTGGCTTCTTCCATCAATTTACAAACATTATGGAGAAAGTCACATACTAACATGTTCCAAAATCAGTGGGTTAAGATGATGTCTTCTAGCTATATACCTGTTATTTCAAAATGAGATATAGGGAGATTTTTGTCTTGTTTTGAAATATCTCAGTGTGACAACTAGTGATGGATCACTGATTTGAGCCCAGTTTAGACGAGCCTGCAGTTTGATTCTGTTTATTTCCAGCATTATCAAGTCTCAAAAACTGTTGTCACTAATAAATTTACTTTGTATGATCACAGATAAACTCCCTTTTACCTCCTCTTCAGAATTTTCTTGAGATACTTGGAGGATGAGCCACTGAATTTGGTAGTTACAAATTAGTGTGCTATGATTCCAGAGTGCCTCAGAGCAGACCTTGTGTCCCAATATTCCTACTTCTTTTCGTAACCTGCACTTGAAGTCTTCTTAGGCTAAAAGGCAAGGGCTGCGCAAGTTGGTTTTTATTTGCCTTTTAACCTAACTAGGTCCCTATGCAGAACATGTGGGAGATGTGTAGTGTGGATATTTTTCATAAACAGGCTGTGCAGTTTTGTCAGTTAGATTGGTTTGCAGAGGCTTCAGAAACAGAACTTCAGCACAGCCACCATTCACTGCCAGTTCCTCTTAAAGTTTTATTTCTTTTAAGGCTGCTCATAAAATACGTCTTAAAAATAAGATAAAAGATATTACATTCCCAGATCATATCTAAAATAACCAAATCAATGTGGCTCTGGTGCAGCATTTAAGTCTTTAAAACAAAAACTACCAGAATCACTTATCTGCTACTGGAAACAACACAAAAAACCCGTAGATGACTCCAATGATAGTGGAGAATGAATCAAGTGCAAACTGCAAAGCTTTGCATATGGATGACTTCAACACAATTTTCAGATGGCTATTTGAGTTGCAAAGAACAGTGTTTAGTACAAATGATACCTGTGCCATTGTATTCAAAGGATGATATGTTCTAGGGTTTGGTAGACGGCTGACCTGTGTGCTCTCCACTCAGTTCTAGGCAATGCTGACTTGTGGATGCAAGTGAATACAGGTGAACATTTACCAGCTGTCTTGAGAGTTCACCAGAAAACATATGGCCTTATCTTGTGGTATAGCTCATAACTATCACTGATTATATCTTCTGTTTGCATTCAGTAAATTTATGAGGGTCTGAGGTAATACTTCATGTCTAAAGGGAAGTGTGGTCCAAACTAGCAAACACTGCTTTAGGATCCAGACTCTATGATTTGGCAATGGTGTTTGAACAATTATGTTATTTTTTAAGCCAGTTTTCAACAGATTGGAACAATACAATTGCACAGCCATTGCAAACATCTTCCAAAGTTTTAAAAAAACAAATCACAAGAGAGAAGATGAACAGATTTCATTAGGTTCAAGACAACACTGAAAAATGAATGTGAACAGAGTCATAGAGACAACAAGTATCATTAATGATAGTTTTGAAATACTTGGAGATATAGAATTCACTGAAAAATTATTTTTTCTCCTTTGTCTTCTCTGTGCTGGCTTCCTTCCCAGCAAACAAATCTTTTGATAATGGTGATTTGCTTGAAGCGTCATTTGTTATGACTAGCAAGAGTTTTCAGAAGTTTCCAGGCAGGAGAAGAATAAAGCTTACATATCATTAAAATGGGCAAAAATAGTTGGAAAGAGTAGAAGATATCCTGCATAAAATTATTTTACAGATATCTGAGTTTACAATCAGTTGGTTGTCTTGTTACTTATCAGAAAATTGTAAACAACTTCCACAATGGCAACCTATAAAACAATGTTCCTGATTAGAGTGAATTAAATTTAAAATAGCCATTTAGTGGCTTCCACAATAAACTACTAAAGAACATTAGTATTATTAAGAGTATACATGCTTTGGGCAAATACTTCTACTGCAGTATTTCACCTATTAAATCTGAGCCTGCTTGATGGGATTGATGGCAACATCTGGCCTGATTAAGACTGTGAAAAATTTTTCTTTCAATTCTACATTTCTCTGCCTTTTGTCTGTCTTTGGATGGCTTTTACTGCTGTAATTAGACAGTTCTGCTAAGTTCTGAAGTCTCTGGTTGTGTATGTGAGTTTATTAATCACTTTGGTACAACTGAGTCCCCTTTTAAAACAGCGGTAGAGAATGCTGAGCTTGTACCAAACTCTTTCATATAATTACATATTTTGGTTTCAGCTTTCATGAAACCAGCAGTTTTACAATAGTTTCAATACAGTTTGTCTAGCCTGAGAAAGGATATGCAACCCAGATTACAGCAGGCAGTACATGGCCAACATCAGAATTAAACTGAGTGCTTGAAGAATTTCTCCTGTGCTCTGCCCCAGGTCCCAGGGAACCAAGTGGGTCAAAGATGAGACTTCCAAGATTTCCAAGAAAAGGATGAAATTTAGCCATGCAGAGATTTTCTTCTGTCTTCATTTTTTCCCCCTTCTGTGATATAACTTCATGAGTTTTGCCTCAACCCAAAGGGTTGCCCTTAATCCTGATCACTGCATAAATGCCGAGGAGCAGAGTCAGCTGGTGCCTATGGTGAAATCTTGGATAGTGGAGAAAAGTCCTTTGATTTGGCTGTTTGAATGTGAGATAGGCAACAGTCTTCCACCCCAACAGACATCTAGGGGCGAGTCTGCTGCTTGGAGAGAGTGGCTTGAGAGTGGAAGGGGGAAGGCAGAGGTAACCCTAGAACTTCATTCAGAATTCAGACATTTCCAACTAGAATTAAAAGTTCATCCAAAATCTCACCCTTCATATTACTGCACTATTTAACTGCTTTCTGCAGCAACTTATATGAATCACTCATGATGATGATGAATCCAATTCAATCTGTAAAACCATCACTTACTCTTTTTGCTCTGTAAGGTACAAACTGGCCAGTGGTACTGTAATGAGATCCAAGCTGTGTATTGAAGTTTTACACATTTTTAATAGACTTCACTGTGCTGATCATTAATTATAAGCAAGGGGAAAAGCATAGCCAAACTGGACGAAGATGGCCATCAACTTTTAGGCTAAACATATCATAATAAGCACTTTTCATGGCAAGATTACTGCTGATTACTAAGTATCACAGCTAGAAATCAATTCATCTGGTTATTATTGAAGTATATCATAAACCAGAGGCTGGATTCTATGAATAGAAAAAAAAAACAATGAGAAAATACCTATTTCACATTTCACATTTCATATTTCATTTCTCCACCTCAATCTCATGGACAGAGATGACCTCGTGTATCCCTCAAGTAACACTGCTGGCTTTGTGAAGGCACACAAAGCATAATACAGCTCAGAGCACTGAGATGACAAAACTAAAAATGAACTACTGCGAAAGGAAGGGCTCTATTTCTCCATCAATCAGGTTGCAAACAAGTGGAGTGTAATCTTTACCTGTCATTAATTCAGTGACCTGGTGTTGGTAAACCCTGTGTAGACAGGTCTCAGCTTCCACCTCAGCTTCTGTCTACCAGTAAGTGAAATGTAAAGTTCTGACAATCACCCTTCCATTGAATCTCTGTCATAAAGCAACTGAATTTGTTATATGATGAGATTAAAACCAGAGTTGAACCAGCTGAAGTTCACTAGCTGAACTTCATTTAGCTCCTGCAAATGGTTGTCAAAGTGTGTCTAACACAATGCAGTAAGAACAAGTTACTCAGTTATTCAAGTTGTTTCCCCAGGGCTTTGTGTTCAGGCAGAGTGCTCTTGCTAGTGGCAGGTGCCTAAAGACAGTGCATTGCCTGACATTACAGTAATAGCAGACACTGAGTGTGCTGTTAAATGCACATCCTCTCAGACAGCCAATGTTTCAGTGCCTGCCCTGTGCAGGATGACAGTGATTTCTTTAGGTGATATACATGGAACTGCAGCTCTGAGCCTGGTAATAAACTTATTGGATTCTACTAGCTTTTTTCTTATGCCATGCCTATGCTTCATTGTCTACTGCAGGCAATATACTTTGATTTGCACATAATTCATGTTTTGTTTTAATACCTAGTTTCATAGAACTAAAAAATTGACATTGATTTGTTTACTTAAGAGTCATAAAATTGTCATGAACTCAATAGCCATTAAACAAAAATGTTATTCCACAAAAATTCTAGTAGATTCAACTCCACTTTCATGGTCAGAAAACGTATGTATTTAGTGTCATTGGAGCATGTGGTTAAGGATAATAATATTTTACTAATATGTTATAAACAGAGAAGTTTTAGAACATTTAATTTATTCTTTTTGTATTTTTATGCATCTGCAAATTCAAAATTCATTTCATGGGCCATAAAGTTTAATGATTTTTCAGTCTTTCCAGGTAGATTGTCAAATGTATTAATTTACAAGAAATATTTGGATTTTAAATTTATTTATGGTAATTAAACACTTCTTTTTAAGTCTACTGCACTACAAAGAAAAGGTACAATTAAAACCAAATATTAGGCACCTCTGGAAACAACAACTTCACTGATTATAGAAAAAAATGAAAGTTTTTTTCATTCTGTGAGGATTAAAATGAATTTTTTATTCTTTCTGAACTTTCTGTAACATAGTTTTAAAATATTTATTCATTTTTTGCAAAACAATGTAAAGGAAAGTTTTGAGGATACCTTATTTAATTTTATTTAGAAAAAAGTTTCTAAAAAGTTTGACTCAGATTAGAATTTCTATTAAGTTGGCTGTTTTTCCACAAACTCCTATTTTAAAACAAAGCCTATTATTTCCCTGCAATTTTCATTCATCTGTCAGAAACATTTAGTGTAAGTAGCAGAAGGCAAACTATCCAATTACTGTTAATCCATTTTAGAGCTAAGCAAATATTTGGGTTTTCTATATGAACAACCACAGAGACACTTTTTATATTCCAAATATTTGCTTGCTTTCACCACCTTAATAAATTTTAATATTCAGATTTTTTAAAATAGAATACTTCCACCTCATAAAATGTAGTCAGTAAGCTAATTAAAAGCAAGAGAAAGGGATGCTTTAACTGTTTGGCAGTGGAAGATCACTCACTCGTTGGGGTAGGCGGTGGACAAGGTACATCCTGTAGCTGAGCAGTAGATGGAGTTGCACAGAGGAGCTCCAGATCCAGGGACTCCTGAGGCAGAGCAGACAGCCCTTCCAGGAGCTGGCAGCGCTCACAAGAGAGGATGACATGGTTTGAACATTGCCAGGAGCAACTGCAGGAGACTGAAACAGCTCCAGGGAATGCTGAGCCCAGTGCTGAAAAGGCAGAGGTTTCTAACATTTTTTCACCTCTGTCTATACCAGCACTGTTGGGCTCCAGGCCTCAGGAACAGAAATCCAGGTTGATACAAGCATAGACCCACTGTCAGTGAAGGAAGGATTGGTGTGTGCACTACTGCAGGAGCTCGAGCCCTACAAATCCATAGGCCCTGACAACATCTGCCCGAGGGCGTTGAGAGAGCTGTCTGACAGTGTTGCAAGGCCAACACTGGAGAAGTCATGGAGGTCAAGGGATGAACCAGAGGACTGGAGAAAGGCTAATGGGCTTCTTTAAGACCATCTACAAGAAGGGCTTAAAGAAGGCTCTAGGAAATTATAGGTCCATCAGTCTTACTTCAGTCCCTGGGAAAGTTGTGGAATAAAGCTCCTGGGAACTATCAGGAGTCAAAAGAAGCACATGGTTGGGAAAAGCCAGTGGGGATTCACCAAGGGCAAATCATGCTTAACAAACCTGATTACCTTCTATGACAAAGTAACCCGCCCAACTGAGGTGGGGCAAGCAGCGGACTTTGCCTACTTGGATTTCTCCAAGGCTTTTGATATGGTTTCCCATTGTCTCTTCTTATGTTATGGTCTGGAAAAATGGTCTGTGCAGGGGATGGAGAGTTGGCTGAGAGGTTGAGCCCAAAGGGTGGTGGTAAATAGCTCCTTTTTAAATTGGCAACATGTCACTAGGGTCCCTGGGGATCAATATTGAGTCCAATGCTAGTCAATGTCTTGGACTAGATGATCCCAGAAGGCCTTTCCAATCTGATATGCTATGATTCTATGATAGTGTCATGGGTAAGTAGTGGAGCTCAAGGAGAACACATTAATATTAACTAGACGGTGCAGCAGAGGATAAGCTAATTAAAGAATAAAGAAGCAAGAGTCAGTCTTCCCAACCCAGGGCTGCTGCCAGCTTTTGTAAGCTGAGCATAATCATGCCCGCTAAGGATGTTAGATCTCCAGTGAAAATCCCTCTACTTCTGGAAATGACGTTAGTATTTTAGTCCTCAGTCCAGTAGTGCCTTCAATGGCACTATATGGGAACCTGATAAATAATGTCAGGGCAGTTCTGCACATCAGTATAAGCATAAGATATGTTCACCTGTGAATTCACATTTCATTCACACCTACAGGACAAAGGATTGAATTTTAAAAGGCAGCAAATCAGAAAAATATTTTAATTAACAAAAAGGCGTATGTTCTCAGTGTGATGTAGTAGCTAATATAGTCTTTGGATGCACAGACATGTAGGGCTGTCTTCTCATTAAGGCATGCTCGAGTTATCACTCAGAGCTGGAAGCACCGCGTCTGTCTCAGAGCAGTGCTCCATGCAAGACTAATCGGTCCTGCTGAGAGGTGGCACAGCCCTCAGCTGTGCTGTCTCACACCCACAGGAAAACAACAAGTCCTGAAAAAAACCAAACCCACCTCACTGCTCTTGTACACAGTATTAGAGTATTAGAGAAATCTGATGAAATGACATACGTGTTCTGTGCCCTCTGTTCAACTTAGTGAAGGTTAAGACGAATGATTCAGTCGTGGTGTACCAGCACAAACTCCCAGCCAGCATCACTCACTACTGTGGGGCAGCTGTCAGACCCAATGAGGTTGCTGTGTTGTTTTGACTGTAGCTGATACACAGTACGCATAACCCAGGGTGGTAACTGACTCCATCTAATTTTTTTAAGTGTCTACAGTACGGGTGTTTATAGACCAGTTATCAGCCTTCAGCACAGCTAATGAACATCTGGTCCGTGAAGTCAATGAGAAAGAACTCAGTTGCCTAAATATGGATATTTGATGCCATTTGAGATGCCCTGAAGGATGTCATACATCCACACAGGGCTGGGTTGTATGATGACCCCATTCCAGAGGGAAAACAGGGCCTTGCTGCATCAGCAGCGGGAGGATGCACAGGCTGGCCCACAGCATCCAACTGGCACTAGGCACTGATGTTTTGGCAGCTGAATATTACTACTGGAGAGGTATTTTTCTTCACTGAGAACATCTGTATTGGGAAGCCAGAAAGCTCTTTGGATTCACTATGTTTGATAAATTTCTATTGTCTATAGTTGTCTAAACCTATCACACACATAAGCATTATACAACCCTGTAGTACTTAAACTTGGTATCTAAATCTGGAACCTCATTTCTGACAATCAAAAAGACACAGGATGATGTACTGGGTGTTCCAGCCTACACACTGCTGAGGTACAGTGCTACTACTGTTTTCCGAAGGGCTACCTAATTTCCAGAAGTTAATTTTGGAACACAAACTTTGTCTTCCTCATACTTTCTAAAATACTGATTTTCAAAGGATGATCTCAGGGATGGAAAATTTGTAAAAAAAACCAAAACAATTTGCAGGTTTGTGAATGCAAGATACAAACACAGTGAGCTTTGCTGCAGCCTCCCTTTGAAACTCCTGATTTTATGGATATTTGCACTTTGACTCACACCTGCAAAGCAAATCTGTCATTTCAAGAGGCAAATGACCTGAGACACATCAAATGAAATTTATCAGTCACAATCACTAAGGCCAAATCTGTTTCATTCACTGGAGCAGTGTACAGTGATTTAAGGTAGCGCAGGACCAAGTTAGTAACCAGAAGAGTGTGTAATACTAACTTGGATCTGGAATTAATAGTTCATTTATGTGTAATCATTTTCAGGATTTAGCTAAGGCAAAGCTGAAGAGCAGTACTGAAGAAGGTCTGCTGTACAGATTTAGGCCCTCTCTGCGCTAGTCAACACTTCTAAATTCAGACCCGACATCTCTGACCCTCTTTGGAGTGAACCAACAGCAAAACAAGTGAGGAAGCCCAGTCTGAAATTTCTGCATCCCTGTCCCACAAATTGCTATAACCTCCCATCAAAATATGAGAGAGATAAAAGGAAAATCTGATCACCTGTATACAGAAAGATGAAAATGTCATAAAAAATTCACTGTAAGAGGGAATGGATTATCACGTATTTTGTGTTCCCTCTGGCAATGTGCTGATAAAAAAAGGCAAAGAATTCCAATTTATCTCAAATAACTGGATTTACCCCCCTATATATTTGAGTTTACTTTATCAGATAAGAAAGAAAAATATAATTTTAAATTTATAAAATGCTGAGCTTGTGATTAAAAGTAATGGGTACAAGATCTTTTCAGGTTTGGTGTTGTTTTATTTTTAGTTCAGTTTAATGGGTTTTTTTCCATATTGGAAGCCGGGAAAAAGAAATAGACTTAACTTTATTCAATGAGAACTTGTAAAATAAAGCACAATAAATCCCTGCTATTTGCAGATATTTCAAACATGAAAACTTGAAAAGAAAAAAAATCAGCAAACACTTGGAGGAATCCAATTAATATTTTCTATCAATAATGGAGATTTGATATCAGGTCAAGGGACACAGTAACCAATACAAGTTATCAAATATTACTGTAGAGCACACTTATAGTCTTCTTGCACTAATGCAAACTATTTCTACATGTTTTCCCTCTTTAATTCCATTTTACTCTAGGTCTTGTCACCTAGAACATCACTGACAATCTACAACATGTGGTTAAAATGTCCTTTCATTTTTCACTGACAAAACCCCCTATTTACAGCAGATGCCTCAAGCAATTCTTACTAGGTTATAAGGTTGCATCAGACAATACATGGGTACCTGGCAGGCTTAGAGAAATCTGCCATTCACTGTTTTAGGCTAATAGCCAGGAGATCTCTTGGCCCAGGCTTCAGGCAGAGATAACAACAAGCCCTCAGAAATGGCACACAGGGACTTACATGCCTTGGCAGGCTATACAGTGGAATATGGAGGGAGGAGATAAGTTTTACATTTGGATACACTGAGAAACAGTGACAAAAATTGTAATCAGATCATTATCACATTGCCAAAATGTTCAATTCAATTATAAATCTTGCGTGGATAATAAATACGTATATGCAGCCTTGATCTCCTTTTCTATATACTAAAATTTCCTTTGGCTACAGAACAAGTTTCAGTCAAGCAGCAAATTTCAGGGCCAGAAGAACATCATGGCTACAAGATGAAGCTCTCTGCCTCAGTGAATTTTGGCTTGGCAGAGCAGAGAAGGAGGAGGAGCATCGGGGCACTAGGCATGTCTCCAACACAGGTTCCAGTCTCCTGCCACACACAGCAAGAGGTTCCTGGCTTCCTTCTGCCTCCTGACTGTTCCCAGTACTGAGTGAGAAAGGTGTTCTGAGAAACATGGTGAAGAACTTGTTCTTCTTGGTCTTATACAAGTTTTACGCAAGCCCTTGACTGTGAACCTCCTCCTCCATTTAGCTGCACTGACACAAGTTGTGATAACTCTGGCCTCGAGCTTTATATAACTTTTCACACCTTGATGATCCAACAACCTGTTCTTAAACCCATGACTAGACTTTACTCTGAAGGGAGGGAAGTTGGGAAAGATAGGGAAAGTTGTGGTTTTTTACTGCTAAGGGCATTTTCACCTAAAAGTTGTCCTTGTTGAAGTATCACACACTAGCTGTGTCACACTGCTTGGAAAAGTCTCCAGGGCACCACTTAGAGACTCTCAAGCCTTTAAATTTTGTGGGTTCATTTCAAAAATCTCAACACAGTGTTGCTGCTGCCAAAGTTGCCATATGGTTTTGTAGTACAAACTGAGGTTACATGTTGTTGGGCACTAGAGAGACTGGCATGAGGTAGGTAATTGTTTCAGTGGGAAAGTTCTGCTGGACTAACACTGGGTAACTGCATAGAGCAGGAATCAAATGTTAGTGGCATGGATGTATGAAAAGAATAACAGGAGGAACAATGCAAAATCTGGTTTTTTAGTGCATTTTTACAAACTTGCTAAGGTGTGTGTAGACAACTTGTAGCAGAGAGAGCAAAACATCATATGTAAACTCAGGCCCGTATCATACAAATCAAAGATTTGCTATTATGTTTCTGAAACTGAGCTTTCTTTGAAACCTCTTTCTGTCAGTTGCTGAAAGTACATTTATTAGCTCAATAGGAGTTGTGAGGGTCCTTTCCTCCAGCAGAAAGCAGCTGAAAAAGCCTGTATTTCTGTAGTGGAAGGGGCTTTTCTGACCAGTCTGATTAGCGAGACAGAGCAATTTATTTGCAAGCAGAGAATCCATAGTAATGTCATTTTTCATAGTCAGCCATAGAGGTCAACTATATTTCCTCCAGAGTCCTCAGCATGTTAACACTTTGAAATACATCACAGGATCAAATCCTTAGTTTATCTATCATTGCTCTCTGAGCTAAGCATCTGGTTTTGGAAGAAGTTTAAGCTGCTCTAGTTCATGGTTTTGGACATTTTCTCCTTGTGTGTTGTCTTTTGGGCCTTGTGCTAACTCCCACGTGCATCTAATCCAAGCAGCTCAGGCACCTTAATTGTATAGATAGGGAAAAAGATAATTTACTTTTCCCTAATATCTCATTAATAGAAATATTTATCATTCCAAGGACTGATTCTGTGAGGAGAAATCTTCTCCAGCAGTGTATGAATTCCCTACAGATTATTAGCTGTATCACAACATTTTTCGAATTTATGCATGCAAATATAAAGGTGACTTAGAAAAAAAAAGGATTCTTCTTTGCTCTTATGTGGGGAATAAAAAAAGAGTAGAAAGTTCCTGTTAAAAATTATTTCCTCCATTGTGTGTATTAAGTGTACTTTCCTGTTTTGCAGGAATTCTCTGGGATCAATCAGAAAACTACTGTATGTATAAAAAACCTCTAACTCAGCTTTCTCTGTCTAAGGCGGGGAGAGGATTTAGCAGATTTTATGTCATTAAAAATTACATAAATGAAACTTTAGCAGTATTCTTGATAGAAATTGGCTCTTAGGAATAAGTTCTCATTCCTTTCTCATGAGATACCAAGAAACAGAGCAAGGATCAATGATCCTGAAGCACCCCTCTGTCTACGTCTTGACAGTATACCTGTCAATTCCTGAAAATTTTTGAACCAATTGGCCCAAAAGTACTCTAAATTACATGGAAGTTCCTCTAAATTACATGGAAAATGGTGGCTCTACAGAGAAGAAAAATCCAAATCAGCACTGCTATAGTAGAAAATCTGGATTGTTTGGTAGCATTATAGACCTCTATGTCAGCCAGGTCAAGACATCTGTAGCTTCAAGTCTGACAGTTGGTAAACAGAGGTCATGGGAAGAAGCTGAGGGTACTCTATGGGACATGTTGGAAAGCAGAGGTACTACAAGGGTTGTAGGGCACATGGAGCAAACTATATGTTGCAGAAGGGATCCATTTTTCTTAGCAAATTATCCTCAAATGAAAAGCATTTGAGACAGAATTTTTCCCGGTATAAATCATCATGAATTTTATTATAGTAGTTGATTATCTGGTCACAGCTGCAGTGCTGATGAAGAGAGAGACTTAGCTCATGAAGGACATTCTTGTACAGAGAATTGCTTTATCTTGTTTATTCCTCTCATTTCTGTCAGAAGGTCAAAGAAAAGTTAGCTATTTAGACAACATTGGATATTATCAGAGTTCCGGTCAAATATTAATAACTTGCCAAAAATACATCCATGAATGATGCATACATTCTAATAAACCATAGTAATGATAATGATGTGGGGGAGACTGAAACACTGGGATTGCTTTTCTTGCTTCAGAACACGCAATGAGTCAGGAGGACAGGAACTCAGAGTAGCTATTCATAGTCCTTAGGAGGGAGCTTCAGCACTGCTGAAGACACCAACACTGAGATTCTCTCAAGTCTTATCCCAAAGAGAAAAAAGGAGGTAGAGGGTGATGTTAGTGATCAGTTACATGAGTAGAGCTCTTGGCTATTTATTGCCCTTTTTCCTGCAATTCCTTTTCTGCAGGCCTACATAAGAGAAGCTGTTCTTGCCATACTCACACTAGACACACTAGGTTGCTAAGTATGTGATTTGTTGGAGATTGTTCAGCAATCTTTAATGAGAGCACCTCTAACAGATTTTACTTCATCAATCAAAACAGCAGCATCTGCATCCTTTCTTCCCTATCAATTTCACCATATTTTTTCATTCTGGGCTCTTTAACAGCTGCATCTCCTGACAGCCTCCCCCTCGTGCCCCATCAGGTGCCACTGAAGAAAAAGACGATGATTTCCATTCTGTGACAGCATCTCAAGAAACAAAACCCGAATGGTTAACTCTAAATTATTGGGACAACAGCCATGAGTGCCCCAGCACTTGCTTGAGTGCTGCTGTCCTGCTCTTAAATTTTCTTCATACTGCAGAATTGCCAGTGCAAATCACATACAGCAGTGACCAAGGCAGCTAACAGAGCTGGCAACAGCCCAGTTTGTGCCATGCTGGGGGACATTCCGGGGGAAAAATCCTATAGAAGTGGGACAGATGCCTGCCTGTGGACACTTAAATCAAACAGGTGTAGAAATAGATCGGAAAAGATAAAGCAGCAAACCTTCAAGATAAGAAAGACATTTCAAAGACACTGCTGGAATCAGAAGGGTTTGGTTTGGGGGTTTTTTTTGGCTTGTTCTACTGTGTGCTTAGCTCAGGCTAAGGGAGAGGAGATGAATTCTATGATCTAGCAATAAAACTGCATAGCAATACTTCTCGGTAATAACTTCCAGGGAGTTTCTCATTAAAACTGCATTACTGCATTGCACATCTACACAGAGCTCAGCTTAATTGCAGAGCCAACAACATAGCACCTCACTGCAACTCCCTTGTACCCAGCCTGAGCATAGTGTGTAAAATATACTTTATTTTTATTAACACCCTGGTTCCAGAAGACAGAAGTTACATGTTTAAGTCCATCCCTGTGATAACTGCTGATATGAACAATGACTTTCCAGTATCAGGTAAATATATCTCACTACAGGAACTATATGGATAGAATTAAATGGCAAGGACAGTCTCTGAAGGAGTTGAACACTAGCATACTACAGTACTACATACTACACTAGCACAGGTAGGCCTGGCAGTTCCTAGAAGACAGCTTTGGGAAAAGTGTCTCCTGGTAGAAAAGACTGATGCTTTACTGATGCTCTTGGAAACAGTCCCAGATATTTGTCCTGACAAATAGGAACAGACAGAGGGTGAGTAGTGATAACAGGGAAATGGGATGGAGAAAGAAACAGAAAGTAGAGCAAGAAGTAGAACTAAGTGTAGCACTAATTAAAAGTAAAGGAGGAAAATGTAAATCTTGGTTACTGGGATCAGCAGCAACCTTGTAAATAAAGGTGGATTAATATAAGTGTGACTCTTACTCATCTGACCCTAGGCTTTAAAGTATAGATATATACTACATAACAGCTACATTACAAAAATTATCCCATTTAGGCAGGGAGAAGTAAAAGGCACTTTTTATGTAAATTGCAAATAAAGGTCGATACTGAAGTATCATACTTTATACTGTCCTGAGATACTGAGAGATCAGAAAAATGCAATCTTAGGTAAATGTTTGGAAGTCAAGATTTTTTGCTGGTTTTTTGCCTGGTTAAGGCATTTGGTGAATGTAGCCATGTCACTTAGTTGCCAAAGCTTCTTCATCTACAAAAGTAATAATATTTAATTACAAGTTACAAACTCAAAGGCAGGTACTTTTCACCAAATAGCCCTTTGTTACATACACTTCATCCTGCACTATTCCAAGGTCTCTGAGGCTGCCAGCGCAGAGATTGAAAGTGTCTGATCAGGCTTTTCTCAGTATTTCACTATGTCTAAAATGAAAACTGCCTTGAAGTCATGTCTTGCATTTCTTTCTACTGCCTGAATGTGTCTCCTGTGTTGTGAGACATTACAGAAAATGATGACCAAGAAAATGAGTTTCTGCTTTAAATGATGCCTACCCACTTAAAACAGCTTGATGCTATTAGAACATCATGTGACAGACTCACATTGAGTTAACCTTTTACTATTGCATATTCACTGCTTAATCAGATGAAGAGCCTTGCTATCTCTTGAAAATGTTGTACTATGAACGCTGGCTAATTATCATATCTTCACATATATTCAGACAGCTTCTGGCATACTGCACTATCTGTTAGTATGGTAACTGTCTTTTTCTTTCTTAATTAAAAGGTCTTATAATTTTTCAGTTTACTAAAAACCACCTCCTAGCATTAATTTGCTGGTACACTCCAAGATATCCTCTACTGTCTAGAATAAGCCACGTGTTTCAAATTATAACAAATGGAACTTGATGAAACCAGGTGGTATACTCGGGGGGGGGGGATATTTGTGTGATAGGTGTTCTGGATGACAGCAGTCTGTATCTGTAATGCATTCAGGGACAATGCAATCAAGTTTTACTACCTCTTTTGCTTTCTTTGTGGCTTGAGCTAGAACTAACATAGGGCAATTACTGAATGATGCAAGTTGTTTGTCCCTTGAAAGAAGGTTGCTGGCATTGTGGACTATGAAAGCAAGCTCCTAAGTATTGAGGCACTCATTCCTTCTCTGAAAGGTTCTCTTCTTTTTATGGCATCACATTTGTAACTTATCTCACTCAGGAGAGGCATCTTAATGCCATAGATAGAGTAAAAATTTCTCTTAGCCATAACAGCAATAATAAGCAACACAAGTTAGGAACTAGTCTACCTTACAAGAAAACTTTCTGAGACAACTCTGATGATTTTTTAAAAGTTGCCAAAAATATTCTTATGAATCAGTGCCACTGCTGACAGCGTAATTCTTCTAATTAGTTTATCCCAAAACTTCTTTCTGCCCCAGATGAAATACAACTCTCATATCACTCACTATAGATTATTACCAGAGATAACTAGCTAGCTGACAAAAGGATCATATTCTGAACAGACACACTGGTTTAATACACCACTAACATTATTAACAAGAAAGATTTCAGATGTTTGCAAACGAAAGTGAATTCACTGAATTTTTCACCAGCTGCTTTTCTCGTATGTAAAAAACCTTAAAATAACTGTGCTCTAGTTCACAGCCCTACATCAGTACATATGTTCCCAAGGGCTCATTAGGATATATTTTGTGTCATACTTCTACATTTATGTGTAAATTTAAGAGGTTCATTAAGAATATTTGTGTTACAACAGTACATTTATGTATAAATCTAAGAGCAAAGGCCATAATTGAACTCTCTAGTATTTCAATAGGAAGATATATTTTCCCATTAAGAACAGAGATACTTTAGTCACAGTCATGTTTGCATCACATCAACAGAACATCAAAATAAGGCAAAATCAAAGTGAAATCTTTTTTTTTTGTACTGTTCATCTGCATGAGCTGAATACAGAATGATTGCTTTTTTGTGCAGCAGAGTACAGAGGTCTTAAAGTCTTGTATTAGAATGAAGGTTTAGAGCATAATGACAGACTGTTTTGCAATTACAATGTTACAATTTATATTTACACGTGGAAAAGATAGATAAGACCACTATAATCTGCACACCCTCATAAAACAAATAATTTATTTTTACTGATTAACTTCTGTTACAGCAGTAACTAGAAGAGTAGCCAGTGATTTTTAAGTTTCTGCAGTGATGGAAAAACTATCTACTACAGTTCTTGTTAAACTGTACTAATGATTAATGGCCATTGCTGTTAATAGTGTGCGCTCCACTTATTGACTAGGCTCCTTCAGGTTTAATTTCAAGCATTTGTATCTTCTTACACATGTCTCTGTGGAACAGAGGTGCCTCTGTTTTTATCAGATTTCTGTTCCACATGTAGGTATTTGAAAATGTGATTGGATCACTCCTTGTAACTTTTTTTTTGATAAATTCCTATGTACACAACCAAGATTTCATTAGTCCCTTGGCCAAATAATTGTACTGGAGCCAAGGTTCAGCTGATTATCACTATAGTCTCAGTATGCCTGTTTTAAAGCCATTTCTAATGTGGATAGAGCTCCCCATGCTGTAATCAGGCTCTGTATTCTTCCTTCCTAAATGCATAATTTTACAGTCGATTTTATTGAAGGTCAAATTAATTGCTTGCAGTCTGATTTGTCAAGTAGTTATTGTGATTGGTTTCTTTCTGTAACATATCCTAACCACTACTTATCATTCTCATTACTTGTGTCTTCTGTGAACTTTGTCAGCAGCAATTTTTATTTTCTTGCAAATCAGCAGTACAGTGTGGAATACACGAAGTCAAGGACCAATCTCTAAAAGACCCTGCAAGAGGTCCATCTTGCAGTGGTATGCTGAGACATAGCAGTTACCTTGCTTTTAAAGTCATCTAGGTAGATTCTGGGTTCTCAATGAAAATGGTAATCAATCTCAGTTTAAATACTTCACAGAAATCTAAGTTTGCAAATTATTCCTTTTGTTAACTCTAACTTAAAAAGAAGCAGCAAATTATTTTTTTAAAAAATCACCTCCTGTTGAATAGTTTATTAATTGTATTTTAACAGTTATGACATTATTTGTTTAGAACTGATGGTTGAGTTCATGCCTCTAACCCCCTGTTTACAGAGCTGCAGCATTTGCATCCTTTCAGTGCTCCAGACCCTTCATGTTCCAAGACTTGAGACTGAGTGTGGAGGAGCCAGAGTATCCTTCGCCATCTCTCCTAAAGTTATTGGATGCAAAGCATCTAAAGTCAGCAACTGGTAAATAAAATTCTGTAGCTGATGAGCACCATCCTGAGTGTCTGTTGAACTGGTTGTCAGGAGCTCTGATTGTCTCCTAATGTCTCAAAGCTGAACTATTTATTGCTCATGCTTTATATTACAAGTCACAATCACTGTCTCAGGGCTGGTCATTACAGTAATTAGTACAAAATTATACCCAGGAGAAAATCCTGTGCTAATCTCTCCTTTGTTTATCTAGTTTTGTGTTTCCTCTTTTCTCAATCTTGTTCACCTGTTGAAGAACAGTGGCAGTTAATGTGCTAAACCTGCGTCTGGCTCCATTCCCACCTTAACCGGAAGAAGTTGGGGAAAAAAGTGTTTTCAGTCTTTAAGGATAAGCCTTCTCTTTTTTTGTTGCTTTGTTTACACCAAGGGAATTCCGTACAGTCACATTTCTAAAGTTCTACTGAACAAAACTAAAGTATCTACTACTACTGTCCTTCAACTTTAGAATCAGAAGTATCAGAAGTATGCATGTCTGTCTAGTGGTATTTTTACTGCAGAGAGGTTCACATCATTGTTTTGACATCCTACAGCAACTGTCACTTATGCTTTTATTTGTGTCACTTGATCATACATGTGCACTCCATAATAGATGACCTGAATTTCATTTGTCGGTTCTGTAACCTGGAAATCTTAACAGAAATAACTTGTAAAATAATCCATCTGATCTAAATTCTCTACCCAGAGTTACAACAAGCTCTTAAGGTGTCTGTTAATTAATTTTCTTCTTTTTTTTAATATACTTTTGAAAACTTCTATCTTTTAAAAAATATTTGTTATTGCAGAAGAAAAAATTGTTAGCACTACATAATTATTTCAAACACTTAAGTGTAAAAATTAAATTTCAAGAAAGCAGTATTTCTTACAGAAATATCACCTGAATTGATCTTCATGTGAATATATAGGCATTTTCCCCCCTGAACTTACTTGTTTATCCATGTTCCACTGATTTTTCTTTATTTTACTGACAAGAACAGAAAAATTCCTGATGAGAGGAATAACTAGGTCTTAACTAAGTCAGTGAAAGACATCTGCCTGATCTCATGACAGTGGCCATTTTTAGGTTTCTGTGTAGAGGAACAGATTCCTTCAGTGTGCAACATGTTAAAAAAAGGCAAGCTGTTTGTGGCTGATGAACATCTCAGAGGGCACAAGACTTGTGGTGTGCTTGACAACTCCTTCTACATTATGAGTCAGAGGAGTTTGTAACAGTGATTTTGAAAATCCGTGTGATGCCTCTGGTTTCATTAACCTTCAGTAACACCAATACATTAATTCTGTGTCACAGCCCAAGATATACAGAATTCTCGTGGTTTAGATTCCATATCAACCCATAGCTTATGAGGCTTCTGTATTTTCCTCAGTACAGCAGGAACACACCTGTTTGAAGAAGACTGTCTGTTGTAGTCATAAACAAATTTTTCAGTCTGCTTGAAGCAGAGACAGATGTCAGAGATCTTGTCATATGTTGTCACTTAAAGCATGACACGATGTTGTTGACTAGAGGTAGCTAACATAGGGTCAGTCAGAGGGGTCAGATGAGAGTATTGGATGAATAATAATCAGTGTACTGACAAAATGAAAAACATATCAACTGACATTCCTCACAGTTCTGTTGTGGGTCGGATAGTATTTGATATTTTCATAAATTACTTGGATGATGAAATGAATAATGAATTTATTAAATTTTTAAGCATTATCTAGTTTACAGGGACTGTAACTATGTTGCAAGGCAGTCCAAATGACTTCCAAAAATCGAAAAAATATTTTGCAAAATGAGGATGCAATTTTATAATTTGAGAACAACCAACAGCAGAAACACAGTATGTGAAATTATTGAGGTAAAAGTACTGCAAGTATCAGGTTGAGATGTTGTAGTGAATCTCAAACTGTAGAGAAATCTAATAACTTTGCAGTTGCAAAAGAAGTCAAACATTGTACTTGAATCCAAAACAGCAGAGGCACATGAAGTGGTTTTTTTGCTTTCAGGTGGTTTTGGAGAGTGGTAATTTCCACCCTGAGCTGCCTTTACTCCAGATTAAACAACCCCAGTTCCCTCAGCTGCTTCTAATATGACTCTTTATAAATAGTGACTGAACCGACATTATTTAATCTAGAGAAAAAAAGGTGATATCATATTGTTTATCTATACAATAAGAGTCTTCAAATACACAAAAGTGACCTTAAAGCGGACGGAAACAAACCATTCTAAGTATCTGCCACCATCAGGACAAGGAGTAACAAGTTTAAATGAGGACAAGGGAGATGTAAATATTGAGTAGTTAGAATAGTTTAGCATGGTGGGGTTCTTATGAATATTGTTGGATCGTTATTTGAAGTTTGAAGTTTTTGAAACATATTCCAGCCAGCCATCTAAGGGATGGAAGGAAAGGGTAGGATCACAGTCCTTGTCTTCTGCATGGAGGAGAACTGGCTGGGCTGCTGAGCTTGCTTCCAGTTTTGTTGCACTGATTATTTGAGTTCTGTCTTGTCTACTGCATCTTCCTCCATGCCATCCAGCAAAGGTTGTGTGGTGTCTGTGGGGTTCTGACTGCAGGAATGGGGGTCATCACTACAGGCAGAAATGTTACCTGTTTACTGTGTTGCAACAGAGCTGCTCTGTACTGATCACCTCTTGTTTTGATGCTGTGAAGTGCCTCATTGCAGCATATGGCTCAGACAGCATAGAGTTGGAAAACATTTGATATTTTTTCTCAAGCTCCTGCTGGCATTCAGTCTTATGGGGCAGACCATGAACATGCCATCCAAAGACAAGGACATTGTAGGTGCTGGAACTACCTTGAATATTCGTGGGCGCAGACCATGCATGTCTGCAGCTTGTGTTAATTCCTACCTGGGGCACAGCAAACTCATTCTGACTGGCGTGTTTTCTGTCCGTGATGCAGATACTGATTCAAAGCTACAAATCTCACATGTGGATCAGATATATCCCAGAATCATAGAATGGTTTGTACTGTAAGGGAACTTAAAGACCATCTAATTCTAAGCCTCTTGCCATGGGCAGGGACACCTTCCAACAGATGAGGTTACTCAAAGCTCCATCCAACCTGGCCTTGAAAGTTTCCAGGGATGGGACAGCCACAACTTCTTTAGACAACCTGTTCCAGTGCCTCACCACCCTCACAGTAAAGAATTTCTTCTTGATATTTAGTCTAAACCTACAGTCTTTTCATTCTAAAGCCATTACTCCTTGTCCTGTCACTGCATGCCTGCATAGATGCACATATCAAGATGTGTTGTCTCTATCAGGGAGGGCTGTTCAACAAGAACTACTCATGTTTTATGTTTTCAAAGTTCTCTACAGCAGTGCAGTGTCTTTTGTTCTTGGTATAGATTTAAGTGGGCTCAGGGGATATGGTTTGCTTTGATGGATGACCAGTTTAAATATACTATGAGCCCTTTTAAAAATTTACCTGTCTCTAGAAAGTTTTTAAAAAATAAGAAAACATAGCACATGTATATTTCATCTTTTATGGATTCAGCGCTTTAGATTTGTCTTATTTTTTCCATTTAAAATAAAACCTATTTTCATTATTTTTAATGCACTTTGAAACCATCATTGCTCTGACTTTTTGGCTCAAGTAATATCACCTCATTATTACTTGAATTATTTGCATTTTTTTTCTCTTAATGGTAAGGATGATCCTTTTCAAATCAACACATTTCTGACCAGATTAGAACAGAGAAGTGTTGGCTCCAATGACACTTCAATGTATCATAGAGTAAATATAGTGTTTGAAAAGAGAATTTTTCCTTGTATTGTAATTAGTCTTGTGATTGAAGCAAGATTACTTTATTTTTAAGCTCCATTACAAGATAATTTAAACTGTTACATTTATTCAATGAGTAAAACAATATAAGTGCTTCAGCAGGACAATATTTTTGCTGTACCAAAAATATTTTTTTAGTTCGAGTAATAAGTCCCAGTACCAGAAATATTTTGTTCTTGTTCACAATATGGTAAATATTTAATCATTCATTGTCACTGCTAAGCACAGCTTTTTCTCTAGTTCTTTACAGTGTGACATGACTAACTACTCCTACCATCATGTTCTCATTTACTAATGTCATCATGAAGCAGTAACTTGTTGTCTTTATAATGAGATCAGTGCCTGGAAAAAACAAAGCAGAGTAATCATGCATCATATTTACCATAAATGACATGTTATATAAGAGGAGACCTTGTTGCAGTCTTCCAGTACTTGAAGGAGCCTCTAAGAAAGATGAGGACAGACTTTGTAGCAGAGCCTGTTGCTACAGGATGAGAAGTAATGGTTTTAAACTAAAAGAAGGTGGAGTTAGACTAGATATACAAAAGAAATGTTTTATGATGAGAGTGGTAATGCATTGAAACAGGTTTCCCAGAGGTAGAGGTACCATCTCTGGAAATATTCAAGGTCAGGTTGGACTGGGTTCCGAGCAACCTGACCCAGGGGAAGATGTCCCTGCTCATTACAGGGGAGTTGAACTAGATGTTCTCTAGAGATCCCTTCCAAGCCAAACTCTTCCATGATTCTATGACATGCTTGGGCAAGAATGGACTATAATGGATCGAGAGCATTTAATACTGAACAAGAGAACCGCAGAAGCAAAGGAAAACAAGGTAACAGTCTCCTGACACAAGGCAGAGGTTTTGCATCAGGTGGGTAAATACTAGCCTAGGTCCAGCTCTGTAGAGGAGGTAATTTAGTGTATCTGAGCAGAAATGAATAGAGTTTATCTAACTATACAATTTAGCTCATGAAACAGAAAACGAGCAGTGAGGGCACAGAAATGTGAAACATAGGAAAAGGTTGACATAACCACTGAAAAGTGCTTTCTGTGGGTGCCCTCTCAATACAGTGACAGAGATGTCAGGCTGCTCACTGCTCTTATTCCACAGAACATCAATAACATGGTGAATGAGGCTGATTAAAGAAATGCAGCAAGCAAAGCAAAGGTTAACTACCAACATTATAAGCCGAACAAAAAGGAATTAGTACTATTATCATTCCTTGACTAGGATTCTTCAGAAATTCCTACCCTTTTGTACCTGGCAGCATTGGGTTCATGGTATGCCATGCCATCTGCTCAGTGCACAGCTGATAGCATTTCCACTGTTTTCGAAAGGTACTTTAAGGTTATCTTGTTCTTTGAGAATTTTAATAATGTCAGGAATTTTTGAGGGGACCAATGTTTTAAATTTTTTGCTGTCCATTCTAGCACATGAGGGGTAAAAAACTTTTTTTAAACGTTAATTTTAAAAATTCTGTGTCCAAATAACTATTAGGGTTTCATCATGCTGATTACATGGAGTCTTCTCTGCTTGAATCTTCTCAAAAAATGCTGTAAAGCATTCTCTTCTGAATATGCCAGCGTAGTTTGTATTAGTTCTTCATAAAAAATACTTGTTATATTTGAATCAAAAAAAGTACTCATATTCCTTTATGCCTTAACATTTTCTCAATCTAAAGAAGAGGAGATCAGCAATGCAAAGGTCTATGTCTGTTTTAGCTTGGGTAACAGAGCTGTTTGGACAGAAGAAAAGAGAATTCAAGATTTTGTTTGTGATGTAGGAGGATATTGCTGAAATTCCCATGCAATGCATCAGCTGCCCAGCATCTTTTTCATGAGAAAGAACTGAAAATTGAGAACGTAATGGTCTTTCAGACTTAGCGGGAAATAATCAAAATACCCACTTCTTCCACAAAGATGATATTATGGTGTTAAATATTGCAAAACAAGTAGAAAGATGCGGGCTACATCTCTTGAGTTCACTCTCTGTTTGTTTTTTTTTTAAAGGTAGGAATGTACTCAAAGAGAACAAGTTTCACCAATCTAAATTTTTTTTCTCTCCTCACAGTGTCCCTATTCAAACCTCTTCGGTGCTCCACATGACACTGAGTACATGAGGAAAAGGATCTACACAACAGTGGCATTAGCTACACAGGTGCATAAACTTTCTTCTCTACCACCTTCAAATAATACCTTCTCCTAGTCCTGATATCGATTCTGATTTATTGTGAGCTGAACAAATCCCGTACTGACTGAAAATCTATATGATGTAGAGTACAACAACACCTAGACATTATATACTCCCAACTGCTCAGTGAGATCTCTGGGTGGCTGAGATGAAACACAAGAACAAGCCTCACTCCCAGGGAAAATTGTTTTTCTCTTTTCTAGTAGGTAATGGCAATTGGCATCATCACAGTGACATGGGAGAGGGATGGAGCTCACAATCCCACTGTAAAATTGTATATAGCCTATGAAAAGGAAAAAATAGCCTCCACATGCACTGTATGGGGAAAAAATGAGCTTTTCCTGTATGATGAAAGCAGCCAGGTAATCATTCTTTGCAGGTCTAGAAGCAGGGAAAAAATATTATTACGGCAACAGTTTGGGGTTTTTCCCTTGTCTAAAGAATGCCTCCAAAACTCTGAGGTTCCTGGCAACTGTGAATTTTACTGACATATAAAGTGTTACTGTGCACAAATATTTGCACAGTGTTGTGCATACCTTGATTATGTGTGAATTAATTACTGGTTTCATTGAATAACAATTATAGTATTGTAAATAACAGCAGAAGTAACAGTATTTAGAAGTGAGAATTTTGGTTTTCTGTCCAGAAAAGAAATTGCATCAAAAGGATATCTGTTTGCACAAAATGTAGTGGAAAAAAAAAGAATATGAAATCAAAGCTCAGCAAAGAAATAAACCATGAAGGCAGGCTGGGTGAGGTGCCTGGCCAGCTGGACAACATTTACATTCCAAGCAGCATTCCCATGATTTACTCTGAACATATGGTGAGGTCATGACTATCAAATAACTCTAGTGCAGATTCACATATCTTTGTGCCTGAAAAGAAAATTGAGGGACAAAAAGATTAAAAACTGAGCATTTAAAGATGTGTTTTAATATTTCACAGAAATATATAACATCTTCCATCCACAAGGATTTTCAAAATCTTTCTGGGGAGAAATCATTTTCTCCTTCATTGACTTTGCAAAGATATTTGATATGGTGGGATGAAACCAAAGATGAAGTTCCCATAACATCTCTTTGAATTTTCATGTAAGCTTTATTGCAACAAAAATATTTGTCAAAACTGAAGGCACAATACCGTAGTGCTTTGTCATTATAAAAGACATAAAACAAAGGCATATATTACAGTGCTTGCTTTTTATCTAACTTTTATCTATTTTCCAGCATTTTTTGAACAGATAGGAAAAAAACTACAGCAGGTTAAATAAGGAATGCTAGCAAATTCCAACACTTACAAACTCACATTTAGCAATTAATATGCATTTTGTACACTCTTGACTCAAGAGTGGATTCATCTCCACAGCTGCTCATTATCAACTTTATACTAAATCTCCAATTCCATTCAGTCTTCTGTGCCTTTCTCTCATGTTCTACTGTGTCCTCTTTCCCCCCCCCATATCCTTAAATTATTGAATTTTTCAGTTTCCTTCATATCTGACTACATGTACAAGACATGCTGATTTCTGTCTTTAATTGTTTCAGTACTTGCACTCACAGCAAAATATAGTTGGTATATACACAATTTCCTCCGGAGTTCTGATTATGAGCTGATTTTTCTACTTTTCTAGAGCCATTTGGTACATAGGTTGTCTCTAATCTCCAAACAATCTGCTTATATGACTTAATTCATTAAGCCTTATCTTACATGCAGGATATTGTTTTGTCTCACATTCAGACTCTTCATATTACTCCAGAATCATCAGAGTTTTCTGTCATTTCTTTTGGCTGCTCTTCTTATCTGAGAGAGACTAACATGAGCTTTTCCTCCTCTGTGGCTTTTTTTTTTTTAATAAATAGCCTATTAACTGCATTACTCAGGTGATAAAATAGACAAGTTAATATATTCTGCAAACCTTAGATTTCTGAAGAACCTGCTTCCTGCCTTAGGTCACTGCTAAAATCTCCCAGGATTTTGGTTATCATCTTTGTTAAAATACAAAGGTCGGATCCATGTTGAAAGACAAGTAGGATTCAGACAGTAGGTAAGAAATAACTCAGGTGAAGATAATTGAAAATTTATTGAGAAAGAAGAAAAGATCTAAGAAGCAGGAAAAGACCCCATATTACTTGTTGAAATGAATGAAGACCAAAAGAGAGAAGCCCAGCAGATGGACCTAGGCTGAAACACAGTCCAGAGGTTGAGGTTTAATTGAGTTTTGCAGTCAGTGAAAGAGCTAAGTCTCTTTATTAGTCATAAAGCCAACATCTACAGTTTGTGAGAAATCTAAAGGGTGACACTGCTACTACCACCATATACTATATAAGGGTTTATTATCAGCCAGAACCAACAGAAAGGTAGAAATGCTATTCTCCTAATTACTAAAATGGTATATTGCAGCATCATGTCCTGTCTGGGGACAGCAGAAAGACAAAATATTTAGGAAGTGCTGAAAGAACAGAGTAAAATAAATTCTGCTGCAGCCTTAAAAAGTAACAAATAAAGCTGTATTTTACATAGGTATGTGAAGTGCTAGAACTTGAATTTTGAAGCAAACTAGATGTGAAAAACAAAATCATAGTAATACCCTTCTGATTGTCATAGTTCCACCTTTTATTCCTAGTATCTGGAGACTTTCTGCCTGAGAGGCAATGCAATTAAAGTGGACAATTAGTCTCATTCAATTGCTGTAGTCATTACAGATTTGGAGTATTGCTCAACCTATTAACATTCAGGTTTCATTAAGCCAAATTTTTGTAATGGATGAAGTGAGGCTTTGTTATTATTACTGCAAATGACCATATTCCTTATGTTTTCCAACTGCATATAAAGTATTACAGGCAGATGAAAATTTTTACTTTGTCCACACTGGTAAAGGTTGACATCAACACTGAAGTTCAGCTGCTCTTCAGGCTGCTCTACTCGTAGTCACCCATCTTAATTTCATATTTGCCTGAGGTCCAGTCCTGTGTCCAACATATGAGTCTTGAGAAACACTGTGTATCATATTCAGGCAACATGAATTGCTCCAGCCTTGGATTCTTGGGAGCAAAAGGGGGGGAAATCTCATCTAGATAGAGTCAGAGTCTCTTGCTGGCTTTCCTGGGAGGTTGTTTTAAGTACTCTGTGTCCCCAGACGTGCTGCTGAAAGCCTGATCCTTGCCCACCAGCTTCCCCTTGCCCATCAGACTGCCCCTCATGCCCCAGACTTCCCTTCTGCATTGCCTTTCTGAGTACCTGTTGTAGACAATCTAAGTGACCTACTGTCACCTACTGGCATCACGAGTCATGTGACGTAGTCCTTAAGGATCATTTTTTAGAGCAAAGGCAGAGAAACTGTTCAGCCACCATCAGTATGGCCTTGTCAGAATTTCTTCCTGTCCCTGTGGTTACTGATGAGCACTTTCTGGGCTCATGTATTCAATTATTTATGGTGGAATAAGTCAAAGGGGAGTACATTGGCTTCCCTGGCTGCTTACCAATGGTCAAACTCTCAGGCTAATCCAAACTAAACATAGACCCTCCCCAGTATCCACATCCCAGTAGCTGCAGTATAAAAACCTACCCCAAAGTATCCTGATGAGGACACCTGGGGAATGTTTCCATTCTCATTCCTTGGGCTGAGTCTAACCAAACTTCAAGCTGAAAACCCAGTATCAGCATTCTCTCCATAACAACATCCCACTAACACAACTTTTTTTAGGCTTCTTCTTTAAGTATGTCTTTCATTTGTTAATTATAATTAATGAAGTGCTTCTGAAACTCCTGTATTGGAACATGACCACATTAGAATTAGTTTGCTACAACAATCGCACCGTCTTCAATTTTTCTATAATTTTTTTTTACCTTTAACAGAATACCAAAAGTCCTTCCTCAAGTAAACACTACAATATTAAGTTTCTCTGATATTCTGCAATACAGAAGTGTTGTTTTGCATTGAAAAATAGCTGCATTAATTCTAAATGTTTATATTGAATTTTCTATATTGAATTATTAAAACAACACTTTAATTATTTATGTGCAGCATTGATGTACTCCCTAGTAGAGAAAATGCATGAAATAGAGCTGTCAAATATAAAAGAAAGGGAAAAACATTAATGTTTGCAACAAAGGACTCCTACTCGTTCCAGACGGAAAAGTTTGTCGTTACCTTATGCATCACAGGTTGACAGAAAGTGTTTTTCACTGAGATACATAGTTACAGGGACATCCAGATGATTACTGCCTATTCACATTCACAGTATTATGGATTACAGAAATGCACATGCAGTCGAGATTCAAAAGTAATAATTGACAATTTTGGTTCTGATAGTCTAGTGGCAGAATATATTAGAGGTTGAAATGCCACACATTGGAATGTGCAGTGAAAACGGATGCCTTGACAGAAAAGGTTTCCTCTAATGAATGCTTTGGAAGATGTGATTAATTATAAACTGCTTTTGTCTCTATTAGTACTGTGGTTAATATAACTGATAGCTCAAGGGAAAAAAAAATTCCGTAGCCAGATCATTCTACAATGCACTTTGAACCTCACTGACTGCTATGGACTGTACTACAGTAGTGTCATTAGTAAGAGACAGATTCAAAACCAGGACCAGCCCTACTGAGGCATGCAGTGGTGACTCTGAAGACAATAACAGGTTGATGGTGCTAATCTTCTCCGATATGACAATCTGTCTCTCTGTGCACCAGACAGGGCAGCTGGCTTGAACTCACAAATAATTGACTTGTCATGATTACAAGACTGGAAAAGGAAGAGAATGGGGTATGAGCCTATGATCTGCTGACACGTACCCCACTTCCCTAGTCCCACAGCTGTTAGGCTGGATGCTACCCTTGGTTTAGGGTTTATGGATTAATTTAAATGTGAAAGGTCCTGAAGAAATGGAGGGGAGGAATTCAGAGTCACCATTCTGCAGAGAGAGGTTCATTTGGCTGGTTGTTATCCCGGTTTCCTACAGAACTGAGCTATAATGCTCTGAATACATGGTTGTAGCCTGCTCTCTGGGGTATGTAAAGACTTTTGGTAATTCTTGGCAACTTCAACTAATGTTAAAAAAAAAATAAATCACAGACTCTAGGTTCTTAAAAACTTTATGAACATAAAGAGGACAGGCTGTATGCAAAGTGTATCACGTGTATGAAGTACAGTACGAGCTCGTCCCAAACTGAGATATCCCAGAAATTACAGTTTATCAACACACCAATCACAGAAGGAATTGTGATGGGAACTTCAACTCAGGTAAGCTTATATAACAAATCATAAATATGCTGAAATTAAGGTCTCATTAGGAACAGTTTCAACATTTGCTAGCGTAGAAAATTCCAGAACTGTTGTGGAAATAGACTTGGGAAAATCTACTTTCTTTTCTGATGAGTTTCTCAATGACACTTTTTAAAGCCAACTATGATGGAAAGAGATGAGATACTGAAGTTAGAGAATTCCTCAGCAATTACGTATACCAATTACAGAGTGCTCTACAGTCGTAAAGCAGGAACTTGATAATTTCTGAACTGTAAGCTTTCTATAACATTTTCATATACAGGTGATGAGAAATAAATTTGTAATTTCATAATGGAGAAGATGATGATCCCAATTTTTACAGAACCCTCTAAATTAATGAAAAGCCTTACCAATTCTTCAAAAACTATGACTGATCAGAAAAGAGGATTTTCATTTCATGAAAACACTTCTATTTCAAAATTTGTGTGTTTTTTTCTGAATTAGAACAAGTTAAAATAGTAAGAGCTCACAGAATGAATGATATAGTCTGAAATCTTTTATTTAAAAAACCAGTAGAGTTCTGACTCCTTTGAACCATAATATATCTTAATATATAAGATTGATGGAAATAATAATGATCTCTTTATATAACCAAACATGTAGAAGCTTATTTATGAAACCAACACTTTGCTTTTCTGTATTATGTGACATAAGTCTGCTTTGAGATTAACTCAACTGAAGGGACATTCCAAACGTCACTTATGGAATATATTTGTTGTTTGTAGATAAGTTTTAGGCATAACAGCTCTACCTTTCGTCTGATCATTTAAGGGCAAAACCACCCCCCATGCTGATAAATTAATGTCTGCACCCATTGAAGGCAATGGAATCATGGATTCCACTTTATGTGCAGCATTGGAAATGTTGCGGTTTATCAACAGTAAGAATTATATATCCAAGCAGTGCAAAGTGAGTACAGTTACAGGAGAAAAAAATGTGCCTCATTTTGTCTGTAAAGCATTTGAAAGCTGATCAACTCCACTGAAGGCTACAAAACTGCAATTATTTCAAGAAATTGAACATATTAAGAGCAGTCAATGTAGTCAGCAGCAATATACACTCTTAGCTCACAGGTCAGGCCAAAAGAGAATTCTACATTTACCAGAGAGTGATGTGAAATATATGTGCATGATAAAGAACTATTTGTTGCTCCCTGAAGATTATTAAGATATCAATTATTGAAGTCATGTTAATTTTTCTCTTTCATCTGGATGAGTATTTATGCTCTGCTGCAGTTTTTAATAAAAGATTGTATCACTATTCCAATGTAATTTCTAATTTAAACAGGCTTCCTATGCACTGTGTGGCTGATTAGATGCTCTATCTGTTCTGTGAGGTTGGTATAGCTTTAACCTGATTCTTAGGTAGGTCCTTCACCTACATGTCTATTGTGAACTAACCTATTAATATGAAAACTGATTAGAATTGTGCTACATTATGCTCTTTATTACATGAACAAAGTGTGGTGGAATAGGGAAACCACATTCCTAGGATTTAATATGCCTTTTAACAGAATTACCAGTCCATGAATATCAATTGTGGAATGTGCCTGCAGCAATGAGTCAGTCCTGATTTTCCAAAAAGCTCTGCAAAGCAACATTATAACTTCTATATATCTCTCACGATGAAGAATTATTGGATTGCATCCTGGAACTGTTTATCAGGCACAGGAAAAAAAAGAGCCTTACCTTACACTTTTTGTGGTTCAAACCCTCACCTCTGCAGCGGGGAAGGGGAAAGCAGGAATCTGAAATCTGAGATGCCCAAGGCAGCTACAACAAGCTCTGAGCAGGAGCCCTCCTTCCTGCTACACCAAAGTGGATGGATATCAGGCACTCGTTTTGGGCTTTTAGTCTCTTTTGTTTTATTTTGTCTATGAAACATCTTTAAAGACATTGGTTTTATCCAGATAGATCAGAAGAAATTAAAATAATTGTTTTTTCAACCCATTCCTTTGCCCTACTCAAAACTAAAAATTTTGAAGGGAAAAATTATATGTTGAGTAGGTATTATTAAATGTCTCATAAGTAGTACTAGGTAATATCTTTTAAGAATGAATTTAATCTGTGAACATAGTTGTCAAAATGTCTTGTGCTGTTATGGCTGAAGAATGCTGTAACTGTACCGATTAGTGAGAAGTTTTACTCAAGATTAATATTTCTTTGGGCAACACAAGCACATTCAAAGGTGCATCCTCTGTCAAAAAAAAAAACAATTGTTGGGTTTTATGTACATAAATGACAGCAAAAAAATATCCATGCAAATCAAACTCAGAAAAAATCTCTGCAGTCTCAGATTTGTGCAGTAATGGGCAGAAGGTTTCCTTATCTAGGAGGAAATGTTTAAATTTTGTACATCCTTACTGAACATTTTACTGAGGCAACTAGACTCTTATTTTAGAATGGGAAAGGTCGGTTCCCTGGGGAATTGAGACCTCACTGTCCATTTTGTCATTTCAGTTACAATAACTTTGCTTTCAAATTAAGGGTATTCCCTAAAACTTCAGGCCATAAATGTATCACAAACTGTTAGAAAGAGCAGACAAGGCAGATAATATTAGCCACCTGCTGAGGCACAGTGGTCACTGGATTCTTTGAATTGTTTTTTTTACAGTCCTAGTTCTTCTGTTCCTACAGACTGACCATTTCATCCTGCCTCATCTTTCCAAATTTTCCTCTTAGAAATTGCTAAATGAATTTTAATTGTAATCACATATAAATCACTCAAAATTACAAGATATCCATGAAATTTTTAGAGACTAAGACCCTGGAAACAGGCCTTACGATCAGAGAGGAGAGCTGCTAGATCAAGCTGGCTGTTTGTATCATCCATGAAAGGACTTGGAAATCATGAGGACAGAAAGTTGAAATATGCACAGGATTTGCTTATAGTCTCTGGACACCAAACTGAGAATGGAAATTTTCCATTTCTCTTTTCTGTGTCCCTCTAGACTATTCATTAGCTGTGGAAGAGCAATAATAGTAATGCAGATAAACAACCATGAAAGCTGATTGCTTTTAATTTTTTTTCAAGACAAAAATATACGAAAAAAATTAAAATAGGGTAGAATATAGGGGAGGATTTCTAAACATATACCTATGATTTAGGAGTCAAAATCTCTTTGAGGAGAAAATTCAGTAAGTCAATCTTATTCTGATTCTGATTCTCCCCCTTTATTCATCAAAAAACAGTAGCTGAATGTGTAACTATTTATTCCTGGGAATTTTTATTTCTTGTTCTGTTCCTCTGTAACATGCTCAGTAAATGAATGCTTAAAATTATCGCCATGGAGTTTTTACTATGGAGAAATAGGCCATTAAGTTTCAAATCAATGTGGATGATTGCAATGGGAAACTAACAATTTTCTTGGAATTAATGCTGGAAGTGAAAGTCTTTGGCAAAGAAGTAAAATCAAGCTTCATTATTAGACATACTCCCACCCTTATCACAGAACTCAGAAAATTAACTTATATAAGAAACTTATCACTTTTCTGATTGTTCACTTGATGCCCCTTTCCTAGAACCCACTAAACTGAAAGAAAAGATTTTTGGAACTCTCATAAAATCTGAATTAATCTTTGTCTATATATTCAAGCATATCTTCACAGGATCAGTTTACCCAGGTTTATAATACCCCAAATTCACAGGAAATCACCTGGAAGGAGGATCAGTTTTGATGAGGAATCGGTGTGCTATAAGCCTTGACCAAGAATACCTGTGTCAACCCCCACCAACAGCATAAGCAATACACACAGAAACTGCTGAAATACCTTTTTAATTTCTATAGCTAGAGCCTATGTCCATATAGGGCAAGAAGAAATAGGGGTTCAGTCATCACAGAGGGCATATATCTTATCCAAAAGGAACATATGCTGGTTCTGTAAGGCAACCTATCAAAACAGACAGTTGGAAACAGTATTTATAGTGAAGAGCTTACCATCTAAGCAGCAGAGACAGCGAATGGGTAGATAAACACAGGTACAAAGCAGTCAAATGTCTTTGTCAAGGTTAGTGACAGAGCTGAAATTAGAAATCAAAGTATCTTAAGTCTCAGCCAAAGGATTTCAGATCTACTAAAGGATGTGAGTGGCATGCGACTTTAACGAAGTTTTAAAATTTATCACAAAAAAGATCTCATGTTGTGGCCTGGCTGCAATCAAATGCAGCTTCTTTGTGGAAAGCCTACCTTTTTCCTGCCTCTTGCAAAAGAAATAAAGAAAGAGGCAGAAAACAAATTGAATTTTGATGAACAACTGGAAATTCTTGTCTGCTGTTCCAGCATATTTTGCTAGCATAGAACAAAGAAAAATAATAATAAAAGAAATGCAGAAAATGAAATATATAGAGATCAGCTAATTTGGATTTATTGAACCTTACTCCTTTATGTTCCTATAGAAACCTAAAAAGAATGATCGGCTTAATAGAGGGGACTGTGAGGGGCAGAGATTCATAGAGAGTAATATAATATTTTGATACAACTTTAATGTTGTGTCTGGACACATACTTGCTTTCTCTGACCCAGCTCTGCTCATTTTTTTCTTAACCTTTACTGTCCCAAAGGCCAGAGTAGATCAAAATGTATCTGCAACACATTAAACAAACTATTCTATTTTCAGAATTACACTTCACAAACCTTGTTATTTCTTATTCATTATTTCTTTAAAAATTACCTTTAGAGGGATTTGTGTGAATTATTTTTGCAGAAATAATACAGAGCTCAGGAACTAAGCAGCACAGAGCGCAGGAAACTAAGCAATAAGACATTATACGAGCCCCAACCATGAAGAAATCACAACTTCCTGAACCAGGAGGCTATGAGACAAAAAGATTTGAGCTGTTTCAAAGTACTGTAATCAAGAACAGCAAAAAGGCACAGAGGGAAAGAGAGTCACATCTCTGAGCTGCTGGTTCAGCAACTGCAGCACAAGGGGCAGCTGATGCTGGTGCCAGCAGTTTCTCACACACATGGTATGAGTGTGAGCAGAAGTACATGCACATGCATGAGAATATGTCAGAAAGGCTGCCAAAATTCAGTGCAGGAAGACACGCCTGAATGATACAAAAAATGGCTTTTTTTCTGCAATTACTAGTGCAATGAACAAAGAAGATCAAATTACTTCTCTGAACTTAACTGTGACACACTGTGATGCAGTTCCAACAACACAAGCCAAGATTGTCTCCTTTCAAGTCATCTGATTTCTTTAAACTCATAGGATGAGTTTTGTGATATTCTTTGGACAATAAACCAAATTTACTAATCTAAATCTAGCAATGGCAATAGGAAAGGAGAAGAAAACTGCTATATTTCTGGTATTAGCAGCTGCATCATTCTCTGAGGATCGTCAAAAGGGTCTCAGCTGTTAAAAACACACATGAAAGGTGCACAGTGAGCACACTGCAGCCCTTAGTAACTCCAGATGAGATATTTGATGCTATGTGCAAAGCACAGGCAACAACTGTTGAGGCATAAACACTTAGTACTGAGGGCAAATGTCTTCTGCAGTTCACATAGTGATAATGAAGCTTCCCTTTGTTTGAACAATTACCTTTCAATTTAAAGAGGGAACTTAACATTCAAGGTACAGGAGCAGAAAACTATAGCTTCATGTTAACTTTGAACCTCTGCAACACTTGAGTCTGAACTAGTCAGCCCCGCCTCCCTCATCAATGGAGAGAAATAAGCACTTTGTCTATCTATGTCTGCCTATGGGCAACTATTTTAGGAAGGGACATATCATACCTTAGAAACATTTATTTTTCCTTGAGCCTTCAAAACTGTAAATCTCTTAAGATAAGGGTCTTTTATATGAGTTTGTGACTCCTAATGCCATAAGACATTGACATATGACTCCTAGTTTCAGTCCCAAGAAGGGAAGTCCCTGTGAACAAATATAAAGAAGAGGTAAAGGACAATCATTTAGAGTAATTCTGAGCACCACCAGAAGACTGGAAATGGGTGATCGATGCAAATGGCACAAAGATAGAAAGAGAGCTTTGTGGATCATTGACTTTTCTGACCTTGGTCCAGAAACCTATGTACTAAGAACTGATGGAATAAATCAGCTTGGCTAAGTACAGTGTCTTTGTCACAGGGTAAAATATTCCCTCACAAATCTTCATATCCTTCTGCAAACTTTAAACTTTATATGTCTGAAGTAAATTATTAGCTACCACTGTCAGTGTTTCCCAGCTAATGCAATGGAAATGAGGAACAGCTTTATCAACATTGAATAGCAAGTATATATTAGAAATAAGAAATAGCATGGGAGTTTTCTTAACAGGTTTGATTCCAGTTCCACTATGATTACTAAAATAATTTTCCACTTAATTCATCTAATACACTGCAATCCTTAAATTCAAATTGTTCATGCTTTCACAAAAATACTTTCCTTTGATGCATTGACCCATTGCATTAAAGTATTAAGTAAATTGTTTAAGAACATGAAGTGAAAATAATTTGAACCATTTTCTTTCTGATTCTTTCAAAAGGACTGTATATACCACCTAATAGCCTGCTCCAGCCTCCAGTGAAGTTCATAGAAAGACTCCTATTCATTTTAATGAGGACTGAGTTAGTCCTGTGATTCTACTAATTTAAACCAACTATAAATGAGTCCCCTGGTTTTTAAAATAAATGGGGCAATATTACAAGGAATAAGCATGTGTTCCACAGTATTTTATTTTTCTTTTATTACTGACTTGACATCTTTTCTTATTCCAATCAAATAGCTGAGAGAGGTGAAGAACAAGAACTACTCCCTGAAGAAAATATAAAATACTATCTTCAGAGCCTTAACCATGTTCCCAAACTTAAGAGATGGCTGTTTGCCAATCTAAACTCTCCTTCAGAGCTGGTGAGTCACAGTGTTCTGCAGTGGGTTATGACTGGCTACTCCTCCCAGCTTGGACAATTGGAGCAACAATAAGAGGTGCCACCATTCCTCAGTCACACCTCAGCCTTACCTAGAGGAGAGAGCAAACTGGTCCTGTTGCTGCCAGGTGTGTAATGAAAGAGGTCAGAGACAGAGCAGAAGCATGGTTGACAGCTGATGAAAAAGAGAGTGATGCAGAAAACTACCTGTTAGCTGAGACCTCAGCTGATATAGACTGGTCTAGCTCCAATAAAGTCCACTGATGTCACATCAGTGGATATCTATCAGCTACAGAACTGTCTCTGCACACTGGATGGCCTCAAGTTCAGACTGTACCTGCTGTCTGAACCATAAGTGGAAGGTATTCTGTTTTATATACTTCCATTCAGCTGTAAACTTATATAGGCATACTCCTGGAAAACAGCAATTCATATTTATCAGCATTGAAGGCATGGAAACAGGTACATTATGCAGTATTTGAAACATCCACTTCAGCTCCTCTTAGACCTTCAATAGGTTATTTGACAAAGAACTGACAAACAAACACTCCAGAGCTGGTTAACAGTACAACTGCTACCTTGCCTTGGATGTACTGCAGACACTGTGCAGCATTTTGGAGGGCTTTGTTCTCTCTCATCCCCAGGAAGGATAGAGATAGAGGAGGCCCTGGCAGCAGTGGGTTGTCTCAGCCTCACATTTATTTAATAGATGGGAAAATCTTCAGAATTTGGAAGAGTAAGACCACTACTTAGGGCAACTTTTTATCTATTCTCTTTGGGTTTTTTTTATGGCTGTCTCGGATCAGTTGCAGAGCTCTGTTTGCTTCTGAGAATTATCACCTCCTTTCTGAATTTCTGGATTTCACCAAACGATGTGATGTATAATATTGAAAAACAAACAAGCAGAGAGTCTCAGAAACCATTGCTAGTAGTTGCTTTTCAGAATTTTTTTTTTTTTTTAAAGCAGTTTATATTTCAAGACAGGACTTCAGAGTTGATTAACTGTCTTTGCTGTTGTTGCAACCATTATTTTGGTAGGCAGCTCTACAATATCAGTGAATCTAGTCTGAAGTTGAGTCAAAGGATACAGAAGCATTTATTTGTGTCCACTTCTTCTGGTATCTAGCAAAGTTAGTGGAAAGCCTGTCAAAGACCTTGAGTGTGGGCTTGCTGAACCAGTAGGAGAGCCATTAGACATGTCTTACCTCACAGTCACTCTGAATCATTTTCAAGGTGGATATTTTGACAGCTTATCACTAAATGCTGTTGTTTGAGATTCAAATACAATGGAAACTATGAAAGCTGGTGAAAAACATCACATCTAGAGAAATTTATTTTCAAAAATTTCTGGTAGCTACTTAGTGAATATTCTGCAAATAATTAGTACTTCATGTCATTAACATCCCCATGTTTTCGTAATAATACTGTTTTATTTTAATAGTCTGTTCCCATAAGGCTACTCATGTGATTGTGATTCATTATAGACATAAAAGAATTTGTTTTTATCTGAAGAGTGCAGAAATCAAAACACTGCATGGAAATACAAGATAAAAGTTGAGGAGTACAAGAGAAATAGAGGAGAGAGTTACTGATCTTGCATTAGTAAGAGTCAGGCAGCACAAGTGGGACACTTATGCATCAGTAAGTGCCTCATCACCATACTGAGGTCTGAAGCACAAGTCCATCTATTTAAAAACTTCTTTGGTCATGTCTGCTCAGTCCCATTCCTCAAAGTGAGCCACATATGCACGTAGTGGGCACAGACTTCATGTTGCAGAGAGTTGTATTCAGCATTTACCATGACCTGTGCAACCTGACTCTGAATTAGTCCTGCAGAAAAACCTTAGGGCTTTTTGGTATTCTATGCAAAACCTTGCAGAGTTAAGGTCACAGAACTTGCATGTATACACATACACATACTGGAGACAGATTGGAACATTGACATTGCAACACAGACTTTTGGGTACAGCTGGCACTCACTGCACTTGCTCTTAGATGGAGTTCCCCCTTCTACTTCTGCCTGCAGGTTTGTATTTTAGACTTTTAGTCCTTAGACCTCAAATAAGGTATGTTAGACAAGAAATTATGTGTTTAAGCTGAAGTATAATATATTCAGGTTAAGTGTAATGACAATGTTTAATGGCAAGAGAAGTGAAACACTCATTGGTTGAGGAGTTTGTGAAAACTCCACTGCTGACTATTTCTGAGGATAGACTAGATTAATGTGACATAGAGGATTCTGATTAGCCCAAAGACCCAACTGACAAGTTGGCCCATTTCTCCCCATCATTTGTAATGAAATCTAGGGGAGTAGGTGTCCACAAACATTGATGTTGCAGGTATATACAGGAAAGGAGATGTATCTGCTTTAGAGCAATCAATACTTTTTGTCTAAGTAGAAATTTATTTGCTTGTATCTTCTGTATTTCAGGAATGTGGATTTCCAAGACAGTGAAGGCATTCACTCAGCTACCAATTCAAACAAAAGACAAGTTTGGAATTAAATGTTGACTGGAGTTTAAAATATAGATCTGCATGAAGTTTACATACTAGTTTGCATATCTATTTGCTGCAGCAAAGCAATTCAGTTGTTATTCTTTAGCAAATGCTCTATATCACTGAAATAATACTGTGTGACTCACTTTTTTTTAGAATGGCAGCTTCACAAATCTCAGTCCAAATTGTCTAAATGTTTGTTGCAGCAACAACAGAATCAGGTCACACATAAAAAATTTGCCACAATCTTCCTTGCAGTATCTTGGGATGTTTCAGACCCCTGAATTCTGCGCGTTCAGAAGTAAAATTTAAGAACTCTAAAAAATATCTTAGCTTTTTCAGAGCTTTACAGGCTGTGCATTTTGAATTTCAATCTGGAAATTAGACTGAAAATTATATTTTTACAGGTGATTTGACTGCTCTTATTTAAAATCCCATCAGAACACCAGCTGCAGTCTCTGCCTAATTTATTCATTAGAAGAAGATGCTTGTTAAAACAGCAAAATTTTAACTGAAATATGTCATCAGATCCATAACTTAAGAAAAATCCTCATCACTGCTTGGTGCTTCTGACAAGGCTACACTGGAAATTTGTATCAAGTAACAGGATAATGAGCCTGCTGTTACAAAAATAATCCTCTTGATTATTAATAATAAATAAGGTTGGACACTGATTAATTCATGGCCCATAGTATTAAAAGCATTTTATGAATTAGAGTCAGAAAAAAGGAAATGTTTATGATTAATGAGTTCTTTTGAATAATTTCCAAAATCAATAGAAAAAGCTTTAAACTTCCTATGTTTAATGCAAAACACATTGCAGTAAATGCTGCCCAACACCATCTACTGCTTTTTTAATCCAGGGGCTGTTACCCAGGCTCCCAGGCTGGTCTGGATGGAAAGTACCTTTCCTGCAGACAAAGGTGCCACCAAACTTGATCTTCCCTATTTCTCAGATAAGCTGAAGCAGTGTAACCAAAGAAACAGTAGAACATCTTGTAAGACCAGAAACAAAAAGATCAAGATTGATTTTAAGTGGTCCAATTGATCTTCACATTCATTCCAGCTTTTCTTTTAGATAGTGTTCAGTGCTCCTCACAGCTGTAAGTTCAAAACTTGCTACCTCAGCTTCTGGTTCTACTTCTTCTGAAGTAACAAAAATTCTATTAACTTTTATAGAAAGAAGGTCATGGCCTCTGTGATCACTTAGCAGTGTTTCCTCTTTCCTCTAAAAAAAAGAGAATAGCCAGAAGGCTTGAAAAAAAAAAAAAAATCCTCCCCTAAAGAAAAAGTAAAAGAATTCAGAGAATTCCCCCACGGTTTAATGAAGGAAGGCTTTAATGACTTTTGCCTGCAGAATCTCAGAGAAATCCTCAGGAGTGACTCTGTGCCCCCTTCAGCAGCAGTAATTCCAATGTGCTCCCAAAACTACATCTCCAGTTGTAGAAAAGTCTGAACCAATTCAAGCAATGCATTCCACTCTTTTGCTATATTACCATGAAAACCCTTCCCCTAACACCCAACCTACACGTTATTCTTCTTCATCTGGGGTACAGAGAACAGCTTTTGTCTTTGCAGCAACTTTTCATATATTTAAAGTATTAACAGACTCTCAGGGTTTTTTTACTACATTTCCATTATATCTCCACTATGCTCAACAGTTCTACTTTATTCAGCCTCTCCTTGCAGGTTATGTATCCTGGATCTATGATTGCTTAGATTTCTATCTATTCCTCTCACACTTTTGTTACACTCTGTAGCAGAGGTGAAGAGCTAAGTATGTGCAGTGTATCCTAGATCGTTATGAGTTCTTATTACTCACATCAAAAGAAACTGATAAACTACATGAATGCTACAAAAAGATAGTGCTGAATTTTTTTAATAAGAAGTAAATTAAAATAAAAGTTTTGGATAAAAGGGATTAAATATTCGTATTTAATATCATGAGAAAAATGTCTTTAGAAGAAAAGGCAAATAGATTTTCATGATCAAAGAACTGGATAGGAAACAAAAAATAAATTGTGAAAATTTAAAAAAAAAAATTCTAGCAAAGTCCATCATGACTCTGTATTGAGTCCACTATCATACTTATCAGTTAACTAGAAGGACACAGAAACTATTTTAAAAAAAACATGTTAAAAGGGTTATCTAAAATAATCCCACCTCTTACCAGGCATTTCTTACATAACAAGAACAGTGGCATAAACAACAGTAATACCTCCAATTTTTTTTAGGTCAGCTTTTCAAGACCCCTGATCATATTTGTTTTTCCTCTCTAGATTCTCTACAGCTCTCCTTAGTCACTGATAGGCAAACCCTCCATGAATTTAACCAGTCCCATTTGGTCTCCACAGTGCATTATGTCAATATGTTCCACAGTTCAGTGATGTACTCTGAAAATGGCTCTCCTTTTATTGTTTTAAACCCATTAAACATTATTTTCTTGACCGCCCTGCTGTTGTGGGATTGTGAGAAACAGTGAATAATCAATTCCTATTCACTTTCTTCAGGAATTTATAGGCTTTTTTCCAAAATGCCTAAATAATTTCTTTTCCAATCTAATTGTTCTGCTCTATTACTCGCCTTATTTTATAAAAGTTGTTCAAACTTTTGATCAGTTTGGTTCTACTAAATCCTCTCTGAGATGGAGTGACAAGGAATTCACCAAATATTCATGGCTGGAAATGACATACTGGGTGCTACTTGCCCTGTCATTTTTACACAAAATATATAGGTTTTTTATGTGATCCTCTATTTTTCCAAATGTTGAAGTAAATGTAAGGAACATAAGAAAAAAGGCCTAGTGTGTGAAACCTGACTGACTGTGATGCTTCCCATTTCACATTTCACAGTTCAAACACTCAGCAATTTCAAATGTCTACTAAATGTAAGTACTCTTTAATATATATATATTTTTGGCATAGTTTGAGTTTACTTTTTTCCTGTCCTAATTGTGTTATCTGTCTGACCACAGCTGATTAAGGTTTCTGAAGACTGCTTTTAAAAACACCACTTGTGCCACCTTGATATATTGATGTGCGGTGATCTTCCCCACTCAGTAGCTGACCCAACTCTTCCCTGCATTCTTCTATCATTCTTAAGTCACTTACAGAATATTTTTTTGTTCATCTTAGTGCCTCTTGCAAACAGCACCTCATTTTGTACTTTCTTTTGTGCTTACTGCTGTTGTCCATGGATGCTTATATGCGCTTATCTGTCCCCAGCTTAATTTGCCCATCTCCACACTTCCTTCCTATATTGCCAGCTCAGGATCCAACCACAGCAATCTCTTTCTGCATTTCATCCTCTGCATTTGCACAGTTTGCAGTCGTGCCATTACTGTAACTTTCTCAAGAGAGCTACCTATTAGCTCATTTTCCTTTTTATATAGACCTGCTTTGAATAGTAATACTCTGAGTTTAATGATGCCCTGACAATGTAAGGATGGAACAGATAGCCTCAACCTCGAGGATTTCCTTCCTCAACAGACTTCTGTTTTGTTCAAGGACCCCGATGCCATTATAACTTGTATGGTGACTGATTCCACTGCCTACTCACAGAAAACTGGATCTATCTCCACAGCATATTTGTCCATAGAGAACAACACATCTATATGTCTTCAGGACCTCAGCCCTAACATACAAATCTTAGATATATATGGCAAAATGCTTTTTCCTTTTCTGTTGCTGTAAAAGATGCATATTCTGATGCTAATACTCTGACCATGTAAATAACCTTTTGTGAGACATAAGAGAGTAAATAATGTGATAATGTAAAGGGTTTATAAAAAAAACCAAGAGTGTGGATGTATAGATGGAATATTTACAATACTGACTGCCTCCCCTGAAACAGTGTATAGTAAAATAAGCATTCAAGAAAAAAAAAAACAAGGAAAATTAAACTTTGCAGAGTTATACATAGGCACTCTAACTCCCAGACTTTGAGAACAAAAACACTATCTGTGTATGAGGAAGGTACTATGGAAGGGGTTCTCACTGGTTTCACTATGATATCACAACTTTACAGAGCTACTAAAAGGGCTACTCATAGATGTTACAGAATACAAAGCCCATTGGCCCCTTCTAAATCAGCACCTCGGAAAGAATTCCTGCATCTCAGTGCTTAGTCAACTGGAGCTCCCCAGTCACTGCATTTCTACAAGGACCATTTTCTTGAACCTTACAACAGAACTCAGCTCTTCAAGTGAAACACTACATTAATTTTATTTTGCATGACAAATGTTAGCTTTCTTATGTGTCCTAGTAAGATCTTGGATAATCCTACAAGAAGTTGAATTCAACTAACATGAGCAAAACCATATATTCAACTTCGGGGCATTCAGCTATAATTCATAAATGCTGTTACCTTTAAAAGCCACTGCTCTATTTGATTATTGTTCTGACTTTGTTGGGAATGTGTCGTTATCACCATTATTCAAGTTCATTCTCTAACTTTTGTTAAAAGCTCCCTCATTTTTACAAATATATATCAACTGTTCTGCTTCACTGTCTTTATATTATGTCACAGACAATAGTGTTGAACATTTTTGTATTAGCATTTTGGTGAACTGCCTGTAAAATTCTGAGGTTTTCTTCCCATTTTTTATCTACAGAAACTTCTTGATTACATTAAAAAATAATGTAAATGTTAAAATCAATCACAAAGCTAATATTTTTTGTCATTTTTTGTTCAATTTTTAGCATCAGAAATCAACCTGAAAATAATTTCACAGTTATCTCTTTCACACAATACTCATATTTCATATAATATTATCTATTCTTACATTTTTTTTCAATAATCTTTTCTCTGCTAACATCTATGTAACCTTTTATATTCTTGAGAAATTTTTCAAAAACAAAGCAAATGTTTGACTTAAAGCAGCTCACATTCCAGCTCACAACTGGTGGAAGTCAATCAGGAAAAAACTCCAAACATAGCAACTTTATTAAAATGTAACAAAATTCTAAACATACATAATATAAGGTGAAAAAGGAAATCTAAAAGTGATCAGCAATTAAAACTCATGACATACAAAAAGAAAGAGTGAATGTTATTATATTTCTTAATCAGCTAAGTTGCTTTTCTGGATCTGATGTTCTGTGTCAGCAACTCAGGAAAACTTTATAAAAGAGTCATTCCAAAGAACATTATAAATACTTTTAACTTCTAATGTTAAGGTCTTAATAATAAACTTTCTTTTTGAAAGGAAAAGTTCAGTGTCTGCTAGTGTATGAGTCCAATTTCTAATAAGCCCTTCAGCATTAATGGAGAATAGACTCGTATTCCATATTAATGGATCCCAGAAGTGCTATCTGGTGAAAAATGTACAAGTCGTTTTATCTTTTGGGCATAGTAGCTGAATTTATGTGACTTGGCATGGAAAGAACCAAAATCTGCTGGTAGCTTGAGTGTATTAAATAGCATCAGTACTAAAGGCAATAATCCGGGAGCATCCGGAGAGCAAAACCCAGGGTCACAAACAGAAGCAGAAGGGGACAAGATTTTTTTATCCACACTCCATAGATGGACATGGCTTCCTTATTCCTCATTATTATAAGCATTTTTGAGGACCTACACATCCCTATTGGAAAGCAGTAAACAGAAGAATCTTGGCAGTGCATATTTCTAAGAGTGCATTTAAAGAAACAAGTAAAGGTATCTCAGCAACATACGAGTGGGCAGGCCTGAGCACACTCATTTCCTGTCACGGGTTTCAGGCAAATCTTTTCACCTTCAAACATAACTCAGGACAAAAAAAAAGATGTAATCATGTAAACCAATCACATTACAAAGGATCCCCAATCCCCTTTTCTCACATATACCTTGATGTACCTTCCTTAGATCTTCTAACGGACAAAGTTGGTGTATTCCATGTTATCAAGTGTTTTTATTCATTTTTATGCAATTTAAAAGGTTAGAGAACTATTCAACAGTAGCATTATTTAATTTTATTTTTCTACATGCTATTTGGGATCAAAGGACCAATTCATCGATTGTTGCATTTATTCATCTAAAATATGGACTAAATCATATTTATGTTGGCATTGTGTTGAGTTGGTTGAGGTTTTCATTTTTCCTCCCACAGTGCCATGTTCTAGCTTATACAAGTAACTTTATTTTAGGCAGTTTTCCCTTTCCCTTTTGTCTTTAAGTGCCACTGCAAGTGAGTACTGTGGCTGTTGGAGTTTTATGCTCAGCCAACTATATGCAGTCACAGTTTCTCATTTCAGATGAAAACACTTATAGAGATTGTCAAAACTCTCTGTCCTGCAGTTCCTCCTAGACCCTTCTGTGTATTTAATGCATATAGTCCCCAGTTTACATAATGTAACTTTGGAAAGGCTTCCTTTATTTTTTGCCATGTCAGATAATGTTTTGCCCTTTTGTAACACTTCATTTAACAAACAGAATTATCCTCTGGAACTGGGCTGTGTATTCCCAAGCCTAGGAGTACCGGAGTGATTACAGGATGTCTCTTTCCTGTAGCACTGTGGTTTCAAAGGTAGCAAGTGGGATCATTGCTGGCTACCCCTTCTCTCTGGGAGAGATGAAGGTAACCAAAAAGCAGTAAGGCAAGGCTGGGAACCAGGAAAAATTTACTTCAGATGACAGAGTGTTTGTAGGCCAAGGTTCAGAAGGAAGCCGACTGCTGCCTTTCCCCATCAGTATCGATAAAAGAGAAGGGAAGACGGAGTTAGGCACTGATGGTACCATCACAGTGTTTGCATTCACTGCCAAGAGCAGTACAAACCACCTCTGGTCCAGAAACCATTCAGACACACAGCTAGCTGGACACCCATGGAGTGTTCACAGCCAAGGTCAACAGATCAGAGCAGCCCTGTGGTCACCTGGCTCTGAGCACAAGGAAAACGACTGGAGCACTGCCTGTTTGGACATGACACACCAGGAATGTCAGAGCAACCAAATGCATGGGCTGTGTTTCTCTGCTGCTTTATTAGTTATAGAGTCATACTGACTGCATTGCACCAGGCTATAGTCACTCTGCATAAGCCTCCAACATAGTGATTATATGCTGACCTGTTATAAAGGCAAACCCCTCCCAATAACAGAGATTTAAAAATAAGGTTCTGCTCACTTATTTTTCTTCCAAAACCCATCAGAACTCAATCACTCACAAGTCCTACTTCTGAAGTCAAGTTGCTACTGTTCAAGTCAAGGAGCACTTCTGTGAGCAAGACTGTGCCTTTTTGTATGTGTAGGAGAAGTCTACCCTGTGTTTATCATTTCCCCAGCAAGGGTGAGTGGCTGCTCAGGTCCTGAAAACCTCATTTTCTGTCCCAATGTGGTTTTTTTTCTAATAGAGGATGGAAGTGTAAGAAATTAGAAGGGTGTGAAATGTTGGAAGTAAAAGTATATTTGAGCACTTGAATTGCTGAGCTCACCAGCAAGCTTGCTGAGCTGAACCTTTGCTATGTTTTGGTATTCATTTTTCTGTGTTTCTATCAGTATCTTGGGTTTGGACTTATTCTATTTTAACTTTTTTCCATGTGTATGTGCATTAATAAACAAAAAAAATTCAGGTTGATATTATTTTCAACTGTCTGATTTTTGCAAGTTTTGCCAGCTGATATACAGCATGAAGCACATGATTAATGGATAACAGCATTTTTCTCCCCATTCACACAACACACAATTTTATGTTTTTATTTCTGAAAATATGTTTGCAGTCATGCTGCAAATAACACACAGTCCTAGGGAGGCAAAATAGTATTTATATATATTTAGCAGGACCCATTTAAGTTAATATAAAATCAGTGTTCCTTGAGATTACATCAGAAAGAAGTTTTACTGCAAATGTGGAGCTATGAAGGCACTATTGTAATGGGCAGAAAGCAGTACACATAGTTATTTCTGGGCAAAAAAATTCTATTTCCAAGGAAATAGAAATCCTAATGTTTAATCTCTTTAAAACATCAAAGCAAACTCATCGAGGCTCCTGAGAAGTAATCTTGCAATGCCATCAAAATGTGAGATTACTGAAAAGCAGCACATCACCCTGACAATGAAGATCATTTCCAGACATGGTACTGTGGAGCTGCCATGCCAAATGGTGTTACTTGTGGCTTTTTGGCCTTCCTGGACTTAAGCTGTACAGATACAGGCGTCTGCAACCACATACCACATCTGTATGAATAGTTAAATTACATCTCCTATTTTTAATTGCAGGTGATACCATTTTTTATTGTTTAAAAAATGCTTTGTGTTGTGTATGCTTTTCAGCTTCACTGTGCCTGGATGTTTTATTGGAACATTAGCTCAGCTAACTTGAGAATTATTGGGTAGTAAATGCACTAGTGAGGGAATTTAGATGTGGTGGGGCTTTCATTTATTTTTCAAATAAAGACCTATGGTGCAGCTTACTATTGTTTTGTCTAACTATTCCTATTTGAAAGCTATTAGTTATACTTTACTACAGATTAACCTTGCAGATTTGAAGCACTTATGAAAATAAACCTGTGATTTCAGAAGAGGAGCGTACATCTTTATTTATACATGTGCTGCATAGTAGTAATTATTTTCATACATTCTCTGTTTAGTTTTAGTTGTGATTATTGATTTGAATGGATTTTTGCTTAAAGTTGATCCCTCGGTCATGGTGAGTCATATTTGTCATTTAGTCCTGAGCCATGATGGTCTTCTGTTAATATTTCAGCTATATCTAGGTCTTCTGTGTCTGCAGTCATTCACTGGCCACAACTTTTCTGCTTTCACAGTAGCTCTGATCATTTGAAATGTGCTTCCTTGAGAAGAATTCCAGTATTAAAAGAACCTTATTTGAAACTCATGACTCAGGGTTTTTACTGTGTTCAGATCTTCAGTGATACTGAGACACATATTGCTGATTCACCAGCACATGAACTCTGTAGTGTTCAAATTACTGTCTACAGATGTACAAACAACAAGTGTTTGCTTCAAAAGATTGATTCATTGCATCTGCCCTAAATACTCGAGAGTCCTATATAAACACGGAAAGTCACCTCTCAGAAGAAAATTTGCAAAAGCTTTAAGATGTCTCTCTGGCCTATGTAAAGCAAATATTTCCTAACAGGGCATTTGCACACACCCATCGAGGAGCTGCCTGAACCAGTGGGATAGGGAGCTCAAGAAGGGAATGATCTGAATTATACCCAGACGCTCCCCTGCATAGGGCAGCCCAAAGTCTAGACCTGCAAAACTGGACTGTTAAATTAAAATTATTTTCTCCATTTGTGGGAGACAGAGGTAACAATGATTAGCTATAAAAGCCAATCTGCTATTCAATGCATTTTCTACTGATGGGGCTGGGAACAAGCATGTTGGTGCTTACAGACACTGACAAGTAAGTTCCCCCTTATTTCCATGAAATTAATTACATACAGACATTGTAATCTCACTTTAGGTGATGCGAAAAAGTAGTATGATTGCCAGTTTACACTATTTAAACACTCTAGAAACCAATGCCATATGTTGACATATATGTACAAGCACTGATTTTGAACACATTTTCTGTCTTCCTTAATGTAGCTAAATGCTTTTGCTTTCCCATTCTCTGAGCAGACTTGGAGCTGTTTGCTGCAAAATCCAATTCTTTATTACATGAGACTTCAGTTAATTCAGGGACCATCTGTGTGTACTTATAACTTAAATAATTCCTTACAATGTGCTTTATATTGTGCTTGTCAAGGTTCAATTTTATCTCCAGTGGTGTTGCCTGTTTACCTAGTTTTGCTCTTTCCCAATGGAGCTTGTCACATTCCTTCTGAGTTTGCACATAAATAATCTTGAGACAGCACCATATTTTACAAGTTTTCTGCATTTTGGTGGATCACCCAAAAAGGACAGTTTCTGTACAGCTAAATCGCAAAGTATAAGGTACTGGAATTGCTGCCTGTCCTCACACAGTGATTCCCCTCATACTGTTGCACACCACTGCCCCACAAAGCAACAATAGCAAAGTGTAATTTCCATCCTAAACACAGAAGGGGTGGGGGAAAGGGCTGTCCCACTTCAGCCTCCCTGATGCCCATGGATCCTAGTTCGGACTAGTGAGGAGGAGTAGATGTCTGCTAGAACAGTGGCTGGTAGAACAGTGGCTGCTAGAACAGTGGCTGGTAGAACAGTGGCTGGTAGAACAGTGGCTGGCACTTCCAAGAGTCTGCTGAAGATCCATGTGACACATTGAGCACTTTCTGATGGATGGCTTCTTTCAGGCAGCGTGACTATAGCACAGAGAGAGATAATTAGCTCTGTTAACTGTCTTGGGTACCGAGAGCAATGATGCCTGAGGCTGTGTTATATGCAGCTATATAACCATGTAACCATTCGCCAAAGGCCACGTTGCTGTGAATATTCTGCTATTGATATCTAAGCCAGATGGACTTAAGGTACTGCAGACATATCAGCTGCAGTCCTTATGCACAGACATGTAAGTGCTCTTTAACTTGCCTTCTGTACATTCGCTGTCTTTTCAGAGATGTCAATACCTTTTATTAGGCTCAACCACTTATAGGAGGTATAAAGAGTATGTGTTTCTGATGAGGGAGTAATCTCCCTGAACTCCAGTTCTCAAGTGCATGCAGCTGGAGCTGCAATATTGGCTGACAGTTCTTCTGCACCCTGCTCTGTGTCACCAGCTCCTCAGGTTTTATAATGCAGTTTTGTAGTATTTGTGGATTTTTCTGAAAGTCCTAGTTCTCCTACTTTAAATTTTTCATAATGTGAAAAATATTTTATTAGGGAAAAATATTTTATTAGGGAAAATGTTTCATCTGCAGCCACAAGCACTGGAAAGGAAAGACTAGCCACATGGTTTTAAAAAGGCTCAGTTACAATTACCAAAAATTGATCACTGCTAAATGTAGCCCCCAATCAGAACTGGAGACAATTTAGGCAAGTGACACATGCTGTGGTTGCTGTCAGCTGCCAAACTGCAGGGTTTTCTACGTCTTCTCATGCTGAATCCTGAACTCCTCTGAGAAAAGGTGCTGCAGGATTCACCAGCATCACAGGAGCCTGCAGCTAGAGACAGGAGAAAAGAAAATGTAATCAAAAGTGGAAACAAAATAGCTTCATGGCAGATGTGAAAGCTACAAAAGAAGAGGAAAGGGAAAAAATGGCAAATCTACAGATGCTCTGAGACGTGGAAGAATGAAGGAATGGATGAAGGTGGTCACAAGGATAGGAAACAGCGAGGGAGGAGCACAGAAGAGAAGGGTGGGTGAGTCCCTGCCTTTTGGGCAGAACCATCGGTGTGCCAGTTCCCATCTGACTCTTTGTCCTCTCTCGTGGAGTCTTGCTCAACAAGAATCTGCCAGATGGTGATCTGAGGTGAAGGAAAGCAAATTACTGTTAAACATCTGTCCAGGGACATTTTGCACTTAGAGGGAAAGGACAGTCAGGAAAAATCCTCTGGGAGAAGAAAGGAAACGCTGACAAGGGTTTACCAGGAGGGTTGCTTCTCCTTCTCGTCTCTTTAGGTTGCACATAACATTGCAACAGAATCTGTGTCTCTGTATCTGCACAATGTCAAGCATATTTCAAGAGCTGCAGTCAAATAAAAGAAAGGAAATACAGTGAGAAAAGGAAAGAGGGAACCATGGGTTTTGTGTACCCAAGAAACTCGAGACAATCCTGCTGAATGATAATTTATCTGTACTTAAGGGTTTCATTCTCCCAATATGTTTGCTGTGTTTCTTCACCTGTCTTAAAACCTGAAAACTGATATTATGGAACACAGATTTTTCGGTTGGTTTTTGGGTTTTGTGGTTTTTTGTTGGTTTGGGGTGGGGGTGGGAGGAGTTGTGGGTTTTTTTGGTTTAGTTTGGGGTTTTTGTGGGTTTTTGTTTTGTTTTTTTCTTGTTGTTTTTTTGTTTGGTTTGGTTTGGTTTGGGCAGGTATTATAGGCATATAAATGTATGATGAATGCCCCACTAGCACACTGTTTCATTTAAAACTCACTGATTCTTTGTTGTGCAGATTTCCTTTCCAGTTTTCTGGGAAGAACCATACAAAGGCAAGCCATGAAAGGTGGATGGAAGGTGTAGGGAACAAATGCTCTTTGAAAGGACAGAGAAAACAATGGAAAACTAGATGCAGAAAAGAAATAAAAAGGATATAAAATGTAAAGAAGTGGAAATGAAAATCAAGGCCAACAAGAACTACTTTTCTACATAAAGTTAAGTATATGTGTAATGATTTTTTGCTGAGAAACTAATTTTTTAAATAAATTGCACAATATTTTTGCTCATAAAATTATATCCTGCTATTGCACTATTCTGCCAGAAGGCTATATGAGCCTGCTAAAGTTATTTCTCTTCTATGTAAATCTTCTCTTAAATATTTTTTTATCTCATCTACCTAATGAGTGCAAGACATCAGCAAAATATGAGGTGTATTACTTAATGCATCTTCCTCTAGCATTTGAAAACTGTATTTATACACTTTTTTGTATACTGCTAAGACTGTGATTCCATATTTTGTCATGAAAAGAAAACAAGGAATGTCAAGTAGCATTTTCTAACATGTGGTAAAATGCATTTGTTGACATAAATATTGTTTCTAAGAGTCCAGAGTCAGCATCAAAGTGTGCTGTTTTCTGGTAATTCTGATTGCCAAACATGGCAATCAGACAGAGCCTGCCAGACAGAGATTTTCTCTCTGCAGTCATGGAGAACTGCAGGACTATGAATGCTTCCCAAGCTTCCTAAAAAATTTTAAGCATCACAAGGTCTTCCCAAATAAGTGTATGTTTATTAAATGCATGATAATCTACATAAAACCAGAGGTTATTGCAGTGCCTTGACTACAGTTATGCAATCCTGACTGGAGGGACTTTTTTCTTTATTCCAATTTCATGCATTTTTCAGCAATAGGAAACAATGAGGGAAATGTGTTTACTAGCTGTAAGTTGTTAAGAGGAGCTTACCATATTCAGCGTTAATGTCTAACACAGTTCTGATTACAAAGTAAATGCTAATAATGCTTACAATGCACTCAAAATGCCACTGTGCACTCTGTCTGTTCATGTGAGATAATTAAAGCAAATGGGAGAGTTTTTCAGGTGAAAGGGTTGTTCAGTTCATCTCCTCCTAGTGCACAGCTGTAATTTTAAAGTCCATACATCATGGCTTTATTTCATTAGTTAAATGAGTAATAAATAAATAAATCCATCACTGACTTGGGTTGTAACCTTAGGAAAGTTCTCCTGCCTTTACTTTTCTCCTTTTTTTTTTAATCTGCCTTATCAGTCTCATTAGATTTCCAAGTCAGGGATTATCTCATGACATATTTTGCTCTCAGCTATGGCTCAGTAAAAAAGACCTTGATCTCCTTCAGAGTCTGCTCACTACTGTAATATAAAGTAATGTTAATAAAGAGTTCAAAATAGTAATACTTCTATTGCTGTCCTTGAAGACTATTCTACAGATCAATACTCAAAGGAAGTAGACTTCAATCAAAGGAAGGAAGTTTTCCTTTTTCATGCTTTATCACAGCCTTTTTCTTCTCTGCATAACTCTGTCTGCTCTCAGCTGTTCTGCTCAGTACTGTCCTGCACACTCCTTGTCTACCTCAAAAGTCCGCTCATCAAAGATTTATAAATTAGATGAATGTTTCATCACCTCTTAAGTTAAATACACAGATTTCCCTTTCTGAACCCTCCTTCAAATCTCCCTCAGCCCCTGGATTTCATTTTGTGGTTTGCCTTTGGCCATGCAGTATTTCGTTCCAAGGTACCCTTTTTCCTACAGACAGCACAAACAAAATATCACCAAGATAATTGATGGCCCTAAAAAATTGCTTCACAAGACCTGAAATAGCAAAGCATTATTAATGCTGAATGTACCGTACTGCAGGAAAGTCACACGGATCCCCAGTGACAGACCATAAACCACACTTCTACCAATTTTATTATCGTTCTGAGAAGAACAGCTTCCGTGTTTGAATTTTAAAATAAATGTTAGATTTTTAAAGCAAAAGGATTCCTTTTCCTCTTCAGGTGCTTAGCCAGTCATAAGGCACAACAGGAATTCCTTTGCCAGCACTGACATCCGGCTCTTGTGCTGCTGGTGCCACAACTGATTACACTTTACAGAAATATGAGAACTGCTAGCAGCAGGTCCAGGAAGGCTCAGCCTTCCCCACCTTTTAAAGACTTTGATTCAAAATGTGGTTCACAGCTCCTACATGTTTTTTCCCGTGTGGATATACTTTTAAAACAGTACAATAAGGAAAAAATGTTTATTTTTCTTTTTGGGGGACTATGAATACAGCACATATTTTTTGAATAAAATAACCCAGAACACTCTATTAAGTGATGGACCTTTTTTCACACAGAACTATTTTCTCAAGGTCAAATCTGTTCTCAATGAAATCCAGAGGAGATTCACAACTGATTGCAGTGGCATTGAGATATTACATTTAAGGCCAGGTTCTCTCCTCAGAGCTCAGCTTTCATGTATGCAACAAAATCAGTGGTATGTGTTGGACCTTTTGCAAACTTCCTACAGTTCATAGAATTATTTTTCTAACTCCAACTTAGAGCTGTAGGAACAGGAACAAATGCTAGAAAAATTCATCTGCCTGAAATATTTAGTGAACTATCACAACTTATCTAAAAAACAAAATAAGAGTAACAGCAGCTTCAGCAGGGTCGTTTGAGTTATTTCTAATCTTTTTTGCTTCCATTCTGTTTTCCTTTATTCCCTTCCTTCTCACACCACATCCTCCATTCTCTCTCTCCCCCTCCTCTCATTTCTCCCATCTTAATCCTTACATAAGAATATAAACATCCTTCTGCTCTTAAGGTAATTGGGTATCTTTGTTTTTCAAAACATGTTTCTGCTGAATAAAAGATCATGTTCTGATATACTTCAGTAATGGCTTTTCATAGATATTATCTCTGAGACTTCTAGAGAGTCCAGCTCTGAAAAGTTTCACCTGAGCAACTTTGGTGTTCATTATAGCAGTGGTGACTGGGGAGGTTATAAAAGTAGACACTCACTGTCAGAGGTGTTCAGTTGTTTAAGCATAAATGTCTAATGATTAAATACCTGGGGTATCTGAGACATCCCTACAGTGGTAGCAGACATGATAATCTGCAACCTGCAACCTTCTGCCTGTATTTGGACAACAGAATCAAGCATTAGATACCACTTTTCTTGTAAGATGAACTTGTAAGATCTTGTAAGATGCTGTATGAGCTCTGTTCCCACAGCTGAGTAGGTCTCTGATGTCTATAACTCTTATATCAGGGAGCTTAAATGCCATAGGTGTCGTATAGACACCTACATGTGTATGCTCAGATAATATGTCTTGGTTTAGACCTGAGTTTCAGTCACATTGTTTCAGATCACACAAGCAGCACTGTGATCATTGTCATACAATAACAGAGCCAAAGGATTTCTTAGCAATTGGTGACAATTTTGATGCCAAAGCAGCGTGGGCTTTTCAAAACATTAAAAAAAAAACCAACCCATAACCCAAAACAACCAAACCCCAAAAACCTGTTACTTAACAGCTACTTCTAAAGGAAAGGAATGTTTCCAGTCAGTTTCCCGAGACATAACCAAAATCATACCATACCAGATAAAGTATGGGAACCATCTTATATCTTCAGTCTGTTGTGTTGAAATCTATGAAGAGGATGATCCTTATCCAGAGCAACAATAAAGCCTCTCACTGTGACACAGCATGAGCTGCAATTCAGAAGACTTCTAAGTATTAGCAGATAATCTGGTTGCTAGAATAAAGTAATTACTATCAATCTTGTACTCAGTATATAAAGGCTGCAATGTGTAAGGGGTTACTGCCTTTCTGAGATCGAGACAGGAGTGTGAATATTTTTTTAAAAAATAAATTTCCTTACTGCAGTTCGGAAACTATTGACTAGCTTTAGTGAACCCTAATTCAAAGATGTTGGCTTCATACACCAATTAGGGCATGGTAAGCTTGTTTGGAAATATGGTGTTTTATCACTACAAAAGTGCTAGATTAAAATCAATACTGTAACTGATGTTATTTCCCAAGAGGAGAGGCATGTACTTTATCTGTTACATACTGGAGATCAGCTAGCTACAGACCTCAATAACAACTAGACCAATAGTCCTCGTCATGCAGCAACACCAAATCATGGTTCAATCTCGCACTGCTTTAGAACATTCTAATGACTGCAAATGGCAGAAGGGTCTTGAGACAGAAAAACCCTCCATGGAGTCTTACATGGTGGCCATTTCTCACTCTTCATGCCAGAGGCAGCTTTGATGCTCTATGTTCTTGATCCTGCAAAGTGTTGGGAAATCTGAAATAATGCTTAATAGAAGGCAGCTAGCTGTGCTCAGAATTTCATCTGCTTTTGATTTACCTGCACAAAGTGTTGGGAAAAAGTACATAATAAAAAATGTTGGCAAGTTGATGCATGAGCAATGTCTTCTTCGGTAAAGTAGAAACATGTGGCATTTATACACAAGAGAAAAAGGATTCTTCTGTTGAGAAAAACCACTGCCTCTAATGTTTTACAAAAGCAACTACTCTGCTTCAACCCACTAAGATCCTCACCACTGAAATTATAAAAGTAGTATTCAATCTGGGGCACAGCAAGAAAACCTAAATGTTTAGAATTTAGAGTTTGTAGAGTAGCAGTGGATTTCTACCTTCCTTCATGTTAGCAATTTTCAGCATCATTTATAATTTTACTTACACAGTTTAGGACCACATCAATGGATAAAATTAATATACCCATTACTTGGGGCACAATCAGGGACTGTACACTTAGGAAGGAAATACTTCTGAGATTATTTGATCTTGATTGTGTTTTAAGTGTCTGAAGTGGAGCATTTTGAGGAGGCACCAAAAGGAAATATATAATGAATGATGATGTCCTGAAAATTTCATGAAATGTGTTTTCTGATGGAGAAAACTGGTTTACTTATGGCTCTGTCTGATCTGACACCACATGTCTAAAGCCATCTGAATGCAATCAGTGAAGCTTTCAACTGTGTAAAGCTAACACAGTCTTAAAATTGGACCCATCTTGATTAAATAATCTTTAAAATCAGCTTTAATTTACTGTATCTATCTCTACAGTAGTTTTGAGTCTTAATTTTATCAATAAATTAGCACAAGTCTATTCTAATTAAAAACAAAAATACATTCAGACACCAAGACTATGTGAGATGACACCAGGTACAGGTTCTATTAATGGAAACCAATGCTGCTGAATCCTCAGCTAAGACAGTAATTAAAGCATAATGTGATGTTCTTTCAGGCTTTCGTGCAATGGAGGTTATTACAAGAACTCCTTCACTTTTACCAAATAATTTACAGGAAAAAAAAGGAAATTAGGAAACAGTTAATATGGAAAATTATATAAATAATACAAAGCACTTAAGCTTTTTGAAACTAAAGTTTATGTAAAAGTTCTTGATCACAGTATCACTCTTATCTCAACAGACTTGCAAATATGCTGAGGTTTCAAATAGGAGTCTCCCCAGTCAAGGAGGAGTGTAGGTAGGATAACTCAGCTGCTCCATTACTTGTCATGCCTGTGGAGGTATGCAGGCCTAGGGTGCAGCATCTACTCCAAAGTGTATGTTCAATAAAATTATATGCTCCATCTCATTTAATTTATGTGTATCACACCTCAGCCCATGTCTGTGCAAGAAGTGGACAAGGATTAAAAAACAAGCTGGAATTCATTTGAGTATGTTGTGACAAGCAGAGAAAATGGTGATGCAATCCTAGACTGTTTGACTTAAAGCTTGTGGCCCTTAAACTCAGGTAGATGTACACCAGGGATGGCTTTAGACGCCATCCCTTAGCACATGCTGGCCCTTGATCTGGATACAGAGTCCATTTCGCTGTTTCAACACAGGTAGCAGTCAAGTATTCGTTTTAGATGTGACTTTGTTATCTTTATCTCAGCCATTCTTTAAATTAGACTACCAAAACATGAGGCTCCATGATGCTGGAAAAACCAAACCGAGTCCGGCACACCTTTCTTTGCCTGCGAAGCCCATGCTAGCTACCTCATGGTCTCCCAGTTGTTTCCAAGGTGTGGAGCTGTGAGCCATGCATTTCTTGGTAGCACAGAACTCCCTGCCTGAAGAACGCTTTATTTGCTTTGGATGTACTTACAGGGGTGAGATTAGCTCAGTGACTGATCAGACTGACTGCCTTTTAAGGGAAAGGGCATCGTCAGAAGGGCATTTCCCATGAGGCGTGGAACTGATTTCACAGAGCTGCTACAAGATCTCCTCATGCATGCAGAGGTTATTGATCTGGCAGCTCTGTGGGAAAGCTTGCAGATTTGGTCAGAAGTACAGGCAAAGTAGAGTTTCTTCTTTTTTTTTTTTCTTATTGGTTGGATGTTGGAAGCCTTTACTTATACCTAGGAGGTTTTTTGTTTGTTTGAGTCTATGTAAACAGCTTTAATTACAGCTCTATTAAATTGAAGTCCATAGAGGTTTTCTATTGATATTTTTATTGTGGTTTCAATCAAAAAAAAAGCAGGCCTGTGCCATTTTTTGAACTACACAGTTAGGTGTAAAATCCAGATAAGTTCCAATAATGACTTTCTTTACTTTCTATAATGAAGTAGGATTACTGAGGCAAGACTTTGAAGAAGAGCAGTGCAGATAACAGCACTGAAGGCGTGTTTTTTGTTTCAAAAAAAACCTGAGAGTAATTAAAAGCTTTAAAGATGGGCTTCTCGATTAACCTTAGATTTCAATATATAGTAATATTATAATAAATATATAATAGATAATAATATAATAAACAGGAACGGGAAAATCTATTTTTTTGAAGTCAAAGATACACACCACAATTAATGCCCTTGTTGACAGAAAAGCAGATCATGTTGTTTATCAAATGTAGTCTCAACCTTCCTGCCTCCTCAGATATCTACCTAATTATCACAGATTTCAGGAAAAAAATGTTGATTTAGTTGTCCTGATGTATATTCAGAAAGTTATCATTAATAAGGATATCATTGCAATTTTTTAGCATCCAAAATATTTTCAGTGGAGGGGGAAGGTTGTTACATGTCAACTGAATATGAATATCTAGTCTTTCACTGTAACATTGATCAGAAGATGGTTTCTATAGCTCAAATGTTCCTGTCTCTCTGTTTTGCAGTTTTGTCTGTTGTGACAAGTGAGCTTTGGTTTCAAATGGAAGGTGATAATGTGCTAGTCACATCATCCCATTTGATTAGTTATTTCATAAAACTATTTTGATGACTAATCACTTTTGCCATGTCAAAATGAATCCTACTCATTTTGAAAGGTACAGGCACAGAAGTAATGGATTAAAATTACATGTGGATAATGACTTTGAAATTTTTAAAATGCAGAAAGAAACAATAGTGCTCTACACAGTTTGTAAACCACACATATGCCTATGCATAACAATAAGGGAACACAAGACTGACTCCTGAAGTCTGGTTGTTTAATAACACATATTGTATTATTCTTTTTATAAACCAATATGGCTCTCTGTCTTAAAGTCAATTAGATTTTATACCCTTATGATTCTAATTGGAAGTCTGTTCCCAATTTTTGTTTCTCTCATGGTTAAAAATCTCCTCATATCCAGCCTAATTGCATTCTTAGCTAGTTTATATGCATTTATTCTTGTGTCAGCACTGTCCTTTACCATGAATAGTTTTTTTCCTTCCTGATGTTCTCCCATAAAGGATTTTTACAGAGCAGTCATATCCTCTCTGAGACTTCATGTGATGGACTAAACAAGTAAAGCTTTTTTAATAACTTTTAATGAAAAGGCTTTCCATCTCTTGATCACCCCAGTAGCTATTATGTTTCTGGTCCAGATTTTGACTCAACTTTTTTAAAAATAACCAGAAAATCTGTAATATTTTGGATAGGTTTATTTACAGTATCTTGAACAATTCCTGTGATCCATCTGTTACATTTCACTACTACATTTGAGTTTTTTCTTTTTTATTGTTAGGTATGATTTTTTATGTATAGAATGCTACATGACAGACCCTACTGTTCCCAAGACTTTCTCCACCTATAAGTTTGCATGTGTACATCTGTGTATTTCCTAAAATTACTAGCACTTTTGTTGTGATTAATCACAAAAATAAGTGCAGAATATGTGTTATTCTGTAGGGTATCTCCCTCTGCATTTAATTTATGGATAATTCAACTCTATGCCAATATGAATAATAAGAGTCCAAAGCAATACTATTTCATGGGGTTTTTTTCCACAGAGTCCAAGTTTAAATTCCCTGAACCTCTTCAAGACAACTTCACAGTCGGTTAGCAATAATTAATCAACATCCAAGTTTTTGAAACAAGTCTTAAAGACCTTATAATTATCAGTATTGCCTTTAAATATATGATTACAACCTTGTTACATTTTAGGAGAACGTTACAACTAGAGAAAGAAATTCGCCAGAAAATGTTTTCTCTGAAAAACTGGTATAGACCTGACATACCTTTACAGTCTAAACTGTAATTGTTCTTGATTTAAGAAATCTGACTCAGTACAAAACAAAATTAAGAGCCACTGAAATTCTTACCATTAAAAGTGATTACTTTTGCAGTGAACCTCTTCACCACTGTGTATGCAGGCAGTTACTTCAAGAGGTTTGTCAGTTTGAATGAGTTTGCAAGCAGCTGTCACACATCTTTAGCCAATTTTAGCTTGTCACACACAAAAAGCTCTGTCACCAGAACCAGAATGACTGTCATTAGCTGTTATTAAAACCAGTTGGATTTCTTGGAATAATTTTAAGTGAAATTTATGTAGTATTTCTTGAACTTATGCAGGATGGCAGCATGGCACTATAGAACAGTCTCCTGATCCTCAGGGCAGATGCAGTACAGATGTATTTTCCCACAGAGCCTTGCAAAGCTGTGTTTCACCATAGTGTGAGAACCTCTGGGAGGAAGGATGGGCTTGGGGCATACTTCTGCTGTACACCCTCTGTATGATCATGATCAAAACCAATTTGTAAAGCAGAGATGAGGAGGTGATGATGCTTTGGTACTTTGTGTGGAAACAGTCATGAATGATGGTGGGATTTTTGCATAGGGCTCATAGAGGGAAAACTTTGCTCATGGCTACATGCAAATCAGCTCTGATATAAAAGGCATTTAGCCATGGCAAAAGGGGAAGGTACTCTGGGATACTGACACATTAATGTAGCTCTTTGGCCTCAGGAATTGACACCGCCCTTGTTCACACAACTCAGATCACAAGCAGTGAAGTTTGTAACTTTCCAAGCCTACATATCACAGAAAGTCAAATACCTAAGAAGACATGTTCATAGGTGTTCCTGTCTTCAGTTCCATTATAAGTCTGATTAATAGTTAATGGGGGGTTTGAACTCTTCTGATATATTTAAAATAGTAAAACTTTTAACACAGTGTTATACCAAAGCAGAAGTAGAGCCTTTTCTCATTTGGTGAAATGCTACTGCTAAAAAAACCCTCAGGGTGGTGTAAGAGTGTCTACACTAACTCTTTCAGTGGAATACTGATGTTTTAAAAAATGTACCCTCTACTCTCATAATCGGTAAGGCTTTAAATGTAGGTACAGCAGACTGCTGTTTTTCACACTGATTTCCCATGGAACTGTTCTGATGGGCAAAAGAAACAAACCTCTAGTAAGTCAATTGGAACTGTTCTTCTGCAGACTAAGGAAGTTACATCAGACATAAGTAATTTTCGATGACAGATTATCCGTAATACTGATATTTTCAAAGGCATACTGAGGCACTCAACTCCCATTGGCTGCAGAGAGGAACAGGGTCAGGAAAATCGTAGCCAAACTCTGTGCCACCTCACCAAGTCTCTTGTTTCTCTGTGTTGTTAAAGTGGATTCCCTGAAGAGGATATTCTTCTTCACTTTTCCTTGTCATTAAGGAAAGGAGTAGAACAACTGAATAAGCAAATAGATACCAGCATTTCTAGTGGCCTTCTACAATGGAGTGTCAATGGACAAGAGCTGTGGGTGTCTTCTATTTGGATTTCTCTATGGCCATGGTACCCCACAGCATTCCTATTGTTAAATTGGAAAGGTATGAGTTTCACAGGTGGACTTTTAGATGGATAAGGAATTGCCTGGATGGCTGCATCCAGACAATTACAATCAATGTCTCAAATGTCCAAGGGGACCTAATAAGGGTCTATATTGGGACCAAAACTATAGACATAGACAGTGGAATCATGTGTACCCTCAGCAAGTTTGCAGATGACACCAAGCTGAGCAGAGAGAAGGGATGTCATCCAAATGGACCTTGTCAGGCTTGAGGAGTGGGCCCATGTGATCTTCATGAAGTTTAACAAGGCCAAGTGCAAGATCTTGCACCTTGGTCAGGGCAATCCCCAATATCCCCAATATTAAAGGAGCTGGGGGCTGAATGGATTAAAAGCAGTCCTGAAGAACGAATTTGGGAATACTGGTGGATGAAAAAAAGGGTAGAAGCCAACAATGTGCATTTGCAGCCTAGGGCTGCATCACAAGAAGAGTGGCCAGCAGTCAGGTGAGGGGATTCTGCCCCTCTACTCTGCTCTCCTGAGACCCCACCTGGAGTACTGTGTCCAGCTCTGGAGTCCCCAGCACAAGAAAGACATAAACCTGTTGGAGCCAGCCCAGAAGATGACCACGAATATAATCAGAGGGTTGGAATACACCTTTAAGAGAACTGGGGTTGTTCTACTTGGAGAAGGGAAGGCTCTGGAGACACCTTATTGCAGTGTTTCAACATATAGATCTTTTGTTTGTAAGCTACCATAACATTCTGCTCTTACCAGTCTCCTAAGTGTAGTTGAAAAATGTGCCACCCATACCAACAAAGGAAATTACCAAAATAAACCCGAGGGAAGTTTCCCTTATAAAAGTATCAGGTCACCGAGTGCAACTTCAGTGGTGGACTATCTTTTTCCAGGGCCTAGAGGGGTGGATAGGTGATGGAATCTGAAACTAAACACCCATTTGCTCAGACCCACACAATGTTTCACTCTGCCTCATTGTCAACCTAATCACAAATTCATGACTACTGTAAAAAACTCAGGCTCTGAGCTTTACTGACCCAGGCATGACACCCAGCAATTCAGGAGGGACCAATCTAAACATCTTGTTTCATTTTGTTTCATGAAGCCAAGAGCCCATATCACTTTCAAGTTCATTTCAGCTTTCTTGTGTGCTTCAGCAGAAAACAACCCCCCTATGTATACTTTTGGTCCACTAAAATTATGTGAAATTTATCTACAGTAAATTTCACAGAGTTTCTAAGGGCAACCTTTTATATAGTTAGCCATACTGAGAAATGCATCATGTTGAGGAAAAAGAGTGAAATTTATTTATATAAACATATAATGCCTGAGTTATTGTATCCTTTAAACAGGAATAACCCCTGAAAAGAGTACAGAACTGTACAGAAAGTACCCTGTCTGATTGTGTGACATTATAGGGAGTTTAACAAAATAAAAAGCCTAAGATATTGAAAATCAGCCTGACACAGAGTAAATCAAAGTACAGGTGTTGGAACAGGAGTTTCTAAATATTTATACATACACACATACATATGTATATGATTTGGAATTTCCTTTCTTTTATTTAGAAAATCCTATGGATACTCTTTCACCTAGGCTTTCAGTTAGTAAATCAATTTTACTGGAAATATTCAATTTCCAAAAAAAAAAACATTTCTTTTGTGACTGAAACACCAATAATTTGACTAAGAAGAACTTTTCCCATGGTATGAACATATGTTAATGTTTGGGGTTGAACATTTGTTAGTTAAATGGTATTAAACCTGGGTGAGTAGTTTAATTCACTTCCCAACTGAAATTAGCAGAAAAAAAAATTGCAAACACTTGAATTCTGAATAAGGATGCCCAATCATTGATTCACATCTTTCATTTTCTTTGAAACCGTGTTTTTAGTCTGTATTAATGGCCCTGAGGTTCATCACACAAAGAAATCCTGTGTCTGTTTTACTCACTGAAAGTTCAGTTTTTTCTGAAGTGGAAAGCTGTGGTAAAATGGATAGAAGTACTTTTAAAAGGTCATATTTAAAACCTCTCAAGAATTTGTCATATGCATAGTGAGGTAGATAGTAGAAGTAGTTGAATATATTAGGACCTTTTTCTGCCAAAGAATTGTAAGATCAAGTCAATTAATTTTAATGCATATGTTAGGAGAGTCACTTTCAGATGAGAAGTAGGGAAAACTCAGGGAGAGCTTGATCAGATAATGGAGAAATGATAATTTTGGGAGTATGGTTGTTTTTCAATCAGCTGTTTAGGTGAGATAACATTGCATTTATTTTCCACTTGTTTTGTTCCTACTCCAGCATTGTTTTTACTCAGAAGAAGATTCTTATTTCAGCTCATGTAAGAACTTGAGATACTTCCTTTGCGCTGTCATGCAGACTAGGATTTCCATGGAACATGGGCAGCAGATATTGCCCCGAAATAGCTGCCACATTTGCTGTCAGCACCAGAGTGCACACACGGGCCCTACCATCCCTGCCTGAGTCTGGAGCTCCCCCTGCCCTGTCCACGGCCTGGGATCCCATTCCAGCCCCTGGGATCATCACTCCCTGCCCTAATGAGGCCACAGGACACGTCTCCAGCCCTGCCACAGCCCTGTCCCTCCTGTCCATAGGCTGTGCTGAGTCTGGCACACCCGCAGCCGAAGTCCCATTTCCAGGAGGTGCCCAACGCTCAGGGCTGTTTGTTCCCTGGTGCCCCTGGCTCTGCTCCTGTCTGGGACCTTCTACCCCTCAGCCCCTGCACACCAGAGTGCGGAGGGGACGGGTGTGATCCGCACAGCCATGAGCAATGAGCCAGCAGCAAGAGAGGAATAAATCACAGCCTTCCAGGAGATTCAATAACTTGTCGAGCAAAAGGGTAACAGAGATTCTCTTGGATTGTTAACAGGACAAAGCAGTTACCAGTTCTCCTTTATTTGGAGAACAGCAGCTGAAGCTGACTCGTACAAAATGTTAAATCTTACACTGACCTACTCTACCCTCTATTACAATTACCTGGAGACCTATATTCTCCATACAATATGTTCAGCTCATCAAAGGGATGTATGCACCCAAGCCCGAATACTCGTGCTGACTTTCAGGAACACATATACATATATATAAATGGATTCTTGAAAGTATATAGAGATATATATAGATGTAGATAGGACAAAAATCTCCATGAAATATCTGTATATGAAGTCAGTTCAGGCTTGGTAGTTGCTCACACAAATGCTGCCTACTCTATGGTAGGAGTTTTAACAAAAGTAGATATCCAGAAAATTCAGATCTGTGCATGTATGGTATATTTGTACTATGCAGAGGAAAATATTTCTTTGTGAAGATCTAAAATAACCAACCAATCTTTTGGCAAGGAAGCCAAAAGTGAAAAGTCGTTTCTACTTAATGTCAACCTCTCTCCCTGAAAAAAAAATCTAAAATAACGAGATCAAAAATAATATCAACTTATCAATAATATTTTCCTGATGTGAATTTTCAAATATTCTTATCTTAGGTAAATTCTTGATGTTTTAAGATCCATAAATACTCCTAGAAAAAAAATTGGTTACATATATATTAATTTTTAATTAATGTACGAAATATTTCTAAGTTCCAAATAATCATTTATAACATGGATTTTATTATGAGCAGGGATTTTAACCACTGTTCCCCAGTCATCTCTGCAGCAAAGCACTACCATCATGTTTCACAGATCTCTGTGCTCCCCAGCAGAACATATCGCAAACAATGACCTTACATAAGCAAGACGTTGGTATTTTTTCTTTCTTTGACCACCCTACACATCTTGTTTTGCCAATCAAAGCCTGAACTGAAAAGAACTCACCATCACATTGATGGATTGTCACATTTCTGACTCAATTCTGCATGTTCACTTTAAATTCATCTGCCTTAGCAAAAGGATTGGGACCATTGTTTTATAGACAAATGTGTACAACTGATCAATAATCTACTCCCATCAGGTCATGGAAAGTATTTACTTGCTCTCAGTGAATGCCAAAATTCCCTGCCTAATTCAATACACTAACAAATGAGGACACATTAAATTGCTTTCCTGTATGTATATGTCTATTGACAAGAGATTTCAAGCTAATCTCCTTTATACCACAGAACTATTTTAATGGTTGAATGCTTCAGCCTTTGTCTCTTCTGGGTAGTAGAGGCAATCATGTTTTGTCTTCCATAATTTCTCTTGTTTGCCTGCAGACGTACACAGAAAATTTTCTCTGTAAGCTTAATGGAACAACTTCACATTTTTGAAGAAAATGCATTTATTAATATTAAACACAAAGCTCTGCAAAGTTGATGCTCAGATCTGGAATTCTTCATGTCATCAGCACCACCACACACTTCTGTGATGCCAGAACAGTATAGTTTCAATACCTTGCCTGTCTGACAGACTTAACCTAATGTATGTTTTCTTGCTACAAGACCTTGTTAGAGATTCCCTGAGTTTTATTTTCCTGACAAAGGGTTAGAGACATTATTTTGACAACTATCCAGTCTAGGCCATCAAAATTTTCAGCAGTTATATATCACATCAGGCATTCAGAACTTTGTAAGAACCTGAAGTTAATCCTTCTGTCCTGCATCATGGTCTCACAGTAGTCAGGATACAGTTGAGTCATGCAGTGGTTCACTACCACCCTGGCCCAAACAGATTGTATATGAAGTAATTTATCCAAGACACTCATGATTTCACCAACATAGAAACATGTTCCACTGAGTCTCCTCCACCATGACAGTTCTGAGACAACACCTTCTTACAGATTTGGCCAGCATTTCACCAGGTTGATGCATTAGTTAAATCAGGCAAGACTCTCTATGAAGCATACACCTGTAATGTTATCAGCTATATATGGCATGGGTACAAACATACCATATAATTCTTTTTTTTGAAATTCAAAGATACATAAATAAACTTAAAAGAATAAGTCAACACAAATAAAACAACACCAAACAACTCATTGAATTAGTCATAGGGCAGAGTTAATTGTCCCATGGTCATCAAATACCACCTAATTCATTATCACGTTCTACAGAAAACAGAAAATATTTCTTTGTCACCCACACATAATATTTGCTGCAGTATCTTGCTGGGGTCAGATGAAGTATTTTCAGTGCCTTTAATTGTTACAAATTTGATTTATAATTGCTTTCTCATGTTAAGAATAGTAATGTACCCTTATGATCAGAAGTAGTAGTAATTTTATGTAAGCAGGTAGGTGGTGGTGGGTATTCTTTTTTTTTTTTTTTTTAAAAAAAAAAAAAAGCAATACCTCATGGCTTTTGAAAGACATCCCTGCAACTTGTGAAGTAATGAAATTCAGGCAGTACCTCTTTGTACTACCATGACTCTGAACAGGTTCCTATCCGTATCACGTGTATTGATAAGATAGTCAGATACCACAGGTCTGTGATTTGTAAACATCTGAATCAAGGGCACTGCTACATTCCCTGATCATTCATGCAGTGGAGTGCAGCAAAACAGAACAAAGAAGCTCTTTGGAGCTCTAACTGCAATGCCCAGAGTTCAATAAATTAACTGAATATGTGGGAAGGTTAAAAGAAACAAGCTGGTTTGATTCAAGTTATAATTATTTTGCTTGTATAATTTTTGGCATTCTCAAAGCTTGTTTATGCCCTAGAAAGATATGTACTTCTTCCAGCTCCATGCAAATTATTACTCTATGCATGACCTTGTCAGGCAGCCACTTTGAGCATTTCATTGTCTTTAGGAAAGCTCTGTTTTAATTCAGCCAAATAATTGTCACAGAAGTGGTGCAGTGAAAAAAATAAAATTAAATCCCTGAGTCTAATGCTGCAACACCTGATTTTTTTTAATGAGTTGTAAAACATACGAAGTGGACATAAGGTATTCTTAAATCAAAATTGTAGTGATTCCCATTCAAGTAATTGATAAAACAACAGCTCTAGGCATCAGGGCCATATGTATTTGTATTTCAATCATGAGACTATGTGTTGCATCTCAAAAGGGACATCCGAACTGCCACCAAAGATGTGGCTGCAGTTCTTGCTACCATGTTATGCTGACACAGAATTTGCCACTCTCTTCCCATTTCTGAGCACTTGTCTGAAAAGTACAGATTCACTTGTCCCTTCCATTGTGACATGAAGTGACACCAGAGGTTCCCCAGCTTCTCATATATTTTTGGCACAAATATTGCAGTGGTTCCCTGTTTGGATTCATTGTCCTGGAGAAGTAAAATTACTTCAGATTCAGCCTCTTTCCCTGAGTTCACTTTAGAATATTAGGCAAACTTTAATGGCAAAAGGATTTTTTCCTAACAAGCAGAAAGGTTCATCTTTTCTTTATAATTTGAAGATTTAAAAGGAAACATTGGTGCTTGAGGATCAATTCGCTTCCCCCAACATTGATACCTGACACTGAGGGAATTGACATGTGGTTTTCAATTTTTTTTCTTTTAAGAAAAGAAGCCATAAAAGATACATTAATCTAACATATATGACATGTGGATCAAATCAGTTCTTTTTCTGTACACGTAAACACCCAGAGTGTCTGTTTTGTGCACACCCAAACTGTGCTTCAATTAGTAAGTTCAGGTGAAGACTGTAGCTGTGGAATAGGGCTCAGAGCATCTGCCAGGTGCTGCACTCTGTGTCATTACTGACCAGCTCAGCTCTGTGCTGCTGGAGATACACCACCATTAACACTGAAGCTGATTAAAGATAATTCCTGTAGGTCTACATGACCTTTTGTTACACCTTTGAACTGCAGAGCAAATGTACTATCAGAATATAAAGCCACCATGAGAGGAGGTTACAGTGGGGCCCAATTCATTACACAACTCCTACACCAGAGTGCCCAGTACTTGTACAAAAAGGTCTTTGAGGTCCTCTTTACCCTGCTCAGGTCTTAGCACTGAAGAACCCCCACTTTGCCCTCCAGAACCATGGCTTTCATACAATTTAGAAGTAGCCTAGAATAAGTAACTTTCCACCCTGAAATAGCAGTCCTGAGTACCCTAGGTTTACCAGAATTAATTAAGTGGGGTAGAAAAAATACTGTAATCAATGTTCACTTTAGGCTTATTTAATTTTTAATTTTTATTTCTGGGTTTCAAAATTGAATGACTAATCTTCTTTATGAACATTCATATTGCACTGTAAATTTGATAGCATATATCTTTGCCGAAGTGCTAAATGTTACAATATTAAATTTGATTCTACTGGTTTAGGACAAAATTTATATTAATTACACAGAGCTTGTCAGGCTTAGTTTTTTGTATCTATTTCAGTCTGGCTGTAGGAAAAAATAGAAAGAGTGCCATTTCAAATTGTTTCTAAATCATCAGTGTTAAGTAGCAAAATTTTCTTTAACAATAAAGTAAACCTCAAAATTACATTTCTTTCTTCCAGGTTTTAAGCCCTTATAAGAAAGATAAGTGAGATGGGAGGAAGAACCCGCTACTTAAATATTCCTCATTTAAACTTCTGTTTGCCTTTTTGAGGTCCTGGGACACTCATTGATTGAAAAGTCTCCCAAAGCCAGGCATTTCAAGGAAGAAAAAATTCAAATGGCATCTTTTAAATCTTACAGCCATGCATTCCCAGTATTTTCATGTACTCAGATCAGTTTTTCTTGTAAACAAACAAGGTCATCCTTTGCTTGGCTAAGTAAATATAAATAAAACTAACAACGGTGTAATACCTGCCTGTACTCACATGAGAGATTTTGTGGCTTTTGAAACCATAAAATTAAGCCTCCGGCAGTGTTGTTACTGGCTAGAATTTGAAGTCAGAAATGTGTTGCATTACCGTGTGCCTGAGCTTTTTCTCTCATTTAATACCCTTGGTTTAAATGAACCTCTTTCAAGGGCCACATGCAGGCATTGCTGCTGACATCATATGAGTAACACCAGCAAGGATCATTGCCCTCAGTCATGAAAAAAATAAGGAAAACATAGCCTTTAATCACCTATTCCCCCAAAATAAATTAAAAAAAAAATTAGAAGGTAAAATCATAGTGCCATTTTGGTGGACATCCAACAGAGCAATAAAACTTGTGTACTGTCTCATTGCTTACTAGGCAGCACAGAAAACACCTGACACTGGAGCTTATTCCCAGGCTCAGAAGAAATCTCACATTTATTATTAGGAACACAGAAACAAATAATATGTGAAAAAAATACTCAAAATGTTTGTGGAGAGAGAAGCAAGAATTATGTTTGCAAGCATGATGTATTCTTGTAAACTGAGCCGCAGACAGAGTGAGAGGAAGTACAGACCTCAGCAGTCCTGTGCTCTCTTAAATCTCCAGGAATGTCAAATCTAATCTGCTATTTTTTGAACAGTCAAACCTCTTTCAGAAGATAGGTTTTCCTCTCAGTTCTTCAATGCAACTGTTATCCAAGAAGCTCCCATCTTCCAGTAAAGCACAGAATATTCTGAGCTGAGAGGGACCCACAAGTATTATTAAGTCCAACTCCTGAGAGGCTAGTATGGAGATCAGACCCACAGCCTTGGCATTATTAGCACCCTGCTCTAAGCAAGTGAACTAATCTCAGGGTCTGCATTTCCATTTTCCACCTAAATTACATCTTTTTCTTATCACACATTATTTATAAAACTATAATATAATCATCTTATCCATTCAAGAGCCTGGAAAAACCAGTCAGAAAAACCCAGGCTGAGTAGATTTCCAGATTGAAAGAATTAAAGTATTTATGTTTTTCCACATTAATTTATGCCTTTGAGAACTCAGTTTAAAACTACTAAATCATCTCTTGCCAGTGAGATTGTACTTTTAAAGTAAAAATGAGCTGAAAAGTTCATTTACTATGATTGTTAGACCAGGTATTGAATTTCAAAAGAGTTTCCCCAAAGGAAAGGTCAGTGTTTTGAAGCACTGGGGAAATGCAGAAATCACAAGGAATGAATAACGGGGCTGGAAACATGATGAAATCAGAGAATGCAGGAGAGTGACTTCCTTCTGTAGTTTGACTTCTTCAAAATGGTTTTGATGGCGATCAGGGTAGGTGTGACACTGAGCTGCATGAGATTGGATCATGCTTTCATTTCACTGCCTATCTACTGCTCTACTGTGGATATTTCCTATACTAGAGCAGTTATGGTGTTCCTGACTCTGTGACACTGTGGAAAGATCAACTTTGCTACAATTTTCAGGCCAAATTCCTTTGTCTTCTAAATGTGCCATGGTTTTGAAGAAATCTTGGCAGACACCAGGCTGTGGGGTGATTCTAGGGCTGTTGCCCTGTAGGTTGTCACATTACATGTTCTGCATGACCTAGCATGAGGTCCTACACTTGCATGAAGACCTGAGGTCCACCACTGTGCATCCCACAGCCATGTGCTCTCATTCCAAGCTCAGTGCTGCTGAAGCCCATCAGACCACAGCAAGGACTCATGAAAGTGCAAGTGTACTCTGTGTGTGTGTTTTCTGGTCCAGCCTTCTCACATGATATGATAATTGATACCAAAGTACAGAAGAAGGGTGATGGTACAACAGTGTATCTTAACAATCTGCACAAAAACAGAAGGGAATTTAGCTTTTTTATTCACTAGTCTGCACACTGTGTGGCCTGACATAAAAGTGACTGGTAGAAGGAATCGAAGACTAAGGAAAGACTACAGACTCATGTTCTTTTAAAGACAGAGTCCAACTCACCTTCTCAGTTATGAAGGCAGAGTTAGAGACATGTCCAGACACGTGGCAGCCCCTATGCATCCCTTGTCTCTTTGCTTTCCAATAGCAAGTGACCAGCCTCTGCCACCCCCACATAGGCAGACCTGCACAACCTCTTTGGTACTGCTCACCAGCCAACACAGGTCTAGCAGGCATCTGGCCAATGCATTTGGAAGTGCTTGTTGGTCTCAATTCACTCAGTATCAGAGGATCCCTGAGTGATTAGGGATGCACTGGTTTTACCTGGGTTACAGTTAATTTTCTTCATAATATCTTGTATGGCACTATGTTTTGGATCTTTAATGAAAACAGTGTTGATAACACAGTAATTTCTAGCTTTTGTTGAGTCAAGGCCCTTTCTGATGCTCACCCCACCCCACCAGTGAGGAGGCTGGGAGCACACAAGGAGTTGGGAGGGAACACAGCTGTGACAACTGACCCAACTGACCAAGGGATATTCCACTCCATATGATGTTGTGCTCATCAATAAAAGTTAGGGAAAGAAGAACAAAGCAGGGGGTATTTAAAATTATGGTGTTTTTCTTCCCAACTAACCATAGAGAATGATGGAGCCCTGTTTTCCTGGAGATGGCTGAACACCTGCCTTTCCATGGGAAGTAGTGAATTAAGTCCTTGTTTTACCTTGCTTGCACATACCTCTTTTGCTTTACCTATTAAACTGTCTGTTTTTTTAACTTTTCCCTTTGATTCTCTCCCTCATCCTGCTGTGAGGGGAGTGAGTGACTGTGTGTGGCTGAGCTGCCTGCTGGGGTTAAACCACAACAAGGGATTAATCCTGTAGTAATCCTGTATTTAATCCCATTGCTTGGCCTGAATGTATAAACCATTGTCATGCTGACAGGGAACACAATGTTTCTTATGAGTCACATCCTTTAACACTGGATTTCTGAGCACATTTGCACCTCCTAGCTTAAAAAGTGGTTGTGGACTCAAAGGTTGGAAGCCTTCGAATTCTGTGATATCTGTGGAGCTCTCAAGATCGGGAAAGTATCAATCAGTTCTCAGTCAATTTTCTTTTCATTTTATATGGATGAAAAGATGCACAGTTTTACTTAGTGGATGCTAGAACATAACTCAGAACATTTGGTTATTCAGTTTCTGCCTAGGCGTGCTTCATCACAGCCCAACCACTTCTGAAACTCCACAGGGATTATAGAATATAAGAGATAAAGGGTCTGTTAAAACACCACAATTCTTATAAATTCTTTTCTTGTCAGTTTTTCAGCTGGAAAGGATGATAGAATCATGAAAAAACATCCTAACAGGGTACAGAGTCCATCAGTGCCCTTAAAAGAGACATGAGCCTAGCAGTCATCCAGTATTGTTGTCTTTAAAGGGTGGATAAAAAAAAGCTAAAGGTTGCAATGTGCAAAGAAGATTAAAAGCACTTTTCCTGTAGACAGAAGCACATCTGACATTCATTCAAAGATAATGATAGCAGTCTATTAAAGGCAGGTGAAACAAAGGGACAAGGGAAAATGTGTCTAAATAAAAAATAATGGTCATGGATCTTAAAAGGACTCAAAAATAAACACATGTCAGGTCACTAAGTGAACAATAAAATCTTAAGTGTCATTTATCACAGAAATGAACAGATATGCATAAAAAGAACAATGTTCGTCACCTCAAATGGTAAATCAAAAGCATGCTTTTAACCAGGAACAGCCCAAAAGAGGAAAACAAAGAAACTCCTGTGATTCATTCTTGACATAACAGAGATAATGACATCAACTCTCAAGACAGTGACAACTACATCTGAAGTCCCTTCTTAGGGCTTTTTTTATTTTATTAAGAACAAAGGCAATTGAAGGAAGATAGGTGTTTGGGTAGTAACTTGTGCTATATACTGGAGGCTGAATGAAAACTCAATCCAGCTGAACAGATATGTTTTACTGATCTATAAAACCCCATAAAACTCAAACAGTGTTCCCAACCAATCTGGTCAACATGAAGTAAAGACTCATTTCATGAGTTTTTTAATTTTCCCTCATTCAGTCTGAGCTCAGAAGATAAGATACAAATACAGATTTCTGCCAGACTGCAGTTCGCAGAACAGATTCTCAGCTTTTATACATGGTTTCATCTTGTTAAACTCCACAGAGACATGCAGATTCAGAGAAGATGAGTATCTTGTCCATCAAGCAAGTAATGCTGTTGTATGTGTGTGAAAGGAACAGTTTATTTTAGGACTAGAAAAGGAAACTATTTTATGCAAGACTGCACCAGCCTTGCAGAGCTTGTTTTGCAACAAAATTTGCACACAAGTTTCATCTACTTGAAACTTATAAATAAGGTCTTGTTCCACAGACCTGATCAAATTTCCTCAAAAAGTCATAGAAGAACTTTAGTGTCTCAAATATCTTCCAGAGTCTTTAAACCTGCTGGCGCAGAAGCCACTTACATATGTTGAATAGATGGTCCGTAATAGGAGAATTTAGAATGTCAACCTCTTTCTTTTTGTGATAGAGGAAAATGATTATTTGCTTGATCTTTGATATAAATGGGGGCAGTTTTGATGCCACATGTGTGTGTACACATGTGCCCTTGCATGCCAGCTAATCCATTACAGTGTTTTTGAATAACATTTTGCATGTGAACTTTCAAAAATCCCACGTCTACTTTGGATGTAGCCCACTTAGAAAATTCAAATGAAAAGCAGAAGGATGAATCTTTGAGTTGGTATTCTAACAGACTTGAATGACTGAAACACACACTGCCAGGAAAACTGTTCAAGATCTCTCATGAGAACTTAATACACAATTTCAGTATCTTTACTTGTCTGGTAATGTCTCTGGAAAGCTAGTCATAATCACCATCTTAATTAAAAGATGCTCAAAATTAGACTGACAGAACCATCAGCCTAAGTCTGTCTTCTGTCAGACTCGCCACAAAATGTTCTGAAGACATCTTATGTGCCACGTAGTGTGTTGCTAGTGTCTATGTGGCTGTTAGAAAAAAAGGTTTTTCTTTGCCTTAGGAAGCACCAGAGAAGAATTTTCCTACACAGTAAATGTTACTGACATATGGGTATTTTTCAGTCCTCAGTGTTTAAAAAAAAGCCAACCAATTTCTACACAGGTAATATGTGTAAACCACTCAATGAAACTAGTCACAGTAACGCTTGCTTTGGTGCCAATTTCATTACTTCGATCAGCGTCGCTTCAAGGTGGAAAACAGCTTGTGGAAAACAACTTAAAATGCTTTATACAGAGAAACAAATACTTGGAGGATTTGTAATTTTGTTCCACAAAAATCACAGAGGTGTTCGACTGAAATTCTAAAACTAATTCAGAATTAAGCATAAAGAAGAAATGGCTAATGCCCACTTTTTAAAATTTTCATTCCCTAAGTCAGAACAAAAATTCACTGAAGCTGAAAATAACTCACTGCTAAAAAACCCCCAATGCAAATAAAATTTGACTCAGGGATCCCTGTGTGTTACCTGTTTGTCTGACTTCAGATTGGGATGATTTAATGTAATTCCTATCCCTATTGCATTCAAGAATTTCTCATTATAGAGGACATAGGACAAATCATTATGTTGGTTTTTAGACACCTCTTACTTCTTTCTCCGTCTGCCCAGGACAGGTCAGTGCAATTCTAGGCAATTGCCACTGTTATGAACGTCTTCAAAAAAACCTGACTGTACTGAAAGCTTTTACATTTGTCTGGAGCACATATTAATCTCTAGAAATTTATTGCACAGGCATTCCTGAGAAGAAAATATGCTATTTCCCATGTCAGCCTAGATAAACCAAAGTGGAATGCATGTCTTGGTGGCTCAAGGATTTGCTCTCTGACATACTAAGTCTTCAGTTCACCAGGTTCTTAAAAGTGCAGGATCCCCATCTTCCCTACTTCCCTTTCCTCATGGGAACATGAAAAATGTCATGAGGGAAAGCTTTAACTGAGAAAAGAGCAGAACATTTGGCAGAAGGAGCAAGTACTTTTTGCATGCTCCCATCAAATCTGCCACACTATATCTCCTTCTCTTCTCCTCTAACCAAACGAGGTGTAGACTCCTACATGGGAAAGTATGGGAGGAGTAAGGAGAGAACAGAAAAAGACTTTGAAAATCAGTGAATCTTATGTCGTGCTGCTCAGAGATGAAGCCTGGTACCCTAAACCTCCTGGACCATGCAGACCATTGAATTGTATCACAGCCTTGGTTTTTTGAGGGTTGCATGGTATTCCTTGCAAGAATAGATTACAAATGCAAATCAGTTCCATGACTATCTGAAGTTCTATCTACAAAAGCAGGTGGTAGGTAGAATAAATATTAATATTCGGTAAAATAACAACAAATAGTTTTTCCAAGTTCCTAATGAACCCATCTATGCTCTGTAAGGATGACTTGTGTCTTTTCAGTCAGTTCTTCCTCTGGGTATACAGAGGACTTAGGTTCCAAAACCACTTTAGTACTTTTGAAAAGGTTTCCCATTATGAACTCAATCAGACTTTTTCCTGAACTTTATGAGGTCCTCTGAAATGGATGAACATTGAAATGCCTTTGATATTATCATTTTCTCTCAGAGTAATAATTATAATTAGCTCTTTTCTAATATCCTCTTTTGGCTTTAGTACAGCTAAGGCTATAAAACGGACTTGAAATTTTTCCCAGGCAGTGTTGGGAACTCTTTTGTATTTTAAGTCAATACCTAAATATAATCAGTTTTCTTAATGTGAATGAAAAGTCTGTATGAAGTCAAAGGACTTTTATGATGTTCTAGAAAGATATTAGACCCTTATTCCCTTGAAGTAACCGTGACAAGATGCCTAGAAACTCTCATGAGGAGCATTCTAGAATGTTTCCTGACTTTCTTCCTTCCTCCCCCCATTTCATAAGTTCATCCCTCTCTTATTCCTTTCCTTCTACACAGAATCTTCCTTTCCAAGTGACCTGAGCCTCTTAAACATTCTTGCCTCTCCAAAAACTTATTCCCCTTTCTTCTTTTCCTTTCCAAACGCTCCATACACATCATTTACAACCAGTGTGTTCCTGCAATTAGAAATCATCTCCAAAGGCACCTGTCCATGGCTCTCTAATAAACAAGCTCATGTCAAATTATTTGATAACTGCTTTCTAAAAAGGAAGTATTCCATGTTCACCTTGCTGAGGACTGTCTCATATTTTTTAACTGTTGCTTTCTTTCGACTGTAAGAATATGGCCTTGTATTGGTCATCCAGGTGTCCATATGTCTCCTGGAAGGTTCAGTCATTGTCCACAGCTCTTTCCCTCCTGCATAATGTCACTGAGCAACAGTATTCAGAGCACCTTTGTTTTGATGAGTCTCCATTCTCCTTCTGTGTGCAGCTTTCACTTCTGATAAAGATGTAAACATAATCTTGTGTTTCACACGATCATAAAAAAATTTGGATGAGAGGACAACATCTGCTGCTCAAATCCGGATCAGATCTGAAGTCAGATCAGGCTACTCAGCTGCATCTTTAAAACATTCATGGAAGGAAACTGTGCAACCTCCCTGAGAAGTCTCATTATGTGCTGGGCTCTTGTGAATCTCAGGCTTGACATCCTTAAGAGTACTCCAAAGGAGTGCTGCTTTTCTTTTATATCCATCTACTGTGAAAAATCCATATTCTTTCTAGTCATCAAGTTACATCACCAGGATGCTCGTACTGCATAGACACTCGAGAGACAGAACTTTTGTGTACAAGTCACGTTATTTGGACTGGGGCACAGGATCGTGTACAGGGCGTAGGGGATTGGACTGTCTGGTGGACACCACAGGAGTCTCAGTTGCAAGAGTTCTCATGGCAGCAGCATCTTCAGATGGATAGAGTGAGACTCCCTGATATGCTCTTCTGCTCATTTCACATAATCTACCTATCCTGTGGCTGTACGTGACCACTTCAGCATATGAGTAATAAAATGTTATTGATTGTCTCTACCACATACAAACCAGCTTCGAAACACCTTACCAAAGAGCTGTCCTACGTGACCATTTCTGCATCTGTAGGAATATATTCTATTGACTATTTACACGGTTTGTCCATGTACAATTTGATTGATCCTGCAGGAAGAATCTCTGTGACACTCCACCCACAACATTAATCAATACATGTAAGCAAATAAATTGGACTTGACACAGTAGGAGCAGCCCAGTGGAATCCCTAGGGCTGTCTGAAATCCCCACCTGGAGAGCTCTTGCAACAATCAATAAAATACTTAATTTTCAAGGTGACTGGTGTTTCAGACAATCCCCTAGTTTTTTAATTCTCTGTTGGAAAGTGATAATGACAGCAAGCTCAATTCCTAACTTTCATGAGATGGGGGAGTAGTAAAGTCCTGGTGTGTATCTCAGTCATTTCAAAAACCCATGTACTCCTCCAGGCTTTCAGTGGAAGTCTCCAGCTGGGATTGAAATTAGCAAATTAGTTTACTGTAGCAACATCAATATTGCCACAAGCACGGAAATGGATTTTAGGTTGGTGGTTACTGGTTTTAACAGTGTATAAAGAAGAAGGACATTATATTCATTCATATGGTATGGGCAGGTCTCTGTTTTTTTCACAGCTTGTACCCATTTGTTATGAATGTATTTATGCTCCGTGTTCCAGATGTATTTGTTCTATTTTATTCAACTTTTCTAATCCACGGTTGGTACCTGATGCTGTTGTTGTAAGCTGGAAGAAAATCCACAAACAAACAAACTCAAACAAAATACAGAACCTTTTTTTGTTTCTTACTTTATATCAATTGTATTACTCTTGGAATGAAAGAATGAATTAAAATATTCTGATGTCACTTCATTAATGAGGATTCAGGGCTGATATTTCTTGTCGAAGTCCTACTTTCAGTTACCCTGGTACAACACAGTAAGGCTATTCATTTGATCAAGTTCAGAATACGCTTAAACCCCAGAATTAATGAATTTGACATTGCGAAGAGAAGGAGAGTATGAGGCCCAAAGAATCTATTAGAAAACTTTTACACCAAATAAATCTTTAAGTTTTCTGGAGCATGGGTATCTGAGATGAAATGACAAGGAGTAAAAGAAATTACAATGAACACAATTTTCTTTTATATTACTATAATCTTTTCTGTGAAAACCACTTAAAAGTCTTGGTCATGGTACTTGTTTGAAAGCTGTAAAGGAACATGTTCATAAAATTAAGTTTCCAAGTCATTCAATCAGTATTTAGTTAAACAGTTCAGAAAAACTGTTCATAATACAATAAATCATACTTTTTCTATTTTATATGTGTGTGTGATTATTAATGAAGACAGTCCTTAAACATTGGAAAACTGAAATATTCATAAATATACTTGACGTGACTGGAAACTTTACTTTGTCTTCACTCTGAGGACCACAGTCAAGTTTGAGAATGCACACAGATGCTCCAATTCATGAAATATTTGTATTATTATATTTTTTCAACACAAAGCAACTTCAAAAACCTGTTGTTAGGTTCCATCAGAAGGTTACAAAAGGTTCCACCAGAAAGGTTACAAAACCACCTTGGTAAAAACATAATTGCAAGCAGATATGTCCTATATAGGGACATATGTTCCATAAGATAAGAAGTCCACCTATCCTGGTATCCTGTGACCGACAGCAGGTGAAACAAATGCCCTGGGCAAACAGGAGAGGACAAGCACATGATTATTGTTCCAGAATGTTTTTCCATCTTCCTGCTATTCAGAATCCAGAGATATATTGGAAGAAATGTGACACTTTTACATTTAACTGAGGGAGATAGATCATCACCTGTACCAGCAATACTTCCATGCCCTGCTAAAAAAAAAATAAATTATGATCAGGTAAAAAAAATCAACTGATGAGCAGTGTGAGCAGTGTGGGGGGTACAAAATAGTCTTTGTTATAATTTCATCGACCTTTTCAAGATTTCCTGAGGTAGAGGCAATGCTGACACCCCTTTGGGGTCTGACCCCAAACTGCCTTCTCCTATGAGACTCAAGGAGATTTTCATCCTCCCTACTATTCTTTGGCTAATAGAGTAAAGAAAATCTGATTTGTTTAATCAGGTTAATTAAATAACTATTATCTCTTTTTGTGAATGTTATTGTTTTGGATTAACTGAATTTAGTTCAAATATTCTGAATCAATTTATACCAAATAGAAATAAACCTAGTATTGTACTGCAATACAGTTTTCAGTGTTCCACATTTAACTTGACAGATTCCATTAAGGTAGCATAATTTCAGACTTTGAGCTGTGTATGATGACATTCCACAGTACCTCAGATATTTGAGACAATGTTTTCTGGAGTTGCATTTACCTCCGTCTCTATTTCTGCTTAAAAAATGAAACACTAAGCAGAGTGCTCAAAAAAAAAAAAAAAAGAGCTAGAAAACTATTCTTATGACTATCAAGAGCAGAAACCATACTTGGAGTCTACAAATGTTGAGATCCAGAAGCTGTTGAAATCAGTGGAAAATGCTTATTGACATCAAAATTTTGTATCATGCCCAGCAGGCCAAATCTTCAGAACTGATAGAAAATTCTGTGGTGACTAACAATTTCCAACATAAAGTTTTTCTCTCATTTGAAATAGTAAAAAGAGCAATTTCTTTGGGCTATTTTACAAAGTTAAGCATCAAAAGGGTCTATTAGGGCCAGATTTAAGCTGTTAAAAGGGAAAATTTTACAAGCAATTAATGGGATTTTTTGCAAGTCTGTGTCTTGTAATCTCCCATTTGGGACAGTAATGAAGCTTTTTTTGTACACAGGCTGTCAAAGAAAGCTTCTTTTCTTACAAACTTTATGTGTTTAAAGCTCAGTGAAATTCTTGTTGGGTGGAAATTGTTGGCATGGTCTTTTTTTTACCCATTGGGAAATTACTTATCTTTAATTAAGATATGTGGCAAAATATTGTCCACCCATGCACTGTTTTATGAGGAGGAACTCTTAGAAATTTTATTGAGACAAAAACTAGAGCTGGTGACTGCAAAGGATATTTTTACCTAAATGTCAGGGGCATTCAGGTCCTTTGAATGTAACAGACATATATTAAGTGCCTTTAGAGGAAATGAGATGTGTGTCTTTTGTCATTGGTTTTAAAAGGAGCAGGGCTGGGTCCCGATGAAGCAAGAGCAAGATGGCAACAGGCTTTTATTCCTCCTACATTAACAGTGATGGAAAAAGAGAAAAGAACTCATGGGCAGCCTGGTCCACACCAGGAAGGCCAGTGCCAGGGAAACAAGGCACATCATTACTCTCTACAGCTTCCTGAGGAGGTGAAATGGAGAGGGAGGTGCTGAGTTCTTTTCCCTGGTATTCAGTGAAAAGACTTGTGGTTCAAAGCTGCACTAGGGAAGGTTCAGACTGGACATGAGGAAGCATTTATTTATGGAGAGGGTGGTCAAACACTGCAACAAGCTTCCTAGAGACGTGGTCAATGCCCCAAGCCTGTCAATGTTTAAGAGGCATTTGGACAATGACCTCAATATTATGCTTTAACTTTTGGTCCGCCCTGAAGTGGTTGGGCAGTTGGATTAGATGATCATTGTAGGTCCCTTCCAACTGAAATGTTCTATTCTAGTCTAGTCTATCTCCTCACAGACTCTTTTATGTTTCAACTTTTTTTCCTTCCTCACAATCACAGCACATAGAGAGATCCAGAAGACACTAGGGAGAAAAGAAGGGAGGATATTCTTCTTTACCAAGCTGTTTACCTCTCACCAAAATGTTAAGTTCCATCTATTGTTCAGAGTGTACTAGATTGTTGTTTATACTGTGATTCTCTAGAATATGATGAAAGAGATTATATTGTTATAAACAAGTCAAATCCTTACCCTTAAAGTCCTGGAAAGTGGATAAAAAGAATAATCTCGGATTCAGTCAGGAATTCAGCAAATTCACTTTTTAAAATAAAATAAAAACTTCATTCTCATACTATTTTTTTCATAATATGACTTATTCTTTGAGCTCTGTCAGGAATTGTGATAACAGTAGCTCAGATGATGAAAATAAATTATTCTCTGATTCTATCATTAGTTTTTAGCCAGATAAGTCACTTGACTTTCCTGGTAGACATATTCCAAAACCCCTTTACAAATCTTTGCTAGATCTCATCTTGTGTAAATTAGACCCAGCTCCAAGTGGAACAGCAGAATGGAGACAATACTGAATGGAGAGAACATTGTAATGGAGAGGATATTCAGATACCTTATGTTCTTGCCCAGAAAATTACACTCACCAGGCAAGCCCATGAGAGCTCATTAACACAAAGCCTGGTTCTTGGCTTGGTCTGTCAGCTTGAGCTGACATGATCCCATGGAGTTACTCCACAGCAAGATTGATGTAGCAGAGAGAAGAGAAAACCCCTTCTCATCATCCACATCTTGTCTCCTTTACTGAGAAAGTATGCACTATTTCTTCTATATTTCTGTAAGAAATTTGTATTTGCTGGGAATATGACTTAGAGTTTATAACATAACAGCATTATTATTCATTCTTCTGGTTTGTTTTTTTCCAAACTGAAGTTAAGCTGAAATTGAATATTGAACTGTTGCATTTCAACCATAGAAGTCACCTTCACTTTCTATCTTTGATGCTTAACTAAGAATGGGTCTCAGGATCATGACCCTCTCCCAGCATTAGTGGAGAAATGCCAGAGCCATTTTTGCAAACTGTGGCAGCAGTATCTGTTTTTTGGCCATTCAGCCCACTTTATGTCAGCACCTGTAATAGTTCTGCTCCCACTAGGCACTGGTCAAGTGATGTAAAATGAGTTTAAGTAGAACCTAGTTTTGTTCCTGGTACAGGCAAATCTGGAAGCATTTCTTCTCAAGGGGATCCGAGAAATCTCACCTCTTACTCCACAGTAGGGTCAGCTTGGTTGTATTTATGTGAAGATACCAAAGCAATTTCAGAGAAAGAGGCTGGCCATGCATATTGTCAGCTATCTGGAGTATCTCCTGCAAGCAATTGTAAAACATGAAAATTCCTTTGTTTTCTTTACTGTCAATATTTATGTTATCTCAATTGTTTTAGGAGTTTGCAACAGCTGTGAAACCCCACCACAGAGAAATTCCTGGAATAATTATCTCTTGCTGTAGTATAATCAGAATAGAGAATGTGACTGGGTCAAGGCTTTGGAGTTTGTTAAGATGAGATCCATGCAATGATAAATAATGTATGCCTCTAATGTGTTGCAACAAGATGTAAAAGAAAATTCATTCCAGAAGCAGTTTTTATTATTCTTGAATCTGTAACCTGTCATCTTCACTGTAAGTCAAATGCCAAATTACAGCTAAAATCCTGTTCTGCAAATGGAATCCTTTAGTCATACTAATTTTAATTTTAAATTTAATTGTTTGCATTTTACAACCCTTACTATTAGCCCTGGAAAGCAGTTCTACCTCTTAAATTTTAGGACACACAAAAAAATCTTTTCCTGTTTTAGTACTGCAGATGTAAGTCATGATGCTGCAGCCTTACCTCAAGTGCTTTTCAGGAAGGCTGTGGGTAATGAGCTGAGGAAGAAACTGGGGCTATTGGGAAGGCCTGTGGGAAGTGGGACACTTGGCACAGGAAGGATCTAGAGACCTTTGGTAGGTACATCATTTAGGTTACAAAGCCATAGAAAACTGAGTTTCATCAGTTCTACTAAAACAGTTTGTTTCTACAAGAAAATACATCCATGTAAATAAGCCATAAAGTTAACCTATTGCTCAGGGTCAACAAGCCATCAGCAGGGTCTTGTGCCCCTTTGAACTGGGACCATGCAAAGTTACTGAGTCTCAGATCTGGGGACAGTAACTTCCTGCCAGCTTTAACACTATCTAGGTCAAACACTTCTCTTATACCTCAAGTTTTGGATCTGGGCCTAAGCTCCCACTGCTAAAACTTCAAAATGACTTCAAGGCACTTCACCAGCCAAAAACATTAAAAGATTTACTTTTCCTATAAGGAAATTACTTTGCAGTGAAATACAACTTTTTTTTCCCAGCATGAATCAATTTTAAACAATATTTTATTACAGGAAATGAAACATACTAGGTGGAGCTGCAACATGCTTTTAAAATTGGCAAAATTAATCAAACTCCAGATTTGACAGGTCAGTAGAGTTAATACAACTAGACTTTCAAAAAATGCCCAGTAGTGAATACTGTTCAAAACTGTTACTTTCCAAATGAAAGAAAAAACTCAAGCCAATTAGATACCATCTTCTGCCAATTAGATACCATCTTGCTTCCAAAGAGAATGCAGTATTGCATTCCATAACAAGTGACTGGACATGTACAAAAGGCATAGGTTAATCTTTTGCTCTAAAAATTCACTAGCTCCAGGCAGACCTCTGTCTGGAGCAACTGTGAAAGTGGGTTTAAGCGACCTTGATGTAAATAACACCAAGAACAGAGATAACCATCTGAGAATATGTATCTAAATCTAAACTACCACAGCTAAATGCTAGAGCTCTATGTTCAGCTGAAATTTGTTGAACATATTTGCAAATTGTTTTGGCTAATATCTAATTTTAACAGCAGAAGGTCTGCTAATCAGTTCTGTATTCACCAACTCAGCCTTCAGAAATGCTTTTCCCATTGAATTAGCTATGAGATGCACAGACTAGCTTATGAGAAGGCAAGTTATCTGGAGAGAGAAAAATAACTGGTAACATAGCACACAGCACAACTATTGATCTGGCAGCTGATAGTTTTGAGTCTCTGATAGGACATTTCTAATAACTTAAGCAAGCAGTAGCTGAAAATACTTATCAGAGAAATTAAAACAGAGGAAGAGAAGACAAGGATAATATTCCCTGAATCATTCAGAACATGAAATGAATGAAAAGTTAAGAGTGCACATAAAGTTAAATGAGAGAGATGACAGGAACATCAGGGGTGAAAGTAAGATTTATTTTTTTTTTTTACAGTACAGTATTTTTTGAGATAATCCTCAACTTTCTAACTGACATTAGGTTGTCCTGGGATTCGGTTTCTAAACTGATAATACGGGCAGAAAAAAATTACTGCTTTAAAAAATCACTACCTCAGTGAAGGACATTCCTATCACAGAACCAGCACAGGAGATAATATCATTTGCCCATGCATTCCAGTCTGAAAACATATGCATTTTCACATTGTGTGTGTAAAAGAACATGCAAGATCCTGAGTTCTGGACCAGACAAATTACTCAAAGCTGGGCAGGATGCAAGTGTCTAAATCAAATGTTCTGACTGAAGGAAATGTTTCATGATTTTTTGACCACCCACTTTAGGAGCACTGAAGTCAATATGTACATGAACATCTTACTCTGAAGATTCCCAGGGACCTGAATTTCAGTTTTATGCACGTCCAGGGTCGTATCAGAGCCGCAATCTGTGTGCCACCCCCCCACCTAGCTGGGAGCAGGACTGGAAGCTCAATGGACCCAAGGGACTGTGCAAAGATTTTATTTCTCTAAAATTGTAGCTCCAGATGCATCCCTTCAAAATAAATGCCCTGGAGGAGGCATTTGCATTTAGACTCCTGTTTTGGAAGCAGTAGTGTTCCCCACTCTTTCCGATGATGCTGTTCAGCAAAGAATTTGGCACAGGGAACATAATTTGTACCACAGCAATTACTATAGTCCCATGGGATAACAGAAATTGCAGAACTGATATAGTTACCTAGTTACCAAGCAGGCTTGTCCTAGCTCCAAGTGGATTTAGAGGATCTCACCTTTCCAGCCATAGATCTCCCTTATTCTTGGTAAATGTTAGGACATTACTGAATAAATGTCACTAGGGGCTGATGTGCTCAGGGGTCAGATATTTCATCAAGGATGACCATGTATCTGGAAATCCACACATGTCCAGAGTTCATGTGTAGTGTTACTAGTAAAATGTGGGTTTTGTAAAACATCTGGCTCACTAATCCTCTTCTACAAGTCACAATGTACAAGGGGCCTGACCTACTGTGCCAAGACTCTGCATTCACTGTGTAGTAGCCTCAAGGGCTTGCTATTAAAAGGTTTGTATATTTGCTTAGATGGGTGTCTTCATTTTAACAGTGTGAATACTCCTCTGTTCCTCCTGCCTCCAACTTTGTATACAGCAAAGCTTCACAAAGCTAGAGATATTTTTTTTGTGTTGGGTAAAATAATATGGAGGATTGAGATGTTAGTTGCTGTAATCACAAAATAATAATAAATTATTATAGTCTAAGTGTCTAACTTATATGATAGTGATATTCAGGCACACATTTCTCTTAACTAGACTTAGACTGGAATTACCTAAACTTTATATATACATATATATATATATACATATATATATGTATACACCTATACCTACATTAGATTGGCATTGCCTATGCTTGTATTGCATTCATTCCAAAATTGAATACAAGATCTTAAAAAGATAATGTAGACTACAGCCAGAAGAAAAAATAAAAGCAAACCAGAAAACCCGTTGTGTTGTTGCTTTCCACATAATGTAATTCTATACACATGAATTCTTTAAAAAATAAATTGCAACAAAACCTCCTCCTTTCCTCGTTGCAGCTTGCACATGCAGTAAATGGTATAGGAGTTACAAAATAGTTCTTGATTCAATGGTCTAATATTTTGGAATATAGAAGGGGACATTTTCGAGAGTAATGTTGTAGCACATTGCTACACTAAAATATGAACCACTTTTAGGAGGTTACAATACAGATCATTTGGATCTGCTTGTAAAACCTCTCCTGGCAAATGCTTCCTATCATATTGATTTTTGAAGAATGCTTCACATTCTCATGCTTTCAGCATGGTGTATTAGCATACAGTAGTTCAAAAAATACATCTATTTTTGGACATTTTTTCTATCAATATTAATTAACTCTTGACTATGCTAGAATGATTGAGACAGACGACAGTTTTATTTTGCCTTTTGCTGGGTATCTTGCTCACAAACTTTGAACTACATATGCATGTTTTCATGAAGAGAAAAAAAATCTAAAATTGAAATTCTCCTGGGTTTCTAGGCTCAAAACATCAGAAGAAAAATGAAGGTGTGGAATTCATACATTTAAAAGCAGAGATGGGAGAAAAAGGATGGCAGAAAAATCATTTCTGTATGTAAATACTGTCAGTCATTGTGAAGTGCATCAAAAAAAAGGAGAACAAATAGGCAAAGTGAAAGGAAGACTGTGAAATAGGAAATTTTACCGAACAGGGAGCTCATTCCTCTCTGTGCCCTTAAATACCATCCTCCACAAGACACTGTAGTATCCACTCCTCATTAGAAATCTGCTGACAGCAACAGCCTGAAGGCTTTGGCCATTTGTTGAAATGGAAAGTACAGCAGAAATAATGCAAGCAGTCCCTTCATGTTTGACAGCTGGGAGCATACTGGATGCATGCAGCTTTTAATAGCCAACACACAAAAAAAGTAAATGTCCTAAAGAATTCACTTGTGTACAGTGTACTAACCATGTACCAACTACATTCACAATGAAGGAAAAAATCTTCAAAGAAATAGTCTTGAACTGAAAGTTTTAACAAAATATAAAGGAAGCCACTAGAGATGATCTCATCCAGTACCTTGTGGTGCTCATGAATGAGTACTTGTTTGATATGTTTTTAAGAGCCTGTAAAGAGATTTTGCAGCCTTCTTCTATGACTTTAAATATATCATTTTTACAGTGATTAGAAAGTGTTTCCTAATATGTCATTTAAATTCTTACATGCCAAAATTTAATTCACTTTCCTACTTACTTTAGGCATGTAGAAAAATAGATAATTCTCCTCTACTGTAACCTTTGACAAATCACAATACCTTAAGTATGATTTTCCCCTCTCTCTTTCTTAGACCAAACAGAACTATTCCTCTATGAGTTTGGTTTTGATAGTTCTAATATTACTTTAATTACTGCTCTGAATAAACATGAGTCTCCTTATCAAATGCTGTCATTAGTAATGGTGAGACTATTATTTTTGTCTCACATTCCCCTTAATAATACTTGGAAAATGAAAGTTTATTTGATGTCTAAATATGAAAAGAAATAGAGTGTTTCCAGATGGCCAGAATAAAACTGTTCAATTATAAAAAACCTTACTGTCACAGTTTTATAGGATTGCTGTTTATTTTCATGCATAAGAAGTCTCTTGGCATGTCCATTGCTGGCCTTATATCTGAAAATGTTTTGGTTTACAGATGACCTGCAGCACAGGTGAGATGTTGGAGTGCCATGCTTTGAAAAAGATTTTGTTTCTCTTCTGCTATGGAAAATAAAGCATCAGTCCATCAGTATCCTCCTCAAAAATAATGTAGATTTCTCATCGTTTTTGTAAGTCTAATGCAAACTTAATATTAAGTAAAGGTGCTTAAAATCAAACATATTTGACATCAAGAAATTTTTCATTCCGGTGCAAAGGTAAAGCCCTTCCAGAAGACACAACCTCATCCTTTGTTAACACATGGCATTGCTCAAAAAACCCTGGAAAGGCTTCTTGCACACTACAATCCTGCTAGGTGATAATAATAAAAAAAAATAAATAAAAGCACCCAAACAAAAAGATTTGCCTATAACTGCTTACTTCCTCTTAACAAGCATGTCAACCTACCCTCTACAGCAGGGACTAGCCTTGACCATAGAAGACAAAATCACTTTGTTAACTGTTGCTTACAAATTTTGTACCTTACATCCTGACAGCATGATCTTGTGTTAGTGCATGATTGTCTATTGCTATTGCTTCCAATCTCATTAATGACTTAAAAGCAATATGAGAGACTTAAATTCAGAATGGGTTAGAAAAATCAGCCTGTTGGTCACCATTTAAAATTGCTCATATCTACTGAGCTTTCAAAATAAAGACAGAAATTTGCTGGAGGAAAGAAAGAGATCGATTTGCAAAGTTGCTGTGGACAATGTCATTCATGAGTTGAAGGTTTTGTCAACAGCTGATCTGTAAATCACTGTTCTCTTGTGATTTTCACTGGGAATGAAAACTTCCCAAATCACTATGAAGGTAGTGGCTCTTTGAATGTACAGTGTCAGATCCTAAAAGGTATATAATTTATTAAAAGTAAAATTAAAGATAAGAAGATGAGAGTATTTGCATTATTAGACTGAATTAGTTCCGTCCAGAGTAACCTCCTGTGAGAAATGATCTCCTGATAAGGGAAGGGACAGCTGACTGGTTCAGTCTCGTTGTCATTCTTTGTGTCGAAGGAAGACTTTCACTCACTTTCCAATAGATAGAGAGGCCCAGGAAGAGATTCTGTGTAATTATTTACTACTACTACACATGGGATTCTTATCTTCTTTAAAGAATATGAGAGCTTCAAAGTGGAGCAGAAACACTGTCCTGTCACCAGTGCATTAAATTATTATAGTGAGCTCAGCATTAAAGAGATTCTCAGAGGTGGAGAGAACTGAACACAAAGCACTCTCCGATCAGAGACATCTCCTTCCACAAAAGCAACATTTAAAAGACAGCCAAATTTAGGGGAAGCAAAAAGATACTGCAGCAAGTATATTAATCAGTGTTGTGGCTTGGACTTGTGTTCAAGTATGCAAATGAAGAAACCTACCTACCCAATCACCCCAGACAAAGAAAGCCCATTCTGTGGCCCAGAGAGAAGTTAGCTTCATCCTGCCAATACAGTACACGATTATATTTAATCATTTTAAGTCTTTTTTTCTATAGTATTCTAAATTTAAAATGGGAGAAAGAAGTACTTTATATTGATTTATATATGCCAGTCAGCAGCAGAAGAAACCTTCTGATCATGTGAAAAAGATACTCACAAATATTTCTGTTTTGCCATTTTAAATTAGATTTGTGACTATCTGCTGGATTTTTGTATTTAATAGATATCATAGAAGTGGCTTCCATTACATTATAAAGAAAAAAAACCCTTTTCCTTCAGGGTTCATGCCACCGTTTGCTGTATATTGACTATTTTGAGCTAGCACCATCTATCACTTTAATCAGGCAATGTAATTGAATCTTTTCATTCTATATGATGGCATTCAAAATCCCAGCAAACTTTAAGGACAAAGCAATATGCAGCCTTCAGGCAAAATATGTTTTCTTTGTATGCCTTTAATACATGCTTTTATATGGCAGCATCTTTACTATGACTTAGCCTGAAGAAATGTTACCTGTCATCTCATGCACTGGGAGGGTGGAAGGATGATCTTTTCAAAGGCTTAGATGTATATTAGGGTCAAATTGGCTTTGAACAATTTTTCCAGCACCCCAAAGGATATCCTTTGTATCAATCAATCCAGTTGCTTGACAGATGTATGTATAGTGCCTTTCAAGCACAAGTTACTGGACTTCTGGTAAGAATTCCTAAAACAAATTTTATGTTATGTTATGGAAGAAATCGGGCTAGATGATCATTATAGTGTAATCTGTACATAAAATTTATGAATCTGTGAGTGTAACCCAAAGGCATCCTAAGAGAAATTGAAATAAATGTGTGGACTGAACAAAGGTAAAAATTTAGAAAGTGACTATTTTTTAGGTTTGATGGTTTTTTCTGTAAAATATTACTTTCTTCTTTCTCCAGAAAAAAATTTGTGGTTTGCTTACCTAAGTTTTGTTGGTTAAACCTTAGGATTTTCAGTATTTACTGGAAAAAAAGTGGAAAATTTGAAAATATATGATGAAGCAAGAGTCAAAAGGACCCTTGAAATTAATTGGTAGTGTGCTTACTGACAAAAATAATTATTAAAAAAATTGCAATGTCATAAAAATAAATGGTCCAAGAAGCATTGAAAATGCTTGAGAAATATTGACAAAAATATTCAAAAAATTAGAGAAATTTGAATAAAATACATGAAAGTGTATTAAATGGTAGAATGCAGTAGACAAATCTGGTAAGTTTGAAACCATGAAGTTTTCAGATATCAGCCTGCGAATACTTCTGAGTTGGGAAAGACTGAATTAATGACAGAGCAGAAAAGAATCACTAAACCTAAAGGTCATAATTTTTTTGTCATAAGAGAAATGTTGTAGAATCTATTCTAAATATGAATGAAAAAATATTTTTTATTAGGTATCATGTAAAAATGTAATACAGACTAACTGCAAACCAATTCAGAGCTGGTCATATGGCCAATCTTGACTAAATGCAAATCCAGCTGGACTGATGCAGGAGAACAGTCAGTTAATACCAAATTTTACATCATCTGAATTAACTGAAAATATGATGCACTGTAAAAATAAATGGAAAAAAAAGGTGCATTGGCCTAAGAATCAGAATAACCTTCTGTAGAGTGCAGTTGTTTACTGAAGCTTAGCTATAAAGCTTATTGCAACTGGTACAATGGCTGCAAATAGAAATTTCCTGTAATATATGAAGGGAATTGATTCAGACCATGTTTTAGAAACTAACACTCCTAAAAGGCTGGATAAAACACACAAGGCAAATTCTTAAAAAGGGTGCAAAGGTCCAGCTGGGGACATTAGTGCAGCACTTCACAGGATGCACAAGATGTACAAGAGAGCAAGTAATTTTTGTAAATACAAGTTTGTGCACATAAGAACAACCAATTTATGTTAACAAGTGTGTAAGGCAATGAATGGTCTATATGCTTCGCTTCTGTTATTATGTGCTCTTGACCTTAATCTGGTATTTACACTTTTTCTGGGGTTCTTCCAGGTATGACTCTTTGTTTTATTGGAATTAATGGATCCTGTGATGGTGTGAAAAAACAACTCCTGGATAATTCTGTAGTGGAACACAGAGTAGAAGCATAAGAAACTGTAGTTCCATAAAAAAAGGTTTTGATGTCAAAGTCAAATAAATCTAAAAAAAACCCCAACCAATCAACCAACCAAACAGAGAAGACCCGCCAAAACCAACTAGCTAGAAAGAAGAAATCCAGATCATTCAGCCTGGAATGGCTTGAAGTCAAAAGTGCAGACTATCCATGTGAATTCTGTAGGAAAGAATTCCACATCTAACAGAACCTACAAAAAATAGAAAAAAGTTTTATTGAAACGAATAATTGACAGAGTAGTTATCCAAGGTTCATTGTGAAAATGAAAGGATTTATCACATGGGGTTCTGAAAAAGTCTGTTGTAGATTGAAACTAATTGATATTTTCAGGAATGGCTTGAATGATGGAATGAAGCATATTTCTTGCATTTGCTAATGACACCATCCTGGATGGAACTGCAAGTACATTCACCCAGAATTCAAACAACCTTGATAATTCAGGAAATTACCTCGAGAAGCATAAGGCTGTCCTACAAAACAGGAACCAGAACAAGATACTGATGATAGGGCAGGAGTAATCAGCTACAAAAACATAGAAAAGGGACAACTGATTACAGCGTAGTTCTGCAGGAGTATATGTCAGAAACGATTACAAAGTGAACCTGAATCAATCAAGCATTTTTGATGCAAAAAAAAAGAAAAATACCATCCAGCATATACAGGCAGGAATACAGTTTCCAGAGTTCTTGAAGCAACACCCTGGAAGATTCAGCTGAAGGATATTCTTGAGATCAAGTATGGTAAGAATCATTTGGATAGAGTTTGGAGAAGAGTAATGAAACAAATCTGTAGCCATGCACACAAGTTCACTCTGGGAAAAACAGTGGGACTGGCTGGCCAGAAGAAAAGGCAGCACAATAAATAAATAAATGAATAAATGAATAAATAGATAAATAGATACATAAATAAATACCATAGCAAAAATTAATTATAAAGTATAAAACATTTTTGAGAAAAGGTAAATGTCAGAAGTGCATTTTTAAAAATAATAAAAACAGAAACAATATACCACTGGAAAAAGAGATATCAATAGCTACAAAGCCACTTTTTTCTGACCTTAATATTATGCATGACTTGGGAACAAATTTTTGGAATTAAAAAATATTGAAAACATAGAGATAATCAAAAATGGGATAAAACATCATCTGCATTAACCAAACAACAGATTGTCTGAGGTTTGCCTGGTTTCTCAGTAAGAAACTATTTTTAGAGGAAAATTTAAATATAGTAGGGTTTTTTCTATCTGGTTTTCAAACATGGTGCTTTATGGAAAACAGTTGGTAAAGCCTAACTGTGTGGGAATTAGTAAATGAATTCTGATGGGAAAAGGAAATGACTTATGGAAAATGACACCTGGCCATGCTTGAGGGGAAAATACCAATCTGGATAGAGTTTACCCTTCACTACCATTGATCTTTTAAAATGTTTTTCGACAACCTAAGCGCTAAGGATAGTGGTATGTTGCTGAAATAGGGCATGGTCAGCAGAGGGACTGGGATATCACAGGGAAAGAGAAAGACAGCCATAGTTTATGAATAGTAGAAAAAGGATGAAATTCGAGAGTACAACACACAGCACAGTGTGTTTAGGGACAATAAATATAAATTTGCGATGTAAAATAGTAGAGAATGGGATAAAAGAACACCATCCTTGCAGGTGATAAAAACTGGGTCTCCCACCCTTCTTCCTCAGGATACCCAGCTCCCAGAGCTGGAAGTTAGTGATGGGAAGCTGAGAGAAGACCCTATAAACCAGGAGGAAATGGCGAGTGACCCGCTGAGCCAACTAGACATCCACAAGTCTATCGGCCCAGACATGATGCACCCAAGAGTAATGGGGGATATTAGAAAAACTGTTTTTACTGAAAGAGTGGTTAGGCACTAAGTGACCTAGAGTCACCATCTCTGGAAGTGTTCAAGAGGAGTCTGGATGTGGCACTTGGGGATATGGTTTAAGTGTATATATGTTGGTGTTAGGTTAACAGTCGGACTAGATGACCTTGAAGGTCTTTTCCAACCTGGATGACTCCATGATTCCCTCTTTTTTCCCCCCATTAAACAAGGAACCTGTCCCCCTACTTCATAAATTATGCTCAAAACTGCCACTTGATTTTCTTCTTTATAAGTCTAGCAAAAAGGCTTACACTGGCACATTGCTGGTGAAGCAGCTGGAGGAACTCAACTCAGAGGCTGCAGAAAGCCCTAGAACATAAAGTACTGGCTCCTGTTGGATGCAAGGTTTCTGACATCAGGACAGAGCATGATCTGTTCTGATTTCTACGTACATAGTTTTGACAAACATCAGCCTAAGCACCCCAGTTTAATTACTGGCAAACTGTTGCTCCTAATTCCTCTTGGCACTTACTCAGGTACGGTAATTTTATCGTTGTTAGTACAGCTTCCTTTTGCAGATCAACACAATCATCTGCACTGCCTCACCTCTCCGTCTTTAACCTTAACATTTGATGTGGGTGCTCAGTTGTGTTTACTTAGTCCAGTTTCTAGAGTAAAGAGAAAGACCTGGCCAGTCCAACCAGTCCAGTGCTCCCAGTTCTGGGACATGTACACTGTCTCTTGGGGGAAAGTAATAAACCCCTGTTGTGGTAAGTTAGACTACGTAAATTTGCAGCCTTGTTACCTGGGCAACTATCAGAAATACTAAATATGGGTCGAGATACGGTAATAGTAGCAGCAGTGAGGAACAAATAACTAGGGTCAGGCAAAAAAGATACAAGAATATATAAAAAATGTAGACAGAACACAAAAAGAAAATTTAATTTTTCTTCTTCTAACGAAAGAGAGAAAGAAGATTTGTACACTGCTTTCCGACAAACGAAGAGGTAAAATTTTGAATTCACAAAACTTTGATGCTATCCTTTTAAAAGCCTAGGCAAAATCTACCTTGTGTAGTTCTGGTGCAACATCCTGGCATAAACACTAGAAAAGAGAAAGGGTGACCCAGTGAGAATAAGTGACAGAAGGAACTTTAGAAATGAGAGTAAATAGAAGAAAATTACTTTCACTTCCCAAAGGATTCCAACAGGCCTGAAGCTATGCAAATCAGTGTCTTCCTAACCTCAAGTAATCTAAAGCAATCCTGCACCTGCCCTTGCTTAAATTGTAAAACTAATACAACCTTGCAAGAAACCACTGCACGCTATAATAAGCAAGATCATTCAAGTGCAGCTCAGTAACTGCAGTAATTAAAGACTTAGTTATTTAAAAAAAGAGCTCTGTGGCAACTTAATCAAATTTCAGAGAATAATATGCACCCCACCTTTACTGACAACTTCTGTTTTGGACTTGGGAACAGCTAATGCATTTTGGCCGAGCACGACAAGAGCTATCACTCTGCAGTAGTGACTAAACAAAAAGAAGAAAAAAAGTCTTACTGATACATCTCCTTGCTGTTTCAAAGAACCTGATAAGGAGAGAACTTGTGTCAGGGCAGGATCCTAATCCACACGGATCCATTCCTCACCAAACTGATTCACTCTAATCTAACTGTACAAATGGACAATAAAATAAGAAATTTATTTACATTCTGATATGAATAAAATTGATTGAGGTATGTTTGCCAGCACAGAAAATCTGCAAATTCTTAAATGATATGAAATTATATTTAAATTTTAAATACCTAAATTGTAGCCACTGAATAACTTCCAGTTATTCTGAAGCTATCTGTTCAAGACTCAACCAAACTCAACAATTTGGCAGAGAAAATATTCAGTGAAAAAAATTATTCTTTTTGTTCTTATTTTAGCATTTCATCATTTCCAGATTAAGGTATTCATTAATTACAATGGTGGAAATCTAATATAGGAGAATAGGGCAGGGTAGAACAGAATGGAGTAGAACAGAAAGAAAACATGCCCTTGTCAAAATATTCAGGTTGCACAAATGAAGTCATTTAGGAACTCAGCTGAAAGGATCTTCTTTCCCAGGCAAGGGGCATTCCTTCTAGACATATAGCTTTATGTTTTCAACAGCCAGAGAAAATGAATACACATTTCTAAGGGAAGTAATAGCAGTGACTGTAGCTAAACATGAAAGGTCTCGTTTTGCGAATCATCCATATTTTTAAAGTGCTCACAATTATAAGTTGAAAAATTCCATTTTCTGAAATTGTGCCCTAATTTTCTCTCAAAAGAGAAGTGGTTTTAGACCCTTAAGCAAAATTGGTTGAGCTTGCTGTTGACATTTTGAATATATAGGCACAGCTTTCTGATGTAATTTAATAGAATAGTTTCCACAACAAGAACAAAAACTTAAACATACGCTTTAAGTCTTGGCTTTTCTGTAGCTATTGCTGAGATATATGAGAAAAGCAGAGCAACAACTTGAAAAGTTATGAATTTTTAAACATATGAATGATGGACTTATTTTGTCCTTGTAAAGCTAAAAGAGGATATATACACATTAGGGAGTTGCCATGGGTTGTGAAGACATCAATATTAGTAGTATCTCCCAGTTACCATATATGAAACATACAGATTTTTGGAGCAACATTTACATACTATTTATTTAAAACTGGTTGTGACATTTGAAGCAGCACTGATACAGCTGCAATGTATAAAAGGAGAGACATGAGTCAGGTCTGTTAAAAGATTCAAAAAGAATTTAGAAGTGATTTTCTGTATCTGCTGAAATCAATCGTAAATCTTACATTCATTTTAGTGGCACAGACCCATGTACTTATTTTTGTCTGAAGTTCTCAGTCTGCCTCACCTGAGGTCATGCAGGTTTGGAAGAGAATTGTGATTCACTGATATTCTGCTAAAAGGGAGAAGTGCTACACCTGCTGCAGAAACATGTCTAGGTGGATTTGCTTCTAAGTACGCAAACACAGGAGGTTAAAAGAATGACAGTAAATTGATCTTCCATTGCTCACCCAAAAGGTGAGAATTGTTGTGAATGTGAGAGCTCCTGCTGGATATTGAGAACAGTCATGCAACCAGTGTTGTGCAGCAAGCAACATCAAATAATGATGTTGCAGAGACCTTTATATAAAATCCTCTGTGTTTAAAAATTATGAGAATAAGCACAGCCTCACATACAGGCAGCACTGTATTCTTTAGCAGAGAGGGGATGACAGACCACCTAACACAACATAGCCTAGCAATGAGGAGTGCAAGTGCACCAATGTATGCCTGTAGCCTGTGCAGCAAGTAGATCTCTCATGACAATTTTTATAGGTTAGATTTCTTTCTTGCATAGTAGACGCCTTATTTAACATAATTTTCAGATTAATATTGTCATTGACACAAACAGAATGTTCTAAAGTGTGCACAACGCAGTTACAAACTCAAATAGAAAAGTCATCCTGAAGGAGAATATCTGCAATAAGACCATGAAACTAAAGAACAAGGAGGTCTCTCTCATGCAGTAGGCATGCCACAGAGGAAGGGTTCTCTTCAGGAATTAGGGAAACGGGATTGGGCAAAAGAGATGGCCAATTATGGTAAAAAGGGCAAAGACAGTGAAGAAATAGAACTAGGAAGTAAGTTTGCCTCTAAAATCAAGAGCTGTAATTTTTAGTAGTTGCTGGACACTTTGAATTTGGTAGGAGTTTCAGATGGTTTGCTTTACTGATAGCTTTGAGCAATTTGCAGCAGATTCCCTAACTGCATATGAAGTCCCTGGCAGTGACTAATAAGGTGGATGATACAGCCTCTATTCCTAGTATAGCACGAGAGCAGCAAGAAGTGGTTTAAATATGCTTGGGTCAGCAAGGTGAGCCTCAACTAGATGAGTGCAGTGATGGATGAGCTAAGATGAGGAGGTGTCAGGAAACAGCACTCATGGATAACGCCATGGTGTTCATAATAAGACAGCAGACTCAGGGAGGCAATAGGTTTCAACATATAGCTGACAACACTGGAATAAAATTTCCAGCAGTCCTACCCCAATGGAGAGATAGGCCTGGTCCAGGTAAAGATGCCAGAGTGCAGCTGCCTTCCCAGTCACTGTTAATGTTGTTCAGTGACTCCAGACTAATACAATGGCCTCCAATCACACATTTGTCACCAAAGTTGTTCCACAAATCTAAATGCCAAAACAGTCCCAACGAGAGTCCCTAAACACCAGCAACATCATTTATCAGACAGAACAGAAGCTCATCAGTTGCTCATGCAGGAAATTGAGGGTCTCTCTTTAGTCTGTGTAGCATAAGGAATATAGGAGACAACTTTCCGATAGCTGCACGCTGAGAACTCCTCTCAAGCTTTTTGTCTCAATATACACACTAATTAAAAATTTAAGTGGTCAAATTACAGGCTTTTTTAAACATGAGGGTCTCATTTTATTACTACTGGAATTATTTTGTCTCACAGGTAGCTCAGTGGATTTCAGTTTTGTTTTCATTTAACTGCAGGAAGAACTGGACTTCAGTAGGTAGAAAGCATGATAAAATCTCACTGCAGTGCTGCTTTCCCCTGCAGAATTACAGACTCAAAGTAAGAGATGTATCCCTAGCAGAAAAAAAAGCAGTCTGCAATGAACATAGATTCACAAATTTGAAGGCCAGAAGAAGATTATTATGAACATTTATTCCTCCTGCATAGTTCAGGCTACAGAATTTCCCACAAGTGTCAAATCCAGTAATTTACAGCTGAATTAAAGTATATACCCTAAGAATGATTGGAGTTTTTCCATAATGAAGATGCAGGGCAGCCCAGTGTGCTCTGCAGTATTGTACATTGGCTTCCTTAACAGAAATGTACTGAGGAAATACAAATAACTTCACACTTTTAAAAATCTTTTTTTCAAGACTTTTTTCAGCATTCTTGGATATCTTATTTTTAATTAGTTAGGCTGAACTTGGTTACTGAGCTCTGCTACATGAGGTAATCATTGATAGTTTGTGCAAGTATCACCGCTGGCAAACAGGAGACCCAAGATATCTGGCACCACAAACGCACTCCTGCAGTGATGAAGTATGAGCATATGTAATGGACAGTGTAGGTGACCAATCCCTTCTTTGGCTCCTGCTGACTGTTACTCTTTTGTCAGACATAGTTACTCTGAACTTGTGGTCACTGTACATCTGGGTACAGAAATGTTGGAACAAGCAGGATGGATGTCAGGTAGTTTCCTGAGGGTGTTCAGTAAATCTGCCTTTAGCTGTGTCAAGCTTAATGTGGCACCCAAGAGAATATTCGTTTGGTGCAAGGAGCTTGCAATCATTCAGCTAACACTTTTATTAACTGATCTGCCCAAATGAAGGTTGCAAGAGCAAATGTCATCTTAACATTCTTACAACCAGCAAGGCTCATTTCTCAGCTGATGCAGAATCTGTTTAATTTACCAAAGTTAAGAAAGCTGCAAGAAAATCTGTTGTAACCAATGGGAATAATGTAATCTTCAAAGTCATCTCCAAAAACTCCCACAAAGGCAGTGCTGCCTGGAAAAAACTTATTGATCAGCTTTTATGGTAAGACCATTTCTCATCTAAACTCCAGCAAACTGCTTCCATACAATCAGTGCACCCATCAGTCCAGCCACAGACTGCATACAGCCACTATGGAAAACATAGAGAAGGGAATCAATGAGCTCCATAGTGTCTCTTCTGCCCTAGAATAGCCATCCAGATATTAAAGTCCACTCCTAGTTCAGTGCATAATTATTGTTATATTTCTTTTGGAAATGACTGACTTTTATCAGCCTTGATCGCTCCTCCCCTGGAAAAGGTCAGGGTCTCCCCAGGGAAGTCCTGCTTGCAGACTGTGAGAGATTGCCTGAGAGTCATATCCTTTTGTCAGCTGACCTTTAAATACAATAATGTCAGTTTGTTAACAAGAAAGTTTCATTTGTTAAAGTCCTTGGTGTTAGTCTGACATGACATGCCTTTAAAACAGTTATCTGATTTTTTTCTGCCCTGTGATCTCATGATAATGCTATAATGTTAATCTTTGAGGTCACATACTAGGCAAATCCCCTTCCTAGCCCTTACTTTCAAGCTTAATATGAACACTTTCCTCTGTCATTAAAATACTTCTTAAGGAAGTTCAGACATGAGTTCAAAGAAATATCATACAATTTCCAAAATTTTTTACAGCAGGGGCTGGGAGTGCTTCTTCTGTTTCTCTATGACTGGAAATTTTGGGAAACTGGGGAAAAGTTTTTGATCGATTTCATGTGTCTCATTAAATCAGTGCTCTGTTCTGCAAAACAAATACTATATTCATCCTCTCTGTACTAAAGGGGCAAATACTGAGTATTTAATCAAAGACAATGAGAGTGCAAAACAGTTTTCCAGCCAAGAGTTTAGCTGGAATATAGCTGGGTGAATATGAATCATCCAATATTGCAGCATAAATTCAGACATGCTTTCCTGAACTCTCAGGCTTCTTCTGGTGCTGCTTGTATTGAGAATTACAGGCATGATATTAGGTCTTTTGGTGAGCACATATATTACTGGCAGAAAGCAAGGAATTTTCTGTCTGGGGGACATCATTTTTCTTGTCACACTCTTTCACAAACAGAAGGTCAGGCTCTTACAGATCGTCTTCTAGGAGTTACTCAAGCAGTTTACAAACTATGGGTAGCAGGCTAAATGTCAATCTTCCCCAGAAACTTGCTGAGTCCCTAGTGAACAGCCCCTCTTCCCAGGCTGCTTATATAGGCAATCTATCAAAATGCACAGGATGTTTTTCTGCATTCCCAACCATTTTCTTCCAGGGAAAACTGAGGGAAGCATGTATACTGGTGACTGCCACGTGGGGATTAAGGTTATGGGACACAATGCAGAGCACACCTGCCTCTGGCATGGAAATATCCCTGAAGAAGAGAAGAAACAATGAGGCCATCTATGTTTGTAAGATCTCAGTCACTCAATCCTGCCAGTGTGAACAAGGAGAGGGGAAAACAGTGATGTACCATCAGAGTCTGAGAGCTGGTTAGAGTCGAGACACTGAGTAGGTGAAATAGAAATGAATATCCTTTATCACATACTACAAAAGTCAAACTAAAAATAAATAAATAAATAGATAGATAAATAAATAGCCAAACTATAGTCCAAACTAATCTGTCCAAACCATGGAAAAATGTTCTTCCAAACTCTGTTAACCACCTTGATAATGAATGTGTGATTGCTTTACACTTGCAGCACATCTAAGGATATGGATTCCCTGCAAATCACTAGAGCACTGGCAGAGCTGTGCCGATGATCTGCCTCCAGCTGTGCCCCATAAGCAATGCTTCAGGCAAAGATGCACACACACACACCTCAGATTACTTTCCTACCTCTGCTTGATATATCTTCCCCTTAATGTAATTCTGAAGTTCACATTATCCCTTTTAGTCATAGCACTGCAGGCATCTCATGTTAAGGTAATTATCTGTGATGACCCTAAAGTCCTTCTTGGAGTCTAATGTACTTATCATGCTCATTACCATAATATTCGAGTCTCCATAGTATCAAGGCATCTGAGTCAGTCATGTCTGTAGAACAGCAGAGAAGGAAAGTAGATAAAGATTCAAGAGAAAAAGCATAGCATTTTTAATTATTAGAATATGTTTAGGAGGTCAAAAGAGTAATGTAAATTTTCAGTAATAAAATGAAGTCTAAGTGACAATGTTTCATTCAAAATAATAATGCTGAAACTGCTTTGAAAAAAACTGCATTGTAGGAACTGACAGGAAATCTTTTTTACTAAGAACAAATACATTGAACAAAAGCAAATTACAGTAGAAGACTAATGCCACTGCCATGTACACTGCCTAAACCAAGAGTAATTTCATTGCAAACCATGCAGTTACATGTGTGTGAGTGCTATGAAAGCAGAATAAAGCTCAAAGTAAGAAAAATTCAGCTGTATTAGTATTGATGTGTAACAGTGGACTGTCATGTAAAAATAATGCACATTGCCCAGCATGTTTTCTGTCAAATTATATATTCACTATGCTCTTACAGATCTCTCCTTGGTGACTTGTTTCTTGCTGGTTAGTCATTGAGTGAACTCCTTTAACAAATGACACATACTTCCTAACATCTATAACTTTGCATCACTAAGAAAGAAAACATCAATCACACATTGTCTCTGTTGAACTGTGCATCTTATATATGTGACTGTTTTGAGGGAAGAGTCCTGCTGGAGCAACAGTGACTCAAGGTGGGAATTATCTCACCTGACTTTACACATCTACACCTAAGGCAGTCAAACTCGATTCTCCTTACAGTTGATTACAGGCTTTTCTCTATTAGGCCATAAATGGCATCTACAAGCACTTTTCCAGTTACCAAAGGACAGCAGACCAAGCTGTATAGCTGCCACCTGATTACTTATTAGTCCTCTGTGGCCCAGCCTATAGTAAAGTATTTTAGTGAAGAGATGGAAAGTAAAATAGTTTTCATGAATACTGTTTGAAAATCAGACATTTCTTGCTACAAATGTCGGGTTACTCCAAAAAGCCTACAAGCTCTGTGGGATCTGTTGTCACATACTGACTAATAGTCATGCAGTTAAGTGGTGTCCTCAGCTCACCCTGTGCTCTTTTCTTCCAATTCCCACTGCAGGTACCAAACCTGGTACCTCATCAGACATGATGAGTTAAAGGCAAAGCACTGCAGATGCCCAGAGTGGCATACCTGCTTCAAGCCAGTCTAGTACAAGGCCTGCAATGATCTAACCAGTGCAGGACATGAAGGACATTGTCCAGGACCCCTTCTATGTTTCATTTTCATTCCTGTTGTAGCAATGACATAAAATCATGGAATCATAAAATGGCCTGGGTTGAAAGGGCCTTTGAAGATCATCTACTTCCAACCCCCTTCCATTGGCAGGGACACCTTCCACTAGACCAGGTTGCTCAGAGCTCCATCCAACCTGGCCTTAAATACTTCTAGGGATGGAGCATCCACAGCTTCTCTGGGTAACCAATCCCAGTGTCTCACCACCCTCACAGTAAAGAATTTCCTCCTAAAAATCTAATTTTAACCTATTCTCTTTCAGCTTGAAGCCATTTCCCCTTGTCCTGTCACTACACCCTCTTGTAAATAGTCTCTCTCTCCATCTTTTCTGTAGGTTCCCTTCAGGTACTGAAAGGTCACAATTGGGTCACCCCAAAGCCTTCTCTTTTCCATGCTGAACAAATCCAATTCTCTCAACCTTTCCTCATTGGAGAGGTAATCCATCCTTCTAATTAACCTGGTGGCCCTTGTCTGGACTCACTGCAATAGGTGGATGTTCTTCCTGTGATGGAGCCACAGAGCTGGATGAAGAACTCCAGGTGGGATCTCACAAGAGCAGAGTAGAGGGGCAGAATCACCTCTCAGTCTGCTGGCCATGCTGCTTTTGATGCAGCTCAGGATACATGCTGACATCTCTAGGAATATGCTTTGCTTACTAACAAAAGAAAATAAATTTAATCTCAGATGATCAAGAAACAACTCTAGGTAGAAAACCCTAGGTAGAAACTCCAGGTAGAACAGGTCACCCAGAGAGGTTGTGGAGATAAAAGCTGTCTGGACAAGGTCATGGACAGCCGGGTCTAGGTGTTCCTGCCTGAGCAGGGGTTTGGACAAAATGACTGACAGAGGCCCCTTCTAACCTCAGCCACTCGTGATTCTGTGAAAATTCCCACAAACCAGCTGGTAGAAAGGTTGGTCAACAAAAAATGGAACTGATGCATTTGTACCTGTGCCTGCAAAAGAGACTTCTGCAACAACCTTTAAATACATGGCGAGGAAGGATATCCCTGCTGCTGCTATTAGAGATTCTTGTTCAGATATCCAGGTAAAAACAGAGTTGTAGATTTAATCTCTGCCATAGGAAGTGATTGGAATGTCTTATGTCCCTCTCTGTTCATTGGTCCCTTTCGTAGCTACTTCACAGCAAGATGACGATTTCTACTGTACAAATGCAACAGATCTATCCATGTTACTCCATAACAGCAGCTTTCATTTGTATTGATTTTAAGATGATTCTTACATAGCAGATGTTACAGTTACTCTTGTTCAGCCTACTTATAAACATTTGTAGAAATTCATATAGTTGTTCAGAAATTAACCAGTCTAGAGAAAAATCGTGTGCAATAAAAAAATCCATACAATGCCAGCACACAGCAGGGCAGTATTTTCAAGGTGCTGAAACGGCACAAAAAACAGAAGACTTTTTTTTCTTCACAATAGTATGTATATAATGCAAATTGATTCTCTTAACATGAAACATTAAAATATACATGCCTCATCATGTTTTGGATATTTGGCCATATTTCAGATTGGCTTAGACTTTGAAATCAAGCTCTGCCAAATTACAACCAAAATCTGAATGCCAAGTAATACATCTTGCCGAACAATTGTGGGTTTAAAATTTCAATTATTTTGCAAATAGAAGTACTGAATCTCACTCATGATTCACTGGCTTACATGAAATACTGAGTTCCCAAAGAGAAAACAACAGTTCTGGGGTTTAGTCCTTGTCTTAGGACAAGTCTACAGTCTACAAGAGCCAACAGACCCAGAATCCTACAGTTGGACTGTTCATACAGATTATGTTTTGTACCTTCAAGAAGTGCTGGAGTTCCAGTAATAAACAACACCATCTTGTACCATTAGTAGTATTTTTTTTTAAAATCCCCATGCACTGTCTTAAGAATAACCGTCAGCAGATGTTTTCGAGATAGTCTGATCTTCCTTTGTTGTTCTGTTGGTTGTTGCAAGATGAAAGAACCACTGAAAGAATTTGTGTTAAATGTCAGTCTCAGAGAATGACATACAAACCAGCCTCATTCTATTTTCTGCATAGAGATTGCCTAGAATATTTTTTTAAAATCTTTCTTTTTGAGGGAATACATATGAAAAACACCTATATGACACTGAATTTTCTTGGAATTTTAAGAATTCCTATGAGATGAGAAGTTGTCCTTTTATATTTTTTTCCCAGAAATTGACTTTAAGGACATTTTTTTCAAATTCAGCTAATGCAAGATTGTACCTTTTTCCATCCTTAAAAAGGTTTAAATGTCATTCTGATCACTAAATATAAGTACAAAAAGCTGACAAAATTTTGCCCTGTTGTTATTTTATAAACATAAACCTCATATATTTACTACAGCTGCTACTGCTACAGTACTTGTTTATGCTTTGTAGCTTTTTTATTAAGAATATATGATGGGAGGTGGTGTGAGTAAGATCATGTGGACATACAGAACTGCTTTGGAAGTCACCTTTGCTTTCATGTGGAGAAGAAATGAAGGGGAAACTCAGCCAAAAGGGAAACAGTTTTGCAGTTTACGCTCTGGCATGTCAAATTATGAGTACCTGCCCTGTGGGAAAGTGGCACACAGCAATTATATCAGCAACAGGAAAGCTTTAGAGAGAGAATTCAAGCCCACGAGACTTGGAAGGTTGAATAACAGAAACTGATAGAGACAGAAAAATTGATCAAGAGCACTTTCAGGGACATGTTTGGGCTATCTAATCTTCAAATGGGTACAAGTCCCACCTAAAAAAACCCTAAGAGATGAAGCTATTTATTAAGGAGAAGTTTAGAAACACCACTGTCTCAGTCTGAAGAGACCGGAATTTTTGCTAAAGAGGATGAGTTATGAGACAAACCAAACTCCTCTCTCTCTCAGCAATTGTAAATTCAAAATTAGGGGCCTTAATCGAGGAAGTGTGGAAAAAAAAACCAGAAGAAATAACAACCCTTTATTCAAAGATATATGTATGTTGGCAAGAACAGTAACAGAACACACAAAAAAACCTAGACAATAGTCCCGTACCCAAAAAGTCCCCTTCAAACAAAAGAAAAACTCTGAATACTTCTCTGTCCTTTGGCGCGGTCCTAATCGTGGCCTGCAGGGGGCGCTGTTGGGTCACTGGAGGTGCAGAGCCTGCAGTTCCCTGTGTTGGCCTGCAGGGGGCGCTGTTGGGTTCCAGTGGTCACCATGTGGGGAGAGGGGTCTGGGGGGTTGGTCTTGGGTCACGGGAGAAGCCGAAAAGAAAATGGGGACCCTTTCCCCAATGGAAGAAGGGGGAAAGGAAAGAAGTTCACCCCCACGGAACTCACTGTTGTCCTCAGATGACGGTGTCTCAAGGCTCCTCCTTTTTTTCTCCCAGCGAGCAAAAAACTCTCCGATGAAAACGCAGCAGGTCCCAGCTGGAGACAAAGACAGCTACCCCGTCTCCGTCCCAGAGAGAGAACCCAGCAAACTGACTTCTCCCTTGTGAGGAGAGCCAGCAACCCCCCCCAAAACTCCTCCCCTCTCTCCCCAGCCTCTGATGGGCCATCCAGGAATGCGGTTCGGCCAGCTAGGTCCTTTTGTAAAGCTAATCGCCCCCCCTTTCCATTCAAACTCCGTCTTTCCTACAGTGGGGGCAGAGGGAAGAAAAATTCCACCCCTCGGATATCTAACCTATAACAACCACAGAAGCTGGGAAAGGTAAAACCTGAGTGAGAGGTTTTCTCCATTAAATTATATCAATATAGCATCCGGCACTATGGATGTTCCTCTGAGATCAGGAACTCAAACTGGAAGAGAGAGAAAAGGTTGGTGGAGTAGGTGTAACCATCAGGAAAAAAAATAAACGTTTGCTACTTCAAAGATGATTCTGTGACTGAAAGACAAAATGACTCCAGGTTCATCGTGAATAAAGATGATCTGAACACGAGATGATCTCCCTAAGGGAAAAAAACAGCTGGCATTTAAAATCAAAATGGTTGTGAGGGAACATTTAAAATAAATGGTTGAGGAGTGCCAGTGTTTGCAATGATATTTTAAGGAAGAAACCTACTGGAGCCCAAAGTATAAAGGAGAGCTCAGGAAATACAAGTCCATGCAAGAAGGCAGAATAATTCTTCAAATAGGCATTAACTTCAGGAAAAAATGAGGGCATTACTAGATGAAAACCTTTCCTTGGGGGCAAGCCAAAAAGGGTCAAGGGTGTCCACAAAGAATTTGTTTGAAACTAAAATAATTGTGGAAAACAATGTAGTATAACTACACATAAAAGATGTATTAGTGAACCTGTGGATAAATACTGGGTGATTAAAAGTTCAACATTGTTTCTTTAAGGGCAAGTCCTGCTCTACAAGTGTCAGAGGGTTCTGAAGGGAGTTACAAATTATTTGACTGATTTAGTCTAATCTGATTTCCAAAGATGTTTTAAAGGAAACTGAGAATCAATGCGGTAAGAGAGAAGGTCGTGGTATGTACTAAAATATTTGATAAAATATAGAAAACTTAGAAAAGGATTAAATAAATACTTCTTACATATCAAGGATGTCAGTAGTGGTTTCTGTAAGGATCTGTTCTGGGACCTCTGCTGGCTAATATATTCATAAATGACCTAGAAAAGACAGTAATCAATGATAAGGTTTGCTGATGGTTCCAAGTTATTACAGGTAGCAAGATGAGAGCCAACTGTGAAGTGTTGCAGAAGAACTGACAAGACTAATTGGGCAATAAAACGTCAGGTGAGATTTAGCATAGACAAATGTAAAGTGATGCCCCTGTGGGAAGCCAATTGTAGCTTCAGACAAAGTGGTTTATTCTGAGCTCCCTTTTACTTCTTGGGAGGGAGAGCTTGGGGTGTTATACTTGGTTCTACAAAAATATAAGGTCTGGACTGGTCAGGGTTATTTAAAAAAAAAAAATATTAAGCACGTGATAAAAACATGTTGGACAACCAATAGATAGTAAAGAAAAAACATCTCTTTACTGATGTATAAATTCACAACTCGACCATGCCACACCCTTCAGTTTGAAAAATATATGAGTGAGAGGTGTCATACAGATCTACAAAATCACACTGATTGTAGAGAATAAGGGGAGGGATGGACTGCTCAACAATAATTCAATCGGTGTAAAATAATCCATTTTCATCAATGCTCAACATCAATAACAAAACTAGAGGCCATAAAATGAAGCTAGTGGGAGCATTTTAAGAACAAGAGGAATTGGTTCTTTGCACAATGGACAGTAGAGCTGTATTACTGCTTACCAAAGGCTGTTCTGCATGTAGAATATTTAAATGTCCAAGCGGAGACTGGATGAAATTCTGGAAAAGACATCCCATATAGGGTTAGTATGCAGACCAACTTTAACAGGCTCGGGAAGTCCACAGAGAGGAAAGTGTTAGGAAGAACTTTGTCCTCATACAGCTGATTCTTTCCTTATTTTTCCCTAGAGATCTGCTTATGGTCTCTGTTGGAATCAACAGTCTAGAAGAACCATTTTCCAGGAGAGAAATTATAGGACCCACGTTCCTGTGTGCTTATGGTTTGCAAAAGACAGTGACTACTTTGTCATCAATGTGATCCAAACACTATTAATGACAGAATAAAGCTGTATGGTACCATTACAGGTATTTGTCTAAAAAATATCCCATAAACTGTACAAGAAATATATATAGTTCTACAAAATATTGGTTGCATGTTAACAAAGTTTGCACTCTTAGGTTGCAAAACATTACATAAAGCTACCTGCAACATCTGGGCACAAGGCTGTCTATTTGACAGAGAGTATTATTCCAACTAAAACAAAGGAGACAGAATAAGGTAGAAAGATAAGATGGTTCTGTGCAAATAAACCAAACACCTGCGTTGTAGAAATGGGACAATGAATGAAAGAAAGGTTTCAACTTACGTACCTGAAATTAAGCACCTGAGAATTCAGCAGGCATCAAAGATATCCTTCAGTACAATGATACTTAACATGTGCCACAGAGGTTTAAAAAATAATGCGAGGGATTGGACACTTTGACTAAATAGATTTTGGAATCAATCGCTGCCCAGGTGGAAGTCTTATCAAAAGAATATGAGATCCATTTTTTGTAACTTTAGATGTCTACGGTGTGTCTATACCTGAGTTAGTTGCCTGAATTTCTTTTACAGTCAATAGAAAAGTGTTTTCGCCATGCAAAACAGATGATCATTTTAGACATGCACAAGATAAGCTGTAATCAAAATGCCTGTTTGCTTCCAGTGACCTTAAAAGGAATATAGATAATTATCTCAGATACAGAAAGCTGCACTCCAGTCACCTCAAATTTACATGAAATACCACTAATGTCCATATGTTGAGCAGAACTATTTTTCTTACCTCAATATACCTATAATTTTGCAAGGCTGTCACGTACTCAACTGATTTCACAGATGAAGCTCAGTGACTACGGAAGGATCTCCTTTTATTCTTCTAACCCCCAACACACATACTCCCTTTCTATCCCTTTCCATTGCTTTTATTTTTGTCCCTTTGGTTGTGCATTTCAATTGCTTTTCCTAACTATGGTTCTATTCCCCTCGACTGTGTGCTTTTCCAAAAATAACTGTCTTCCCCTTCCTTTACTACAACTGATCTCCTTTGCTTTCCATGTCTAGATTAGGTGTTACTCCTGTACCTTCGTGTCCCATCAGTCAACATCTTACATCTTCTTTAAAGTGAGGTCCCACATTTCCTTTCCAATGGCTTCTGTGAGACAAGGTAGGCTAAAGAATATAAAACGAACATCACAGGTTTTCTTTGATCATCTGGCACTCCAGAAAAATTCCTAAAATATTGTCAGCTGATTAAGCAAATCCAGTGAAGAGACTGCTTTTCAAGGAATGTAGTACCTATCGAATAGAATAACTTTAAAATTATACAATAAAAGCATAAATAACCAGGGTTTATTTACACAGGTATCCACATGCACAGTATGTACCTATGGTTTTGTACCAGATCAGTACAGATAAAGAGCCATTTTATAAGATGTATATTCTCCAGTGTAAATTAAATATTTTTACATTTAAAAGAAGAAACAATTTACATTCTGACTCTTTAATAGCCCCTTAATATCTTTCACATTCAATTAAGCAGAGTAAGTTTTCCATCAGTTTAAAGACAATTAGGATATGAAGAGCTAGGATTTATCAGTTAAAAACTAAGACCATGGTTTATTGAACTAATTTTTTACAACAATTGTGTTTCATGACGATGCACAAGAGTACTTTTCATTTCAGTTTATTTGACTACTTTAGTTTAATGCTGATATGAAGCAAAGCTGTGAGATCCAGAGCACATTGAAAAAGGAGGTAAGCTCATTTTCCAGTTACAATTTGTAAGTAACGAATGATGAGGTGTGAAATGGCAAGACTTACCCATTTTAAAAATTTGAAGATCATGGCAAGCAGAAAAAATCAACTGACGACTGATAGTTGATATTTTATTCATTTAATACAGTAATTAATTTTTCATTAAAGCTTGTTTGGGGAAGCCTTTTAATTTTTGTAGTGTCAAATCTACAATAAACACTATCAAAATACTGTTAATTTTTAAATGAGCATCAATTAAACTGAATATCCATTCAAATGCAACTTCACACAAAAAATAATTAAAATGACAAATTATCCACTAAATAATGAATTCACCATTCATTGATTTCCAGTATAATAAAACTGTAAGTACTAAGTAGCACAAGAAAGGCACATAGTTTTTGAACAACTTAGACAAATATGTAGCAGACATGCATATTTAGCTGAGCAAATAGCTTCATTAAATTTATCAAATTATATCAGCTAATTAGAACAGACTCTATTTTGCAGAATATCTTAGAGAAAAGGATAAACATTATTTAAATTAATGCTTGTTCATTTAAATGGCACTTAAAATCACTATGACATAAATCACCCATCTTGGTGCATATTTTGCATATACATTCTGGTTTTATACGCAGGCAATGACATCTCATTTGGAGAAGGCTGAAATCTATTCCTATTCCATTGTTAGCTGTTGAATACTTACATTTGCAAGCCTGATATTATTCTATCATCTGTGTTTTTGAGATGTGTTTTCTAAATTAACGTAAATTGCAAGCATTGCCTGCTTAATCCACCGGTAAAAGATTTTGTTAAGGAATCTGAGTACAAACAGAATTTCCACAGTTGTCATAGATGTAGCTAAGGCATCTAGATAGGAGAGACACACGGGAGTGAGTACATCTGCATTTTTGAACATTTGCAAGTGACAGTGTGATTTGAAAGTAAGTGAAAATAGGAGTTTCACAGTAGAGCTACAGGATGTTAAATGGTAGGAAATGATGAACTACTGAACTACAACACTCAACTGGAGAAACTGAACACTTTACATGATTGTGCAGTGCCTCCAACCTCTTCATGATTGTCACCTAGGATAAATCAACATCTAGGATGCGGAAAGCCAAGATTAATTTCAAAAGGGCATTATGCATAGAAATAGTGCACTTGAAAATTCACAAAATAAAAAAGGAAAGTTCAAAGTATAAATCCCAGGGGAAAAAAAATGGATTTGGCATGGATTTAAAATAACTGTATTTAGGGAACCTCTTTTGATCTAATTTACGTTACTATCGGTAACCTTGTGGAGCTGGCTACAATAGTGAAATGCAAATTTTTACAGATTAAGCAGCCAGTTCATGCTACGTCAGAGGGTGCAAGAGTGAGGGAGACTACTGTAGCAATCAAAAATGCTGCATTACCTGCCAAGCAAATCCAGAGGAGATATGGCACTGACAAGCAACAAACGCAAGCCAAATTATTTCTCCCTGCCTGTACATATTTGCCACAGGGAAAATATGTATTTCTGAAATACTTGCTCAATTCAAACGCAAATACCCCCATAATATTTGTCAGCAGCATAACTGTAGAACAAACTGACTAATTTGAGGGCGTAAAAAAACCACAGTCATAAATAAGGTTTGATTTTCAGAGGACATGATTTGTTGTAACTATTGAAACCTTTGAAAAGCCACAGTAGTTTCTTTTAAAGCTAGATCATGAAGGATTTATACATGGCAAATTACATACAAAATCACACATCACATTGGAATTACACATTAAATTGGAAGAATGCAGATGATTCAAACAAGAGTAAAACTTCAATTCTTGCTCTTCTCTGGCCCTTACCAAAAAAAAGTAAATTTTTAATGGACACAACTAAAATATTTTTTCAAGGAAACAGACTACAAGACAGAGTAAGAAAAACAGTTTACAGAATAATTAGCTGACATAGATGTATTAAGGTAGGTATGGCCAGAAGTAATCCATTCTTGGACGATTAAGGAAATGAACAAAATAAACTCTGATTACTATCTCTAAGAAGTCGTGAGAGACACATAACATCTTAAGGACTGGAAAAGGGCTACCAAAATCTCTATCTCCAATTTAATGGGGAGAAAAGAGGACTCAGTGAAATACAGATCTAACCAGCCTAGTTTTAAATCTTGAAATACACTGGAAGACTTATTAAAGGCTCTATTTGTGAATGTCCAAAAGATAATTAGATGATAAACAATGACCAACATGATTTTGTCAAGAAAATTAATATGAAACCACTCTAGTTTCATTAAACATCTTATTAGATAAGAAAAAAAGAAAAATATATTATATAGTTTATTTTAATAAGGTTTCTGACATTTTCTATCATGATGTTTCTCAATGTAATTAAATAAGAATAAGTACTACCTCCAAGATGAGTCAATAATTAGTTAAAAATTGGATTTTGAATTGGCTTTTACCTATGGTCTACTCTTTAGATGTTGTGCATAGTCCTAAACACGTCTGATCTGTTTTTTATTCTTCTCAGAAATACTATTTAAAGAGGAGGCTGGGCTTGTGTTATGTTTCTTAGCTGACCTAGAAATTTCAAATCTGCAAAAATCCCAGCAGATGAGATGCACTATATTTTCTCTTTCTAGAAAATTAGACACCTCTTAGGCATAATATGGCAAATTAGTTTGGACTGATCTGATTTCATAAACCCATATTGCATTTAATCCCATTTTCCATTTATCTCCATGTCCTAATTATTCTCCTCTTCCAAATTTGTTCAAAAGCTTCTCATTATACTTAGGTCAAACTGACAGATCTCTAGTTTTCAAGATTACATTTTTTCTCCTCTCAAACATCATTACGGTAATGCTGTTCTCACTGCTGTACCATCTCCAGTTTGACAGATTCAATACAATTCCTTGCTGCCAACTTTGAAACTTAATGTACTAGTTCTTTCCAGTATTATGCGAGGCACATTATTCTTTCTCTCCAGACTGAGCACAGGAACTTCACTTCCACTTAAAATGGACAGGCACATTCATCACTCGTTTCCTTAAAACTACAGGGAAGATGACAGGTGCTAGTGCCAGCCTTCCCTTCAAGGTTGTGCTTCTCCTACCAGCCTGTTCTCTAACTTCTCCAGACATGAACTCAGTCTACATTGAGCAATAACCAGATTTCCTTTTATTCCAGAAAATTCAGTTTGTCAGGAACCCTGTCGATGGCTTCTTGCAGGCTGAACAACCACTGACATGCAGCCCTCTAGAAGGCGGAAGCACCTATCCCACATGGTGCTCGTGTGTTCAGCACTCATGGATAACACAACCTGTGGGCTTTTTCATTCTCTCATCTTTGTTCTTTCTTCGATCTGCATCATCTTCATTTATAATATACATTACTGCAGTCGTCTCTTTTAACACTTCCAAAATATTTTGACTTCTCTTGCTTAAAATATAACTTACCGAAGAATTCCTGCCAAAACACAGTTCATACATAATATGGAGGGTATTCTTCCTTCTGAAACCTCTGTTAACATCTTGGAAGAGGTTTTCTTCAAGAAAAAGCATTCTGATTATGCAGCACTTACTGTCCTCTGCTGCTTGAGCCCTACAATCCTAGAATTAACCTTTTCTGTAATTCCCAGTTTCTTGGTTAATCATGCACAAATTTATTCTACTGAATAAAGCAAGCTGAAATTTTCCCAGTTGGTGGTGTACCTGACTTACTATTACTTTCCCCTTCTATGCATTGTACTAATTCTAATGCCTAATTGTAGTACAGTATGTTACTACTAATTTTATGCATGTAGTACTACAGCACTGATAGTATATATTTTTCATTTTTGCCAGAGCTAGACAGACTTTTAATGCCCTTGCACATTTTTAAGTGGAATTTATTGAAATTTTGAAATAACATTGATTTATACATACAGGTATAATAATTAATGTATTGTTTGCTTTCAAAGCAGCAGTCATAGAAAAGAATAAATCCTGTTTTCAGTGATAATGTATGATTTTAGGACTTTGGACCAAAATCCCATTTGACTCATACAAAAGCGAGTAACTTTCTGTGAGCCTTTAACAGCCAAGGTCTTGGCCCCACAAAGGATGTAGGGGCTGAAAAAAAAACTAGAGATTAGTACAGTTTCAAATCCATGATTTGAAAATTCTGCACTTAAAAGCTGCCTAACTCTGCGATTGCCAAAGATCCATAATACTTCAGGTTTTAATTTGTTAAGTTCCTAAGCACATGAAGCTCTGCCACAGCTCATTTCCAGGATGATATCTTTCTTGACTAATTTGACCTCTTTGCTGCCCAACTTATGCCAGTACACCAGATGGAGCAAAAGACTGGTCACACTTACTGGTCTCTGCTTGTGACCTCCACACTAAAAGGGAGATGACTTTAGTTAATAACATACAGATTAAAATGCCGGGTTATCACAGCACATTGCATCTCAGTCAATGGGTGCCCAGTCTTGAAACCTGTGTAACAGATGGTCATTTCCTAAATCAGAGATTGCTACACACCTGTATAGAATAATATAGAAGAATCCTATGTTGTACTTTATTTTGGCAGAGAGAAGGAGTTGAACTTCAAGTTAAAAAACTGCTGAAATGGATCATGATTCTGTCATATTTTTGCAAACCACTGAAATCTGACTAAACCACGCAGGCAAACATTCTAGTTGGTGAAATAAAATTTTAACAAATTGTAAGGCTCTATTTGCCTTACCAGGCTGCTTACACTGAGTCAGGATACACTGTGTTCTGTCAAAACCAGGATGTCAGGAAAAAATTTAAAGTAGGCAGGTTGATGGCTGGGACTTTCACTTGGAAAGGTGGAAAACTATGAATCCACTCCACAGACCTTGTCTAATTTTTATTTCAGTAAATGTGTGATGTCAAGTATCTGAATAGTCCAAGGAATAGAACCTTGATCAGTCCTGGAATAACTTGTATTGGAAATTCAGAATGATTGTACTAAATAATATATAACACAACATGAATAGCCAAATGAAGAAGAAAAACTGTCTTCATAATGGAAAATGCAAGCCTACCATAGCCTCTTCAGTCTTATCTGTCACTTTTATTTCAAACCCAGGGCCAAGCTCATTAACAGTGGAAGGTACCAGAATGAAACTGCTCGTGCCTGATCCCAGTGGCTGAAGCAGGCTAGGCCCAGGAGCTGGACAGTCATTCACTGTACTGGAAGACTAGAAGGGAACATAAGCAAATAATAGTTCCTGTTACTGCTCTATGTGAGACATTTGAGAAGAGTTTGAGAAGATAAGGATTTATGTTCGTCTCTGCTTTTTCAAATATTTAAAAGATATGTAGAAATGAAGTCTAGAGATAGTCATACCCAGAATATATTGGGCAACCTGCAATCTGCAGCATGTAGTCCACAATATATAAAGGAATCAAAGGGACGGTACAGGGAAAGTGTACACTCTCTCTCTTTGAGTTTATGAAGTGGCATATACACAAGTTTTAGTCAACTGCTGTGAGACACTGAAATGATTTGTTAAAAAACTTGATTGCAACAAGTGCCTGGATTTCCTTCTTTATTCTCTCCTCTTTTTTTTTTTATATTTTCTCTCCCCTTTTTTCTTTTCTTCAACTTTGAAGAAAGCTTTGGAGAGAACAGCACTTCTATAGTGCAGGGTGGCTCTTCAAGAATTAACCAGTTTGGACCTGGTCCACGGATGTGATGGTGTTGTGCTCTCAGAGAAGGCAGAGAGAAAACTGTATGGGCAGAAAATGTTGCATTCGAGCAACCACAGCGGGGTTGGATCAAGGGTTAGACTCAATGATCTCAGAGGTCTTTTACAACCTAGTTGATTCTATGATTCTACGATTCTATGATCTTCCTGTCCCTACAAGTAACAGCAAGTTAGGCAGGAGCAATCAGTATTAACCAACAACCTGACCACCTTCAAGGATGCATTGGGTGGACAAACTAATATGTTTCTCTGAAATATAAGAAGAAAATACTGGATTTTTGTAGAAACATTTTACCAGTGTTTAACAGCAGTTAACCACTGATACTAGAATATTATGTCTATTCCTGACACAGAGATTGAAGAAGAATTAAAAAATGGAGAAGGGTCATCACGATTGAAGGTTTGAAAAACATTGCCTGCAACTCAATCTTCAAAGATCTGAATCCATTATGTTTAAAAAAAACCCCACCATGATTTGATTACGGGCTGTAAATTCTAATTTGAGTAACAATCTGATTGCAGCTGGCTCATCAACCTCATATATAAAGATAAAAGAAGATTCAATGACTGCAAATTGAAGCAAGGAAAGTTCAGATTCAGAAACAAAAAAAGGTGAGAATTTTAAAAAGAGGTATAATTAACCACTGAGATAACCTAATAAGATTAATGTTATGTATATTGTTAGCTTGTTGGTTTGCTTTTTTTTTTTTTGTAATAAAAGGAATATTTAATTCAAGAAAATTTATTCAGGAAAGCCTTATGGCATGTATTATTCAAGAGTGTAGAACAGACAATGGTGATGATGATAACATTAGTAATAGAGAGCATAGATCTATTCTGAGTGGAAGCCTGAGTTTATTCAATCCACAAGTATTTTGCCACTGGCTTGATTTCCTTGTTGCATTTGATTATATTAAAAATTCTTTCACCACATCAAATTTACTGGTAAAATAAGCGCACACAAACCCCAGCTGATGCAAAATACGTTATTTCTGAAATAATTAAAAGACAAGGAAGAAGAAATTGCTGAATATGATTGAAATCCTGCCATTGTTTATTCCATATTCACAGCAGTGCAGCACAGATGTGCCAGGACAGCTGCCCATGGCCCAAGCTCATGAAAGGGATCTGGTCAAAGACAACACTCCAGGAATTAAAGGTTTGTTGGGTTTTTAAAGCCAAATCTTCAGGCACCTGTCTATATTACACCACCACAAATAGTTAAACTGGCACAACTGAAAACATGGCTGATTGTGCCAGAACAGCATGATAGATAGTCAAACTAGGCTTTGGCAGAGAGGAATGGGAACTTCCAAAGCCAGCTTTGCCACCAAAAACTGCATCTCATGTAACTGCCTCCTAGAGCAGGATACTGGGCAGAAGAGGACAGTATTGGTACATCAACCCTTCTTTGGCAAGGTTGTTGAGACAATAGATCTTTTTAATGCAGTGTATTTGAAACATGTTCCTTGTGCTTGGTAATGAAGAGTAAGAGCTGAAGTGCTTTTAACCACAGAGCACTTTTGATGTAAACCACAACCCCACATTTCATTTGCTAATAGCTGTACTTCCCATTTCCAGTCTCTAAAGGAAATAATAGGCAGTCTTAATGGCATTCCTCTTTCTGAAATTCAGCCTCTCCCATACACTGCACATTATACCCAGCAGCCATCGGGGGGGAGGGTAGGACTGTGTTTTTCTTAGTGTTGAAGATTCAGTGAGCTGCTGACTCAGAATCACCTTGCTTGAAGATATGCCTTTCTCACACATTAGTCCTTTGCTCAGACCTTTGCTAGAGCCATTTAAAGAATATTTGATTTGCCACATGGCAGCATGAGTTTTGAGTAATATTCCCATAGCACTTATACTGTGGTTCAAAATAGCATCCATATACAGTTATATCTTAAGATAATTTATTTTTAGCATACAGCCCAGAGCATTTTTTAATGCCCACATTTCATATTGCATTTGTCTTTGATTTGTGCTGTGGAGAATCCCTAGTTAATGCAAAGTGCATCCAACATATTTTTTTTTTTAGCATTTTTGAACTGACATGCTATTTTTAGACAAGATTAGCTATTCCCTCATCTAGCTACTATATTTTGATCTGTTGCTAGCAGGCCTCAAGCCAGTTTTAGTATGTCATGTCCTGAAAAGAAGAGGAGAGAAACAGTACAAGGGAGACATAGCTGTGTATTTACATCTGCACAACACATACAGGGTGAAGAAATTCAGCTGAAAATGCCCATAAGCTTCCAGGTGGGTGGTTAGGTAGCCAAAAAGCCATCCTCAATACCTTCTTGTAAAGCAGTGTCACAGCATTTTAGAACCTGCCAGAACAAGCAGCCCCATCATTACCCCTGACCCTGGTGAATTACTCCAGCTCCCTCATCTGTGATGACCCATGCTTTTGTAACTGAGGGGGAAGCAAGGTCAGAGACTTGATTCAGTTTAGTCCCTGTGGGATCAGCTGGATAAGGTCCCTGCTTTGTTGGGTGGGCAACTGCTGGTAGTTCACAAGGGAAAGTGGGAATGTACATCTGAGAGGGAGAGAGCTTTGAAAGAAGTTCCTTAATCTGCCTGTCCAACAGATTCACACCTTTTCCATGTGTATTAAATGCTTTTCTACTACGAAATTAGAACATATTCAGTCTGTACGAGCTGAGGAAAATCACTATCAGCTATACAATTACAGAGCATCTACTAGGTTTTATAACAGATAGTCTTAGATTTAAATCTAAAGTGCCATGGCAATCTTTCATTCATTCCCTCTGCAACCCCGAAGCCCTGCAGTACAGCATTGCCACTGCTAAATTAGAGTCCATAAGGACTGAGACTTGCCAGGGCTGCCTGCACTTTTCTTGACCTGCCTGCAACTCTAAGGTGTCTAGGGCTCATTTGTTCTCCTTTTGTTTATCTTTTTGTGGTAAAACCATGGTTTTATACAGATAGCTGTAACAACCAGTTAGTCAGTGTAGAATGAGGTGTTTATGATTCTAACACAAGGATGTCATGTAGAGAAATACAATCCTGCTATAATAGCAAAGACCTGGAGAAGTGGAGAGGCACAGAGGAGTGCAAGTCTGGAATGGTAAGAGGTGGGCACAGGCTGGCACTGAGGTGCCCACAGATGTAAACCACCCACCAGCAGGCAAAGGAATGCAGACCAGAAGCTGTAAAGATATAAGGGTCATTAATGACTTTACACATTTGGAAGGCAGAAGATGTTTAAACAGCTTTGATGTTGAATAACCTCTTGTTATAGGAGAAGCATTTTCAACAGGAAAACATCACTAGAAAAAAAGTGTGCTTTTTATGAACTTTGTATTTTCATCTTTTTTTTTTGCAAAATAAAGATTAAAAAAATTAGAGAATTTTTCCTTATTTTCTGTTGAGCCAGAGTTTTTTAATTATTTAGAGAAATTGGGTTTGCAATTTTTCAATATAAAAATATATTGTGAGATTTTTTATTGTATACTTCTATTATATTTCTATATTAAATATTCTTGATATTTTTCAATACTTTGCATGCCAGAATCAGATTTTTCAAGAGAGAAAGAACAGAGCTTTATGAACTACATCAGATCTCTGAACAATTCAATTAAGTCTATTATGACTGAGATGAGTAAACCATTATTCTACAAATTGATGTTTATTAGTTCTGAAATATCTATTAATTTGTTCCAATTAAAAATAAATCAATTTCTTTGTCAAGTTCATATAATTCCTTCCAGACTGTAATTTAGACCTTCTTCTGTTTGGATTTCAGAACTTTACAATAGCTTCTGCATCTTTTGTTCAAGATACTCCTTGACTAGTAGAAAATATTTCTTAGGCTTCCCTTAAAATCTTCATTGTGCTATTGATTGCAATAGGTACCTAGCTCAACTAGGTAATTAAAAATTTCTCAGTTTAAGCTTATGAAATACACCATTAAGCATAATTCTTCCATGTTGATCAGTACTTAAAAGATTGGTTGAATTTGGTCTTAGAGAATGTTTCTTCTCTCAGAGCAGCTCAAACAATACTTCTCTTAGTAAATCATGTCCTTGTCACTGATTAATCTACTTCTGGTCCCCTTCAAAGAGAAGAGTGTTACCTTTTGATTTAGAACTAGGTCTCAGTGCTTGGACTACAAAACCTGCTCATTTGAAGAAGTAATTAATGTCTATGTCATGAAACGGGATATTTATTATCAAGTTTAAGATGTTTCATTAGAGGTACAGCTTGTTCCAGGGAAAAATAAAATAGTCACTGTAACACTGAGCACTGTAATGGCCTAATGTTTATGTTCTTTGGCTCCTTATCCTCCCAGAAATTCAAAGTGGTGCCAGCAGTAAGAATTGTGTCAGCAAGAGCCACCTAAGCATAATAGGACCCACAGGAGATAGAGTTATCTTATAAATCCCATATGACCCCAGAGCACCCTACAAAGTCCCTACTTGGATAGCTAACTCAGTCCCAACCAGAGCTACTCTCTGCTTTGTACTGACAGATACCAGCACTCCCCCGTCAATATGAGCTGGTGAAACACCTGAAAAATAAATTGCTAGACTTGAGTGAGCATACACTGTCCTAGCTCTGATGCATGTCCAGGAAATTAAGAATTGTCCCCTGCTGCAAATACTGCACTGGCCCATGTGGCACTTAGATCTGCACTGGTAAAGCCATTCCCACCTTCTCTTGAAGCACCCAAGGTGGAAGCGATTTCTACGCCTTGCCCTTCTGAACAGGGCAGTCACATTCTTCTCCGCAGTCTGAGATGGGGAACAAATTCTGCTCTACCTGTTGAAATTTTAAGAGATTATATCCTTAATTTGTGAGATTTACCAACTCTAATTTTCAGAGACGAGGCAAAGGAAAGTATCTCTCAGGATCCCATCTATCACATCACTGAATTCCATTCAGCGGGAGAACATTCGCGAGGCTTGATGGGGGACCCACATTTCAACTCAAGCGCCTCCTCTTCAGTACCGTTCTCTGCAGCTCCCAACTCTCAGCAGCTCTGCATCTTCAAACCCATCTTCACTTTTTAGGGTAATCCTTTCAGGGCCTCAGACCAGAATAAATCTTAAATCCCTGCATGTATAATCTAGCTATGCATCTGCCCCAGATATAATTTCTGTCTTTTCTCCTAGAAGAATGGACATTAGTAGTTGGACTCAAAAATAATTACTTTCCTGCATGTGTCTCTTTATGTACCTGAAAATGCAGCCTAAAGATGCCCTTATTCTTTTCCTTAGCTCTTTACCCATCTTATCTTCAGAAGATGTAGTGAAATTTGATAGCATCCTTGTCATTTAACATGGTATGTAACCATTTCTTTATTTTACATAGCTTTTGTCCTCTTAAATCCAGCAAACACAAATATAAACTTTACAATATCAAAATTGCTTTCAAGTAAAATTTTATAATTTGGGGAAAAATATATAGTTTATTTAAGGTTTCACAACTGTACAGCTGACGTATGGACTAAAATGTGACACTTTTAAGTACACAGTTATTGATTTGACATCCCTGGATCATAGAAAAGTAATGCAGGTCTTACCCTGAGACATTGTATTTAAATTTTATATTGAGTCAAATGGCATCAGAGGTCTGAAAGTAGCAGGTATTAGAATTATAAATATTTGCACATGACATGTAAGTTCTCAGTGCCACACATAGGAATATTGGTTTCCTTTTTGCACTGAAGGCTAATAAACTTTAAGTATTTTAAGTTCCTAAACGTTTGCAATGGTCACGTGAATGTTAACTTTAGTTTGTCATTAAGTAAAAGGATAATCCTACTCTTAAAATTTTTAAGACTATTATGAGCCATGAGTAGCTATCTATAAATTAGCATTTTAAAATCTATCTCTTTTAATCTGCTTAACATAATGAAAATAGTTTTATTTCTACTGAAAACGGTTTCAGCAACTTTCAAACCAGGTTCTGATAATGTTCATTTTATATCACTACTAAAATATGGCTTTAATATGATACACCTGCACTCAAGTATTCACATCACTCCTGTAATTTGTTATGGATAGTCACTAATACTTAAGGCTTTCATTAAAACCACTAATTTTAATGATACAGCTTATAGGCTATAAATTAGGTTCTTCCTGAAGTGCCTAGTCAAATTGAGACTTAAAAGAGTAGCTGGATCTGCATTTCTTGTATCTCTTTAATATTATTATAGTAATTTGAAACAATTATGATATCAAATATTATTGTGCACTTCTGTAACTCCTTGTATAGAAACACTGCAGTGCACCACAGAAAAAAAAGTTGCACTTGAAAATAGCCCATTATTGTCTATCATCACTCATCATTATTGGAGAAAATTTGGTCATATAGGTAATAACATTACACGCATCTGTCTAAAATCAGATGCAGGAAGTATAATTTTCAAATATGATTTCTAACTCTGTATAAATGAGGTTTGATTCTTGAAGTTACCGAACAACCCGAGCTTAAATTATACTTTGTTCAATTTCTCTGAAAAATCAAGGTGAAAAATGTGAACATTTTCACCTGACATCCCAAAGATCATCAGGGAATGTGATGATGTTGATAAAACAATCCAGAACTTCCCAATTCTGCTCTTACCATCAGTTATCATGAACTTTGACAGGTACTGTATTCATTTTTTCAAAGTAACTTTTTCAGAATGTACTTTAATATTCATCAGAATATTTCTGATCTGGAAAAGTCGTTAACTTTTTTGTATTAATATTTTTGTCTTTCTTATTTTAAAATAGCTTTTCAAGTCTTAATAATACATCTTTCCCTCAAAAAATTGTAAACTTCAGTGTATGCACAAAGCCAAGTTATTTGCTTTCCTTTCAGCATAAAAAATATAATTTATATTTATATTTATATTAACATTGAATCACTCACCCTGTCGAACTACTTTTAAAATCTCTGAGAGCCTTATGTGTAATTCTATGTTCTGATCATTAGCATCAACTGCTCCTCAATTGACTACAGAAAATAAAGAACTTGATGCAGAAGATGAATAAAAGCCTCTCTCAACATATTATTCATAAATGCAGTGTCTATTTCTATCAGGATTCCTGAAATGTGATCCAACTACAGGAAGAGAATGGACCATTGACTGCAACAGCAACACTTCCTGTACCATGATGCTCTTCACTAATTTGCCACCGAAGGTGAATACTCTTGACTGGCATAGGTTCCTTTACGGTTGAAGCAGGTCCACTGTGCCTTCGCTTTTGAGCTGCTCACAAGCTATGGTGTAAAAGCCACATTTTGCTGTTTTTAAGTAGTTATGTGGATGAATTGCTGTTATTTTTTCACCTAATTCTTTGCACAGTGCAGAACAAAATCCAAAGCTCATGGGAGTTATTTTTTCCATAGTTTCCCATTATCAGTAGCGAACATTAACAAATCTCTTGTCTGGGTTATTAAAAGAAAGTCGGGAGCTACATAACCATGGAAACACAACTTTCAGCCCCCTCAAGCACATGACTACTCCAAGCCATGACAGGCAAAGCCCTGGCAGCAGAAGCACGTGATCCAATAGATCTGCTGACAATCTAGGCATTCAATTTTGTTTGAACTTACAGTGGAGATTTTTACTATGAAATTTGGCTTTTCAAAGGAAAGTACAAACACCTAAAAGGACAAAGCAGTTTTCCCATTAAATTGAATAAGCTTTCTGTGTGTTTACCACCACTGTTAATTCAGGGCTCTGCTAGCACCTAGGGACCTGGCCACAGACCTATTTTGTTTTGGGCATTTGAACAAACACACAGTGAGAGACACTTCTGGTCCTAAGGAGCTTACATGGCTTACAAATAAAATAGTCAAAGTACGTGGACAGGAAAAAAGGTCTCTTTTGATGATGTCTTTAAACACACGCTGTAATCACACCATCAGAAACCAAGTTGCTTTACTGAGTTGATGCCGAAGGTTCCTAAGGATGCACAGAAAACCTGCCCTGGTTTTAAAAGTTGAATCTCCATTTCCCATGTCCCCTCAGCAACAAAATCTTACTATCTTCCTCAAAGAAAAGTGTGTCTTCTGTTCTGCTGTTCAGGTGCTTTTCAAAAGAACACGTTTCACTACAAATTTAAAAACTGTCACCATCACACTCTTTTCACTCCTCCACAAGGAAAAGACTACAACCAAAGATCTTCACAAATGTCTTGGAAACAGTTGTTATCTTCCCAAGCCAGATACTCAGGATGGTGAGAGAAAAGGTGGAGACACAAAGTATTATTGACACGCTTCTACTGATTTTGAACCTGCTATTGCACCATTTTGCTTCTTGGAAAATTCAGCTTCCACTAAGCATTATTATTCCTGACAGTCCACCCTGTGAAAGGCTCATTTCCAGAATGAGTGCATCTTCCATACCTAAAACTAGAGAATTTTTTTTAGTAATAGCTTCAAAGTTTTTTGCTCCTGTTCAAGCAATTCCTAATGTACTCCACACAGCAAAATCATCTTTTCATTCTAAGAGCTCCCTAGTCCTAGCACATCCCAAACTTTGGTAGGGACTGCACCTTACAGCCCAGCTGCTGGGGGCACTGAATGGAGACGCTACATGCACACTTACTGTTTAGGAAGACAGGACAGCCAGACACAAGCTCAGGCCCAGCACAACCATTTGTTGGCACTGTCAGAAACCCCACTCTTTTTTCCTTCTGAACACACCTTCAGCATTGTTTCCAAGAACAGATTGCACAGTATGTATAGTATTTATCAACTAATCTTCAAAGACACGTGAAAAATTTCTCCTTGGGGAAAAGAAAAGAACTGCACATGATGCTGGATAATCATGCTGCTTACAGCAGTTTCAAAAGGATTTGATAGTGTAGTCATGTGAGTATACACAAAACAGAGCAAAATATTGATACTGCTGTTTTAAATATCCCAGCAGTACCCAAACACTCCTGCAGGCTTCAGAGGAGGAGGTGATTTTGAGGACTGGGAGATATCATTTCCCAAGACCGATCTTCTTTTTGTGCTGTGAGGAGTGCAACACAGAGATCCAAATTGGCAGCTGCAGGATTGTTTCATTATCAGGGTCCCGTAAGGAGATGTCTTCCTTAAAATCTGACTAAAGCTTTGCTTCCTGGGATGTACATATATGTATGTGCTTGCTGGTCACATCCCTTCCAAGCAGAATCCTGCTCGCCCACAGAAGTTCCTAACATAAGTATTATCTCACCAAAAAGGTAAACACTTGGCTCTGGGGGCAGCCCATGATGCCTAAAATATCTGCCTCAGATTTCTGTGCTCTTACAGTGCTGCTGAAAACCTGCAGAGGGAAAAATCACTTGGTCTACAGTGAAATGTCCACACAGAATAAAAGAAATCAGTAAGAAATAAAGGTTGTTCATCCATTTGTCATCCAGACTACTCAGCCCTCTTCTGAGGATGAGAACCTAATGGGCCAGGACTGCTGCTCTGTGTCTTTCACATTCTAGTTCAGTAATTAAAGCAGTGGCCCAAGAAGTGAAAATCCTGAAAAAATATCACTGAATATTATTCTAGGTAGTCTCTTGCATCAGCCTGCGTTGTCCTACCCTGATAAAAGCAAACCACTGTGTAGGTCAAGAAAGCAGGACCTAAACATCTACAAGGAGACCATGCAACTGGGTACCTGCTTTTCTGTTTGAATGGAATTGCTGAAACCAGGAATTCTGTTTATATAACAAAATCTGAATTGAGCCCTGTAAGTATAATGAAAGTCTTGTATTATAAATGACAACTCTGTGGCAGATCTAATGCACTGTGAGCTGCTCAGCTCCCAGGTAACTGTGAGCTTCCACTGCTGCAGGCAGACCTGCTCTGGTGTCAAGTGTTAGCAGAGCATGATGTTCCTGTGCCAGCCAGCTGAAGAAATGTCTTGGACATACCACACTGCCGGTTGGAGTGCAAGACCACTTTTCTCTCACAAAGTTAGAATGTCAGATTTAAAAAAAAAAAAAATATATAGTTGTAGCATTGTTAGGAATCCTGTCCAAAACAAGCAGATGTAATTACATCCACCTGCAAGAATACTGTGCCAGCCCCATACAGAGAGTTTTCTGCTGTTACTGAGCCAGGTGAGTGCAAGAAGAGGGCGAAGAGCAGGACAGGCATTATACATCAAGTACTGAAAACATGGTTTCAGATGTGCAAGGGCAATTTCATTAAGTGCCACCACATGTGATAACTATAACACATTCAGTGCTCTTTGGGTTTTTTTAACCCCATCAGCTGACTGATGCCATTTCAGACATCGCTTATTCTTCTGTCTTGTCTTAAAATGTCTGCTGGGTCTTAACATATTACAGTTGTTGAACAATTTAGAGGCTGATGAAGGAAATTTGTCCTCTCTATTCTTCAAAGCAGCTACCTTTCTTTTTCTTTATCATGCTGCATAAAACTTTTACTTCTCCTGACTATTAAAGATAAGCCAGGTACATACCTATTCTTTGACTAAGTTCATCTCAGCAGTCACTGAAAGCTGTCAGAGTTGTTACAAGAATACTGTGTTTTGTGCACAACAGAAATGGAAAACAAATTATCCTGTAATGTAAGTTCAAGGCTCCATGAAGCATGGGCACAGAACCCAAGTTCTTGGTCAACAACTCTTAATTATTAAACTGCTTTGCAAGAATTGAAAAGGCCATAGGAGAGTGTCATTACCAGTTGCAGTGATGCTCATTTTAATGCTGGCAGTTTCTCTGGGAATTTTGCCAGAGATGGGTGTCCATCTGGCTACAAAGCACCCTCTAGGCAGGATATGGGAGCTCATTTCATTCCTACTATTCCATGCAACTGAACAACTACAGTTAGGCATACAGAGAACATTTAGGCTAAACAAAAGGGCATGTTATGGAGCAATACTCTTGGAGAATAGGTAGGCTAGGTTGTTGCTAACTTTTTGAGATCCTTAATCAAATTTAGGTGAGATTTAAGGAGATTAAATTTCTTTAGAACTAAGGCTTAAAGGAGGAAAAAAAAAACATTATAAAGACCGTTTCCTTTAAACTCAAAGCTCTATTGTCTGAACAGAAAAAAATTATCCTAAAAAAATGAAGATAATTTAACTTTAAAACAAAGAATTGCAGGAAAACCTGTCTCTCATTCATGCTCCTTTACCTCCACAGACATGTTATATTCATTTTCACTTGTGAACTGTTAACTATCTGTGTATTTTGGCTTGATTCTTAAAATACCCTATTTTACTTCTTAGACGTTACACTTACATCACTTTAGCATGAACCACATCATTAGGTTTCCAATGCTGTCAAGAGCATGACTTGGCCTGTATCATTATAAGTTTGGCATCAACACAGTCTGAAATCAGAAACATTACAGAATCTCAAAAGTAAATTATTTAAATGCATGAGTACTCATAAGTCCATTATACTAATTAATAAAGTATCAGAAGGCATTTTAGAGCACTAATTGATTTTTATTTATAGAGACCATGTTTATATGTCTTAATATATATATTAACTTATCTATATATATATGTTTGTTTTTCTTAAATCAGCCTGTTGCCACCTGTTTAACTGTTTATATCTCCATCCTGAGTGCTGCTCACTCATGAAGCTGGTGCAAAAGCCATACAAGGATTGATGTTTTTCCACTGTAGGAGTTACTAATGTGTGATAATATATCAGGTATCTGACCATTAGATAGAGAGTGATTCTAGACTTCTAGCCCCAGAAAATTTCTTCCTTCTCCATTGTTATTTCCTATCCATCACAGGACTACCCAAGAAGTTAAAAGAATGAGTACCAAACCACAAGACACATATGAATGCCCTAATGAAAACAGAAACACTTATTGCCATCCTTCTCTGTTTCTGTGCAGGACAAATGATGTTTCTGTTACTCTCAAAGGGATTGCTGATTTCTGTCATTCATCAGAGATCAGTCTGTCACTGCTGGACAGAGTGGCTCTCCAGAAGAACCAAGCTGACCTTATTGGGTTCTTGCAGGTCACAGTGATGTACCCAAACATCCAGCAACCTCATAGTGGACACACCTATCTTTGCAGCAAGCTAAAAGCAATCTAAATGAAAGACATTTTCAAGTACCAGAACTCAAAATAAAATCCTATAGATGAGCCAAAATTTGAAAGTATAACATACTTCTTTTTATTGAAGTCCTTAGTCACAAAGGTGTCTATGTCACTCCCATGATGAGCCTCAGTGTCAGAGGAAGAAAATGCACTGCTGGGTCTGAAGAAGAAAATTAAATGCTAGGTGTGAAGAATTATCTCTGTGCCACAGTCCAGTGCTCCTCCACATCTGAAGGTAGCTGGGCAAGTGACTGGGCAGGTGACATACTACAGCTATCTCATTTAAATTCAGCACAGCTGAAGTGCGCTTCACCAGCCACAAGACCTCAGTTCCTGGTTATGGGAATAGCAAGAGCTGGCAGCTCAGATCCCACTACTTTTCCTGTGGCTACAACCATGACATCAAGCTACACCAGCAGAAGAGGATATTGTTATTAGCGGATGCCTTACTGTGTTATCTATAGATGGGGATCAATGCCCTTCCTCTGCTTGGTACATGATGAATACACAAAGACAAAAAACAAAACACCTTCAGAATTTGCTTGTGCTTAATAGATTTCCAGGCAGATAGACAAAAGAAGTGCTTATCCTCCCGTGAAATATTGGCTATGTGCTCATTTAATTACCATGTAATCATTTTTAATGAGAATTAGAAACTTGGGGTTATTCTTATTCATTGAAATAATTTCTGCTACTACTGATGTAAACAAAGAGAAGAAATAAAAGAACCAAACACATACTGACAATTGGTGTGCATTTTTTCTACTTGTGGCCCTATATACAATGATTTTATGACCAGGAGATAATTTTTGTCATCACTACATCAGGTTTTAGTATGATATTCTTCACAGCATCTAGTAACAAATACTCAGTTATCAGCCTCCAAAGGTTTTTACGGTATGTACTGCCAATAAAAATTAAGTTGATAGTGACTTCTGAATAAGTGACTGTCCAGATCTATTGACCCAAGAGTTAAATATTAACTGAGTAGATGCCAAGGTCAATATTCTTCTAGAGCACCAATAAATCCTGATATTCTTCACAATAAAAATGGTGCACCTAATACCACATGTACTGAATTCAGTTGCCCTGATTCCCAGTCTCTCCGCTAGTTGAATAAAAGATGTTCAAGACAGAGAGAAATCTTTGCTATAGGTGAAAATAAAGAGGGAAAGGTACAATCAGACAGCCCGGAGTTTATTTCCCATTGTGTTCTTTAAAATAAGCTGTCTGTTGTTCTAAAATGGGCCAGGAAAAGTTTCAATCTGTAACTAGCACAACATGAAGAGAACAGCTGGGTACTTAACTCAGCTGCCGAGGTTACTTTTCCAGATTCATATTCTCTGACTATAACTCTTCATCCAAATTTAGGTGAAACCACAGAGAAGTAGATTTACATTTTACACCAATGAGCTGGGCAGCCCATCTCATCCTTGTTTGGGGATCAGCTGAATTATTGCAAATTTCCTATGATGAAAATTTATGAGACTATATGAACATAGACGAGAAGAGCTGAAAATGGATATTTATGATGCAAAGATCTCCCTCTCCTTTTCAAATTAAAAAAACCAAGTAACAGTTTCAAGGAATTCACTAACCAATAAAAATTAAATTTTAATACCGATCCCTTATTGCATTTGCTTTGTAGGTACTCAGAAATATTGGAGTTGGCCTAAGTTACATAATACTATTTATATTTCAATCATCTGAATTATCTGCATGAGTGGTCTTGGTAGCAGTTTAATATTGCCCAGCTGCAGCTTTTTCAGACTCAATAGGATTTACTGTGTGGCAAAACATTCAAATCAGCAACAAGAAATGCAGTTTAGGGCCTGAGTGACTCACACAGTCACTCAGCAGATCACAAGGAAGAGTAGGAACCAAATCAGGGTGGCTCTCAGTCTGATAGATATTTATTCACCAAACAGTTTAAGGTAAAGGTTAAAAAATAATCTCTGAACTTATAAGGTATCCAGTAAAAAACTTTACTATGCATTGAGTTTAACTCTTAACCAAGGTCAGAATTAGAAGGCAAAAAAATATTTTATTTTAAGTCTAAACAGCCCTAAAACAGCTGCTTTCTTAGTTACTATTACGAAGTCAAAGTGATCAGCACAATTTCACTGTGAAGAGCAAAGTGATTAACATATTTGATTCATTAAGCATAGTAAATAGATCCGTCCACAGATAAACTACATTACCTTGTTACGCATCAGGCTCTAAGGGAACAGCAAAACAATCCCACTCATAATGTTTGCTTGAGGAGAAAATGACCTGTGGAAAAACGTGACCCAACTGACCATGCATAGACTAAAAGCTGTGTTTTGCATATGGATGCCAGAATGGAAAAATGTAAGAATTGTACAATAAATAGCATAAGTTAGCATTCAGGGTGGGAAATCCCATTCCAAGAGAAAGAAACCTACATTCAAAAAGCTGTGTGTCCATACCTTATCTAGTAATTTTATGAGCTTTTATGTAAGCCTAACAAGACTCAATGCAAATTTTCCTAATTTTTCACACACATAGAGCTTGTATAACATGTAGTAGGATTCAACCTTGCTCTTACAAGCTTTTTGGGGTTTGAGGGGATTTTTGTTTGTTTAGTTTGTTGGTTTGGTTTGAGGTTTTTTCCCATGTGTGCACATTAATCCATTATTTCACCTTACAATTTCTTTGGAATAAGAGCTATGGAGTAAATTTAGACAAACAGAATTTTTTTACCAGAGCAGAGTTTACAACTTATATGCCAAAGTGCATGATCCAATATCTAGTAAAGGAATTTTCAAATACTTGCTTGTAATGTTGCATTTTCTCCTGTGTATGTATAATGTAAAAAATACAACTCATTATTTATTTTTATACTGGTTGACTCTAACCATGGGGAAAAAAAGAGTGAGAATTTTTTTCTTATTTGCTCACTCTGCTTCTGATATTTAAATGCAAATTACCTACGGTTAACAGGATTGTTATTCTTATCTCCCTGAACCTTGTCTGTCTTGTATCTCTCTTTTTTTTCCATTTTAATATCTGTGAACTCTCTTTTTTAATTCCTACAGGCAAGTTCCCACAAGTCTGCTCTAAGATGTACAGTGGTAAATGTTCTCTTCGTTCAACCGGTAGAGCCATTCATTTACATTTCAAGCCTCATGCTGCTGGAAACTGGAAAATAACCAGATGATTTGTTTATATATCACTGTTTTTCTAAAGTTCAAATCATTATAATAAGAAAATCCTATCCAGTATTCACAGAGAAAAATGTCAAACAGAAAATATGGACATATCAGATATTCAGATGACTGAATCTCAAACAATATTGTACTAGGGGAAGGGAACAAAAGCAATTTTGTAGTTAAATATTCCATAAAATATAGAAGATGAACAGCAGGCAAAGGTCTCTTATTCACACATCTTTTTTTTTTTTTCCCTTGTGCTAAACCCCAAAAATTGTAAGTCTGTGACTGAGAAGAGAGACAATGCCATGAAAATTGTGTGGTTCACTTTTTGACTCGGGAATGTACTGCCATAACAGAATTCCAATTTCCAGTGAGAGGATTTTACTGAAAACTGACATTTCTGAACATTTGCAAGATGGAAAATAAACCAGCAATAACACCACAAAGGCATGAGCCTGATGAGAGATTCTTATGAGTATGCCCATATTGCTTTAAAAAATGTTTAAGAAACTGTAGCTGAAACTGAAAGGATGGTTCCCCTTATTACAGACAACACAAATTTAGAAAATAAATGCTGGCCTTTACTTATTTGATGCTGGTTTTATTCTATTAATTGAATTTAGCGTCTGTGGAAAAGGCTAAATCAGCAAATTTTTTCTATGTTCAGAAAAATGAAAAGAACCATAAAGCAGTTTTGTGTGCATAACCCTCAAAATGTCTTTCTGCTGTGACCTAAGGGAACTACCCAAACAGACCTTCCAGCTCAGGTTTTGGATAGTGTGATGTGGCTTTTCATAAGGTGGCCCTGCTTGAGCAGGATTGTTGGACCAGGTGACCTCCAGAGGTCACTTCCAAGTTCAATCATTCTGGGACTCCGTGAAGGGGAATAAATGTGTTGGTAACTTTCTGAGAAGGGTTCCTGTCCACTGTGATCTTCTCCAAGCCTATTAGGGTTTGTTCTTGCGGATCACAAAACTGCCAAGAGAAAGTAACAAATTTCACTCCCTTATGACCTGTCAGGTTCAGACCTCAGTACAGGGAGGCCATTTCAGCACATGAGTAACTTCAATATATAAGCAGTGCCGCTAAATCAGGCCTACAAGGATTTTACTTATTCCTTTAATGGGCTATCTATATGCTCAAAATTATGCATGTGCATTTTTGTTTTGACCCAGGCCTCAGCCTTGTCCTGAGTTTCCTTCCAGCTGAGCCCTAACCCCAGAACAGGCACCTGTCATTCGGAGCAGTCAAGTACTAGGATAGAGCAACTGTCATTTCTTCCAATTACAGTTTTAGGTTTTTTCCTTTCTTTTGATATTTATCATTGCTTAAATTGCAATACCTTTCTAAGCAGGTATTCCCTTCAGTGTAATGCTGTTAAGTCCTGCCCTGGAGAGTTTCATTCTGTGCTGCTACTCCAGGTTTATTGCATATACAGCCTTGCAGCTAAGCAGAGTGCTGACCTCTGGACGCTGGACAGGTTTGGTTCTTTTTTAATCATCAGCTTGTATGGGGTTATTCTTTGTAAAGTCAACATTTCTGCCTATGGCCAGGATAAACCCTCAAATGCTATTTAAAATCCTTCCATCAGCTTTTTCTCCTATAGGTTCAAGGATAAACTTTTCAGCCCGGTTCTTCTAAAATGTGTCATTTTATTTAAATGTTAAAAAGGAAATTTGAGGGTGTATTACCACTTCACCTTCGTGTAGGGATTAACAGCTCAGTAGGAGGATTAACTAGAGAGCTAAGGGAGATGCCACCTGTGACACACTGGAAATTTCCTTATAGTCTGGAAATGTTGATATAAACCTGGTCCTCTGGGGCCAGGTTTTTCTCCAGTTTTTGCTGTTTTAAAACAGGAGTAGCTTCACTGACTCCTGTAAGACTGTCACTGACTTGAAAATTAAATAACTCAGAAAAAATAGTCTTTAATTTCAGTCACACTGGAAGAATTTCAAGTTAATTTCTTTTTAACAGAATAAAGTTATACTTCAGATCTCAGTTTTGCTCTTGGTTAAACAAGTATGCTTTGAAAAAATAAATACCAAATAACCAAAAATCCAATATTTTCCAATCATTGCCCAATTTCTAATTTATTCTTTATGTAATAAAGAGCTGGGTAGCAGAAAAATAATTATTTCATTACTTATGACGAAAAATAATTTATGAAGCATGCTGGAGAATTCTTTAGCTAGGAAAGTAGTCCTCAGAAGGGCTTGGATAAAACCAGAATCTGACAATCAAAAGACAATGCTTCATAAAATTTCTACTGAAAAGGAAGTTATAACCTTTCCTTTTCTAAATTGCACCAAATCCAACTTCATGAAATTTTTAATAATGTGGAGCAGGAAGAAAGTCAGAATCTTAACACTTCCACTGCAGGTTTTGTTTTAGTGCCAATCTATTTTCTCAGGAATTTGTTCACATGCTGTTGGAACTGGCAACAGTACAAAACATATCAGTGGACAGGTCAGAGTGCTTATGAGCCATGTGTAGGTTCTAGATGACCTTTCCTCAGTACCAATGACGTTGACTTTAATCTTATTAGAGGTTTCTGCTGCAGTGGTAATAGGTCACTGGTGAATTGTACGGAGAATGTGTGTAAGAGAAAGGTTTCCTGTCTGTTTTCATCAGATTTATTATAGATAGATGGCAGTGATTGTGTTCAGATCAGATTTAAGTTTTAGATGAGGCTTTAAAGTTTAGACCTGAGTTATATAGGTTTGGGTTTGATGATGGTCAAATTCTCCGGGCTTACCATGTAAGATCTCTGACATCCCAAATCATAAAATTTTGCTCTCATGATGTTCTTCCTATGTCTAAAGTAGAACTGGGAGAATCAGGATTTTAGTTTGGACTTGTCCTGAGTATGACTCCCTAGGAATATATGGAGATTTAAATACATACATTTAATTCTTCTCAAAATTAAAATATCACTTTTTGTCTTTCAACCATCTTTAAATTCTAAACATTTGCTGTCCATTTCCAGTTTCTTCTTGGGCCATGTGATGTATTTTTGGAGTCCATTATCATTCAAGCACTTCACATTCACTTGTTTTCCTCAGTGATCTAAAATATGTATTAGATTTCAATTCTTACGTTAATGTTGTGCAAGCTTCTTTGAAGATAAACTCTAATCTTTCATCCATGTCTGTTCTTATGTGAGCTTTCCATGAGAAAATAAATGCCTGGCTAGTCAAGTACATATTAAAATAAAATGCTAATAAAAATGAACTATTAAACTGAAATATGCAACTTTTAGATGTCTTCTTCTTTTAATTTTTCTTTTCTGCAGCACCCTTTCCTGGTAACACATCACCAATTTAGCTGGTAGGCCCAAGACTCTTGGGGTTCACTGCATACTGCAAAAGAGCCATTTCTAAGAATACAATTGTACAAGTCAATTTGGTCAAAAAACAAGGAAAATTAGTGTCTTTCTCCTGAAAATTGGCTTAAGAGCAGAACTTCATTTAGACAGAAAAATATAGTATACTACTATAAAGAAAAATGTTTTTACAGCATTTTAATACATAACAAGTATAATGGTATGAACCTATCATGCCCTTTTTCATGGAAATAATGCTTTGTGAGCTCTCCAAATGGGAGGATGACTTAAACGAATATTTTGCAACCTCTGTTGTCTCTGTGAATGAAAAGATGAAGTCTAGAGACAGCTTAAATAAATATTACTGGAGAGTTTACTGGGATCAAACCTCTTTAGTGGGATCAATACTAGGCAAAGTTACCAGTACTCTTATCATTATGCCAGAGGGATGCTGTATTCCTGTAGCAGCAGAGCATGTATTTTATGGTCACTGCACTTTACAGGAACACAAGTACAAGAAAGAGTCATCACATTTAACTAGGAGGCCAGATACGCAGAGATATTTTTATTGTATCTTAAATAATGCCTGTCAAGAATATTCACAAACCAGGTACGTCAAAATGAAGGCTTCGTTTTTAAATGCCTCTCTCACTTTACTTTGGGTTAACTGTTTCCTGTTTCACAGAATCTCGGCTATTATTTCTTGATATTCATAAAATGTTACTCTGTCACCTTGAAACTAAATGGTCAGGTGAAAGGAAAGCCAGAAATTTATGTTATTAAAACTATAATTTTTAAAGTCCAAAGTAAAAGCAAAATAATCCACTGGGACAAATTCAGGTTTACTTGTCTTTGATATTTTCCATTTTTCTTTCTAGTCTTTTTCCAAAAGGAAATGTTGAAGTAGTAATCGTATTAAGCTTTGTCAGTCAGAACTCCTTATTTCTTAACTTTCCATAATGCCATTCATCTGAATTCATCAACTCACAGAAGGTGGCTCTGTGTTTTAAAAAGGGCTTTTTTTCCCCCCATGAGATAGAGCTAGGAAATTGGCAATTGAAAGCAGATACCAAATGTATTAGTGGGATGAAGCCGTCTGCCTCAACAAACAAGTCAGATTGACATAACAATTAGGCAAGACTCTCAAGCAGTTTCTGTATCAGATACAGCTGGTCAACTGGATTTGAACGGGAAAAGGGATAAAACCATGCTTTCTAAAGATAGGCCTGGGGACAGCACGACAGTGTTTGAGGGATGTTGTCCTAGTGAGGTCTGCTGCCTCAGTCATCACAGAGGATGGAGATCCACGTGGCAGCAAAGATACAAGGATTATTGATGTGCTAGAAACCACGGGACAAGGGTCACATAGGAATTAAGGCTTCTTCCCCCAAACAGGTAGCGGGATTAATAGCCCAACTGAAGTGCATCCACACAAATGCCCACAGCACAGGCAACAAATGGGAGGAACTGGAAGCCAGTAGGAAGGCTGTGATATAGTTGCCACCATAGAAACATGGTGGGATAACTAGCACAACTGGAGTGCCCAGAATGAAGAGGAAGACCAGGTGTCTGCTCAAAATACAACGAAGCACGGAGGAAAAAGTCTAGGCAGTTCCTGGAGTGTGTGGAAGATCAATTCCTGACACAGCTGTCAAGTGAGCCAGCTAAGGAAGGTTCACCTTCTGTGAACAGAGAAGGACTGATGTGATGGTTGGAGACTCTCTTGAGCAAAATGATCATGAAATGATGGAGTATTTGATTCTCAAAGAAGTAAAGAGGGATGTCAGTAGAACTGCCATCTTGGACTTCTGCAGGGCAGTCTTCAGCGTTTTTAGGAGACTTGTTGAGAGAGATTAAAGATGTCCCTTGGGAGGCAATCCTGGGGAGCAAAGGAGCCCAGTAAGGCTGGAAATTCTTCAAGAAGAAAATCTTAGAATGCAGGGACAGGCTGTTCCCACTGAAATGGTGAAAGACGAGACAGTGGGGAAGAAGAGTGGCCTGGTTGAAAAGAGAGCTTTGTCTGGAACTCAGGGAGAAAAGAGAGTTTATGACCTATGGAAAAAAGGACAGGCAGCTCAGGAGGATTAGAATGATGTTGTGAGATCATGCAGGGAGAAAATGAGAAGGGCCAAAGCCCAACTAGAACTTAATCTGGCAACTACTGTAAAAGATAATAAATTTTTTTTCTACAAATACATCAGCAACAAAAGGAGGGCTAAGGAGAATCTTCATCCTTTTTGGATGTGGGTGGAAACATAGTGACAAAAAATGAGGAAAAGGCTGAGATACTCCATGCCTTCTTTCCCTTAGTCTTTAACAGTCAGATCAGTTGTTCTCCAGGTACTCAGGCCTGTGAGCTGGAAGACAGAGATAGGGAGCAGAATGAAGGGCAGGAAGGCTCTGCAGAGGGATCTGGATCGATGGGCTGAGGCCAATTGTGTGAGGCTTGACAGGGCCAAATGCCAGGTCCTGCACTTGGGTCACAACAACCCCCTGCAGCACTACATGCTTGGGGAGAAGTGGTTGGAAAGCTGTCCAGCGGAAAAGGACCTGGAGGTGCTGGTCAAGAGTGGCTGAACATGAGTCAGTGTGTGCCCAGGTGGCCAAGAAGGCCAATGGAATTTTGGTCCACACCAGTAACTGGTGAGGCAGCACCTTGAATCTTGTGTTCAGTTTGGGCCTCTCACTACAAGAAGGACATTGAGATGCCTGAGCATGTCCAGAGAAGGGCAAAGGAGCCAGAGAAGAGTCTGGAGTACAAGTTTGATGAGGAGCGGCTTGAGGGAACTGGGGGTGTTTAACCTGGAGAAAAGCTCAGCGGGCACATTACCACTCTCTACCACTCTCTGCGGGTTGGTCTCTTGCCCCAAGTAACAGAAGAAATGGCCTCAAGTTGTGCCAGAGGAGGTTTAGATTGGATGCTAGGAAATATTTCTTGCCCCAAAGGTTGTCAAGCATTAGAGCAGTCTACCCTGGAAAGTGCTGGAGTCACCATCCCTGGAGGTATATAAAAGATATGTAGATGTGTGACTTAGAGACCTAGTTTAGGTGTGGACTTTTTAGTGCTGGGTTAATGGTTGGACTTGAAGATTTTGAAGGTCTTTTCCAACCTAAACAATTCTATGATTCTATGATACTTCCTTATCAACCAAATTGCAACATTTGATTTGCATAATTAAATGTAATTCCTCTTGCCACCTGCATAACATGACAAACAACTGACAAGTTTTAAAAAGTTTTACAAATATATTACCCTGAAGTGGTGACTCTCCAGACTAACACAGGTCAAAACACTCTGAGCTGAGGTAAAATAATGAAGGATGATTGAGGTATGCAGGGTTTATGTGCACATGCATTTCTTCCAGTATTTCTTGTATAAAACATCACAGAGATTATTCACAGTCTATGCAAGGTTTTGTTAGTAGTTTTCTATATTTCCTTTTATAACTATAGAACAACACATATTTTTTTGCCTGCTACAATACACATCTCTACTGAGGAACTGAGCTGCAGAACCTAATTGCTATATTATGTTCTCTATAATTTCTATGATACTCCAGGGAAGAAGGAATCGAAATTTATAACTGTAAAAGGAATTTTTTCACCCCTTTGGGCAGCTAGGTCTTGGAATATGGTTAAATACAATTTCAAGCATTATTACTTTAGCAGACAGTCATATTCTCTCTAACCACATCTGGTACTCACCTGTCATTTGCCAGTCCACCAAAAAAGAGTAGCTGTTTTTCACTTTAAAACAATTCAGAATGAAACTCTGAAGAGTGGCATCATTAGAACTTTATTACAACTCAGAATTAATGATTCAAAATGATACTGAGGTAACTGGAAAGATTTTAATTCTGTCAGACCCATGAGAGGTGGGTTTTTATCTCATCTGAAAATAAATTAACTTGTGCAAACACAGCAAGTCCATTAGCTCAAGTTGTTCTAGCAACTCAGGAACCTGGTGTTGTTTTTGTGAAGACAGTTCCAAACTGGGCTTCATTTTATGTGAACTTCCACTGTGCCATAGTTTTCTGTGAACTGGCTTTATTTGGTGCAAATGGCAGAGTCACTCTCCTCAAGTTTTACAGGTAGAGTAATGAGAACAAAACAAAATATATTTCCAGTTCAGCACCTGTGAGATCATCAACATAGTGATTCAAAAGGAGAATGGGATAAATGCTAACTAATCAGCAGAGAAGAATTCATGGCTTTGCGATATTGTCATTCTTTTGGGCTTGTTTAGTTCAAATCTTTGCCACAGGAAAATCACTTACCAAACACAGAATATGATCTTGACAACTTACTTCTATTAACTGGACTCTGCAGACTATCCGAGCGCATCCACCCTTTAAGACATTCTCCAGAATTCCTCACCAAACCTTTCAAAAAGCCTACAGATAATCTCAGGCTTCAAGGAGACACTGTTACATATTTCTAGTAGTTCTGATTATTTTGCTACCTCATCCTTCCAGATTGTTTGCCTGAGTCGCCCAATTGACTGTTCAGCTCAGATACCTCTCATCTATTTCTAGACACCTAATATATGTGAGCACTTGTACTCAGTTCCTGTAAAATAAATGGAGAAAGACAAGCCACTCCCGTGAGCCATTTGTGGTTTGGGTGGGCTGAGTCCTCCCCAGAAGTGCCCATCCTTCTCTTCAGACAGAAGAAAGATGCTACAACGACTGTGCATCTCATGAAGACTCCTGAGCAAGGCACAGTTACCTGCAACTGCTCTGGACTTGCAGTCTCATACCCTTACTGATTTCAGTTTGCATGGGGACAATAAAATAGGGCTTTGGTTTGAGAAAGTTTTGGTAATATCGTAGCACTATTTATGCTTGATCCTTTTGGCACATTTTTCTGCATGCCATTATTACATTACCTCCAATTTGTGGATTATAAGACAAGCGAACTTGATGTGTAATAATATATAATCAAAGCAGCGATAAATCCCAGGAAAGTAGATGGTATTCTTTATTTTGTTTTCCTTGACAAGTCTTTTACTTCAGTTTTCGTTTTGGCATTGTCACAAGGTTTTAAGATCTGCTTTCTAATGACTTCTTAGCAGAAGAAAAATTATACTCTAATAGATAGAGCTCTTTCCCATTCAACCTACAAAGCAATCAAAATAGCCATATTAAAATTTCTAACTTGAATTTTGTCAGGTGAGAAATAGCTTGAAGTAAAGAAGTAAAAATCCTTTTTTCTCCTTCTTTCCAGATGCACTAGAATTGAAGAGGAATGACTTGCATGCTGGTGGTAGGCAACCAAACTATACATATAGAATTGTGCTAGTAGCTGAATCTGGGAAACACGTATGAGAGCACAGCAGGAAATGTCCACACCAGAGAAGTGCAGCTGCAGTTTAGAAGCCTGAAGGAAAAGAAAAGCTCTATATTCCCTAGAACCATCCATGCATACGTCCCTCAGTTGAGCTGAGGTGGAAAATGTAAGGTAGGAAATCGCACCAGAAATGGATATTATTGTAATTAAATGGAGACCAAACTCCTAGAACTGATGTCTAACTCATGCATTCAAACCCCGGAAGTCCATCACAAGAGTTGCAGCACTGACCCCACGTGAAACACAATTCCTCTTTCATCCACATGTTTTTAATTCTCTGGATAGTGTCTCTGTCTCTCTTCCCATTCCTGTAGTGTCTGAGTGTACTTAGATAAATTTATCTGTTCTTTCCTCATTATTGTTAGGACAGATTCTTTTTGATTATCTTTCACTTGACATCATTGTATCCCTGATCAAAATTCCCACCTACATACATTCTGTGAAGCTTGCAATGCCTTCAGACACCAATCCTGTTTACATCCACCGCATCTTTTCTCTCCTACTAATAAAGTGCTATCACCCAACAGGTTTTTGCATCCCATCTGGCAGGAACATAACACATAAACTGCTTAACCTAAGTCTGTAGATAACAGCTCTACTCCAGAATTATTTAAACATGATTTAATATTGTCCTTTATCCTAAAATTGAGTGGTAACACATTCCTGGCAATACCTACTGGGGTAATAAATGCCTCTCAGGTCAGGACTGAGGGTCACAACAAGAGGGCAAAGGACTTTGAATATTCTCAGAGTGCTCCTAGTGCATTAGAAACACAGCACTTAGCATGTCATACCGTGAGCAGGAAATGAAAGGCAAATAATAAGATGAAAAGGTTCTGCACTAAAAATGGCAGAGGTATAACCTTCCTGACAACAAAGCAAACAGATTCTTGCTTAACATTACACTTCCATAATAATAATTATTGTTAATATTAGCAAGTTAATTAGCTTTCCACTGTACATAATAGGTTGCAGTCCAAATACAATTTAGAAACTGTAGCATATCTGTAGAGGTTTCTCACAGTGGGAACTGCTTACCCAGTGTGGAATCAACAACTTTTGATGTTACAAGGTTGTTTTGTGCCCTATTGATGTTTATTATTTCCATAGGCCAACTTTGGATTGTGCCCACTGACAGAAGCTATATTTTTACAGTACCAGAAAGAAAGAGATGCAGAAAGGGATGGATTTACAGAGGTAATTAAGCACATTAAAAGCTGAAAAGTACCTTCTTATTGGGATTTACAGAGGCATGTAAGCACAGTGGAGCCTTGACAGCAGTTTCTGCCAGCCAAACCCAGCTGTGTTCCCCAACATTTCTTTCCTATGTGACTGAAACTAGTTGTGTCCAAACTGCTTGCAAGGGCACAGTGCTAACTTGCACATGTCCCCCTGCACCGCTAGAGTGTCCCTTCACAGTGAGCCTGTAGGTCTCATCCAGAGGAAGGCTGGGTGATGGGCAGCTTCTGCCCTGAATGTCTGCTCAGCCTTGTTCTAGACAGAGAGCACAGCTGTCACCTAGGGCACCTGGTATCCAAGGATTTTACTCTGGCCCAAAGAGAGAAATCACCCAAATGATCATCATGGGTAAATGAGGGACTACAATTCAACAGTTTGTGACATTGGAAGTGTGCCATTGAGACCATTTTTCACTACGCAAAGATCTCAGATATATGCATTTAAATTTTCCATGGTTTGTGTTAAAAAGAATGAGGAACAATGATTTCAGTAGTTGTTTTGACAGAGACAGAGGTTCCATTGTTAAATTCTCTCTCATAGATGTGAACATATACATAAACATTAATCTAAGCATTTTATTCTCCAGTCCCAAATTTGTTTCACTCAATTTGGCAAATAGCACATGCTCAATATGTGCCTATGAGGAAATAATGTTCTCCCCTGTGCTTCAGCTTCCCTTTCCTATCAGTGGAAGCTTCTAATCTAATAATTTTAAAATTCTCACACAGAAGAATGTTTTCAGGCTTAATATATCAAGATAAATAAATTATACAAAGATGTTTGCAAAAGAACACTGCATAAATGCTGAGAGATTAATCATAAAGAACAATTAGAGCAAACACACTTCGAATATTAAGCCTAAAATGTTTATAAGTGTATAAATCTTCAAAACATATCCTTTGAGCAAAGCCGTTGCTTTCAAAAGAAAGTGCTATGCAAGAAAAAGAATTAGATTACATATTTTTTTATGTATATAGAACACCATAATAATGTAGCTGCATTGGCTAAAAGCACTAATAACATCACATTAATTACTTTAAAGAGCTAAATTATCTCCCACTACAAGTGCCAAAGGTCTCTTAGCTGTAGCTGAGCTAAGACAACTTCTCCTCAGCATAAAATCTGTTCTTTATAGATACACTTTTTGGACTTAATATATATCACATTCATATCTGCATTAAATGAAAACCAAGAAGAGAAGACAAGATTGCTATCTCTAAACAGCTGAGGTGCATAAATATCAAGGAGGGAGATGTGTCACAAGATAATAAGAAGATACACACAGAATAGTTCACGCTGAATAGGAGAAAAAATGTCTTAATAATGACAAGATGTATTGGACCATGTAATAATCTTTAAAGAGTTATAATAGAAAGCCCATCTCTAGGGATAGGTATAAGCACACTGGAAAAAAATATGATAAAAAAGGTTGAAAGAAACAATCCTAATGTGACTCAAAATGAATAAAATTATTGTGACTGTTTTTGTTCATTCTTAATATCTTTGATTCACAGTGGACAAAGACAAAATGTAAACACACCACGCAAACACTCCAGACTCGCTTTGACAGAATCAGTTTAACAGATTAACACTTACAAGACAGATTTGCAGGCCTATCAGTCGTTCCATGAGAGCATTTATTATTCAGAACATATATCGATAATAACTGATTATTCATATTTAAGTTTTCAAGTCTCCGTTTCTTCCCCTCATTCCCTCTGAGCTCCATTTAACGAAAAAATGCAGTAAACAAAGCATTTGAGTTTCTGATATTTATCTCTCTAGATCTTGTCAGGGCATAATCACTACGGAAATTATGTTGTCAATGAAGTTCAATTTCCCTAACACTTTTATCTTCATTGCTATGGATATTTTCCTCCTTATAAGCACTAACCAAATACCAAATTGATAGAAGAATGTGCTTTGTAATATTACGACTCATGGAAAAAATACTGAAATTGTAGTCTTCTAAGTTGAAGCAGTATTTTCCATTGGTAGAGAAGGACATTCAGCTCTAGAACAATGAAAAAATTAGAGCTTAACTAGAATGAGGCCAGCAATTGTAAGTTTAGTCTCTAGAAATGTTAAGGTGATGCCTCAGAGCTTTTTTTTATTTTTAATTTTTATAGATTTTAGAAGTAGATGTGTAGTGAATGTAGATTTTAATGTAGCTGTATTATATCCCTTACCCTGTAGCATGTTTACACACACCAAACCCTACTGCCCCATCTCATATCAATCCCTCAAAATTCCATTAGTTTAGTCTTCTTTTCAAGGTAGAATTGTAGAAAAACACCTTAAGGCCTGGACCAGAAGATATCACACAGACACAGTGACCTTCAAGCCCAGAACTTTGGAGGAACTCCAATGACTGGACGTGCTTTGAGGAGGATGAAGATGATGAAGAAGGGGTCCCAAACGCCCCCTGACTCAATTCCTGAAGGGGCGTGTCGGGGGGTGAAATGGGGCAGAACCAGGAGTGGGCAAATTGGGATCAGATGGACGTTATTATAAAATCAGAACCAGTGTGTGGTATGTATTCCTCTAGGCCTAAGGACTCATTAAAGCTCCTGCTCTCTTTATCTTACCTCCTACACTAAATTGGCCTGGAGTCTTTTTCTCCATGGTCTTTTAGGCAACAAGGTCACAGGTGCTAGAAGGATTGTAGTTCAAACAGTCTCTTCTTTTAGTTTCTTTCTCAAATCTGTATTCTAGTTATAAGACTAACTCTCCAAAGAGGAACTTCTGAAGATTCCTCCACCTTCCAAGTCTGCAGCTACTTCAGCAGACAGGGACTTAATAAGTGACTGACCTTAAGAAACTTGAAATATCTTGTTCTAGAAAGAAGACAGTAAAGCACAATGAAGTATAGTATACAGATATCTTCAGGATGTCATCCATGCCAGAGATCCTGTGATACTCTGAAGACTGTAGTAACTCCTTACTATCAGTTCCTCATCAATGCCTACAGATTCAGCACGGAACCAGATGAAATATTTTAGCTAATCTGACTACTATTTAGAAGAGAAGCTGCATATACAACTGTGCATACCATTCTTATTGTTGAAGAACTATGTACATACACACTTATCCCCTCCAGAAACAAAAATTTTGGCCCACACATAAAGCTGGGGCACATAAAATATCACGGCTCAGAGTGATAAAGTTATTTTGATACAAAAGGGATATCCAGTCAAATATGAGGTTTGAGGTCTCCTGTCTTGCTACAAAACTACGATACATGGCAGAGGCAAGCTGGTCTTGTCTGCTTTCTGCAGCTGAAGTCTTGATTGTGTCTGTAGTATCCTGTTATCTGCTTTTATTTATACTCTGCTGCTATAGCAATTTACTTCTACATTCTGATTGCCTTCAAAATGTAAAGGTTAACAGAATAGTAACTTCTTAAATAAAAATCCTCACCTTACTTCTCTACCAATATGATACATTTCCTTTTAGTATATAATACGTATTTTCACCCTTGATTCCTGGCTCTCAGGTGCATGACATTATGTGCTTACATACACTCTCCATCTCAACTTAAGTAAATAAAAGCCAACAGTTCTGTTATTTTTGGCTGCTCTGCATCTCATCCCTCATTTTCACTAGCAAGAGAGAAACAACATGAGCAGTAGAGGGCTAGTCCTTGTAGCTAAATATCTCACATGCCCCTTTTCTCCTAAATAAGCATATTGTGTTCCAAGTTTCCACCCAACATCCCTATCGACTTTTCAGGTAGGCGGTAGTGCATGCGTTGTCTGCTTCTGAGTTTGGAACACACTGATTGACAGACACACATGCTGATCAACAAACCTGGGGGTAAATTTGGCTTTCCTAAAGCATAGGGCAGTGATTTACTCCTTCTGTACTTGGCTGCAAATTTTAATGGCCAGCTGGTTCATTATGAGGGTAACGGGAGACAGATGGGAGAAGAAAGAGGCAGAAAATTCACTGTTGCAGTTGTTATCAATTGTATGTGGAGAACACAACTTCAGTCTCTCTGTAAATTAAAAATGGCTCACAATGGCATCTGAAGATTTCTGTAACTATAAAATCACAAACTATTTGACTTCCTACAGTCAGCTAGGTTTTCTAAATATCATTGCTATAGATACCCAGGATAATGAAAAGAAAGGTTTTTCATTCGCTGATAGTTCCAGTCAGAATGTAGGATTTAGGGTCATTATAACTTGTTCATACCTGGATGACAAATGAATCAGCCAATATCTGGTAAGACCAGTTTTTCTGAGTAATTCTGGAAAAAACCTGAGAACTAGAATAACAAACCATGTAAATCCACTGCTTTGGATAAAGCTTTAGAGAATCCAAATAATATTATAATTTGCAGATTTGTGTCAGCATGTAGCTAAAACCATAAACCAGAGCTACCTTTAGAGAAGAGCAAAAGCATATAGGAAAAACGGAAAATCCCGAAGAAGTATCTTTTTTTTTTTTCTTGAGTTTGAAGACAAGTGACTTGAGGAATTAGAAATATTGTGGTTAAGGGACAAGATTCCCAAATACAGATGATATTTATATTATGTTTAGCCATCTAAAGTCAGATATCTAACCTAAGCTGGTCATCTAGATTCAACTTTGTAGGAGGAGAGAAGTCAGCATTCACGTCATCCCCCATTATTCACCTGAGAGCAACAAATTAGCTCATCAAGGCACCTACTGCTTTCCACAGATAGTTTAGAACACATAGTTAATTTTTAACTTTCTCAAGTTTTCTAAATGACTGCTAACCAGGCTGAGTGGGGTGCTGTCAGCCAGAATGAGACACATAAAAATCATGTGAACTACAGCCACTTCTGCTATGGAGGGGTCACAGCGTGCTGTTAGGAGGGAAGCAGAACCAAGGTACAGAGACAGTGAAGGGCTTGGTCACCTCACCATGGCAAAGGCAAAATGTATCTATTGAATACAAAACACTGTAAATTTGAAAGCAACAGAAGAGCTGAAAGCAGTCCAGGAGACACCTAGACTTCAGGCTTGCCACATTATTCTACCCTACATTTCTCCAGACACTGGTTTACTTTGGGCCCATGTCAAACTACCTCCAGTCAGCCGAGCACCTGAACACCCAGCCTACAGTGTCCCTTCTCTGGACGTGCTTCTTTATTTTATTCCTGCGAAATTTGGACACAACAATCTTCTCAGACAACTTCAACACACAACAGTCTGTCGTCTTCTTCAAAAGAAAAATAAAAATGTAGTAAAGTTGTCAATGTCTTTTTCCCTTTCTCTTCATCCCCATTTATTTATTAGTCTAATAGACAAACCACTCTCCTCTGAAAGCATCAAAGGAAAGTTCATTTTCTCCTCTTTGCTGAGAGAAGTTTTGGATGGCAAAGCATATGTTTTGCCAGTCATTTGTGTAAAGACAGATTTTTACCAACAGATTTTAAAGCATCTATTATTAAGTATATACTATTTTAAAGCAGCTGGTTAACTACATTCATCTTGATAATCTTAACTGCATCCATACAGTTCTAATGAACTGTATTTTCTCACTAAGTGTGTAACTTTGGTGTGTAATTTGTCCTTTGGTTCTATAACCAAAGTTTCAAGGGTCTGATGCCCCCTTGCACTTTGATTTACCATCAAGATTTCTAAAAAGTAAGTTCAGAATACTTGTGAAACATTGCTGAATCTCAACATCAGTGTTACACATCCACTGTATAAGAGGAGATTGACGCAAAATACAGAATAAAGCAGAATCTTAGGTCCTCACACATCAATGTTCATTTCTTAGTCTGTCATTAATATTCCCCCATACTTTTTAAACTTCCAGAAGCCAGTAGCATTTTAGATCTGCAGGAGGTTGTGAATAATAACGTGCATTAATAAGGTAGCAGAAGACACAAGTTCCTGCTGATTGCATATCCAAGATTGTTGTTAATGACTACATTACTTGCTAAAAAAAGTAAACAAATTCCTACATGGAGAGATCCAAGATGTGCCAGTTGCCTAGTTGCTAAAGAATATTAACATTTCTACAAAGAAATGCTCAACTGTGCTATCACTGTCAAGGGATGCGTTTCACAAGTAACGTTTTTTTGCAAAGGGTATCACAACCACTTGAAAGTATGATACATATTCAAAAGAAGTGCAAGGATTTCTTCCCTTTCGTTGTCCACATTATTATGGTCTCTAGCATCAAGTCCAACATTAAAATGGCCAAGTAATGAAGTAAACCTTCAGGTATGCAATATAAATTGTTTTTCTGAAACTAAATTTCACCCTTTTGTGCTACAATTGAAAACACCCACATTTCTTTAACCAGAAGCTTAATCTGATAATTTTATGAGTCTGCTTAGCATTAGAATTCATCTTAGATACCTCAGTGTTTTCCATTGACTTCGGATGAGCTTCTCTCATGAGGCTGGTATATGAGCCAATGCCAGTGTTGAAGGAGTTTATTTTTGGAATATGGGAAATGTAAGTAGACAGTTGCATTAATACAATTAGAGAAAGTTCTGCAACATACAACAATACATTTCACGTCTAGCTTTTTAGAAAAATAAAAAGCTATGGAGGCCTGGGATCCACCTTACAGAACCTGACTTACAATTTTGTCAATTAGTAGTTATACAATATACAGTTTCCTGAGCAGCATCAAAGAGAAAGTGCAGGATCCAACTGTAGACATGTAAATACAATAGAGCATTGTTTGGAGACTTCCACAGAAACAAAAATAAGGATATCCAAATGAGAGTTAGCTTACTCCTCCCAACAAAAAATAAGAAGCAACAAGCTATGGGCTATTCAAATAAATAACTTCACAAGGGACTGGTAGAATGAGGTACCCAATCACGGACTGTCTGGCTGCTGTATGACTCACCCTATGATCAACCATTACCTGAACTTTCTTGGTGAGTCTTCTCTGACCCAGGATGTTAACTGCCATACTACTACCATGAAATAAGCTGCTTTTTGACAAATATTCCACAGTAGCTTTCCTATGTGAACACCACTTTCCAGGCCTTACTCCTCTGCAATAGGATTTGTAATGGTAAATTGTTTCAAAACAAATTAAACCGTAATTGATCTTCCAGAATAATTATACTTGTCAGTTTACTCTTTAGTGACAAGGCTGGAGAAGACAATGGTTGAAGTGCAGTCTTGAAGAACTGCACTATGCCCTGGGCGTGGGTTCAGGCCCTTTTTCTTTTGTGGCAAATACATGTTCTTCTATACAAGGACCTGCCTAGGCAAAGACACTACACCAAAAGGACATAGCACACAGGCATACAGGTTTGTTCTGATTAAAGTTCCAGCAGAGCTGGGACCATGCTACTGGATTATATGCAATATTTCCTCATTCATAAAACATTAGAAATGCTGATTTTAAGCACTGGTATTGTGAAATGTAGATGGCAAAGCCTAGGCTGGGTGTAAGACATCTTCAGCAGTAGTCCAATTTCTCCATCTGATCAGTGGTACCTCAGAAACACACAATATACAATCATTATTTCCTTGTTTGTTACATTTTATCACGCCTGCCAGTTTATAGAGTACTAATGGAATTTCTACTTATATCTATCAGCAGCATTATGTAGCATTTATTTATACCATATGGTTAAATTTTATTTTATGCATGGATAATTTTACTTTGCCCAGTTGAAAACAACGAGGTACAAAGTGAGTAATGTGTAAAACCAGTGGGCATAATGCAATAAGAAAATTTTAGAAATGTCAGTGCAGCATATGAGAATAGTAAAGGGGGTCATTGCTCAAGATATATCATATTGTTTTGTCAGAACTGCAGTGCCTGCAATGCTTGCAGAAAGCTATTTTTGCTCTTGATGTTGCTAACAACCCTGCCTTTATCACAATCTCACAATATTTGGCATTTTTCCTGAATCCTCAGGATATGTGGGGTTTTTTACTTCTTTTTTAATGGAAATTTCCTACTTCTTACAATGTTAGTGAAAAGTCTGGAAACATATGGGCCCAGAAAAGAGATTCAGAAATCCCGAAAACTATAATTATTTTTCATACCTAGATTTTTGATGTGTATCCTATTTGTAGATTTGTGATACTGGCTTATCTTACAAGCTCAAGCAATTTATTATTTATTTATTTATGTTTTCATGTTTCGCTACCTATATTATGGTATACTTTTAATCCTAATTAAGAATCTAAAAAGCCCAAATTTTCAAAAATTTCAGAGTTAATCTGGATACAAAACAAATTTCCAGTTTGCAGACTTACTTTTCTACAAAAGTGATTTTGGTTTGAATCAAATGAAGCAGCAAATCAGAACAAACTTGACACAAACCATCAGCTCCCTAAATATGGCACCTGGCCAGTGAAACTAATTCCCTCCTCAATTTTGCTGTGAAGATAAAGTGCAGCAATTTTGCTGCTAAGAAGTTGCTGGGGGCTCCACATCTCCCTGGCACAGGGCAGACCTTCCACCGGAGTTCCCTCCACGGTCCCCCAGCCTTCTCCTGGGACGTTTTTTCACGATTTGACGAAGCACTCGATATCACATAACACACAGGTTTTCACAATACCTGGACCAGGTTAGACAAAAAGCTCTGGAAAGCTGTAAGAACAACGACTTTTAATTTATTATTTTCTTGTTAATGAAATGGTTGTATTTATCTCCATGGGAATAATGGTGAAAGTCAATGTATTCCTAGTATGGTGATAGCCCGTTACCACAAAGTGACAGAAACAGACAAAGCAAAGTATGTTCTGGCACCTGATAACATAGCAAAGTTTTGAAGACATCATCTGTATACAGATCTGAAAATAGGAGTACCTCTTTTCAACATTCTTTCACAGCAGAGCAAATAAATGCTAGTCTTGGGTGAGCAGGCTGAAAATCTAAGCCTTTCCAAAACCAGCAGTGGTTTAATTTTCAATACCACTGTCAGACTCTCCATAAAGAGAAGGCACAACAGGTCAACAAATTTAGTTGGAAAGATGAGCCGTGAGAGAGAGATCTAAGTAATTTCTCCCAGTGACCAACTTACGTATTTCTTTCCTAATTTGACATTTCATACTGCTTTTCCTCTAAAATATTCTCCTTTTGAGTTGATTAAGTACATTGCTGGGTGTGCCTGCTTCTGTACTGGGATACCTGCAGAGAGAAGGATGGAAATAGGACCAGCTGAGAGGTCTATCTCAGGCTAGAAGAGCTGGATTTGCTTTACTGGGTAACACCTGTATGTGACTGGCGTTAGCAGATGGCATTGGAAAGGATATAGTTGGTATGCAGAGCTACATGGGGCTGAAAACATGAAAACTTCTGTTTGGAAAGGGAAATAAAGTATGTGGATGCTGGAACATAGAAACAGTAACAAAAACTTGTCTGTGCTAAATGTTAATTGAACAGTGACATGATTAACAGAATAATAGTTTTAGATTCTTACAAAATGCAGTTTCGAGCAGTACAGTTTCCAGAGTGAGGGATTTCACTCTGCTCCCAGTCCTTGAGCAGTCACTAAGTCTGATGAGCAGGGTGAGAGGGATGGCAAAGAAACCCCTGGAAATGCACAAAGAATTGTACAAAACTGAGAAGCTTTTTCAATCCCTTTTGTCATTATTCATCTGCTCTGACTGTTCCTATAGCAAAGGTATGGAACAAGCAACCCTGAAATTAAGGTTAGTCTTCTTCACATGAATAGTTTTTCCATGGTGGGTACTGCAAAGATCTAGCACGTTCTCATGGAAGACATATACATTAAAATGAATGAATAACTGCAATGTGCTTGGATGAGCAGGGAGAAGCCGTGGTCTACTGTCCCAAAAGTATGGGGGAAGGCCAGCTTTAAGAAATCAGGCAAACTCTGTGTTACGGCACTAGGTTGGAAAATAGTAGATGTGGTTTCCATTCCCACCTCTGCCTTACTCCTCCTGCCTGAATTCAAACAAGTCTCTAAGACTTTCTCTGTCTCAGTCTGTAATGGAGCAATAATATTTTCCTGCCTCTGTGGGACACTGTCATCCAGATATTGTGCTGATGGGTACAACTGAACAATCTGCCATATATTAAAAAGAATATTTGCTCAGATGGATGGTACTTTATCACTGAAAAACGTCAAGTGAATGAGGTGTACTCACTTTTTATAGGTTCCTTGTATGTACTTTGTTATAATAAGAAATACATCACCACTGTGGGGACCTGAGTCATCTTTGTCCTCATTCTACTCTTTTTCCAGCGTTTTCCTTGAATGCAATACACATAAATCAGTATAAAAATTGAGTAATACTATGGCAAATCAGAGCTTTTGTTTTTCTCCCTGGAAGCTGCACTAGCCCTGTACTCCAAAACAATTACTACCATGTAATTTATTTTCACTTTATTATGTTTCTCTGAAATCCAAATTGGAGTTTGCTGATTATGCAACAGCTCCCCATATTCATTTTCCTACACAATGAAAGTTCAGCTGGGAATACATACAAATTAAGGATTCAAATCTTTCTAAGAAGTTTTGCAAAACTTCCTTTATAGCCAGCTTCTATCAAATCCCATTTGGTTTTATATGCTGTTGAAAACCCTAATCAGAAATGTCTGTGCTTATGGGCTCAGAACAGAATATCATCTATATCTTACCTTACTTCCCTGCAAGAATCTCTGAATAACGTCAAAATGGCATGCCTTTCCTAATTCAAACATTTGGCAAAACAGGGTTATAATAAATGATGTAACAAGAGAGATCCTAATAAGAAACATCTGTACAGATTGCTGAAGGCAATCTCAAAGTATGTCAGAGTCTAATAATTTACCACAAGGAAAAATTACTGAGAAAAATATGTAAAAAATGTTTACGTTCAATGTTGCCCGAAAAGCAACATGAACAAAGTGTCTAACAATACCACACAAGTAGACCACAACCCTCTTTTCGTATTTACAAAGCTATTGAAGGGCTGGCACAGGGAAGTAAAAACTCATCCCTGACTAGCAGCTGCTTAGAAATTCCCACTGTTTGTGGGCACAGGTCTTCCTGCGGAGCTTCAGACTCAGTGCAGCTGAGCCTCATTTCACCAAAATGAGCACATTCAGCCTTAGACCATTAGTGTAGGACAGAAAAAGATGATTATCACTCCCTCTTTGATAGGAAATCTCAGGTACAGAGAGGTCAAGTCAAAATTCTTCCTCTGATCCAAGTGTAATAAAACCTGGGCAATCAATTTCATTTACCTGTTACTTCATAAAAAAATGCAATGTGTCTGAATCTTCTATCGCTTTCAGCTAAAGAAAACAACATTTGGCCTCCTTGGACACCATGTCCAAGATTTCTCAAGGCAGAGTCCTCCAAAATGACTATTTGAACTTGAAGGTCATCCATCACATAAGGAATTTGCCAAAGGATGCTCCTACATTGACCATCTTAATAACCTGATTCCCTGTGCTCCAATACAATACTGTTTTTCATTTCTTACAGGACTTTTTTCATCCATCTGTACCAGGAGGAAATGAATAAGAAAAAAGAAAAACATGCTGAAACACACTATGTTCTGGAAAGCCATAGTGGGCCCTTGCCAACAGGTAGGGAAGGCAGCCACTGAGACTGTAAGCAGAGATATAAAAGAAGCGCTCTCTGAATGTTATGCCTTTAGGCTCCAGGTGCAACAAGCAATGAAAGAAAAAAATCAAGAAGATTGGACGTATTTTGGAGAATGAATAATAAAGTTGGACAAGCAAGCAGCATCCTGTCAGCCTCTTGCTAACAGAAAGTCAACCTTTGCAGGAATTGATGCCCTATGCCTAGAGTCCAAGAGGCAAAAGAGCTGAGAGCCTTCAGTGTTTTGTACTTTCATCAGCTTGGCCAGGTCTAGAAGGAAAATACTTGCAGTATTATGTAGCATTGAGTGGAGATGACTGCTGTACCAGATACCTGATTATGAGAGCTCAGGGACTACTGACAGTGTATGCCACTGATACTCAAATGAAAATTTTTGCTCCATGCTTGACTAGTAACTGGATTTTTATTTTTCTATCATTCCTCAGAGTTTTTCAAAAGTGTTTTAAAAGCTGGAAAGACACTGTTTCAACGTTCTAGTAGTTGATAACTGTTTCTCCACGCATGAGGCTCCACAGTTCGGAGGGGAGCTGAGGATGGCTTTTAAATAATAAACTCTGTTACTCAGAACTATGTAAAATATTTTTGTGTTCTATAAAAATAATGCTGATTCTGTTCAAATAAACTCACTGCTGAGATGCTGCAGTGAGCTTCAATATTTTTAGACCATTTGGGCCCCAGGCAATCTGAAGTAAATATATTTATTTTAGCTTATCCCTGGTGTAAACAGAGAAAACCTGAACATCAGGTTAAAGGTCATAATCCCACAAGCAACATCTGCTCTCTTGAATTTTGAGGAATAGTTCTGACTGCATGTGCAATAAAACTCAAGAGCTCTGCTCTAGTTCTCAATTTTCTCGCACCCCACCAAGTCTCCCAGTCCCAAAATATTGGAACTTTTAAATTTCACCTCATGCATCAGACAGGAGTGGGTCAGCTACAAGTGCTGGACAAGCTTCAAACTGTGACTCAGTCTCAGAGTGTCCCAGCTTCAGTGAAAATCTCCAACAAGCTTTCATTACCTCTTGTCATCACTCTGAATCAGGAAGTAAGAAACTCATAAACTCATGTATTTTAATCTTTTTTTTTTCAATCTGTACTCATTTTTCTAAAGCAAAGTTTATGCTCTCCATTTAGTTAAAACATCGCAGGCAGAACGGATAGGATCTTTATGTCACATTTTGCCACATATTTTAAAGCTTATTCAGTTTGTCTTAATTTTGTTTACTTTTGTTTTGCTGGAAAGTTAAGAATGGCATTTATTAGTTGTTTAACTCATGATTTCCTGCTTTGGCAGGAATCAGAATCCATTTCAAAATACCAGACGCTTCAGTTATGCCTGATTATTATTTATGCAAAATTATTTCATATGTTCTGGACAAAGAAAAAAAAATCATAAAATCATAGAGTCATAAATTATGCTCAGTTGGAAGGGACAAGGATCATCAAATTGGACAGGGATCATTGAGTCCAACTCCTGGCCCTGCACAGGAGACCCCAAGAGTCACACCACGTGCCTGAGTGTACTGTCCAAATGCCATTTGAACTCTGTCAGGCTTGGTGCTGTACTCACTTGCTTGGGGAGCTTGTTCCAGGGCCCAACCACCCTCTGGATGAAGCAGCTTTTCCTGATATCCAACCTAAACCTCCACTGACTCAGCTTCATGCCACTTCATCAAGTCCTGTCTCTGGTCACGAGAGTGAAGAGATCAGTACTTGCCTCTTCTTCCCTTCATGAGGATGTTGAGTACCACAATGACGTATCCCCTTAGTCTCCTCTTCTCCAGGCTGAACTGACCAAGTTACCTCAGTCACTCCTCATAAGGCTTCCCCTCCAGACCCTTCACCATACTCATGGCCCTACTTTGGATGTTCGCTAATAGCTTAATATCTTTCCTATATTGTGGAGACCAAAACTGCCCACAGTGTTAAAGGCAAAACCGCACCAGTGCCAAGCAGAACAGGACAATTCCCTGCCTCAACTGGCTGGTGATGCTTTGCCTGATGTCCCCCAGGACATGGTTGGCCCTCCTGGCTGCCAGGGCACTGCTGGCTCATATTTAACTTGCCACTGACCAGGACCTCCAGGTCCCTTTCCACAGTGCTTCTCTTCAGCCTCTCATTCCCCAGCCTATGTACATAACCAGAGTTCCCCATCTCAGGTGCAGAATCCAAGAGTTGCCCTTGTTAAAATTCACACAGTTGGTGTGTGCCCATTTCTCTAATTTCTCAAAATCTCCCTGCAGGGTCTCTCTGCCCTCAGGGGAGTTAACAGCTCTTCCCGATTTAGTGTTGTGTGTCCAAGTAGTTTATGAAGATGTTGAAGAGAACTGGGCCGTGGAAGGAGCCCTGCAGAACCCCACTAGTGACCAGTCACCAGCCTGATGTTGCCCCATTCACTATAACTCTTTGTGCCCGACCTGTGAGCCAGTTGCTCACCATTACATAACACAGTCATCCAGCTGTATACTGGACATTTTGTCCAGAAGGATACTGTGAGAGACAGTATCCAAAGCTTTGCTGAAGTCCAAAAAGATTACATCTACTGACTTTCCTAGATCAACTAGGTAGGTTACCCTGTTGTAGAAGGAAATTGGGTTCAACAAGAAGGACTTTCTCCTCATGAAGTCATGCTGACTGTGACTGGTGAGTGTGTTGTCTTTCAGGTGTTTTTCAATACCTCCCAGAATAATCTTTTCCATTATTTTACCAGGTATGGAAGTGAGACTGATAAAAAATATTTATTATTGAAATATTTTTATATATATATAATTGAAATTATATGTATATTATTGAAATATTTATTATTATACTGTACAAAAATATTTATTATTGAAAAGTGTATAAAAAGTGAAAAGTAACTATAGTTTCATATGACAGAAGGTTTTAGGTCCAAGAAGTTCACAGTCACTCAGATCTCTGGGATACTCATATGTAACACTGCTGCAGGTCCATCTCTTCTTTTCTCAGTGTTTGCACGGCTTATAGACACTGGAGTGCCTATCTGCTGTGTACCTGAAGTCATGATTTATAAATAACAGTTCATAACAAACTGTTCCTCTGTTCTTCTGCTCACAAGAACTGAAATATGCATAAAACATGAGTTCTTTAGGATATTATACAGTGTGCTTGTTTCTAGTGAGGCTATTCCAAATCTAACCTAATCAAACATCTAGGTTAAACTCCCACTATATTTAAGTTTATTTATAGCAAAGCTGCTGTACTAGCTCAAGGCATTTTATTTTCCCAAGTAAGCTTTTGCATAATGGTCTCCCTTTCTTGTTCAAATTACGAAGAAAAAAAAAATTGGCAATGTATGAAAGGAAGAAAGCAGACATAAGAAACACATTCCTAACATGGATCTACTGTGACACAATAAAGACTCGAGTCTGGGAATTCACTGAAGTCTAGACATATTTGGAAGAAAAGGAGAAAGTCACTTGCAGAGATCTCTCTCAAAGATGGATATTTTCAGATGAGCTCTAGATCTCCTTGAAATGTCCTTCATCAAACCAACTCCTGACTGCAGATGCAGGCTCCAGTGCTTAGAGGGTGCACCCTCCCCGGAGCTATGGTGTTTTATCATTATGACTGAGTTACATCACCTTTTTTTATCTAAATAACCTGAAATCATGCCTTCACTCCTACAAACCAGTGAAATCACAGAGGCACACTAAACATCGTTCTATGGTAGCATTCATAAGAAATTCCATTTTGCATTGAATTAGATATTAACTGATAGTAAGCAGTAATTTATACTGCTACACTGAAAGAGTCTTTAGGAAGAACACATACAATTGTGTTTTCAAGCTTAACTCTGTCTCCTGACTGATGATTGTTTGATTTCTGAAGCTGTGTGATGCATAAACTCCAGGCAATTATTAGGTTATTTAGGATGTAGGCAGATTTAGACCAACTATGGATACATCTTCCATATATTTACACATCATTTATACAGATGACAAAGGGTCACAGCCTGAGGGTGTTGTCAATTTATGAGATCTCAGGACTTGTCCCAAAGAATCACATGGAGCTTTTGTATTTATCAGAGATTCCCTGTCAATTGGTCAAGGACCACACCCACAGGCACAACTCTCTGCACATAGAGCATTTTCTTGGCTGTGCAAGTGGTTCACACATCACAGCTGGGAATCACTCTACTAAATTGCATTTTAGATCCTGAAATTCATGGCTAGGCTTCGCGAACGAAGATTTGGGAAGGCACTATCCACGTTTGCTGCAGGCACGCTGGTGGCTTATGAGGCCAATACGTGATAGACATATCCGATTGCAAAAGGCGCAGCAGAAAGACTCCTTAGATGGTGTATTTTGCAAGAAACGGTTCTTTCTGCGTTGCCTTTTTTCCTCGAGAGTGATCCTGCGTGTGTTCTCAAAGGAGACAGCTGCGTTATAGATGGTGTGTCTCCAGGCCTCCCGATTTGAGGCCAGAGTAGACCAGTTATGGTGATCAATATGGCCAAGGCTGAGATGTTGTTTCAGGGAGTCCTTGTATCTTTTCTTCAGGGCTCCTCTCATGCGGCAGCCAGTGGCAAGTTCACCATAGAGCAGGATCTTAGGAAGGCGGTGGTCCTTCATCCTTGAGACGTGCCCTGCCCATCGCAGCTGCGTTCTCAGTAACATGGCCTCAATACTAGTGACAGCTGCTTGCTCTAGTACAGATATATTGGTCACATAATCAGACCAGCGGATGTTAAGGATTGTACGGAGGCAGCGTTGATGGAAGCGTTCTAGGAGACGCAGGTGGTGGCGGTAGGAGATCCTGAAATTACATGGCAGCTTAACTAACACTGGAAGAGACAATATGGTTCACTGGTCCATAATCAAGTTCCATGTCGTTGTTACTAAGGCCATAAGGATGTCCCCTCTATCCTCTGTACCACTATGCATTAAACATCCCACTATATTTGACTTAAGACATTTCTCTTTGAGGAACCTAAAACCTAGGAAAAAATGGTCATGTGGAAGGACAGTAGGAATGAAGAGTCTCACCTAGGGAAGTGGGCCATCACAACAGACAGAAAAATTCTGACACTAAAATTCCTATGACCTATATTTATGCTATCCTAAAGAGAAAGAGGTCTTTGTCATTTCTACAAAGTAAAAACAAAGGACAGGCATTTAAATAATAGCAGGCAGTCTTACACATCTTAAAAACAATAAACGGTCAGTACTGGGAGAGATTTTTACTGGTCCCTCCACAGACTGTTAACACCTTAGCACTAAACCTGAACTCCAATTAAGAGACTGAGATGAAATGGAAAAGATAGGCTCAAGGTAGAAAGACTTACAGACCTTAGAAATGGATTTCTAAATCTCTAAACACTTAGAGTTTTTCTGAATTGCAGTGATAACTTTTTATTGGAAACTGTCTTGTGCTGCTTTTATATTTTATCATTGTAGCACCAACACGAATGCACTTGGGATAGGTATGAGGTCATGGATTCAAGCCTGATGTGTTTGACCCAGCCATTGCAAGAGTGCCTGTATTTCTCCACATGCCAAAAGGAAAAGGTTGCCCATTTTCAGAGTCCAGAACTGCAGTGGAACTAGGGCATGGTCCTAAAACAGCGATGAGATTAACTTAAAGAACAATGCAGTTTACACCAGATAATTTCCATACTCTCCCAGGACATTCCCATGACGTATGCCTGACACCGGCACCACGAGCTGCCTGGCAAGCCCCCATCTGACATGTATGCTGAATGAATAAGCCTGGAGAGGTAAAGTGGGACAGTTAGCATCTGTGAGCAGCAGCTGGGATTTAGGCACCCTGACCAGGGCCCTGTGCTCAAAGAAGTCCTGCTGAAAGCCATTTTTTACCACGGTCCATGCTCAGCAACACTTTTCCTCCTCCTGTGGCCTCAGAGGAGCCATATACTTCACACTACAAAAACTGTGACCCTGCTACCTGGCCCAGGGCAGGAACCTCCCATGTAGGTTTAATCAGAAAAGGAGAAAGTCAGAATGTACCTCTGTGTATTTTCCCAGGCAAATGCCTGCTTAGGAAGTACCCCCCAGCTAGGAAGATGAGCTCATGCAGACTCAAACCCACCATGTGAACAACAGAGAGTGTAACTCTAGGTATGTTTGTTTCATTAATAAGTGAGTTTGTGCTGAGTGTTACAAAGCTGTTCAATGAAAATGTAAACCTTGTCAGATCTCTTGACAAATATATCCACAAAGAGGAAGTGAATATGAACAGTGATTGAGGAATAGTATAATAGATAAATAAATAAATAGATAAATAAGCAAAACAACCTCCAAAACAGCAACAAAACCAAAGCCCACCCCCTCCTTTTCCAGGCTGGATAAGATTGCCATCTACCATGTTTTCTTCCTTGGGTTACCATAACCCCAACTTTTGCCCTCTAGCAATGGATGTATCAGTCTTTCTATGGTATAATATAGCTGAAAATGTGAAACAATATATATCTCACATGCTTCAGTAGATGTTTAAATATGTTGATCTTATTTTTCCCTTTGGTTTATTTAGCATATAAACAGTCTTTTTTTAGTGTTATGTATATTTTAGCTCTTCAGAAAAAATAGTATAAGTTATAGGTCAAGAACAGATTTTCCATAATACTGCTCTGTTTTTAAGCTATTGTGACTGGTAAATAAGAAATTATATTTACTACCAAAACATTAAAGCAAGACAGAGAAGAACTGGCTCATGGGTTGATTCATTTCAGGAGAGCAAGAATCAACAAGAATCAGTGTCTACTTAACCCATCAGGGAACCGTGCAAACACAACTCAAAAATAGCTTGCCCCATAGTGTCAGACACAGTGAAATACAAAGCCTGCCTCATGTGTACACTTTTCACAGCCACAGTAAGAGGAAGAGGAGTCTTCACAAGAGGTAAATATGTGCAGCCTTCCTAGCAGCTCAGATAAAGCGAGTGGAATTTCTTTGAACCAGGGAGAGCAGGACATTTATGAGCATGAGCTCCAAGAATCTTATGGAGGTAGTGGTCACTTCTGCTCTGGTTATTACAGAGCTGTGTGGGATATCTTTGTATCCAGTCTCCAAATGAACAATAATAAAGAAAATCCATTTTAGGAAAGTATTCACCTTTTGCCTAACTTTTCAGGTTGTTTCACTCATTAGAAACATGAAAGGAGTTACCACAATATGACCAGCCAGCTCTCCATGCATCACTTACGATTTTTCCCGCACTGCAACCATCTGATGTGAGGATCCAACCCATTTGACATCAGCCTCATTTCAAAACGTAATAAAGATTGCAACCCCCAAGAGAAACTACTGCATTTTTCTGAAGGAAGGCAGATGGTATTAAACCAAAGAACAGATTTTCCCACAGTCAGGTGTGGGAGAATGACCACTCCTGCTTCTGCTCCAGGTCAGTGCACGAGAGGATTGACAGTTATGAGCAACTTTTATTTCTGAAACACACAACATTATGTGTTTTAACACAAATGGAAAAAAAAACCCAAACAAACAACAAATGTATTTCTGATCCTGTATTCAGAAGTTGTTGGAGGAATATCAAATCTAAATCTGTATTCCTAATGAATACGAAAAGGCTGATTCTTCACAGTTGGCAGATCAATGTGAGCCATATAACAGAAATTTGTAGTTGTTATAGCTCTCGAGTTAAAACTAGGGCTATCAAAATAAAATGATGGATGTTAAGAGATGTTTTACAGTATCTGCTCCAAACCTGCTTACATTTTGCATGTAAATCCGTTTCTCTGCAATGTGCTGGGAAAGCAACAGACTTAAATGCTCTCAGTTATAAGTATCAGCTTCGAGCAACTCAGGTGGGATCAACAGAACAAAACTGGCTTAAAAACAGCCCACATGAGAAAGGAACCAGACCCAGCAGCCACAAAACAGCTATATTAGCTGTTTCCATAGAAATGGAAATATAGATTCAATCCCTTCAAATCAGAGCTCTGAACAAAAGCAGGAGTAACCAAACTATTTGTAAACCTGTCATGTCAAACAGAAATTTCTGGCAGAAGGACAGACTTGCAATGCTTATAAAGATAAGGTAACTGATGTTTATAATAAAAAGTCAGGCAAAATGCAGGCCCCGGTGTCTCCAGGCTGCCTTGCTTAATCTTGCTGAAGGGGGAAGGAGGAGGACTGGAGGGCAATTATACATCATTGATTATCATAATAGCTCAATCCTTGCCTCTGGGTAGAGCAGCTTACAGTGCCCTGATATTTTATGCTTACTGGTGCTTACCCCACCGTACATCTCCTGTCACAGGGGCATCATTCCTCACATAACCAGCACTAGGATGCAGTGCCACCAGATGGCACTCCAGAATGCTTGCCATCATCCCCGCTCTTGCTGCTGGGCTGCAGAGGTATCTCCCCAGGAGGGAGACAGGGGTCAGGGCTGAGAACTGAACTGCTAGAAATACTCCCAGGCAGAAATGTTTCTGGGATATGGGCAGTGACATCCCTCCACCAGGCATGAATTTCTCTCTGCTATGCCTGTGGTGTAGAAATCCTTGCTCCGTGCCCTGCAGCAGTCAGGGTGCCAGCAGCAGCACTGGTGAGCCCGGCCATGCTTCCCAATACTGGGGTTTAAATGCCAAAGTAACTGTGACTGGGTGTGCAAAGCTGCCCAAGCAGAAACTGAAAAGAACACCGAGGAGTGAGTGAGGAGAATAAGCAGGAAATTACAAGTGCAGAAGACATCAGCACTACTAGGAACGCTGAAGACTTGAAGACCCTGTAGTTGGGAGATGATAACAGTGCACTGGCAACCACAGCACCAGCATTGTCCGGCCTTTCAGGAGGGAGCCAAAGCTCTACCACTAACCATTCTTATTCCACACATAACGAAAATCAGTTATTAGACACTTTTCTTTCACCCTTAATCCTGACCTTGGGTTTTTCATTATCTTGGGGGAGTGTTAGCGACTCCCACCCCAGCAAGAATTTCCCGATTGCTTACAGAAATGCTGCCTGCTGCATTCCTCTTAGGAATGCCTTCCCATTTGCACAGCATAAACAAGCACAGGAATGGACAAGACTTTCTGAAACCCCTTGCAGCAGTGTAAAGTGGATACTCCTCCACATGCCTTTATTTCTAAGGTTGAACTTTGACTTCTGTGCTTCTATCAGTATTTTTAATTCTTTTTTTGTGATAAAATTAAAAGAGGAAAGTAGATAAAAGCAGAAAGAGCAAAATATAACTAAAACAGCAAATTGACACTTCCTGGGAAAGACTGAAAAGAAAAAAATAATTTTATTAGGTATTTTGCATTAGACTTTATTCCTAATTTCCTAATTCTTGTCCGCTGTGGCTTCTTATAGTCATTTAATTATCTTTGATCATAACGGCAGGTTCCAGACCTTTATTCCCTATTTTTAGCATGTTGTCCTCCATGTCATCCTGCAACTGAGTATCAGACATTGTGGTCTTGTTAGCAATTCACTATGTGCCCTTGTTTCTTATTAGGAATGGTTGATTTGGCTAGGCTGAAACTAATGATGGCAATAACAAAAACATGGAAAAACTTCTGACTTATTCCAAATACAAATTTCATTACTTTAACAATAAAAACCTGCTCTTCCATGGTATATTTATTCCGATTAGCGTGTTCTAGGTTGATGAACCTTCAAAATTGTCCTGTATTTTCCTTTCAGCTCAGTCAGTCACTGCAACAACGGCCTAAACCACTGTTATACTTGGAGACATCAGTTCATTAATTTTAATAACTTCATTTAAATATTTCTATATTGAGGTAAATAGAGTATAGAGCTAAAGTTCTTGAAATACTACACAGAAGTGTGAGCTTTAGGAACTCATGAAACAGCTGAACATTTTACACTCACATTTTCAACACTGTTTCGTAGAGCAGTGAGTTGGCTACTATGTCATAAATACCTTATTATTTCTACTTACTTCGACAGAAAAAAACAGGTAAGAAAATCCTATTTCTGAACAATCAGTGGAAAAGCATGTGGTTACATCAATGCTTAAAGTAAGAATTACTTGAAAAACCCAAAGCATTTTTGAAAGTAAATGATCAATTCTTGAAAATTCTTGCACATGTAGACAGAGATATAAAAGCTGAAAAAGTACAGAAACTCCTAATCTCCTTGATTATGCTTTCTTTAAGTAACTGTTCATTGAAATAACTTCATGCATGTCCTTCTATCATGAGTGAAAATTAGACTGTTCTAAAAAAAAAAAAGTAAGTAAATGGGAGTCTCCTGTGTAGTTGCAAAATCACGTTGAAAAATGAACATAATTTCCCCTCCTCTCTCACACCCACTCACTCCCACTCACTCCCACAGTTTTTTTTAGTGAGGATTTCTTTTTTCATTCCTACACCTTTAGCCGTCCTCCAGGTCTTCCTTCAAACAGTGCCCTTATCTGTCTGTCTCTCTACATGCCACACAAAACCAGCTGGAAAGGTTTTGCTGCTACTACTAAACTTGATTAGATCTCAACTGCTACTCTAACTGCGAACAAGTTTGGGCAGGGTATACTCATTCCTCCTTGTAGGCCCCTTTTCAGCTCTATGTCCAGCCCTTGTTGAAAGCCACATACTAGGTTTTCCATCACCCTTTTCCTACAAACAGTTCTAATAGCAAAACATACCCACCTTTTGGTCCCCAGAATTAGGAGCTGATAAAAACACCTCCCTCTTACTTAGCAGCCAGCACAGTGTTTATGTGATGAAGAAAAAAGTCTATTTTCTGTCCAGAGCTTTGAACCTGCCACATGTTCTCCCTGTTAATGCATTTCACAGAATCACAGAATATGCCAAGTTGGAAGGGACCCATAAGGTTATTGGAACTTCTCAGTCCTTTAAATCATTCCACTGTGAATGATATACAGAAATAGCCACTTGATGACACCAAAGACAGAGATGATGTGGGATAGGATATATACTTTACAAACATAAAGGTGATCAATTCCTGCTGGGAATTGAAACTTACCGAAGTTTCAGCCCTTACTCCCAAGTACTATTTATTCAGGCAGTACAATACTTCATGTGTACTTTCCAGTGGAAGCTAGTGTTCTAACCATGGGGCAAAATGTCATTTCTCCTCTCCCTCGAATACAAATAGCTATTTATTCTTTGTAAAATAAAAAAGCTGCATCATGAGAAATTGAGAAATGCAGGTGCCATGTCATCAGACTGCCAAAGGAAACTGATCACAGGGGTTTAATTAATTGAAGATTAACCATTAGGTGTTCGAAAAATTGGCTATAAAACATGGTTTGTGCACATAAATGTCCTTTCTTACAATTTGACAGGGCATGTGGCATAAGAATGTCATAAAAATTTTCACACTCATATTGAAGACATTAGTGGATTTTTTTCTTGGGCACCCAATTCTTCCCATACAACAGGCAGACATCTAATTATCAACATATAATTTACACATATCTAGGCATATAGCTCCAAGTTTCCTCTGTCTACTCAAAGTTGACTCCTGCAACACTGAAATTCTGCAAGACCCAAGTCCTTCTGGAGTCCTAAATCTGAAACAAGTGCAATGTATTTTTGAAAGCTGCTTACCCAGATCTGGTACTGATCAGTCAATTGTTCTCTTCTGTGGAAGTTTTAAAAACTGAGGTGACAATTCGTTATTTTAACTGGGAACTTTTGGACTCCACCAGTTTAACTGGCGTGAAGGTTCACCATAGCTATGTTATCCGATACGTGCAGGTTCTGAATTTGTTACAATATATTATAAAGTATATCAATTTAAATATTTTTTCATCTATTAAGTTTTCCTATTGCCATGATAACCTGTTTTCCAAATGATGCTTGAAACAAACAGTAGATGATGTTGGCAGCTGTTTTACAGAAATACAGCATTTGGAGTCTTGCCCACAGAATAGCAAAGCTAAGGGTATGCATATTAAGAAAAGCAGAATTTACATTTCTAAAGAATTATGTACATGCTTCTTGTAGCTACTAATGTCAGCTTCTCTAAAGATAACCTGTTATACACATTAATTTTAAGATTCAGAGTTCCCACACAAACAAGGACACAAATATATATCTATGTATATCTATCTATGCAGGAAAACAGTACAAAAATAAAGGAAGTTTAATTTTCAAAGCATTTTACAACGTTTAACAAAATCTGAATCCTGCCTCACCATTGCTTTTTCTGTCTTGCTCCTGGGATCTCTCACAGTGCTGCAGTTGTTCCCTGAACAGATATCCTTTACCCACCACAGCTGTCCACCCAGCTCCCTGCAAACCTGAGAGTCTCTGTTTCTTTGCAGGTGCTCCTGACACTCCCTTGGCTAAGTTGTGTGATTGAGGGTGCTGGTAGGACCCTCCTGTTTGAGATCTACTGAGCAGGGAAAGACTTCCCCTCTCTGATGTAACACCAGAAGTTCAGAAGGCTCTTGGAACCTCACAGCCAAGTGATTCCACACACCTCTTGTCTGCTGGCAGCTCAGTTATTCCTCTGAGCCTTGTCAAAGATGCTTGAGAGAAGTCTGAATAGGTTGAACTTTGTTGGGTAGACCAAGTTTTTTAGCTGGTTATCAAAGAAAACTGCAGACACCAAAATTAATATTAATATTCATTCATTAATTATTATTCATTTGAGCAGGAAGAATGAACACCACCACCTCATAGAAATGGTTCTGAACCTTCTATCCAACAACAGAGAACACAGGAGGCACACAGTAAGAAAAAGCAAACAGATTTCCCTATAATATTATCAAGTATCAATCTGCATCTCTTATTCACCTAATTATCATGTTCCATTAAAAACATTGCACCATATTACAGATTTGATCATGTTTGCATGTACACATTTGTTAACAGATCTTGGAAATAATCGTAAATTATTGAAGTATTATAATGACATATTTGGACACAATAGCAAAAATTTAAATAATAATGATGTTATTATTTTCTCACTTTGGCGTATACAGGTAATTAAAGTGCCCCGCTTGAGAAATAGGATAATTTCTAATTCATTATCAAAAGCTTTTTACTATGACAGGTATGTTAATGTTTCTGAGTAAGAAAAAAGTCAAACATGACTGTCATTCAAAGTCAGTTTTAAGATAATTCCCTCTCAAATCAGGGCTTGGCTAGATTTACAATAAGTTCTTCCAAAAAGGGACCTCTAAAGATGCAGGAATCTTCAGGCAGTTGGATCTGATTAAATTTGCCATGTACAGACAAGAAACAGAAAAGATTAAGACAAGGAAAAAAATAGGGAAGATTACATTTTCCATGATTTTCCCCTTAGGTTTCTAACTAAATCCTGTCTAACATAGACAGCAGTGTGTTTAACTTTCATCTACTGCTCCACAAATTATTTTTATGCCCTGTTACATAAGTACATCTTGCTTGAGTGCAATAATGCATTAAAGGGATAATAAATAAACAGCAACATAATAAAGAATGGTATCCTGCAAAGGACAGTGCTTGGGGACAGCATTCTGTCCAGCTGATTCTTTGCCAAGTGTGTAGTCCACGGATTCAGAAATATTTCATTTAAGTTTAAACACTTTCATTACTGTTCTAATAAAATGGAATAATGGATTCCATTAGTTCATCATACTAGTTCAAATTCATCTGCACTTGTAAAATTTGCTAGGCAGAGTGAACCTAAGTACAATGCTTGAAAATGTAAGTAGAGAATTATTTTAGAGCTCATTTGAAGAAAATATGAGAGATCCTGAGAAAAGTTTGTGAACTCTGTAGATAAAGTATCTTTTAAATCATTTTGAATACCTCAAACATAATTCTCTTCCCTTTGGCTTCTTAAAGGCCATAACAGCATCATTTTCTGTGTCAATATAACTATGCAGGGCACTGATCTTAGAAACACCTACAGGAATTTTATACTCCTTTAATGAGCTATGCTCCTGAAGTAAAGAGACTGCTTATTTGTTTAAAGTTCAATGCATATTTAAAAATGTGTGCATTCACAGTCTAATTCCATTTGCATTATAGAATAGAATCATATAATCACATAGGTTGGAAAAGACCTCTAGGATCATCGAGTCCAACTGTTAACACAGGACTATCAGGTCCACTACTTAACCAGTCCCTAAGTGCAAATCTACATATCTTTTAAATACCTCCAGGGATGGTGATTCCACCACTTCACTGAGCAGCCTGTTCCAACGCTCGACAACCCTTTCAGAGAAGAAATTTTTCCTAATATTCAATCTAAACCCCCCTTGGGAAAAATTAAGGCCATTTCTTCTTGCCCTGTCATTTTTTACCTGAGAGGAGAGACCAACACCCATCTGGCTACAACCTCCTTTCAGCAGTTGTTGAGAGTGATAAGGTCCCCCCATAAGACTCCTTTTCTCCAGGTTAAACAACCCCAGTTCTCTCAGCTGCTCCTCATAATGTTCCAGGCCCTTCACTGGCTCTGTTGCCCTTCTCTGATCACGGTCCAGCACTTCAGTGTCTGTCTTGTAGTGAGGGGCCCAAAACTGAACACAGTATTCAAGATGTGGCCTCAGCAGTGTTGAGTACAAGGGGACAATCACTGCCCTGGTCCTAAGGGCCACACTGTTGCTGATACAGGCCAAGATTCCTGTCCTAGTTAGAGCAGCTGAGACCAGTTCATCACTGTGGGAGTGTAACTGTGTATTCTACACCCTCTGTGTCATTTCCCAGGAACTGTTAACAACAGACCATTTGCAGCAGCTGTCCAGAGTACACCTGACCCCTCAGGCTATAAGCTGGATGTTAAGAAGCCTGTGAGATAGGAGGATGTTCCTATCCTCACACCAATGACTCAGGTGTGATAACTGCCCTCCAGGGAGTCCTTAGCACCTCCACACCCAGCCTGAGGGGTCATGTCTGCTAACAGGCCACCAAGGATTCCAAAAATATCTCACGACTCACAACCACCCATTGTGGAACTCCCCACACTTGGGGATGTACTGGGCATTCCCACTCGAACCTGAGTGTACATAATCTTGGGGTCTTGGGACTTCTGGGCCCACTCGTGGGATCCAGAGGAGGACAAGAACCTCAACCAGACTGTGACCACCGCTCTCGACCAGACTGTGACCAGCACTCTCACCAACAGGTTTTCCTTTCCTTTTACTTTGGACTCAGGGGGACCATGTGGGGCTCAGCATGGGGGCCAATGAACACCACTCTGTTTGTGCCCCAGGGTGCTGGGTTTTGTGGGTTTTGTGGGTTAAAACCAATTATTTGTCTGCATAATTGTATTTACTGTATTATTTTTATTAAACTGTAACTCTGACTTATAATCTCTTTTGAGTTGGGTTCATTTCTCCTGCTGGTTTACCTTTAAACCAGCACAATTCCATTGGCCTTCTTGGCCAATTGGGCACACACTGGCTTATGCTCAGCCACTGTCAACCAGCACCCCCTTGGCCTTTTCCACTGAGCAGCTTTCCAACCACTCTTCCTCCAGCCTGTAGCACTGCATGGGGTTATGATTCAAGTGTAGGACCCAGCACTTGGCCTGGTTGAACCTCACACAATTGGTCAGAGCCCATCAATCCAGCCTGTCCAGATTTCTCTGCAGAGACTTCCTGCCCTTCAGCAGACCAACGCTCCCACTCAGCTTGGTGTTGTCTCCAAACATACTGAGGGAGCACTCAATCCCCTCATCCAGATCATCGATAAAGATATTAAAAAGCCCTGGCTCCAATACTGACCCCTGGGGAACCCCACTGGCAACAAGCTGCCAGCTGGATGTAACTCCATTCCTCACCACTCCATGGGCCTGGCCATCCAGCTAGTTTTTCACCCACTGAACAGTGCATCTGTCCAGGCCATAGGCAGCCAGGAGAATGCTGGTGTCAAAGGCTTTACGGACGTACAGGTAGACAACACTCACAGCCTTTCCCTCATTCACTAGGTTGGTCACCTTCTCATACTAGGGGATCAGGTTGGTCAAGATGGACCTGCCTTTCACAAACCCACGCTGGCTTGGCCTGATCCCCTGGTTATCCTGTATGTGTGATGGTACTCAAGATCTGCTCCATAACTTTCCCCTGCACTGAGATATTGTTTTGCATTGTCATAAATCAAAGGCTACAGTAATTTTTAATACTTTTGGGAAAAAAAAATCCCAAATGTAAAATAAAACAAAAGTATGAACTATACTTTGATTTTACCCAAAGATTAGCTCATTGATTAATTCAGAAGAAAAGTTTAAGTTAACAAGGAATAGGTGTAATATTCTTATTTTAACTAATAATGGTCAATTAAATTCAATTCACCAAGAGTAAGATACTATTATGATAAATGGCTAAATTTATTTCTAATTTAGTCTGGTGTTCTAGGTACACCAATTATTTTTACTTTTTAGCCCAAATAAGGGCACTTAAGGAGGTTTCTTCCTATTACAAGAAAAGTGAGCTGTGTGGTCAGGGATGGAGCCACAATGCAGTCTTAGAGTTTATTAAGTTCTGATGGTCAGGAGACAAGACTGCAGAGTACAATATTTGTCCTTGACTCTTAAAAGAATGGATGATTATTGTCATTTTAAGATTAAGTCATCTAGAAGCATGGAATATAAAAAAAAATCCAAGTCCCCAAAAGAGTTTACAAATCTGGATTACAGCCAGACACAACAGCGAGTGAAGTAAGCAGATGGAAGAATAAGGGCTAGGATAAGGAGCAAGTTTCTCCTGCTAAGTAGTAGTCACAGCATAACACCTGCCTACTACCATCCTCTTATCACTGCAGAAAGCCAAGTGTTAGTAGTAACAAATACTGTCAAGTGCCATGCTTTTGCAAAAAGGATTGAGCTCACAAAAAGTAAGCACTCATAACAGTTAAAATCGCTGCTTGAACCATCATTTCTAGACTCATAAAAGAAGTGTCTGTGATTCAGAATAAAAAAATACAAGCAGTTACATTCTTTGTAAAAAAATTCGTGTTGCCTTCTACATCTCCAGCAATTATCCTAGAAAATCATCCATTTTTTGAATGATGAACTAAACTTGTAACTATTCAATAGTAACACATAAATGTCAAACTAAAGGTAAACTGAGAGATGTATGTACATATAGCAGAAAACTGAACTTCAAAATAAATAATTAAGAACAGAAATTCAAGTTTATCTTTTAACTCTTTTCCCCATAGACCTTGTTTTCATAAATTAATCATACATGCTATGCAAATCAATTCAATGGAGTTCAATACTATCATATTTATACCAAGAAGGAGTGTAAATTGCTTTACTTGCTCTTTTTGGCTGGAAGAGACTTGTTATTTCTAAATCACAAAATTGATTTATTTTCCTTAAATGTATAGAAAACAAACCAACCTTGAAAAGGTTCAATTTTGAAGTACTTCTTATCAATTTGGTTACTGTTGTCTAAGAAACAAGGTGACCTCTTTCTCCTTTACAATGATTGAAAACATGCTCTTCAGAAAGACTTTCTGTAAGAAACACTGAAAATTCTAGTCTAGTTCTTTGTTTGCTATGGGTTTAATTTTTTTAAATTAAATTGGCTAACTTGAGAAGACATCAGTTTCAAAATTAATGTTATTTACATTTTGCAACAGTATAATCCCAAAGCAACAACTTTCAATATTTTTTCATGCACAAATAGAATTAAAAAAAAAAATCTGACTAACTTTATTTCCTTTTGAAGGCAACGCTAACATAATGGACATCAGTAGAAATCAAGGTACAACAATGCTTTAGAAAGATCAGCACATACACAAAACCTGCAGGTGGAAACCTGTGTATTTTTTGAGAGAAGGGCATCCTGAGGATACTAAATACCAAAACTGAAGGAGGGATATAGGGGAAAGACAGAAGTGCTTCAGAAAATAATATTGTTAATTGAGTAGGTCAGATGTTTCCTCATTCTAACAGTGTAGGGAAACAACTGCCAGCACAGCACTCAATTTTTTGTGCATGTAGCAAGGGCAAAAGATTTTTTCCACTGACATGTAAAAATGCATACATGACAGTTAATCCCACATTAAATGCAGCACTATGTGGGTCCCACTGAAAATCTGGGTTCACCTACTGTAAATAAGTTTAAAAAAATTTAATTATTAAGAATAATTAATATCTACAAATAATTAAATATAATATAAATAACATACAATAATAGTTTATGACAGTAACAATTCAATATTACTTTATCTGTGCAGGATGATACAACCTTTTCGTCTGTTTCCAGTACTCCTTTCTATTCCACAAGAGATAAAATCCCATCCAATGAACAATTTGTCATTTTCTCTCATCACTGGAAGAGATCAGTTCCGATCTGAGACCAGCTGAACTAATACCAATTGCATGCATTTAGTACTTTAGGAATGCCAATATATAAACTCAGTAAATATATTATTCATTCATTCAGGGCTCCTAGGTTTGGAAATTAAGAGGGTTATTAATATGGGTTTAGAAGAAGTGTCTTAATAGTGTCAATTAATTTTTAGATTGAATTGCATATTAACAGCTTAACCTTCAGGTCAAGAGGTGCTCAGAAGCCAATTTAATATAAAAGTCAATGGGACAATTGCTATGAAGAAGTACTACTCAATCTAATAATTGCAGAACTGGTCTCCATCCATAACAATATTCGTTCTGTACAACTTTATGGCAAAGATGATGTAGTTAAATGAACAGTTATGTCATAAGACTCCAGAGACTTAGGTCTGGTTGGCACAAAATCACACACAATTACTGACTTGTTGAGATTGGACAGAACTTCTGCAGATCACCTAGTCCAACCCCAGGCTCAGAGCAGGGTCAAGTAGAGTAAGCTGTTCAGGGCTGAGCCCCATTGGCTTATAAATGCCTACAAAGACAGAGACTCCATGCCCTCTCACTGTAACATGTTCTAGTGTTCAGTCACCCTCAACTTCTACTGTATGCTCTGAAAACGATCCTGGAGCTATGTGATCTTACCTGCTTTTACCCATATGATGCACGACATCTGCATTATAAACTGCTCAGAGCATAAATCCTGACTTATGAATGTAATTCCACTGCACAAAGCTCATGGTGATTGTAGGAGTCCTACGAGAAATGCAAGTATCAGTATTTGCCTAGAATTCAATTCAATTTGAAATATAAAGTGAAAACAAGACACATCCCAAATCAATATATATCACAACGTCTTGAGGAAGCTGAAATTCTTTTTAAAGTCCTTTCTGATGACAGTAGTTCTTTCCCTTTTCCTCTCCACTCTTTTAAAAGCTCATTTTAAATAAATCTCAACACGTGGTGTTAGTCTCCTTATTTACCGATGGTATGTTCATTACACCACTACCTCATTATTAACTTTGGGGTGAAAAATAATGGAGTGATGGACTGCATTAGAAGAACTGTGGATTGGAGGCACGAATTCATACATCATTAGCTGAAAGGGACAAAGAAGCAAGTGTTACAGGCTTCAGATACAACACCACAGACATTAGCGATAACAAGAAAGAACAAGACTTACAGACAAAGAATCCTTATGAGAATAAAATATCATCATGGTATAAAGGTTATGAGAGTTCCAATATTATTTAGCTGAAGAAAACTAACATACTTGTCCTTGAATAAAGTCTCTCAGATTAATAAAATAATCTGTAGGAAATTGCCAAAACAATGTAATTGCTCATGCAATGTTTCATCTTCATGTGTGTTTCTAACTACACAGTAAGAATGTTCTTCCCTTTGAATAGTGATAAAAAATTCAACACTTATGTCATTCTAGCAAACACGGTACTTCTTTCATTTCCAGCTATCACATAACAAGACAATGATAAAATACAGTATCTTTTCCTCCCAGCACAAGAAAATACATTCCTAAAGACAAAATCAGAATAATTTTACTTCTGAAATTTTTAAAATCTATTTTTATATGCTCTGTGTTCAACACTAATCTCTCAACCAAGCGCAGTAAGAACTAACTTGCGCCTGTCTCACTTCGTGAGGGTGGAGTATGCTTCTTTCTTCAAATTCAGTGGAGATGCCTACCTGAGAGTTTTCCTCAGGATAAGCTGGGGTTCTGTGGTCAGGCCTTAAATATTCCTGGAGACTGTGGCCTTGACCTACAATTCACAGGAGCAAAAATCTTGAATTGAAATCTTGATTGAGTGTTCTGTCTTCAAATCATTAGATTTAGGTCATTACATCAGCTGAAGCTTTTTATTTCCTGAAAACGTCATCTGAGAACAGCATCAGTGACCTGATAATACCACGCAGTCCCATCAGTGAGCTACTGTTGATGGAAGCACCTGTGCAGAAATGTTTTAATTGAGAATAATGTATAACCATTAGCGTGACTGAGCATGAAGCCATATTCTGAGAATAACAACAAAACTGCATAAAAACGTAATTCAGCTTCCTTGAATGCACTTTTGTTTATCATCCCAACTCCAAAGCAAAGGCCATCACATGCTTTTAAGTGTGTGTGGAACAATTCCAGAACTATATACAAAATTGAATAAAACCTCAGTGATCACAAATGCATTATGTCACACCATCTGGGGCAAAGATACTCTGGGTATAGGGCAGAGACAAGGGGTTATCAGCCTCTATGTTTACCCTAGTATTCAAGTTTTTGAGTATTTATATCTCAGCCTGGAATGAAACCCTGCTAATTCAAAACAATTTTTGCCACTAACCTTAGTCTGATGATACTTTTACTTAAACATGCATCCATCACCAGATAATCTTTCAATACAACCAGCTTGTGAAAGCAATTGAAATGTTTTTGCAGTTGTGAAAAGCATCCACAGCAGGGAGCAGAGATTAGCTGGATCCTGATCCTCAGTACCCTCTTACAGGGCAAGGGATGCCCTGTCCCTTCAGCTGTCATGAGGCAGAACAAGTCAGGAACTCTGTTGAACTTAAAGGCTTGGTAACGCAATGGAGATTAGACATCATCCTCACCCAAGTGAGCTCTTCAGGCTTACTAAGGTAAAAAAGCTGAGAATTTGGCTTCAACTCAAAGTTCAGTGGTTCAGCACCACTTGCACTGAAGTGCTAAACTGACTGAGGTGTAAGTTTTTCCACCAGAATTTTGCTCATGCACAGCCTCTGAGCAGAGACAAGCATTGGGCGAGTTTCTGCAGGTATTATTTTAGAGTCATTTTCTCTAAACTCCTCATTGCACCATGCTTTAATATTTATGGAAATGTATCTACAAAACACGTAACCTCTTATAAATTTCCATGGTGATGCCTGTGTGAAACTACGCTACTTCTAACTTCAGAAGTATTTGCTAATTTTCATGACAAAAAAGCTTTGCAATCACATTAAGAGCAAGAATTTTGACATGGAAAGGTGACTCCACTCAAAGAGATGAGAGAGATGTGCAAATAAGGTTCTGAATGGACACGCTGTCACAATTTTATGTGGAACATCAACAATACATCCCTAGAATAATATGCGTTCATTTTATCTTCTATAAGTTCATAAAATATTCATCTCCTTTCCCAGCCATGCTGGGAGATCAATCTCAGCAGCACTGTTAGTTCATATGAAATGTAAAATGAAACCGATTATAGACACGAAAGAGGAAAGTCTCATTTTGTCTAATCCAAGGGAAATGAAAATGAGACAAGGAAAAAAGAATTAGGAGAATAGGTCTACTGTAATTTGCTAATCTATGAAATCCACACATAAGAGCAATAGCTAAATGTTTATAGATACTTCAATGGTGAGACAGATCACAGACTACTAAATATTAAAATGCAAAAATGAAGAGACTAGATAAGACAATTTAAGCTAGAGAGTGCACAAACTGGTGCCATGGTGGTAGAGGAGTTGTCAATTCAAACCCAGGCAGATACCCAGCCACTTCATTTCTGTTTTTCAGAATACCAGCCACCACTCAGCAGCAGTAATTCAGTGAGCCTCAGACTTTTCTTTCCTTTCACAGTAACAGATACTTGTAGGTGTCCTCTCTTTCCACTGTCAGGCCAAATTTAAAGGATTAGTTTCTGATAGGGTGTTGTGCGCAGTTTTGTTTCCGTCTTACTGTCTTCTACTGTGGGTATGTACTGGAATGCAACTTAAACTTGCATTTCTATAGAAAGAGACCATCAGTTGTTTATTTCAATGTCTCTTTCTAAATTTATTTTGACAGATTGTCTCCAGAACATTGTCCCTGGGGAAGTTTTTGACCTCAAACAAATTTTCTATATCTCACCTTAATAAACTCATGAGCAGCTAGCAGAGCAGCACAGGAAGTGTATAATACCAAGATTTGATAGGAAAAGAGAAAAGAAACTGTAAAAGATCACATTTAAAACAAAAGCCAATACAGAGATGCTCAGGAGAGAACAAAGTGTCTCCTGCAATCTTATAAACTTATAAATAGCAAGAGCTATTGCCACAACAGAAATACTCCAAAGGGTTGAGACAGCCATTACTTTCCATTCTAGCTAAATGTATGTTTTACAAAATGTAGAAGTTTACAATTAAATAACAGATTATTTTAAAGCACTGATGGCCAAGACTATGAAACATTTTGGTCTAAGACTTACAAAAAAACCCCAACCAAACACACACAATAATTATTCTTTTGCTTTGTAGTACAGTAAAACATGAGGTTTTTTATCAAACTTTGCGAATTTGGAGAACTTGGGAAAAGAGGTCTTAGATAAATAGCCTAAAGTTTTAGTCTTTCTGAAGCAAGTGTTCTCAAAAGCTGAAGCCAGAAAATTGGAAAAGATTATATTACTAATAACTCTAGGTTCATAGTAGTAAAACTAAGCTCATGGAAGATGAGTGCCAATAGTAAAGACTGTAACAAATTTCTACTGATTTTTTGGTGAAATTTGCAACTGAAAAATTAGAAATTTTAAATTTTTATCCAGAGAAAGACAGGACTTCATAGTTTCTCAGAATCCCAAGGAAAACATTTAGGACTCCAAGCAGAAGACAGTGAAATCAACTAAGGTACTGTGGAGCCCCACTCTTGGGAAGACTAGCTATTACAATCTTTTGGAGCAACTAAGAGCACAGGCAAAATTTTTTGTGAATTTGGATTTAAACACCTGAATTCCTAGTCCTAGATGATTATATGTCCTGTAGTGGATCTAGATTATAGAGTTGAGAAGCTTATGTAAGAATAAGGCTGTTGGATAGCTGACATGCTAAATAAAAAACTGTGGAGAATTATGCCCACACTAAAATGGAAAAAATAAGAGAGAGCAATGTCATGTAGTTATCAGCCAGTCACACAGGAAGCATGTGCTCAAGAAGGAAATTTAATGTCTTTTGAGTTCAAGCCCAATGTTACAAACAAAATTACAAGGTAGAGAACTCCATTTCTGCATAAACAGTAGAAGGTAATGGATGTATTTTATTTTTTTTCCCCTTTGGCACATGCAATACATCATTTTCTGTTTGAGGAATTCACTTATCTAAAAATGTGGCATACTGAAAATACATAGAGAATTCAGTTACTTTTTTACTGAATCTGTAATATTACAGTAGGCAGGATTCCTTTCCAGCTACAAAATGCATTTATTTATGAAGTCTCACACTTCAGCTTACTCATGTGCTCAACTTTACTCCCAAAAGTACAGTGACTTACTGATTCCTATGTTTACAGGCTCGGATTTAAAGGAATAATAAAAGACATTTGTGTTGTGTTTGCTGAGCGTGTTTCATTATGTGCTGTTGTTACTCTTACTCATAGGAAATCCCTTGTGTTAGATAGCCTTACATTCACACACAGGACCACTTCACACCCTCCTGGGACGAACCAATGGAAGGGTCCAACAGAAAGGTCTTGGCAAGTCACAAAGTCCTTTTCAGGCTCTTTGGGGGCCAGACAGAAAATCTGCCCGCTCGCCCTCTCAGCTACGTGCTGGGACATTTGCTCTGCCAGTGACAAGAATAATCTTGTTTTACAGATTGCCCTCTATCCCTGTAAAAATGAAACAAAATTATCTTACAGAGTGAAGCTGATGCAAAAGGACCTTGTGTGAGGTTTAATTTCCTCCAAATATACTTTCAAATAGAAGACCAAAGCAAACTATGCATTTCTGGCACCCCTGCCCTAGGCCCCAAGAACATAAACCAGTGATGATACGACGGCAAAATTTTATCCACATACATATACTCTAAAAAACCTATGCCCCCTGTATGAAAATGTTGCAGAGAAACACTGAATCCTTCAGTCATCCTTTAGTGACAGTATCCTTTCCTGATCTTAACAGGTATGACCTGCCATTCTACTCACCAAATTTCCTTGGTATCAGAACCTGAAAAATGCCATCCTTTCCTGATATGAAGATCAACTAACACACAGCTGTGCTTTGGGAAAACTGCTAGGGCTCCTTCCATTTACCCTCCCACCTCTCTGTCAAACTGCAGATGCCTGTGCTGGGGTCTTTCTGGCTCACAGTGCTGCCCACCTTCAGAAAGCAAAGTTAATGCACCAGGAGCACCAATTCCAGCACATCTGCAGGGTATTATTTTAGATTAACACAACTGCAGTGGGAAATGAAGAGCTCACTCAGCTTGATTTGTCCAAAATACATATGAAATCAGAAATGCTTTCACTTGTAGGCCCTTTAAAATAAGAACTTGTGTCACCACTTTTTTAGCAAAGCACCTACTTATTACCTACTGAGAATATCATCTGTCTTAAAATGGTAATGAGCACTTAAAAAAACTCTGATCAATAAATTACTGGAGACTCCTAAGAAACAGAAAAATAACACCCACAGGATGCCCTTCCCCCATCTAGGAATATTTCCAGTATTTCTTGCCATATTTATTAAAAGCTGCATTTTTGGCAGATGTCCTAGTGTTGTATATATATTGTGGTAAACATGGAGTTATTTAGAAATTTATTTTAATTATCAGACAAATCAACAACTGCAGTACTATACTAGCAGAATAACTATAAATTCTAAATTAAGAAGTGGTGACCTCTTTGGTAAAGTGGGCTTTAGTAGAGCACAGGACTCACCAAAGAAGTGACTGTGGAGAAATTTGCGAAACTGAAGGATAATAAGATGTTATGTCTTTCAATTCCTCTTTTTAGCCATTTGCTTCCTACCATACTTCTGAACTAAAGAGCAAGACAAAACACAAGGGCAGGGCTCCAGAGAGACAAATCTACTGACTCTCTTGCTCTCTTTCAAAATTCCTTAGCCCATATTTGTCCAGACCAGAGACTCTGCTCCTAGTAGCATCAGGACACTCATGATGGTCTTTGGAAAACAAGACCATTACACAACCCTTGTCCCACCAGTGAAAACAGTACCTTCCAATGAAAGTACCTGTCCAACTCCCCTGCCATCTTCAGCTGCCTGTGCTCATGCATATCTTATTTCCAGATTTGTGGGGTCATTTTTGTTTTGTTCACTCTTTGAGCCTGCTTTTGTGAAGCCCCTCACACTCAGAGCTTTGCAACTCTGACCAGGCCCCCACAGCAGAGCAGGTGAAATGACTTGCAGAGTACAGCTGTCAGTAATTTCTCGTTGTTTCCTTCCCCTCTGCATGTGCCTCTTCCACCTTTGGAACGCAAGCAATTCTGGGAGAACGTGAACCGAAGAACTCTGGTTTCCCATAGACTTATAGTGAGGCTGATAATGAGCTGTAATTGAAACTTTTCTCATTACCAAGACATTTATACGGTCTCTCAACCATGTGAATCACCGTTTAATAAGACCCAAGTTCATATTACAGCCTTTGGGACATTTACAGGACCTCTCAGCCCTACCCAGCTGCCTGTTTTCATGAAATAGCTTAATTGTATTTGAGATAGATTTGGGTGAAACTGCCCAACAGCTTCAAAAGTTATTGGAGAAGTGAAGGAGACACAGCCAAGAACGATTGCACAGAGGCCTGTTTCCATAGGAACCTATAAGGAAAACAGCAATACAATTTGCAAAAAATTTCATTGCAGAATCACTTTAATTGAAATTTTAAAAATATCTGACCATCTTTAAATCACATGCTGTAACACACGGAATGTTTTTCTTGCCTTCCCCCATTCAGTACCCTGTCTGCAGACCCCTGCCTTCCTATATCCTGCAGGCACAAAAACTACACTTCTTAAAGTCAGGAGGTTGTTCCGCCTGTATTTTGTCAATCTCCCATTTGGATGGAAACTATTTCTTTAGGCAAGGCGAGCTTCACATAAACTCATGCCAATTGCTACACTCCACTGCTCACACATACGTGTGAGGCATATGACAGAACTAATTAAAGGAGTGAGCTGAATATCACCTGCTGATCAGTGCATCCAAGTTCTCAGGATGAGGGAAGGTCTTCAGGTTGGAGTGTCGCTCTTTGGCTACTAAGGTCATTTGGGGTTTGAAGCCAAGTAGCAGAAGGCAAAGTGGTGAACACCTGGGAGGTGACTGTCAGTAGATTTTATAGGAAGAACTGCCACCCCTGCCATCGTTATACCCTCTTCAGGTGTAGCACCCACCTGAACCATCAGCTCTGGCTTCCTGCAGCCACAGCAACTCAATGCCCATGAATAACTCAATAAACTGAGCGTGAGATCTCTGAGCCGAGTGAAGTCGCTCTGCAAACGCCCCTAACACAGTGATCCTCGAAGCCAACAGCTGCCACTTGGTTTTGCAGCCACCGCCCGAAGCCCGGCTGCCTCCGGTCCTTCCTGGCCACGAGCAGAGCTTCTGGACCGCACACCTTCCTCCGCTCCTTCTCGGGCAGCTCCCCCATCCCCGCGGGGCACGGATGCGGTGCCCCCGGGGTGGTTCCAGGCGCTGCCGGTCCCCTCGCCGCTGCAGCGGGGGCTCAGCCTGCCGGGAGCGGGGCTCGCTGGCCGGGGGTCAGTGGGGGCTCAGCTCGCCCGGTGCGGGGCTCGCTGGCCGGGGGTCAGTGCGGGGCTCGGCCCGCCCGGAGCGGGGCTCGCTGACCACGGAGGGCAGCGCCATCGCTCCCCCGGTGCCCCCTCTCGGCCGGGGCCGGGCGGGGGTCGCCGCTCTCCCTCCCTCTCCCAGGGCGCCCTCGCCCCCCCCCGCCCGGGCCGCTCTCCGCCTTCTGCCGGCCGTGCCAGGCAGCCTCTCTCTCGGCCTTCACTACCGGGTCAGGCGAGGCGGGAGCGGAGAGGCAGCGCCCGCCTCGCTCCACCACCGACATCGACACCCCTCCTCCTCCTCCTCCTCCTCCTCCTCCCCGCGCCGCGGCCGTCCCCTCCCTCCTCCCTCCCTCCTCCCCGCTGCCAGTTTCTCTACAACTAGTACATCCACGCGCAGGGTCCGGCCGCCGCGGCTGCCATGGATATCAGCTAAAGCCGGGCGGAGCGGGCACAGAGGCGCTCCCCGACCCAGCTCGTAGTCCCGCGGGGCCGCAGCAGCGGCGGCCGCTCCCGCCTGCCCCGAGCCTGCCCGGAGGAGCCCGGCTGCCCCGGGGAGGGGGGCAGAGAGGGAGGGAGGGAAGAAGCACGGACCGCAGGGAGGGAGTCGGGCAGAGCATCCCCACGGCAATGTCCAAGGGCTTGAAGAAGAAAAGCCACTGGACGAGCAGAGTCCACGAGATCGTGATCGTGAGGAACCCGGAGGGACAGCTGGGCTTCGAGCTGAAGGGGGGCGCCGAGAACGGGCAGTTCCCCTACCTGGGGGAGGTGAAGCCCGGCAAGGTGGCCTATGAGGGCGGCAGCAAGTTGGTGCCGGAGGAGCTGCTGCTGGAGGTGAACGAGACCCCCGTGGCCGGGCTCACCATCAGGGATGTGCTGGCCGTGATCAAGCACTGCAAGGACCCCATCCGCCTCAAGTGCGTCAAACAAGGTAAGGCGGACACGGCTCCCCCCTCCCCCTCTGCCCACCCCCTTGGGGGCCGGGGCAGGTCTGGGGGAGCTTGGGGGGGAGCAACTTTGTTGCTGCAGTTTGACTTTCCCCCTCCCCGCCGGAGCCGCCCCCTCCCCGGCGGCGGGGGGAGGATGCGAGCGGCGCTGCGCGGTACCCGCAGCCGGGCGAATTAAATGTGCGTCAGTGACAGCGCTTCGCCATGCCGGGGGGGGACGGACGGGGGGCGGCGGCGGCACCCCCTGCAGCCCCTGTCTCACGGGGACGGGGAACCGCCCGGCACGGCCTCGGCCGCCCCTCCGGCTGCTGCTGCCGAGGGCGCTGTCGGTGGGGCCGGAGCGGCCGCCGGGCTCAGCTGCGGAGCGGGGCTTGCCCTTGGCTTCGCCTCGCCCCCGCCACCTCGGCGTGGGGTCAGGGGCTGCCACCTCTCGCCGGGTTCCCTGGTGGCACCCAGGGATGGCTTCAGCATCTCTTAAGTGTCATTAGCGGAAAAGTCATTCATTTGATCCGTGGTGAAAGCGATCGCTAATCCCAGGGAGCGGGAAGCTCAGAGCCAAGTGGGAGGACAGGCAGAAAGAAACTTTTGGGAGAGAACGGCTACTCTTGCCTCCCCTCTGTGTGTGTTTATTTTTGAAGTAATCTGAAAGGTTAATGCATTTCCAGGAAAGTCCGTAAAGACGCCACAGATGCTGTTTACGCGTTTGTTTCTGTCCTCTTTAAACTGTGCTGAGTTGAGCTCCTCTGAACGCTCATGAGGAGGTTTCTGCTACCCCAGCAGCATTTCTGGAGTACAGGAGCTGCTCTGGGAACCGAGTCTGTAGGTGCTCCTCGGCCATGGGTGGTGCAGCGGCTGTAGGCGTATCGCTGAAGTACGCATTCCAGCCGGGCAGCGAGCCCAGCCATTGAAAACTTGGGAATTTCTGCGGTGGGAAGTTTTTAGATGCCATACATCAGAGGCGCTTGTGCTCTGCAACTGTAGCCGTCAGCCTGTGCTCAGAGGACACAGAGGAGAGTCCCTCTTACTTTAGGTATAATTTGATAATTGGCGGTTTATTGTTTAAAGCATAATTTGTGATATTTCTGAATGCTTGAAGAATATGACAATTATTATTTTATCCAAACATGACAGAACGAGTAAAAAGAATTTGACTTCCATTCAGGTCTTCAGAATGTATTTTATGATATATTCTGTTATCTCATGAGGTCAAACCTCTAAATACAGATATGGTCTGGGATTTTTCTATTTGTCCTTATGGGTAAGTTCTGCAATATGCTGTAGATCATATCTTGACAGTCAGGCAATGCAGGGAGACACAATAGTTCATGTGATAATGTGAAGATTAGAAAAGAGTGTAATGGATTCTGTCTTGTCAGTATATTACCGTCTCTGGGTACCTTAGCACCAGGAAACCTGCTCTGTAGTTTCTTCTTTTTGTTAATAATTGTAGTGTGAGTGGTCTTACTGTAACAGGATTCAAAGAGAAGCAGCAGTGGAAGTGTCAGGAAGATAAGGGTAGAATTGTCTGTTATTTAAATTCTTACTTTTTTTTTTTTTCCAGAAATCTTATAGATGCTTTAGAGTAAGGCAAATTGAAGGTTACTTTAAGTTACTATATGAAACAGTCTCTGTCCCACTTCCTCACTTTTTTCTAATATTTCTCTTTAAGTCAAAGCAACCACCAGTGATTCATTAATGTGTGCACCCTTAATAAAGTTACCTGTCATATGTGAATTAGGGACATTAGTCAGGCCTTTAGTTTGGGAATTAGTGCAAGTTTCTGAATGAGACATTGTCATGTCTTTGAGATAGCCATCTCAAACCATGACAGACATAAAGGATGAATTCTGAATTTTACCTAATTTTAAATATTTATGTCTGTATCTACATACATCTGAGGAATTTCGGTTACAATTTTGATGCAAGTTCTCAAAGCACTGGCCAGATGACTGCGTGTTTGGAAATAACAGTTCGGCATAGATTCTTGAACTGAGAAAGACTTCCTGGCTGGAATGATCTTTCTTGTGCACCATCTTCCTTTACTTTGCCAAAGGGAGAGGCCTTCTGGATCCAACTTTATATTTTAAAAAAAAAAAGTCAATGGTTTTTGCATTTTACTACCTGACTCCTCCTTCAAGCGTAAGCCAGTGTAGTCCCTCCACCCCTCGGTGACAAAGCACAGGCAGCAGGAATCTGCTCTACAGTAACATTACTATTCCCTAACACTACTTTGCAGCAGCATGTAGGAGAGAAAAGGCTGGGTAATAAAATTTTTATGTGTTTTTGTAACTTTTGTTCTCCCTTTAATTATAAAGCACCTTTAGTGTGCTGGAACAAGGTTAATGACTCCATTATCATTGTTTCCGCATAATTTATCAATGATATCTCTGTCAATTAGAGTAGCATGACCTTGAATGCACCATGTGACTGTAGCTGCTTCTTCAATGCTGCCTAGGAATGAAGTCAGAGAACTGTGGAGGTAGGACACGACTATTTATAATGCAATCCTTAAGAGACTGTGAGTATTTCTCTTGTTTGAAAGTTTTGACAATTCAGTACTGAAAATTCATTTGTAGGTGAAATCAGGGAATGGCTGATTCAATTTACAGAAATTAGCTTAGCTGTTTTGGAGTACAGAAAATAAAGGTGCTTTCATGATTTTTCATTATGTTGTGTTTGATTAAACACCCCCTCTTCAAAATAATTAAATATGTCATTGTTTGTCACATTACCAGGCAAAATGCTCCTTTAAAAAAGTCTGATAAAATATTGCTGTTTTATGTTAGCTGAACATCTTGAGTTAAAAAAACAAACATATAATGTAGGAGTTGCTGTATAGCATTAGGAGAAGTAAACTTCGTGAAAAACTGATTTGTAGTTCTATGATGTGATCCGACATGAACTCTCCTAAATGTGACACCTGATAAGTAAGGTTTTAATGCAGGAAATTATGGCCTGGTTTTGCATGGGAAGAAAAGACTGTAAGAACCATTATTATTGTTTAACCTTAATTGTAAGAATTCACGAAGAAGTATTCCTTGGAGACTATTTCCTGTTTTTTTTTTTTTGTTAGCTTTTTGTTTGTTTTGGGTTGTTTGTTTGTTTTTTGGTGAGCCACTTATTGTGCTACTATTGGCAGAACCACAGAGATTCTCCTGAAACACATGGCATGAAATCTTGATCCAGCTGAAGTCAATGGCAAAGCTGTCCTTGACATCAAATAAAGAAGGCAAGATTTCTTCTACAAAGTCCCATGCTTTTTTAAATATATCCCTTCCAATGGGAGAATTTTATAGGGCAGTTAGATTAGTTGGGCATATTGCAAATGTGCATTATGATCTTCTGCTCTCTCTGATGAAGAGAAGAACCTTACACTGCTGTTTCTTAAAGGAATACTTCTGAATTTCGAATGTGTTTGGTTTTACATGCTGAACAGTTTGGATTAAGTACTGTCGTCTTCCCACAGAGGCGTAGTTGTAAAAGTAGCAGTGTTAAGGACAGGCATCTTTATTTGGATAAGTAATCACATGGGGAAGAGTCATATGGGGAGCAATGTTGTCTCCAGTTCCATTCTCTGTTCATCACTGCTGTCTCAGATCCACAGTATGTTTCTTCATTAATTCTCGTCAGTGGGCGACACAGGTCCATGATGTGCACAGACTCACTCCTTGAAGGGTTGCAGAAACAGCCCACTCAGTTGTACTGCATAAACCAGGATCTTTATTCTTTGTAGAGTTATAAACTTCCACAGATACCCTCAGCAGAATCCCAGTGAACAGTCTGAAAACATGGATTTCAGAACTCAGGAGCATTGCAACAGGTTTTGTCCTGGAGCTGCTGCCTGATACATCTCCTTATCAAGGAAAATAGTTTGGATGTACTATGTAACCAAGTGATCTGACAAACTAAACAATTTAATTTACTTTTAGAAGAATTTAGTGATATGACCATATGAAATACGAATAACATTGATACTTTATGTGGACACTTTCTGATATCTCATAGTCAGACTTTAGGCTTCAACGCATAACACTTTAGCTCCTTATGAAAAAAGGCATTTAGTACACATAATGTAAGGAGGAACTTAAAACCAGTTTAATTTTCTCAGTCCGATCATTTGCTTAATAGTAAGCATATGCTAAAATGTTTTGCTGACTTGGGCATATTTTCAAGTGTCTTCCCAGTCAGGAGAAGATTTGGAGCCTCGTTAGGATGGGTACAAGAGCAGCCAAGTTTGAGCAGACTGCAGGCCTGCATCCTCCACATCTTATTCCTGGTAGCTGTGACAGTGGTTTCCCAGTGAAGACTAAAAGGACAGGAGGGTACTGTCCCAGCACTCATTGATTTGTGAGTAAGGGATTTAGTAGCCTTGTAGTGTTTTTTCTTAATGGGTTCATCCGTAAGCTTTGCAATTAAAACCTGGCTTAATTTTTTTTTTTCTTTAAAAGTCTGTGACAAGCCTTTTGACAGAGAAATACGGGAATGCTGTGGTTTTCCACAGTTTTTGCCTGCACATGTAAATGCCGTGTCAGCTAGTTAAAAATGTTAGTATTTTGCTACAGACTTTTTCATACACATATTCCTATGTATAGTTATATTTTAAACTAATTTCTTTGGTTATTTAAAGTCATAAATAATTCTCTTCTATGTTCATTAAAACACTTTATGCATACAGATTGTCTTTTGGTAGTTTTTGTCCCCGACTGTCAATATATACTATCTTGCAAGATGGGAAAGTTGGATAAAATTATCTTCGTGAGAAGAACAGTATTTTGCAATAGAAGAAAGCTGCATGATTTTCCAGATTAAAAATATCACAAGGGTCTTGCAAAAAACAAACCCAGAGAACTCTGAAAATCTGCATGGTTGTACTTCTGCTATATAATGCATAGATAGTATTTGAAGCTAAACTGTACTTCAGACCTGTTTCTTTTTCCTAATTTTTGCTCCTTAGAATTTTCCTAACTCTTGAAATTAAATTCAGAGTTCTTTTTTTACCATTACTTTACGCCATTCTTCTGCTTGTCCATCCTAATTTAAAGACCATCGAAGCTGATTTCTGACTCGTGTAGCTTGCTTTTTATTCTTCAGCTCTTCCAGAGAGCTTGTGATGTTTCATGTCAGGAACTCTGTGTTCACTGGCAGTAGAATTATGTTCATCAGTCTTTTTACTTCTCTGAGAATTACAAATGTGCCATTAAAGGATGGGGCCATGATTTGGTTAGTGCATCATTTCCTTGAAGAAATGAAATAATTGAGAGTGCTCTGCTTAGTTCTGTTGAGTCGCATATGGCAAAGTTCATTTCACACTAACACTTGTCCATCTGTTGATACTGTTGACATCAAAGGAAAGTATTGGTGTGAGGGGGTAGAATTGTGTCTGACTTATTTGATGCATCCTATAACCTCACCTGCATTAATTCAGCATTTCATGAAAGATATGGATTCTGAACTTTTGCTTTCACTGTTCTTGATCTTCTCCTTGCTCCTTATAGATGAGGAGCTCCTTTCATGACATGAAGGAGTTGATAAATTATTCATCTTCATATTTTGTATACAAGAAATAGTGTATACATGGAAAAAGTGCTCCTTCAGAGGGGATTTATGGGAGGAGGTGGTCACAATTGTGATTTAGAAAGGGTGATGGAGAGGAAAGTGCTGCAATAGTTACAGAAGCAGATGTTTCTTGTTCTCTTCCTCATGGTGGTGTAAACAAATAAAATCCTACACTTTTTTTTACCGGGGAGCATCAAGGCAAAGGTCAAAGAACACAGTGCTATTGCTTGACTGTGCTAACATTCTGGAGTCATTTTTTTCTTACATACATAGGTGTTTATAAATATGTGAGTATACATGTATATCTGGGTTGGTTTTTTTTTTTTGAGGCCGGTAGGAATTATTATCTGTAGGTTGAGAGTGTGTGAGAATTTGTATAGTGTTGCCACAGTACTACTCTAGAATGCTTTTGATACGAGTTTAGATGCATATATATACATGATAGTTACGTTGAACCCATTCAATCAGGTGGCCAAGAATGGCTCATGATTCTGCAGCAAGAAATCATTGAACTTTGTAATAAGATTGACAAGATGCCTACCCAAGCAGGCACAGTCTAGAGTGCAGGGTTGGAAGGTATTGATTTCAGTAGCAAAGTGCCTGTCACCGGGTTTTGTGCTGAATGTCATTGCAGTGCTGGCCTTAACTGAATTTTCTAAAGTCACAGGGGCTGTGATCCCAACAGTATCTCTTCAGCACACCTAATTTGTTACAAATCAGCTTTTTTCCAAGCTCATCTATCCAGTAAGAAGGTGTTATAGTTTTCTGGCCATTTTTACAGCTTTCTAACTGTAGGCTGAAACTACTCAATGGGAAGTTGAATGGCAGACAGAAGCAAGAGAAAAGGAAGATCCTAAAAGGCTTTAGGAGAAAAGGAAGATGTGAAAGGGCTTTAACAGAAAATATTTAGTGTTCCTAAACTGGATTTAAAATCCTTGTTGGTAATTGATAATCTCTAAACAGTACTTACAGTTTGAATGTTCTTTTAATGTTAGCCTAAAAAGTCTCATTTATTCAAACCTCCTATCCATAATTTGGAGTCTTCACTAGAAGCTGAGCTGAAAGAAGGCTGTTGTTTGTGTGTATCTGCCATGTATTTATCCTTTCTACAGTGTGTAAATGAACTACAAATACATTATTCCTGAACTCTTAGCACATGTAGATTGCTAGAATCCAGACTCTAATCAAAAGGTATGTTGCTGTCAACACAACACTACCAGATGTCTTCTCATTCATATATATGTTATGATTAGTAATATATGAATAATGCTGTTTCACTCTGCTTATCAGCTTCAGATGTTTCTCCTGGATGTCTTTGATTATTTCCACAATGCATGAATTCAAGATAAAGGAAAGTAAGACAAGGAAAAAAATGGAGAAAATAAATTTGTGTGAAAGTCCCAGGAAAAAAAATTAGAGATTATTAAAGTACAATATTACCGGTTTTAGAAATCACATGTTCTGTTGTGTTCAAGAGAAATGTACGGCCCGGGGGAGATTCTCCAGCACAGGAAACATGTGTTTCCTACGTCTGTCTTAGTTCCTCAACATATGCTGAAATCTAGAATCATTTAGGTTGGAAAAGACCTTTGTGGTGGACTACCCAATCCACCACTAAACGATGTCCCTAAGCGTGACATCTCCAGGGTTGGTGACTCAATCTTTTCCCTGGGCAGTTTGTTCCAGTGCTTGACAATGCTTTCAGAGAAGAAATTATTCCTAATATCCAGTCTAAATCACGTGACCCTGTGGTGCAACTTGAGCCCATTTACTCTTGTCCTATCGCTTTTTACTTGAGAGAAGAGACCAACTCCCATTTTGCTACAACCTTCTTTCAAGTAGTTATTGAAAGCAATAAGGTTTCCCCTTAGCCTCCTTTTCTCCAGGCTGAACAACCCCAATTCCATCAGCTGCTCCTCATCAGACTTGTGCTCCAGACCCTTCACCAGCTCTGTTGCCCTTCTCTGGACACGCTCCAGCACCTCAGTGTCCTTTCTGTAGCGAGGGGCCCAAAACTGACCACAGGATTCGAGGTGCGGCCTCACCAGGGCTGAACACGGGGAGATGATCACTGCCCTGGTCCTTATGGCCACGCTGTTGTTGATTCAAGCCAGGATTCCATTGGCCATCTTGGCCATGTGGGCACATGCTGGCTCATGTTTAGCTGGATGTTGAACAGCACCTGCAGGGCCTTTTCCTCTGTGCACCTTTTTGGCCACTTTGCTTTCAGGCTGTAGCACTTCATGGGATTGTTGTGACCCAAGTCACTTGGCCATGTTGAACCTCACACAATTGGTGTTGAACCAGCCTGTCCAGATCCCTCTGCAGAGACTTCCTGCCCTTCAGGAGATGAATGCTCTTGCCCAACTCACTGTTGTCTCCAAAGTGACTGAGAGTGTCCATGATCCCCTCCTCCAGAGCCTTGATAAAGATATTAAGCAGGCTTGGCCCCAATACTGAGCCCTGGGGAACCCCACTAGTGACCAGCTGCCAGCTGGATGTAACTTCATTCACTACAACTCTCTGGGTTTGGCCATCCAGCTAGTTTTTTACCCAGCAAACAGTGCACCCATCCAAGCTGTGACCATCCAGTTTCTCCAGGAGAATGCTGGTCCAAAACTGTCCCTCTAAAATACCCAAAATTAACTCATTCCAAAGGGAAAAATAGCATTCCCACTTCTTCATCTGAAAGCACAACTTATTCTTAATGCATCTGTGTTTCTTTCCCAAGTTCTCACAAAGCTTGTGGAACAAGTTTCTTTAAGAAACTGCTGAAACAGTAGTGCTGCCTGAGAAGGGAGGGAGGAAAATATTTGTATAGGATGACTTTCATATGTGTGTGACCTTCCTACAGAAATGGAGATTTACCAGGTAGTATTTAGTTACCACCCAGCCAGAACCACAGGCCGTGTCCCTTTGCTGCTGAGATAGCACCTTGACCTCCCTGGCTCGCTTTCTGCATCCTTCTTCTCTGGTACTGAAACAGTTATGGTGTCATTGACCTTCAGAAGCAGTGCAGGACCATAAACACTTAAGTCATGACTGCGCTTTTCAGATCTCTCACCTTGGGAAGCAAGGGCAAGAGTTCAGGGGTTTAAGACTATGTGAAAATGGAATTAAAAAGCAAACGTACATGTGTTTTATGGTTTTTAGATAAGACAAATTGGATGTGTCTGCTACCACAGAAAATCCATAGATGAAGTAATGCCTCCTTAGATTTCTACATGACATTTTTCTGACTCTTGAACCGTCCTTGGTTCAGATCAGTGTACCTCATGGAGCTCCTCCATACACCTTCTTTACAAACCATGGAACCCTATCTGCCGCTAATGTCTTTCTTTTTTGCCTGCTCCACAGCTTTTGTGCTACTGAAGCATCTTCCTGTGTCCCTGGAATTCACCTTGAACCTTTCAAGTAGTGTGTCTTTTAGGCCTGGCATTAGCAACAACTAGTTTATTCTGCCTGTAAGATATATCTACCCTCTGTGCTCGAGTTTGCTTCAGAAAGCATGCAGAAACTTGTTTTGACACAAAATTTTGGCATTCCATGGTTCCAGATCATGCCTGTTCTGATGGGAGAAAGCCTGGTAATAACAATCTCCCATTGTCCGTGGTCTGGGAGATACGTGACACAGCCTTGACAACATATGGTAGTTTCTGTAGCCAGTGATGGCAGTCATTTCATTGAATTATCCAGAATTATTAAATGGTTCACAGAGTTCCCAGATTACCACGCTGGGGGCCAGGGTTTTCCTTTGGAAGTCTATTAGGTCAGATGCTGAGGACAAAATTAAGATCACTCACTCTCTGCAGTCATAGCGAGTTTGTTTGTTTTTAAAACCTCAGAAAAAAATATTGTGTCCTCAGTATGCAGGGAAAAAAAGGAAAAAACCATAGAAATAGATTTCATCATTATGAGTAGTGCTGATGCATAGCAGAACAACTGGAAAATAGTAGTAGGAGTATAATGGGCAAAATTTTCTACACTGTATACTAGCAAGTGAATTGTGTAGCTGTGTTAATGTAACATTAGTATTCCAGAGTGGAAATTCTTCCTGCAAACAGGTACAAGCTGTCTTTTATTACTTATCTGTTTAATCTTGGTATCTTTATATCTCACATTGTCCTTGCATTTGTCAGAATGAAATGTGTGATATGATTTGTGAAATTGCCCATTTTACGGTGCTTTTTGTAATATAAAATAAAAAAATGAATCTTCCAGCTTGGTTTCCTTCATGCCAATCATGAATTAATCTGCATATTTCTAATAAAATATAGCTATTTCATAAAGCAACACCTAACTTGTCCTGCAGAAGCTGAGAGGAAACAAAAGTAGGGCATCAGGCTCATTCCAGGCCATCTATTTCACATGTAAGTTCTTATAACACACACTTTTCTTTTTGCTTAAACTTAGACTGAAAACTGAGGAATGGTCCTATTTGTACCCCATATGAGTTATACTGAATAGTTTCTATCGTGTTACATTCCCATGGCTGGTGCTTTAATATGAAATGAAATGACTGTGTTAGTTTCTGTTATTTCCTTACTAAGTCCTTCTTTGTGCTAAATCTGCATTAATAAATGTCACATAAGCCTCTCACACGCTTCCAAAATTGTATGTTAGTATAAACAAGGATTAATCCCATTATATTTTAATTTTCTGCCCTTGTTTTTTTTTATAGGAACAGCATTTTATATTTCAAAGTGTTGCAGAGTCCTCTTACAAGCTTAATAAGCTAATGGAGCACGTAAGTGCTCCCATCATGGAATCCTCATGGAGTGGGAAAGGCAGCAGCTGCTCAACTCTTGTATCAGACTGAGGGAGGAGGTGAACACTTCTTCAGTTTAAACTATTGACTACTTTGGTTAGGTAAAGTGTAATTACCCCCCAGTTTCCCTGCACAGCCACTACACTACTTATTTGCAAAACTGTCCTTGAAGCTCAGGTCTGCTGAGATGCCTACTCTGCTCCTGACGGTATTAGGTGGTGTACTGTGACGTCTTCATTATGTTACAGTCATTACATACATTGTGTGTATATATGTATATCATACAGTAATTGGTTTTGCTGGTATTTCTGATTTCTCTTTCCACGTGGGTTTGTTATATCTGCCTGTTGTCTCATGCAAAAAGTCTGAAAACTTGTGGTGAGAGAAACTGCCTTCTTGTAACAACTAGCATGACAATTTCAAGTCGCGAGTCTCTCCATTCTGTAGCAATGTAAGGAAGTGTTCACATTAGAGTCTAACATAATGACTTCCTTGGTTATTGGAAATATTCTGTCTCATTTTAACATAGGACCTGTAACTCAAAGTAGTCATATTTCAGTCTTGGTGATAGAAGCTGGAAGGTGAATAAAAGTTGAGCAATGTTTTTAGATTTAAGACGATATATCCAGTTTTTACTAATGTGAAGCTTCTCTTATTGGTAACACTGGTCTGTTGTCTTTCTATTACAGCTACTGCTAGTGAAGCCTATCCAAAAAACTTCAGTTATACTGTGTACACAGAATAAATTTCTTAAAGAATTTAGCTTTTCATTTTATCTGCTTGATTATATGTGGAAGAAAATTTCTGCCCTGTAAACTTCTAGAAGAATTACTGGAATTTCTGATAAGCCAGTAAAAAGAACTTTTTCAAAACTCACTCTGGTCATTTTCCAGTAAAAAGAGCATAAAAGATTTCAGGAAAAGAATGCATCATGATACTGGAGGTTTTGTTGGGAAAATAAAGTAAAATCAAGATGTTGAGTTTGCTTAATTGAAAGTCAGAAAACAAAATATTAATTAAAAGGTCTTCTGGATTCATATTTATGTTGAGTATTTATGTTATGCCTGTGATACTTACGTACTGAGATACTCGTCAGAACAGATGAACCCATAAAATTTAAAAATGCCTCCTTTAAATATGTGTGAAATAGTGTAGGGGCTTGTGTACATTTAATATGACTTGCAGAAGTGTAACAGCTGCTTTGCCTTGATAGGCATTCAAGTCTGTGCATGTGCTTTAAGGGTAATAAAATTAATGTTTCTGAGTGTAAAAGTTGGAGAAACTGAAGATTTTTTTTTTCATATCTGAGAAAGCAACTCCTGCATGTGACTAGATTAGTACCAGTTGCTTCTAGAAAAGTGGCAAATCCAGTTGGGACCCAATGGTGTTCTTTTGGGTCAATATTAAGTAGATTTCTAGTAAGTAATAAGCAACTTTGTCACCAATTGCTGTAGGAACTGGTTTCAGTGAGCTGCAGAATTCCTCCCTCTTAATCTAAACATTGCTGTCCACCTAGTGAGGAGGATGAGACATTAAAACAGAAGTCCTCACTTGTATCCCTTTAGACATTAATATTACTCTTGTTATTAGATTACCTGAATAGCTTTCAGATACTAAAAATCATTTACAAAAAGAGCTTATTCAGACTCCCCCAACAGGGAGTTATCCTTGATGTCCTCAGCTACCTCTGTGATTTCACTGTGAGGAAGGAAGCTGGCACTGCATAAAACTTCCTTGCATCTTTGGTCTCCTGACCTAAGCTATACGATATGGTTCTTAAAAACTCTTGGGAAATTGCTGAGTTTCACAATCACAATGATTATATTTTCATCCTGTGTACTGTCCTTTTATGGTTCTGTTTGTTTCTCTTTTTTGTAATGTTATTTAAAGCTTCTCAAGCTTTTTAGGAAGAAATGGTGTTTCTAAATATATATGGTTTATCCTTAGAACTGGTACTGTATTTCTGCAAGTAATGGCTTAGTTTTTTCATTTTATTATTTAAAAAATTAATCTCTTACAGCATGAATGTTATTATTAGTCAGTCAAGACAACTGAAATAAGATCCCTCGGTGACAGGTACTACAAGCTGGCAGTGAAAAACAGTCACTGCCCCAAAGGGTTTATGAAGGTAATTAGCCACAGCGGATAGATAGGAAAAGACAGAACCACACAGTGGTGAAGTGACTTGCCAGAAATCTCAGATCAATCAATAACAGAGTGAAGAACACCGCAGTGTAGTTTAAAAGTCTGTGCAAGTGGTACTGCATCCAAGTAAAGGCACACAAACCACAAAAAAACACTCTCAATGAGGGGTTCAATGAGGATTTCTATTGATTGCTTGAGTAAAATATTTTTGAAGGTATTTGTTTTATATTTCATGACCCCTTGTAAAGCAGAAGCTTTGTTAATAACAAAGAAGCACAAGCATGCACAGATCTCTGCAGATGAGAGTGTGTGATGGAGTGTTGTCTTCTAAAATAAAATGCGTTTCAGAAATATATTCAAAGTGGTAAAGTATAGGAAACCAAAGTAATATACATTTATGTATTTTAATGAGATATTTATGTTTGTTTGCAGTGCTAATTGGACATGTAGGTACATCATTCACACTGTATAAGGCATTCATTAAAATTCTTCTGGCCTGTTAAAGCCACTGCCTGACAAGTGGCAAATTATAAATAATTTGCATGGGGTTTCTTTTGGGGTGTTTATTCCCCCAGCCACCCCATTTGTCTTTTTGTTTTAAAACCCTACTAATTTGTTTTGGAAATATGAGAAGTCCTACAATATGTTACCATGGCCAAAGTTTGGTTTGTGGAGTGACATGTACAAAACAGTAATTAAGAACCCAGTGGGAACCTCTAACTTTTCACAATGGTGGGAGACTTCAGATTAGCTTCCTCTGGATGGTGGCTTCTTTCAGAGCCCCGATGTTGCTATCTTTTGACCCAAACTGGGTGGGTGTATTGGCATAATCCTAGATTTAGCCCGACTTGCAAGAAGTTAGGGCTAAGGTCTAGAGTTGTCTGATGACATCCCTCTAAATTACTGAGGAATCATGGAGAAGTGAGCTTGTCCTAATGTTATGAGGACACCTGGTTATCCCAGGCAGGTCTCCCTTATGGCCGTGGCAGTGGCAGTTACACCAAAGGTTATGCTTTGTCACTCTCTGCTTTTGTCCCTCTGTTGGTGCTCTTTGTGCTTTCACCTCCTCTTTGGCATTGGTTTCTCATTTCTCACTGGAAACTCTTTGCTCCCGCTCCCCTTGGAGAGGCTGGTACAAGGGAATATCTTGCTTGTTCTGCTGGAGTGTACGTTTCATTATCTAGAAGATGTCTGTGTTCTCCTCTTTCAGTGCTGGAGGCCAGTGGGGGTTTAAAGCAGCAATCAGTGAGAGGTCAGGGCAGGATTTTGCCTTGCACAAGCAACACGACTTAGGTCTTGCTGAATGCACCCTTCTTTTTCGGGAGAAAGGAGTTGTATGACATTAAGGGTGACGTCTAGCCGAGGTTCTGCAATTCTTTTTTAATCCCTTTCTGTGTACCACAGTACTTCTAGATCTTTTAAATAGAGCTGACACAAGCTAGTGCAGCTCATTCTGGATATCTGACCTGTTGAAAGTACTCATGTCTCCTGTTGACAGCCATGTAGTCCTGTTTGATATACAGCACCTTTCATTATGCACCTTTCATTATTCAGACTTTGGTCCTGAAGTTTATCATGAGCATGCTGTTGCCCTGTTTGCAGTATTAATTCATCATGGCTTTTTACAGGTGCAGTCTTTGGTGGATCTGAGGACAAAGGAAACCCTGAAAAGCTGATGTCTCCAGCTGATGAGCAGGGGCAGCTGGTTCACAGTACATGGTGATACTATGCAACAATTTGGTGCAGAAAATGTGTAATGTTCTCTGTGGCCGGTATCACCAGGGAATTGGTGAGGTGAGATAGACTTGGCTCAGACACCAGACTTAACAGTCCAAGAAAAGGTGTACTTGATGGAATAGCACTGGCATCATTCGCCTCCCAGGACCATCACCAGCTCTTCGCTGTCCTCAAGTCAGCCAGTGATCAGGCTGTTCAGGCATGCCAGGTGTCCTCATAGCAGGAGGTGAAAACACCTGTTTGAAGGGTGCTGGGTGATTCTGCACTGTAGAATACTGATTTTTTTCTTGTGCATGCGTGCGTGTCTCCCACTGTTATCAGAAGGATGGGATAGCTGATGCTGCACGGAATGCTGGGCCCAACCACATCCCAAAAGAGATGACTGAGTAGTGGATAGCTGTCTGGGAGATACAGAACTTGAGCTTACCCTCTGGGAATGTTGCGTGGGGCACCCTAAAGCTGTCCCTGAAGACAAACTTACAAGCAGGTGACCTGGATGGGCTCATAATCTGACTTGGAGACCATCCTGTGAAGCAGGTCTATATAATAATATCCTTGGTGCAGGACTACACTTGAGTAGGAATTCCTCAACTAATATTTGAGAGATTCCCTTCTTTCTCCATTTTATTTTTTAAAAGCACAAAATGAAACCAAATGCCAGCCAAGTGCTCCCTGCCGCTTTGCCCGGCCACAGGTTACACACGATGAAAAGTGTCCTATCTTCTCAATCACCAATTAGTTGCAGCTCTCCAGTTCCTATTCAGATGCCTTTCTAGCAAAAGACGACCCCATCACATCATGTTTATCTTTTAAGATCTGATGGATCACAGAATTAGTGTGGCATTGATCTGAATCAAAAGTTTATGCACATGTTTATTTATGTTTTGCCTAAAAACAGTGCTGTGTGTCACTGCTGAGAAGCCATTTCTGATCAAATCCAGGAGCAGCCAAACCTCTGTGTGTCTATAGCCATTCTAATTCCCCCCCCCCCGGTGGCTGGTACCTACAGATACTGCTGTCTCTTGAAACAACCTGCAGTTAAGGAAGGTGAACCTGCAGTGTATGATTTACACAGGAGGTTTTCAGAGGGGCAGCAGAATAAAGAGGGGAAAAAACTCCAACCAAGATATTTCACCCCGATCGGAAAATTAAGGATCCCTCTTTATACTTTAATTTTTTTATTTTTGTTTTCCTGTTATGAAGAGCATATCTGTTGAACTCACAGTAATTATTTTGTAAATCAGATGGTTACACTTTATTATAATGTATAGACTACTTTACAAATACCAGATTTTTTCTACCCTTTTTTTCTCCCTTGCTACCCTAACCAGCACACTGCAAGGGCTGTGTGCTCAGAACGCTTTGAATTGTATGTAAATCATATCTTCAGAAATAAAAGGGACCTGTAACAGAGAGGCTCCATCTTTAACACCTAAGGGTATTTTACACATCTGGGATTTTGTGTAAGAAATAAAGAAACCCCTGAAGAGGAATTTTTCACAGGGGCATGTAGTGATGATGTTGACAAGGAGTAACAGCTTCAAACTGAAAGAGGGCAGGTTTAGATGAGATATGAGGAAGAACTTCTTTACTGTGAAGGTGCTGAGGCACTGGAACAGGTTGCCCAGAGAAGCTGTGGATGCCCCATCCCTGGAAGTGTTCAAGGCCGGGTTGGATGGGGCTCTGAGCAACCTGGCGTAGTGGAAGGTGTCCCTGCCCGTGGAAGGGGGGTCAGAACTAGATGATCTTTGAAGTCCCTTCCAACCCATGCTATTCTATGATTAACAATATTATAGGTGATATAACTTTAGAGTTTGGGTTTGAAGGGCTGGAAACTGCAGATTTCTGAGCGAACCTAAATTGCAGGTGTTCTGTAGCTTTCAGAGTCAGGTACACATTTCTTAAAATATCTGAGCCAAACGGAGCTTCCCATGTGGAGCAGCCCAGCAACTGGCCCAGCTGGAAGTGGTTGTCATCCCCCATAATGCTTCTAGAGCCTGCTGGGGCCTGCTCCTACTTCCCATAGGAGCAGCCAATTTCCAGTGCCATCCTAACACAAACAGTAGCTTCTGACTGCTCCAGCCCAGAGATGGTCATAACTACTTCTGCCTGGGTTTTTTCATTAGTCAGCTTTGAGATCTTCCTTCTGCTTATTTTCCTTCAAAAAAAATTTGTCTGTTAACAGTCAGCTGGGCATCATGTTTGCTTGCAAAACACCTACAACAACACACTTTCTGCTTTGCTTGTGTCAAACAAGAGACCTAAGAATTACATGCCCGTGTTGATTTATGATGTGCTGATTTATGATATACTGTTTGGAATTACATTGGAAATGCATGAATTTCATGTGTCCTGCTGAGCTTTCCTTTATTTTCATGTGCCAATATCAACTTCTCAGGGAAATTTCATATCAGTTCTATCAAGTTCACAGCACTGTGTGGAATAGTTTGCATTTCTCTTATAGGAGAATTGCCAATCAACTGTTTGCAGATCTTGCATTTCTATGTGTTAGAGCTGTGTTTTAAAGGTTTATAATTGAGTTTTGCTTACTAAAGCTGTCTGCAAGCAATGTCTGTAATTTGTTTCTGTCTTAGAATTGTTTATGAAACCAGGAAATTTTGGATTGTCATTGTTTTTCAGAGAGGATTGCTTACTATATATACAAAGAATAATCTGGTCAGCAAAGAAAACTGAGGAAAGGCGAAAAAAAAGGTAGGAGTGGAAGGGACTGCTGAGTAATTCCATCGAGTTGCTTTACAGGCTACAAAGATTTGTCAGTCTGTAGTGCTGGTGCTACTGCATGGAAGTTTCCATCTTTTCAGGTAACATATCCTGGCATAGGACTCTTCCATTGTTTTTTTACGAAAGGCAGAATCAAGTGTAAGAGCTGGGAAGTTTCGCTGGGAAGTTTCACTGGGAACTGGAGATGTCCTGCCTTTGGAACCTTGGCTGTGATGCGCAGGAGGGGCTGTGCTACAGCCCAGCTGGAAATGGAAGAGGCCTGGAGCCAGTGCTCTGACTCTGACTACAGGGATGGAAAAGGGAAGGGGGATTGCTCTCCCCAGTGAGACAATTCCAGGCCCGTGTGCTTGGAAACCATGGGAGATGAAGGGAGTTACACTCTTAGCCCTGGGACAGTTGCCTCCCCACCGCTCTTGCTACCCATCTCCAGCGAGGAACTTTGCATCCTTACTTTCTGCCCTTTCCTTCAACATCACTTCCAGTGGGACTGGTGCCTGAAGATGGAGAATCTGCCATGGGCTTCATGCTGACTGTTGTAAAGAAGTGTTACCCTGCCCTGGCTCTGTGGCATGTACCCACCCACTGTTGGAGCCCAGTGCTGAGGCTTTGGCACCACCTCAGGCACCTTGCTGCCCCGAAGGGCTCACTCATTGATGGGCTTGTTGCTGTGCCTCTCCCACTTCCAGACTGCACGTCCCACAGGTTTTGGGCACAGAGCAGAAGCCGGTGCCCTTGGCAGGCTCCTCCATGTTGCCTCACAAGCCAGAATCACCATGCAGATATCAGCGGAAAAGTCTCATTGTAACAGATCGTTAGAGCTGTTTGTCATCCTTCACTGTACAATACAATTCAGATCAACAGAGGAGATAAATGTACTAGGTCTAAAAAAATTCCATGTTTCTCCCAATTTTTATGAATCTGTATAATGAGAACCTTTGGAAAAACTGTATGTTTAATGCACAAGCGATTAAGTTACAGTAGCATTAACAATTTGATTTAAACCAACAGAATCAAGGATTTCCAATTAAAATTAAAAATCTGCCTTTTCATACAAATTTTGTTAAGCATGTTATGTATGTAAAATATCCTCTTTTATTTTGACTGTTTTCTGGTTTAGGACATACTTTTTTCATTTTATTAGTGAAAGAGGTTCAGTTTTTCTGTACTGCATTAAAACAGATCCAGAACAACTAATCGGTCTGTATGTTTGGGTCCTTACTGGTAGATTGGAGTATGTTCAGCATCAATCAGATAAATGCTGTTTCCTATCACAGTCTTTGATCCTGTGATTTGATAGGAGTTATGTGCATAATCTCACTGTGTTTCAAAGATGTTGGCACTCTTAGCGCTTTTCACACTTATACCCTCTGTTTTAAATACATGCTTTATATTATAGCTCAAATCGTAGAACACTCAATATATAGAATCATAGAATCATAGAATCATTTAGGTTGGAAAAGACCTCTGAGATCATTGAGTCCAACCTTTGACTGATCACCACCTTTTCAGCTAGACCACAACAGGAAGTGCCACATCCAGCCATTTCTTGAACACCTCCAAGGACTATGACTATGAAGCATTATGTTGTTGCTATCATAGAATCATAGAATGGCTTGGGGTGGAATCAGCCTGAAAGATGATCTCATTCCAGCCCTCCTGCTGTGGGCAGGGACACCTTCCACAGCACCAGGTTGCTCAGAGCCCCATCCAACCTTTCCTTGAACACTTCTAGGGATGGAGCATCCAAAATTGCTCTTGGCAACCTGTTCTGATGTCTCCAATCTCCCTTTGCCCTCACTGTAAAGAATTTCTTCCTGGTACCTGATCTAAACTCTTTCCGTTTAAAACCACTGCCCCTTATCCTGTCAGTACATGCCCTTATAGTCCCTCTCCAGCTCTCTTGTAGTCCCTTTAGGGACTGGAAGGTGCTCCAAGGTCTCCAGTCTGAACAATCCCAGTTCTCTCAGCCTGTCCTCATGGGAGTGGTGCTCCAGCCCTCTGATCATCTTTGTGGCCTCCTCTGGACTTGCTGCAGCACGTCCATGTCCTTCTTATGTGGGAGACCCCAGAGCTGGACACAGTGCTGTAGATGGGGTCTCATGCGAGCAGAATAAAGGGGACGACCACATTCCCTGACCTGCTGGTCATGCTCTGGGTATGGTTGGCATACTCAGTGGTGTTTAATGAATGTGGCTCCTGAGGAACTCAGTATTGATAAACATACTGTCTCAAGGAGTAAAGATGTAACAGCTCTGCCCCACTCCAAAAAAAAAAAAAAAAAAAACAACCACCAAACCCCCCAAACAATCAACCAAAACAAACAAAAAAACCCAAACCCTAAGAAAAGAAGAACAAACAGAAAAAAAATTATAGCATTCAGAAGGGACTTCAGAGAGTCCATAATTTAAAACCAGTATTAATCCATTGCAGGTGATGTGATGCTTTAAAAACAGTGTATAGCTTGCAGCTGGTGGAGGTGTTTCTCCTGCAGTTCATCAGCACGTGGCCAGGAGAAGGAAACCAGGGTGCTACTGCAGGGGGTGTCAGGGTGGGCTTGACAGGTCCAGCTGGTGCTGGGAGGGAAGAGCAGTGCTGGTGCCATCTGGGGCTTTGGTGGTGATGTCTGGGTGGATGGAGGAAGGATTGGAGGTAGCTGCACAACCACTTCTTGCCATGCCATGACAGACTTTTGTACAGACCAAATGTATGTTGCTTTTTGAAAGCTCCCTTTTGGAGTTGCTCATATGCAGCTGTACATGTAAAGGGGTCTTTTTACTATAGACATGACAAAAGAAGAGTGGTTTATCATGTATATCACTTGATACAACACCGAGATACAATAATATCAGTGTTGTGTTTGTTACCTGTTTTAAAGTGACAAATCTACAGGTTGTTTCAGTATTTTCAGTGAGGTTTTTGAAATGTGCAGTGACATACATTTTAAGATAGATAAGTAGATTAGGCAATGGGCAAGCACTCAGGAGATCTGGACTCTGTCCGATTCTCTAGAAACCTTAAATAAATTTCTCAGTCTCTCTGCCTTAGTTCCCCAATGATAATAAAATCATATAGATTATTAAACTAATAATGCCTCTGTTCCTCAGAAGGATGTTCTGAGGGTAACTCAATTAATGATTGTGATGCATTTGTCTGCAGAAGCAGTAAGGGTAGCATACTAATATGACGTAGAGACATGTAATTGCTAATTATTCAATATTGACCTGATCTTTAAAAAGTAAACTCTGAAAGCTGGATCAGATCTTGTGTAAATAAGATACAAATTACAATTTTTTTTTTTATTTTAATTCAAGGGTGTGTTTTTCTTTGTTCATTTTCTCTAAATATAATGCACTGGCTCAAGATATTTTCCATATGAGTTTTGAGACAATTTGACAATTCTCTGATCAAGTCAGTGATCTTTTCGACAGTGTATTTCTAGTTTGTTTTTTTTTTTTTTTTTTTTTAGCTGCATAGCAAATACGGGCCTTTCCCTTAGCTGAGAAGTGTATTTTATGCTATTATTAATTTTTCAGAGGAATAGTTTCTCTTTGCTAGCTGGGAGAGGTAAGGAGGATGCTCACTGAATGCATTCTGCTGCTTTTTTCACCATGGTAGCCCATGTGCTGAAGATTTTATTTAAGCATTTATGTAATACTTAGGGTCAAATGTTTGGACTCTGGGGCAGTTCCAGATGATTTAATTCCTTACTTTCCAACCAAACTCTAGTAGTAAAAGTTAGTGTGTTTTTGATTCTTATCTTTGCACTAGATTTTTCTCCTGAGGGCATGTGAACAGTTTGGAAGATATCTGGCCAAAAATATATATCTGTGTTGCTTTGTTATTCTCCTACACTGTTATCATTCTGGTATTTGTCTGTTTTATTTATTTATATAAGGAATCTACATTTTACATTATATTTCTTTGCTTTTCTAACCTTTTGCACTTCATTTTCATCCAGTATCATACTTGTGGGCATTCGCATGTTGGTTGTTAGAGGCAGCATTGAAAGTAAAGAAAGTTATAAAATTCCCAGTCTCAGAGTCAATACTAAAGGTAACTAGACTTAACTCTTTATCTGTGTTTGCTGGATTTTAATTGCCCAAATCCTACAGGCTGATTGCAATATTTCAGTAAAATTTGTGAGCACCAGGTGCATACAAAATAAGGCAAGAAAAAGATAAGGCCACACTTGACAACCAAGTTTTAATCTTGACTCCAAATGAAGGTGGTTTGGAAAAGGAAAAAAGTATAAGTTACTCCTCTGATTTGTCTGTTTGATATTAAAGAAATTGAGCATTTTTTTCTGAGCATATTGATTTTTTTTTTTATGCACTGCAGAACTGTTTGGGATTTGTTAGGTAGCTTGTCAGGTATCTTACATGCCAGGACTGGGGCTGTTTATTGTTCTCAGATGTCAGGTAAGAGAGGGTATAATTTTCTTTTCTTTTGCCTCAAAGTGCTTTTACAAAAGTATGGTTAGTTTATTTAGATAGTCTTGAAAGAGCAATTCTTCTAAAGGAAAAGAATTCACCTGCATGAAAAAAAAATATAAAAAAATAAATATTTGAGGGGTTTATGTATGGTTTTGGGACAAAATCTGCTGTCAGTTAAGACGTTGTACACCCTGATCACATCCACAGTGGAGTTGCCCTGGATTCATTGACAAGAATGAAAACACAATATGTTCCACTTTCTTCTTTGTATGTTAAAGTGCTGGGGGCTGTGATTACTCCTTTTACAGAGGCAATATCTGACTTCAGTAAAGATAGATAAAATTATTATTTATCTTATCCCCTTCAAATTAGGTTAAATTCCCTATATTGAGTAGTAAGGACCAAAATATTTGGCTGTAATGCACGGTAAACTATTATCCACCAAAATATTAACTTTCAGGCACTCAAATATCTCTGCTTTACATTTCAGGTTTATTGTTTATCATAATGTCCAGTATGAGGAGTTTATGGGAAGGATTTGTTCATTTTTCTGGGGCATGAAATGTTGAACTCTGGCTTGAAGTGATCTTTGATTCCATCTTTCTACTCAACTACAGATATCTTAACTTATCAAATATTCATTTAATTCACATGTAAAACTCTAAGTTTTCATCATCTTCAGTTGTGTGTAATCTGCTGCCCACAGAGCAGTTGAGATAGATGATGCTATGAAGTTCAATTGCTCTTCCTCAAGCTCAAGCTCTTAGCTATGTTTTGGTTTTTTTTCTGAACACTATATGGTAAATTACTGTGGCAAACCTGTATTCAGAAGGGATCAGTACTGCACCACAGCTGACTTAAGAACTGGAAAAGAAACTGCAAGTTTAGTGGCTGAAAAAGCAGTTTGTAGGTGAAGTATTTGCTTAAGTTTGGTATAATGATATAATCTGGGAACAAAGCAGTAATGTGCAAATTTTTTTGCATTCTGAGCAAAATTCAAACCCTCTTGTCAGATTTGGGTTTTAAAAATCCTCTGTCAGCTGTGATGCAGATGAATAGGTAGATTTTCCCAAGCAGCTGTATAAGCCTTAAGAACATTTTTATGATTTAATTATAAATTTCTCAGATGAGACCTTTCTCATATGTTCTAATATAAACCCTTAAGTTTAGCAGTGACAAGAAGCTACTACAGGTTAATTCAAAATGCAGTAAAATTAGTATCAGGTTTACCTTGTGAATAAGGCAAGAAATTTTTAAATATATAATAAATGAAAAGTAAAGTATGTGATAATTAAGACTTATAATAAATGAAAAGTAAAGTATGTGATAATTAAGACTTATAATAAATGAAAAGTAAAGTATGTGATAATTAAGACTTTTACCTAATCAAATTTATCAAAGGCCACCTGAAACTGAAAATTGTTTTTGCAGTCCTACTTGAGATTCACCTGAAAATTGGACCTATTTTGGAATTCTTTTAAAATTGTTTTAATAGTTTGTCTTTATTAAATGTTGAACGATTCTAGATTTTATTGATTCTAGATTTAGGGATGCTTGATGTTTTTGGATAGCAAGCTGTAATATCCAAGATCTTAAATGCATTCGTGATGAAGCTGAAGTGAAATGGCTTTTCATTGCTTCTCTGTATCATCATTTATCTTAGTAGGAAATATGGACATCTAATAATTTTTTGAAAAGTATATTACAAATATGGGCCAACCAGACAACAGAGTATTAAGAAAACTTAAGTTTTGAGATAGAATATTCACTATTGGGGTACTAGAGTGTGTAGGCCTAGAGAAAAGCATGCCAAGACTGGGATTTCCAAAGTACACAAAGGAACAGGAAATCACTGAAGTAGAATAGTCCTCTTGAGACTTTCTCTAAGAGAATAAGGTTTCAATACTTAGCACAATGTTGGTTTCCCCAAAGAACTTTATGATCTGGGGGGCCCTGAGAGAGCTTTGTAGGACTGTCACTGGGGACTGAGGCCAAAGCTTATCCTGTATTGATAATAAATGCAGCTTGACCTCAGTCAAAATCGCAACTGTCTTTTGTCCTCAGGGATTCCAGTGTACAAACTAAAACTGGTAGGGTTATTAGTGAATCTGATTTCTACTGTCTGTAGTGCATGATTTAGTTCACTAATTTGTTTAGAAGAGCCATTTGACCATTTTAGCTGTTGATTGCATTTGGTGCTGTCTGATTCCACTCAGTAATATACAGGTCTTCATTTCTGTAGAGTTCCTTATTCGAGGGGAGGAAACATTTCATCTTATTCCACATATAAAATAAGAATCAGTATTTACAGAAGGGGAAGAGAAAGTAGGCATACCACTGGAAGATGCTAACAGATTTTTTTAATCTCTCTGGAAGAGACAAATAACTGAATGATGTGAAGAGGAAGTGAGAATTTGTGGTGATTTTATTAATTTTTAATTTTTTTTTTTAATTGGAGGGACATATATTCCCAATGAATAATTGATTGACAATGGTATATTCAAATGTTTTTGCTCTTGGTAAAACATATTGATTTTCCCAGGGTAAATACACCTGAAAAGTGGTAAGTTGGAAGGTATCTGTGATGCTACTGTTAAGAGAACACCAGTGTGAATTCCTTCATACCATGAACACAACAGCTCACCTCCTTTTGGGAGGGTCACCTGGTGGCTTTCATGGGGTGGATGCTGCTCTGTGGGCATTTGGAATGAAACAGAAAAAGTACTTTTCATGTAGGTCACTACGTGGAGGAGGTTGTGCCAGAGATGGACAGTGCCCAGGGTAGCAGGTCTGAGGAGCCCTGGGCTGCATGTGCTGAGTGCACATGGAGAGGATGGTGTCACTGAGGTGTGTCTGGTCTACCCTACAGGAACCATCAGTAGTTTTTGTAACACATGTACGGTAAGGTTGTTCTTTCTGTCTTCTGCAGCCATTTGTGCAGAATTTCTGTATCTCCCAGTCGCAGTAAGAGTTCAAAAACTTCGTGGATGCCTCGTGAAAGGGCATATTGCTGGTGAATATGATAGATTTGGGAGGTATCAGTGGCAGGTGTCATGTAAATTTTCTGTGGTTTCCAGTAACTTGTCCAGTATTTCCTATCACTCTAGGCTGCATTTCATCACCTGATACACAAAGGTAAGTTTGTTTGTTTTTTAAGAAATGAACGGAGTCTGTACTGTATTTTTGGAATTACCAGGAATAGTCTGTGGAAATTAAATATATAAAAATTGTCATCACAACCCAAAAATTAGTTCTGTGTTTCAGAATCTGCATCCTTTTCTAGGAGGCAAAGGGAAAAAAAAACACAACCAAACAAAAGAGAATAATTTAAATTAGCTAAACCCAGTTTTAATAGATATTTGTGGGAGGAAGAGCAAATTTAGGTTCTTCAGTAGCGTAATAAGGTGCCTCAGAAATTGTTGTCTCATGTAGTTGAACACCATTTTATTTTATTTTTTTGGTCTGATCCAGGCTGTAACATTTTTTTTTTTGTTTGGTCATAGCTGATTCCTCATAAGCTCCATGCATTAGTATTCACTCAAACAATGTAAAAGTAGTGGAGGAAAAAGTAAAATTACCCTCTTAACTGCAATAAATAATTAGCTAGATTTTAAGACATAAGAATAAGATAGAGGTAGTGCCAAAGGTCTGTCAGAATTCAAATAATTATCTACATTTATAACTTCATGGTGAAATTTTGCAAGAAATTCAGATTTCATCTGCAGAATTGTTGCCCAGGGGAATTCTCTTCAACAATCTTAAAATTACTTGAGTTTGAAAAGTATAAATGAATTCTAAAGAGCACTTTCTAAAAAAGTATGTTTCAAGTGAGTTTCAGTAATGAGAACACAGAAACAGAGACTGAATTTGTCTTAGTTTTATTTTTTTTACTGGATTGTGAAAATCCCTTTTCCTATACTCCTGTCTGACCAGTGAGGATAAAATTTACCTCATTACATGTTGTTTCACATGTTGGGAAAATCTTTGTATAGAAGAAAAGCAGATTTGGTCTCTTATTTGTGATGTACTCAGAGTCATGTGACTTAATCACTTTGCATAGCAACAGGAACAGATAATCCCCTTGGAGCTTAAGGAAGTGCTCCAAAATCAGGGTATGATCTTGCAGTCCTCAATTACTTGATTACTTGACCAAAGACCATCAGCCCTATTTTTAAAGATTGGTGCTGGAAGGTATAAAAGCAGCTAGTGGGGTGTTCAGGTGGTTTAGGCACTTAGGAAAACTTTACTTACCAGCTGCTTCTTTATACACTCACAGACTTTTCCAGACATTCCCCAGTGTGTGTTAATATGGGATTATGAATGGGAAGCCTTATTTTATTCCAACCTAAGTATGTTCTTGATTAAATGTGAGGATGTGGATCGACCAGTTCTAATTCCTAAATGGATCAAAGAAAAGTGGAATGGACCTCCTCTTTGAGAAGCAGAGGGGATCTCCAGTGGTTTGACTGGGTTCTTCTCCTCTCTCCAGCTTGTTTGCTGAGGATGTATGGATGCAGCAGAGAGGAAAAAGTTATTACCCAACTGGCTTCCAGCTTTTTGATTTGTTGGTTGGAGCAGCACTACCCCCTAACTGATAAGAGAGTTCTTGTTTGTATTTTGTTTCCCTATCTGGGAATATCTTGCTAAAGAGGGAACGCCTGTTTTTTGTTCTGCAGAATTGTTGTAGTGAAGTCTGTAGTAGCTCTGATGTTCAGAAGTTCACCAACCCCAGACACATAGGGGCCCTCCACAGTGCCTTCCTCTCTCCAAACTCCTTTGAGCAACAGGCCGGGAGCATAGAGAGTGGATTTGGACTTAAGGCTTTTGCTCACATTATAAAACTTGCATTGCATTTGCAGAAATGGGGGAATTGTGGAAGCACATTTTTAAACTTGGGAACAGGTTGTGGAATATTGTTCTTATGCTGAGCTCAAAAGCACATACTACTGAAGGGGGTAGAGCTTCATGGATGTTAAGCCTCTGTGAGGAAGAAAAGTTGATGGTTGTGGGGTTTGTTCTAGACACTGTAGGTAAACTGCATTTTAATTTTATTTTTATCATTTGTGGGTGGAGTATCTGAAACTGAAGATACCTCCTAATCTAATTATTGAAGAATCTGAATACCTGAACACAAATTAAAAAAGCTACACAGGATTTCTCTTTGCTTAGGCTGCTTAACAGCTTATGTTTGAAGAATGATTTCAGCATCTCAGGTCTAGAATGGAATACCAATAACCAACTCAGACTGAAAAATGTTGCTTTCACTGTCTTTTAGTGAGCAGCAGCAGCCTGAAAAATCAAAGCATCTGTGCCATCTTCCCTGTAGGAGCATGTGTAACCACTGTGCAGTAGTTTGCAGGCTAAAATACATACTGCCCAAACTGGGCGAACAATTTTGTAAGTTGCCTTTATACATATTTATATGAGTGAATGAATTATTAGAGTGTCTTGCTTCTCTTTACACTTCATAGTTGAAATTTATGCCTATATGATCGGGTATCCATTACACTCTGACATTTCACTGCTCAGTCACTTTCCCAGAGGATAATTTATTTATTCTTTTTATCTGCTTGTTTATAAAAGGAGTATAGAAGGGAGTTTTACATAAGGGAAAATGAGGGTTTAGCTGCAGGGAGGAAATACGGAGCATAAGAGAATAGCTAGAAACCCTGCAGGCTAAGAGGATGCTCTGTTTCATGGTGTTGTTACATCCTTCAGTGGTACATCAATACTATATTATGTCGGAAGCAACCCCTGCAGTTTCCCAGCCAGAGTGTCTTGTGAAGTTTCTGAGTCAGCAGATAATGGAGACAAATTTGGGATTTGAGAGAGTCCTTAAAAGAGACTTTATTCTTTTCTTTAAATTGGCATAAAAATAAACAAAGCTTCCTAAACCCACTTTTTTGGTCTTTCTATATTTAATTTCTTTTGTTCTTATTCAAGTGTTATTTTTGTCACACTTTTTTAAAGTCTGGTCTCTTTAGGTTTTTATACCATTCTCATCACTATTGTTTCTGAGTGCATTTAAATACTGTATAAAATGACATGACAAACATCTGTCACATGTTGCTCTTTCATCCTCTCCTCAGGGAAGAATCATGCTTGCAGTGCTGTATTTTTTAAGACCTTTGTTGTTGCTAGTTTTTTTGTTTTGTTTTGTTTTGTTTTTTTTTAAGCTATATAGATGCTGCTGCAACTTTATGTTGGAGCAGGATGGTTTAAAAGAGAATCTTTTGTACTGGAAGGAGAAGGAGGTGAATGTCTCCCCCATAAATATGGGAAAGGGTGGCAATACTCAGCCTCTTGTCAAAACCTCCTGATATTTTTGTGGGGCTTTTTGAGGCACGCTGTGAGATATTTGTGGGAAAGTTAAAACGGAGGACTTGGTTTTGCCTTTGGTTCAGCATGTGATAGAGACAGCAGCTGTCCTGATTTGTGTTCGTGATCCACTTCCAGCTTCTATGATATTTCATCTCTTAGACGAGCCCTCCCCCCTCACAAGTGACAAGCAGACACAGTCTGCAGGTACCATCAGGCATCCTGAGCACTGTGTTGCAGTACTAGCCTTCACTGTGGTGGTGGAATGTTTTATGGGAATATCTAGGCAAGGAAAGAGTTCTGCTTACTGAGTATGACATTATCTCAGGCAGTAGATCAAGACAAATACTCTTGGAATCAGAGTTGCCTGGACGGCTCTGCTACACTGACTGATTTGGTAGGAGCCTAAGTCTGCAAATTCACATTAATGGGCAGAGAGGGATCATTGCAAGGGACTTCCCATGCTCTCAGGGCAGCTGGCTGCAAGCCCTGCTTGTTTAGTTCTAGCCAACAACTCTTGATTGCCTTGGAAGATGTGAAAATGGTTGCTTGAGTCCGGGATGAAGAAACTACTGGAGTGGGCAATTCTTCCATCTCCTTTTAAAAAGTGTACAGAAAATACATGGTCCACCATTAACAGAAACAGCTTCAATTTTTCTGACCAATTGCATGATTTCAGAGCTACATTTAAAAGATTGTCTCATTTCCTTTGCCTGTTTTCTCAGGACTTTATAGGATGTCCTGTAACAACACTAATTTCTGTGTGAAGGTTACTTTTACTCAGTAACATTCTAGGTGACTGTGCAACATCACGCCTGGAGTCACAGAGGCATCAATTCTGGGCATGTGGATTTATCAGGGAAGGTTCAGCTGAGTCTGGCCTTTCTTGGATGTGTGTTTCATCTTAGGATTCAGTTTTTTAGTCTAGCAAGACTATTACCATCACACAATTGACTCCACCTCATAGTTACCATGTCACTTTAATAGATGGGTTTTCTTCAGGAAGGCCACAAGTTTTGGAAGTTTTGTGTGTTGTTTTTTTAGCTCAAGCATACCTTTTACAAATATGCACCCTCTTGATTTAATGTCCTTAAGGGATGAGAAATTCATGATAGGTGAAGTGTTCCATAGCTAATTATTCAGATTCTTAAAAAAACTTAATTATTTCTAATAGAAGTTTCTAGCTTCAGTTTCCAGTTGTTGAACTTTGTTAGGCATTTGAATGAAAATTAAAGAACTCTCTAGTGTCAAAAATACCTTAATACTTGTATCTGGAGAGGAAGACTAAATTGCTTCTTAACCTTCTATGTGTAAACTACACACCTGAACTTTATTCAGTAATATCCGTTTTCCAGCTCTCCAGTTGTTTCTGTAGCTTCTTTTGAACCCTAATTTATCAATATCTGCTCAAAATACAGACACCAAAGCTGAGCCCAGTATTCCACTAATGATTTTATAAGGCCAGAATGTGACGCTGCTACCAATTCTGAGCACTGTTTGAATGCTCTCCTGATCCGTGCATCGTGATCCGTGTAAGTGATCATTTTCACACTGGACCACTTTTTCTTATCCACCACTTTGTATAGTTTCTTATTCTGAGACGCAAAGAGTGATAGAATTTATGGCAAATTAGGCAATAAATCTGTGTGAGCAGAGCTATGAATTGTGAAACTAGACCTTGTCTCCTTAACTTGTGTGCTCCAGAATGCGTGTGTGTATCACGCACAGTTACTTTCAAAGTCATCAGTGTGACACGTGAGAATAACCGTTTCAATAACTGCAGTGGGGAAAAAAGGCAGAAGTCAAATGTCTAACATTTTTTTTGCAGTGGAAAAAAAATGATTCCGTATTAACAGGTATCTATCAGAAAACAGAATACTGTCATTGTGAAGTGATGCCCTTTATTAGTAACCCAGACATTAGCAGTGACTTAAGCCACTCTTAGGCACAGGCAGTTCTGTGAGGTATGTTAGGAAAGGAAGAAAAAATTATGCTAGGGAATTAAATAATTGAGTCAACAAGATTAGGTAGGGCTCTTAATCATGGTTTCTCTGTCACAATTTTGAGAGGGTAGTGAAGCAGTTAGTTTGCTGTGTCACAGTCAAATGCCACAGCTGGTAAAGGGAAAAAAAGAAAAGTCCATGCTCTTCCCAAAAGGACTGAATGTATCTGGCAACAACCACTCATCCAAGTGAAGGGAATAGAGCTGTCAGACCACTTAGGAAATCCATACTGTAATTCCTGGATTAGGCTGGGGATATCTTGGACTTCAGCCTCAGCAGGTTGAGCTTGGCATTAGCTGGACAATGTAGGATTCTTTGAGCTGCCCTTTTCTCTTAGATGTGTCCAGTCATCTTGGACAGCTTTGTAGAAGATACAAACATACGGCAGGTTTCAGCTGTCCTGGGAGATAGTGTGTGATCTGATCTGATAGCTTGTGTGGATGCACCTTCTGGCTGGACACCTCGGTGGTCAGCATGCAGAGAGTAAGTCTTGATTACCTTCCCATGACTAAGCACATCAAGATCGAATAACACAGAAGGAGATATAAGGGAAGATAGTAGTTCAGGGGACAAGTAGGTGAGTCTGCCACTCATGGGGAGTAAGAATGGATAGGACTGACGAGATGAAGAAGAGAAAATGTGGTCAAAGGAGAATAGTACTTGGAAGAATATAGGGTGGTAATAGGGAGAGAGATTTGAAGAATAGTAGGATTCGCAGAGGGCAAAAAGGATATGTGGACAGAGAGATGTGAAGGGGGTTGGTCAGACACAGCGTGTAGTGGCAGAAGATGGGAATGTGAGCCTCAGTGTTGCTAAACTGGAATCACTAAATACCGACTCCTTCATCTGATTGGCACACTAACCCCTGGGGCTTCATTTGCATGGCTTACGTACCAAAAGGATGTGATTTGCTGGGGAAAGTTATTTCATCTATAAAAAGCAATTTAAGAAGCAGACTATCAAGAAGGTGCTTAAGGCATGAAGTATGATATGGCAGATAGGAATACAGTGGCTTAGAAATATAAACAAGACAAATTTAGCAGCATTATTTCCATTTGTAAATGCTTTACTAGAGCACGTGTCAGTATGACAAGTAATGTTTTTATGTCTTATCACAGTGGTACTCTGCACATTTATTCTGAGCAAAGAGTAAACATAAATAACTAGGGTCTCAGATAGTGTGGGGTTTTTTAACTCTGACTTTTCAGATGAGATACGAAACTGCTGCAGCGGGGCCCTGCTGGAACGTGTCTGATGGTTTTTATTTCCCTGCTTTCTCCTTCAGTTTGGCAATAGTCTGTTTTATTGTCTTGGGTCTACCAGTCTTTGAGAATGAAGTTTGCTACCCTAAAGTTGCTATCTGCATTTTGAAGAGAGACTTAGGAACTCCAGTCCTTTCACAAGATACCTAAACAAAGGTGGCATTTACATATATAGGTATGTATTTGTATGTACATACATTAGCCTATATTATTTATATATAATAGCCTAATGACTAGATCCCTTGCCAGGAAGTGGGAGGCCCAAGTTGCAAATTCTCTTCTCCGTAATGAGATTTCAAATGTCATTTGCTACCTTCTAAGTAGATATCTTCACTCTAGATGCCAGATTCACTAATATGATGTAAAAACCACTCTACACCGTACTTTTGAAATGATATGAAAGTGAAGAAGTGAATGCAGGCTGGTCTGCTTTCTCATTGCTTAATTTTCTCTAATTTTGCCCTTAAAGGGTGAAGTCATTGAGATAAAATTGTCTCCTACAGTTGTTTATCACATACAATGGGGGTGTCATCCCAGTTGAGATCTTTTCATTCTGAATCATTTTTTGAGACAGTTAAATAATTTGCTTGGTATATGAACTTATCAAAAGCCTAAACTTAAATGTTTAAGACCATCCAACCCACTGTTCTATATATAAATCAACATAAGAAGAGTGTCTTACTAAACTGTGTGTGGTAGGTGGTTACTCTTCTGAGATTTGGGAATAGGTCAGAATTTGCTAAACCTAATTTGTCATGGAGAGAATTAACACAATATCTGTGGGAAATCTAAACTATGCTTCTTATCTCATCTTTTATTATCATTTTTTTAGCATATCACTAAAGAAGCATCAGAAGTATATGTTTAAGATTAAGCTTTTTTTGGTGTTACCAAGGATTGCAAAATTTAGTTCTTATTAGTGAATCAGAATCTTTTGCCTTAGGCAATTGAAGTTAGAACATCCAGCAATCCTTTTTCCTCTGAGTGATGTCAGAATTACAGTCAGCTCCATTCCTCTCATTCTGTGAGTTCCATGTGAACTGAGGTCATGCCATCATTCACTGTGGTGACTCGCTCTCTTGACTTTAAGATCAGATGAAGAGTTACTCAGAACCTTGGCCATTGGTGGCCAGATGTATTTAGTCTTTCACATTCCTCTGGTCTTATTTGGAGAGTCATCACTGAATGAAGCTATGATGAATCATCTGCTCACATTTGATGTGGTCTGGCAGGAACGCTGGGGAACTGGGGAATGCCAGAGTGGTGAATTAGTCTTGATCTATGGCTGATATCTCCTGAATATGGGGTCAATAATCAGCCTGGGGATAGCACATGACTCCTATTAGCATTCCATACCTGGATTAAGGCTTACAGTAAGCACATTGAGCATGCTGTACATTTGCTATAGTTGGGGGGTTGTGTAAACAAATCTCTAGAAGTGGCACAAAAGCCACCATCCATAGTGGGACAGCCACTGTACAGCTGCTTGGTGAGCTTTTGGGGTGGAGAAATCACTGCCATATTTCAACACCTAGTTGCACAGTTTACCAGGCATGCCATTTTTATGTAAATAATAAGGTTGTAGCAAGTAATTAAGTTCTTACTCCAAAGTTATGATTACTGTTTAAGCACCAAATTATTCGCAAGCGGCACAAAGAATTATAGATATGTGCAGTTCTGAATTTTCTTCATTTTCAGCAACTGTGAGTTCTTTTGTGACTCTGCCGTGTACTGCTTAGTGCACAGGCTTATATTAGGTCAGATTTTGGAATATAGTATCTTTCACTGTGGGAAATAAGCAGCATAGAAGGAACTTACAGTTTTGAGAAAATTGAGGCTTACAGGGCAAAGTTACGTTTTATGCTGCTACTGCAAACTGAAAGACAGCACGTGAAGAATTGTCTGGAGGCTGAGATTGAGGTTCAGTTTCATGCCCACATCTTTTTTATGGGAAGAATAGCTTATAATAAAAATTACTAGCTTAAATGCCATACAGACTGGGTTTACACCATACTGATTGTAGTCTGTCTACTTAGACGATAAGCTCCTTAAGATATAGGCTTTTTCTTCACACAGCAGCAATTGTTATGGGGCCTTGATCTCGGGAGTGTTTTGTGCAGGCAGTATAGTACAGTCTGTAATGATACCTGAATAGCCAGGCTACTTAGTGAAACTCCTTCCTTCCATGACACCATAAAATACTTTTTGCTGGAAGTCTACTATATATAGAACTGTGAAGTGTTTAAAAATGAGCTCAGAAACTGCCCTGTGTGGGTGTGAAGTGTCCTCATTTATTTTCTTTTCACCTGGAATGCACCTGGTTGGTTTAGCCCTGGTTGGTTTACGAATTTTTTTCTATGGCTTAATCTTTTGTTTTGTAGCACAGATTTATTTTGGAAACTTACTATAACCATTTAATTACAGTTTGTAATTCAGTAGTTGATTCTTGACTATCTACCAGAAGTTACATAGATGATAAGAGCGGTAGGATGCTAAAAGGGATGGCTAATTATCTACACTGTTTCTAAAATGAGTTTTCTAAATGGCTAAATTATTAGCAGCACTTCAAAGCATTCTTCTTGAAGGAAAAAGTAAATCTGCTCATGAAGTCTGTCTCCAGCCAAAAACGCCTATTGAATTTAAAGTTGATATGTCAGTGAATCAAAAGAATGTACTCCTAATCTGAACACCCAGCATTTTATAAAAGTTATGGAGTTAAGGGTACATAATAATATTTGCAAACTGGCCTTAATTGGAAGTTCCTATGTCCAAAGTTTTGTTTTGGGATAGACTGAGCTTCTGTGAAATTTAGCTGATGTATTTGGTTTTTAACACATGGCGATTTGTTAATATTAATATTTGTTAATATTGTTTCTTTTAAATCTGTTGATGTTGATTTAGATATTAAAAAAATGAGGCAGAAGAAATTAATTTACCTCTACTTAGGCACTTCTGTGGTTTCTCTTCAGTCAGTAAGCCTTACATTGTGTAATCCATGTTTAAGCAATCACAGATGCATAGTTCAGCACCTATATGGACTAAAAAGTTGTGTTAACTTTCTGCTTTACAGGAGGCATCTCACCCCGGGTCATTGGCAAGTGGTATCTAGTTTTGGGAAATTTGATACAGTTAAAACATTGTTCTCACATTTCTTATCTGTAGGGACCTTTCCTGCTCCCATCAAAGGGAAGAGGACTCACTCACTTAACTTCAGGCAGAGTGTGTTTGGCTGTTCGTAGCTTTTAGTTCCTCATTATGTTTTTTTATTTTGGAGAGGAGCAAACAAACTTTAGAAACAGCAATCAAAAAGCAAACAAAAACAACACCAAACAAACAAACCCCCCCACAAACAACAGCAACAAACACAGTTTGGAGTTTTTTGTGGTTTTTTGTTTGTTTGTTTTTACTGAGAATTAGTTATGTATTTCCATCTGCCAGGTTAAAAAATTCAAATACATTGTTAGACCTAATGGATAAATCTGATGCATCAAGAAAGAATTCAGATTACCAAAAAATTAATGGGCAGTGTCTGTACCATTGTATTGGTGCCTCTGAGGGAAAAGATTCACTAATGGTGAAAAAATTGGCATTCACTTTTTCTGTGAAAGGAAAAAAATGCCCTTTATAGTAGCAGAATTGTAGTTTGTGATTCTCCAAAGTTATACAAGAGAAAGGACTTTTATGGAGAGATTGTCAGACAACTACTATACCAACAAAAAAAACCCCACAGAGTGTTAGCCATGCTTTGGGCACACAGTTTCTTCTTCAGGTTTCTTTTTATATATCACAATTTTTTTTAGCTTGAAAAGCAAAAATATGAAGTCTGACTTTTCACTTCTTTTCTTCATCTTGCTAAATGAGAACCTCATACTCACTAAAAGGAAAGCAAGCCAGTGTGTGAAGAAAAATGCCCACCCCTTTCTCTCTAAAATTCATATGGCAGAGGGTCCTGAGAGTTCTCAGTTTCTCAGAGCTGTATAAGGGTAGGCAGCTTTCAGTCTCATACAGTGGAACTCATTGCAGTTATGAAGTCATCCAAAGAGGCACCATGTTTGCACTGCAAGAGACAGGGTTTTATATTCTGAAAAATATGAAGAAAATATTTAGCAATTCAAGGGAATGAAAGAGTAGCCAATGAGTTGCTGTGTAAGCTGACCACGAGGACAGTGTCTGGAGAGAATTCCCACTTCTCCCTCTGCACCTGCATTGCAGTAGTACCTAGTTTTTAATTACTTTTCTCTAAAAATCTGCTTTGGTCCCTCCTGAAAGCAGGATTCCAGGTGGTAGAGGCAATTGATATAATTTGGTATAAGAGGTGTCCTACTCTTAGGTAAATGTAAATAGTGAAAAAAATATGACAAAAGGAATGATGCAAATAACGAAACTCAAAAAGATCCATAAACCACACTAATTTAGCATGACATGTGACCAGTCAAATCTAGGCAAGAAAGAGTCCAGCTGTACAAAACAGAAGTGTCCCTTGTGATGAGAGATGAGCAACACATATTGGGTGTGCTGCTGATTTTGAGAACAATCATTCTATTTTTGGACTGTTGTGGCCAGCTATGGCACAATACCTCTTAGGGAAGGCTATTACAGTACTACCCATTATTTCAGCTATACTTAAAATTCCACCAGCATTTGCATGATAAATCTATTTCTAAAGGCTACAACGAGGCGGTAAATGTTCATTCGGCAACAATGACAGCTGCGATTAGCCATTTAAAAAATTTAGAAATAGAAGCAGAAGTTAATGAAAAGAGTCTTGGATTCTGTTACTTGTATACAGGAATTTAGAAGGTGCACAAGCACTGCAGGGATGGGAAATGCCGCTGGTGTAACTTTGTACAGAACACAGAGCAATGGCTCTGTCTACCCTATTCTGCCAGAAAGCTAGCATGTCTTTGAGACCACAAACCTCTGAATATCCAAATTCGCTGAACCATTAGAGTCCCAACTAGAGTGCCATGGAGGCATGGAGTACTGAGGACCAAGCAGGAGGTTTGAACAACTACAGTTGCCAAGAAGAGCCTGATTTCTGAGGCTGAAAGGCTAATGCCATCACCCTTCCCCCTGTGACTTTACACTCTCTTGCTAGTCTTTTCCAAGGCCTCATTTGGCACAGATGACAGATCCCAGAGGACACCTGTGTCTATTCTTCACATGGGAAAAGTGCAGCTGGCACCACAACTTTGCCAAAGCCTCACTTGTGTATTGAACTCATCACCTGGGAATTTTCCAGCAAATGGGTCACCAGTGCTACATTAGGGCAGAAAAGCTGGAAGAGGTTGCATGGTTGAGTACAGCTGCCCTTGCTCATGGATGATACCTGCTTCTGCACTGAATAGAAGGTTTTATAGAACTCGCTGGTTTTGCCATTCAGTTCATGTTCTTAGGTCGGGCTGTCTGTGGGACAATTCTCATCTCTCTGGAGAGGACACAAGTGAAACACCTGGTGTGTCCATGTAGGTTCAGGCTTCACCTTTGGTAGGCTTGCAGTGCACGGAGGTGTGTCAGCAGTATGAAGGGCCAGCTTCTCTCTGGAAATGTTGTCAGATCTTTCTTGGCACGGTCCTCATACTGCAACAGACACCCCTTATGCCTGAAACACTTCAATCTGTAATCTTTGCATTGGGACAGCCAGTCCTCCTCTTCCTTCTTCTGCCAGCAGGCTGCAGCTCACAGACATGACTCAACTATTCGTCTTCAGGCCATCACCACCTGATAGTTTTCTGAGAGCCCTCTAAATGAACCATACACATTTGCCAGCTGACATGGAGGAGGGCTTGTTCCAGCCCAGATCATGCAGGAGAAAGTTCTTCCTCACTCCTACTGGACGGCACACAGGATTAGGGCATTGGGGAGTCTGGTTTTGGGTCTTGTATTTGGGAGACGGAGGGTAAGTTGGGTTACCTTTAGGCAATTTTAAAGGGAGCAGATCTGAGTTTGTAGTCACGTGAAGGCAGGGACGAGGACAAGCTGGGCTTGGAGAACGGAGTCTTTTTCATGAACTGGACCTAGCACCTTAGAAGTTTTTTTGCTCAGAGAAAGAGCAGGTTATTCAAACTGTCTAGAAGGAAATGTGTCTGCTCAGCTACTGCTTGTGTGAGTCTGACCCACCTGTGGTCAAGACAGTCAGTTAGGAGTGACAGCCTTGACGCTCGCTTTCTTCACAGAGTCATCAGGCAGAGTGGCTCAGTGTGACGGATTCTCCTGTGTCCCACTACTTCTCCAGCAGAAATCCAGGCTGCAGAGGGCACACCGACCATGTAACATCACGGACTCCTGGCTCCAGTAGGCTTGTACAGTTGCCACTAAGCCATAACAAAGATTACCAAGAGGGTGGATGAGCAGGAAGCAGAGCTGCAGCAGGACCATGTAGGATGGGGGTCTGGTGCAGCTGTGAGCTGCTAAGGTGGAAGAACCTGGTGGGGCATAAGGAGTTCCTGTCACTTCTCACTCCAGACATGAGAGTTTGACTGACAATTTTTCTGGGAAACTCCATAATCACCAGTTCTGTGGAGACAGCCAGGCATCCCACACTACTTCCAAGCCCAGAAGGTGTTTACGGTGCCTGGTCTGCTGGCTCAGGGAATCAAGGAGGCTTTGGAGGGGGCACCTGCAAACCCTTGGTTACCAATAATGGAACGTCCATAGCCTTTGGTCAGTCACAGTATTTGTTTTTTAAAATGGTGGTGGTGGTGGCTTTCACTTTGGTATTTGGAGATGCTTGGTCACAGAACAGTAATTCTGATTAAAGTTGAATAAATTCTAATTTAATGAGGAAATGGGCAGACTGATGGACCATTATAATAGGGCAGAAAAGACTAGAAATCTTCATATTTTTAGTGCATTTCAACAGTCATATGCTGATGCTGTAGATACTTTTTTGTCAGGTTGCCCTTAAGAACAGAGAATATTTTAATTCTCTTTCTCTCTGTCATCAGCCAGAGGGATGAAGCCCAAAGACTGCCCCTTGATGCATGTAATTTTTCTGAACTTCAGGCCTCACTCACTAAGGATGGCCAGTTTTTCAGTCGTGTGTGGCAGGACCGTGCCTGATCTTATCTGGTTCTAGTGAACAAGGGTGGCCTGTGTGAAAACGTGTATGGGGCAATTCAACTGGTGGTCTCTGAGTGTGCCTGGCTGCAACAAGAACAGCTGTCTCACTTTGAAATGTCATCTCTATTTGCTTATTAGTGTCCCATTGTGGTAGTTAATCCACAGAGTTTAATATGGTTCACTTTCAGGTCTGTTCCTTGCCAGCAGCTCTTCTATATAAGGTTAATACAGTTGCCTTGCACTTGTCAAAATGGAAAACAAATGTGATAACAATTAAAGCTTATTTTGCAGTGTACAGTATGAGTACTCAGCGTCCTTTTGGAGGAGTCTGAACTTTATGACTGCCTCAGCCATCCTATGGAGTTTAATTGCCACTTGTCCCAGGAACGGGGGGCAATTTTGGGATGAACTTTTAGTTTCTTACAGAGGCATGTGGAATTTGGCATGGTCTGGGAGAGCCTTACTCTGCAGGAAAGCTGCTGTACTGAGGAAAGACTGAATGTTGGCAAATGTGTGGCTGGTATTTTCTGGGCAAACCTGTGGACTTGGTGGGCATCTGGGATACTTGCTGCTGCTCCTTATGTTGAGTGCTTAGTAACCCTGTAGCTGCCCATGACCCTGGTGATGGATGCAGCTTCCCTAAGTTGTGGCTACAAAGTTCAAACAAGAATTTTCCTACGTTAAAAAAATGTGTTTTGGATGAGCTTGTCTTTGCACATATTTCAATACCATCTCACTGGCAGTGCCATTGAGCAGAAGCTGATGACTGTTTGAAACTCTGGGCACTGTGGTCACTGGAAGGGATCATAGATGCTGCTTGAGGCACTAAAAAATTGCTAGCTTTGCCAGTAATGAAGGCGAGTACTTACTTCCACTTTTACATAATGGGAGTTTCTGTTCTTTAGCAGAAGTAAGGCACCAACATGTCCCAGGATGGACATGCTGGAGCTCTGCTCGTGTGTGAGGAGTACCTGGTTTTACTTGTGGAGTTTGTACGTCACCACAGAGTTTTTTGAAACCTGAGTGTGTGATGGGTTTATATTCCTCATCATCATAAGGGTCATGTATTTCCTCCTGTAGAGTTCAAGGGGGAAAATATATCACATCTAGACCCTTGCTTGTTACTGCATCTCTTAGCTTTACACAACTTCACTGGGGAATTACAATCAGTACAGCAATGGCCTTGCAAGCCTGACAGATCTGCTGACAGTGTAAGACTTAAGAAGCCCTTAAAATAAACCCACTGCCTACCATTGCAGCACTGATGATTGCACTTTTCCATTTGTCTGGGTCTTCTTGGAATCTTTAGCTCCTTCCTGTTTTTACTGAACCTTGCAACCTGTCCTGGCAGAGTAATGCAGCATGATCAGTGTGAAGGCAGGAGGGCACTGACAAACTGAGCCCTTCTAGGTGGATAATGTGAAACAGGCAGAAGGTAAGACAGCTGGGAGGAGCACACTAAATTGTGGAGTATCTGGGGATCTGGAAAGTCTCCCTTCTTTGATGTAGTACTGAGACACTGAACACAAGGTCAGTAATGGAGACATGAGTGGGCAGTGGTAACCCACAGCTCTCCCCTAAGGTTGTACATACCAGTGCAGTGCAGGTCCAGGCAGTTCACCCCTGGTGTTTTACTGGACTCTTTAATATTTAGTGAGGGTGGTAGAAATTTTAGAGAATTAGGGAAGTAGTAGGTTTCCTTACCTTTTTGCTTCAGATTTCTTAAGGCAAAGTGAGAATTTACAGTCATGTGTCTTTAAGTTTTGAGAATAATCATGAGATACATAGAGCCAAAAGATAGCCTAAGAATTTCATCTGGCATGGGAGGGAGGTGTCAGCTTAATGTTCTCAAGGTGTTCAGTTAGAGCCAACTCTTCCAGTTTCTGATTGAATGGCTTAAACGTTGCTTTATGTTAAATATTTAACACTTGCCTGTATATTAAAGATGGGTAATGGCCAAGTCTTTTCTTCCTTTGAAAGTGGCTCTGTCTTTTCAACTGTGCTGAACATGGTAATTTTGAGGCATAGTAGGTGACATTAGAGCAAGCTAACAAATAACACACCTATGGGGATGTAAGCAGTTATTGCCAGCATAGGTACTAGTTAATTCTGCTAGGGCAGCATGGTGGCACCTTTAGGTGTGTGCAGTCTGGAGACCTCTAGATGCTGTTTTGATTTCCTTGTGTAAAGTAAGATGCCTGTGACATGTCAGGAAGCTGTGCAGTCAAATAAGGTTTCCATGGCTTTTTCACATGGATTTATTAAATTGCCTTTTTATAGCAAGTGGGTAGCAGGACATCTGTACTTGACAAAGGGAGTTTTGAGGACAGACTAATAATAACTGTTCAGTGTTTGTATAGAGCCTTCATTATTATTGTCTTCTAAAATGTGAGAGCATCGAAATTCTTGGGGTTTATCAACTATTATTAAAATTTAGTAAAGCAAAATATTGGGGTGTGGGGCCAACTCTGACATCTTCGTTTAGTATGGCTGTAGTGTTAGATCAATATTTTTTTTCAGAGAGAAGGAAAAAAATTGGCCAAATTTGTACAAGGTAATTACCATGAAAACAGAAAAAAAAAAATCTTGGTCCTAAATACAGGGAGAGTGATATTTTAAAGAGCTAATGACTGTTCTTTATGACTAATTTTTCTAATAAAAATCTAGACTCAGAAGGGGAAAAAAGGGACCAGACCTAGTCCTGGATGCTGTTACATGCAACCCAAAAACTAACTTGTAGATTAAAATTCCTACAATATCATTATGCTCAGTAATACAATAGTGTGGATTTACTGTGTTTCCCTTGTAAATGCCCTTTGGAAAGTACTGAAATATGATTCAGATAAGTTACTGCAACAGTTCTGATAATTTTCTGGGTAAATATTCTGTATCTGGAAATTTCCATACAAGGTAGTTTAGCTGCAACCATGAGGAATTAGATAGCAAGAAGTTCATATGTGCAATTGTGGAAGTTTATGAACTACAATACAATCTTAATCAGAATCTATAAATAGGAATGCTTAAAAGTGAAAAATATTTTCTCTTCTTTAAGATGCCCCTACTAAATCCACCTTAGGCAGCCTCACAGCACAGCATGAAATGGGATCTGCCTCAGGTACTGAGTTATATTTACTTTTAAAACACTTCCATAAAGAGCACTATAGTAGATCCTGTGTGCTAAAAAGGAGAAGCTGTCCAAAGTTAATGCTCTGTAGGAGATCTTACCTAGGGCACACTCAGACACAAAACTTCCATCTCACTGCTCAGTGACCCTGATGCTATCAGGTGCTGAGTACCTTCAGGTTCCTTTGCTGTTGGTGGGAAAAGACCTACACACCTCAAGATCAGGCCTTTGGTCTGCAGTATTTGCACACTCATGCTGTCACTGTGTGCAATGGGATGGATGCTTATACTGACATCCAAAGACTGACACTGCAGGTGTACTGGAAATATTATTGATAGAAGCTCAAGGAGCATTCCCTTTGCTTACAGGGTAAGAAAAGCTTTAAAGCTTCTCTGGTATTTCCTCATGAGATTTCATGCTAATATTTATGGCTTTTTATTTTTTTCTGTGCTTAACATTTTCTAGCTTTCGGCTGAGTTACTGGTGCTGGTTATCTCTTGGAGACAACTCCCCCTGTCTCTTTTCTCAAAGACACTTCATAGCCTGCAGTCTCCCCAGGTGCTGTGATCCCCAGTCTCCCGTCAGTGCCCCACTCCCCCAGACCCCTCAGCTCTCATGTTCCCTGCCCCAGCCATCAGAGCCCATGGCCTCTCCCTCTGTGGGCCTCTGCAGCTTCCCCAGGGTACCAGTGCTCAAAAACAGGACTAGAGGAAGTGATCACTGTATGCAGTCAATGTTCTCTGCACTGATCTGCTCGAGATTTCTGTTCTAATGTATTTTCCTCTTCAAAAGGCTGATCAGTAAGTGTGGCAATTCCTATTACTAATTCAGTGACTTTAAACAAATCCTAGGCAACAACCAATGCTTTTCTCAAGGGAGAGTGTACTGAAAAAGAAAAATGGCAGAGGTTTTTTTCCCCTTTGGTATTTTCTTTGCTGAGTATACCTGTGCATTTATATAATCACAGAGCCAGTACTAAATGTACTTTTGTTAAGTTTTGAGGTTGTTTGTTGTTTTTTTTTTAACCCATCACAAATTGAGTTACTGGAAATGAGAAGTACACCTGGACTGTAACTAGCATGATTGTGGTTTTATTGGTTAAGTGTGGATGCCTATTTGCAATGTTTTCATGTGCCTTGAACTCAGACAAGAATGTTACTTGCATTAGTGCATGCATTTCATGACCTTTCGGAATTAAATGGAAAAGACAGCCTTTCAGGAAGCCTTAATGCCTTTCCATGTGGAGGCAGTGCCTTGTTGTGCACATGGTGTTTGATTTCAGTCATGAAATTTCTTACCTTCTGGTCTGTGTTCCTTTATTCTTTTTCTTTTTTATAAAGGAAAAAAATTAAGCTGTATGGAACTTGATGTATTTATAATGCTGGAACTTTTTGTGTTTGGTGGGAGAAGTTGCAAATATAATTATTTTATAAAAAGAGAACAGGTTGCTATATGAAATTGGAAAGATTTTCTGGAAGGCCTATTTCTGTACTTAGGATAATAATATAGAATTATAGATTTGTATGGTGTAAGAGTTGCAGAGTATGAAACAGTAATACTATCAGAAATAATTTTTTGTGTGCTGTGTGTGATTAGCTAGACCTTTTCTGGTCTAGAAATTAAATTAGAATTGATAAACATAAATGGAGTTGTCTGAACTGTAAGGTTAAATTGAAAAACTCATCTCAGGTTTACTGAATCTTAATTTGACTAAGGTCACTCCTTGTCTTTGTTGGGGAATTGATTTCCTCAACCTTCAGAAACTGGCTGGTATTCAGATGCTAGGACCCCAAGTAAAATCCAGTGCACTAAAATCCTTGGAGGCTGAAAACCCACCAAGCCAGACAGCAGTCCAGCAAATTTACTTTCCAGGACTGCATAACCTAGTAAACATCTCCTTTCCTAGCCTGAAAGCTTTCAGGATTCCTGTTATGAGAAGATAAGCACTTACCTCCTGCTTAGACTGTATTTGCAATTGGATTTAAGGAGGGAATAATTTATACCTCAGCTGGGTCCCTTGAGAAGCTCCGACAGTCCAGAATTTAAATTACTGTTTCAGGCTGAATTCTTGTCCATCTATCTTTCCGTGCTCTCTAATCAGCACCCAAAGTGCTCAGCTCCCATGACGTGTAAGGGTGAGCACTGTATGAAGGCTGATGCCACGATAGATTAGCATTTCTTTTAGTACATCCCTAAATATAGCTCTTGATGGAATGATACTAGCCAGGAAAGGAATCCCTTGCTCTCTGTGCTGCTGTTCATGGAGGAGCTTTCACCAGATGTGAAATGAGGACAGTGTTGCCAGCCTCTGAATGAACATTTCAGACATGGGTGCTGATCCTTTGGGTTTGAATTGTCCTGTTGGGAGAGGGGGCAACATGGAACAGAGACATTTTTGCCTTTCTCCTGTTATTTAGCAGTATCCCTTAGAACCTGTGAAAAATTCAAGTGTGAACAGATCTGTGAACTCAAATACTGTATTCCCTGTGACTCCCAACCAGGGATGTACCACACCCGTGGTATATGTGATCATGTGATAAAGCTTCAAGAAGAGCTCTATTCCAAGCTTCTTATCCTTTTTCTTGTTGCTAGTATTGTCATTGATGATTAGTCCCTGTGTACAACATACCGCAATCCCCTCATAATTCAGCTGAATTTTTTATTTTCCTAGTACTTCATCTCCTCTGGTATGAGTGTTCAATTGTTGGCCTGAACATAAGCATCAAAATGGTTCCTGAAGTGACTGAAATAGGCTATGGTGCTTCAGCAATTTGATACCAGGAATTGTGCTTCATCTGCAGTGCCCATATTAATTCAGAATATCCCATCTGCAAATTAGCAACATAACACCTTTTAATTTATATTTAACATCAGAAATGTTGTCAGATACATCTCTCCTACAAAAGATGAAGAAGAAGAGCTTGCTTTCATCAGTCTGCTTCCAAATGTTCCTAATAAAACTTAGTGACTTCAGCTTTAAGTCTGGTGGCACAAGTATATAATGTTAACAAAACTAGCTGGGGACCAGACCCTTATTGTTACTTTAGTAGAAAATCAGAAGGGTTTGATCCAGCTGAGCAATGTTCTCAACGTGCTAAGCACCCTTATCGTCCAGGAACTTTAATGAAATTGAAAGTGCTGAATTAGCTAGATTGACCTGGCATGAATTAATCAAGACAGCCCATCAGCCATTCAGCAGAGTAAAGCTGAGCAATATTTGAGTGGTCAGATATCATTGTATAAGATAGTGCTCCAACTGTCAACAGGAAAGTTATGTATCTGGGGGAGCACATGATGATTTTTTGCTTGATGGATGAGTAACCTGCGGGATGATAAAACAACTGGTGAAAAAAGCTTTAATTCATCTTGCTTTTCGAAAACTTATATTTTTTTTATGAGCAACATGCATTATTTAGCTAATTGCTACTTTAGTCCTTTTTATGGACACTAATTACAGTAGTTCAAAAAGTACATTGGAAAGAAATATATCCCATTTATCATTACCATGTGCATTCTAGCATAGGAAGATGGAGACAAATACACCATTTTGGGTCAGAAACTGCTGTAAGGATCCTGCAGCTGTTGAAGTTCTGAGAAAATTATTATCTGTACTCATTGAGTCAATGAGCGCTGACTCATGCTTACGTAGCAGATAGATGCTGCACTTTAAGTTACAATCAGCCCTATAATAAAAAAGTCAGATGAATTACATATGCCCACACCTTCAGTCACACCAACATTCTGCAAGTACTTGGAAGGAAATTATGTTATAGTGAGGTTGAATCGGTCCAGACAGGGTGGGAGAAGGGCTAGGACGTCTTCTGCAATAGATCTCGGGCTTTGAAACTCCATCCCAGAAGAAGTCCCCAAACCCATCTGAATTTAGGAACGGAATAAACATTTTTAACAGAATTATATTCCTGTATGTGTTTGATAGTACATATGCATCCTAATGTACAACCCAAAGAAAGGAATAGGATTTTTTTTTGTGGAAATATATTGCTTTATAATTTTGTTTGTCATTTATGTACCTGCTTCATCACTAAAAATGCAGGTTAGAATTTGGATGGTACAAGCTTTTTACTTAGGTGTAAATACAGGCATATGCAAAAGCCTGTGCAGACTCTGTGTCAGAATATCTCAGATTCACATTGGCTCCCCCCATATTCCTGCAGCTTTTGTGTGTTCTTGGGTTTAGCCAGCAGCTCTTGAAGCATTATTCATGGTTCTGGATCTAGCCAGGACTTCCTTCCAGCTGACCTGGAAGGAAGTAACCTGTATGTAACCTGCCAGTTACATACAGAACATGTGGCCAGATGTGCTTGGAACATAAAAATGGCTAATGGTCCTAAGACATCCAGGAGTTAATAGGCAGGAGCTGCTCTTCATGACTTCTCCTTTGCAGCTGCATAGGCATAGTCAGGGACTTTGAGAGGAAATGCTTGGGTTTTTGGATCAGTTCCCTGAATTTTCCATCAGTTCCTAAGGAGTTAGAACTGTACCTGCAAAAGGTAAAGCAATTTGTCTCTTTGGAAGCTTTGCTGAACCACATAACAGAATAATCTCTGACATAATTTTGTTGAGCTGTGTTTTTTTTATGGGCAAAGACACTTTAAATTCCTATTAAAAGAAGAATCATGTACAAATGGAGATTACATTGGAGATAGTATGTCCAAAATTCTGCATGCCTGACAGTGATAAATTAGACCATTTAATATATGAGAAGGTCAGTGAAGCAGTAGTTCAAGAGGTTGCCTACAATTAGTAAGTTCTACAAATTAATGAAAGCAAATAGAAACTGGAGTGCAAAACTCATTAAAAAAAGAATGTATTTTTAAAGAAAAGCAAGGGGATATAGGGTGGTTTATATATTTATTCACTGTAGTCTCCTATAAGGCAAGTATATCTGTGAGTGAGCTGGAAAATTTTCAGATTATGGTCACTTCCATAATTCGTTTGAATTCATCATAAAATATGTCAGGAGAAGATGCATGGCACCTATTGCTTCTAATGTTGGCAAGACTATAAAGAGATGCATTTTACATACTGAGGAAGGCCACTTCTGAGACTAATATTGAGTCTAATGCCTTTTCAAACACTAGAAAGGAGAGCAGAAACCACTGGTAGTATTTCCTCACATGCTTTCTGGTTTCGTTGTTAGAGACCCTCTGGCAGAAGTCATGCTAGCTATAAAAAATTAGTGACAGGGACTTAGCTCTTTGCATCACAAGCAGTAGAAGTTCTTTATATTTCTTGTCGTCTGCACCAGACATGCTTTCACCAGGTATTAAAAATTAGCCTAATCTTGCAGCTGAGTCTCCCGGGAGTTTATATGCCTTTGGGAGTTCTGCAGTGGCAAAGGAAAAAGAAGAAATCAGGGAAAAACAACTAAAAAAGCAACCAGCCTTGATTCAGAAATAAGTTTCTCTTCCTCTAAGGCTATTGGAAACTTTTCAGTTTACTTTATGGAATCATGGGATCATTTAGGTTGGAAAAGACCTTTAAGATTGAGTCCAACCATTAACTCAGCACTGCCAAGTCCACCGCTAAAACAAGTGCCTTAATGCCACATCTACACGTCTTTTAAATACCAGGATTAGAAGCAAAGTCTTTGGAATAGCAGCTTGCAATTCAGGCCATTGCTCTGAATACTGTGCTTTAGCTTCATCAAAATTTTCTCAGGGAACATGAAACCTACGAATTCTTTTGCACCCTCAAGACTCAGCGGGTTCTGGCTCCTTAACTTTTACACCCTTCCCCACAACTCCTCCGACTGGCAGAGGCTCTTTGCTGCTTTTCTGGCGTCTGGTCTGTATGATGATCATGACTCCTTGCTTCTGGAGCTTTGTTTACAAGACAGCATTTTGCTAGGAGCACTATGCAGTTGTGCATCATTGCAGTTCACAATATGCTTTATAATACAAACCCATTGCTATAAACCCACTAGCTACAAAAATTCCAGAAGTAGTGTAATGACTTTTTTTTCTGACCTGGGATTCTGTCGCCCACTGTTGCCACAGCAGTATCCACAGTAGTCACGGTGTCACTGCAGCAGCAGTGCAGAACAAAGGTACCACACAGACACAAAGATGCTCTGGATCTTCCCAGTGCAGTCATCTGTCATTGATGGCTTATCTCCAAAGCAGCACGTGCGGTGCCTGAACAGTGTCTCATCCCATTCCCACCATCCTTTGCAGAACTCAGCTGTGGTGTTACGTGTCTGGCCTCAGCTTCCATTCTTCATTCATCACCCCTTCTTCCTAGGCTCAACAGAGAGACACAGACATAGCAGAAAAGAGTACCAAAAAGGGCAGGGTTTAGTCGCATTTTTCTTTTCTCCTGGGAAATTCCTCTGGAAAACTCAAAAGGAAACAGCAGGACCTACAGTAAACACACATATGCAAAGTACGCTCCTATGTCCTCACTATCCTTATGAAGTTCAGCTATTGCCAGTAAACATATATCCCACTTGTAAGACCTGAAAATAGATCACGGATCTGAGAGTTGATAAGATAGATGAGCTAAAACTCAATTATTGGATACAAATAGAGGAAGCTGTCTCAGAACTTTGCTCCTTTCCCCATTTTCACCTTTTTTTTTCTGGCGTTGTACATGCCCAAGGGAATGATGGGTGAAGACAACTAGCCTGGGCCAGGATAAGAAGGCACATAGAGTGATATTCTCCTTTGAACCTGGGCCCTCAGCAGAACCTTTCTGTAAATGCTGTAAATGGTCCAATTCCTCAAGAAAATAAGATTTAAAGAGTTTAACAGCGAAAGTGATAGGAATTGGAACACAAAGAAGGGAATTAATTTTTTCTCTTTTTTTGCTACGTTTACAATTCTGACAAAAGTCCTCCAGATATCAGGGCACTCACTTCTTCACACACAGCCTGCAGGAATTGTTCCCTGTGTTGTACTGTGTAACAGTTTAACAATAACAGCTCTTGAGTTAGTTTGCCAGTGCTTACAAAGCTCCTCCTGTTTTGGGATTAGGAACTGACAGTCTGGAATTGGCTTTACAGCCGTCACATATCAGGTTCTCTTTCAAGGCTTTTTCTTGGCTTGTCTTTTTAATTTTATTTTTTAAGGCTAAGACGCTCTGTGGGGTTTTAAATTTTTTTTCAAAATTTTCAAAATTTCTACTAGCAATATCTGATGTTTCAGCCTTGAGTTTTCAGGGTACGAAGTGTACATAGGCAAGTCTTAATTGTCATACATCCTTATGGAAGTTTTCTACTTCTATGTAAGTAAAGCATCTCAATTTTATACAATTAGTCTGAAACCCATTAATTTCAAATTAAAAGCATTATTTTCATATAAGCTTTTATATATATTTCTATCTTCCCCAACTGTAGCATAGTTTGTCTCCTATTTTAATTTTCTTATTAGTTATTGATTGAATCTCATCCGCAGTTCATAAGAACAGAATGGTTCAGCAGGTCGTTTGTAAGCCAGATCTGGACTTGGTTTGGTGTCAGAAATACCATTATCTTATCTTTCCTAGCCTCAGTACACTCACAGATCCTAAGATCCTTGTCCTTCTCGCCTGTCTTTATCTAACAGCTGCCAAGTGGGGGAGACTGGTGGCCAATTGCTCCCTCCTCAGTCAGTGGCCACAGGTCAACATTTAAAGGTTGAACCCACTCAATATATGGAAATTTTTCTTCTATTTTCATCATCCTCCTTGTTCTTCTAAATGCTCATTTGATAGGACAGTTCCGGCTCTGAATGAGGCCAGAAAACAGCAAAAGAACAGTCTTTGAAAGAGTGGGAGACCTCTGCCTGTTGTACCACACAGTTTTCTCTAGTATTTCCATTATTGCATCTTTAATAAAGTGGCATTTTTACTTAAAACTTTTCTTGAGTGTAGTTCAGGTGTTCATAATGGCTTTCTGCCTTGTATTTTTGTTGTTGTCAGAGAAGGTAGTTGAGCAGCCTTTCAAGCTTGGCATTAATATGGATTATGTTTTCTATCCCATGTGGCCAAGCCTTTCAGAAATAAATCTCAGAGACCATCCCCCTCCTTCAGATTTGATTAAAATTAACTGATAGGCTTAACAGTATTTAAAAAGGCTTGTTGGACAAGCAACATGGTTGCTTAGGCTTCATTTGTTTAATCAGATATATGAGAGTGAAGAGTTCATTCTTGCAATGCTCAGTAGAATCTACTCTAAATTTGGAAAACATGCATTGTCAATTTTTAATGAAAATTTTGAGCAGTATGAAGTTTCTTGGTCATCCTTTTCCCTCAGATACAAGCACAGCAGGAAATGGAAGCTGATGGAGCTGTTTTCAAGATGGATGGGGATAAACCAGTTCCACTACATCATTCCACCACTCCATGGAATTTAATAATAGTGTAAGGCTTAGGTTCATGGACTTGTGGTTCCCCTGGTTTTGAGACTTTATGGAAAGGAAAAGGATCTTATATTTGTCTTTACTCTTTTGCCAAAACTACTGAAATGTGAAAGAACAGGAAGAAGTTATCTTACTACCACTGTCCTTATGCTGAAAACCTGCAACTTGCTGTGCTCTGCATCCCCCAAATCCAGAGGCTTGCACAGCCTTCCCAAAGGTGTTGAAGGAGGGGACTCTAAAGAATGAGGAGGAGTAAGAGTTTTATCAATGCCTACTGTAGTTCAGTATTTCATACTGACATCAGCTGATGCGTAAAAAAATGCAAAAAAAAAAAGTTATATTTCTGTCATTACTGAACTCATTTTGGCTGTTATACTGTTTTCATCTACATAAAAGGAAGTGTCCTGAGAATGTCCATCATTGTAAGAATGATGATTGCATTACTGTAATACATTTCAGCTCAAAGCACTTCACAAACCACAGAGCCTTACAAGTGTAGGTATGTAAGCCTCTCTAGACTAAAGAAAATTAGTGGTTGTGATACAGCACCATACACAGCATTGGGAAGAATGCACAATGCACAGAATTTTCTTTCAATCCAAAAAAACATAGAAGGTGTGCTTTATGTTATTCATGGCATTTAACATCCTGCTTTCAATTTGCTACCATGTAAAAAAAAAAAAAATTCCAAAAATGCCTCTTCCAGATCTACCCTCATTAACAGCAAAATTTACCCCCTCATTGACTTCTTGTTTAATTTACCTTCAACAGTTGTATTCTCCCTGTTTTTTCAAACAGGGAAATCTGTTCCTGTGTACTTAAGGTATACAAAATCCTTGTCATAGTTATTTTTGGCACTTTGATCTCTCAGACTCAAAGCCCCATGAAATATCCAGTTGAATTTCTGACACTTTCCTACTATATTTTTTATTTTGATGCTCTCTGTACATTATTAGATTTAACTTGACCTGATGTATTATCTTGTTACATACATGATATGACATATACAGTTAAACCCAGTTCTGCTTTGCATGAACTGATAAAAGGAGCATGGCTTGTTTGTGAAAGATAGAAATTGCCTATCATTAAAAGACTTTAAATTGTGTTTGCTTTCAATATTTACTTTATGAAACTCAAGAATTAAAATTATAATTTTTAAAGGCTGACTCGATATGGACATTATTTTCTAATTTGATAATAGATATTTTGATTTGTAATCTAAAAGACCTTTATTGAATTGAAGGAATTTTGATTGAACACCTTATGAAATCATTGCCATTAGAAATTTTACACATAATTTAAAACTGTGTGAAGAAATACAGCATCATTAGAATGTTGCAGTGGAATGTGGCCTACTAGATTGTATCTGTCTCATCTTGTACTCTATGTCTCAGCCTTTTCAGCTTGGTGACCTCTATTTAGAGCAGAGTGGAGAATTTTCACACTCCTCCTGGTTTAGTGCTAAAGTAAGAACAAAAAAAAGGCAGAAATACTAACAGTGATAAACCTGTGTAAATTATTCGTGTGTCTGTGTTTTGAAAAGCTAATGCATAATATTCAGGCCTGAAGGATAGAAGCTTCATGGAATAAGCTTTTCCATTCTTTTTATTGGATTTCAATATCTAGCACCTTGCAGTTTCTCTTTATTACCTTTTTGTAACCCGTTGGGACTCCAGAAAACCTCCAGAGTTCATAAATTGCAACTGTCAAGTATTTTTAAAAATAATATACCACATAGATGGAAAGAATTAAATGTTCTGATGGCTGAGTTACATCTCTGCAACAGGGTCTGCATGAAGGGATGAAGAAACTACCAGAGACCTAGGCCAGTGTCCAAAAAGAAGTCAATAAATCATTCTCAAAAACTGCATCTTAGTAAGGATAACTGGATGGAAAGCAGAACTTTCTGTTTTATGAGCACATTGTGAAGACATTGTCCTTTTTTATTGAAACTCAAAAATCTTTAACCCAAGAGTTTATCTGATGACTGGGAGAAATTGTGAAACACAAGATTTATACAAATCCAGGCCAAGACCTGTTAAGATTCTGAAAGAAGAACATGGATTTCAGCTGTAGTTTGGTCGTCCACATCACCTTGGTATGACTGAGGAACTTAATATACATAATGAGGATAATGAGGAACTTAATGTACTGACAATAATGACGTATAAAAGATGAATAATTAGTTGGGACAATGCAGTGTCAGATGATAGCACCAGAAGGCAAACTGCTGAGAATTTAAGTATAATAATAAAATCTTAGTACAATATAGCCAGAATTGGCTTTGTGTGATTAAATAGCAGCAAAAAGACAAGAAAGATGCAAAAGAGTGGAAATGATGATGGAGCAAGGGAAGAAGAGGTTCTTGTCAGTAGATTTTCTTCCAGTTGTTCCTAAGAGGCTGGCGTGCTCTTGCCTCTGCAGACTAGAAAATTATTCAAGAACCAGAGGTGTTTCACTACGTATGATGCACCACAGCTGCTTTTGCCACGTAGTCAGCAATGGTCTTTAATTTATTTCTGTATTTATGTCATTTAAAATTTAGGAGCTGTGACTCCAGGAACACAAAAAGATTTGCACATATAACTGCAAAATTTTTGGTGAGGTTTTCGGGAAGTCCTAAACAAGAAAAAAATTACCTTCAAGTCCATGTTTCCATCTTATTTACCGGTTCTGTGACCTTGGTGTGGTCTGTCTATAGGGGTTGTGGGAAAGGAGCACAGAACCACAGAGACAACTGCCTTTTTTCTGTGCAGTGGCACTGTGGAATCCTTGGAGAATCCTTTAAATACAGATGGAAATTGTTCCTTCTCCCTTCTAAGCATGCTTACATCAGCTGTATAGACTGTAAAATATGCAGATCATTCATAAGCACTCTAGTAAATTTCCAGCACCAGATTTGAACTTTTTCAACAGTGGATAATCAGAACAGATAAATACTTCCTTACCTCACTGCAGCACAGAGCAAAGATAGCCAACATAACACAAAATGAGGATAAAGAGAAGGAACTTAGCCATTTTATGTGGCTGCTCAAATTACTAAGAGGCAAAAAATCTTTAAAAGAAAGTTGTTTTTTCTAATTTAGGGTCAATAAATATAACCAAAAGAGCCAGTTTTCAAGTGATAAATCTCTAAAGCTTAGCATAAAACCTCAGAAAAGGCAATTTATACTGTGGGCTTCAACCATAATTTTCTTTCTTTATGTGCAAATCAGTCTAAGAAGTTTAATACATAATTCATGTATGTAAGTAAATTTATTTATTTTGATGGCGTAGAACAAAATTGTCGAAATAGAAAAGGATGTGAAAGCACAGCTACTCTGTAGTATCCTAAGATAGCTTTCATTATCTTCAAATGTATTCTGTGTGTGTTGTCAATGGATGATTTAATATAATGCAGCTCCATTACCAGTGTTCTTTATGCCACACAAGCTTTAAAAGGCATTATCTGGCTAAAAGACAGAGATGGCCTTATTTAGAGCTCTACTTATTATCTGATCTCTGAAAGTGAGGGGAGGAAAAGCCACAAACTTTAAAGGTTTTTTATGCTAAAGGAAGATATTTAAAACCATTAATTTAAAGCTTAGAAGTCTTCCATTGGTCATAGGATGTTGAGATGATATATAAAGGAAACAACTTTGTAATTTAAATTCCTACCCACTGTTATTATTTTGCCAGCAACATTTTCAGCCTGCTCCTTATAAATTCCTGCCTCCCTTACTTCACAACAGACCAACAGGTGCTTCAGAAATACCAGCAAGTCAAATATAGGTATCTAGACAGAGAAAGGTGATGTTATATGTCCTAAGGAAAGCCACTTTTTTTAAAAAAAAAGCAGTCCAAGTGTTTAAAAAAAAAAAAAAAAAGGGCAGTCTAACAGTTGTTTAGTGGATGTCACAGTAACACCAAAGGATCAGTGATTCAGTGTTTATCCATTCCTGGGGCTGCAACATCAGAAGTCATCCTGCAGACCTTGAGAGCTCAGACTTCCCAGCACACACTGGGCACTGTGGTGGAGAGGGTCTGAGTGGATGTTGTGCAAACACCTTGTGTTTGATAGACAGGGCATCCAGTTTCTCAAAGGGTTCACAGGTTCTCATTGTCAAAGTGATACATTGATAATCTTATCTACATGAGACATAGCTGCTTAAGTTGTTTCAGAAAAACGTGTACCGATGATTCAAGTTGTTTGACACAGGGAAAGAAACTCTTTGGATGCCAGGTGGGGAAAAGCAGAGTTGCAGGGGGATGTTGTTTACTGAAGGCTAGAAGAGATGCAATTTTTTTTTTTAAGATTCGTGTGGAAGAGTTATACAAGCAGGCAAATAGTCAGGTCAGCCACATATGATAACACTTGGCATGATTACATAAATTTTTCATGCTTCCCTAAAATTGTTGCTGACTTCTCAGATTTGTTTGGTTGTCCTGCATGAAGCATCTTGTATGAGTTATATTCATTGCTGTTTCACACATGGTAAGAACAAGGACTGTTCATTTAAAGGGTTAAGATTTTTATTATGGTCTCATAGTTTTGATGTATTTAATTCAGAATTTGGCTAGAGTGGTGTTATTTCAGGTTTTTTATTGAAGAAGTCGTTTGCCCACAAAGTGATGTGGTATCCTGAAACAGGTCTATTTCTTGCTCAGTGCCAGTTCATTGTATCCAGAAGCTGATGTATGAGCTGAAAATACAGAAGTCAACATTACTTAAGGCTGTTTTGATCTCCATGACATTGTTGGCTGTAACTTCTTATCCCGGTAGTATTGTCATTGAGGGTACAAGAATGACCTGCTGGAGAATTTCCAAATAGGCTTGTGCTTGTGATTCATTATTCATTAAAGGAGACAATCTGGACAGGGTTTTTAGGTAGTCTAGTATGATGTGCTGCTTTCTTTCTCATTCCTTGTTCTCTTGTCTGCTGATTAGAAACAGAGACTGAGTTTTCTGGGATACCAGGACAGCTTGATTAAAACAAAAGGCAAGAATATGACTTTAAAAAAAAAAAAGGCCTTACTTTACAATGAGAAGTTAGTGATATATAGAATGAGCTTAAGTGACAGAACTCAAGCCAAGAGCCAGTGTGCAGATGTTTGCTTGCTGGTACTTGCTTCACTTCAGCCAGCATCAAGGCAGTGGTCCTGGAATGCTTTTCTCATTGCCCTGGGATGCTGGGCAGAGCCCCAGAAGGTGATACTTGATTCCCCAGGAGAAAAAAACTAAGAAGACTCTGAATGGACAAGGACAGAGGACATGTCTGTTGGACAAATCTCCTGATAAAATAAACTGGATTATTTGTGATGATGATGATGATGAATATTGTGATGTGAAAAGAATTAGTAGTGGGGGAAAATACTAATAAATTATTAAAGGCAGATGAAATGATAAAGTGAAAGATATGAAGATATATTTTATACAGGTACTGAAGTTATTCTGATGTCTCTGTTTTGTACTTGAATATCCCTATAACAGATACTTCAAGAAAGAGCCAGAGAAGAACATTCCTTCTCTCATACTAAGCATCTCTGAGACAAACAAATGTAATAAGTGGTGTGAGTCAGCACTGGCCAAAATTTAAGAAGGCAAGATACTGTTTTTTGATTAGTCAGATACCTCATTTAATAGTGGCAAATCCATAATTTTAATATAAATATTTAAAGCTTGTGCTCTGTAAGCAGTGAATGGTTCTACTGAATTTTGAATAATTTAGGTCTCGTTTTCTGAAGTATAGGGCATCTGTAACTTTTTGCAAATGTTTTAATTTCTCCCATGCAAAGACCATAGTTCAACAAGTTATTTGTGCATAATTTAATGTGTGGATAGTCATTCACTTTAGCTTAAATTTTTAATCTTTAAGGGCTTAATTTGTTAATTGCATTACTGAATTTAAGCCAGAGTTGTTAAAAAAAATGTCTCGAATTCAGTTCTTTGGGGTGCTATAACATTCAATAAAAATTTGTAAATCACCATTATTAATTTGTACTTTATTTCCTGACAAGCACAATATAAAAGTCTCTGTACCAGAGGGGGAGCATGCTTTGCTTTGCAATGATTCCACTGTGTAGCAGCTAAGGAGGAAATGAAGATTTGAGGCATTTTCCTGTGGCAGAGTTTTCCTCTGTCACCAGGATGCAAGCGTGTCCCACAGCCGTGATGTTGAAAGAGAGATATAGGCTATAAAATGAGGGGGAAAGCATTCACAGACTGATAAGGGAAGAAAAGACAGTTGTGGAAGTGGGATATGACATGATTTTCTTGGGTTTTTTGTTTGTTTGTTTTGATTGTTTGTTTTGTTTTGGGGGGGTTGTTTGTTTTTAGACAAAAAAATCTCTTGACATGGTTTTATCTGTAACTGTAAATAAACGGTGTATGGGAGTGAAGTTACCCTCTAGGGTCAGGCCTGTAACTAGTCAGAGCTTATTTAAGTCAGGGGAGTTAAAACAGAGCTTTGGCACGTAGAAGTTTAATTAGTCAGAAATGTCTCCTCTGATGGAAAGCAAAAAAAACCCAAAAAACATGAAAGATACTGTACCTTTGAGGGTCAGTACAATCTTGTCAGTATTTAAAATGGATTTGAGTATTGGTATATGTGACTGAAGTTGGTTCTGCACCAGATTCCTGGTTCAGTGAACAAAACCTAAGAGTCTGTGTCACTTTGAAGATAAAATAGTCTCTCTCAGGAAGTACTGTCAAAAGTCTGATGAAATGAAGTGCTGATGCTTTGACTGGTTCTTTAGTTGTGCTTTGACTTCAGAGTCCTTTGGGTTATTCTTTATTAATCTAAAGAAATCACACCTTCTGGCTATTTCACACTGTTTGAATTGCTAAACAAGCCTGGCTGCTCAATTTCTAATTCCAAAGGAGTCCTCTAGATCATATGAATGACCTCGGGCAGTATTACTAGTACCTGAAAATGTTCTCTAGATTCAGTAGTGTAGTCAATATTACGCAGGCTTATTTTGGGAATTTCTTTGGATCCAGAAAAGTCACAGTAGCAGGACTTGATTTTTTGGGGCTCAAACTGCAGTTCTGGGCTTGTTCCACAGTTCTGGACTTAATCTTCCATTCTCCATGTTTTTGATCCTATACTAGCAAGGCATTGAAATTACTGACTGTTCCAAATTAGCTATAGCTGATGGGTTTTTTTGGTGTTGAAGTATCACTGCACAGTCTCCACATGGAGACTATGAAGGCTCCATCTTCCCACATGGAACCTCTGAAACCTTATGTACAGGTATACTGAGTTGAAAAGCCCTTCCTATAGAGAGCAAGGGAGCAGGTGACTTTTTCATTAGTATCTTACTCTATGTCTTGCACAGAGGCCTTAATTTAGTTGCTATCCCAAAATACCAATCAAACAATAATAATGGTAATTGCTAATGATTTATGGGGTCTGGAGGATCATCATGGGATTATTGGGGGAGTTTCCTATTTACTTTATATTACTGTGTTTACTAAAAGCTGCCAGAGCCAAGCCTGGAGACTTAGTCCTCATCCTACTGAGTAATTGGTTGGGCTTTTTCATTTGTATTATTTTGCTGATGTGCTTATTGAATGTTGAAGTTACTTAATGCTTTAGAACACAGTGTATTTTGTCTGGATCTATTAATCCCAGAAGGCAGAGGTTTCGATTTCTTTCTTTTTATACTACTCAGTGTAGAGTAAAAGCAGACTGGGGAAGAATTCAAGAGGCTGATTGTATATATTCTCTTGAGAGTAATTGTTTTTCAGGTTGGAGACATTTGGCTCAAATTCCTTTACTTTAAAGTTCTTTTCTGGTTTTCTTTTTTCCTTTAACATTTAAATTATACTGAGTAATTCTACTCTAATAATAACTTCTCTGAAAATAGATGTTGTTTCTTCTGGCTTTATTAGCAGTGATTCCTGATGTAAAACATTGTGGAGGATGAGAGATTTGCAACACAGTAGATTATTCATTAGCTGTTCCAGTAGAGAAGTTGGTGGAAAACCATTCCAGTCTACTGATTATATGTTTTGAATAAAATGAGTTCAACATTTTCAATAAAATCCTAGTTGATTGGAATATTTTTATCCTTTTATAAACGATTTCTTTGGAACATCTTTTTTAAAGGTAATACTTGCAAGATCTGGAAAGGGCCTTCCATTCCCTCCATCCCTGCTCTGTAGCTTTGTTGCCCTAGAGCCACTGTCCCAGCCTTAGATCCTCCAGGTTCTTTGATGTCACTTCAATGGACTCTCATCCACTGTGTTGTCCTTTTGATTTCTTAATATCTGCAAAACTGTATAGCTCAAACTTTTTCTGCTTCACTAGTGCCTCTTGCCCCATTGTCCTACTGGTCCTGATGGCTCAAGTCCTCCTGATGAAGCCTACTAAGGAGTTTGGGGCAGTCAGCAGGAGACAGAGAAATGCGGCATTTCAGGCTCTTAAAAATCTGGAGCAAATCACTCCAATCAAACTGCAAACCCCAATGTAGAGCCTGACCTGTACTACCCAAGTAAATCCTTAATTAATATGGATATTTCTGGCAATGCAGACCTTGATGTGTGAAGCCATCATGGCACACAGTGCTTCACATAGGTTTGATAGTCTACACTGAATCATACAATCCCACAACTGTTACCGGTACCTGAGCTGACTCAAAGTTTACGTATACATCTTTTTGGGAAAGATAGTAGAATAGATGTATCCTGAGGCTGGCAGGAGTTTTCCATAAGGACCATCAGCAAATGGTGGGAAAATGTTGTCTAAGGGAAATCTGTGTTTTCTGTGACAAAGAGTCAGTATTTTTCACTGAAAAATCTAATGAAAATGAAAGCTTGTATTCTGGGAAAAGATCTGCAGGGCAAAACAAATTCTAATAAACTTTGTGAGTTTTATTTAAAACATTTATTTGCTTCTCTTGCTTCTATTTCCACTCGCTTCTTTCCCATTTCTCCTCATGCCAACTGTGCCACTTTATGACCTTCACATTCCCTTATCATATTCTTTCTTTCAGCTCATTTGTCATCTCCTCTGGCTGCCCCAAACACTTATCTCACTGTATTTTTACATCTCCTGCCACAAAATAAATTCCCTTATTTGTGAAAGATTTACACAATCTCCTTTTTTTCTCAGTTCTTTCTGAAACATTGCTTTTTGCTTAAGATCTTCAGACTTACACCTTTGGCAGTAAACCCTATTTATTCCTTTGGTTATTAGATTCTTATTGTCTCCTGGGTAATCCTGTTCTTTGCCTTTCCTTTGCATTGTAAATTCCTTCTGTATTGGTTCTCCAAGAATTTATAGAGCATCTGTTGCTCTAACTCTGTGCCTGGCTTTCTGTTAATTATATTTGAGCTGATTTATTTAAATCTATGGCAGTGAACAACTGTATGACCTTCAGACTTGCTTTGAAATTGGGGAGTAAACATTCTGTATGATCAACAGTTTTCACTGGAATCATCAGAAAATTACAGTGTTTGTTGTGTAAGGGAGGAATATGATTGTGATATTGAACTACAAGTTCATGAATCTTCAACATGAATCTTGATCCAAAAAAAGTTAATTCCACTTTAATGTCACATTTATGACCATTCCCCTCCTAAATCAAAGGCTGTTGGTATTGTTCTTAAGAGGAAATACTGCTTATGTAGATTCATTCTTTTCTGAGTATGAAAGACCACAAATATTTCCACAATGCTAATGACATTTAACGCTGTTGTTTTGTTGCATCATGCACTGTGCTGTTATTTTTTATCTTCTTCCTTTCTTTACTTTTTCTTTCTTAAGAGCAATAGAAAATAAAAGTAAAAAAAAAAAATTAAAGCTTGATTGTTTGTCTTGTCAGAGGTGAACCAGAGCCTAGATGGATGAGAACAATCTCCTGACTGAATGATATTCTGTAACTGAGGTGTTGGGAGCAATTCTTTAAAATCCTGCTAAAACAAACTGCATGACTCCCCTCTAAATTTCGTTATAGTAACAAGGTTTCATGAAGAGCATGAGATGCAGAAGCAACAAAAAGAGCAATGTCTGAGGAAGACATGTCTGGGGCTTGTTTTGTTTGTTTGATGGCACTTTAGTACCTTACAGACATGGTTTTGACAGCTCCCATTTCTTTTCCACTATGGAAAATTTACTATAAATTCACTATATATTAAAATAATATATTTTCATTTACTAATATCAGAATTTTATACCTTCTATTGCACACTGCTGATTTTTCAGAAGTTGCTAGGAAATGAAAAAATTATTTGACTAGATCTCAGAAATTATTATGACAAATGCTAAAATAGTATTTTGGGCCAAATTATCTATTGCCATTATTTTAATGGAATTACACCACTGTAGTGGTTTGGACTTCGTTTTCCCCCAGAGGATAAGAAAAGTGGTAGACCCCAAGGGGTGGAAACCCCTGGAAGTTTTGAATTTCTGTCCAATGAGCGCTCCTGCAAAAAATGTAAACATATCACAACCAGACCGGAAGAGAAGAGTTGTAGTTTTAGGTTAGAAGAAGGTGGCCATGTTGTGAGCCACGAGGAAGGGGCTCTGAGCCCCACAGGGGGGCTTTGGCCCCCAGCCCCAGCTGGGGCCTGTGGGGACCTGGAACAGCATAATGCTGGGCTAGGTGCCTATAGTTATACTGGGAGATGTTTTCTCCATCGTGGGCAGTGGCCGTGGCAGTGGCCGGAGAAAGCAGCAGCCAGAACAGAACCGAAGAAGCAACAAAGACATGCAGCACCAGAGAAGGGACTCCTGGAAGGAGACCTGAGGGAAGGAGAGTCAGCAGCTGAGTTCTACAGAGTTCTTGGGGGTAAGAACTGATACCAGACCCCCCAAAACTCCTTTGAGACCTCCTGGAAGGAGGAAGTTGATAGACTCTTACTTGAAAGAGCCTTGAAGTGCAACATGCACTGCAGAGAGGAGCTGAGAAGCTCGGACGTCCTGAGAGCTCAGCCAGGACGGTGTGGGAGGTTGGCCTTGAGGCCCTCCCTTGCTGCAAGCTACAAAGAAGCTCGCAGCCTGAGACAGGGCACAGAGGCCCTGCAAGGAGCTTGAATCTCCTGGAGATACCAGACCGTCACGAAGACCCCCTGTGCTTCGTGATATGACGTGGTGATACGACCTTGTCTGGGGTGACGAAGCCCACGGAAGACCACTCGTTTGGAGAGACGAGTGGCCGAGGGGGATACCCCCTCGTGTGTGCTGGTAGAGATCCAGCTATCAGCTGCTACAAGAAACAGAAGAGACAGAGAGAGAGCCTGCTGCCTTAGAAGATGATGCTGCTTAGTGACTGCTACTCTGAAGAAGCTGCTGCCCTAAGAGACTGGAAGGGATCTGTCCTTCTTTCCCTCCTGGACTTTTATTTGGAGGGGAGAAGAGATCTGATCCATTGTAAATACTTATGTCATGGTAGAGATAGTTGTAGTCGTGTGTATAATGTATTGTAGTATTTATTTGTATAGTCATTGTAATATATTCCCTTTCCCCATTCTGAGTCTGGTTGTGTTTTGTCTGGAAAAAAACCCATCTCACATTGAGTTGAGATGTGGGAGGGGGGATGGAGCTAGGGAATTGGAATTTGGGCTATCTCAAACCATGACAACCACAGACAAAGAGCTTACCTCATTATTACTTCTGCTGTTTTGGATATCACAGAAGTGGCCAGTAAACAAAGTGGTAGCCTTGTTAATGCAGAGTGGTTCTGTGGGATTTATGACATGATTGATGACTCTCCAAATTTTGGGGCTTGCAGACTACTGACAACCCTCTTTATTTAGCCAACTGTATTCTTAGCAATACACAGGCAGTAGAGTTACACAGTTCAGCTTTAGTCTGGTTGTCACAAAATTGAGGGCTGTTGGTGGTTGGAAGAGGCAGAATGTGCCCTCTTAGGAGCTTGCCACCACTGTTGTGCTAATAATCAGTGTGCTTTACCTCAGGCAGGAGTTTCGAACCACAAATTCTGCATTAAGTCTGTGGAAACCTACCTGTGGAGCAAGACTTTAATCATAACAAAGAATGCGTTTACCAACCCTGCAGTGCAACATATGATTTCTTACAGATAAATAAGTTATTTCATAGCGAGTTGGTGCATTACCAAAGTTGGCAAAATATGCTTCTGATACTAATTGATAATATCATTAAGGATAATTTTTTTCCCCACTCAGATCTTAGAAGTGGAACTTGAAAATTAAAGTCATTAAATAAAACGTATGTCTTCGTTTCTGTAGTGAGTGATCCATATGCCTAACCATAAGGGCCTAATGTTCTTAGAGATGCTCTGGGGTATCCACAGCAGTTTTGTATGGCTGGCAGATCACCCAAGGCCTACATGAGTCTTGTGTAGGCTAAAAGCTGAAAGTAGGGAGACTGTCCAGGAAGATGACATGAGATACAGATTATTCAGCTCACTAGGAAGAGTCCACTTAGGCTCTCCATTGACTATTTTGATTAGATCACTTGACTGTAATAGGACTGTAAACGTATAGAACTTGATTCAGCTGACCACACATAGGTAGCTAGAGCCATCGAGTTTCCTTGGGAAATCTGAGACATCTGAGATACCTGTGTGGGCTCACAGAGAGGACCCACACCTTCCAGAGTGGTGGCTGAAGACCAGGTGGACTTAGTGTAGCACATGAAGGTGACACAAGACACATACAGGCCTTAGTTCAGGTGTAAATTTCTAAATTTAGATGTGTTAGTCTGTGAACTGAATGCAATCCTTATGGTGCATCTCACTAAAACAGAGAACTGTTTTTTAAATACCATTTATTTTATGTTGCATTTTTTCTTAAAAGGCATTTGAATAACTGTGAATAATGTTAGCTGTTTTGCTAGAAATATTTTCTCTAAAAGTAACTATGACTGAGAATATTTATACCTGCTCTTCATTGAGGATGAGTGTCTGCTGTTGAGTGGATGAAAGGGCATCTCTGTCACAGGTGAGATAGTCAGCACAAACTGCCTTGATCACAGACAGCAACAGGCTGAGGAGCTGAATACCCCACTTCCATAGCATAACTGCAACTAATTTTTCCTCATATGGTTTACAAAACTTTATCAAAGGTATACTATGAACATCAGGCTGCAGATTTCTTTTTCCCCCCAGAAGTGTGCAGACTATCCCTATATATTTTGGTAGTAAATGCCAAATTTTTCATTTGACCTTTTGAATTTTTCTGGTTTTAATAGTATTTGAGATCCCAAGAATACTATAAACCTTAACCACTTCACTGAGAAGGTTTCAGTATTCTGTTGAGTGTTTACATGAAGTTGTGGATGCAAATGAGAGAATGGAGTCCCTGTCTGATGTGTGCAAATTCTCTTCATGTGCAGCTTAATAACCACCAGTGTGGTTCTCCAGAGGACAGTAAATACTCTTTGATTTTGTATTTGTACATCAGAGATACCATTGGAAACTTATATGCAAAAGAAGGGGTTTTCCCCTGACCTTGCCATTGTTTCTAAAAGACAAAAAATAAGGAATGGTTTGTAAATCTGTATTTCTAGACACGCCTGTCCACAACATTTTCTTTGAGTCATTCTTCACCATTACTAGCTATCACTTAGTTTGTATTTCTTGTTTTCAGTGCTGAAATGAATGGGGGTAATGATCTCCCTCACAAAGGCATAGAGAGTATTAATTGGTTTGTGCTGCTCTTGAGCAGCTATTGCAGCTCTTAATGGTTCCTTTGTAAATAATAAACGGGATTGTTCTTAGTGACTTATTTGAGGATATATGATTCACTTAATGCAGATGATTTTCTTAACTATAAGAACTTCATACACTGGGAGCCATTTTGAGACCTTGCTTAAAAACCTGCCTTCAGCTGAGTCATTTGGTGTTCTCTAAACAACGCTGATGCCAGGATCTCATTGATTCCCCTGCAATCCAGGTGCAAAGCTAATATCTGTCTATACAAATATATGGGAGAGAACTGCAGTGAGACTGCAGTGGTCTTGATATAACTCTGTGTTGGGTAATGAAAAAGTATTGGGTAAAGAGAAAGTATCTGAAAAATACTCAGAGGACTCGAGCACAGCAGAAAGGTACAGGTGAGAAAATCCTCCTCTATTGACATCTGCTGGAGACACACCCAGCATGATGAAGATTTGCATTCATTTTGGCAGTTCCAGTATGCATATGACTGTGCTCTTTTGACTCACAGGCAGCTGAAACAGAAATACATGGCAGTTTTAATTGCTCAACACTGCAAGTGATAATTTAAATATTGAGCTCTGTTGTAAGAGTTTTTAAGGCTGTGCTTCTCTCTGAGTGCTTTGGGTTTCAACTGTGTGCAGTATAGTAGACTAATTTTCTCTCAAGGAAAAAAAAGGTTGTTGGATTGTGATACTTTTAACTATGGGCAACTCTCCAATAATTGTAATCATGATGTTCATTTATGTAGCACCACAACCCTGATTTGAGGTTTTAATCATTTTAATGGAAGGTTTTATTTCAACCTAAACTCACAAATAAGGATATTGTCAGAAAGTACAGTGTATTCTTTGACATCACTGCTACAACTGAGTTTGCTTTTCTATACACCATTTATCATGTGGGGAAAAATTGCTATTGATGGACTTTTACTTATGTTGTTTTTAAACTCAAAGAAGTTGTAGTTTGGCTATGTAAGATGTTCTCTGTTAGTGTGCTGGGTGAACATTAGCACTTTCTGTGTCTGCAAGGGCAAACTGTTTAGTTAAGTGATGCTACTTACAGAGAGACAGCAGATTCCACAATATTGTGTTCATTTGGGAAAGACTGGGACTTTGTAGTGCCTTTTCATAGGTCTTCTGATTTCTTAGCTTGATTTTCCTCTGTTGGCTTTCACACAGGCTACTACTACTTCCCTGTTAGCAGTCATTTTGCTTATTGTGCTGTTTGTGAAAATAAGCTGATTCTGTGTGACCACAGCCTGCTCTAAGGATGATGTTCTCATCTCTCCTTTCAGGCTGGTGGTGTCTTAATAGTCCTTGGTGGCCATGCTGCTTTTTGCTTCTGCCAAATGCATCTTTCATTTGTTTGAGTGGACACCCACAGAAACCTCTGTGCTGTTCTTTCACATCCTTCTGACTCTCCTGGGTCAGACCTGCTGATTGAGTCAGCTTACCTTACTCAGTCCTGATCCTTTGACCCTATCTGACTGCCCAGTCTGGTTGTCTGCTGATTCTGTTTGGTTATTTTTCATTCCTACTCCATAGATAATGTCACTGGGAGATTTAAGAGAAGTCACATTGCCCAAATGGATGCTTTAAGTCTTAGGGAAAATAGTTGAGACAAGTCAGGATTGATATTTATGCTAACAGTGATAAGAAGTTTAGAACTAATGTGGCCCATTTGATCATGTTATATGACCTGCTGTACCTTACAAGCCAATTGTATTTTTTTATAACTTCTCTTAATCCTGCTTTAAAAAGTAGACTTCAAAATAGTGTATGATTTTATGTCTCTATTTACTGCAACTTCCAGCTAGTCTGAGCTAAAGAAGAATCTCTCCAACTGTTCCGTAGCTTGCTGTAGCTCTCTTTCTGATAGATACTGATCATACAGGAAGACTTTTAATGTAAACAAATTTAAACAGCCCAACTCTAGGGTGCTCATAATTATTTTGATTTTTCTGCGTTGATAGTGCTGCTAGGTATCTGGTAGTGTTTGAAACCCAAATTCAAACAAACTTGCTGTTGTTTATACCTGCATCATTTGGTGTCCTCAGATTTACAGGGATTTTTTTACAGAAATTCCTACTGTGTGTTACATCGATTCCCAAACTGTGTAAAATTTTCTGTTATGTCATATCTGACTTCATTTTCTATTCAGGCTTAAACTTTTAATAATTATATTTTCCTGTCCTGTCAAAACACTTTTGTCATGAAGTCTCATGATATCCTCTGTACCTGGTGACTACAGCACACTGCAAATATATTTGCTATTTGCCTATTCCTTATTTATGAAACATATGCCCCGTGTTTGTCCAGTACTCTGGCACACTTCACACATAGGAGGCAACATGTGGCACCTGTTTGTAGTTAAGGAAAATGTTGCTGATTCAATCAGAGGCTGATTAAGGATTCCTTTGCTTCACACCCAAAATTCCACTGCCTGAGGGAAGGAAAGAAATGAACTGAATAAGACTGGCTGAAAGACCCATTCCATCTGCAAATTTCTGTCTGGCTGCTACTTTGTACTCGCTGAAATCCTTCCTCAGGATTTCCCAACATGCTGTTGGGCATTCACGGAGTTAAGCAGCTGCCAGCATCTGTTAGCTGCTTATGAAGCTAATCATAACTTTCTCCTGCTGTACTCCTTTCACAAGGATTTCTTGTTTCCTTTAATTATTTCCTTTTACATAGTTAATATGATTGTAATATCATTGTTTTTAATCTGTTTTTCCCATATGATTTCACAGTATTTAGTATGTATAGATGCCTATGTAACTGAAGTAAATAACTTCTAATAAATTTCCATCTTCCTGCAAGAGGATTTAATCTGTCAAAAGCTGTTGTTTCATTCACAGGAAACATTTACCTATCCATCCCCTCAGGCTATGCAGTAGATGTACTTTAGATGAAAGAGCAGCCTCTGTGCAAATAAACTCAAGATTTTTCTCTACCTTGAGATGGCACACAGATTTTAACCTGAATAATTCCCATGGACTTGTGCAAGTGGGACTTCCTGTCTTGTTAGTTTTATCTATGATCTTCTGCTAGTCTTATGGCCTCATTACCCTTTCTGTACCAGTCAGAAATAAAACAATCTGACCTTTGATTTTCAGTTAGCAGTCATTTGGAATTATTTTTATAAATGTGTATGATTTTCCTAAGATTCTTCAAAGAAATGAAAATTATTCTTAATAGTGGTGTTTTCAACACTTAATTGGTGAAATTCCTCTTTTATTTAGAAAGAGGAATTTTTCCATGCAAAAAAATATTTACCACCTAATTATCTTTGGGACCAGCATGGTATTACATATGAGGAGCACTGAGGATAATGAAAGTTAATGTAAGAAATGAAGTCTAAACAAATTGAAACTTTGTTCCTTTCTCTACTGGGTTAACCACCATTGCTGTGAATGTGGTCAGGGACTTTTAGAGGGTCTTTTGTTGTTATTGTGCTTTTTTTTTTTTACATTTCAAGTTAAGTATTTTTTAGCTTGCAATTTCTTTCTTATCTAAATACTTTCCTATCAATATTTTCCTTACCACAATCTTAAATTGCCTGCTTTCAATCTGATCCCACAGTACCAATTGACACCATCTGAATTTTCCATATAGAGCAAATATAAGATAAGGTGTTAAATATTAAATCCACAATATTATTTTTCATTATTGGCTTGAAATGTTGTTGAATTAAATGCAATGAACAAAGCTGAGCAGGCAGCAGAGAAAAAAATTATTCCCGAAGTCAAAGAATATGATGTACAAAGATGAAGGACAGAGAGTCTGCATTAACAAAGCCTGCTAGGAAGAGATCCTAAGACTAAATGAGTAGCCAATTAAAGCAGTTTGTTCTCACATAAAGACTAAATGCCGTATTATACCATTGATCCACACCTTAAACACTCATTGATTTTTACAAGGTCTTTCATCCGTAAAGGTGGTAAAAGGTAAAGATTTTAATAAAAATTCATTTGAAGAAGATAAATGAAGGTATAATCATACTATTTCAAGCCACCTAAGATCTGCTTTTTGGGAACAAGTATGTTATATTGGCACATGTCATGTCCAGAGCTGGGCTGCCCAGTACACAAAGGACATGGACTGACTGCAGCAAGTCCAGGGAAGGGCCATTGAAACACAGGATTTGGAGAATCCCCTTTATGAGGAGAGTCTGAGGAAGCTGGAAGTAGAGAAAGGTCAGGTGGATCTTAGGAATGTGTGAAGGATGGTGATGGAAAAGACAGAGCCAGGCTCTTCCCAGGGCTGCCCAGTGACATGGGCCCAGACAGAAACATGAGAAATTCCATTTAAACATCAGAAAAAACACTTTTACTGTTAGGGTGGACAAAAACAAGGACAGATTTCTCAGGGAGGTTGTGGAGTATCCATCCCTGGAGATAATGCAAAACCTACCTGGACACAGCCCCAAGCAACCAGCTCTAACTCTTCTCTGAACAGGGGTCTTGACAAGATGGTCTCCACAGATCTGTGCCAAACTCATCCATGCTCTGATTATGCATCCATGCTCTGTCACACTGGGCAGTTTTCTGATTGTCATAAGAAGTTTTCTAGGAGCACAGATTTTCTCCAGCTTCTGCACAGCAAGATTAATTTTATTGCTTTTTTTTTTCAGATTTGCATAAACTGCTAGGAGAAACACCTTTTTCATGATCATATACATAGAGTTTTGCAAAGAAAGATGTTGTTGTTCTTCCCTAGACTAAGTGGGTCTGAAGGATCATAAAATACATGCAAAGAAGAAAATACTTTTCCAAGGGTGGAAAACACCAAGAGTTCATTTTGAAAAAGAGAGGTGTTCTTGAAAGGCTCTGTAACATTAGTTCAGGTTAAACCTCTGGAGAATGATAGTCTGTATTATTCTGTTTGGGTGGTCAAAATTTGTACATTAAATAAATATATTTTTTACAGTTATTTTACAAATCAGCAAATTGAGCAACAGGGAATATAAAGAAACAGCACAGCAACGCAGTGGCATACACAGAAATAGAAACCTATCTAGGAGATGTAATTTCTAGACCCTGATATAAGATTCCAGTCCATTAATTGAAAATTACAGTGTGTTATACAATAATTTTTGTAATAATGACATTATGATTATATTAATCCATCAGAAGTTAAAATAATAACTTTCAGATTAAGTGGCACTGTGGAGAAGAACAGATATGTTCTTGTTCAATGAAACAATGGTTGTTGAGGGACCCACAAAGGTGAAATCACAGCTGCAAGTGAAATTCAGCAAAACCCAAGGTCCAGAGACTCACAAGTACTTTCAAAAAGTGTACTTTCTAGGTCTAACAACACACATTTCTGTAAACTAACAGAACCACTGGAAAATAGTGTGAAGAAAATGTTTGCATAAATATGAATTTGGGCACAGCTGTTCTAAGAAAGCATGAAGCTAAAATAGCATAAGAAATGGAACCAAGGAATTCTTTTATGTTTAAAATATGAGTCTACATAAGAAGAGATTAATGAGAATAGTTGTGAAAATGAATTCATTTAAGTATGAGCTATTTCCTTTTTTGGACCTGTTAAGTTACGGTTTCATGAATATTTGTCAAGGTTAATGTTGCAAAGCTGAGCTGTTGCTTTTTCTTGGAGAATAAAAACTTGTTGTCTTCCTTTATGTTATATATTCTCTTTAAAAAAATGAAGAGAATGCAATGATTAATATATAAGCTGCTAAATTCTCATGCATAGCTTGATTCAGCTATGGGCCGTGAACATTTTGCTTCTTGTGAAAAAGTAATGAACTATATAAATAGAGGAATCAAAGCTTAAAGTTGGCTGAAAACGATGAAGGGCCCTTCTCCTTGGAAACTTGATCTTTGCTCAGTTTTTGACAATCAAATAAGAAGAGCCATCAAGTTTTTCCAGGCTCGCTCATGCAGTGTCACATCCACTATGGTGCTTATGGTCTCATGGGAAAAAATGATGCTTTGTCCAGTTGTGAGGTGATGAACTTGGAAATAATACAGCTGCTGTTTCAGATTTAAAACAAAGAAACAAAACTCCTCGTGGTTTGCCACAGTGAAACAGTAAGGCAAAACCTTTGTTGAAGGCTGTTTGCATATGTATAAAAAATAGTTATTATTAGAGTCTAAATTCTAATTGTGCAAAAAGCCTCAGATATATGTTTAGTCTTGATTTTTTGAAGCCAGTATAATCATGCATTAATTAAACTTGCAAGTCTGTTTTTTCTGAGAGGTGTTTTCTTCTTGGCAGGATATTATTTTAAATTAAAATTCTGCTTTTGGGCAAACTCATAGCAGATTTCCAGAAAAGGATAATTTGCCTTTGCATAAAGAGTTTTTAAAGATAGAACAAACTCTGTATTCACTTTTAGATTGTTCTCAACTTTTTTTGTTGTTTGTCTTTAGCTTTCTTTGTAATTTATTACAGTAGAACATAAAGCACTGAAAATATAGTTCATAAAAAAATTCTACAAAACTGAGGACTTGAGAAATGCATAAATGTCTTTCCACAAGATGCTTGTAACTTGTAATCACTTTGGCAGAATTTTTTCTTTGTACATTGTAAAGAATTTTGATGAGAAAATAGATTGCAATGCTATGATTTATTGTGAAATATAAAGTTATTTGATTAAAGGATTAATAAAAAGATGAATTAACACAACTTTTTTAATGGATTAATAAGATTCCCTGTAAAGCAATATGAAACTTAGTGAGTACATACCACTATTCTGTTTGAAACTGGTAGGTATTTGGGTACATGATAAACATATCTCTGAATACTTGAGATACACCCATGCTGTAGTTTAATGAAATCATGCAAGTTGTAGGAGTTGTAATATCTTAAAATTATACGTAGAAAGGCAAGAAATTGTTAATATATGTTAGTCCGGTATTTTAAACAGTGCATAGCTCTATTTGATTTTTTTCATATATTAGCTCTTATAAACATAGTAAAGAAAATTTTTTAGATGGTCACATATGTCAAAAAGTGTCTGTAATTGTTCCAGCATAACATCTCTGGGGTCAATGGAGTTATTCTGCCTGTAGGTAGCACCAGTCTAAAGCACAGCAGCCTGCCTAAGCTACTGCTGAATGGTCAGTCAGAGGTGGGATTGTTTGCACTAATACCCTTCAACATTCAAACACAAAGAACTGCATTATCTTAAGAGTGTTAGGACTTCAAAGTGATGTCTTCTGTGTAGACTTAAGCCAGTTACATAGGACATATATCTCGATATGTCATAAAATCTCAATGTGTGTTTATAGCATGGGTCTTTAAATACTTGGACAAAAAAAATCCCTAGCATTGTTTAAGTCAAATAAAATTTTATCCCTGGCTTCAGCGAATCCATTTTTTTTTTGCTGTACATTGGTTTAACCTTGAAAACTTGTTTTTAGTATTGGTTATTCCTTTTTTTTCCTGAGGCAGGCAGGTAGGTTTTGGCCTATGGAGATATTTTTGCAAGTTAAAATTTGTGCTTCTGCAATTTCTAGTCTTATTAAGGAGAAATTGTTGTCCATGTATTGAAGTTCTGTCTTGAGTACTCAAAAATTTGCCTACACATATATCTCCAGTGCCATGCCAGATATAGTGTGGTCTGTACAGAACATCTCTGAGAGAAGGGTGGTAGAACATAGGACAAGAGAACTCCTGTGCTCCTGGGAGCACAGTAAGGATTTCCAAAAACATCTCTAGTATTGCTGGAAAGCTTTTAGGCAATTAAACTCAGGGCCTAGGTTATATGTAGATACCTAAATCTAGATTCTTATTCTGGAGGTCAATATATCATGCATCTGTCTATCTATGTATCTATCTATCTATCTATCTATCTATCTATCTTTTAACTGCAAACAAATGAATAATCCCACCTCATGCATTGATCTTGTCATGCACATCCTTAGAGATACTCAAAAGCCTTCTGGACGTAGCCCTGTGAAATCTGCTGTAGTGGTCCTGCTTGAGCAGAGGGGTTGGACAAGATGACCTCCAGAGGTCACTTCCAACCTCAACCTTCTGTGACTGTGTGATGTTTGCTTATAAACACATTATGACTGTGCCAGTAGACGGTGCTCATGAATGTATAGCTTTGTTCTCACATAATTAGCAATTTTTTGGTATTGAATGTTACCAGGCTTCCAGTATATTGTTTATGTGGCTCTTTTAACCGTTGCATAATTGAAGTTCAGCACATACATAATTGTTTGCAAGGTAAGAGCCTAAATGATGTCATAAGGTTGTAGGTGAAACTGATCCAGCACTGAGCCTCTCAGTGAGTCCTCCAAAACCAAATTACTTCCACCCTGTTTGAGTCCTCCAGTACAGAATGACATTGTTCTGCGGCTCTGGAACTATCCAAAATCAAAGAATTTTGAGCACATCAGGGAATTCTGAACATGAACTGCTGGCCTCAGCACTGTATCACAGCTAAATTAGGATAATAACATTTTCTGTTTTGTCAGGCTGCAGGAACTGACCTGAGAACTGTGTTGGACTTGACTCTGTTGAACAGATGTTGTAATGAGATGATAAAAAATCTAATTTGTTCCACGGAGAAAAGGAACAGATAAGTGTTTTATTTACATGCAGGACATAACCACATTAAAACAGTTCGATGAACACATTATATATTTCAGAAAGTTGTTGCTGAATAGAGTTAGGACCAGGGCTTATAAAAGACACATCTACAAGCTGGTATGTCAGTGGTTGCTGTAGGCATAATGACCTACTGAAAATGCTCCAGTAGGGTGTCCAAGGTCCAGGAAACTGAAGGAGTAAAACTGGAAGCTCAGAGAGGCAACTGGAAAACCTGAGGCTGAGTGAGAAGTCACCACAAATTAACTGTTAGTGTACAAGAATGGTTTCTGAACTCCTATCCCATGTCAAGAGCTAGTGTCTGTCATTTGATCCAGAAGTGAGATGCCTCCATCCACGGAGAGAGGAGTTGGAAGTCTAACCACTTCCAGATACTTTTTTTTAATGGAACAAGTGATCAGAACCTACTGCTGTCATTGTAAGGAAATAGTAGTAGCATGACAGCACCTGACTTTCATAGGCTATTGTAAGTGGGTGAACACCTCCCAGGAAGCAGGAGAGCTGCCTTCTGTAGCCTCCATTCATGTGTCTCCAAGGTGAGAACTTCAACTACCCCATGCCAGGCTGATGCAGGTGGGCACCCACTCCCATGCACTCTCTGCCCAGCCTAGCATACATCAGAATGTGGCTGAACTGACCCTGCAGCCTGACCCTGCGGCCCTGGCTCCACTGGTGAGCTCTGCATCCACAGGCAGTTCACATCTCTGGTAAAAATGTAGAAACTATCCAGAGACCAGGCACCATGGATCAAGATCACCCCTTCTAGGTGATTTCTCCACCTAGGTAGAGCCTGTTCATCCATGCCTTGGCTTCCTGTGTCTCCACAATGCTTGGTAACCTGTCTAACAACAGCACAAGAGTATTCCTCCTCCTAGGCTGGCCTGCAGCCTGCTGGTTCATACACTATTGGCAACGTGGCTTTGTTCACGTCAGGAGCTTGTGATGCTGTGTGATATGGGAAATGTTTCATATTGACTGAATCCAACACCGAAGAGCTTTGTTGCTCAGGTCTTACAGAGAACTAGAGAATGCCAGTTCAGCCCAGGTCCCAGTGCAGTGCAGGGGAGAGAGCATCTACCTGGTCAAATGGGCAGCTCTCAGCATGGGCAGGGAACAGCCCACCAGGGACTTGGAGAAGCCCTTTCTGGATCTGACTCATTCCTGAATAAAATGCTAAAATTATTTAGTAGCTTCTGTGAGTAAATTCATGCATTTAATGATAGGAAGATGGTGGTTTATAAATTTTAGACAGAAAAGCAATACACTACCCTTATTTTAGTGCAGCATTAGGCAAAAGCTGAATGTGTTATGTTAATGGATTCACGTACTGTTTACATTTTATTCGTACTATTTTGTTGGTCCTTAAATACAAAAATATCATTATAAATATTTTAGAGGTTTTCTACTTGTAAGTTCTTTTCCCACAGCTGGCGGTCTATTTTGCCAGTTTGGATTAAAGGAACATCATCAGTTGGGAATCTAATCCATTTTAAAAACAGAGTTAAAAGGAGGATAAATTACACCTGCTAATAACCTCCCTGCCAGTTTCCCTATTTCTTTCTAAGACTTTTTTCCCCTACTTTTCTCTCACTGTGCCAGGGTTTGATCATTCACTCACTGCTGTGAAATTGCCACTGACTTTGGGTGCAGATTTCAGAGCTCTAGAGGTGGCTGCAAGGCTCGGTGTGCTGTGGGGATCTGTGGAGCTGCAGCTGTGTCGCATGATGGACTTCCTGAAGCTGCTTTGGGGCCACCCCTCACACATCAGCAGTCTTGTATCAGCACTGTGGAGACTGCTCTCAGTAGAGATTTTGGCATTATCTTTAAATCAGCTAGCTCAGTCTGCAGGTGGTAGAGCAAAGCTCAGGGCAGGCTGGTTTGATGTGCATGTGCCCTTGGAGAAACGGTGAGCAACTGAAGGATCTGACTACAGAGGGAACCAAGCAACTGTGCCCAAAGGCCCAAAAAAAGCACAGAGCCATAAATTAAGGGGAGAGGAGGAACAGAAATGCTCATGAATAAACTGATAGCTTGCTTTGTATGCTTATAAAATTCATTTTATAGCACACAGACTCCTGAGTGCATCATCTTCTGTGAGGTGCCTGGAAAACTTGTGAATGTGAGAGCATTACCAGCAGATGGAAAGCTACTACGTTAAGCTTACACAGAGTTCCCTGTTAGTCTGACTCATCCACCCACCCACCTGGTCCATGCTGCTAGTGAGGTCAGACTTCACAGGCACTTTGCCTTCTCTGCCTTGTACAGGTTCCCATTCTCACACCAGCACATGGGATGCCTCCCCTGCAGACCTGCAGGGACGCTGGAACACAGGTCCGTGTTCTGCTCCCTTCTTGGCTGGATCTGTCTTGGAATGCCTGAGGGAAATGAAACTGTCAGGAATGACAAAATATCCAGGTAACTGGTCAGAACCTGGGTAGCTTAAAAAGAATCTGATTTATTTATCATTAGTATATTAGATTTTCCACCAGTTACCTATGTCCTCTTCATCTGCCCCTCTCTCTTGGCACACATGCACACATAACCTTTTGGTAGCCAGACTTCCCTCCTATTTAGTGTTTTGGAGGCAGGACAGTGGCTGAAACTGTCTGACACTCATTCACAACTCCCAAGATCACCAACCACTGCCACAGTGCATCAGTTCAGCCATTCATCTCCTACAACATCTTGCAGCAATCACTTCCAAATGCTTCTCAAAAACGTGTTACTTTCCCTCAGTATGCAAATTTTACAACTACAAGCCTTGGAGGAGAAATTTCTTTTGAACCTCAGGCATCATAGCATCTAAATTTTCCTGTAGACATTTTTTTCTCTAGACCAGAAGAATATTTTTATTTGTCACATGCATACGTTTTCCAGTTTCATTAATGTAAAGGTCATGATAAAATGACTTTTATTTTATTCCAGATCATCTCAGGGAAGAAATATTTTCTATCTTCTCTGACAATTAATCAGTAAAACCCTATTCCAGTGATGCATAAAAAAAAGCCGCCTTCAGCAGTAAAATAATGATTAATTTATGCAATGTTTGAATGATTTTCATCAGTTAGAAGATACAATGATTTGATTTTTCTGTATAATCATTTCATCTTAGATATCTCACTTGCCAAAAAAGCCTGACAAATCTGATATGAATGCTATTTTTTACTACAGTAAGTTACATTGTATTCAGATTTTTTACATTTTGATACTTGATTACCTTAAGAGATAATTCCCAATAATTATACTTTATTTTCATTTTGAATTTTCGTTCTTTTAAATGAGTCACTGGTAAACCTGTTAATTCCCTACTGTGATTCAGAATCCAGTCTGCTATTTTGAATAACCAGCTACTTCACAAGGTGTGTCAGTGCCCAGTTCCACATTGAGCAGTTCAGTCTGTCTACCATAATTCTGTTTTTGCTCCTATGTATTCCACAGAGGAACTTCGGAAGATGTACAGGATCCAGCCTGCCTCATTTAAATACTCATTACTCTCCTTTGACTGCATGGGGCTTTCCAGCACCTTGAGTGACTTATTCAGATTTAGTGCCAACCACCTTCACTGAAAGTAGAGGGAAACAGTACAAATGTTAGAGAAATGGATTTGACACCCAGTCTGCCCAACCTTTTTTGGCAGTGGGTAGTAGTATGCCAGCAACCACCTTATGCATTTTGATAAGGATGCTTTTCAAGCCATGGGGATCTAGGGGCTTTTAAGGACAAGACAGCTAATTGCCAGTAATCTTAAAATCACTATGCAGAGCCTTGCACTTCTGTATGAATTAAAGTTATAGTTATTATTCCCTGGAACTTTTGTGTTTTATATAATATTATCGTTGTATAAAAACCTCAAGTTAGCCCAAGAAGCAAAACCTAAAATTCCCCATTTTCAATGATGTTATGTGCCTGAAGTAAGAGGCTAAAGCCAGACTTCTCCAGTATGTTTTCCCTTAGGAGTGCATCACTCAGTTCTGGCTGCTTGGGGTAGCTTTGCTGCTTGTGGATGGCATGCTCAGGATATTCCAGGAGTGGATGCTCAGGAAATGTCTGGCAGCATAAAATGCTATACCAATTTGCAAATACAGGATTGCTAGTATCATTAAATTACCATATGTTTGGTTGATTAAATTTAAGCAGGCAATGAATTGTCAGACTAACTGGGGAAGTACCTAACGAATTTTTCTGGAAAGCAGACAGTGGACCAACATATAGAAGTTCAAGTGGGCTGTATGGGTTCACCTCCATGCTCAGATAGAGACTTCCCCTTGGTTTGCCCTTTAATAGAAATAGATTTGTGCAAATGGCATTGCAAGTTTTAAGCTGCCCTTCTAAACTTGACATCTAGGAAGGTCAGGAGATAGCTGAAAGTTAACATTGACATAGTTTGCACCTTGCCTACCTTCCTTAATGCCTTAATTGGGGTGTAAAGCCCACACCCTGGCTGATGATTGACGATTTTTGTTATCACACTTCCTGGCAGAAGGTTATCAGGATTCCAGCTTTGGTTCAGAGGTGGTATCCTCTCTCAGTCAGTATACACAAAGATACAGGTAGTGTTAGTGGATTTGGCTAAACAGCTAATTCCTTTGTCAGCTTTATCACTGTCTGGTCTTTCTCACCCTCCATCTCTCCTAGAGCCCTGTTTTGAAGCTGGGGGAGGTAAAGCACTCCCAAATCTTACCAGGTAAAGAGGGAGCATCCTGGGGCAGATAGGGGGGAGAGTCTCATGGGGATGTCTGTGAAAGAGCTGAGGCTGCAGAGCGGTTTTTGTGGGGCTGTTGTTGGTGGAGTTAATTTGTGAGCAGTGGAGCTCTGCAAAGAACTCAGGGCTGGAGGATGTGGAATCAATTACCTTGTATTTTTGGGTGGATGGAGAGAAGAGATGCATAACTTGTGCCAGGAGGCATGATATTTTGGAAAGGTATGTAATTTCATGCAAATTGAAAAATGATATTTATTGTTTTAGTCTACTGCCAGATGGAGAGGGTCCAGCAGAGGGCTACAAAGATGTTTAGGAGACTGGAGCATCTCTCTTTGAGGAAAGGCTGAGTGAGCTGGGCCTGTTTAATCTGGAGGAGATACAACTGAGAGGGGATCTGATCAATGCATACAAATATCTTAAAGGTGAGTGTCTAGAGGGCGGGGCCAGATTCTTTTCAGTGCTGCCCAGTGACAGGACAAGGGTCAATGGGCACAAACTGAAACACAGGAAGTTCAACCTTAATATGAGAAAAAACTTCTTTACTGTGAGGGAGACGGAGTAGTGGAATAAGCAGCCCAGAGTGGTTGTGAATTTTCCTTCTCTGGAGATACTCAAAACTGCAATCCTGTGGAACCTGCTGTGGGTGAACCTGCTTTAGCTAGGGGTTGGACTGGGTGATCTCCAGAGGCCCCTTCCAACTCCAGCCATTCTGTGATTCACTGAGATTACTGCCACTTAGTGCAGTACAATTATGTTCTTGTTGCTCCTGGTGCAGCATCAAATGCTGTAGTAGTTACCCATATATATTTGATGAAATGTGTGTAAAAATTTGCCAAGAGTGTTTCAGCATTACTCTTTAGGAAAGTATTAACTGAAATGGGTAAGGTAATAAAAGTTTCCTTTGATGCTGAATTAAAAACAGCCTAAATATTGAAACAAACAAAAAAAACCCTCAGAAACGTCTTAAAGTTTAGCCAAGAAGTGAATATCCTCTTCTATTTTACTGTTGCTGTTGAAGAGAAAGCTTTGTTCTTTTTTCCATGGCAGTCAGGAGACTTTTATATTGCATATGTCTCCAAAGCAACATCAAGAAGTAAGTCTTGAATAGTTCATTAGTCAATTATTCCTAGTCACATTATGAATACATCTAAGTTTAATTATTTTAAGGATGCGCTTACAAGTATGTAAAATCTTCTGGTTTTAACAAAGCGTACAAAATTAATATTGAGGTATAAGTACTGTAATAATTACCTTTTTTTTTAATAGAGGAAGAAACTTTCTCCCCTAATAAAAAAAAGTGACGAGAAATTTTGATCTCTAGATGTGTGTATTAATATTACAGGCTCTACTGAATCTGATCCCTGTGTAGACGGGCAGTTCATCAAATTCTTTGTGGAGTATTCCATTCTGGAAACTATGTTTATAGAGACTAGTCACAGAAGCAAGTAAAGGACTGATTTTGTTGAAGGACCATAACTTTTATTTATAGGTTACATGTATTACAACTAGAATCTCATTCAGGAAGGGTTTCTGCTTCTATTCCTCTTGTCCCTACCTGCCATGAGCTGCTTTTTAATTATTTATCTGAGATCATCGTGCTCATCCTGTCAACTCGTAACTGTTTGGACTCTTCTTCACCAGATAACTCTGTGGGAGTGGTCCTGATCCCCCTCATCATTCCTTGATGCATCACAGCCAGGGAAATGCCTCTCTCTCTGTTGAGTTGCAGCAGTTGTCCTAGGACAGGAAAGAGAAATAGACCAATCTCTGTTGCTCTTCCAATAAGTAAATTGGATTCTTAGTCATATAAAGTGTGTGCATCTCAGAGGTGCTCTTAGTGGCAGAAGAACATTCAGAGAGGACTTTGGTATCTGGTGTAGTCTGTGGTGGGGAAGCAGCAGAAGGTATAAGTACCTTTGGTACTGTGTTCATGTGGAAGTGTTACCATCAGCTTGGAGACAAATGTGATTATGAATTCGTAATGTTCAAACCCTGCCCCTAACTTGAGTTCCTAAAAAAAGTTTAGGTAGGTGTCATGAGTTTAAGGTACTTTCCATGTGTTCAGCCTGTATTGGAAGAACTGGAATACAATGAAAAGCATTTAAAAGACACAAAGCATAGTGTCTTCTTACACTTCCTTTTGTTTCTAAGCCTGCTGCAACTCATTTTTGTAATAGACCTTTTAATGTGATGTAAAGATTTGATTGGTGAAAAGACCTTAAGTCGTTATTTTGTGTGTTGAAGGATGGGCTAGAAAACTACAGGTAGTTAAAACTCAAGTCAGATTTGAGCCACTTGGAGAGTTGAACTGTAGTCTGTGTTATATAATGCCAATCATGAAAAGCCCATGAATTCTTAAGTATGTACTTTGATACTGCCTGACAGCTTGATTTACTGTACACAGACTCTCTCACATTCATATATTCGTCTCTTCATACTAGAACTCTGAGTGGAAAGGGATTCTCTTCAGTGAGGAGAAGGCTGGGGGAATCAGGCTCCTGGAATGACTCTAGATTGTAGTAATTCCCTTTTTGCTGAGACCTAGTGTCAGTGGCGTAGATTTTTCTTTCCTTTTTTTTCCACCTTTTTCTCTTTTTCATTCTTTGAGGCACTGCACTTTTAATTACATGCAATTTTTGCTTACAGATGGCAAAGCCAGTTGTGTTATTGTGGTACATAACAGACTGGGTGAAATCCATCTCTTTTTCATGGCATTTTTGTGTAACGTGTGCTAAAAAATCTGTTGTGCTTGAGGAACAGAGAAGTTTTTTCTCTATTCACTGTCCTTAAATGTTCTTACCCATCTTAGTTCAGATGGACTAAAAGTTTTTCAGAGCAGGAACTGTACTGAGAGTCTGCTGATACTCCTGAGGCCTAAGGACATTAGTATGCAGCAACAACAACAACAAGAAAATATCTTAATTGCACTGGTCTTCCTGCAAAACCTGTTCGGTAAAGTACCTGTTCACCCTTAAATCTGTGGTTGTGTAACATCTCATAAAGAATAGAGTGTATTCTTGGGCATATCTCATAAATTATTGCTGTCCTTGTTGAGTGTATAATACTCCTTGGCTGAGAAACTTATGGTAAGAAATACGATTTATTTTATCCCCACAATACATCAGCACTTGAAGAGCAGGATAAACTCCAGCATCTCAAATATCATGTGGCAAATTCTAATGTTTGAAACTTTGTTTTGCCACAACTGGAGATTTTAGTTTTTCTCAAGCCACAGTTGCATCTCTTGCCACTGCTTTACTGCTTCTTCATCTTTTGATATGCAGTGCTTGATAAGGTTTTTAAATTGAAAATAGAGCTCCAAATCAATGATGTAAGCCTCTTAAACAGATATGAAAAATGATGAAAATTTTTAAAATGTTTTGTAAGCACTTTATTTTTAACTTTGACTCTTGATTGTTAATTTTTTTTCAATAGAAAGCAAAACATTAGGAGGCAAATATTAACTGGTTCCTGGTCTTCTTCCTTGAACCTGTCTTCTTCCTGTGCTGTCTCTGCAGTCCTTGAATCAAATAAGCTTGTAAGTCCTCCTTCTGTGCCAGAACTATCCTCTTCCAGGAACTAAATGACTCCCAGGAATTGCTGCTGTATATAACATGAATTAGTGTATACATCTGACATACAGAAATTGAATGTTTGATCACTGAACATTCAGCTGGATATTTCTACTGTGAATAGTTTATAAGCCAGAAAGTACCATTTTAAAATTTTCAAGGAAGTGCAAAACTTTCTTGTGTCTCAGTGCTTATGTATGAATGTGTAATATAGTCTAGTTGTTGACTCTGAAATATTGATTTAAAATGAAGCTATTCTATTCTAGAAACATGTTTTCCCTGGAGACATAAGTAAATTGGAATAATCTCATGGACTTTCTTTCATTGTGTATTTTCAGGATAACTGCAGATTCTTGTGAATCTGAAAACTTCAGTAACCAGGTCAAACTCACTATTTTTAATTTAATTTATTTTTACTTTTATATAGAACATGCTGGTTAGGGGTAACAATTTTTAATTAGATTTCTGCTATGTCACTGTAATTCATCTGGTTGGTATGTTTCATTTTTTTTTGTATTCATTGACTATGCCTATCATATATTATTGTAATTATGAAAAAGTAAATAATAGTGTTCCTTAGCAGCAATATAACATCTTATTATTCTAAGTTCTGCCAAATGACAACACTATTGTGTAGTGCTCATAACACTACAGCAAATAAAACTTTAAGGATAAATAAAAAGCTTCTGTAGAATACGTCAAACTGAATTTACTCCAGTCCTTTAGGAATAACAAACTTGTTCATGGTAATTTAAATAAAGAACTGGAAAAGAGAAATGCAAACAATAAATGAAATAGGCATGGGATTCATGCTACAGAAGTAATTAGGTTATTCAGCTCACAAATCAGTTCAAATAAATTCTTTAAACTATTTTTCCCCACAACAGAAAGTTTATAAAAAATATTAAGAAAATAGACTACATGTATGCAACATAAAATGGCTGCCAGAGGCTTTGCAATCTTTGCAGATCTTTGTACTGAAACAATGATCTAATAACTGGGAATGACTGACTGAGTCTTCTGTGCAAACATTGCTACATATCTAACAAATAATTCGGCTTTTTAAAAAGTCTTCTAAATATATTTATCTCTTTCAGTACCATTAGACTGGAAAACATCTTTTGTTGTTTATAAAGTGCCACGTATATCTGCAGCACTAAGACTTTTATTAGTAATTAGGTCAATAAAATTACCATTTAAAATCCCTTAATTATCTATGTAAATGACAGATTAACCCTCAGAAAAACTAGATAGACTCATCAGACCTGTAATGCACACTCAGAGGAAATCTCTAAAACTGATCAGTAGTAGACTCTAATATAGAAAGCTTTCACAGATCATATTATCAAATCAATCTCTCTTATCTTTACTCAAAATAATCTAGACATGATTTATACTTGTCATACACTGTCTTTAGACTTAAATTGTCACATTTCTTGTTTGGACTTGCTTTCATGTGTGGAGCTGCCCTATCCCGTGTAAAGTGCTTCAGCTGCTCTCCATAGATGTACTTTAATAATAGAAAATATACTTAGCTCTCTGTAATATTTTTATGCATTATTGTCCAAAAAAAAAAAAAATAAATGTCTCTGTTTGAGAAGCCAGTTGATTCTCTTATTTCTCCGAGGACTTTTTATGTTTAAGGAAATATTCTCTGTGATGTGTGGCTAAGCATTGCCTTCCACAGTGCTGTCATCACTGCTTTAGGATGTGCTGTACCCCACATCAGTCTCTCTCATTAATATTTCTCTTACAAAGCTGTCCTTTCATGTTAAGTTTCTTCCACTTTCAATGCAGTCTTCACCATTACTGGAAGCATTTACCTTGCCAGACAAGGTGAGAATAGAAAAAACAGATTTTTTTTCTCCTTTAGTTGGCCACAGATTTCCCCCTGAGATCAGGAGAGTCATAATGTTCACAATGCTCAAGTAGATCTTTTCTACAGTAGAAATTTGGGACTGTGTTCCCTTGTCAGCACTTTGATAAGATCAGCTGTGATACTTCTACTATTAGTATTATTTAGTATTAGTACATTGTGTCCACTGAGAGACAATTTGTTTGTTGCTGGGGATGCTGCTTCTTTTCTGAGGACACTTTGTTTTTCTCTTTCCTTTTTTTTTTTTATTTCCTGAAATATGCATGTATAATCATGATTTTCCCCCTGAGACATTACTGTTCCTTTTATGAGTCTTAATATTTGGGTCTGGCAAAGGATTCCCACCTAACTTGTGCTTTATCATTGTTGGCAATTGGTAGAGATAGCATTATCTGTTGTTGCTTTTATTGTATCTGTCTGTACTTATATCCTATCCTAATTTGCTTTCCATGTTGCCTTTGAATATTTGACAGAAGATCTGCTTTTATTTGAGAGCTCTCAAGAATGTGTTCACTGAACTTCAATTATTTGATTTAACTGGGAGGGGAATATTATAAAATGGTGTTTGATTCTTTTGTGAAACCACTGTAGTCCTGCAACTTTAACTTGGAGGTAAATATTTCACAGATTCAGGTGATAAGGACTGCATAAATGTATGTGCATAAACTAGCATAATAAAATATATTATTGCCACACACTTGTGTATGAGTTTAAGGCCTTGTAGAATTTTCATTAATGCCATTTACTTATGTCTTTCACTATCTATCCACTGGATTTTTTTCCCCTCCCTTTATAAATTTGGCTTTATTCACCACTGGAAAATTAAAATATTATAGAATAGTAGTAAAATTTGTCTTTCATTTCATCCTGGAAACAACCTTAACACTGCAATGAGATGACATACAAACTTTTACTTTGTGGTTTTGGCATGAGTATAATAAATCTTGATTAAAAAGCTTATCTAAATATATGAATATTTTAGACTGTAATAGGATGGAGGGAATCCTCTTCAAGATGATAACATCCCTTCGGTAGTTCTGCTGCAGCTAAAGTAGTTGTCTGAGCAGCACAAAGACTAGAACTTGAGGCTTGAAGAGCAAACTGAGAGCAGACTTAGGAGCGCAGACTATGGCTTTAGATTCACTGTGGTAAGAGATGGATGATGAAGTCATCATAGCTTTTACTGTCATAAAGCTCCCTTTGGAAGTACAGAGTTCCCCAGTTCTCTTCCCATTCCATGGACTTACCACGTATGTACTTTAATGAATAAACGTGCTTTGAAATCATTGCACTTCCCCAGTTCAAAGTGCAGTAACACAACAGCTTGGACACTGTCACAGCTGATGTACATGTGTGGGTTTGTTAAGTGGACATAATGAATTTTTTACTTCTGTTCATTAAAATGGTGTTTAAATGAGGTCCTAACATGTTAAGAGCATGTTATTAAGATGATGTGTGCATTCTGCAACAGCTTAATTCCAGCTGCTTTATTTTGTTGTCATGACTGGCTAAAGTGTCAGGTGATTTTTTAATTTTAAAAGTTGTGCCCTTTTGGTAAATAAAGGTAAAGAGCTCATGAAGTGGAATAGAGAGAGTGAAATTAAGTCCGTTATGACTGAAACTTTCAAATAAATTACTACTCTGCCAGACTGACATGTAGACAACCATCTTCTTACAGACAAGCCCACCTTTCTATGAGTAGCTGGGGGAAGCTTTCTTTATGCCTTTTTAAAGTAAAATAAAGTTATTTTGACAGGATTGAGGCTTCAAAACATATCGAACATATCCCTGCCTTGCTGCCTGACTCGACTACACCTTGAGACTTGTTAAAGTCTGTTTTCAAGTCACTTACCCTTGCTTGCAATATTTGCAGGGAGACTGTTGTGTTCTGGTTGTCATTTCTATCCTCTGGCAAGTCAAAACACAGTGCCAGCAATCTGCTTTGCAACCTGTCAGCTCTCCAAGGTTGTCTCTGCTCATGCTGGTTGAACAGATTTTTTGAGCCAATGTTTTTGGGTGTTGGGGTTTTTTTCCTTCTTTTTATTTTGGAGTCGTATTCCCTTTCACTTCTGCTGTTGCTTTCACTTATTGCTTTCTTAGCCACCCAATGGTAATGCACAAAACTAGAATCTGTGAGTTGGAATTTATGTGATTCTGAAGTTCTGGAAAGCCTAGGAGGATTTGTAGCCAGTCAGCATTTCATGGAGGATTGGCATGTATATGTCTGTCATCTTACAAGTTTCATAGTACTTTTTTAGTAAGAGAATTTTCATGATCAAAAGTGTGATTCTTTGGGAGACTGTGGAGAAGAAAGTCTGTTTCACCAAGACAAATGCTTCCAATGCACTTGGAAAGGATTCTCCTCAAAGCTGCCTTTGGACCAAGTCCCATACTGACATGGCAGTAAAGCTGGGGCTGTCACTGAGCCTTCAAAATGCTTCAAAAGTAATTGTTATGATGGAAGCAAACAGAAGAATATGGAAACACATTAATTGAAATTTACCTCTTTTTAAATGGGCATTTGATTTGCTTTGTTCTTCTAAACTTTATCTTCATAATATTCCAGAGACCTGATATTTAGTGTCATGTCCTTTTGGCATTAGTCACTCATGGTACAGGCCTTCTTAAAGGCTTATGGCACATGTGCATCTGTGACATTTGTTAATTCAAAAAAATTAGCACGAAATAAATTCTGAATTTTGCATTTATTGGCTAACCTATAAGGTACTGGGAGCTACACACGCATACAAACCTAACTTAGGTCACATTATTTCCTCTTCTTGATAATGGCACAATACTCAGTCCTAGATGTTGGTGTGAATCACTGGTACCGTGAAATGGGAGTACACAGGTACAGCAGGAGGTGATAGAGGAAAGGGAAGGAACTCCTTGACTCAGTGTTAATCTACTTTGAGTTCTAAATCAAGCTGGAAAACTTTTGTGCTGTGTTTCTGGGAGGCTTTCTTCATGTGAAATCTCTCTGTAGATGGATCACTATTGAAATCTGTGAACTAAGGAAAGGAAGAGGAACACTCTTCTAGTCCTGACTTGGGAAAGATTTTTTTGGAATTGACTGGCTTGGCACCCAAAATTTTGATGTAACCTTGCAGCCTTGTGCTTAATAGGTATTTAATTTCTGAGGTGTTGGGAAGTACTGAGATACTTATGAGCTTGGTGTCTTCACAACTAGTGTCCTGAACTTAGTCTCTGGCACAAAATTTCCAAGACTTGTCTATTGGAATCTGATTCAGTGAAGAACAGTCTACAGTTATCTTCAAGGATAACAGGCCATTTTTATTAAAATAATAAAAAGTCTTTCCATAACTTTTTTGTTTTGCAAAAATGGTCTGCAACACTATAAACTGGAGTTCAGTTTTTATTTGTAAATATATTTATGGTTATATTTTTATGGTAAATATCTTTATGGGTACATGAATAATGTATAAAGATACTTATGTGGGGATGTGACAGTTACAGAAACATAACTACGAAATTCTTACTTTCCAGGCTTCTTTCACTGCTATTCACAGGTGAATTGCTATTCACATTTTCCATTAGGGCTGGTCATGAGTCCTGAGGAACTCATCTGACAGGCTTTGTCCAACAAAGGCTCTTAGAAATCTCCACTAGGTTGGTTTCCCCTGGAGGTTATTTAGAGACTACCAGTTTGGTTTAGAGCTGAAGGAATAGGTGATCCTCTTACCTCTCCTTTCCACAATCAGGGATTTGAACACTTTTTCAGTACTCATGTTTCAGGTGGAAGAGATTCAAATACGTACTTGATTGTTTGTAAAGTAGAGAGTGGGTTAAGAAGGAAGAAAGGTGTAGGGACACTTCTACCATGTTTTATTTGACAGGATTAATTTGTCATAGAATTGTGAAAAAATCAAAGTGAATCAGAAAACGAGCAGTTAAGACAGCACACAGGTTGTTCACCTGTGACTGGGGAGTCTTAGAGTCCAGTTATATTTCCAGCTTCTGATTTTTACCTACCAGTGTGTGAAATAGTCCTTGAGGAGACTGCAAACCCAGCCTCCTGCTTTCACCCAAGTCTCCTATGCAGATGGCCCCAGACTCAAGGCTTGCTGCCTTCTTGGGCCAGCGGTTCACAAAGTATGCCTGCTCTGTAGGGGCACTTGCAACTGAGGGAGTTCCTGGACCAGACTTCTCTATACCACAACATTTAGTCAATGCCTATACAAGAGACATTTGGGTCCCTTGAAATGAGGAAATTATTATGTTTGAAGTTAGCTGTGGTATAATGCTCTGAGAAATTGTTGGATAAAACTGGGGCAACTAGCTACAGGTTCAAAACAAATTGATGATTCCTGGACTTCCTTGAATGGAGACTGTTGAATATCTGGTGCTGATGTATGAAACCTGAGTATGGAAAAAAATGCCTGAGACTTTCTAATTAATGTTAAAGGTGCACTTCTGTCTCTCTCTGTACTAACTGAAATAGATGCCTCCCTGTTCAACCTCTTTTGGCTGTCTTTTCTCCACCTTTCACCCCCGGAGATGCTAATGTAAGAAGTTAAGATAAATCTGATAGATAACCTTTTAGAAGTGCCTAATTCTCTCCATCAATGACTAGATGAACTCAGAGAGACCGGTTTTGATTTAGATACCTGAATTTTAGCTTTCTAGAGCTGAAAAAGATTAATCTTTTGCTGCTAAAAGGAAGCCAAGTTGCTTAAATGACTCACAGTAAGTGAATGGCATTTCTTTTTTACTTATCAACACAATTCATAGTATTTTTACTGTTTTCAAGACCTTGGATGAACCTTACAGTATGCTAGTTTAAGTAAAATTAATTACACTATTAACTTTTGCTTCTTCAGGGCACAGTTACCCAGAATTATCAACCGCTGTCTAATGGTGCTGTTAAATAGCACGACTGTGAATATGCTTTAGGCCACATAATTTTTTTGTTGATGCTTTTGTGGATTTTTCTCTTTTTTGTACCTTCGTCTTTATTATTACCTGATCTGAATAGCTGTTGTACATCTTACTCTAAGTAGTTTAAGTAGAGGAGAGGGATAAAGAGTTAGCCAAACAGTCCCTTCCTGATGGATGACCCTGCTAATATTGGCAAGTGGTTCTCTTAGAATGGTTTGATCAATAAAATTCCCTTGGAATTATGATCTCATTGTCTTTGTGTCCTTACAAAGTACCAGTTGCTGTTCTTGTAGGCTTGACTGGCATTTGATTTCTCAGGTGAAACTTTTTGCTTTGCCCCACTGGGACTGCCACTAAAAGGCTTTGCAATTTTTTAAATTATTTGAATTCTGTTTCAGATCAGACAAAAGATTTACTTCAAATGACAACCTGTATAGAAGTTCTCTGAGGGAAATCTAGCCTACAAAGAAAGCCCAAACTGTTAAAGGGAGAAAAGGTCATCTTGTAGACAGTGCAAGGTTAAGGTTTGCTTATTTTGTTATCTAACAGCATAGCTCTGTAACTAGAGGTAATCAAGCACATTGAGTGGTGTCCCTCAGGCATTGGGACTGGGACTGGTGTTGATTAACATTTTTGTTGGCACTTGTGGCCTAGAAAGCCACCTGGGCTGCATCAAAAGCACTGTGATCAGAAGGTTGAGGGAGGTGATTCTGCCCCTCTACTCTGCCCTGGTGAGTCCCCACCTGGAGTGCTGCATCCTGTGCTGGGGACCCCAACATAAGAAGAACATGAACCTGTTGGAGCGAGTCCAGAAGAGTCCATGAAGATGGTCAGAGGACTGGAGTGATGGGTAATGGCTTTGAACTGAAAGGGGGTAGGTTTAGATCAAATGTTAGGAAGAAATTCTTTGCTGTGAGGGTGGTGAGGCGCTGGAGCAGGTTGCCCAGAGAAGTTGTTGATGCCCCTGGAAGTGTTCAAGGACAGGTTTGATGGGGCTTGGAGCAACCTGGTCTAGTGGAAGATGTCCTTGCCAGTGGCAGAGGTGTTGGAACTACATGGTCTTTCAGGTCATTTCCAACTTAACCCATTCTGTAATTCTATGATATGAAAAAACAGTTAATGCCAGAAAACATACTTACTCAAAACAGTAATCTTGTAGCTTTTGACAAAAAAAATATGCCAAGAATTCTCTCTAAATCAAATTAACTGGTTGCGCTAACTGGCAGAATGCTACTTTATCTTGGTTTTCTAGTCTGATATCAGAACTTTATAGAATAAAGCCTAATTTCTCATAAATGCTAGCCATAAACATATATAAACAATTCATGCGGAGTTATTTTGTGGGAGTTAGAGGAGTGGAGGAGTTAATATTTATTGGTACAATGTACTAGGAATGCAGCCAGATATCGTCTAATGCAGACTGTGCTCAGTAGCAGTGAATATAAGATTAGCAGCACATGGAGTGCAAGACTGGCAAAGACAGGACTTTAATTCATAAACAGAGAAGTTGGATTTGTGCATTAAAATTGTTATTGTACAACACTGTACAAAAGACAGCACTAGAGAGAGCATTTGCCTTGACTTTACCCCTACTAAACTAATTGCTCCCTTCTAGCTGCTGCTGTTAAAGTTATAAACCTCAGCATAAATACCTCCAATTTTCACTATACTTGATCATAACAAATCTTTTGCAGTCAAAACTCAGTTAAACCTTTTCAGTTCGGGTTACTAACAATTATTCTCACTGGTCTCTTTCCTAAGATTGGCATATCTTTAACTTAATGTTAGTCTGCATTTTCTCAAGGCCTGAGCTGGTCCAGGTTATTTCCATAAATCTTGCATGTCCTTTTTTTTCCCTGAAGCATTTTTAAGACCTGGCAGTACTGAAGATCACATAAATATATTCTACAAGCTTGGAATAAACTCTACCTTTTTTTTTTTGTTTTGGTTTGGGTTTTTTTAAGGAAAAAAAGAGATTTCAACCCAGAGGGGTCTTTGGAAGTACAGTAATGACCAAGATAGAATTTATGCTCTCAATAGTAAAAAAAATTGCAATCAAATGGCCTATGGGCTTGGCTAGCAGTTATAGGAGCTGCATATATGAGAAATGGAGTGATTTGGATTTTGGTGGTTCCTCCTGCAGGAAGTGAGGGGTGAGGCTCAGGAAAGGATGCCTGTTGCTTGTGAAGTTACAGGCTTACTTTGCATCTGTACAAGCAGTTTGCTCAGTAATATTTGTTGAAATTAATAGAAAAGTATAAATAATTGGGATTATCTAATTGGAAAACAAAACCAACAAGACAGTCAATCTTATTTACACAGTGGGCCCATTTTTCACACAATGTATCTGCAGTATTGTTCAAATGGCAGCTCCTTCTGTTATTGGGCTTGGGCTTGTTCTTTTGGTCCAGGGATTGTGCTGCACAGCACCACTTATGCTGGAGAGATGGATTTCATATAAGGAGTCATCCTTTATTGTAGACCCTTTTTCATTAATGCGACTATTAAGCAGCAATGACTTTTTTACTTCTACACCAAGCCTTGATGTTTTAAAGGACTCCACTCCTATTCTAGAGCCTGTTTGCTCTTGAAATGATGACCTCTAATGGGATTCATCAATAAGTAGCAATAGGCTTTAGAACAGGGACAACTTAAAGAAATATTAGCATGGTAGTTGTCTGTGGGGTTATCCAGACAAGGAGGGCACAGAGCCTTTGTATGTTGTCCAAAGGAGAGATCAGAGGACTTGCAGAAAACCCATTTGTGCTCTCATTGTAGGACTTATATGAAATACTTGTATTTAAGAAAGAAATGCTGAAGTTACACCTCAGTGTGGCGGTCTTGCCTATCTCATGAAATATCTGTGACTCTTCTTTAATTTCTTCTTCTTTAGTTTTTATTAGGTACTGTATAATTTTGTAGTTACTTGATGCCACAGTATCCATGTGGTGCTCTGGCTGCACTGTTTCTTAAGTTTCCTTTGTTCCACTGAACTAAGATTCCCCACATGATCCATGGCATAGATAACTTTAAGCACCTTTCTTCAATGTCCAAGGCATTCTAAAACATTAAAGTATTGTAGTCTATCCTAAAGGCTTTAATATTTTGTAATTGTTCGACAGTTTTCATTCAGTCTCCACGTTTTAGCATCTGGGGGTAAATAAGTGCCTTCAAGTTACATACTTTTTGGCCCACCAGAGCATCCTCATAAAACAGTATGAAGCCAACTGCTTTTATGTTTTGTGTCAGTTGTTATGAATATGTGTTGCTTAATTAAAGCCCCAGCTTTACGAAGGAAATATCTACTGGGAAACTTCAAGTGTAATGTAAAAGTGGTAAGATGCAAGTTCCCATGATGGTGGGAAAGAACTTGACAGTGTGACAGTAGTGTGCACCAACAGGTGAAAAAGAGAAGATAAAGTCCCAGGCCTTTCTTTAAGTCAGCCATATAATTTGCAAGGTACCAACCAGATGGTGTGGTGGAGCTAGTGAGGTGTCTGTCATTAAAATGCATTTTAATTTTACTTCTTCGAGTGTAAAAATAATTCAAAGCCTTTTGCAGTTCCTTGAATAGGGAATTTTCAAGTTTATGGCTGAGAATTGCAAAAGTTTTTTATTCTATGGGGCTTGGGCTTATTTTTGTATTAGTACTTGAAACTCTTAGGTTGTAAGTTTACTGTTTGGATGGAACTGCCAAGCCTTCTGTGAACATCTTGCAGTATTAGTTTGATTTGCTGACATTAAAAGTCTTGGTACATTTTCTCTCTGAACATCTAGGTTTTCTTTGTGTAGTGGAGGGATTTAAAGTTTATAGCATGGATACGCGTTTTACTATGCCTGTAAAAGTCCACCCACATTTGGCAAAGTTATAAACATTTGAAAAATTGCATTTCACACATTCTTGGTCAAGTTTTATTAGATTTTTTTAGCAGCTACATTTCCAAAAGATTACGTATGTACTGGATGTTTGCCTCCCTAAAGAAGGGACTTTCCTTGAAATTGCTGCTCTGAGTTGAACAGGTCAAACCAGAGTACAACTGAGATCAAGGAATTTGCCTGTTATGTTTTCTAGTGAGCATCCTGTTACAATCACTTAGCACATCACTGTGAATTAAACACTGAGGATTAAACTTCAGAATGGATAGGAATTGGGCAGGTGGGTGAGAGGCTTTATTAGTTAAGTGGTAAGTAAAAAAAAAAGGTGTATTTTTCTGCATGGCTAAACCAGAGGGGGGACAGGACTGAGATAGGATGAGAATCATGGAAGGGAGCTCTGGCTGAGCAAGGGACAGGGGTTGATCTGGTGGCCTCGAGAGATTGCTGGTTGCATGAAGAGAATATGCTGCAGCTGGAGAACAACATGAGAGGGTAGAGAGGCTGAGTGGGATGGCCTTGGTATGGTAAAGGAGTGTGCTGGATGAAATCTGTGTGGCTTCAAAATGAGTTTTACCAGGAGAACAAACCATGTGACACCAAATATAGTTGCAACACAAACTTTGTATTATAAAATGAATGCCTTCAGTGTAATAAATTGCTAATATAGATGCATCCGGTGTCCTCCAGCAATATTCATGTGTGCTGATGCAGAGTTTCTTAGTTATTCAGTTGTTGCTACCCATCATAGCCAAGATTTTTGTGGTAACTCTGTCCCCCATGTTTTTTGGCTAGACCATCTTCCCTTTTGTTTTGCATTGTGGAAAATCTTTGTGTTGGTTGACAAAGATCCTGAAACTTTTTTTCTCTAACTTGTGACTAAATTTACCACCTGCAGTCAGAGAGGAGCCAGCAGGTTGTCCCTGGTGTCAGTAGAGAAGCTTCATGCAGGAGAATTTATGAGTTTCCAAGGTTTAAAAAAAGAAGATATTTATCTACTGATTTAGTTCTTTTAGGAGGTTGTGCGTTGCGTCTGCTCTAAGTAGATACCACATGCCTGCCTTTATACTTTTGCCTGAAGTCCAAGGTGTGGGAACCTTCAACATCTTCAGTTTTGTTTGGAATACTGCCTCAGTTGCTTGGTGTTTTCTTGGCCTGTTGGTATCCTCTATAATCCATCAACTGCCAAACTTACGTAGATGTTTTGATTTATTTTATCCTGGCCAAGACAAGTAAATCAAGTAAAGATTCAAAACTATACAGCTTTATATAGTTGCTTATTCTCATCCTGATTATATTGTCTTTTGAGATGAATAGAGTGCAAAACCAGTTAATGCCCAACAGGAAAAAGACCCAGGGTAGAATTACAAGGCTTCTCCCAGGGCACATGAATAGGTTAGGCCCAATCCAAATTGCATTGAATTGAGTGGAAAGTCACTGTACTTTTAATGGAAAAAGAGTTGGGGGTTTTATTAGTAACTTTAATATAGTACTGTCTCAAGAGGTTGCATTCTACTGCATTTTATGTTTGAATATGACTGCCTTGCTGCAAACGAGATGGTTATTGCGATTTCAGCAGCAGCAGACAATTTCTTTAAAAGATTACCATTACGAATAATGGCACTGAGGGAGAAAAGTTTATTGCGTGCTTGAGTTTTTTTGTAGATGAAGAGCTAGAAACACGAATGTTCAAAGAGGAGTTGCATTCCTTAGTTTTAATGCACACTGCTGTGTTCCAGAAAAACAGGAATAAGGGGGAAATACATGTGGGTATGGAAAACGTCATGAAATAGCTGATTCACTGGCAGTTGGAGCTGAGGTGCTACAAAAGGTCCCAAGATGTTAGTTAGAAAACCTTGACATGAAACATTGTCTGGAGGAAGTGGAGCAAAGCTTCTTTTCACCCTAATAGGAGAAATGTGGAGTTGTCTCCTTGCTTTTCTTGTGAATGATGCATCTAAATGCCACTGAGCAGTGCAGCCCAGAGACAGTAGCTCCAAAGCTGGAGACGAGGCAGTGGTGTCCACGCTGGGCTGTGGCAGAGCCAGTTTATGCTGCTGGGCAGGACATCCAATGGGACAGCAAATATGTTTCCAACAAACTTTTGCAGGGCTTAGCATTGCATTTTGCCCCTTCATCCATCCTGGGAAAGAAAGAGACCCTTGGTAGACTCTGCCCAGCTTTCCTCCTCACATGCTGGAATAAATTGGTAGCAGTTCCCAACTCCAGATGTGTATTTCACATTCTCCAGTATATGTGCATGTAGGCTCTAGCTCTCACTTGAGTGGCTTCTGTCTTTCAAATTTAGAGCTGACTTGTTGGGCACCAGATTATATGTATCTGGATGATGCTGTATTGCTAATTCTAAGTAAGGTCTTTCTGAAGCTTACTTGCTTTTTGGCTGTTTGATGATTGGTATATTTATGGATTGCTTTTTTTTTTTTTTTTTAAAGGCAGTATTTTACAATTATGTACTGAAATAGATCAGCAAATACATTTAAAAGTTAGGTAAATAATTTCCAGATGGCATTCTGATAATTTCAGTATCATATACATAGAAATGGAAGTACAACATTGATTACAAAATCAGAAAAGATTTTTTTAAACAAAAGAAATCTAAAATCTACTTAAAATTTACTACTTCTGTTGCCTCCCTCATATTTTAGAATATCATGGCATTTTGAAGTCCTAAAATGATAAAAACTAAAATTTGCATTTCTGTCCTGATTTCAAGGCTGATATGAGGTGCACCTGAAGTGAGATAGGAGAACACAAGTTTCTTAAGCTTGTCAAAGTGTCATCTTCTAAACATTTAGGAAAACAGGTAATTTCACGAAGACATTAGTTTTAAATATGGTCCCATAAATCTGTCGGGAACCTGTGTTAATATCACCATATAGGCAGGTTTCTTGAAGGATGTGGTTCACGTATACTGACTTTTCTTCAAAGCAGTTGACCCACCTTCCTTTATGCAAAGTTCCGAAAGGAGGATAGTCTCTAAGTAAGGACGTGGAAGTGGGCTGTGTTTCTTCTTATAGTGTTTCCTTAGTGCTTGTGACTAATTTTTTTTTTTAATTGTGACCATTCCCAGCTCTATTCCTACTCTTCTGTCTGTATCAAGGTCTTACATTGTTGGAGCTTAATCAACTCTGTTCAGATCTCGGTTGATGCCACATAAGGATCTTGTTTGATACCCCAAAAAGAACTTGGATGTTGGGCATGAAGGGATAAGAGATGCAGACTGCAAAATTGCTAGTTTAGCATCAGTCCAAACCAGCAGAGGATCTGCCAGTGCATTGTCACAAGAGGAGGCAGCTGCTGCTTTTTAGTGCTGAGCATTTACTGGTGCATCCATTGGCAGGGTGAAAGTGAGCATTGCTTGGCCCTGTCACCAAATGTTTTGTGTCCGTAATTTTCATAACAGTTTAAATACTTACATATATATATGTACAAATTAGTCATGTGAGTATTGTCTGACTCCAAATTTTACTTCAGAGATGTTTAATTTCTGATTTCATTTACTCCCTGTAACAATGAGCATTAGCTAAAGTGCCCTTAGTGCTTATGCAGAACACAAGTTACTTGACAGTCATGCCAATGACCCTCCTTATCATCAGCTGTTCTAGTGCTTCATTTCCAATCAGTTTATTATTTCAAGCCAAAGTGTACATTACTCTATCTTCCAGATAATCACAGAACATAGTCTAGACTAAATTTCTGCCTTTGCTTCCCTTGCAAGGGTTTGTATCTAGTGTTTTTAGAACGGAGAACTGATGTTCACATACAGTGATTTTTCTGCAGTATAAAAAGGGCTAAAGTAGTTTAGCATTGATGTTTCTATTAAATAAAAAATATGAAAACTCTCTGTAGGAAGCAACATTAAATTAGTACAATTACATTTCACTCTAATCACAGCAAACAGCATTATTATTAGTTGTATTTCTACTAACTGCTATGGACATGAAGTAATTAAAAAAAATTAGAAAATATAAAGAAAAACAAGCAGGGACATGTACATGCCCCCTTTTCTTTTTCCTGAAATGAGCTAGTGACTGGCATGTCAGTAACAGCAAAACACTTCTAAGAAAGAGACTTAGGGCTAAAAAAGCCCAATCCTTCAAATATCTGGAGACCTGTTTTCTTCCAGGCCTTAGTGATGTAGAAGGAACACTACGATTTTGGGTTGTTTTTTTTTATAGAGGAACTGAATCAATGTGCCTTATAATACTCCTGCCACTTCTGTGACAAAACAAGGCCACAGGAGACAGGGGGAGATAATCAACCTTTTCTTTCATCATGTTATTAGCTTTGTCTGTCCAGGTTGGCACTTTTTGTGGTTATGTATGCCAAATATTCAGGATTATTTGTTTGGCCACACAGCAACACTGCATGGCTTTGTAGCACTTTGGTCAGTCCCCTTTAATGTACCTCCGTTGACTGGCTTTTCTGACGTTGTTTTGTTTCTTGCCGATTGGTTCATAATTTATTTCAATTAAAAATAACCCTTTTCTACTGCTGAAATATTTCACTTGCTACTCTGTTCCATGTAGAATTAAAAATTTGTTGCTCTTTTTAATATTTTTTACTTTGGTACTGGATTTCAAGGCTATATATGCAAGGCTTTTCTTTGTTCCCTATTGTTTCATTTACAGTACCCTGAATTCAAAAAATAGGTGTAAGCAGAATAAAATACCCAGCATATTTAAAGTTGAGAATACCTACATAGTAAAGGTCTAAATCTCTTGAGAGATGGTATCCAAAACTTGTGCGAATTTTTACTTGGAAAGAAATTTAGTTAAATTCTTATTCCATTTGAAGTATGATTAAAGACGACTTTTCTTAAAAAAAAAAAAAAAAGGTGATTTACATAGGTTTATACTTACCAAAATTCTTTACATCCCTAGTTGCTTAAAAATAGTTATTATTCTTTTACAGCTCATTTTAAATTTGGATTATTGCTTTCATTTATTAAACAAAACATAAAACATTATTTTAGTGAAAAATGTAGATTGTTGAACAGGCACTCTCTAGTGAAGATCAAAGTTCTAGTATGTGCTGTAGAATCTAGTACAGGTCATGGCTTTAAATGTACCTGTATTATATTTTTTTTTTTTTATGTTTCTGTAACCCCTTCTCATTATTACATTAGTACTGACGTGCAGTTTTTCAAAATTAAGCACCCTTTTGTCTCTAGATTCATATACAAAAGAGTGATCAATAGCATTTTCATAAATTCCATTTGAACCTTGAGAATACACATCTTTCAGTCTTTGCAGAATTAGGGCCAATAATAACAGAGAGAAAGTTCACAAGTTTTGTAGTTCATACTACCCACAGTCATTTATTCAGGTGCTGATAGTGGGGAGAAATAAACACTGATTAAGCTAATAGGGAAAATTCTGAGGAGTTTGGATACATCTAGGTTACAGTAATTGTATCTACAGTAATTGTATCTTCCAGCAAAAGAAAAATTGTGACTTTTGCTTAGTGATGTGCTCAAGCACCTTGCTGCAATGGATTTTTTTTTCTTCTCTGCTTATTTTTTTTCTTGAAACAATGTGATGAAGTATTCTATAATTCAGTATTTATGGGATATAGATTTTAGAATAATAATACTGGTCTTTATCAAATTCAGATGTTTTAAAATTTTAGGTTTATTTTGACCTTTCTCAGGATTCAAAATATGCATAGATATATGCTGTGTACTTCTGGGAGAATGCTTTCCTGTATTTCCTTTCAAACATTAAATTGTAGGAAGGGACTTGATTTGATGCATAGCTAAATCACTTGACTCTTTCTTAATTATTTTGAACTATGAATTTTAAATAAACACACAGACATCTTTCCATCATTGGGTCGGGTGGGAGTAGCTTTCTCACTTCACTGAACCCAAGTTTGACTTGAGCATATCTTTCTCATTTATTTTAATGCGTTCCATTTCATGTCTCCAAATGTTTTTATTTTTACCCAACTCTGTGGGTCAGTTCCAAAATTCACATGCTACAACCATTCCTCTCCCCACCTCTACCAGAATGAGCAATCATATTTTATTCCTTATTCTCCCTAGTGGGCTTCTTCTGCCAGACTTGTGTTTGTTTTGTTCGCCTGCCAAACTCCACCAAATGTCTTGTTTTAAAGATGATGGGCCAGTCTCCACATGGATTCAGATGGTTCTGCAGATTTTTTGGAGACTTAATTTTGTTTTGGGTTTTTTCCCCCCTCTCTTTTGTTTTAGGCCTTTTTTTTTTTTTAATTTTTACTTGCAGATTTTTTAGTCTATAAGGCTAAGATGATCTTCAGCTGAGGAGTGAATTTTGTTCTGTTCTTCCAGAATGACAGATGTTAAAACACACTTTAAAGCAATCAGGAATTCAGAGCACTGCACGGTCAGGTCTTTCACTCATTTATGAAAGAACTATCAGCTCTCCAGGAATTTGTGGTTTAAACACAGTATTTACAGCCAGTACACTTTAACAACTCTTCACTTTGTTTACATGACCTGTTAAGGGCAAAACTTATGTTCACTCATATTCTTCTACAATCATTGTAATCCTGAAAACTGCCATGAAAGTTCGATTTCAGTAGTTCACTGCTGACATTTTTATGAAACTCCTCTGGGATGTGAATTTTTACTTCAGCACTGTGGGTAATGCCTATGTAAATCTGTCTGGGAAAATAAATCGAATTACATGCAAGACTGAAATTATTAATTTTTTCCCCTGAACTATTTATCAATTCTATTCCATTCCAGAAAATGATAATGATGTGATTGTCCAGGCTGTCATCTGACTATTACAATGTGAGTGGGATATTTTTCATACTATTGAGAGCTCAGCCAAAAGAAACAGCTATGTTTGAAATATTTTTTTTTTTTAATTTTATTTTTAATTTGAATTCAAACCCTTATGTTCCTCAATGCTGGAACAACTGCCTTTATAGGGGGAATGGTTCTATATGTGATATTTCCAGGGAGACCATACAAGTGCCTGGACCAGTTACAAGTTTTGGGGGGCAGCAAAGGTTGTGTGGCCCCTCTTCTAAGATGCTGCTGTCACCTGTACTGTTTTAGGGAATGGGCTCTGGATGGGTTCTGAAGAATAACAGGGAATCCTAGGAATGTACACTGATGTCAGTAGTGGTTTTCCTCATTAAAACTCTTACTCTGTGGCTTCTGAGGCCAGCCACAGCATGGAACATGTTATAATCTGTGGCTCCTGTTCCTCTAGCAGAGGTGTCTGTGGAGGACTGTGAAAGTTGTAATGTCCAGTGTTGAGCCCAGTTAATAACTAATATACTCTATTTTTCCACAATTAAGGCATTCTAGTGAGTCCCTTCTTCCACTACTCCTTTTCATCTTAGATTTTTCCCACGTCCTCAATAGTAAATTCAAGGAGAAAACCATTGGAGTTAATCCCAGGCAATATACACACTGAGGCAAACAGAAAAATGAGTAATTTCCACCAGTTTTCCTATTCCTGTCCTATGAAGTCTTACGTCACAATGTAGTTATCAAAAAAGACAAGGGAGAGAGAAGACAAGAAGAAATATAAATTCATTTCCTTATCCAGTTTTGCAGCTTCATGACAGTGAATTGAAAAGAGAGATTTGGCATTTGTGAATTACCCATGGATTTAGCGTTTTCAGCTTGCTTGTATTTTGGAGGCATTTGTCCTGATTGAGTCTGGTGTCATTCAACTAAAATCATCTGGGAGAGAAAAAACTTCGTAGGTTTACAGCATCTGTGTTTGTGAATGTTTTGATCTCAAAGTAAAATTAACTGGCACTTCTGTCTATCTTGAACCTTGTGGAGTCATTTACAGCCATGAAATGAGACAAGATCATTGTGGTATCATTTTACTCTCACTTCAAGAAATGTATAAAGCATCTGTAAGAGGGTAGGTAGTGGGATGCTTGAGCCACTCTTCTATTCCAGGGACTAACACTACTGTGTTAATTTAATGTTGGCAATATTAGAAATGGCTATTTAGTGTATATTAAGTACATAGAATCATAGGTTGGAAAAGACTTTTAAGATCATTGAGTCTCAGCTGTAGATTTGAAGTTGATGATTTGAAGTTTACATATGGTGAGCTTCGAGGAACAGATTAGGAGTTCTCTGTGCTTTCCTGGTGTTGGTTGGATTTCCTCCTTGGTTTTTTTTGTTTCTTATAGAGATAAAAGGGATGTGCCACAAACATACACAAATCTTGAAAGGGTCAGTGAGATTTTTAGTTTCTTCTCTTCTTAGCAAAACTGAGGTAGCTAGAATTAGAAAATTTTTGGAAATTTTTAAATAAGACTGTCTAATAGACCTTTTGGGCTCTCCACTTTTTTTTCAGAGAATCATAGAATGTGCTGAGTTGAAAAGACTCATCAGGATCACTGAGTCCAACTCCTGCTCCTGTGCAGGACACCCCAAGAATCACACTATGTGCCTGAGAACGTTGTCCAAACGTTTCTTGGACTCTGACAGATTTGGTGCTCTGACCACTTCCCTGGAGAGTTAGATTTGGGAGTTTTGTTTGCTTGTTTGTTTTTAAACAGCATGTATTTATCCTTGCCTCTGAGATGTCCTTTCCAGAGGCTTAAATTTTGGACTATGACAGTCACTTTCATTTATCTATAGGTAGCAGTGTGTAGTGGATGCTTTTTGGAAATTTTACTCTATGGTGACTACCTTGAGCATTTACACCAGGGACAAAGCCAAAAAGCTACAAGACTCCAGCTTTTCTGACACAAGAAGTTTAGAGTCCAGCATTTTAAGGCCATTTAAAGACTTCAGTAGGGAGAGTGGTGATGCCTTTTGTTACCACTGGTAGACCATTAAAGTTGAAGAGAGGAAAATACAAGAGAGAAAGCAAAGGCAGGGGAGATCCTACATCTTCGTACAATAACTTGACTAGGATACGCTAAGGTCAGTGAGGAGAGGACAAGTCACCAAGTTTGAAGGTGCAAAATATGTCTTTGCTGCCATTTTCTTTGTGATGTAGGTAATGGGAGATTTGGAGGTATTTTACCATCCTCTGCTACCAAAGAGTGGATTAAAATAGTGCATCAGATAGAGTCTTGATCCTTTAGGGCTTTTGGGGGCTTTACTGTGTGCTGATTGCCTGTGGCAATGTTTGCCTGATTCCAGTGAGTTGTTTAAACTAGGTGTAACATGAGACCAAGAGATCAAGTAGCATCTTTCCCTTCCTAAGGTACACTGGAATGTGATGAAACTTTGTGGATTTGTAGACTCTTATAATAGCAAATGATGATAAATTAGTTTAAAGACAACCCTCGAACAGGACTAGGATTTCAGGGAACTACCACAGAAACAGAAATAAGTCATCTGCAATTTCATTTGGCTGTGTGATGCACAACAGAGAAGTTACAAATGGTGTTATTTTGGATATGGATAATAATCAGGGCTATTTTAAGTGCATCTACTGGTCTTGCTTTGCGAAATTTATATCTGGATAGTACTACTTAGTGACTGAAGTTTGCATGTGCCCTATGGGAGGCTGTAACATATTGTGGATTTTTAATCTAGAAGAAAAATTATTTTAAGAATGAGGAAAGGGAAAGTGGGCTTCATATGTCCTCTCTTGTTATTTTTACTCTTGTTAAGATGGGCTTTGCCAGGACAAAAATATTAAGACTTGTCCACAGAATACATTTCGAGCTAACAGCAAATAAATCATTACCTGAGGAGAAGCTATTTGTGTGTGTATGTGTGTCTGAGTGTGTTTGTTTTTCAGGAAAAAGCCAATTTGTTTCCACAAAAAGATGTGACACCATATTCATGCAAACAAATTTCAGGATGCAGAAAGAACAGCTGTGAAATGAGACCAGATCATTGTTGTATCATTTTACTCTCACTTCAAAAAATGTATAAATTTTCAGAAGTCACTGAATTACATTTGAGGTAGACTTTTGCAGACATGCACAGCATTTGGTTCTGCATGCCAGTTCTCCCATCCTCACAGCAGAGGCCTGCTGAAGAACTTGGGCTCTTGAAGTATGTTGTCCTGCTGAAGTGTCAGGAATAGGGCATTTTCTAGCTCATATCATATGCAAAAAGCCTTATTTTGGCACACACATGTCTTCACACGCATATGTGCACATATATGCTGTATGGATGCAATTCTAGTATATTTAGTTTAAAGATGTTTCTTTTGACAAAATAAATGCAGGGAACAGTAAGACATTAAATGCATAACAGGAGAGAAGAGGTAAGAAACCCAAACCCAACTCTGTGGTAATGAATACTTTCTGGAATGGTCCTGAAGGTAATGGATTTGATTTTAAACTCTATAATTCTCAAAAGTGCAACTTTGTTGTGTAATATCTGTCTGCTTTTTACCTTTTTCCAAAAGGACAAGCAAATTTTATTAACTTTTTATTTTTTTTTACATACTTGCTGACTAATACATCATGGTAGAGGACATTGGAATCACTGGAATGTCTACCTGTGTATGGTGGGTATAAGGTGACTACCCACCTGACAATACTTAGCTGACAATAACAATGGGAAAATGTCAGATTTGTAGGAACTTGTCATTTCAGTGCATCCTTATCTGCAAAGGCTGGATTTATTACTAGGCCTATTTCTTTACATTCTGGGTTGGAATGTTGGGTTGGAATAGTTGTTACTGAAGCTTTAATAGACTCACACATCAGACAAGCAGAGGGGAGTGGCAAAAGCTTTTTAATACTTCATCAAAATTTTATTTCTTTGCTTTTAATAAAATCTAGTTAGGGAAATATATTTATAGGACTTCTAGTATATTTATGAATTCTGAAATATAAGAGGAAAAGTCCCCCATGCTTGCATAGCTCTAAACCAAAACATTGCTCTTCAGACACTTTTTTTATTCCTCTGTTTTGGGTAACATCTTAGTGAATGAGTAACAAACTGCACTGAACTCCCACAGTCTGTCACTCTGTACCTCAGCCTCTTCTGTGCCATGCCTGAATCGAGCCTGTACTTTTGGCTTTTTCAAAATGCTCTTTGAATTTGTGAGTGGAGCTGTTGATCTTTCTCTGGCATTTGCATTGGCTTTGTGGGGAGCTTCCCCTGATCCGTGCTGTCGGAACACATTGGGGTGTGCGTATCAGAATACCTGCTGCTCTGTTCTGTCAGATCTGTCTGGATTGTACTGCTTTGCCCTTGTCTCATCCTCCCTCTTGGCTGACAAGAGCGCAGGAGTGCCGTGTGTTGACAGAGGTCTCCATCTGACATTTCCAGGTGCCCCAGTCAGGCAGAGAGCCACTGTTTCTTCTGCTTCCCACGCCTGTCTGCTTGCTGACTGCCAGCACGGGCCCTGGTCCAGTGGATGTGTGCTCAGCTGTTTCCACTGAAACACATGTACAAGATGCTATGGGTGCACGTGAAGCAGTGCACACCTCTGATGTTGTTGTTCCAGTCCTCTGTTCTCTGCAGCGTGAACATTCTGCAGGCTCCTTCCTCCTCTCAGCCATATTTCTGCTTAACCAAAGGCTGCAGAGATGTTGCTGAGTTCTTCTCTTCTGATGTTTTATGGTCTACCCATATATAACCCTAAGTGGCCTTGAAGAAGTCAGCATCTAAGTGCAGAATAAATTTTCTTTTAAAAATACTTCTTCATGGGAAATTTGAAAGTGCTCCCTTCTGAATGAGGAGTTGCTTTATACTCACCACATCTAACAGGAAACAATGAAGAATGAAGCACTTCTGTGGGGATACCTAAACAGTAATGATGTTAGTTAACTGTTTGCATTTTGGTCACTGAGAAAAGCAAAAATAACCAAGTTTATGGTTTGAGGGGTTTTTTCCTACTTTATGTTAACACTTTAAAGTTAGTGAAATAGTTCATTATTTGATTGTCTAGGAATTCAGCAAATGGTTTTCACTTAAAGTGTTTACTCTCTTTGAAATTTTGATTCTGACAATTATATATTTGCTCATAATTAGTTTCAAAAGGCCCAAATTGCTTTCTAGAAAGAAAATCTGCACATGACCTTTGTAATGAAATGAGGGTGTTAGTCTGAGAGTGTTACCAGAGTCTTTGCAATTCTGATCTTACCCTTTCTCAAGTAAGTTGTGTTGGGAAAAGTTAATTATAAACTAAGGCAGGCTGGAGGAGCACAACTGCTTTCAGCAAGAATATGTGTGCTATTTTTTTAGGTTGTTTTGGGGGGGGGGTGGAATTTTTTAGAATTATTTTTAAGTGCTTTGTAATTAAATATTCATGCTTCATTTTATTAGAATTGTTATTTAGTCACATGCTTCTGGAGGGGAAGACTGCCAAGCATGACTAAACAGTTGGATCTTCCTCAGTGTTGGTCCATTTTTGTTTTACAGATTGGTTTAATTGCCTCCAGATTCCCTCTGCACATTGAATACAAATGTATTGTTTGGTTAAAATCCTGGAGTCCAAATCAGACATGGGTCCCACTGACTCAATGGGAAATCATACCCAAGAGTTGTAGGACTGAACTAGCTGAACTTGTTGTGCTCCAGGGAAGCAAAAGCAGTATTATTGGCTTTCCTATCAGAACTGCAGAGGAAGACTTATCAGTCTCTCAGTTAAGCAGCAGCAGCTCTTCAAGTTTTCGCTCCAGTTTTACTTCCTTTGTAGTTGCACAAAAAACCCTGTGGGTGGAGCTGTGAAAACTGAAGTTGAGCTCTTTTAGGTTTTTCTCCTCGTTTCCCAAATCCTCCATGTAGACATCCCTTATTTTTCTTTGTCATTTAGTTTTGGGTTGCCTGGTCCCGAGGAAAACAGGCTGGAGCCAGGGAAGTATATCTGGCAAGCCAAGCAGTTTATGTGGCTCGTGGGAAGGCACAGCAGTAGACTGTCCTGAGCGCACCGACAGCAGCGAACTTGGAACCTGTCGTCTGGCTGAGCTGGCAGGCACAGATTAGTCAAAATGTGTAATGCTCTTGAATGCAAAGTCACAACTGAGATCTCATGTCTTGATCTGGAAATTAAAAAGGACTTATGCGCAAGCAGGAAGTTCATAAACTGGCTTATTCCTTTCCACAAGCCTGCAGAAATGAAATAAATGAACAAAAGGCTGTTGAATTCAATAAGAATTGCTGAGAACAATCAAGTGAACATCTTTGCTGATATCAAATACAGTTACAGCTTCTCAATGGGTGAATTTCCCTGAAATTTGGCAGAAATATGACAATAATTTAGGATATATCACGGTTGCATTAACTATACTTCGATAGAAAAATCACTAAAACCTCATTAAAATCCTTAGGTAAATCTTTTAAAGTGTTCATAAATATTTGCTTAAATAAGAGCACAAGCTTGTCATTTAGATGATCACTGAAAGAAATTTCTTTTAATTGTAGTACACAGCAAGGGCCTGAAATGGATTCCTCAATCAGAGTAGCTCTGACTAAGGTACACTGTTATGTTGTGTTGTAGTAAATAAAGTCATTTGAGAATCTTGATTTTGGAGCTGTGGTAGTTGATACGATGCATAATGGATGTTGTTTCTTTAATTTCTATGTACTTTAAGATTTAATAATTTCCCTGAAGAAATAATTCAGTGTCAGGACTAATGCTGCATTTAATATGTGTTACAAAAGGATGACAAGAACTGCTGCTGCTCTTGTTGCCCTCAGTTTCAGAGGGTTTCTGTAGGTTATTTGTGTCAGGCAGGAAAAAAGCTTCATCCTGCTTGTATAGATTCAACTGTGGCTGAGAGCAGGGAAGAGTTAGTTGGGGTCACGTAGTCACAGTAAAACCTTTGCTGAAAGAGACAGGTCTAGAAGAACGATGCTTACAAGGTCTCATGTCTTGGAGAGGAGTAAGTTGGAAGCAAAAGTGCTTCTCCAGCTCTAGGGTTATTCACTGCTACAGAGCTTCCATGCCAAATTAAGTTTTTCAGAAGAGTGCACTTCACAGACTTACTGCCATGTGTTATTGAACAGAAACAAGTAACCAGGTCCCCTGAGGTAAAGGGGAAGTTAAAGGATTAGCTGGTGATGAGAGTTCTTTCCCCCCTCTAATTAAATAAAAGATTTTTATTGTGGAATGGAAGTCTGACTGTGTCTAAGCAATTCTGGTGATTGGCTCCAATCTGCACCTCCTTGGACAAATGAATTTAAGCAAATTTCTGTGAAATTAAATTTTAAGAAGCCTCGAAATTTCTCTGAAATTTGGTATGGTTGTGGTTTGCTTTCCCCTTTTTGTAAGAGGGGAAGGGACATAAAGATTTCAGTGTTATCAGGAACATATAGTTTGGGAAATAAAGGGTGTAATCTTTGGTCTAAAAAAGTGCAACAGCTTGAAATCAGTGAAATGAGAGGAGGGGAAAAAAAAAAGAGAAAAAGAAAAGGAATGTTGGGAAGAGTCCAAATCCACAAACCCCATAGACATTCCACATCAGCAAATGCTTTTTGTTTTTGACAATGCTCTAAATTATATACTGGGGGTAGAAATGGCAGATTTTCCACATAAATGTAAAAGATGTCTTCATGATAAAAAGTAAGTGTGTAAATAGTGATGTTGTTGACAGAGGATGATAAAGGTCTAGTATAGTGCCAGGTGACCAAAAATAAATATTTTAAATGTGTAAATAATTGAAGTTTTTCACTTCTTAGTCCTGTATTTGTGCTATAGACAAAAGTAAGAAGGTACTTGCTACACTCTCACAGGTACCTCTCAGAAGTTGTGATTCACAAGGACTGAGGGTGTGTGCCTAAATTATGCAAACACAAGTAGTGTTTAGCTAATGAGACTTCTCACACGCTTAAACTTATTGACACACTGTAAGATTAAAAAGCAGATGCTCTGTTTTCATTCCCAAAGGTGATAAGGTAAATAGCACTGGGGAGAAACCAGCAATGTGTGTACCCCCATGAAGTTCAGTGCAAGGACTAATATTTAGTAAATAGCAGTGTCTCAGTTACAAGACATAGTTTAAGCCAGGTAGTTGTATGAGTGCATGTGCACAGGTATATGTTGTTTGGCAAAGAAATAGGAAAACAAGTTCTCAGTTTTGACAGATATTATTAGATCATTCAAGCTATCAGATTCCGGTCTGTTAGGTAAAATTAGCTGTAAAGCGGAATCTCTCACTAGCTTTTTGTCATTAAGGAAAACTGTTACATTAAGATCAAAGACCAAATCAATCACATTTTATTTATAATCTACTTTTTGCCTTGTAGCACAGTAGATATATTCTAAAAATAGTATTTATGACTTAAAATGTTAACTGACAAAAACTATTATAAAAAATTATTTATACGAGTTTATTGGGGGTTTGAGGTTTGGGTTTTTTTTTTATTTTGAGAGGGAATGAAAGAAAATTTGGTGACTTTTGAATTCTTCAGTGAGACCATACCAGAAGTTTCTTCTAAAATAATTTAGAAATGAGAAACAGAGTTACTTTGTCATTACGGTGTTTACTAAACACATAAAAATGGTATCTCTGTTACTTAGAAATAAAATAAGGAGGCGGTTGCCTGGGAACGTGAGAGCTCATTTAGCTCCTCTCTTATCTGGAGGCAGGATCAACTATACCTATGTACTTCCTGACAGATGTTTATCTGGCTCTTTCTTAAAGATTTTCAGTAATGGAAATTCCATATTCTTTGTAGCCAGGCAGTTTGTTCTGGTGCCTCTCTTATGCCAGAAAAGGTTTTTCTTTCAGCTCTCTAACCCAAATCTGCATTACTGCAGTTCAAGGTTATTTTATAGAAGCAGAGAAGAGATTCTTTTATTTGTAGCAACTTCCATATATTTATTTAAAGAGTTATGATCCATACAAGTCTCCTGTAAGTTAAAGAGTATTAATTCTTCACTTAACATTTATCCCAGGATTATACTGAAATCTAGAGTAGGGTAGGAGATGTAACTGCACTTAGAGTGAGATTGATTTGGAGCACTTTTAATTATAGCTCTTAATTATACCTGCTTATTCTAGCAGATACCTGCGATGTCACCCAACGATTGTCATGTCAGAATGAGAAGAATAGAAAGTGTGTATCAAGAGCTTTTAACCTCTTGATTTTGGTTGTGATTGTACTATTTTATTAGTGGGTCATTTCTGTCCTACTCTCAAGTACATATTGTATTTTCGTTGCAAGTTCTGTGCATAATATTGAAACAAAGTAGAGAGTGTAATGTCCAAATTTATATCAATTTGGGCAATTTTGTCACAGAAACAATACGAGATATGGGAAATTATCTTTTTGTTTACATGTAGAATTATAAGGAACCTGTTAAGAGGTTGAAGAGAATTCAACTAAAAGATTGCAGCAGATTTTTCCAGCTCTTACTGATCTTGATTTCATTTCTTTTAGAAATGTTGCAATTCTAAAAGCCAGAACATTTCATTTCCCCCCCCTTTTTTTTTTTTTTTTTAATGTAGGGGAAATTGCAGGTTGAAGGCAGATATACTGAATTATTTTGAATGCATCAGATTTGCATTTGTGCTTGGCTGCTTGATTAGTTTTGTTTTCTTTTTGTTTTCATCTGGGAATAAAGGTAGAGTGGTCCTAAAAAATTATATTATTGAAATGAGGGACCACAAATAGAGTTCAAGACAGAAGCAGAAAGATCTCTAACAATGCTGTTTTGCAGAGTATCCCAGGAAGGGTTTTAACAATGGAGACTTGATCAGCTTGAAATTTCATTTATATAAAAAAATTAAACCACACCAAACCAGAACAGCAACCAAAAAACCCAGAACTCTAGCCTTTTCCAAATGAAAGATATAAAATTGCAAACACATTTGTTATCTGCCAAATGCAGGGCTAGGGATAGCCATGATCTGAACAGGAAAGAGGGGATAAGGGGGAAGGGGGCTGCTCCTACCACCCTCCAGTGTGCCCTGAAGGACATGCTCAGCCTGAACTCTCAGCCCGACTGCAGCACACCACTGTCCATCCCTCCTGCCCAGTCAACACCTGAAACACCACTTGGGTTTAGACCATCCATTAATACCTCTGATTATTTTTTTTAGTTTCTCTGCAAATCACTCAGTGTTTAAAGCAGTCTTTTTCTAGATGTGAGACGGATTTCTGTTAATTTGGTTATAAGAGCAGTTCAGCCACAAGCAACTTCAGTGAGTTCTCCTGACTTTGAGGTCAGCATGCTGCAGTGGACTGAAACAGAAGTTCAGAGTTACTCCTCAGGAAGGTCCGATAACTTGTTACACACTGTCTCTGTGCTCTTATTCTTAATGTTTTAAAATATAATACCTTTTTTTTTTCTTTTGCTTCCTTTCCCCAGAAAGCATAGGCCAATAACAAACAGAAAAACATCTACTTTACTTCTGGTCTATGCAAGCTTTGGAAAACCTCATGAGCTTCACAACTGTGGCATTCAGCTGCCTTTTATCTAATTCACTGTCATTTTGCGGTATCTCAATGACTATGACTGTTTGCAAACATATCTTTCTTTTCTCTGTGGGGTGGCAGATTCTTCACATGAAGACCTGAACACAAGTCATTCTGACACCAACAGGAACTTGGGGATCATTAGTTTAGGGTGGGAGTGGGGATGAGCATTGACTCTGTACAGATATCGGATGTGGTGGGTCGTAGAGAAAGGAACCCCATTGATCTGAGCGCCGTGAGTGCCTGCTGGACGTGTTCTTGAGATGCAGGAAGCCAATTGATCTCTGAACTCAATAGGTCACCAATCCATTATAGTAGGTCAAAGGGACGATCTTCCTTTTAGATTTGTGATGCTTTTACCCAGTGCACTGGAATGTTTTTTCATGGTGCATTTTGAAATGATGATTCCAAAGAATCATGTCCTTTCAGCCTTTTCTATTTGTGGCCTTTATCCTGGGATTCCTTGCCATTTATGTCGGCATATATGTATATAGCAAACCAAATTAAAATATAATTTCCAGTAAAATGAAAGTATTTGCATAATTTATCATAGATTTGCTAAATCATTAATAAATTTCTTTCAAATAGTGAGATATTAAAGATGGAATTCATCTGACCAAATATATTAAGCTAAAATACATCCTAAATGCATATCCCCACAGAGTATGAAAGGAAGTTGTAGTGATCAACTAAATATATCTATCTGCAATGGAGATTTTAGGGTTGGCTTGCTTTGGGGTATTTTTGGGGGAATAGTAGTAGTGAGTTTAAGAAACAAAAGAATGTTTTCTACATCTGGCAATCAGTGATGAATTCTTGGTGTAATTATTTTCTTGTGTAGGAGAGTGTGTGTATATATATATGTATGTATTTTCATGCATAAATATATTTTTTATAGATATATCTAAAAAAATCTCATGCAACTGTGTTTGTATGACTAAGCTTAGACCTGAATAGCACAAAAAGTATGAGCCTGTAGATAAGTATAAGGCTAAAACAAAGCATTGTCCTAAATACCAGCAGAGTTGCTGCCTAGGTTCTGCATTTTAAATGTATATCCTGAGCTAAAGTGGTTGTGGAACATTTTAAGTTATGTGGCAAAAATAAATTCTTTTTTGAAAACAAGAATATTGCTAGTAGAAATTCAAGTTGTCATTATTAAATTAATGCCATTTCAAGAAAGTAATTAAAAATCCAAGTTTCAGTTGTCAAATTAATGCAATTTTAGTGAAGTAATTAAAGTTAAGACAGAAAATTACTGTTTTGGCATTGTATCAAGCTATATTTTTTGGAGGTATTATCCCAAACATATGAATAATCAGCACACACGTGAATAATCAGCACATAATTAAATTAAGCACATGCCAATAAATTCAGAGACTTTCACAAGTAGAATTCTGTAATGGTAACTAATGAAAGAAACCCATAGAATATAGTCAGGAAAATATAACCGTGGAATTTAAAAACAACAACAAAACCCCTTGGTATTGTAATGAATACAGAAATTACTGGTGCCATCTACTGTTGGTAAAATAGAGATGACAGAAAGAAGTAAGCCAAGTGGTGGAAATGAGCAGGAGAAAAGACAGGTTGAATAATTTCACTCCTTAATATCAAACTGAAGAAAAATGTGATGGAAAGGTGAAATTAGTTTATCGTGTTTCTGAGTTCTTACCAACCAAATAGAAAAAAGAAAAAAATGGAAATAATTGAGACTGTAATTGGGAACTTTAGGCTTTTTTTAAAGCCTCAAACTCTGTGATTGTTCACAGGGATAGCCAGGACCGGATATGTGCAATACAACTATTTTGGGATTGGAGTTTATCTTGATAACTTTATCCTGTTTTTCTTTAGCTTTTAAATCTAATGGGATCAGTTCTTTAGCTTGTAGAAGCAGGTGTTGTTTAATTAATGTTAGTGTTGAAATGTCATACTAAAACGTGACAGGCAGGAATGCGCTTTTTTTTTTCCCTTGTTTGGCAGGAACAAATTTCCTTCTTTGGCTTCTAAGAAGGCAGATAAATGTTGGAGTAGTTTGAAAAGTATCAGCAAAAATAGCACAGAGATCAAAAGGACAACTGCAATAGAAATATTTCAAGTTCTTAAGAAAAAAAAACACTAAAGGACAAGTTTCTCAACATAAAAAAAAAATTAGGAATTTAAGAAATTCAACTGCTTGTGCTTTTCAAGTGAGCTTGAAGCAGTGACAGAGGCAAGCACAAGATGTTTCTGTCTGCTTGTGTGCAGAGTACTTCCAGGGCTCTCCTGTTGGAGATTTAATCTCTTTCATTATGGTCTGGGCTGGGTCATTTTTTTCCTTTTAAAACTACACCCTGCTTTCATTGAACTCAACACCAAAGGTCTCGATTTCTTTAGCCAAGGTAGAATTTCACCCACAAGTGACCCTGAAATATGAAACTTCTCCATCTCCTGGACAGAACCGTGCTCTGGAAAGTAAGCTGTTGTTCCCCTCCAGCGTACTTTTGTAACCTCTGAGATGACTTTCTTAATGTGACTAGGATTTGCTTTAATTTAAAGTTCAAGGCCAAGGACGTGACCACTCTGTCAGTAGTCAGATTGACATATAAACTCAAAGGTCCAGTTTTGTTCCTTTGTACTGCTGGGAGTTTGTCTGGTAAACTCAACAGGACTTTAAACTTCACTGGTGAAACAGAGATGCCACACAGAAACACAGAGATAACGCATCGTGTTTATTTTAAGGAAAACCTTAAAGACTTCATTTGATTACAGAAGGGGAAAAAAGTGCAAAAACCCAAAATGTAAACTTGAACTCTTATGGTTCATACATGACTTAAATTCAGGACAGCTCCCCAACAAAGCAGAATCCCAAGTGTGTACTGTTTCCCAGTCTGCCTCGGAGATTCTGAGTGAGAATGAAGCATCTCTAGTTGTTTATCTGGGAAGCTGTGTCTGGAGGTAAGGAACCACTGGATGTTTTCTGGCTCCCAGGCCTGAGGGAATGTTGGAAATGCTCTGAACTGAATATAGGCATATGGGGTCAGCATGGTTAGAAACCCCCTTCCCACATAAGGGGATTCAAGCCAGTGTTTCAGACCCCAAAGCTGTGGGTTACTTTGTCAGGGTGAGGAGCATCATTCTCCTGTTTCTCCAGCCGTCTGCTGCAGTTGGCTGCTGTGCAGCTCAGGGTGTGAGGTCAGGGTGTTTGGATCAGGACAGGGACAGCTGTCCTGAAGTCCCCAGACTGTTTATGCAATTCCCATCATACAGCCATTTGGTTACCAACACCACCCCTGCTCTGAGCAGAGAGTATAGCCCCGACAGTGCTGCTGTTGTCTGATGGCTCAGTGTCAAGGCTTGGTTGGTGACACAGCAAGCTGTGCTCTTGGCTGCCAGCAGGAGCCTGGGTGTATTTGTAGATGTTGGTATGCTTGCAATAACACCTTCACAGTAATCTTACTTTTAACGTATACAGTGCAGAGTTAATCCTCTCCTCCTGCCTGAAATGCCAAACAGATGGGTTTGTCCACTTGCTTATTTGCTGTGATGGCACTGGAAGCATCAGTGGGCAGGCTGGAAGGCAGAAGCGTTCCTGCATATAGGGAGAGAAGGAAATTGGGGGCTTCATCAGCAGTTACTGACAGGGAATACCAAAATTGCTTTTTATACATAGAAAACAGTGAGGTTTAGGGTTCTTGTGATTCACCATGAATGATTTTTACAACCTTGCTTCATTTCATGCAGAAATTGGAAGGTATTGGGTGAATCAAGCTGAAGGGGAGGAAGGACTTGAAGGACTGAATTATAACAATGCCTGTGCCACTGAACTCCTGTATTGTGTTAATCAACTTGTTTAAATCTGAATTTTCACAGAAAAGAGAATCGAGGATCTCAGTTACAGGCATGCTGAGCCCTCAAAGTTGACAGAGTTTGAGCGCTTTGGATATGTAAAGCCCAAGTAATATGAAGAGTTCTAGAAAGTAACAGATTTTATTCCTTGCTAAGTGGGCTCCAAATCACTAAATATGTGCTATTTTTTTTCTGTCTTACATTTCTTCATCTGAAAATTGCAGATAATATGATTCCCTTCCACTTCTTGATCTGAAAATTGCAGATAATTCCCTTCCTAGAAGGAGTCTGGTGAAAATAAACTAATATTTGTGATGTTGTCTGATACTATATGAAGGAATACTGGAAAAATTTCACACACAAATTAACTGTCCTGTTTGCAGACCATGTTTGAATGGATCACGCTAAACTAAAGCATATGGTCACACACTGAACACTGAAGAGAAAGCCAGATTTTAAGTATCTTTTCATTGAATGAATGTTGCAATCCATCTTTTACATTAAAATGGGCAAAGGTCTTGCAGAAGAGTTTGGATATGGTTGTACAGTTAAGAATTACATCATGGTGCAGATACATAGAAGGCTATCCCTTAATTATGGCATTCTGTAAGTTTCTTGAATGTTTGTCAAGATGTAGCTGAAGTTGCTGTGGTTTTTTAATATATTCCGCCTTCTTGCTTTTACAGCCCCATTTAGTTTGTATATGTTCTATGTTGCAGCTTCTTTGCAAACACTGTTCTCTTTTAAACTGATGATTCAAGAGTGAATCAGTACATATTAATGTATATAGACTGTGAAATTGTGCCTTAAAATGACTCAAGCCAAACCTAGGGGGGAAAATAATAAAAATCTACACTAAACATGTTTTCCTTGCCCAGATAATTGATGATCAGAGATATTTTAAGTCTGTACCAGGAGTGCAAATCACTGCATAGATGTCTCTCAACTGTGAAATTGCTCAGCCTATCCAAGGTCTACACTAGTTAAAGTATTGAGTATTAAATATATTTTCACCTGTGTGTAAAATCTGAATAGTGGCATTGTGTCTTTCTGCTACTTTTCAAGGCTTTTCCACAGACTGATTAACTCCTATACAGGACTTCAGTAATGCAGATAAAACAACAGGATTAACCTTTTCGATGTGCGTGCTTTAGTTTTAGTATATGTTGCATCAAAAGCTTTTCTGTGCTGGATGTGTATGGTCTTTGAATGTTGTTAGCATTAGCTATTGTTCAGTTTTTGTTAGTATTAGATTAATGCTGCAGCACTGCTGTAAAGCTGTGGTGGTGCAAAGGCACAGCACTGATCTGTGTGTATAGGCGGAGAAAAGCTTCCTCTTGGTTGCTTTTTTGGTGTGTGATTTTTTTATGAGTGCTTTTTTTTTCTGGGGTTTTTGTTTTCTATTTTGGGGTAGGGTTTTTTGGTGGGTGTTTTTTTTGGGTTTTTTTCTGGTTGTTTTGTTTTGCTTTGCTTGTGTGTGTGTGTGTGTGTGTATTTGTTAGTGCTTTAGGATTAGTCAATCTATTGTCTGCTGCAGAAGTACTTGTTTGTTCTTGGGGAGATGAGAGGAATTTTCAGAAGGGTACGTATGGACTCTGAATACGAGTGATTTGTGCCAGTATCTTCCCTTCGAAGTAGATGGCTCCCAGCCTTGATTGAAGTGAAAAGTGATTTCTAGCATATGACTCAATGATAAACCTGGATGGGTCAGGGGGAGAAACCTGTGTGAAGGTTAAAACTTTGGCATGAATCCAGGTTAAAGTCTTCTGCAGATACCCTTAAATGAGCACTTAATGCATCATCAGCTCCTACTCTAATAACACTGCATTGCCTCTGGGCAAAGTTCAGGTTTACCCTTTTTTTAAAAAACATTGTGAATTGTTAAGTGGTTTAGGATTTAACCACTCCTTGTTGGTAATTAAAGTCTCAAACATCCTATATTACCAGACTTTCCTTTCGAGATGTTTCCATATAAACTTCATAATGTTGTCTAAGCCAGATGGTTAGAACTGGAAACTTAAGTAATTTTTACCCTCATTATGTTAAAGGTACTTTGCCAACAGGTACACTAACCAGGCATATCACAGTAATGTAGGGGTTTGCATCAGTTTGTGAATCTAAATTACAGGTTTATTATATTGTAACACTGGTAGAAATTCTAGATTCAGCTCATCTATGTATCAATAATGTAAATTTACCTCCCTTCTTTTCCTGTCCTGAGAAGGTTTCTTAGCAGTCCTGGTGACTGCATCTGGCTACGCATTTAAATAGCTATCATTAGTTTGAAGTGTGAGAAACTTCTGGAAACCGTCAATTTTAAGTTATTATAGTAGATATGCATATTTAAAACTATGGAATTGAGATAGCAGCAGCCAGTGTTTTATTCAGTGTAGCTTTCTCAAATGATTTCTATTTTGGTCTAACTTGAGTGAAACAATTTAAAATCAAAATGCCTAGGTTTGGTGTTTCATTTTCGTATATTCGATATTTTTTTTAAGGCTCTACATTTGAGTTTCAGATCCCATCAGAAGAAAAACTTGATTACGTTTCTGGACTTCTGGTTCAGGGAGTCTTTTGCTGCAGAATGCTGCCTTGCATTTTGTTAAGCAATTTTTCTTTCTCAATCAATAGAAATCATTTCTGCTGGTGGGGTGGGGGAGGAAAAGATCAATCTAAGCTTTACAATATTTTGTTGTTGTTTTTAGTTCAGGGCAAAGTGATTTTAGACAATGTGGTACCCAGACCCCTGGTGAACGAGCTATTCCTTGCAGTGACCACTTTCCGGTGACTTGGCTCTCAGTGTATTTTCTAACAGCAAGGTGACACTGCCATGAGGAGATTTGTCAGATTTGGCAATAATTAGCATCACTGGAGGCTTAGCAGAAAGCTCAAGGTCAAACTGTTTCCTTGAACTGATTTCTTTTTTCCTCTCCTAGGGAGGTGATCCTTGCAAAGAGGGGTTGAGGCATTCCTGGGATTAAATGGGGAAGGATAGATTTTTGTGCTTTTCTAGATAATTAGAGGCCTTTAGTCTCTGAAGTTCCCATCCTGCAGCTTTCATGGGCATTGATTTTCACTGGAAAAAAATTGGGGAGGGAAGAGAGAGAAAGCAGAGGAGACTGCATTACACTTCATTTATGAGAACTTGAGCTAAAATTTCAAACATATGCAAAGAGAAAATGTGCTCAGTAAACTTGGTATTTTCTAAGTGTTTGTTTTCCTCAGAAGACCAGCCTGCTACTGGGTTGTTTTAGCAATGTCCAGTCAGCAGAGTCCTGGCCATGAAACAGCAATGACCTTGCCAGTGCAGGGATATTTCTTTAGCAGTGTTTGAGCACTGTTCAGATCTTCCCTCTCTGCGATCGTGCTCAGGTTAGTGATTTGATTTTATTTTTTCCTTTCGGGAGCTTAATGCTGCATTTTTAAAACGGAAGATGTAAGTGAAGCAAGTAGATAGAAGAGATATATTTTGAACACCTCATTTAAAAAATATTACTTTAAATGCAAAGACTGAATTTAAGCATGTTAGTCTTTTCTTAGACTCAAGATTTCCTCACTCTTCTCTGCCAGAATAATAGTGGAGCTGTTCCCGCCATAGCTGTCTGCATGGTGTGTGAAGGAAGGAGGTGATATTGCAAGTAATTATGTTGGTCTGGAAAATTATTTATTCAAATGTAATTAAAATACCTTTAGGATTAAAGAACTGAGTAAGACTTGTTATTCTATGATGTTAACTACCTTCTTAAAAGTCTTCTGTTTCTGGAGTCATTTTAATAAAGAGTCTAGGCAGTATCTGCCTTACTGGCAAGCTCTCATGAATGTTCTGTTTAGTATATATTGCAAGATTTATTTTTTAAAAGTATTGATGAAAAATAATCAGCTACTGATGTTGCCAATTCTTTTTCCAAAGGAAAAAGAAATCAGATTGGCTTAGTTTTACATGTGGACTTGTGGTTCTGGGCTCCCATGTTCAAACATGATGTTTTTCATGTGTGGATTACTTACACACTTTCAAAATGTAGTGTATAGTAAAACTGCAGCATTTGCTGTCGGGGGTTCCTGGGGCCAGTGGTCAGGGAGCTGTGGGTGGGGATCAGGGTTAGACCCAGTGAGGGGAGCAGTAGTCAGACCCAGCCAAGGGTGGATGGGCAAGGCTGTGGGGACAGGGGTGGGCCAGGAAAGGGGTGCTTGGCTTGGTGGTGTGAATTTGCAAACTGACGTCTTAGTTTCTGCCAGTGCTAACTGAAATATAACGTAATGGGCAGTATTAACTGGCAAACACAGAGCCATTAGCCAACACTTGCAAATGGTGCACCACAAAAGCTTGAGTTTTAGGAACTGAGGCCAACTCTGTGCAACATCATTTTATCTCTTATGGAAATTATTGACAGTAAATGTGCCCACTGGCTCACAAATGTGCAGAGTCTTGCAGCTGTCTCTGTTCTCTGGAGCAATTATAGACTCATAACGTTGTGCAGTAATGTCACAGTGAAGAGTAGGGTTTAGAGGACCTGAATGAAGGCTGTGGTCCCTTCTGTAGTTCTGGCAGTGACTGTGCTGTACATGGACTGGAGATTTTCTTTTTGCTGCTCAGAGAGTGCACAGTTGGGTTCCAGCTGTGCTGAGTTTGATAGAAGAGGTTTATGTGCTCTTGCTCTCTCAGAAGAGTTGAGTGCTAAGTCTATTCACTTCAATTTATATCACAAGTTGAAGAACGTGTTACGGTGCCTTTTTAGGTTTGAATGTTTATTTCAGAAGGTTTATATTGCAGCCTTTTGATAATTTTTGCTAGCTGCTTAAAGTGTGCATTTGTTTAAATAGCATCATTTTAGTCTGTGTACATAACTGATTTCTAAACACAGAAATGCTGGCTAAAATAATGAGAAGAAAAACCCCTTAATTAGCCATTTTTAATTACTAACTGTTCCTATTATCAACTCCATAGTGTCTTCTAAAATCTAAAATATGGAACTATTGGAAATGTTCTATATCGTTTTGTTGAGCTCTGTGATTCATCTCAAAGTCTCAAAGAGCTTGCTTTAAGAAAACCCCATGGTTAGTCTCTTCCTTAATATTGCTGTGCTTGAGTATAATCGTATCTTGGCCAGTGGTTATTGCACAGAACAGGACATCAGACACAGTCTATGCTTCTTCCTGAGCAACAGGAAAACAAACCAACAGTGTCTGAAATCCTGGATAAGGGAAGAGTTGACTGGCTTCGCTGGACTACAAGGCAGAAACTGGCTGGAAGAATTTGATCGGAGAAGAAAATCTGTGCCCTGAAGAGCAGTGGCATCCCGGTGTGCTTGATGGAATCTACTTTATGTCTCTCCAGTTGTCTAACAAAGGCAACAGTCCCTAAATTACATTATTGTGCAAAACATAAAACAAAAGTAGTGAAAATAAATCAATTATATTAAAAAAATAATCAATTATGTAGTCTAATGTTTCTAATGTAGTAACATCAACAGCTGCTTTAAAAAGATACCAAAACAGACCTTTCCAGTTCTGAGTGCATTCCAAATATACCTTGTCACTAGTTTGAGTTGCAAAGAGAATAATTTTGTTATTGTTACTCTGTTATTGAAATCCTTCTCATCATTGGAGATATCTGCATCTTCATTCAGTGTTCTCCAAATTATTCTAAATATAACACTACAATGTCTCCTCTTTATTTATTCTCCATCAACTGTATCATGGCCCCAAACTATGTGTGTGATGGTAAAGTTTGGCTGTTGATTTATTGCTCATTGCTGCCTTTCTGGCACACTGAAGTCACGGGCATGATTTCCTTTTGAATCCCACTGGGAATGGAATTGAAGAACTGCATTGTTTGCCTAAAATATCCTAATTACAGAATGGTCATCAATCAGAGGTTTGGCTGTGTGCAGTCTTTCGTGTTGGTAGCTATACAAGGTCTGTCCTGCTGGCTGTGATTTGCTTTGGTCTTGTGTTTGTTTAGAAATCACTCAGTAATTTCCCTATCCTCAAAAGAAACTGTATCAATTATAAGAAACCAAGATCCTTTCCAACCCAAACTATTCTATGATTCCATGAAGAGATTAGATGAGGGGATGGGGGAAGTAATATTCACCTGCCTGCGCTGCCCCGTCTGCTTTTTGTTCAAGGGCTTTTTTCCCCTGCAGAATCCCTGTCAGCCCTCAGGACACAAATGTTTTGTCTCACTGAGACCACAGTCTGCTTTATTGCTTTGAGCAGACCTATGCAAAAGCTGCATAACAAGGCCAGCATGGGAGCTATGGGCAGTATTTTTTCCAGAGGAGTGTGTATCACGAGCAAGATGATCGTTGGTTCTGGTATTAGGATGAGCATTTCCCAAATGGCAGTGGATGGATCTTGCTTTGTACAAAGAACTCTCATTTGGATTTTTATCACTGTGGCTTGTCACCCTCATTGCTGTAACACAAGGCAGCTCCTGAGAAAGAGAGAAGTTATTTCTTCCAAACTTGGGAAATGTAATTTATTATTCTAATTTTCTATTTATGAGTTAGTAGATAAAATTGCATCACTCTTCTTACCTATTTTTGTTTTGGCTCTGGAAACATGGTATGTACAAGTTGTCTTTAAAAATTTAACATGTTGAAATAATTGTGCTAGGTGTTAGTGTGCTGTTCCTGTCTTTCACCTTACAGAGGGAAGGACCACTGAGGAACACATTCATAAAGCATTTATGGTGCTCCAGAAAGCCTGATAAAAGTGTTCTGTGCATTGATTCCACATATTAGCTGGTGGCATACCTAGGTTTTGGGTTTGGGTTTTTTTAAACTGCTTTTCACAGTGCATATTTGCTAAGAGATAGCATTCTTTTCACAGGATGTTGTACGTATTCATTTACAAGAGTTAAAAGGGATATGAGCTGTGGGTCAGGAATTCCCTCAGCTGCAAACTCTTTTGAAATACAGAGTATGCTAGACAAGTACAGTGTTACACTTCTTTGACATTGTTATTTCTAAATCTGGTTTTGGTGCCTGTTGGAGTCAGGATCTCAGGCAAGGTGGATCTTTGTAAGAATGTCTGTACTGAGCCAGAGACCTTTTTATGTTATGTTCTTATGATATTCAGGGTGGAGATATACAATGGACAAAATGATATCTCAATTCTGAATATGTTAACAAAGTTTTCTATCAAATCATCTCACAGTGAAGCTGGCACTCTTTCCTATCATATTTGAATTCATAAAAGATGAATAGTATAGCTTTTGTGGAAGATTAGAGAGCGTTCAAGTAATATAAGAGCAGGGGACCTTTTGGCCTCAGAGCCATTGGGGAGGTAATTACTGTGATTGAACTGCACTGTTTCCTTTCATCACAGCTTGATGCATATATGGCATATTTTGCTTAATATTTTTATAAAACCTGTAATCTTAAATTACACATGCTGTTCTTTGGTGCATGAAGGTTTACAGTCTGTTTAAAAGGAACAATCTGACGTACTTCATGGTTGGAGAGATGCAGTGTGAGCATTGACAGCAAAGAGAAAGATGGATCAGAACTACCAATCACTACCACGAGGGAAGCGTTGATGAAGGCTCTCTGTACTTTATAAACACCCAATGGATTGGTTCCAAAGCTTCTCTTTTAACAGTTTGGCCACTAATTTAGATTAGTCATCCAAGTCTAGCTCTTGCTTTTTACTGAGTCTTTCCCATTTGATACTGACAGCACTGGTTTCAAATGGAGGACAGAGCCATAAGAAAAAGTAGAGACCTACTTCAGTCATTCTTACTTGTGTTGCTGAGTATCTTTTCATAACACACAGAGTTGCTTTGGCCAGGAGAGAAAGCACACCACATTGTGGCTGTTGGCCCAGGTGTGAAAGGTTCCTTGCTTCCTTTCCCTAAAAGATTTACAGCCAGTGTGTCCTGACAGCTGTCCTGGTAGTCATTCATTTGGCTTAAGAACTTGAGTTTCTGTACTCAAGCTTGAACATACAGTCACAGAGTTTAGGGCTACCTTCCTTCTCCATGCCAGCCTTCATGCCAGGAGGTCTCTCCTGGTATCTAAGTCCTTCAGGGACAAGGCTCATCAGAGGTTTTGGGTCTTGATTTTGGATCATTTCCTGACCTTCAAGTGCATCAAGGGTTGATCAGAGGAAAATTAATTCCCATTCACTGGAAAGCTGAGACATCTGTAGTCACCTGGAAATGTCTGAGTTCAGTTTTGCTCATTTTTCCACAAAAGTGTCAGTAGGACAGATTCCACAAAGTATATAAAGACGTCATGTGGTCTAAAAGATAATCTGTTGGCACCATTTTTTCTGACTTTTTCAATGGGGAGGGCTAATCTTTTGGCCTTCAGTTCCCCTTCTGCCCTCCCCATGAATGATGGAGGCTAAAGAAGAAAGAACAAGGCCTCGATCTAAGCTGATTTCCCAAGAGGCATGTACTCAGGTTTTTTGGAGTTTGTTTTTTGGTTTTGTTGGTTTGGTTTGGGGTTGGATTTTTTTTTTCCCCTTCTTCAGGGAGAAAAGGCACCTATCTGAACTGGGAGATTAAGTGGAAACATTCGTGTATAAGTAGTCATTCCTCTGGGTGGAATTTCAAGTAGTGTGACTATATACTTAAGGTGATTATAGCTGCCCCAGAAAAGCAATAGCCACTTCTGTGTTTCGTGTTGCTTTGGAAGCTGGAACTTAAGGAAAAAGACTTGCCACTCATGGAAATCCAAAAGCATATCTGTCTGTCTCCACGAAGTACCAGTACCACTGTGAATTTCTGTGCCCTTATGCCTGGATCAGCAGCACAGCTGCCACTGCTGCAGATCACAATGTTTTATTCCCGCTCCTCTCTTCCCATAACTAAAGGGAAAAGACCTGATACAGAGGAAGAAGTACCCTCTTGCTTACAACACGTTTACTGGCCTACTCTGCTTCATCTCCCAGAGACACATTCTTCCCTATGTTTTGTGAGGCTATGAAATTTATCATTCTTAGTAACTGTACTCATGATATAAATGACTGTCTGAAAGGGGTTTCTTCCTTGTTTTTAACTTGGAGATGTTTGTCCTTTTTAATTTTAACCCTTTCCAGGCTGCAAATCAAAGCTGTAACTTCAGCTTCCATACCTGCCTTTTGAAAAAAGCTTCAAATCCAAACTTTTGGCATTTAATACCAATAAAGATAAAAGCCTGAAAGTTCATGTGATACTGTGCCCTCACTTTCACAAGTGAGCTAGCACTGGTGCTCAGTGTATGATTTCTGGTCTCTTTAAATAAAAGACCAAACCACTTTAATAGGAGTGAGACACAGCTGTGTTGGCGTGTTATGCATAGTCCTCTACAACTACTCTTCCATTGCAGATCTTTATCTCTGAAAGTGATACATAGGCACTAAAATTAGATGTTTTGGCAAATCCCACCTCTCAGTGCTAGAGGAGAAAATTGTGCGGAAAGCTTGAGACTGACCAGAATCCATCATAGTTTTTTGTGAGCCTTTTTTTTCTTCTTTTTTTCCTTTATATCAGAATCCACAGAAGGGAATTTGTGTTGAGTGGCAAGTCCAAGGCAGTCCCCAAAACAAAACAAGAGGGAGCATCACTTTGCAAACAGTTTCTGGAATAACTCCAGACGTTAGAGCAAACTGTATGGCTCCTAACCCACCCTTCCTGGAGTTGGTCCTTGCAAATAGTCGGGAACTTTCAGTCTGAGAACAGACAGCCAACTATAGCTTCAGACAAAAGAAGGGAAATAGGCATTGTCCAGAGGGGGAAACTTGTGGAGCTGTACAAGCATCTTGCTGCAAAGTTGCCAGTGGAGTAGAAGCCATGAAACATGGATGTGGGATCATAACGTGTAGGATCTTCGAGCATCTTTGAATAAAGCCATGAAAAGCAAACCAGGATTTCATCTATAAATTCCTCCAAAGGAGGTGCTGTTGTTAGATCCTCACTCACTATCCACATCTCCTGCAGTACACGGGTGAATTTATTAATTTAGGGCATTAGCTTTTCTTTGCCCAGTGTAAATATAAATACTTTTTGTTTGTTATTAAAAATATTTATAAATTGTGAAAAGCCTCCTAGGTGATAGAGATTAAAATCAGTGTTTAGAAAAAGAGAAGATGGAAAAGTGTTCTGCTGATTATCATTCACTCCAGAGACAGAAAAAATCTATATCCTCTTTTTTGCAATATCATGATTTGTGATAAAAACCAGGCCTTGTGTAGTAAATAGGAAAGCCTGGATGGAATATGCAGCCTCATTTAGTAAAAGCTGGTCTTGGAGGGATGTTAGCTGATCTTGGAAGGACAGTCATTAAGGACATGACTGTGTCAGAAACAAAACTATAGCTACTAGGGAAATCATCTGGCAATTGCGATTTCATTTGCAAGTGTGCTTCAGTGACTTGGTGCTCATGTCAGTCCTCTCCAGTAATTTCTCCATACTGCATCACATCACCCTATTGACAGAAGTCAAGACCCTAAATTTATTCATTTATAAGGAATTCACCTGCTTAGCTGACGAATGGTTTTTAACCATGTGTTATTGGGAATAATGAAGTGAAATAATTTGGAGTCTGGATATATAATAGAGAAGTAATATCCCCTGACTCTCAGAAGACCATTGTCCTCTCTTATGAATAACTGCTTTGTTCCTGCTAGGATAGCCAAGGGGCCTGGCAGACTTTGCATGGAGAAATTGGAAGATATATAATAGCACCTTGCAGTTTTAAAAATCAGCATCTTTTGTGGACTAGGTAGCAGTACCAAGGAGAAAACTTGCCCCAAGGCTTATAGGGTCAATAGCATGGAGAAAAACCTGTCCTTAGAATATTATCATGCATTGTAAGTCAACCTGATGTTTTTCTTGGTTTTTTTTTGTACTTGGTACCAGTAATAAAACACCTTGTGATCTCTTCAAGCGTCAGAACTCATCTGAGTGGGTGATAAATGGTGTCTCGCAGATTGGAAAGGTTGCTGCTATATATCTTCACATGGCTCTCCAGAGCCAGATAAAATACAGGAAGGAAGCAGCAGAAGCAATATTCGTGCCTTTTTGCCGAGAAGGCTCTAACTTGCAGTGCTGACTAGCATAAGAGCAGGATTTTAAACATACTTCTTTCTTCATTAGGACATTTCAGGCTATCAGATTTAGCTCTCTGTTTATAGCACCTCAAAATAGATGCCTCATGAAGTGTTGGTCACTTTCCTGAACTTTACAGCAAAGCTAACAAACCTGGCTTATTATTCTGTTGAAGTAAAACCATTACTGTGAATTTAATGTCTCTAATATATTAGTACTTTCATGTCTTGGTTCTATTGCTGCCTTAGATGCACTTTTTCTTATATTCATTAAAACAATCACTTTAAATAGGCCTATGTTTAGCCTACTAAGGGAAGAGAATTGCTTAAAATGTTGATACATGGAAATCCTTCTGGCAGTGTTACCTATGTGGATATATAGCTGAAGCATACATTCTCTTTGGTACTAAAGTAAAAAATTGATTATTATGGTAATTTGTTGAGTTGGAAGCCTTCTTGGCTGACACTTGTACTTTAGAAAAGTGTTCCTAATAGCCAGAACCACAACTTTTCTCAATAAATAAACATTAAGAACACTATTGCTGTTACAGAATGCAGGTGGGGAAATTATGTGTTCTGTAATAACATTTGCTTGTTAAAATGTCATGGTGTACATGGGCATTAGTTATTTATAATGGACACTTGGTGTCAGATTTGAGCAGATGTCTTTTTCAGTGGACAGAGGTAAATAAGGACACATAATTCTTAATTCTGAGCTGTCCATATTTAAAGAGTAATTACTTTTTGTACACTGGAGTTGATGATGCAGCAAAAATCCTCTTATGATAATTCTCACATAATCATAGAATCTTTAATAAAGAATAGGCAAATTCTGTTTACTTGAAATTATCCTTCCCTTCCTTTCCTTTTCCTTTCCTTTATCCAGAAGATATGTTTCCTTGATCAAAATAGTGAATATTTTTCAGGATTATAAATGTAATTTTCTATCAGATGTGTTCATTATATTAAATTGGAGACCTGGCATGCCTGTGATCTGTGATAAGAGACACTACGGAAAAACACCAGGTAGGCATAACTTTTCTCTACCTGGGGAAAGCAGAGGAAAGTAATGGTTATAAAAATTGTACCAGCAGATTAATTTCCAGGGGTGTTTCATATTAGTAGAAGAATGTGACAATTCTTGTTATGATGGAAAGCTGCCATCCATTTTAATGGATCTGCACACATTATTAAAGAGCATAGAAAGAAAAGCAAACTGTAAAAATATATGTAGTTTACAGTTGTGGCAGTGTTTAGCCTGTTACTTTGTGAAGCTTTGACTGCTGACAAAGACTTCCAAGTAGAAAGTATGTAGTACTGTGGATTTGCCAATGTTATTTGCAAGAGAAAAAACCCCATGTTTTTCCCTCAAGGAAAAAAAACATTCAGAGGTTTTCTGATAATTTGGCACTTTTTTGGTGCTAAAACATTAGTGAGCATTGCTAGCTCATTTCCATTCATCTCCCCTGGGGAAATGAGATTTTCGTAGTCCTGCAATCTCTGAATGCAGCTAGTGGGATGGAGGTGATAACTTCAAAATCAGTTGTCCAGCTTAAGCCAGGTTTGACAGAAAGACGAAATTCCAGTGATTATGATACTGCAGGCTTTGGAAAAAGGAGAGTCAAATACAGTTGTTTGAGCACAGGTACGTTAGACATTGGAGAATTCACATGGGAAAGAGCTGGTGAAGATGGCCCACGCTGGACTGATGCGTTTACCAATACTTTTCTTATTGTGATGCTTGTAAATAAAAGGTTATCAAATGTAGATCAGAACAACCTCATCGACTTCTGTTTTGTTCTTGTGTCTGATCTAGATCTAGGAAGATTCACACTTGCACAGGGAGCCAGTAATAGAGCTGCAATGCAGCATCCTGTTCTGCTTAGTTTCTTTCAGAACATAACTTCTTTTCTAACATTGCTTCTGATGTTTGTAAATATCACTCCTATTGTTTGTAGATTTTTTGAGGAAAAAACTAAAAGCTCATTTTTAAAAATGCTAATTTGACTTGAGGCTCATGTGATAAATTCAAGCCAAAAGGCACCTTCTACCTCTATATTGTCCCTAAAAGTTCTTAAAAAGCTTTGTCCACAGCATGTTGAGAGTCTTGTTCCAGCCTGAGAGTAGATTCATTCCACAGTATGCACTGCCCTGTCTTCCATAACTCTCAGTTTCTGCAATAGAGAAGACAGGGAAACTCCAGACAAATCCCATGTCAGGAACATTCCTGGATTTCACAGCTTAGTGACATAGTCTATGAGTGCTGTCCCTTGAGTTGACCTTCTTCATCATAAGAAGAAAGATGGTCTCCCTACCAGTATTTATCTCAATTCAAATGTCTTTTATAGAGGTTTACAAATGTATGAAGCCATTTCTTTTTCTTCTTCCAGCTACTACCATATTCACATCTGTACCTCCCTTAATTGCATTGGATGCAGAAATATCTCTTAATAGAGTGAGCACCACATTTTTCAGTGTCACTGCAGTCCCATCCATCAGGAACTTTATCTGTCACCTAATTGTATTAACCTTGAATGATTTCACTAGTTCAGCAGAACAAAAAAAGAAAAAAGCCTTTACAGTTCTGTCTTTGTACTTTAAATGTAGAAAGTGCTCAAATATATAGGCAAATAAGCACAGAGCCAGCCTATCATTTGGGAATTTGGGAAATCAGTCATTAGACTTGCCCCACTACAGTGGGCAACAACAAAAAAAATATAATCTTCTGGGATTTCTGTTGACCTCAACTTGGAAAATGTTTTCAGAATCCGTCTCAATACTCATGCTAATCGTATTAAAGACACTAAAACCAGAAATTTTTGCAGCATATATCTTCTTGGTAAAATCTGAGCCTACTTAAGTTCATGCAAAAAGCAGCAGAGTCTCCACTAGCTTCTCTTTCACTTTGAGATCCAGCATCATCTGGCCACTTCAAAATTACATGAAATTTAGAAGAAAAGGTTGTGAAAGCTGCTGGACATAAGATGAATCAGTGACTCTTCCTTACATAAAAGACAGAAATGTGTTATTTTGGGCACAGATTTGGAGGAAAAAAATTAAAATTTCATGAATTTTTTTGGGGGGCAGGGAGTGGTGGTGGTGGTTTATTTCTTATGATCCCAGATGTATGTTGCCTTATGACATAGGTCATGTTAGTCTGAATTTCAAACTAAATAATCATTGAAAAGAATTCTATTACTTTGTGAAAACATGTCCTGTCTTCAGATTTTGCTGAACACTTTGTCTGTATTTTTTGAAGAGCCTGTTTTAAAAAACCCAGGCATACCATTAACAGGACTTAGAAGACTTTATTTAAAGACTTTAGTTCTTAATTTTGCCCTGCTTTGATGTAATTATGCCTGGAAAAATGTTACATACTAAGTCCCTAGCTTCATTGAACATGAGCAACAGCTTCCGCTGTTCCAATTACAGCAAACAGGTCTAATTCAGTGGCAGCCTGCAAATCCATCAAGAATGGTGGAAGATGTGGTTATCCCACCACACTGTCGCACACAGAAAGTACTGACTGAAAAAGTCCCTTCACGTACACGTGGGTCACCGCTCAGGACCATTTAACTCGTGGGCTTATGGCAGGAAAATGCTTTGCTGTTTGCCGTGCTGTAATTTCTGCTGCTTGTTAAATACAACTAGCAAGGACAACAGTAAAAATTCAGGTCTGTTTTAAGTGCTTTTAAATAATCTGTAATAGTAGTTGTCTGTGTTTGTTCTAGACATTATAAAAAAAATGCTTATGGTAAGGCTTTTTGCAACATATCTATCTGTATCTTCTCCCTTAGTCTTTGCTGGAGAAGATGGGTTTTACACCAAGTGTTTTTCATTTCTTATTTGCAGCTCATGTTAAAAAAGTAGAAACTGGTATTTACCATTTAAATAAAGGCATTGAACTGAATAAATAATTGAATTAAAAATGTAGAGTTATCTAGGCATCAAATTTGTTTAGTAATTTGTCTTCAGAGTGCCACTGTGTATGTATTTCTTTTCTGCGTGACAGCTGATTAATCTGATTCGACAGCTACTTAATTTTGCTAGCTAAGATATAGGGTTGAGCATCTATTAGCAAGTATTTCTTGTGAGGCACTTGCCCCAGGCTAGTTTCTTATTTAAATGAAGAGCTATCTAAAGCACAGCAGCTAAGTAAATGTACCTGGGTGTGTTTGAAATATTATGCCTGTCTCTGTTACTAATCAGAGAATAGCACAGAAATGAGACTGAAAATCAGCATTAATATGGGATTCTTCTCTGTTTTCTTTTGAAGAGGAACTAATTAGTATTTACTTTTTCCTCCTTTTACTTTTATTGTATGTCTCTTTTTTTTTTTTTAGGACACTATTATTTTAGCTATTCCCATATACATTAAAAATGTCAAGTATTTGTACTGTGCTATGATTTTAAAAGCGGCACCATTTGTGCTATTCTGGCTGATCAGAGATGGACTGTTAAGTAATCCTGGCTGAGAATTTGAGAGAAACAGGAACCAGCAGCCTCTCCTGTCCACATCTTTATCCTGAGCAGGGAAATTAAATGAAGAGGCTGAAGTAGTGCCTGAGTGTGCAAATGTGACAGGAGCAGAGGGAGCAGCTGAGGGACAGCACTGTGGCACGCTCAGTCCAGCTCTCAGCTGCCTCTTGTACCCAGCCAGGGCCACCCGAGCTTCTCTCAGGAGCTCTCTGTGCAGATACAACTAGGGCCATTTAAATAGCAAGAGTTGCTCCATGTGCCAGGGAGAGATTAAATTACTTTGTATTCTGTTGATGTTCTAGCCTGCTACTGTTGAAGGCATTTTTAATTTATTTTTTTTTTTGGTGCTCAAACAAAGCCAGAAATGGGGTGATCCTATTCCGGGGGAAATAAACCACAACCAAACCAAAACAAGAAAACCTCCAACCAAACAGAAAAAAAATCCCAAACAAAACAAAACTCACAAAAGGAAACAATGTTTTTTGCTTGTCATTTGCATTAAATTATCGAGTAGTTGCAATGACAAGAAAAGATCTGATGGGTTAAGGGACAGTGTTGAACAGCTGAGTAAGGGGGAAAATGTTTGATGCCTCTGAGTTCTCTGTTTATGAGTGATTAATGACCAAAATGTTTAGAGAGAGAAACTACTCATTGAAGAAGCATGGGTTGTATTTAGGTCTAGATAAAAATAAAAAATGTGTCTGGTGGAAAGATGGAATGGGTGAAGGGAAGTATCTTCTGATCATAACTTATCTGCTAGAAGTGAAAAAATAACCATTTCTTAAAGTCCTTGGTAGCTGACCTCTAAGCGTACTTTTAGACCTTTTTTTCCCCATTTTTGTTTTCTAATAGATGACAGTTAAAAAGCCATCTTATTATGTACTGAAACATTTTATTTCCTTTCAATTTGCTTTCTGAAGTCTTAAAATGACTATTCCTAGACCTGTCATTGTGGCACTTAAATAAAACTAAACAAAGTGTGTATATTGTCTGAACAGAAGCTACAAGAAAGGAGAGCCATAAGGAGGAGCATGGTTTGAGCTATGATATTGTTTTGCATTGCATAACCAAATGCAAATAGTGCATTGAGAGAAAACTGCTAAAGGGAGCCAAAAGATTGGAGAATAACTAAAAAAAAAAAAATAAAGGTCACATGGGGTAAAATCCAGTTGAGGATCTAAAAGGTGGATTCTGGTTTGGCATGTGTGACAGCAATGATGGAAAAATACAGAATGAAGCTGTATGTGCAGGAGAGGGCAAGAAAAGTGAAAGTAATAGAGTTTAAGGGAACAAGAGAAAAACTGGAATAAAAGAGCAACAGAAAGATGAATTAAAAAAAGATAAAATATTTGAAATAAGATGAAATTGACCTTTAAGAGGCTAAATGGGTAATTAAAGCAATAAAGAAATAAAATCCATAGTTGGGGTAAACTGCTGTCTTTGGCAGTTGATTCTTAAGAAACTTTGAACGTTGTATGTAAATTTTTTCAAATACAGTGTTAATTTGGTGGCACTGATATCCTCTAACCTTGTAAAAAATGTTGCTTTCAGGGAACACTTGCCACAAAAGTAATTTCCTGGACAACCCTGGCAATTTTGAGTGTTAATAAATAAAAGGCTACAAGCAATTAATGGAACTGCTCTGTTAAGTACTTGCTGGTAAAAATCCCTCTTGAAATGCTGTTTCTAGGATTATGCCCCCTGTAGTTTTTTAAATATCCCAGAACTGGTAGAGTTCCCACTACTCCCCTCAAGCAATTATTTCACAATTTAAGAAAGCTGTGAAGATATCTTCTGAGCTCGGCTGCAGTCTTTGTCTTTTACTCAGTTAATTGCACATCCATGGACTAATGAGAAGCAACTTATTCAGTATTAGCTTTTGTCCCTTGCAAAACTGTTTCCAAGTCCCTTCATGAGTTGTTGTTTAGCTGAATTGCAAATGTATTTGAAACTACTTTCTTAGTTATTTCTTTCATTTCTAAGGTCAATTTAACTCTCCTGTGGTTCTTTTCTAGACTCCGCAGTTTTTTCATTTTTTCCCCTACACTATGCAAAATTGAGGGTCTTGATTTTACATGGATCCCATGGGGTGGTACAATTACTGTCATATCTTTATCTGCATTGTCTCTAACTTTTAATATTTAATATGACGATCAGAATTAAGCACAGATTATCAAGGTGTGATCAGATCTGGGTGGTTTGTTTGTTTGTTTGTTTTTCTGTTTGTGAGGTTTTGGTTAGGTTTTTTTCTTTTTTTTTTTCTCAGTCTCTGGCACAATGGAACCATTTCCCCACCACTGCTCCCCCCAAAAAAACCCTTCAAAACAACAAACATTTCGTGTGGTAGCACTGCTGAAATGGAGTCCATAGCCCCCAGATTTGTTGCCATAGGCCTCCAGCAAGCCCTGTGCTGCTGCAGTGCCTCCCCTAGCATGGATGTGAGCAGTGGTTGCAGCCTGACTTTAAACATCCACATGTGGAACATACTTGGGCAGCAGTGTCACCAAGCCCTGGGGTGACAGCACCCCAATCCCATCAGACTTCAGAGGGAGAGAGGGTGTTTGGGTCCCAGAGCCTGGTCCCCCAGGAACTGGCAGCTCCTCAGCCCTCTTCTTCCAGGCTAGAGCACACGGTCAGGGAGGATCCAAGGAGGCAGAAATGGGGCAGAAGGCAAGCTTGACCCATCAATCAAGAGCTTAGTTAGGTAAATTACTGTTTTAACTTCTTTTTTTTCATGAACTGCAATCCATACAGTTGAAGGTCTGAGATACCTTCCATGCCCCAAGCTGGATGTAGTTTGCTATGCTGAACTGTTACCATTTAATTACAGGCATGTGTATCCAAGTAAGATGCTGCTTCCGTGGAAAATAAGTTGGCAGGTACTTGAAGATATTCAGCATAAATAAACAGGGATTGTTGGAATTCTAATTTGTGAACAGCAATTAAATATTCCAATGAGACAACAGTGCAGTAACAGTAAACCTGAGTTACTGCAGGCCTACAAATAATTTGTTTGCTAGAAGTTTTGAATTTTGTCTAGAGTCCTGCACTAGAAAGTGTTACATGGTTTTCCATGGGGATTTTGGATTTAGTTTGTATGATCATACAAGCTTCCTCTAATTCCAGTTCGAGATCTTCAGTATTCCAGTTGCAGAAATGCTCCTTGTTCTTTAAGTGCAAGTTCTGCCTCAGTCTTCCTGTGGTCTAAATTACCACATTTGTTGAATAAGGAACACAAGTAGGTCTTTCCTACCTGGGTAACTTGATTTTGGTTGTACTAAGCCCAGACTTAAGATCTATCCCTGTCCTCAGCAGTGACTGCCACAGGTATTTAAGAAGGCCTCTGAAGACCACATAGTCAGGTTGTGATACTGCTCTAGAATACTTTGATGGCTTCCAGCACATCACAGTCACAGATTTCATAAATTTTAGGAGACAACTTGCTATTCAATAGTCGTCAGTGGATTTTTATTCCATAAAGTTGCCCAGCCATTTTGTGAACTGAGGTAAGCATTGCAAGTCCTTTGGGAAGGAATAACATAGCTTAACAGCTATGTTAATAGTTGTAATTCATAACAGTAATTCATAACAATAGATATAGTCATTTGGTTTCTTTCTCTGAAATCCTAACTTTGAAATCTCATTCCTTTGTGGTGATAACTATTTCAGAGCCAAACACAATAAGCAATTTTTTGCTCACACATATCACTTCAATTTATATTTCTTTTTCTCTTTCTTGCCACTCAGTGCCTTGAAGCTCTTCTACAACATACCGTGTTGGCCTTTGTCTTTACTCCATGGAATAGTTTATATTGTCCCCCACATTTGTTACTGCACTGTTCATTTCCTCATCCAGATAGAACTTGCCCCTTTCCTGAGTTTTTTTTTTCCTTTTGTTTTTTGCTGGTCCAGCTTTAAATATGCAAGAGAAAATAAAATTGATACATCTCTCAGTCTTGAAGAGGTTTCCTAAAGCCTCATGCAAATTTGACTCAAGCCTGTGGCTAAACCTTAACAGCTCTAGAGATATACCACCTCCTCCTATCACTGACAGGCTATTCCACCTGCCCACCAAAGATAAATTCTCTGCCTAAAGGAGGCACAGCCAAGACAAGAGGAGGTACTGCAAAGGCATTTAGCAGAAGAGGTATTCACATCAGAAAGCACAGGAGAGGCAGATGCTGCAGACTTATAGGCAGAGGTAGAGAGGAATGAGGAAAAGGCAGCCTGGATAACAGCAGATCAGTCAACCCTGGTTTTTCCTCCACCTCTCGCTGAGCTGACAGTGATCTCAGTTTTTGCAATATGTCTTTGCAAGGTTTTGTTTGAGGAACTCGGAGGCTGCAGGTGCAGCGGCTTTTTGCTGAACTGTGGTAGTGATAGTTACACTCCAAGGAATAGCAAGTGTTTCTAACAAGGTACTTCAGATGAACAGATAGTTTATAGATTAGTGTCTGTAAATTCATTGCCCAGTCCCTGATATTTTTAGACAAAATTATTAGAGTTGTAGTAAACAGATTAAGTTTGATCATTTAAAACCACTTGAAAGATATGACTAATGCATTCCCTTAACTTTTTATGACATGACTTTTTTTCCACTTCCAGATTCCAGGTATATCTCATTAAGCACACCTGTGGCTGTACATGTCCTAAATATTTTGTCATTCAAGATGCATCTCCCTGGCATTAAACTAGTGCTCATGCCCTACAGGATTAGTTTTGTCTATTAAAAAAGTAGCCACAAATGTGTTTTCCAAAGAAATATTGCAAGGAGCTCTGCTGGTTCCAGTTTGCTTACCAAATGGACATTGTGTACTGGGAGGAATGGAAACAATCCTATTCACGAGAATCAGAAATTTGCATATGCCTGTTTCCCATTCACAAAGAACAACTGAATACTTCTAGTCTAGATATTATTTATGTAGTTTACTTTTCTAATGGACAAGCAGAAATATTATTTTTACTGAAGTAAAATAAACATCTAAAGCAGTGTTTGGTTTAACAGTGAATTAACTGATTAATCATTGAGCTTTCAGGGTCAGCTCAGGAAATATCATAGAAACATAATAGAATGGTTTGGGTTGGAAGGAATCTTAAAGATCGTCTATTACCAAGACCCCTTCCATGGGGGGTTCAAGTCCTTTTGCTTCCCAAAATAACCATTAATATGTAATTTCCTTTAATGACTGTTATTAACTGTGTAGCCTCTCCTTATATATACAGTTTTGAAAAACTTAGTCATATTTGGCTAAATAAAAAAGATTATTTCTAAATTGGTAAAGAGCCCTATCATTTTATCCCAAAGGAAGCCAAACACTGTGTGAACTTGGAATATGCAAAGTGTAGTGGATTGACTTAGCTGACAATCTAAAAAGGTTCTGTCATCAAGTACAGCAGCTGTACTATACATATATTTGAAAATATTGTTATCATGCAGAAACAATGTAGAATGTTTTACTTTTCCATTCAAGGCCTATTCTTTCTGTAAGCTTAAGTGTTTTGTGGGTTGGTTTCTTGCTTTCTTTGTTTTGTTTTTTTGTTTGTTTGTATGGTTTTTGTTTCCCCTAAATTACTCAAAACAATTTATTCTGGAAAAGAACGCTTAGTAAGTTTAAGTAAAAGAAAATTATCAGGTTTTCATTTTGGTGAATACATCCTATACCCATGTGTGACAAAGCCTTAGGGTTTAGCAAGTCATGATCCCTTGTTACTCCAACTATTCTGATAATCTTTTTCTGTCAAATCCAGGTGGTTTGGCTTAACATTGTTGCTTTTTTCTGTTAGAATCTGGACAATCCAAGTTCCCCAAACAGTGACAGTTACTTTTTTACCATTACCAATAATCCAAAGAATATGAAAAAAAAAGAATATTATGATAAGATTTATTACACAAGTTAATAATCTATGAAAACTTGAGCAAAGCTTGTAGAATAAAACCTGTTAATTAATCTTATGTACCTGAATAGATGTAGGAGCATTTGAGCTTCTTAACCAGGTCAGTAGTTTAGCATCCAAAGTAGACTATTTAATAACATTTACTTGATGTTATTGTAGATTTTCCAGTATTTAGTAATTCTTAAAAATTAGGTGTATTTATCTTACTCAACAATGCCTTTAAAATTAGTAAATTCAACTGTACTAATTGTATCTTCAGTTTTTAAGCGTCAAAATCCTGCCCTGTTTGCATCTATGACTTCTAGAACCAGAAGAGAACAAACCCTCAGTTTTCCTAACAAAGACTCTTGTGTCTGCTAGGACTGCTGGTAGCAGCCCAGGGTATTCCTAGAACACACTGATAAGACTTTGCACCAGGTGACAGGCAGTAAAGGTACCAAATCCTACAGGTAGCATTTAGCTCCCAGCAGGCAATTCCCAACTGTGCTGCTTTGTGTGTCAACCATAAAATGTGTGTTGTCTTTCTGAAGCCTGACTAAGCAGCTTGGATATTACAAAGACACTGCTGCATGTTTTAATTTGCATAGATTAGTCTTTTTTATTACATTGACTAATCAGGAGAATATCTTAGCCCAGACATGTTTATAGCCTTGTGTGGTCGTGTTTGGCTACATAGATAAAATATCCTCTCATTTGCATGATTATTGCATGAAAGCAGTACTCATGGAAGGCCAAAACAGTAATTTAATAGTCATTCCCTGCCTCTCTTCTTTGTCTTTCCCTTTTTCCTTCTAGAACACAATTGTCCAAATCCTCACCTTTTTCCACGTCTTCACTTCGATGAAACCTTTTGTTGTCACGGACTGAGCTCCTTGGCTCAGTTCTCAGGCTCATAACCGACTGGAAATATTGAATGTGGATTTGGCAGGGATGGAGTTTGCTGTGGCTGGAGATGGCGCTACTCAGCATTTGCCCTTCCCCACATCGTGCTGGGCAAATAGGGCAATCCAGGGGAAGGAGATGAAGCCATGGAGGGAACAGAGAAAGGGAAAGATAGAGCAATAGTTTACTGTAGAGAAAGTCTCAGGAAAACTGAGGACAATCTTTTGGGTGTCTGAAAGCCCACCACTTTTGTGGCTGGCAGCAACTTCTTCCCCAGCCAGGGCCTGGCAGGCAGGAAGAAACACCTTGATGCTGAACTGCTTCTCCATGCTCAAAACATAAACTGCCCTAAGTAGAAAATAAATAATTGGTTTCACGTAAAATTCAATAACATAATAGGTATATGTCGTTTTATTTCAGGAAACAAAATTATGTCAAAGTGTTACTGAATCTGCAGAAATTCAGCTATAGCGCTTGATTCACTAAACTGTACGAATGCAGGATAAAGTCTCAAAGAAGCATCTGGCCTTTCAATTTTTCTAACAGATGGATAAGAAAATGCATAGCACAAATTCAGGCCTGAATACTCCTTCCAAGTTTTCGCTGAGATTTCTATTAGCAGATTTAGGCTTTGGTATTTCATATCAAGCCTTTGATACCTCTGTAATGAAAACAGAAGACATTGCCTCAGATTCTGATAGTAAGGAGTGATGCTTAGAAATAATAGATCAGTCAAAAGAAAAGCAAATTTAAGGATTACACATCTAAACCAATCTGGCATCTTAGTTTTGTAAGATTTTAATAAAACATAGTGGATAAACTTCCAACAATGAATCCTAACATTCTGAGAGATGAGAAAATGCCATTTGAAAATCTGGGCTTTTTTCTTCTTGTTTGGAAAATAGGAGTTTTTTCCTAAATTGATTTTTGTGGAAATAGAAATCATGCGTGAGTTTAACCTGAGCTAAACAAATAATTAAGATAAAATACTTGGAAATACTTTGGAAAACCTTTAGAAAAGTGACAACTTTTAAAATAAGGAAATCCACATACCTGTGTGGATAGATACGAGAATTTTTCAAAAGAGTGGTTAAATTTAAAAGAATTTAACCTAAATGCTGCTTAAATAAGTTATTTAATTTATAACTTTCTTTTTTTTCTGATATTATATCAGAAAATGTAAGAAACTCACCTTCCCAAGGAGTGGTGTACTTGCAGCAACTGCCTGAGCAACTAGAAAGAGCAACAGTGAACTCTCTTAAGTGTTCTGGGGAGACACATCTGTCACAGCCTCAGCTTATTAGATCTAACCCCATTACAAACCAGTATTGGTTGCATGCTCCCAGTGCTGTCGTAAACAATTCACTTACTTTCCTTATACAGTCATCTAAACACTGTTCCTAGCAAAGAAAGCAGAGTAAACTGTCCTTGTAGATGGATGAATGTGCAGTCTGATTTATTTTAGCAATTCTGTAAAGCCAGATGTTTGACTTAAACCAAAGACCCTGAACTACAGGCCAAGTGACCATCAGAGAGCAAGGGAAAATGGCTGATGATTTCAGAGACAGGTAGAGTTGTCCTTGTCCTTATGCTGTCACAGAAACAACAGACAATCAAGATGAGGTGTATTTGTACTCTCATGTATGTTTTTGTTTTTCATGTGGGCTTTGGCATTTATTTTTTTGCTCTATCAATCTGTATGTTACCAGTTCCACTGCTGACATATTCATGCCTTCCAAGTTAAAGTATAGGATCGTGGAGCCCTCATTTGTGTCAAATCTACTTGTATTTGGAATACCTACAGTGAGTGGTAGAAGGGTTAACTGCAGAACTGTAGCATCATTTGTTGTTTTCCTCTGCTTTTCCTTCTCTCTTGTCTTTTAACGTGGGGTTAAAGAGCTGATTTGGAACAAAGTGCACATTTTGCCAGCCTAATATCTTTCACTTTGAACACCTATTACATAGCGCGGTGGGATTTCAATTCTAAGCTGAAGTACAAATGCTTCCATACATATTCTAGATGATTGGAAAAGTGTACCACTGTACCATACCAGAACACCCCTTAATAGCACTCTTAATAATGGCTTCCTGAAAATGTTTCCTAATAGCTATAAAGATCCATTCCTTACCCTTACCTTCACTCACATTCCAAACCTTTTTGCTAGAACTTCTATGGTATAGTGTCTGATATTGTTATTAATACCTATTCAAAAGATGGCGTTATTAGAAGCCAGAGGTATAATTTTCTGTTTGTGGCTTTTAACAAAACCCACCTATTTTCTGATCTTACTTACTCTGTCTAGTATCGTACAAATCATCTGAGCTTGTCTGGAAATCTAATTTTGTGTTACTTCTTGCTCAGAATGCTAAGTTCTAATTTTTGTTCGGTATGCATGAAGTGCAGTTTCCATTAAGTCTTGTTACCACATTTTTAGGGAGAAAAATGAGAGAGCTAGGGTAATGGTTTGTGTCTCGATTTGCCATGCTTTTTGTTTTTTAATTTCCTTAGGGTATTGTGAATTGTGGAGAACACTGTAATGGTTGGGACATGATAGCATTTTTTTTGGTAATTATATTTAAATTTTAAAAATGAGGACAGCTGTTCAAGAGTCAAGAACTCTCACTCCAGGGTGGGCAGTCAGTGGTACATTCAAATTCAGACCCATATTACTAAGTCATAATTTAAAAGTGAATTTATTGAAACTTAGTCACCTGACTATCAGTTTCTGTTGAGAATTAAGTTCAATGAACATGTGTACAGTTTTGCCATTGAGCAATCTGTATGTGTTATCATAAAATTGAGTATTTACCAAGTGAGCTTAACCAGGCTTGGAAATCTTTTCCACATTCTGATTCTTGCAAGTTACTCCATTTTGATTTACATGAATACATTGCAGGATCAAGCTCTCAGTTTTCTGTTTCACTTATTGCTTTGAATTATAAGCTGTATGCTGTTACAGGGAAATCAGAAAATTTAAGGCAACACCTCTTAGGGTTGTCTTAAGCTGCTTATATTTTGGTTGATTTGCATAAACCTGGCTTGCTTCCTTCTTATTCAGCATAAAATAATGTTTATGTTCCTAGAAGGAAGCTTAGAGAGGACTGGGGGACACACTTCACAGTAGTTGAATAGTGAGTGGCTTTTCACAAGTTCCTGGTTTTAAGTTGAAGTAATTTGAAATTTTGTTGAATTCCACTCCTTTAAGCACCAGCACAAAGGTGAATGCCAAGACTTCTGTGACACAGCTGTGCTCCTCTTAGGACATAGGCCATCAAGCATTCTGTGTGATAGCTCACTTTACATTCATATTGAAAATTGATTTACAGTTGTCAAAATAAACGATACAATTATCCAAATAAACAATACAACTAATAAGTTTAAGTTTGACTGTGTTTCCTAGTGAGTGATTCAAAAAAGTAATTTGCTTATGATTCGTTCATATAATTGTGTGATGGCCTGTCAAGTCACCTGACTTTAAAAATGACTTATTAAAGCGTAGATTAAATGCATCTCAGTGATCTGCGTTCCTAAATATTTTCATTTTAGTCTCTCAGTTTCTGTGATGTGTAAGACAGATGTTTGCTACCTTCCACATGGCGGGAAACAACATCCACTAAGACTTGTTTCTTCAGTTTTGCCTTGAATACTTTCAGGTCTAACTTTTAGTTCCTTCCTGATTTTGGCTGACTTTACAGAGAAGATGTTGTGACTAAAGTGTTGATGATGATCTTTGGATTAAATCCCTTAACTGAGTGAAATTTTTCAAATCTGTGTTGTGCAATTATTCTTTTTTTCTGTTTTTATCATCAACATTAAACATGACTGTGAATAATTAGGATCAGGATGTCAGACTAGATTTCCACTTAAAAGGTGTGCCCACTAATCATGCTGATCTCAGATGATAAAAAAGATTAATTACTCTACTCATCCTGGCTGTTGCTGGAGATTTTGCTAGAAGGAACAGAGAGAAAGAGTGCAAAGCAATTAATTAATTGCTCTGTATATGTTCCACTGCTAGTTCTCTTGCTCCGCTCCTTTTAACGCTTTGGAGTATTATCTTTTCTGAAGCTTTTATGAACTCTTGTGGCCATTTAAACTAATATAATCTGTGGCACAAAAATCCATTACAGTCTTTTCTCCTCCCAGATTGTGTGAGATTAGTAAATCATGTTGTAAATAAAATAAAATGGCTATTGGTCTTTTCCCTCCACAGCAGATGTGGTATCTTATATTGTGGCAGCAGTTGAGTGCAATTTTACCTGGAAATGTAAATCCATAAACAAACATTAATATAGAAAGCATGTACAGTGATTTATCTACCACTTTATGGAGAGTAAAGCAGATGCAAAACATGCCCAGGATTTTGTACAAGACTGATTTTATTTGACCAGCGTTTCCCCCTTTGCATTGAAACCACAACCAACCGCACCACACACTGATTTTACACAGTGCCTATAGACTACAGTACATTTGAAAATAATGTTTCCTACTTTTCAAGTACACCTCTGAGGAATGAAGGTACAGTTTTAGCAGAAACCACTTAGAGATGGTGCACAATGGAAACACGAAGCAATGGTGTGGCTTGCAGGTCAGGGCTGGCCACCAGCCTGTGGAGAAGGGCCCAGCTGAATTGCTGCTGCTGCTACCCCAGCAGTGTCGGTGTGGCCGTGGGGTTTGATGGAGTCAGGGTGATGGGTAACCGAGAGTGCTCCTGTGTGCACGTGCTCCTGGGCAGTGCAGTCACTCCATTGCATGGCAAAGTCCTCCCTCCCAACCAGTGGCAGCAGTGGCAAGGGATACAGATGTTGTAGTGACCTGACCCAAATTCCCAGCATTTGTGGTTGGTGTTCCTCTGCACTGCCTCCCCTCCTCCTTGGGCTGCTACTCATGCTTCTTGCATATCTTGGTATTAATGTGGCACTCTTTTAATTCAGTTTCTTAAATAATGCAGTGGAGCAGTTTGGTCTTCGTGCAGATTTTTTTATTCATGAAGGCATAGATTACTATCATTTATTGATTATTATAGTATGGAAGATAAGCCCTAACCACAATTATGGCCCCGCTATACCAGGCAGTGATTCAGCACAAAACCAGAATGTTGTTCTGTCCAATAGTTTTACAGGTCTTACTTTTCTGTTTTATAGAGGGAAGCTAAAGGCAGGGCATGAAGGTATATCTTTTTTAATGTCACATGGGAAGACTGTGACAGAATCTGGAATTTAAGACTTTATTAATCTTAGTCCACTGCTTTAACCAGAAAAGCATTTTCTTTTCTCGCAGTAGTTAATATTATTTACTTAGTGTAGCTAAGCTTTCTCCCTTGGTTGGTAAGAAACACTATTAAACAATGGTGTAAGATTACCATAAATCTAAACCAATTAACATTATACTCACTCAGGCAAAGACTTTGTGGTTTTAATATTTAGAGGATGTAAAGAGTATTTTTTTGCTTTAAAAGCAAAATATGTGTGCAAAAACAGTATTTGCTTGTGTTTTGCTTTTCCCCTGAAGGAAGAACCAATTACTCCTCTCAAACAGACCATGACATACTGGAGTAGATGTTAAGAAAAAAATTAGTCAAAGTTAAAATAAGTAGTTATGATAAAAACAAAACAAACTCCCTCTGCAAATTCAAGAAATTTGAAGTGAGACTGTAGCATGTCAAGAAGAAAATTACAATAGGAATTTTCTGTGTTATAAATGATACTGCTCTGCAAGCAAGGATTATGTAGATCTTTCTACTTCATTAGGACGCATTCACCTGTGAGATTATGGGATTCCCTATGATCTGAATGCAAATATACCCTCCTGTAGGTCTCTGAAAAACAACTTCAGGGGGGAGAGGAAGAAATCTAACCAAAATAATATTGATTTTATTACTTGCAGATTATTTGCAAAGGAGGAGGAGGAAGAGGAGATAAATGCTGTTTCTCAAGCATTGCATTTACTATGCTCTGTGAATGTTCTGCAGAGGCCCAAGCTGTAGAAGAGCATTTGCTCTGAGTAAATAAAACCCAGCTCTCAGCTCTGTAAGGCGATAGTAGGTTCTCGGGTCCAGCAACCCTCCTATGGCTCAGCTCATGACATGGACTCACATTGCAGGGCTTTGCCAAACTTAGCAAATTTGTAACTTATGTGTTTTCTGAATAGTGTTTGTAGAATCACAGAGTGGTTTGGGTTAGAAGAGACACATAAAGGTCATCTAGTCCAACTCCCCTGCCATAAACAGGGACATCTTGATCAGGTTGCTCAGAGCCTCATCCAACCTGACCTTGAATGTTTTCAGGAGTTTAGAGTTCTTGCAGTTCATTCTACCCAAAGATTATTACCTTTGTTAAAGTTTTGGGTCAAAAAGGTCTGGTATTTAAAGACTAGGACTCCTTATTTATGGGGGATCCATAAAAGTATTTAAACAAAGCTCTGTCAGAATTGTGACTGTAGACAAAAGTATCTCATCTCCAGGAAAATCTGGTTTGAATAATTTTTAATGTTCCTGCTAAACTTTTCTTGGCTTGCATTTCCACACTGGTTTTCTTACTTGTTCTCTGTGGTCAGTGTGCAGTGCAGCGGGAAGAGCTGTCAGATACAGGGAATCCACAGTAAAAACACCCTTCTGAGGAAACTGAGTAAATGGAGAAAATATCTTGCAGGCTGACTATTTGCTGTTGGAAAAGAGTTTGAGGACAAATGGCATCAGGCTGGAAGTGTGAACAGCCATGGCTGTAAAGAACCTGGGATTGTGAGAAGGGAATGCAAGTCACTGCCACAACATCCCTGTGGCTCTGAACATGTAGGAGGGACTTCCCAACATGGGATTTGTGTTCATCTGGGAGCACTCTGTGAACCAAGGACAGCTTACATAGTTAGAGGTAATATTTGTGCTTTTGAGCACAAATTGAGGTAAAAGGTATTACCTCTCCCTGAAAACTTGTCTCTGGTAGTGGTAGTGCTCTCAAGATACTCTACAACTGTTTGATGCATATGACTATATCTGCATATTTATGTGTACAAAAACCTGGCTCTTTGATCCTCTGTAAACTTTCCTCAAAAACCCCTAATTTCATCTTTCTGAGTTTAGTATTTTCATCCTGTTTTCTATACCACATTTTTCTCCACCTCCTTTACTTGTCACCATGCTGACGGCTGGCTCCCTGTGCTCTAGAGGGATGTCTGCACTTGCAGAGAGAAACCACAGAGGTCTCAAAGAGCACTTTATTGTAAACCAAGGCATTGGGAATATCTCCCTCTTCTCAAAACAGAATGAAAGTCTGACAAATGGAAATGTGAAGCTTTGGGAAAGAAATTGTTCAATTCCTACCTCTTAACATAAATTTGACATCTTTCAGTAGGTAGCAACCAGGAGTCTGTACTTTTAATAAAGTGTAAAAAAAATAATTCTTAGTCTTGTTGAATTGAATGGATGTACATCAAAGGGCATTGTGTACAGAAGATTTTAGAGCTTCATGTTTATATCTTCCTTTTAATATGGAAAAAAGAATCAGTGTGAAGAGAGTGCTCCTAAGTGTCAGTGTAAATGAAGAGTGCAAACTACAGATTCCATTTATATTTAGAAGTGAAATTAAAATTAACCAGAAATGTATTTGGGAGATACAAAAACAGTTCATATATTCTAGGTAATGCAATTAAAATAAAATATATATTCCAGAATAGGTTTTCTAGAGCAGTAGTAAGAGTCCCTCATATCAGGCTCTGATTTGAAGAATTTGTCTTGAATAGCCTGAAATTGTCCACTGATTCTGTGGTCTAAACTGAACAGAAAAGACAGTCAGTGATGACAGAGGCTCTTCTTGAAGGAAGCAATAACTGCAACCTGAGCAAAAAAGATTCTCAGGCAGAACACAAAGATCTTTGAAAGCCATACTGCTATTGTATCTCCTGATTTGTGGAGGGGTTTTTTTGCCTGCAGTTTAACAAAGAATTGATTAAGGCAAGGTACAGTAGAGGTTTAGGAAAGAATGAATGGATAGAAAGGAAAGTGACTTACTCATAAAAGCTGGGACAGAGTCTCAATTTAAAATTATACGGCATTTAGTAAAAGAAAACAGTTAAACACTTCATGCACAGCTTTATGTAGAAATTCAAAATTAAGTTCTGTAGAATTAAATTGCAGAACTTGTTGCCATGGGACAACGTTCCTATCAAGAGGAGAAATGAGCCACAGTGTGATTGGACAGGTTCATTGAAAGAAAGCAAAAGAGACCTATTACTATCTCTCAAATTCAATTTCCCCTTTATAGAGTCCCTAGGCAGTGGGTTGCTAGACTCTGGAAGGCACACCAAGGTTGTTTTCTCATTTTAACTTTTTAAAAAATGTTTTCTGATTGTACAGATATCTTTACATTCACTTTTTGTGGGTGTGTGTAACTCCAGTTTATAGACTGTCTTGGCATAAATTTTACTGTAATTAAGGTGCTTAAATTAGACCATTGAAAAACACAACAGAGTAAGACAGATTCTAAAATAATTTTTAATTTTTTTTTTTTTTCTTGAAAGGATGAGCTCCTGGCAGCTTGGAAAATTCAGTCACCTGTTTGGACAGTCTGGATATCTGTTCATACTGAAAAGCCTAGCTTTTTGGGTTCTTTGGAAATCGCTGTCTTTCACTGAATGTGTTGAAATGGAAGGGGACCTGTATAGATTGCTGGAGATTTCTTCTATGAAACTTCCAAAATAAGCATTTAAAGCACTTTTGAAGTAGGTCACAGTGTGCTGAAGAAATCTATTTTTTGGCAAAGCTAAATCAGTTTCTTTCCTGTGATTAGTCAGTGAATTTGAGAATTTATTACAAAGACATCATGATGTGTAGAGATAGATAGATAGATAGATATACATATATACTTCATGATGCAAAATCATCTGGGAAGCTGAACTGAAATGTCAAAATCCAGTAAATATTGCTGCATCTTGTATAAAAATACTGATGCATGATCTTTTAATAATCGCATACTAAGCTTCAGCAGTGTAACTGCTCCTTTTCTGCCAGAATAACTTCCATTTTTGTGTTGTCAGAAATTAATTTCATCTAGAGACAGTTTAGACATGTAATACCTTCTGAGAGGACACTGTACATAATAAAGTCAATACCTCAATAATGTTTTAATATTTAATAAAACAATTAGCCCTGCTGTTAGGCTGACAAAACGTAACAGCAGTCAGTGAAAGATTTTCTGGAAAAAAACAAACTAAACAATCAACAAGAGCCCCAAAACTTTACTGTGCTGACTACCAGGGAAAGTTATAAGCTTTAATTTTTTTTTTTATCATTTTTCTCCCCAGCAAATTAAGTCACTCTCCAAATCTGAAAGAAATGAAGGATAATATACTTGAAACATTAGAGAATAGCTGTCTAGTTCAAATTCAATTCTAGAACCAAATGTAATTATTGTTAGCAGCTACTTTATGAATATAGCCTAGATTAAATGGTTGTGGTACTTACACTGTAAGCACAGAGAACTAGGAGTCCTACTAATAAGCAAAGGATGTTTGTTTATGAAAAATTACGGATGTTTTTATGTACAGCTGAATTCTTTTGCCTATACACAATTTAAAAAATGAAAAGTTTTGTACTGTATACCCAAACTTGCAATCTTTGCTAAAACTACGTGAGATCAGTCACCAAACTTAGTTTAAGTTTTCATCTGTACAAGGGCTGCCCGTTTCAGTTCATAATTATTAATGTATTCCAATATGTCACTTTAGCTCCATTATGGAAAGACTGCACTCCATGGCTCTGATTGTAGTCTGAAGGGTAGGGTAAATCAGGCATGAGGTCAGTGAAGTTGCAGGTGCATAAAATACAGGAGTAAAGCCTGTTCTGTCATTTCTGAGATGGGGAGAATCAACCTAGATATGATCCTTCTCACAACTGTGTTGCAGCTGTGTATTTTAGGTAAAATAGAAAGAAAGCAGTAATGGTCAAGGCCTGATGTCACTTTGATCTTGATTTGTTGTCACCTGTCAGCTCTGTAGTTTACCTTAGGCCACAGGCTGCAGAGCTGTTTTGTTCATGTGTTAAATCCTTGGAGATGAGAGGAACATACACACAGTGTGATGATAATCTTTCCAGCTGTGTCTTTGCACTCTGAAAGTTAGAGCAATGTTTGAATTTCAGAGCCACCCTAGAGCCTGTGAACCAAAGGCGGATGGAAGAAATTCTATTAAATCCCTGAGACACTTTGGCAACATCAGCCATTGTTTCTGTGGAAGCTGGTGTTCATTTGGGAGACCAGTGGGTGCAATGCATGTAAGGATACCTGCTGAAACCTGTAGGATTTTATTATTCTACTAAGTTATGTATACGCTTATACGCAGATGAAAGGCTAACAAAATTCATTGTTTAAAAGGAAAAAAACCTGTGCAAAAGTCTTACAGTACCTTTTAAATAAACATCTCCTGCTTTATTTCCAAAACATTAACAGGAACATGTATACAATACATTAGGAAGCAGTTTCATTCTGCAGTTGCTTAGCTGTGTAGTTTTATCCCTCATCAAATTTAGATGTGTTCTAACTTGTACAGTCACATATCTGACTACCTCCTTATTGAGATGATCAAGACTTGTTCTGTGATAGCAGGTGGCAAATTAGTTTTTAACAATCTTGCCCACTGAAAAAAGTAATTATTTCTGTGCCTTTGTTAAAGGTTTTGTTTTATGCTATTGCTTTTCATGCTGCATTTGTTATTTTCCAAACTCCTTTTGTTAACTGTAATCTGTGATTGCCAAACTGCAGACAGCCACTTGTTTGGACAAATAGAATGTAGTATTTTTTCAAGTAGGTATCCATTAAAAGGCACCCCTCTCCCAATTTTGTTATTTATATGATGTAAATAGACATTACAGTTGAGTTAAAGAAGAATTCTTGTTGTTCATGACAATCTCTGAATATTTTAAAATTTTATTTTTCCAAAAAGTTATTTAAAATAAAATTAAAAAAAATCTCTAAACCTGTGTTGTCAGAGTTCAGCTGTGTATCCAAAAACTTATCCACAAGAAACAGGCACATACAATGACAATCAAGATGAAGACTGAAGATGTGTTTAATCTTAGTTAAAAATTAGTCTAGTTTGTGACACAGGTATAGTTAGAAATATAGATCAATATATACATTTACAAAAGAAGGAAAAGCCAAATTTCTCTGATCAAAAAACGCTATTTGCTAAAGTAAAGGAAACAAAGTCTGGGGAGTCTGAGTTACTATCTGTTTATTCCAGATTAAGCCATGTTGCAGTGAAATTCTCAGATATGTAACTTGAAATTTAACCATTATATGTCTAACATCCAAGGAATGACACAGTATAAAAGCTTAGCAAAGGAGCATGAGCCAAACTTTGAAGCTGTGTGATGTGTATTGTAAGTGAGGAAATACTGATGGTTTTCAAAATAGGAAAATACTTTTCATTATGAAAGAAGCTCCATTTTTGGCAGAAAAATCTCCACCAAATCTCAGTTAAGAATTTTTTACTACTGTAGATAAGTGTAGTTGGTGGGCTGCTGTTAAAAAGATATTTGTTATGTACTGCTGACCTCTATTGGCTTATTCCCACTATATGCTGATGTTTTGGCACTGTTGTTTTCCTCCCCTGGGAATTATGAGCTTATGTTTGATTTAATTTAGGTAGTTTTGTAGCAGGATGACAAACATTTGAGCATATATTCATATTTCTTGTCACGCACAAGTACACCCATTAAGTTACTTTTCAGTCTCAGGTAAGTCAATGGGAAAGCCATTATCTTGAAATAGTGATTTGGTACGAGCTGCTCATGTCTATGAATTTACAAATATGCTTAAGTGGTTTTACTGAGGTGCAGGCCTAGATATACTACACTATAAAAATGAAAATAAATGACACAGATGCAGTTTTCTTTTGCCTCTGTTAGTCAAAAACTGCTTTTGTTTTAGAAAGGATAATTTGGCAAATCATCAGACTGTAACATAGTCTAATTGGTTTTGAAGTCACAACATAAAATTTAAATTGGAGAAGATATTTAACTGTGTAAAATATTCCATTCATTCCCTCATAGAAGTCAATACCATAATGTTATTTTCTGAACATTTGGTCTAATCACTTTTTAAGTCTATTTCTGTTTGATGAGAAACTCAACATGACCTGGCAATGTGCACTGGCAGCCCAGAAAGCCAGTTGTGCCTGGGCTGTGTGAAAAGAAGCATGACCAGCGGGTTGAGGGTTATCTTAGATATTAGGGAGAAATTCTTCCTTGTGAGGGTGGAGAGGCCCTAGCACAGGTTGCCCAGAGAAGCTGTGGCTGCCCCATCCCTGGAAGTGTTCAAGGCCAGGCTGGATGGGGCTTTGAGCAACTGGTCTAGTGGAAGCTGTCCCTCTCCATGGCAGGGGGTTCCTTCCTAACCAAACTGTTCTGTGGTTCTATGATTCACACACTTTACATCATCTTTCTGGTATTTGTACACAGATGTATAATTTTATTTGCTTTTGTAATACCTGTCATATCTTGGATCAATTCGTAGCCTAAAGTCACCTTCACCTGACAAATGAAAGTCATTAAGGCATCGAACTCATGTCGAACAGCCTCCCCCCAAAAAATTTAAGATTTTTATGAGGCCATTCTTTTGATCTTTGAGAAGTAGAGACTATAATGGAGATCTATTTTCCAAGTTTGCTTTTGTCAGAAACAGGGCCTATAGTTAGCTGTATAAAAATGAACATAATGTGGAGTGTACTCAATACGTAAAGTGATCCTCAGTGTGCACTTTTTAGAAGAAACTTTGGTTTGGAATTATTTTTTAAAGGAATAGTTGCTTTAAAAATTAATTTGTAAAAGCATCTGTAGGGTTTTTCTGCCTAGACTACTGAACTGGATTTTCAGATCTTAATGACTTCACTGTATGGAGAGGACAGTTCAAGGAAATAAATGTCTAAGAAATAGGATTTACATCATGGCAGCCTGTAAGAACATGATGATTCTCCACGTGAACCTTCTGTAATCACTCCCATCAGTGGGAGCAGATGTAAGAAACAGGCTTCAATGGCTACATTAGGCTCAGAATTTCAGAGAGTCAAGTCCAAAATTGTTTGGGATTTTCTTATTTGATTCTCTCCAGGGAAACATAGGAAATAGCACTGAGAGGATGAATAATAAGGCTTAGGAAGTGCTTAGGGAATGCTGTATCCCTCTGGGTGAGTTATATGACACATGTACAAATAAGAAATAATTTTTCTTACTCTGTCTTAGAGGTGCCAGAGAAAGACCAGGACGTTTCTAAACCATTGGGGATTCCTTCAGATCTAAAACTAATCCATTGTCGTGTAGTCCTAAAACAAGCCGGGCATTCTTTTTGAAAAATAGAGGAAACTGCTGTTCTGACCATTCTCTACTCAAAGTTCTGTTAGGAAGAACATTTGAAAGGTCATTTCCATTTCTAGAGAAATATTTCATATTTCTTGGCTTTGCTAGCAATCAAAACTTTGCTAGTGCTTGCTAAGTCAAAAATATCCCATTGCATCAAGCTGGATTTAACTGTATCAAAATTCTTTATAGACCATGATTATTAGTGCTCTTGATATATACTAAAGATTTTTCCAGCCAAGTACTCTAAGCCAGTGAAAGTCTAATGATGGGGCTACTTACAGTCAAAACTGAAGTTTAGGCTTTGGGCACATAGCAGGATAATGAGTAGCAGGGATCAGAAAGATTCGCTGAAGGTGAGGTAAGGCACAACCAGGGATCAGGCAAACAAAGGATGTATGCAGCAAGTGGAGTCAGGCAGGAAGAGCTTTGAACAAGGCAGAGAACAACACTGAAAGAGACCCAGAACTCAGGTTCAGATGGGCTGGCTGCCTCTGCTTTGGCCCCCAGTGAGGGGTGGTATTTACATGTCCAGCAATGACTGTGGGCACCGTATAGTGTCTACCTTTCTGGAGCTTTCTGGAAATAAGTTTGAAATAAGAATGACTCCAGAGCAGGGGAGATTGTAGAGTAACAGCCTCTGTGAGCACAGTGTGGTGTGGCTGCATTACAGTGAATGGAGAAGTGCCACCAGACAGGTGAATCTGGCATTCTTTTTTCGTGGGCTGCATCTGTGACTAGCTGTTAGCTAAAATTTCCAGGTATTTCAAGAGCTCTATTAAACTTTGCATTAATAGCTAGTAGTCTTTATTCACCAGATCACTATGGATGCAGGTAACCATATTTTATCATTATGATAAGGACTTTCAAAGTGTCTTGTTTAATCTCACCTCATAAGGTATTCTATGATTGTGCTAGGAATATGCTAATGCTCTAAAACCTGTCTTTTCTGAGTTTGTTTTGTTTTGTTTTTTCCCCCAGAGGGAGTTTTATATTAATATTAATATTATTTTCTAAAAAAAAAGTATTAAAGAATTGCAGGAGAAATTTACTATTTACCCCTAAAAACTTTATTAGATTAAAGCAGGAAAAATCACTCTTCTATTTCCTTTTCTTGTTTGAGTAATCATCCTTGAAAAGCTTGAAATTAATAGAAAATGAAAGTCTGAAAGATTGCATTTTCAACTCAGACTGGTTTATCTGATTCCACAAGAATTTTATAAATTAGATTTCTCTGTGTGTCTCTGTGACTATGCAGTTTCATAATGATAAGTGCCCCTGCATTGGTTTCAGAATAAGTTCAAACCCAGTGCTGAAAAGCATCTGATAGACTGGTACAGCTAAGCTTGCAGGTGGGAAGAAGTCTGCTTTACAAGGCTCTACCCATTTCCTACAGTGTTTTTTTGTGGAGAGGCAATAAGCATGAGGCATCATACAACAGTATGATGCTGTTAAGATACAGTTTTAGAAAAGTCTAATTGTAGTTGTCTTTCAAGCTTACATTTTTGTTTAGTGGTATTCCAAAAGTTTAGAATAACTATTGTGCACCAAGTCTCTGTTAAGCCTTTGGCAGGAGTGCTTGATATTTTAGTCTTGTAGACAGCAGTGAGTGAATTGTGCTAATTAGCACTACAGCTCCCCTGTCTCAGGGGTGGCAAGAATGTTTCTTAAGAAAAATGTCTTTTGTAAGGTATCTTTTGTACATTTAATGTGTAAATTTATCCTCTTAAAATATTTATAATAGAGGGATTGTGTAACTACTCTGGGATAGGTTTGTAAAGAGGACAGAGCCATGTGTTATGTGCAGTGGGTAATTGGACCAGTGGTGAGAGGGGTAGAAAGCTCTTTGTGTTTCCCTGTACAACTGCCAGAGCAACATAGTTCACAGCAAAGGCAGTCTGAGGAAAAGTCTTCTGCATTCTGTAGGATTCGGTCTTTTGTATTGGATTAAGCTTTAAGAGGACGTATCATAGCAATAAACTTGCATGAAGTTAAGAATTTAGAATATCTGTCCCTCAGACACCAAGGAAAAATCTAAGTATCAAATAATAAAAGTCACCCTTTCCCAAGATCATCCCTGTTGTTCAGCATAGCACTAAACAAGTCTAACACCTGTGTGACAAGAAATGTGTAATTCTGTGTTTTCTTCTTCGAACGGACTTGCACTCAGAGGTTTCTGCCAGCATTACCTATTGCACCAAGGGCACTCGAGCCCTATGAAAAGTTGCAGTGCTCCATGTGTTTGCTTCACTTTGTGGCTGTAGGGGCTGTTTTCCTGGTGCTGTGCAGAGAGCTACAAGTGTTCTTGAAAAAGCCCTATTGTTCCAGAAATAGATTTAATGGCCATTTGTCTTCACCACCTTCACAGTCCACATGCCTCACATTCAAACAGTTCCTTCTTCTTTCTACTTCATCTGATCATGGGTTATTAAGTGGTAGCTGAGGAACAGTAGGTGACACATGCAGAATGCAGTTAATTAGCATTAAAAGCACTGTTGCCAGAAGAACATCATCTGACTGGGTAAGTGCATGTCCAAACTCTGTTTTATTTGTCAGTGCCATCAATCTGAATCTGTACAAGTAAAATTGTTGATGGGTAATATTTAGGCCAATGCCCTTCCTTATATTAGCAAAGCTAAGTTTCCTATGACTTAAACTTTGCTCTATTAGCAATATTTTCAGCCTAAAATAAAAGACATTAAGAGCCACAGGCAGCAAAACTGTCACATGAAATAAACTCCCTGAGAACACTTGCTTATGCTCATTGACCACAGGATTCTTTACCTTCTTCATATAGCAGTAGGAGGAGGAAGGTTAAGGAAAGGATGAAACTTTTTACCGAATCATTTGCAAAATAATCCCTCCTTTGGGCATTTTATTAGGTTTGACAGCCCTGGAAATGTAGTCAGATGAGGGCAGCAGAGGTGGGAGCAATGTGGAGATGGTCCCCCTATCTTTTTCTAGTCTAAAAATAGGAAAGCTCAAATATTGCTTAATGCCTAATACCATCTTGTTTACTTGTGTATTCCTGCTAGACCATCAACTTAATGTAGGTGAATCAGTACAATTTTAATCTTTAAGATTTTTGTCATTCAAACCATACATAATCCCAAAGAGTCACAGTTTTGACCGTTGGTGATAAGACTTGGCCATGACTTGTAAAAGCTGTAAATCCAGAATAAATTCTTGTGTGAAATTAAATTTAAAATCTGCAACTAAACAAAAAACCACTGGAAAATAGCATATTTGAGTGTCACCTTCCACGGGTAGGAGAAGAATACTGGATATTATACTGAATATTATACCTGAGCATTTATTCTAGTCATGTTTTTCTCTTCCACATTGCCTTGTATTAATAAACATTGAAGAACATATTCTTCCACAGATTTATTAAAAAAGAAAATAAAAAAACAAGATTGTGACTGCAGGAGGCCATGTTTTCACAAAACCAGATGGAGATAAACCATGTCGCTGATTCATGTGAGAGTGGCAAACATATTGGATTAGCTGTTCTGTAAAAGTCTTTGCTTGTTTAATACAAATGAAGTTGCTAGTTACTTACTGCTTAAGTAGATGTGTTAGGGTAACAATATTGAAAGCTCTATTAGCAGCAGCTTTTACTCCGTTAAAAGCAATTCTTAATTTTTTTATTGTGCCACATTTTCATTCTTCATAGTATTGTTATATTTCGTGAGAAGTTCTATTGGAAGTATTTTGTACTGAAAAAATCTGTTTTGAGAAAATTAAGTATTTTGTATGAGTATGTTAGATATTTAAAGAACTAATGAAGCATCCTTGCTTGTTGAGGTTGAAATATTTTATCATGGGGAAAAAAAAGTCAAATGAACTTCGAGTAAGATTGAAAGGTTTCATTATGACAAAAATAATAGTTGTATCACACTATTTTATAATAAGTTCATCTGTGCTAAAGAACATAAACAATCTCTTAAGCCTTCTTGAAACATACATCCTCAGAAAAACCTTCTTGTATTTTCAAATAAAACTTCAGTATTTCTGGAATTTCTCACTTGGGAAATGCCAGTAGTGCTATTGGATGTTTATGTTTGCGTTGTGAAAGTGCTCCCATGCATGAAGTCAAACCTGACCATTGAGAATAGTGTTACTCTCATTTCCAATGTAACCAGCCAAAGCTGTTTGCAAAGTATCCAAAACTCTTCAGCTAAAGAAGAAAATAAACTGTGAATTAAATCACAGAATCTGCAAGTAACAACAGTACTTTTAAGCACAGCAAAGTAATGTTTTTGTGCCTGTTATCCTCACCCCCCACCTCTATCAGCTGATCTAAAGAGATGCATCCCGTTCTTCTGCTGGGCACTGTGTAACATCCCTAAAAGTATTTTGCTGTCATGGTCTCACATTAGCAGTGGGAGGCAGAATTGCAGATCCTGAGGTAACATGGTCAAGGCTGGCAAAGACAATTGTGCCTGAGTTGGGAACAGAAATCAGATCATGTTCTGTCCCTCATATAATACAAATTTTTGACCAGAGGGTTTGGTTGAGCAAGTAGACCAACAGAGAGTTGCCATAGTCCTTCTATGTCCATTTGGTTTGTATTCCTACATGTCAGTAAATTCTCTGTGATGCAGTTAAATGCTCACTAATACTCACTATGGCAGTACTTGCTATGGCGAGTGTACTTAGAAGTATGGGAGATGTTTGAGTTTTGGTTTTTTTCTGTCTAGGAACTGTGTGTAATTCAGGAAAAAAGAAGGAAAAAGTGTTTTAAGTCACCATTTGATTCCCTCGGTAGTTATTTGCATCCAGTTTGACCTGTAGAAAAGTGACTGTTTCCTTGGCAGTTTTCACAAAGACAAGAAGAGTTGCAATGAAAGGCTGGCTATAAAGCACTTATTCCTACAGGATTTCAGACTATTGTTTTAAGTTTTAGGATAAGAGCAGTTTTGCATATTTGTTGCAACAGGCCTTTCATCTGTAATAGTAATAATAACACCACTTTTCAGTTTCAAAATCCTTTACAAGTTATAATTTCACAACACCGCAATTATACAGTAAGTATTTTATTAGCCCAAGGCAATGAAGAGAGTTGCTGTCAGCACTAGGATTAAAGTGGAAAGGAAAGGAATGTGTATGGAGAGAAATATTTTCAGGAAAACTTTGCAACAATTCTTTATTTCCTGTGAACTCCTCTTTTTTCTTTGCCTGTTCCAAAATACACATTTTAATACTGAAGAACTGAGAGGAGTTGAAAAAAACTAAGGGAGAAGATTTCAAGTTCGGATTTGTTAATGGACTTCTCACCTTCCACAGCTCATTGTACACAGAGATTTAACACTTTTCTGTTCAACCTCGGTGTCAGTCTTAAACAACCAGACTGAGGAAAATGTGGCTTTTGGGGAGGCAAGAGGGAAATCCAGTGCTTGAGATTATTTAATGTACTGAAAACAATGTAATACTGCATGTCCTTCAGTGAATAAGTCAGGGTGTAAAAGTTAAAAAGGAATTGCAATTCCATTGTCAGTGTCCCGAAATTTCAGTTTTTGCTTGTATCTAGAGAGGGCAGCAAAGAGCTGCAGTTTGAAACCTCTGCAGCAGGTAACCTGCCCTTTCTGCTTTTTCTTTGATAACAGCCTTAAAATAACTCATCATCAAAGTATTTTCAAAGCGTTTTCCAGTTTTCTGACTCCAAGTATAATGACACATTTTTTGGTGGTAGGTCTAAGTTATAAGACAGAATGGTCAGAATTAACAACTTGACCATAGGCAAAGGATATTGGCAAATCGAGACATTCTCATAATCAAAACCTATGCTCAGGTTTATCAGTCTCAGTGCCTCCAAGTAATTTAGGATATTAGAAGCAGAATTTTTATTAAACCTCTGGAAACCTATTCATTGTTAAATGTGTTACCCTGAAAGAGAAGGTTGGATGTGTATCCCAGCCAGACTTAGCAGACATTAAACTGGTTTCATTGCTCTTCAAAACCAAATTCTGCTCCTTCACACACAAAAACTGCAGGAGCAGATGTTCTGCTGGCAGAGGGGACAAGTCTTTTGAAAGGGAAGAAAGGAGGTTGGACTATGGGATATCTGGAGGGGAAATCCGTGAACATCACATCATTAAAGAAAAGGAGATGGGTACCAGTCCACTTTCCAATGGATTCAGCCGAGATGACTGTTTTGGAGCAGAGATATAAGAACAGTAGGATATTACTCTGAAGTCCAGACTCTTACAGCATCTGAACTTTCCCTCATACTGTTCATTATTCCCAGCTTCCTGGCTTAAGTACAAATTTTTGTCCCAAGTGATGTTACTGTGAATTTTACCACAATTTTCAGTAAGACTGGCGTTTGAGGTTAGCAGAAGTGTCCTTACCGAATGTCCTGTGTTTTCCCCTGTGCTCATCTGCAGCACAGTTGCAATCTATCATGTTCACAGCCACCCCTGATTACCAGCTTGTGGTGTGGAACTATGCCTGCCAGCCTGAACAAACTGTGGATTTATACCAGTTGTAATTTTCTCATATTCTAGGACCTAAAAGGTCTCTGTTTTTACTCTAGTGTGCCGCTTATGTACTTTGTTTCTTTAGAACACACTAAGAGCTGGCCCTGACCTCATGCACTGACTAGAATTGTTTTCCATAACATCCCTCTTGAAAGCAGGAATTTATATCATCTTTAAGTGGAAATTACCTGAGAGAGGGGATCAGAGGGATGTTGTTATCAAATATGAGATGGGGGAGGTAAAGAAGGCAGAGTCAGACTGCTCAAGGACAGGGCAAGAGGCAACAGGCCCAAAAGAAAATGTGGGAAAATCCATTCATACATAAGAAATAAATTTTGCTGTTATTGTTTAAACTGTTGGGGTGGATGAAAACTTGACACAGGCTGCTCAGAGAGCTTCTGGAATCACAGCTCCTGGAGATACCCAAAAGTTGGACACGACCCAGAGCAACCTGCTGTAGGTGACTCTGCTTTGAGGAGAGGGGTTGGGTGAGAGGATATCTGGAGGTCCCTGCCAACCTCAAACATTCCTTAAGTTCCCACCCAGATCTTCTTGACCTGCTTGAAAACAGCAAATCCAGTAAAAGCTGCATGAAATGTTTATTTAAATACAGAAATTGTTACTAATTTTAAATTAGTTTGATTCTTTTCCCTAATAGTCTCAACAAATTAATACATTATTTTAAAAACATGTATCTGTTTAGAAAATGATCTCCTTATCCCGCTACCTGATTTCCATAAGGGAGATTTTTTTCTAATGTCTGCAAGACTGTATAAATTCCCTTTAAATATTCCATTTGATAATCTTCCTTCCATCATAAAGGATTATTTTTTGGGCTTCAAATGTAATTTGAAAGTCCTGAGCACAAATAAAATATGAATTATGGTGGAAATCTGTAAAAGTTGTAAAGAAAATGGGCATGCTTTTTCTTATTTTCTTTGTTTTATAGATGTTGTGACATATTGACTAAGAAATAAAATACAGCTTTTACAGAACTGTGGGGGAAAAACAATACTGATTTTTTGGTAGTCTTAACTGGGCATTCCTGAAAGTCAATACGTAAATTTCTTACATCACTGCTGTATTGTGAGAACTTTCCTAGTCATGAAACAATGCTAAAAATAATAATTATTAAAAAAACAAACAGAAACGCCTGAAGCTGTGCTGAACCTTCTGGCAGAAAGAAACAAAACCAATTCAGAAACAGCTACAACATGCTGCTTGGCTTGCATCAGAGGGAATTTTCAAGTGAACTCTTCAGTAATCTCATCTCTTATTAATCTTTCTTAGATGTTGGTTCTATCACTTGCTAGTAATCTCTACCAGACATTACTTTCTTACTGCTGGTATCAGCATTCTGAGTAATTGAATACTGTTTTCATGTTCTGTCTCTTCATCGGTCATCTTATTTTTAGACTAAACTGTCATGACTGATTGTTGGTTTGAGGTTCCCTCCATGCTTCTGTTTATTCTTACTGCTGCCATGTGGACTCTGTCCAGTGGTTAACATCTCTCTTGGTGTGTGGTCATGCACCAGTCATCCTGTCTGCCAGCCAGCAGGGACTGCCACAGCAATTTAGAGTTGTGGTTTTCAAGTAGATGCAATTTCTGTCAAAGCAGGGTTTTTATAAGAGTTGCTCCGTATCCAAACCTTCTTGTCTTGGAAGCTTTTCAGGTCTTGAAGCTGGAAATAAGCTCTTGAAATGTTTAGTTGGTAGAGAGGATAAGCTACTCTTTTGTGTCCCTAAGGAGTTAATGTACTGTATGAGACTGGTTAATGCTGGTCACAGCTGTCCAATTGCTACAATTTACCTGGACTGAATAGATTGAAGGGAGATATGGCTGATGATGTCCTCCTAGTAAAATTTTTGCCTCCTCTACAATAACCTGAGATGTCTGACATATTTCACTAGTGGATGGTGGAACCCATGGAAACACATGGGTCCTTCGGTCCTATCAATTTGGTTATTTCTTATCCTAAAGAAAGTGTATAAGGAACTCTCTTCCTCATTACACTTCATTTTCCTGCTTCAAATTCCCTGTCCACGTCCCCCATGACCAACTTGAGTAACAGCATTTTTTTTAAAAGTGTGTTATTTTCAGTTTGTTAAGATTTAGTGATACTCTTCAAGGTACTGGCAGTTCCTCCCAGCTTTGCTGAAAATTTACTTTCTGTTGTATTACAGAGGTCCTTGTTGCTTATGGTGATTGTTATTTTTAGGAAAGGAAAAGGAGTAATGTTGACTGAAGAGTATACACTAGTCCATAGTTTTCCATGCATGGAGAGAATATAAAGATGGAAACCATCTACTTTCTGTGTAACTGTCCTTTCTTCATCATCTGTCTTAAATACCCGGATAATATGACTGTGAGCATCTGATTTATGTAAAAATATATTACTAGTTGTGGAAATTTCTATTTTGAAAGGTGGTGGGTAGACCCACCCTTATGTGATATGAACGTTTTTCTGTGTGTCTTCTTGATCTGTAGAGCCACAGAAGTGCCTATATTGTTGTAGCTTGCTAGAAGAAGAGGAATCAGAACATAGTTGCCAGTGAGTGACCCCCTGGGGTACCTGAAATGGTGTGACATGTTTTTACAGGGCAAGAGTGTAAGCAAAGGGGCAAATCTGCTGCCTCTCTGGGCACCCAGGTTAACGTGATCTCATTAGCTCCAGTCCTGAGATAGAAAAGTAAAGAAACTGCATAGTAGGTAGAGAAGAAGGTTAAGGATAATAAATCTTAAAAGTAAACCTTGTTTAAAGACCAGTCCTGGGAGCAAAAATCAAGCTATATATTGTTATCTTCTTAATTAGCAAATAGAAGGCAAGTCAAGAAATGAGTGGGTTAGGTTTGATAATATCAGTGGGTTTGTTTGTGTTGAAAGTGATGTTTAAATTTTAGCTATTCACAGTTCTGTGTTTGCTTTGGTTTGTTTGAAAATAGCTCAATTTTAATGAATTAGAATACCTGAAATATGCCTAAAGGAAATCATAACAGAGTGAAACACTGTATTAAGAAAACCAAACTAAATCTTCCTGTGTGATTCTTCTTGCCATGCAGAATAAGAATGAATTGAAAATAAAGGATCCCAGAAGAAACTCAGAGGCCCTAGAAAAAGATAACTTTGTGTTTTGAATGAGGGCTATTTTTCATGTAACCTCTAGATTCTCTCAAAAAATTGTTTTGACCCTTGTTATGACCAAGAAACCGTTAAGGAACCACAGGGGAACAGACATTATTAAATACAGATTGCTTCACTCTCAGATCAACTTTTTTTTTTTAGCTTCCTTGTTTAATGTTGCATTAAGTACCATTAAATCTCCCTCCAGGCTTTATGAGTCCTACTTTGTAGGTGATGGATCTCAGGCATTGGTAGGTAGTCAAGAACTGGTGAAAAGGAATGTTGTAGAAAAGTTCAGAGGAGAGACTATGCCTTAAGGACACAACAAAAAGAAACCACTAGTCCTTAAATTTACTACCTACAAATTTGGAGCCAGCTATGTTTTCTTGGCTTTCAAATACATCTCCAGTAGCACTGATTTGCCAGCAATGTATTCTGGGTGATTCTCAAGTGTATGTTTCCTGCAATGCCTTAATTACATTTTTTTTCTTTCTTGATGGGATTCCACAAAGCCACAAGCATGCATTTTAAAATGTACTATTAAAAAGAAAGAAAACAGTCACCAAAGCTTCCCCAGTGACTAATGTTGTGTAAATACTGTCATGGTACAGTTGGATTTATTTTTAATTATTAGGCCAGCCTGGGGAACTGCTGTCAGAGAGCAGTGATAGCCTGTCCATTGCTCGCCTGAGCAGAACAAAGGGCTTGACTTGGAGCGAGTTGCAATGCAGATAGTGTGTCTGAGTTTATTCTGCCTTTCTTGTTCTCAAGCAGCAGAAATGTAATCTAGAGCTGCAGTGGAATTTAATGCTAGGGTAGATCCCTGTGGAGCTGTAACTCAGCTATACATTTCTCAAATTAACTATAGTCTTCCTTTTATTGTTTTGTTATGGTTTTGACCATAGTTAGGAAATCATAATTCTGGTCTATCAGACGTGTTACTCTCATTGATCTATTCCCTCCTTTACTTAGTATTTTTCTTAACTTGAACTTCTTTTTCTTATGAGAAGTTTCTCATTATATTCAAATCAGCATTGGACTCAAAAAGATCTTAGGACTTTTTCCTGTACAGATTTGTTCATGTTTTGTTCCTTAGGTTTTCAGGGGGGTTACACATATGGAAATGCTATTGAATGAGCTGAATGGTAATAAATAACTTACACAATGCATATCTTACTGTATTGTCTTGCATACACTATGTAGTCTTTTCTTACCCTCCACTACAATAGCTCTGTTCTGTTTTATAAACCCCTACTATTCAGTCTGACTCAGTGTCACTGCTTTTCAGAAGTAGATGTGCACTAAGATGCTGCTTATTTTTTCTGTTACAGAATTGAGACAGATTGCTGCAAATAAAAAAGGAATTTATTCTATTTGTTTGAAGGAAATAATGACACACAGGAGTAGCTTGTGTTAAAACAGGTTGATATTTGGGGAGAGTAGTTGAAACAACCTGAATAATTCCTCAAACTCAGAGACCAGTAAATAGCCAGGATGTTACATCTGGAGTAGGACTCCATTGCTTGACTGGACACCTAATGTAATTTTAGATGTCCTGGAATATTTGTGGAATTTGCAGAGGGTAAATTGATATGGCATAGGAGCTAATGAAGACCTGTGCTGTTCTGGATGTGCAGCTTGGTGGAAGTGTCCAAGAACCATCTAAAGTAGCCCCAGATGTCTTCTGTTTTGGTAAGCAATTAAAAACTGAGCCTGCACTCTAAAACAGCACAACAGTCTTGCAGTGAGAGGTGGATCCCAGATGTTTTGCTGTCTTTATGTCATCACATTCTCCCTGCGTATTTCCCCTTTATGGGTTTTGTTTGGTTGGTGGGGTTTTGTTTGGTTTGGGCTTTTTTCCCCACACAGAAGTACTGATGGTCTGGAAGCCATTTTAAGGGAATATTTTCAGACCATTTGAAACTGAGTTTTATGTATATGTTTATATAGATAGATTATATTAAGTTTTAGGAGCCTAGATATGGACTCCTTAACCCACATCTTGAATCTCATGCCCACACCCTTCCTGCAGAGGTGATGCAGGGAAGTTCAGCACATTGAATGCAACAGTGCACTGTGGCACATGTGGGTGCTGAGATATTGGGAGAGCCAAACTCATCTCGAGCTCATTGAATTCAGAGGATTACTGTGGCATAAGCTGTATTTAGTGTCTAAAGGAGCTATGCCGTTATTTCATTCAAATCTCTGTCAGATGAAATGTTCTTCTCAACCAGGCTTAAGTATGTATATTTGAAATGTTTTGTGTCAACAGCAACCAAAAATTATTCAGAACTTATTCTCAGGGTATTGATGAGGAAGGAATGTCATGAAACCACACTGTGCAGTGTCAAATTCCTGCCTTTTGCACTAGAAAAAAGGCATGGAAATGCTCGTGACCCATCTGGTGCCCATAAATAGTGTGTAACATCTGGGTAGCAGAGCAGTTTTGAGTAGAAGGGGAGAGATTGCAAACCCAGAGGAGACAGATATGCAGAATTATTTCAACCTTTTGAACTGGTTTGCAAGGTCCTGGGGATTCAGGATGGGTACATAGCAAATATTGGCACTCACTCCTTGCAGAGCACGAGGGTATTCTCACAGAGTAAAGGAGATCCCTAGCAGCTGTTAAAATATTAGAATTTAAAATGTTAATGTGTTTAATTGCAGGAAGTTCAAGGAAGGTTGAAAATGTCATGTACCACTTATATTTCATTATTCCTAGGTGAAACTATCCAACTCATCATTGCAGCCATTTTAGTGAGTGTCAGCTCTAATCCCCTTGAGAGAAGGCAATTTTCATTTTAAAAAGGAACAGAATGGCAGAAAGACAAAAATATTATTGTTCAGAGGATCGAGTGAGAAGAATCTGTTATTTCAGACTCTGTATACATATTATAAAGGTGTGTTCATAAAATGACAAATGATCAAGGTAGCTTCTCCCTCATCTGAGAACCCCTTATCGGAGGAATGGTTACTGCATGTACTCTTCTTGTCACTTGGGAAAAAGTAGTGAGACACATACTGATCTACTTTCGTGGGTTAAGAAAGATACAGTGTGTTAGTTTAAACTTGAGTGAAATCTCCTGTTCACTGTTGGCTATAAATACGTGTGTGGTGGTTTGAGCTGACAGACAGCATCTTGGTTAATCTCAGTAACTAGATGGTGGGCTTTCAGCCTGGAGAGGTAAATAGGACTGCCATCCCCCTTGTCTGTTTGGGGAGCTGAGAAAGCTTATGGGAGAGCCTGAAGTCTTCACAATCTGAAAAATCCTTAAAAGCTTTAATATAAAGATTTCAGTTTTCAGCATTTGCAATGGAAATGCCAGGGTGTGTTCTTGATAAAGTCTACAACTCAAAGGTCTTGCAGTAAACTCAGAGAAGTGTAGTGGAAATCAAAATACATTCTCTAATAAAACCGATGTTGTCTTAAAGTCTGTTTTTATTATCCTTTACATTTTCTTCCCTTTTAGTCTCATATATAAGGTGATTAAATCTACTTGCATGAGCTACTCGGTGCTGCCCAAGTATTGAGAACTGGGAATTATACAAAGAAATATTTTCTCATCTGTGAGTTAGATTAAATTAGGCCATATGTTCTGGAGTTTGTTCCTGTGATGCAATAGTATTTTCTGTGAAGACATTTTCACAGTTTTCTTCCCAGAAGGCATAGCTGTTGAAAACCTTGTTTTTTTCAGAGGCATTTTTCGCATAACAGGTTAGAAATATAAAGGCAGCTTCATGCAAAAAGCATGTGTCTACTAATACTGACAGCTTTATCTTTTGTATTCCATCTTAGACTAACTTCATTCACTACTTTAGTCAAGCACATTTTTAAAAGTCTACCATTTCATTATTTCTATTTGGATGAGAAAGTAGTATTAAGCATTTACCGTAGCTAGGATTTTATTTTTTTTATTACTGACTGAAATTGTAGGGGTAGAAAATTGGCATCTATCCACAGGTTTTTATCTACAGCCATCTACAAGTTTACTTCTATTCATAAAAGTTCTGAGAAAAATGCAAAGCAAATATTCACAGAAATTTATTCAAATTAAAGCACATAATTTGAGCTCAAACATGCCCCTATTGTGATAATAGCATATAAATGTTCTAGTGCAAAAGTTAAACACAGAGGTGTGCCTTTACTGAAGTTCTGGTCTTTAAAATTATTAATTCTCATTGAAAATTACCTAGCCTGGACTTCCATTACTCATCCCATGACCTAATGTAGTGCAGAAGATGTAGACCTGCCTAGTTAACCTGCTCTGAATTACATGTCAGGAGAAGCCCATGATTCATCAAGATAGAATTGTGTTCCCAACATGTGTCTTAAAAAGGGTTCTCTACATTTGCTCTCATTTGCATTTAAATTTTAAGGGAAATGGGAATTGTAAAAAAAAATCAGTACTTGGCATAGCTTGTATAGGTGCAACAAGATGGGTATTAGGAATATTGTTTTCTCTAGCTCCTATGAAAAATTTGTTCTTATGCATTAAGATTGTGCAAACATTAGGGTGGCTGATTTGTTGTTTTCATGGTTAATCTGCTGTCTTTAAATATCAAGTAATTCAGCTAATGTATTTTGTAAATTTAAAACACATATTTGCAAACTTTTAAAATATAAAAAAAAGTAGTGAAAATTAATGACACAATAAAATATAATAAAAATAATCATAATAATCCCATAACAAACTCCTCCCTCCACAACTATACGTAAGATAGTCAAATATCAGTGTTCCTGGATGTCGACAAGGGATGCAGAAAACAGCAAAATTCTTGCTTGCTTACCTCAAAATTAATTCCACATTAATTACATACAGAAAATAAGTGTCCAAAAGTCTTAGTTTCCCCCTTCCTTTCCCTTTCCCTGTCATTATTTTTATCATTATATTGCACCTCCCTTGGCTCTTTAATCCCCTGAAACATTTCACAGTCCTGATTTTTCACATTCCAGCTCTCTATTTTTTTTCCTATGCCCAGTCAGCTTTGTGTTCTTCATAATCTTTCCTGCTTTCATGCACATGTGTTTATCTCCCCGCATCCCCTTATCTATTCCCTCTCAAATCTCCTTATCCTAGATTCAGAGCATACACTAACCTTGCTCATGCTCCAATCTCCCCCTTGCTTTGATGATGCATATGGCTCTCAGTTGCCCCAGCCCTACATATACGACAGATTGCATTTTCTCTGCTACAACTGTTTCTGCCCCACTTTGATATCGAATGACCAAGGAAGTTTGAACAACTAGTGAGTACCAATGTAAAAATCCCTCTTTTGTCACCTCCTATTTGATGACTAATACTCTGTGAATCATTACAGAAAGCTGAAGAAAGACTGAATATAATGTTTGCTGCAAGAAATGTGTATCAGTATCAGTCCTGTTTCAAATTCTGGTCCCTAAAACCTTTGATTATTTTTATAATAGGAGCATTGTTACCTTCATTGACTAGCTGTAGACTGTGAAGGTTCAAAAGGACACTAAAAGAAAACAGATCTTCTGGGTTAATGAGTTAAGTAGCCTGAAAAATCTCACTGTCAATACTAGGAGTTATAGTTTTTGTTATGTACAGCAACTATAGTTGCAGTTTTATGTGGATTGGCCACAGCAAGAGCTCCAACCAAGGATCTCCTAACCTTCTTCCATGACTTGGAAAGGTGACTTTAGCTGGTACTGAAGTAGTTGTTGCATCTTGCCCTCCATTAGTTCATCGATATAAGCAAGTATTTAACACTCTGATGTGTGTCCTAGGCTTTTTGCAGATTTCTTGATTTACTGTACTAAATATGTCGAGTCTGTCCTTCTCCAGCTTCGAAGCAGAATTATTCTGGGGGGAGTGTGCTAAAACTATGTAACTTAGGGGAAAGAAAGATGAAATTGAACTGAAATGGTCAGTTGGTAGAGAGAGCACCTCGCCTTAGGTGAGGACAGGTATGCTGCATTTATCAAATTTCAACTTATTCTGAAATAAATTAACATAGGAAAGCCACTGAGCTTTCAGGAGGGACTGGATTCTGTCCCATGTTCTGGCAGTCAGGAGCAGGTAAAAGGGGAGCAAGTAGCTGAAATGTGTGTTGTCTTTCCTGCCTCACCCCTCCCCTCTTAGCCTTCTCCACAGAGAAGTGACACAACTGGGTGCTACAGGAGCAAGGAAGGGGGATCTAATTTCTTCTGATGCTTGTGAAAATGCTTTTTCTTCCTTCTTAATAGGACTTTCTGTTCTCTTGGAGATGAACAATTTAATGCACATAGGCACACTTTGCACTTCTGGTTAACATAATGTTGTTTAGATCCTGGGTATCATGTCCATTGAATTCAGAGGCTTTACTGATGTAGACATACAAATATCCTGTGTCCTAGGATGCTTTTGTAAATGAATTTTTCTTTTTTTTTTTAATTTTATTTTTTGTCCTGTCCTCAGCGGCTGATTTGTGTTATTCAACATGTTACCTTTTATCACAGTGAATTTCAGCAATAGGCAGAGTGATTCCTTTCAGTTTATATATATTTTTTAGTGCAGTTATAGAAGGAGCAGGAATGAAACGCTATACAAATACTGTTAAGAGAAAAAAACCACCAAACCCAGAAAAAAACCCCACACCCCAACCAACCAATCAAACCACACTACTGCTGCGTGTAACAACGAGTGAAATGTGTTGAATTTGTGTTTCTTCTTTTGATCATTTTGACCTGAGGGGTGGTTATTCAGAAAAAAATATTATTAGAAATCTTAAGATTTGTGGAATTCTAAATGATAAAAATAAATATTTTGATTTACGAGACTGTTCACCAGTTTTCACAAATGGTCAAGACTACATTGCATTTAATCAACTTTTGAAAATTTTGTGGAGAAAAGACCAAACATGACATGAAGATGCCACATGTCAAGTGGATGGTTTAGACCTCCTTCACTCTTTCGTCAAAAGCTGAAAAGCTTTTTTTTTTTTTTTATCACCAAGATCCAGTGGGCAATTAGTGAAATTTTTACCCAACAGATTCTGAAAACTTAACAGAAATATGATCAGATTTGGGTAAGCCAAAACTGAATTAGTGTGCTAAAGGACTTCCTTCTGATTTCTTTAGAAACAAAATTTCCTTTTTTTAACATTCAAGAGAAATGAAATTTTTCATTAAGACTTAGAGGTCCCAAAAGGATTAAGTAGTTTATTATTTAGTACAATTCAGGTTGTTTCATTAGTATGAAAAGGCTTATGACTCATAGTATACATGAGGAAGAAAAGTACACAGGGAAGAGAAGCAAAGGCTATGCTTGTTCCATGCAGAAGTGTATGATATTTGGAATATGCTGTAAGAATGAACTTGCAAAGTCCTCAGAGAAGACGTGAATGGGGAAGGGGAACAGGATGCAGCTTTTGTATTCTAGAGGTCTTATTTTGTGGGAGTTAAAGCAGTTTGCAAGGATGATAAGACTAATGAGGTAATTAAGTGGTGGTTTGTTTGCTGGTTTTTTTTATAGCCTCCTTCACTTGGAAGGAGCCTAAGGAGGTTGTTATGCTGGCACTTTCTTTACAGAAATAGGGTCTCTCCCTCAAGCTGAGGTGACAGTAGACAAGGTTATAGAAGAATAAGATAAGAAAAGGATAAGATGTGAGAGATCATGCTTACATTGGTTAAAAACAATCAGGAAAACAGGACAGGAATATGATTTTCATATTAGAGGGTATTCATTGGTTGAGTTTAAAAGGAATTTGTTTTTTTTAACCTGGTCATTAATCATCTGGAAAATGATAGTAAAACTTGCTGATGAGAGTAAATTATTCTGTATGGCAAAGAAAAATGCCGACTTGAAAAGCTACACTGACTAACTGAGAAATCCAAAGGCAGAGGACAGGATGTTCAGTACTGAAAAATGAAGAATTATGCAAATGAGAGAGAAAGATTTCCTACTTTTGGCTCAGCGGTGAGCACTGGGAAAGCACCATTCTGGTTTCTATGCCTTGTAAAACATCCGGGTTGCTTTCCCATTTTTTTTTTCTATTTTTGATAATTTGAGCACTGAAGTTACCAACTGATGATTTTCCCTAAAAATAGTTTTAGTGTGAGCACAGTATGTGCCTTTTCTTTCACTAATTTTGTAAAGGTACATTACTATTGGTACAAAATAGCCATAATTAGCTCTTGTATACTAGAACTACCAAAAAAAAAAAAAGAATGGGGCGTATATGTGCTATACTGACAGTGTTCCTTTTGTTGCTTTGGGCAATCATATAGTTAAGTGATAATGGTCCTGGAGATTGAGTCCATGAAGCAATAAATGGCTTTTATAGTTGATTAAATGCTGAAGTGCAGCTGGAGCTACAAAAGCCATCTCGAGCAGTAAGTATGTTATTACCTTTATGGAAAGATAAAAGGAGAACATCATGGGAATAGGAATCTTTAAAATTTTGAGGCAGGGGGAAGAACAGAAAGGATAATATTTTCATTAAAAGTATTTGCTGGGTAGATATGAACCAATGCTGTCTATAACCTTTGCAATTTTGAACAAATCCACATCCGTAATATGTGAACTGAACACTCTTACCATTATCTGTAAAACTTTGAAGGAATGGTGTGATGACACTTAAATTTGAACTGGCTTGGATCTGAATTGGGCTGCTCATTTAAAAAAAAAACTAAACAAAACAAAAAAAAACACTGAGAAGGAACACCAGTGGGTTTTGCAGCAAGAGTAGTTTTGCACAATTTTCCTAAATCAATACTAGTTTCAAATTAAATTGGGATTGGAAACTACCCTGTTAATTTGTCTTTATAATCTCTGGCCTCCTAAGGCATCTTCCTCCCCCGGCAAGTGTCTTCTGTTATTAAAGGAGATTTGAAAAGGAACAAACTGTGGAAAGGACAAGATTAAGGTCTTTCTGATTCAGTTTCTAGTTAAGTAGACAAAAGTTCAGCAGCTGAACATATGAATTCCTTGTTCAAACCCAGAGCAGAAGTGAGGTTGCAGGCTCCTTTTCTCAGGGAATGAATACAAAACTTTATCAGACTAGGACTGAAGTGCACAAAAGCTCCCATATTAGTGCTATAACTAAAACCCTGGTCACCAAGTGGTCAATCAGGAAAAAATCATGATGTATTATGCCAAAAATATGATATAATTAAGCAGTTGTGCTTTACTATAAATATCTGTAGTGATTCATTTTCTCACTCTCTCTGACCCAGTGAAAGACATAAGAATAGTTATGTGACACAAAACAATCCGTAATTGTGTAGAAAATTGTCAAAAAGGCTCAAAGCCTATGAAATAAATCTTCCACAGCAATTACCTGAAAATCATATCCTCACTTTTGAACCAGCTCTTCAGGTCTGGGCAGGCAAATACATCAGCACCCAAGTGCATGAACTGAGCCAGAAGCACACGTTGTCTGTTCCAGTCCATTGCAGTTTTGGGCATTATTTTATCCAGAAAAGCACATGGGTGTACACTGGAGTAGTAGGAGTTTAAAGCTGTAGACATGGTAACACATGGAGGACTGATTTTATGTCACGTTTAGCCAACTGTGTTGTGATCTCAGACCTTGCAATCAGAGGCAGACCTCCAGCAACTTCTGTCCAATGTATGTGCCCCTGAATTTAAGACCTGAAGATGAGTCAACAAACAGATAATGGGCTGAGCAGAACAGCTTCTTCATGAAATATTTGGAGATTCCAGGGCTACAGCTCTGGAATCATACATTTAGATTAGCAGATGTCTCTCCTTTTCACATGTTTTAAGATTCATGAAAAATAGTTCCGTAATGAGGGCCCAATCTGCTTCCATTAAGTCAACGAAACTTTTGTGAGTGACTTAAATGGAAGCAGACCTGAGTCCAATACAAAAACATCCTGTCACTAGAAAAGCAAACTGAAAAAAACCTCAATTTTACCAGGCATGGATGTTGTATTGTTTAGATCAGGTTATATACAATCAAGTGTTTCTAATCTGTACCATAGCTTTAGCTTTAACTCTCCATTGAGCTTGAAATATATTTATTATAAATAAAATTTGAAAGCTGTTATTTCACTAGATCTTGTACACAGATCTCAAATGCGTTATATGACAATAGGAATTCCATGTTCCTGACAGCTGTCTTTCTATAATTTGATCCTGATGAACAAAAGCTCCCAGGGACTGAATGCCAACCCTTATTCTAAATTACAGTTGTTGCGTGTCTCTTTTTTCAGTCATTCATCCAAATCCTTGCGTTGCTTCATTAAAGAATTTTTAATGTCTTGGGAGGGAAAAAGTCCTTATACCACCTTTTTTTATATAGAAAATAATATGCATGTTACCTTATTTTGCTTTTGTTAAAGGCATGAGAGAAAAAAAAAACAACATACCTGCCTTTTTCTCATGTAAGTTTAGGCCTTGAACGGTTCTCTACTGAAAACTTTAACTTCATTGTGTAATTATGGCAGCATATATTCACCCAGGTGGGAAAGGTCTCAAGAGTCCATCTGCTCAAAGCAGAAGCAACACTGAATTCAGAGCAGGTTGCTTGGGGCTTCGTCAAAGTGGATCTTGGAAACTCCAAGAATGGAGAACATGCAGCCTCTGGGAATCCTGTTTTAGTGCTTAATTATCCCCACAGTGATTTTATTTTTTTCTTGTACCCAGTAGGATCCCTCTGTTTCAAGTCATGCCCATCACCTCTCTTTCTTCTGCGCTTCAGTAGAGAGCTGGGGTCTATCTTCTTGGTCACCTTTTTGATGTTTATTGGCAGGCTGCAATAGCTATCCCTAAAGCCTTTTCTCAGGACTTAAAAAAAAAGGTCCCTCAGACCATGCTTTTTGAATTATATATGTTCTGTTGCACCTACAGTGTCTTGAGCTCCAAAGGACATAATTAATTACATATTTTGCTGTGTTTTTCCTAAGATCAGAAAATTTCTAGCATTATTCATTCCAAATTTGAATGTCTTTTCAAAGTGTCAATGAAGCAAATGGCTTATAGCTGTTAAAGCTTGGTCACAGACAATGTCTGTCTGAAATTGTTTGAACCTATCATTGCATTTTCAGTCAATAGTCTATTACAAGTGTGTTTATCTCAAAAAATGCTGATGCATACCTTTATGTTTCATGCGCTTTAATGCATCACCTGTATAAGGTACTGTTAGTTTCCTTCAGGCTGCTTTCAAATAGACGTATTAATGTAGGGTGCATACAAATGCATAGTTTATGGGGCAAGACAGGAGTTGAACATCTGCTTTCTGATACACACACCAGGGATCTTTTTTTACTCCAGCTGAACATTGTGCCAGGCCTCTGGTCAGCTTTGGAGACAGCAGATCTACTGATCACGTGCAAAGGGTAGCCCACACAAGACATCATGCTTTTATTACTTCATAATTACCTTCTGTGCTTAAATGAGGCACAAGAGATCTTTTATTACTGCATTAGTAACAGAAATCTCAAGAGAAAGCCGTGAAAATTTTAGTGTTCAAATAAACTGAGTGTGTGTCACGCCAGTGCTTCAACATGACAGCTCAGAGATTTCTCAGCAGTCCTCGTTCCTCTAGCATCTCTGTGAGCTGTTGGGAGCTGAAATAGTCAGGTTTATGCTATGAGATGCATATTTGAGACTAAATTATACCTCTTTTATCTCAGTTGCAAGTATGTGGATGGACATTCATAGCTGGTATAAGGCTTTGGTAGCTATCCACAAGATTTTCATGTTTAGTTAAAGAGAGTAAACAAAGCTGTTTACTTGTTTCCTACCTTGTTTTTTATTCTGTTTTTTGTTTCATTTATGGTTGCAACTGTTAGGTAGGTGTGGTTGCTGCAGATGAAAGAGAAGGTGTGCAGGGTAAATGAGAATACATAAGCTACTGCATTTGAAGGTGTAGGATCATTTGGGTTCCTGATTCATGGGAAGTAGGCATATGAACAAGATATTCCTAGTTGCACAAAATATATATAGACAACCTACTATATCTGGAATATGTGATTTAAATGATACAGACCCTGTATGAAGGTTATATGTTTCACCAGAATTTACATTTACATTTCTTTAACAAACTGTGAAGTGTACATTTATAGCACTTGATGACCTTTGGCAATGCAGTATATACAGCAAATAATTTTTTACTTAAGGCATACATGAATCTTTTTTCTCCCTTATTTTATCCAATGATTACATTGTAGGTCATTGTGTCATTAGATAGTGTGTTTCTGTCTTGTAAACATGGATGTGTTTAGTGGGGAGGTAAGTGGCAGTGAGCAATGAGAAGTATTTCACCTGCTCTTGACATTATTATTATTAATTACTTTTATGGCCCACGAAAGTATGCTAGGCACTTGAAAGAACCATTAAAGCAATTTAATGCTTTCTGTAATGCTCCAATAACCAGGGATTTTTTTACGCATGTTTTTCTTTATGTAGATAATTTTACAAGATATGCTGCAAGCAATCACCTGCCAGCTCCTTGTGCCACTGTTTCATATGATGTGTAGGGCCCTGCTGATTTGTCCTGCCTTCTTGTTCTTTCCACTTCACGAGTGAGGCTAGGATTCTGGCTCATATTGTCACACTGCTTTTTATCTAAGTGTGATAGTTGATTTGCATTAATTGCAACATTGCATTCTGCTCATGCTTAGTCACACTTTTATGTATGAAACCTATAGATATACCTAGAGAGGGAAGCTGATGCCAACAGGTGTCTTATGGGTCCACCTGCAGCCTGTGGAGAACCCCACATCAGAGCAGGTGGATGCCTGAAGGAGGTTGTGACCCTGTGGGAAACCCACGCTGGAGCAGGCTCCTGGCAGGACTTGTATGGAGAGAGGAGCCCATGCTGGAGCAGCTTTTCTGGCACAACTTGTGACCCCTGCACCCTGTGGAAGGGACCCACACTCAAGCAGTTCATGAAGAACTGTAGTCTGTGGGAAGGACTCACATTGCAGAAGCTCGTGGAGGACTGTCATCTGCGGGAGGGACCTGTGCCACTGAGAGGAGGAGGCAGAGAATTCAGAGTTTCAACCCAGGAAGAACCCCAGGCATGGGGAAAGAGTGTTTTTAAGAGTTGGTTTTATTTCTCATTATCCTACTTGGATTTGATTGATAATAAATTCAGCTCATTTCCCCTAGTCAGATTTGTTTTGCCCATGACAATAGCTGGTTAGTGACCTCTCCTTGTCCTTATCTCCAACCAAGAGCCTTTCGTTATATTTTTTTCCCCTGTCCAGCTGAGGAGAGGAGGGATACAATATCTTTGGTTGGCACCTGGCATCCAGCCCGTGTTAATCCACCACATTTTTGTACAATTTTATGCTTGGACCAGACTCATTAACATTTTTTCATGTAACTTGTGATAAAGTTTCACCATTGTCTTGTTAAATGAGGATGCGCTTACATTATGATACTGAATCATGCGTGTTTAAGTCTGTAGCCATCAGGAATGTACAAAACAGATGGACCATCACAATCTCTTGTCATCCCTAAGCAAACCTAAATCACATCTTCTTAATTAAAATGCAACTTTTTCTTTCATTTGCATTGACTTTGAATGAACAGGAATGAAGAGGAAATGCTGCTAGGTTTAATAAAAATGAAAGTTATATTGGACATCCAGGTGGCATGCTGGAAGCACACCTTGTTAATCAGATTGGGAGTATTACATTTGACATTGTAAAAGGATGCAGTAGCAAAAGACCATTAACTTTAAGTGCTGTTTGGAATAGAAGTGTACTATTTCTATTTGGATATGAGTTTTTGGAAGCGCGTATATACCAGGAGCAAACAAATTTAAACTGCTAACAATATACTTCTTTAAAAGGTTGTCAGAATTCATGAGCTACTGAAACCCACTTATTAATTTGAGACAGTTCCATTGTCTAAAAAAAAAAAAAGGAGAGGGAGAAAACATGGAGATCAGTGAAGCGTAATTGATTCCATTTATGTGCTGAAATAAAATCACAGTGACAGAGATTTGTTCAAACAGCAGGTCAGGGCAGATTGGAAGTTGTTCTAGAAACAAGTCTGTTTTTTACTGTAGGTTTTTAATGGTAGAGGTACTATATTAATATTTTTCTTTTCAATTAGAGAAAGACTGTGTCTGTGAGTGCATGCATCCTCTTGGAATCTCATCGCACTTCCCTGGAGGGGAGATCACTGCATTTTGTTTAAAAGATCTGGAATATGGAGTCAATATGTTATGAATGTCCAGAGAGTAGAGTGTATTTTTACAATAATAAAGATACCTTATAGTACTCTGTAACCAGAGAGCTCTGCAAGGTTGTAAAATACAGATCTGCACGCCTGCAGGTATTGCAGCCACCTGCCAGCTTCAGGGAAAAAGGAAAATGCATATTAGTGCTTTGCGACAGCACAGCACACACCTGCATCAGAGAACAGGGAAATTTCTTTTAACATTCTCTGCCTGTCTTGAGATTTGCTTCATTGTTATTTTAATATCAAATTTCTTGGGTCAATCAGATTTGTGTAAAAATGTTAGGGGTTTGTTTTAACACCTAAAAGTCCTTCGTGGTGTTACGTGTTCTTCCACCTTCCTGTTTATAGGCGGTGCTGTTTGGACCACATGCACAGAGCTTTCAGAACCCTCAGCAGTGTAGGCTCCATCTTTTGAGCTTGGTTCAAAAGTGGGGTGTTTGGAGTTAGAAAATAAATCAGACATGACTGAATTAATGTAGTAAATTAACAAACTTCTGCCACTAGTTAATTAATTGATTTATCTGTAAAAATCTTGCTGTGGGAGTGGGGAGAGCCTTGACACCAGTGTAACAGAGCTGTGTAAAGGTGGCAAATGCCCAAGGACTGTTAGGTCTGGCAGTGCAGTGATCCAGCTCAGTGCTGAGTCCCAGCCTCATGTCAGTGGAACAAACACCACCATTGCCTTCATAATCAGGAAGAGTATCCTTTCTTAGAATTAATAATGGAATGTTCTTTTGCCTTTGGAGGGCAAAGACCTTTCCATAAGAAAACAAAAGATCTTCAAATGCCCTTTTTGTTTTTTCTCTTTTGCTTCTGTCAGAAATAGACAAAAAACCTCTGTTGAAATACATTAAATTAAAACCTTGTATTTAAAAGGTCTTGAGATTAATTTCATTACTGAAGCTCACAGAATATCATTATTCAGCATTTTTTATGCCCTATTCAAATTGCTGGGGCTTAGGAGTTGTTTGCACTTTCAAGTGTAAAGATTGTTCTGAGGGATTTGATGCTTCAGAAATAAATTGCTACATATTTATTGCTATACAGATAATCTTCCATACATGAATTGATGCCGCTCTGACTTCCTGAGAGCTTAGCACTTCTACTGTAGAAAAGCTTCCCAATCAACAAAAGAGGGAAGCTGCTGATTACTTTAGTAGGATTTGCTACTGCTACCTGGAAGCCTGAAGGACAAAGATGATGTGATGTGACCATTAGTACTCAAATACTCATGGAGGGGAAAAAAAAAATCACATGAGTAGTTGGTGGTTAGAAAATACTTCTGAGAATTCTGTACAAAAATAGTTTTTAATTGTAAAACTATGCCTGACATCTTTTTCACTAAACCAGTTTCTGTACATCTTTAGTAGATCTAATGGTTGTAATTCCTCAACTGAGTCATAAACTGCACTCTGTTATTTGATCAAGTTGGCTTCATGACATTAAAAAAAAAAAAATTACTTAATTGAAGAAGACATTTTTACTATGAATCTACCACTTCACTTTCTTACAACTTTCTTTTGTCCCTGTTCCCTTGGAGAGTGCTTGTAAATAGGGATGAAACAAATGGTGAAAAATAAAATAATATCTTTTCGTAAAAATAATTCCTGCTTTCCCGTTTTTCCAATCTTCAGGTAAGCAGATTGATTTAGGCAACTATTATATGTAATATATATTTTGTATTCTTCTTTAAACAAAAACGGTGATGAAGAGTTAAGAAATTAGGAATTTTAGACACTGTGGGTGCTGAACAAACAAATTCAGAGACTGAATACAAGTCAAAAATATCTGCAAGAAGAATGACTAAAGGAACAGAATCAGGATGCATGGGTCAAGATTGATTGTTTGTTTTATCTCAACTTTTTCTAGACCTGCAACACGGGGTTTATGAAGGCAGAGGTAGAGATAATGGATATGTTTAGAGGGAAATTTGGGGAAAAGTGGGATCAAACCATAAAATTGCAAACTTTAAAAAAGAAAAAAGCAAATTTGTTTACAAGTTTATTTTCTGTTTAAGTAGAGAAATATAGAAACATTAGACTAAAATAGAACCCCTTACTGTTTTTTATTGGGTGAATATATTATCTTTGAATGAGAAAATCGATGTATTGTTGATGTGCTAGGAAAAGATTTGTGTTCATCAAGATTGTTCCTGATGGAATAATTTTCAGGATGAAGGTGGCATTGTTTAGAATAGTATGTGACATATTTTTGTAATGCTTTAAAACTAATGAAATAATTACCTTAGGAAACAGGAAACCAACCATATTTCCTCTGAATACAAACGTACAACATGTTCCTTCCCTTTTTAGGAGCTTAATTTTGCCTTCCATTACAGGTCTTTTTTATGAGTATGCTGAATTCAGTCACAGTGTGACATGACAATCACATTTATTTCATGTGTGACAAAACTAAAACTATGTTAAAAAAGAAATTGTTTTGGTTTTTTGAAGACACAGTCTAAATGCTTTCAAACACAACATACACATATTTCAGACCCGTGATTACATGTTATTGACTAGTCAGTGTCTCTGTTAATTCTGATAATATCTTTTCTGTTCTGTTAAGGATATTATCCACTATTGAAGTGAAAGGTGAGAGTTCATTAGATTTTTTTGGTCTTGGGTTGCTATTGGTAGTGAGAAAGGATTTTCTGGAATTGGTAGCCTTCCTACCTCTTGGTCATTTCAATTTAAACTTCAGAATTAGAAAAGATGAACCACATAAAACCCATTCATAATCAGAGATTGTATTTCTCTGCAGTTATTCAGCACAACAGAAGCACACACCACAATTTCATCTCTCCTGCTAAGACTTAGAAGCTGTTCTAGTACTGAATAACTTTTAGAAGTGAGTAAGGCACCAGTTTCTGTTCTTTTGTGCGTTCTGTAATCTGCTCTAATCTGATACTGGTGATGTGTAAGCTCCACAGAAATCTTGGGATCAGTCATCTTTCGTGTTGGTAGAAGGTATCTCATTATCCAGTAAAATCAGGAATTTTACGTTAACTGTTCATATTTTTTGTTAGGTCAGATAGTGTGATTGGGTCTAAGTGAGATGTTTTGATGTTTCTTTACCATGTCTTTGTATGTGTTGTGCACATATTCTGTATTGTGCGAAATCTTGTTGAAAAAGCATATCAGTTTACTGCTGACCTGAGACCAAAATAAAAGAATAAGAAACATCAGGTGATTTGGTTGCCCTGAGAAAACATCCTTTAAATACTTGTACAGCTTTATAAAAAATTATCTGATGTTGCTGAGCTGTGAGGATCAAAAAAGGAAAATGCTAGTATTAAGTACAATACATGTGACATCTACATGCTCCCTAAATTGAGAGTAAATTATTGAGTTTGTGGGGCATATTTGAATGGTATATTATATATATTATATATATATATATATATATATATATACTAAAGTATAGGACTAAAGCTGTAGAATCCTTCTCTAGTATTAATCAAGATCTTTGGCAAAGCCACTTTGCTAATAGCATTGGACCATGTTCTTTTCAGTAGAATAGAAATAATTCCAATTGATAAATTGATTACGAATTGAAGAAGTCCTACGTAATGAATGAAGTTCAAAGACTACTTTTACATAATAGCATAAAGTGAAGTCAGTTCTGTGGCTTCTGAAGCAGTTGGCATAGTCTGGCTCCTATCCCTATTGCTATTCTGTTTTCCAGTCAGAGACAGTGGCAGTAGCCATACTGAAGGAAACTTGATTATCCTATCCCTTACACTTTATCCAGTGAAAAATTTCTTCACTGTAGATATGTTTTTCATAAATTTAATTCTTATTTGGGGGCTTGAAAAGATTTTCAAGTCAGTAATCTACAGCTTCTTAAGTATGTTTGCAGGCAGCTTTAAGAGCAATTTATACAATTCCCTGTGCGAATTTTCAGTTAAATTTTCATTCTGGTTTACTTTGTAATCCACTTTGTTCCCAAGGTGTTAGCCTGCTATTTAAAGATCAGAACCATGGAAGTTTTTTCTAAATGTCACCATGACCTGCAGCTAATATTTTTTATGAATATCCTGCTCATCTCTGAGTCCTTTCTGCTATATGGTGGTCCCCAAATAGTTAAACCGAATAAGCTTGGTGCAGGAACAACATGTTATTGGGTATGCTCTGGTTTTCTGCTCAGAAATCAATGGTGTAACAAATATATAAGGAGTTGTAATGTTCAGTGAGGTCTTTAAGGTGAGAATGATAACCTGGAACTTCATTTTGTGCTAGAGAAGGCGATGGGATTTATGACTTGGGCTTTATACCAGCAAAATACTTAAAGCCAAAGCATAGTCACATTATGTAAATCTATTTATAGAGGTAGATATATTCCCTCTTTAACAAATGCATGCAGCTCATTGGCATTAATAGAATAATGAGTTATTAATTGGCATTAATAGAATTTATGAGTTAACAGTAAGGAGAAAAGTTAACTATTAGTTTGAACAAAATTTTTTTTTCTTTTGTAATAACATCTAATCTTTGTCCACAAGAAAAATGTCTACACATTAGGTTTGTTCACATTATATCTCTGAGAGTCAGATAGTTTTGGCACTATATTTTGGAGCATTATGTCTGTCACATTCATGATTTGAGCTGCAGCTTTTGACATATAGCTTTTATTTAAAAAGAAGCAGAATTGTAAATTAAATTATTAAAATCATAAGTTTTAGGCAGCAGCCACATATATGATTGTTTCGCAAGAATAGAAGCCCTTTGATAGTCTCCCTTTCACAGTGTCTTTTAAGAAAGTATTCTCACAATTTTAAGTCATTGATAAATCATTTGTTATGGGATCCTGCAATTATTGATGAAAGTTCAGAAGATTAATGTCTAGAGGTTGAAATAAGCATGAAAAATACTTATTCAGTAGGATCTGGGGGGACTAAAGGAATGATTTGACATAAAGGCAAAGGAGGCTACAGGCAACTAGAGTTTTGACTCTATATTTTTGAGTTACCTTAGAAAATAAGTAAGAAGCAGTGAAATATTGTCTGTGCTTTGAATTCAAGTTTGGCCAAGTACTGCCCGTTACAGAACTACTTTTAGTTGTTGAACCATAGTAATATTTTCAGACATGAACCACTTGGGAGTTCAGAGTCTGTGGGGAAATGATGTTTGGGATTTGGTGGAGAGCAGAGAAGGCAGGTGCGGCAGAAGACCCAATGGAAATGGAAAGAATTTCTGCAAGATGTGATGAAAGGAAAGGTTTAGCAGAGGTGGAGAAGAAAAGCAGGAACCAAAACAAAGTGCTGAAGAAGGGATTTTGGAGTAAGGCTGGAGGACTGATGAACCTGGGGTAAGGGATGCAGAGGGCAAAGAAAAGCCAGGGGTGATACAGCAGAATTGTGTGCAGTGGGTAGGGAAAACGTACTGTGAGCCCCCAGACCTGGATCTGTTATTTCTCAGCACTACTTGTAATGAAAAATGTTCATCATCAGGACCAGCTCAATGCTGCTTGTCAATTCAGACAAAAATGAGTATTTTTTGCTCTAAGTAAAAGTGAAAAATATCTCTCTTTGGCTGTTGCGGTCTGGGGCAAGAGTGGGAACACCTCCCTCTCTTTCTACTATCCTATCCCAGGCACATAGGCTGTTGCTGGTGGCAGTAATAATAGCAAGGTGATGGCCTCAGGACCGTACCATTGAGGAGAGCTGACAGCATGGACATCTCTTAATAGGACAGTCTGTCAATGTGGATATCTACTTATTTTGCCTCTGCCTGAAACCGGCCCTGTGTTCCTCTGTTGGTGGTAAGTCCACATAGAAAGAGTGCCTTCTTACTGCCAACCACTACTCTTTCTTTGTAAGCAAGCTATCTTAGTCTGAGCCATGTCCCTAAATAGCACCATAAGAATTTTTCTTTTCAAATTTAATTTTTTCTTTTTTTTTCATACAGAAAATTGCTTACAATTTGCTACCTCCTTTTTTTCCTCAGTGCCCCTGAAACCCATGTTTTCTCCACAAAATCTTGTCTCAATCAGGGCAAGGGATAAGTGATGATCACTGAACCAGTAACTACTCAATATTTCTTTTTAACATCAGCCATATGGTAAGTCTGTGATCATTGCCTAACTCGGTCAGGGGCTTAGAGATGTAAAGCTTCTTATGTCTTTGTTAGGCCAGCTGTTTCAATTGGGAGGCTGAAGATCAAGCAACCATCTTACTATGTAGGGAAGGGTTTTAAAAGAACTGACTCTAATATATGCTGAGGATTCTTACCTAAGAATTCTTACCAACTATTCAAGGCTAGCCATGATGTGACATTCCTTCTTTCCTGTCTTTCTTGCTGGTTTTCTCCAGTTCTTAGTCACAATATCAACCATCCTTTTCTTGTACTATTTAACTAATTTCAGCAACATCAGAAGGGGAAACAAGGATATTTGGTTTCCAGTTTTATTTTAAGCACAGTTCAAAAGTTTCCGTAACATCTGGTGGTAATGCAAAAAACATTTTCTGTCATACTAGTTTAAAATAAACTTTCCAGCACTGTCACAAAAGCAGTAGCATTATGATCAAATTAATTCATGACAGTGTAATTACATGACAGATACCTAGTAACTTCTCACTTTGTTGCAGATTGAATCAGACGTGCTTTAAATGTACCTTATCAAATATCACTGTCCTTAAAGCTCTTTAGGACATTATTAAACTTCCTGGTGATGTAATTGCTGGGAGTGAGGAGGAAAGGTGTTTTTACCTAGAAAAATAAGAAAAAAAGCTTGTGTTTTTCCAAGACACGTAATAGCTTTACACTGAGAATAGAACTGGCTGCTGAGTTGGCTGTGGATGTGCTGTGGTCTCAACCAGAGCCCACCTATCTCTTGCCTTTGGCTTGCCCCAAAGTTGTTCCCATCAGCCCGGGCACTGGTATTGCTGATCCCTTTCCCACAGATGTGTCTCTTACTACTGTAAATTGAAGCAATTGGATAGACAGAAATTATGCTTATCCTAAGCTTTATGCTTGGAAGGGGAAGAGAACTCGATTGAGAGGGTCTGAAACATTTCCTGGAAATAACTTATCATCTGCCTCTCCTCCTCAGCTTGGGAACTGTGTTAGAAACAGAAGGCTTCTACAGGTATGTTAACTAGAAAAGAAAGCTCAAAGAATGTGTATGACCCCCTGCCCCCAATAAACAGTACTGGTAAACTGGTAACAGATGAAGAGAAAGCTGAGGTACTCAATAACTTTTCTGCCTTAGTCTTCAATAGCAATGGGGGTGTTGGTGTATGAAAAGCTGGATAGACCCAGCAATGTGCACGTGCAGCCCAGAAAGCCAAATGTGCATCAAAAGCAGCGAGGGCAGCAGGTTGAGGGAAGTGATTCTTCCCATTTGCTCTGCTCTCATGAGACCCCACCTGGAGTGCTGCATCCAGGTCTGGGATCCTCAGCACAGGATGGTCGTTGACCTGTTGGAACAAGTGCAGAGGAGGGCCACCAAGATGATTAGAGGGATGGAGCATCTCTTCTACAAGAAAAAAGGCTGAGAGAATTGGGATTGTTCAGCCTGGAGGAGAAAAGGATTCGGGGTGACCAAATTGCAGCTGTCTAGGACCTGAAAGGAGCATACAGGAAAGATGGAGAGAAGCTTTTTACAAGGGCATGTAGTGACAGGACAAAGAGGAATGACTTCAAACTGAAAAAGAGTAGGTTTAAATTAGATGTTAGGAAGAAATTCTTTACTGTGAGGCACTGGAAGGGGTTGCCCAGGGAAGTTGTGGATGCCCCATCCCTGAGAGTGTTCAAGGACAGGTTGGATGGAGCTCTGAGCAACCTGGTCTAGTGAAAAGTGTCTCTGCCCATGGCAGGAGGATTGGAACTAGATGATCTTTAAGGTCCCTTCCAACCCAGGCCATTCTGTGATTCTGTGATTCTTCTATGAATGTGCCAGTCAAAAAGTCCTGGTTTTGCATCCAAATCCCCAATTACAAGTAATCAAATGGATCCTTTAAGACCAATGTTACAGAACCATTCCTGCTGCAGGGCCTGCACAGAGGGTTTTGTGCCTTCTAGAAACACGAGAAAGAGGAGTTGCAATCCAATAAATAGAGCTGCAGTATCAGCTACTCCTTATTGTAACTTTCCACAGTATCTCACAACACACGCCTCAATAACTGCTGGCAAGTATTGACTTTAGGAGCACTAATCTCACTGCCAGCTTGTTCATGGCACCAGTGAGTTGCTGGTTAACAGTGTGTCAGCAGTTGTAGTTACTGCCCTTTCCATTTCTGCCTCTAGTTTTAGAGGCATTTTCCCATACTCTGTAATTACCAGTCAAACACCAAAGAATTAACACTGTCCATCTGACAGATTCTGTGATACTGTGTGATTGCTCCCGCTGAGGCAATAACCATTCGCTGACCGACTGGTTCATGCAGGAGACTTGTTTTATAGCTCCATTCAAACACATTTAAGAAAACAAGAATCTGAGGGGAGACTTTATGGGCCGATATAAGTAAAGCTAAGACATTGTAGCTTACATACTGACATTTTCGGGGCTTTAATTTCAGCCACCAAATGGCACAGTCGTCGAGGTAATCAATTTAGAATGATAGAAAACATTTAGATAAACACAAAATCATCTGTTGCATAAATACAGGTACAGGGGAGAAAAAAAGAGATGAGTTTGCTAATGGAAGAAAACAAATAAAAAGCCTGTCAATAGAAGAAAACTTCAATAAAAATGGGGTGATGGAGAGGTTCTCTCCAAATATCTGTTTATAAGGTGCAGTCATTTCAGCTTAGTACCATGAGGAATGAGAAGTATAAGCCAGCATTGAGGGCTTCGAGCCAAACCTACTGTGCTGATTGTCAACAAATGGTGAAAATGCTGTCAATTAGCAAAAATCATTCTTTGTCCTCTTGCACCAAAACAGTGTTAGTGTGCCCTTTGATTGCCTGGCAGCATTAGCATGAGAGAAGGCAGTCCTGCTGATGGGAAAGGGCCTGCACAGATAAGAACATCCTGTGTATGGATGGAGGGGCTCGTGAGTGAAGCTGCAGCCATGGCATGGCCAAGCACGTGTGGAGAAGTGGGGATGGCTGATGGGCTCAGAGGGGAACAGCATGAGCCAGGGCTCTGGATAATGAGAGGAAAACTTCCTTTTTTTGCTTAATTATGTTACTGGCTGATGCAGCTAAGTCATCCCCTCTGCTGAAGGAGTGAGGAAAAGGAGGCAGTGGATCCCAACTAGATGCAAATGCCTTTTCCTTAGGTGCTTAATATTTCAGGCAGGTATGTGCAATCTGTCTTGATTCTGAGACTCAAAGGAAAGAGAGACATTAAGAAAATCAGATCCAGTACCAAAATATCACCAAGAATTATTTGGGAACCATAGATACAGGGGTATAATTTCTATTTTGTTTAGGAAAATGGCATTGAAGTGAAATCTGATCTTGATTATATTGCTATAAGCCAGTGGTAAGCACAGCTGAGAGCAGAAATTTATCAATAAAAGTCAGTCGTAAAACTGAAAATAGAGAGAGGTATTAGGAGTTTGTTAAGCTGGAAAAGGATGTGGACAGAGCATGTGAGAGCTGAACCCTTTAGCTGGAGATTCAAATGTGGTTCTACTCATCATAAAGTTGTGATCCTGCAGAGTTTCATACTGCAAAAGTGCAGAAGTGCAAAGATAAACTGAAGACTTTGAAACTCTGGTCACCTTTTACTTTAAATTGTGGTAAATGGGAAGCAATTTTTCATGATCTTGTTCTTTGAAGTTTTCAGATTGTTGAGTTCAACAATAAAAAATTACATCAGCAGCATAAAGTTTAAAGTAGTGAATTGATTTTTAAGCTCAGACAGCCAAAGGCAAAGTTCTCAGTAACATAAAAATGTTAAGCCTTGGGGTTCTGAGTCTGAACACTACTGTAGATCATTTCCACTTGTAGTATAATGTGTACAGGACAAATCTAGATCTTGGTAAATGCTTTGCTTTAAATTCCGCTAGCACAGATACATTAAAATCATTCATAGGTACTTAGAGCATCAGCATTTGAACAAAAGGTCTGAAGGGGAAAGAATTCTCTGAATCCCTCTAGGTCACTGTCAGTGAAAATGCTGTATTACTAAAAGTGAAAACAGTTCCTCGTGGATATTCAGTAGTGAAATATGCTATTGAAAAATGTAAGAGAAGACGAAGCTGATTAGTCAGTTCACTGCTTGTACACATGAGATGTGGTCCTGTGGTCACATCTTTGGCCAGATGCTTCTTTTAATCTCAAAGTGCTGTGTTGCTCATTGCACCTTTTTTCTGTCCTTTTTGCAGTTTTTGTGAAGGTTTTAAGCTTTTCAGAGCTGAGCCTTTTCCTGCTGCAGGCAGCCAACACCGCATAGCGTAGTGCTGTGCTCTCAATTGCTGGTACTTGCTGGTACTGCAGTAGTAGAGGATAAAAATGCAGGTTGCATCTGCCTATTCCGTACAGTTGGAATTTAATAGAAAAATGACAATGTTTTGTTATTTGGAAATTGGAAAGACAATACTCAATTTAATTTGAGTTAACAACAAACCCTGAAAGCACTGCTGGTATTGGGAACCGTGTGGAATAAGTTTGCTTGCATTTTGCCTCAGTGATTTCATTGATAATTTCAGTCTGCTGAGCAATGTTTATTAAATTGTTCTTAATATTCCTGGTTGCCAGATTGTGTCTGTGTGATTAGAAAAGCAATTCTTTTGCACATTTGTGGGAATTTATGTAATAGGAAAGATTTCAAGGGACTAAATGTGTCCCTCAAACAGGAGCTGACTTGCAGAATGCATCTTATTGTGCATCTCCTTGCTTTAACCTCAGGACATGTTCTTTCTGCTGTTGACAATGAACTTGGGGAGAGCTGGGGTATTCCTGAGAGTGTTGACAATATTATTCCATGCTTGTACTGCATGGAGAACTCGTTTCAGAACTCAGAAGTTTTTAACCCTTTCTGCCAGCAACTTTTCTTTTATAGGAATGCACAGGGCTGCAGATTTTGGAGTGTAAAAATTTACAAGATTATCGTTAGCTTGGATTTAATGTTTCTTTTGATACTGGAGAGTAAAACAGCAAAGGAGATGATCTCACCTCTGTTGATACTTTGGAGGCAAAAGTGACAATTTTTTTTCCTTCTTACATCTGATATTTTCTGAAATTTCAATGGGAGCTTTGGGTTGGTGTTTCTTTCAGCAATTGTTAGTTATGTAGTTATTAATTTTCATAACAATGCCTGAGCTTCTCATGGAGATGGCAGCAATGAACATGCTTCTCACCTGTCCATCCCAGGCTATTCTATTCCAGACTTGTTTTTAACCCTGCAGTTTCTTTCACTGTGTTGGCAAACTTGCAAAACTTCTCTTCAGATAATAAGGCATGAGAATTCACATATAAAAATATGGGAATAAATAAGCTAAAGTAATGTTAAGCAGCTGGAGAAAAAACAGCATCAAAATTAATACTAGTTCTAGAAGAGGATCGGTGAAATTGACTTTTAAAACTCATATTATTTCCCTGTTGAGCTTGTCTAGAGTGCGGGTAAATAGTTACAAAGCAAAATGTTGTATTAACCTTTTCTCCCTATTTTTAATTCACACAATCTAAACACAGCCACCACACAGGAACACAGATAGTTCCATAAGACAGTTATTCAGCTGGAAGAAACATTAATCTTTAAATATAAGGTTGTTCAGTTTGTATTCTGTTACGTATTATTTAGTGCTTTTCATGTACTATAGCTCAAAGCAATGAACTATGGTAGAGATGTGCCATGAATGCAGAACTCATCAGAGCTATAGATACAAATGCATTAGAGTTATTTTTTGTGTCTGAATGCTGTCACTTGGACCTATACGAATGATGGATTGGGATGAGTCCTGTGCAAAATAGATGTTTGCTTTTATGGACTAACCAGAAAATGTGAATCCAAGAGTAATATTTGCAAACAAGAAAGCTGTCTTTGAGATAAAGCTTTTTTTGTCACCCCATGAAAACACAATTGAATATGTGTGAAAAATGCAGGTAGAAGACATATTAGTAAATATGAAGCAGTATTCTACTTTTTGTTTTTCTTTAATTTATTTTTTATTTCATCTGCAGCTAAAATTCCACAAAATAACCAGTCATCACATTTTCCCATACATAGCAGTAATGTGTGGTAGGAGACAGTTCTTCCCAGGACACCTTGCACTCTGGATAGATAGAACAGGAAAAGGGTGGTGGCAACAACTAAAAAATGAGAATTGATGTTTGAAAGCAAATGAGTTACAGTTGTATAACAAATTAATGCTGAGCAGGTGCAGAACAATGCAAGTATTTTTAGCCTGTTCAGTCACAAGGTTATCGTAATGTACTTCCTCATCCTTCTCTGTAAAGGCAGGAGAGTCCTTGCAACTGGTGATACTTCCTTGGCTGCTCTGAACTGTGACTTGACCTTGTTTGATCATTTGCCTACATCCTCAATCACATAGAGATTGGAGTGGTTTGTGCTTTCTTTGATATTTGAATCTTGGTATCTCTATTCCTCTTCCCAGTATCTTGCACCCTCTTATCTTTCATGGAAGTCCCCTGCCTTTAGCTGTATTTATTGAAGCTTATAAGACAAAGAGACAGGATGGAATTTTTAAAAAGCAGAGAATATTGTATGTACTTCCTTTAAATCTCATTCTTCTGTATCACAACAGTGTGAAGGCAGTAGTCAATGACTCTGGAAATAAAAAAAATAGAAAAAAGAAGACAGGTATCTTGAAAATTAAATATTACAATTGCAGTGAGTATCTGCAGTCACGTGGGATGTTGTAGCATTTCTTAATGGATCCCTTGGACTCCAAAAGCGAGTATCTTTACCACTTACTGCTCTTACTATCACAGAAAGGAAACAGTCTGAAAATTGTTTCAAATGAGAGGAACAACATTACACTGAAGCAAGAACAGTTTTCAGGTCCTGCTACAGATAACAGTCAAATGCCTTACCTTTTGGACTGGAATGCTCAAATTCAGTTTTTGAGTATGATTTTATTTTGTTTTGTTGTATTTTTGCATCTGTGCATAAAGGTTGTGGAGTGCATCTCCTTCAGGCATTGGGCAAAGTTGAATTTCTGTGATTATTGGACTGTGTCTAATTATTCACAGTGTCTGTACTCATGACTCTTGAGTTTGACACCTGATGTAAACAGACATTAAACTCTTTATTTCAATTAATATTTGTATTCTAAGTAATGGATAATCTAGTTAGGTGAGCTCTGAAACTTTGGAGTAAATGTTCCAAGCGGATCAAATAGACCAGACCCATTTCTTTAAAAATCTTTCCTGTGTTATTCTCTACCACTAAGGGAGGTCAGCTGGAATGCCCTACATGATCTTTCATGGCAAGTCATTAAAAAAAAAACATAGTTTTTTCTGTGGTTATGTTATTTTTGCTGTGGGAGTTTAATAGTCTCTCTGTTCTTTTTTATGAATTGGGTGGTTCTTGTACACCAGTACATTATGATTTAAAAACAAATCAGTGGCCTGTTAACATGAGGTCTTGGTTCAGTGTGACAGCACTATTTTTTTATACTAGAATGTTGGCTATGGCTTAAAACACCAATATCTTTGCTCTGTCCCTCACTCTTAACAGCTTCTTCACTGTCCCAAGCAAGCCATGATAGCTTTCTTCTCTGAGAACTGTGGATGATAATGAATACTTCAGTATCTCACAGGGTGCCAGAAAACAAAACTTCTGCTGCCTGATCCACAAGGAGAAGGTAGTATGGCAAAGATACATTATTAGTCATAACTTAAAAGCAAATGCTATTAAAATAGCATTAAAATCATATGTGTTTCAGGGAAATGCACCTTCTGAGTAGCTAATAAAAAACAGCACCTATTATATGCTGTCGGAAGCAGAGAAGAAAAATGTCAAATGTACTCTGCTTTGTTACAGTTCTTGATGCACCCATTGTGTGCTCCAGCTCTCAGATTGCCTTGGTGTCCCTCGCTGGACTGGGGATGTCCTCTCATGCTGGGGACCCAAGCCAGTACATACTCCAGGGCTCCAGCTGTAGCCTCACCCATGCCAAAGGGAGGTGGGAATCACTTCCCATGAGAAAGTCATGTGTAGTGCAGAAATAGCTACTCCCTCCCTAGTTTAAGCTCCTCCAGAGCTTTGCACATGATTTCTCTCTTTGAAACCACTGAAGAGGTCTAACTTTAGGATTGGATCTGTATTAATTAAGCAGTCTTTCGCCCTAAGGATCCTGGAGTGTGGGGAGGAATTAGTAGTATTTTATGTGTAGAAAGCCCAGGGTAGGATTCTTCACTGTTAACTGCTAAGGACTAGTCTCTCTGTGGAACAATTTTATTCATGTTCTTGCTGTTGATGTTCAGTGTGTCTGATATATTAGTTGTCAGAGAAATAAGAATGTCTGACTCTTCTCTTGCATGACTTTTATTATTGTTATTATTAAAAGCTTACTAGCAGAGACAAAGCTGCTGTCTGGCATGGCAGGAGCGACGGTCCTCTCCAGCTACACCTTGAAGTTGTATAGGAAAATAGCTTTGGGAGAAGTCACCTATAAAACAAATGAAATTGCTTGGCATTGATAAATACCATGACAGTTATGTGGAACTTAGATGTGATAATTAATGGGAAAATGTGAAAGTTCATTTACTGAAATGTGTGAATATTCTAACCAAAAGAATGATTAAGACTCTGTTTAACACATGCCAGTTCATGACACAAAACAGCAGGGCAATACTCCAGTATTCAGTGTGCCTATTATAGCGTAATGAAATAAAGTTTATTGCTTTGCAACTTGTCAAGCAACTGTGTAAAATGTGAAACTAATCAAACAGGTTATTTTTTCTTACTGATCATCTAGCAAAACTGATGTAGAAACCTGCACATTTATATAAATAAGTCTTCAGTCACCTTAGAAGAATAACTATACACCTAAAATTCTTATTTCTCTGGTTTTACTGTGGTTTGGCTTTTGTGGAAGAGGCAGCAATCAGTTCTTAAAGTACATAAGCAATCTTTTGTACTTGACTAACATTTAAAGCTGTCTTGTGGAATCTGTTTCTTGTCTTGCTCTTAGCTATTTGAACTTTCCTGTTGTCAGTAAGATCTATAAAAAATGACAAGGGGATTCTGGTTTATACGCAAGTGAACTTTGAGCTCTTCTAAGACAGTGGTCACAAGCAAAACCTGAACATATCAGAATTATTATTTCAGAAAGCAGCAAAGTCTGATTGTTTAGTTCACTTGGTGTTCAACACATCCAACAAGATTACAAAAATGAAAACACATTCCTGCAATACTGCAAAAATTATCCTCAAGTAACTGGTGTCTGGTATGTGAAGTAGGGTGTTTCTTAAGTTTCATACCTGTTCACCTAGTAGTGTGTTTTGGACAGCAACCTGTTTGAGGAGGTAGTTGTAGCTGCTGTTTGGCAGTATGGAAACATGTCCAATGCTTCTGTGATCTTCAGCTGTAAAGACTACTGAAGTATTCCTGCAGGGAAAAACTTCATAAGGAAGTCATGGCTTCACCTTTCAACCACAGCAAGATGTTTTTTCTTAGTCAATAGAATAATGAAGTCTGAATAAAATATTGCTTGTTTTGTGTTTATCTGCATTCATTTATAATGCAATAGCTGTATTTCTGTATAATTCAAATGTTATGCACTTTTTGGAGATGACTTACAATGACTTTTTTTTTTTTCATATATTCTTAGCATTTATTTCCTGTGGTAAGTACATTTATTTCCTGTGGTAAGGCCAAGGTATCAGTCTGTGAAACATGTATTCTGTGAATCCCTAAATGGGCATTGCAGTGAGGTTTTAGGACAAATTCTAGACTTTGTTATATATTTGTAAGAAATTACATTCAAATTGCATATGACATAACCTTCAATTATCAGTAGTTTAGGAGGTGATATCTGGTACAAAATATAACCAGAGACCTCAGGTACTAGATTTATAATACAATTGCTTTCCTGATTCCAAGGCATGCTTTATAGAAGCTTTATGAAAAAGCAGATGTGAGGTATTCTTTTTCTTTGAGGACTCTCTTTTGAAATTTGATATTTTTTTTTATCTGAGTGATCGTCTGTTTCAATATTAGTATATGAATTTCTTTTAAGAAACTATATATCAGTTTCACAAAAGTTCAAATAGTTTATATTAAGGAGGCTGTAGTTTTCATTAGAAATGACTGAAGGTGCTGTTCAAATGGATAAAAATGAAAGGAATTTCTTCGGCATACTGTGTTTTATTTATAGTTTTTCAATATATATAAGGCAGGACTACTATGTTTGACCGAAAATTAAAGACTAAAATAATATATTCACATATAATAACTGTATATTATATAATAATTCATATTTTATCTAAACATATTTAAAAGTAACAAAAAAAAGCATAAGTAAAATCTCATATCCATTCATCTGGTGTTAAAATCTCTTGAGTTCGGTGTGCCAGGATTTCACAATCAGCCCTGCTGAGCCTCAGAAATATGGTGCTTTCTGACAGTGTCATCTGAGGATGTGGTTAGCCCAGTGTCACTTTGAGTGCTCCCTGAGTGCTGCTTACAGGCCCTGGCAGCTGCTTGCAGGACGTGGTGCCTTCTGCCTTCACACCTAGGCAAGTACCACCCGTGATTTCGGTAATATACTGAACAAAAACAATGAAAGAAACTCCTTCAGATAATAGATCTGTCAAAATCTTTCCCCTGTGTAATAGTCTTTGTACTTCAAAACATATTTGCTACAGGTTGTTAGTACTCCTTGGAGCCCAACCTTATTCTGTGTAAGAGGCTCTGAAGGTGTAAAAACTGATGGATATTTGACAAGTAGGTTGACATTGTTAATACACAAGACATGCCTGAAGCAGGAAGGGTGAAGAATGCTGTAATGAAATTTGGAAAATCCAGCTGTATTTTACTGGAGTGAAAAATAGCGAAGATTTTGCTCATTATAACTTGGCTGTAAGTCAGCAGTCACATACCAAAAGAACACCCAGGACAAAGCAAAGAAACTCCTCTTCAAAAAGATAAAAGGATTTCTCATTTAATCTGTTTTATGTTAATAAATACATTTTTAGGATTTTGTGTTCATGCTGAAGACATAAAAATCCATGAGCAGAATATTGCCACTCCTAGTTCCTTCTTTTCAAAATCATATTTAATTTGCTTGTTTGTTGTGTAACTCATTATGGCACTCACAGTCCTTGCAACTGTTATGCATCTTTCTTCATTTTCAGTCTAAAAGAGGGGTTTTTTTTCCTTGTTCCACAGCAAAATTAAGCAGTCACTTCTGAAAAACAATTAAACAGAAAAACCTTTAGCTCTTTCAAAAACCTGTGTTGGTACCCATGGAAAGTTGTGCAGCACTGATACCTGTAAAACAGTAGGGCGGTAGACATGTAAATAGGAAGGCAAACTGCTGAGGTGTTACTGTACTTTTTTGGATATATATATGTGTAAAATCTTAAAATACTTGATGTTCTTTCTATTGCAAGGCCCTATATCTATTTAAGAGGCAATACTTTACCAGGACCACCACCCACACAGAGTAGGTAGGTCAGGGTGTGCAATTTCTTGTTCAGTTGTGCAAGCACTGTGGCGTATGGGAGATGGTTGTATCTGAGAAGTAAATTCAGTAGTTTTACTGTTTGATTCCTGACCTCTTTGATTATGAAATGGATGTATAGTTCTGCTGCTCTTCATTGTAATGTTGCTTGGATGGTGCAGCAACAGCCTTTGGACAAAAGCAGTAAGAGCTGGTTAGATTGCTGCACACCTGGGAAGCTTTCAACTGGAGTAGGTGGCAGGCTTACCAAAGGTCAGGGAGGATATCTGGGGGTTTATGGATCCCCTTCCTTTGCACATGTTACCTGATAACCCTTGTTATCAGCACCAGCTCAAGAGGCTGTGTGAGTTGCTACCAACCAAAAAGCATTTAGAAAGGGCAAAATACACTTAAAATTATCCTGACAAAGCAGATTCAGTCCAGCAAACCTCAGGCTAAAGCCAGTTACTCTTATGGACAGAAAGTGAATTGTAGGATATCCAGGTAGTTTGTTGTACAGTTACTCTTTACAGATTTTGCAGTATTCTTTAATATCAGATATGTCAGCTTTGCTTTTTCACTGCAGTGTTTCTGAGTGCATACATAAATCCCAGTTTAAATATATGTGGAAATATAAATATCAAAATAATAAAGCTGCTCTGAGCTACAGGCATAGCCAAAGTCCTCTGTTGAAAAGACACATTTTGAATTTGTCTTTATTTCTGTGTCACAACAGTTCAAATAAAAAAATAGTTCAAATCCTCCAAACTGTATTGAGTTTTTATGACCGTGTTCAGACAATTTATACCAAATAAGACTGATGAAGAAAATTATTGAGCAAGACAGAACACTGTAACTATGATAAGCAATATTTCTTGTCCTTGCTAATTAAACACAGCAAGAAAATATTTCACTTATTTTTCTATAGTGATGAGTTTCTGTTTTTCATAGAAAAATATGAAGCTTTCTTTATCCCTCTGAAATACTTTGTTATTAAAAAAAAAGCAGCATTTTCTTTAAAAGTTAAGCAAATTGTAAATGAAATTGATAGTTATTTCATCACAATCACAGTATCAGAAATATGTTTAGAATAGTAGGAAATAGTGTATTATTGTTCTCTAGGAAAGAATAGAAAAGAAAAATCAAAGCCTCAGCTTTTTGCATTTTGAAGTTACAGTTTTCCCCTTGCTGGGAACTACGCTGGCAAAGGAGACAAACACTGAAGGTCCATCTATCTACTGAACAGGCCTGCACAGAAAACTGACTTCTGAGAGTTTCTACCCTTGGAGGCTTGGTGCTTATTTGTGGTACTTAACACACAGTTGTTTCTGAAGTGCATTAGCTCACCACTGTGTCGGTGGAAACAGAGGAGGGCAATTCCAGATGGAAATTCAGGTCTTACTGATTTCCATGATGTAGTTGCCCATTTCTTTTGTTGAGTGTAGAGGCAGTTTACAGTAATTATGGTGTAATTATGTTCACCTAATTTTAGATCTCTGGAGGCATTTGTAGAGTCTGGTTGATGTGGCATATACTACGGAGCTGCTTTAGGGTGAGATGAATCATGTCTAAAAATGCTTATTTCTTCCCATTTACTGTAAGGAAACTCTGTGTAACTACCTCTTAAGTAAACGTCTCAGTTTGCTGTGTAGGAGAATAATTAGGTCATCAGCATTTCTGTGAGGAGGGATTTAGTCTAAATTTTTTTCCTAACCCTGCTTCACTTGACCTAAACAATTAAGATCCACTAGCTAAAAAGAAAGAACCTTAATCAGTGTTAACATGAAAAAAGAAGAAGAATGTGGTTGTCACAGTTAATTAGCCATTCCACCAAGGAACACATGAGTTCTGGTTTCAGGAAGTGCTAAGTGAAAAGGTATAAGGACTGGAAGCCAGAACTACCATCACAGATAAATGCCCGAAAACTAAGTCTTGTGCTGAATCTGTCTCATACTCAGCAAAAATGGAAATGAGCAATGATTTAACAGTGCCTAAAATTCCCCTCTGGAATTCCCTATGGATTTGTGCTTGGCATTCCTTGTTAGTTGGGCTGAACCTGTATAGGTTTGAATCCTCTGCTACAGAAGAGGGATTTGAATGCAGGTCTCCTAACACATTTCTGAGCACAGTCCTTAAAAGCTGAAAGGCAAAGAAGTACCACCGGAAAAACAATCACCATTTCCTTCAGCAGTGTTTTGAAGGAGAGTATTCATTTCTGCCTGACTTCTGAAGGACGTGGCTGCCCGGGTTGGACCAGGTACCACCGTGCCTGGATGAGGTTCCTGTATGTTGTAGAGTACAGGTGGGGGTTTGAGGCTGGGTTTCCTGTTCCTTACTTCTGTTAATTTCACATGCAACGTATCTGTTGCAAATCCCTTTTTTTCAGTGGCTTCCAGTTCTTCTCAGCACTGTCCATACCGACAGCTTCACTGTGGATTCTGACTGGGAGCAGGGAAAAATCTATGTGTTCCTTAGTTTCATTCCAGCCCTGTTCCTATATGACCAACCTCTTGAACCACAAAGTGCATACCTTTTGTCAGCTCAGGGAAGCATTTCAATCTCACCTGAAAGTCTGAAGATTATTAAAATAAATGGAAATAGAGTATGCATATATGCAAATTACTTTTTCAAGGAGCAACAGACAACTCAAAATCTGCTCCTTCCTTATATTTTTTTCATTACTTAGTATGCTACCTATGAGAGATCAGGTTCATCTACCGTCAAAGTAAATGAGAGAGGATGCTATATTCCATTCAGCAGTGTTGATGTTATAGCTAAAAAAAAAAAAGATAGTGTCATTTTACTGGGTTCAGTCTAGAATATGTTTGATAGTAAGACCTTACAATTATATAGAAGTTTTAATTTTAAACAATTTATATTTGCTCTGTAAAGAGGCAATGAGTTCATGCGCCACTTAGAACAAGCAGACAATGAGCAGTGATTGACACTACACAGGAGAACAGGGAGAAAGGAGTCACCTGACCAAAACCAGAACTTTTCCAGACACTGGAAATAATTCCATACTTATTACTTCCTGCTGATTTTTGACCTTTATTTAATCTAAGTGAATGGACTAATGAAGTAGCACATCAGTTTTAAATGTTGACACTGTGCTTTTTTGATTAGCCAGTTTGCCATGTGAATGAGTGTACATTCATAAGCAGACATTACCATTGAATTTTTTAATGGTAATATTTATCATAATAAAAACATTCATGCTGTTATCACACAGGTGTTAAATTAGATACTTTCATTTATCAATGGAATGAACCAAACAACAGTAAGGGAACTTAGGTAAAATCAAGGATAACACTGAAGATGGAGCTAAAGCTTTCAAATACATTGGTAATTGAATAATGTAAATTTTAAGTTATATATTTTTTTAAATTAACAAGATTCTTTTTTTAAGAATTAAATTTTTAATGTCTTTTGAAAAGGAATTACAATCTGTCATACTTCAGTGTGTGAAGTATGCAATTGCCAATTACTATGCAACTATGCAATTTAGGGAGACATAAAACAGGTAATATCATTATATCTATGCTGTCTTTACTGCACTTTCCTTTGAAGCATTTAGATTACCTACAGCCAGGAGTTCATTAGACTAAGTGGACTCAAAAGCAACCCCATTTTTTGATTTCTGAAAAGAATTATTTTATTTTTTAATTACTATTTTTTGTTAAATATAAGCTTCAATAATATATGCACCATTTAAAAAAAAAATCACTTTTTAGAGTGCCTTGTTGGAACTTCTCTATGGTTTTTATAACCTCAATAAAAAGGTATATAAATGGATCAAATCCAAGGATATAGCTGTTGTGAGTGTTTGACTATTCAGAAAGTAGAAAGCAGCAAATCAGGAAAGGATTTTATTAAGCATTCAGCAGGTTTTCTCTGTGCTGATATGTACAGTACTCTGAATAGGTCTGCCTGGTGCAACAGACTGAAGTTGTTGGTACTGGCATACTCATGCCAGAAACACACTGCAAAAATCATAGAACCATAAAATGGTTTGGATTGGAAGGAACCTTAAAGATCATCTCATTTCAACCACACACACCCCCCCCCCCCCGCCACGGACAGGGATACTTTTCACTAGACAAGTTTGCTCAAAGCCCCATCCAAGCTGGGCTTGAACGTTTCCAGGGATGGGGCATCCACAGCTTCTCTGGGCATCCTGTTCCAGTGCATCACCACCCTCACAGTAAAGAATTCCTTTCGTATCTCTTTCTGGAGCCTTCTCTCCTCCAGGCTGAACAGCCCCAGCTCTCTGAGCCTGTCTTCATAGCAGAGGTGCTCATCTTCGTGACCCTCCCCTGCACTTGTTTCAGCAGGTTCGTGTCCTCCTTGTGCTGAGGGCCCCACGCAGCTCTGAAAATAGTTTTGCAATAAAAGAACAGTGTTTCAATCATTCATGGGTCACTACAGAAACATTTTTAAAAAACGTTACCGGCTAATGTTGCACTGCAGAAGACCTTGATTTGAAAATAATTTCTTCTGCCAGAAACTTCTGTACAAAAATAACTGGGTTTAAGCTTTGAAGAAGAGGTTAGAAGTTAAGGAACTGGAAAGATGACTTCCTAGAACTCATATATATTTTATTTCTTTTAATACCTCACTTTTCACCCCTCTAAAACAGGTTCTAATGGATTCTCAAGACTCTAGAGACAATTTTTAACATTACTTTTTGATAGGATAAAGTGCATCCATATGTCTGCTTTATTTAATGTTCCTGGTGCTCTCTGGAAAATAGTGCTTCTGTTGACAGCAATACTTTTTTGCTTTACATTTCTTCAGTTAAGCTTTTGGAAGACCAATCCATATGGATTTAGGATCAAATTCTGATTTTGGTTCCACTGTTATGTAATGTGGTAGAAACAGATTTAACGTTTCAATAGATGTTTGAAAATGAAAAGATCCTCGTTTCTATGTCACTTCATCATTGTTTTGTCCCAAGTCAGGTAAGGAATCAAGATCATATTCTTAGTACAATACAACAAAACCTTTAACAGCTTATTCACTTCCCATACGGTATTGTAAAAAGAAGTATAAAATGAAGCTTAGTGGATACTTAGGCAAATTTTTCTTGATAGTTTGGCTAGGAAGTTTCATGTCCTAGCATGAAATCTAATTAGGAATTATACCAAAATGTTCGAGGTGGAGGAAAGTGCATTAGAAGGAGTGGTGAGGCTGTTGGTAGAAAGTTTGGAAGTGGATTGCAAGCAGTCTTATGAGACAATGGTTTATAAATGCTAGTGTCATGTTTTCCTGTATCAGTCTAGGATAGTTTTTTTTCTCTCTCTTTTATGATTCCACTTCTCTTTTACCCTGTCTAAAGGCATGTCTACGTTGTAACTCACCTCCTTAGCTGCAGTTAGCCTAGCCCAGGCGGTGGAAGTCATAATCATTCCACAGCATTGTGTTGTACCCCCCAAAAAATCAACCTTGCAGGGAAGCAGGACTTGCAACATGAGCACAGCTTTGTGATGCTGCAGCTGCATCGAGCTTTGGTCTCCTTGTGCCCCAGTGTGCTCTGCAGAAGTACTTTCCAAGACATCCTCTCTCAGTTTAAGCGTGTAAAAGTGAACCATATAGATTTCAGCCCAGCTGGCCAGAGCAGTCATTCTGCCATCTCAAACATGTATTTCAGTGCTGGATGATGGTACCCATCTCTCTGTATTAACAGCAGAGAGACACCAAACCACTAGTTTGGAGTGGATATCTAACTCTTAGATACCTAAAGATTAATCACATTTTTTCTATATTATCACTTAATTTATCCCCAGAAAGTGAAGAGATGGAAGATGAGTAGAGCTACAAGAGTCATGAATCCTTCAGCTTCAGTAGTTTGGATGTTTTTAACTTCGATTTTCCTGTCCCAGTATCTGTATCATTAATTCCCTGACAATTCAAAACAGCGTAAGAGAGGCCTTTAAGAAATTAAAATCTGAAAGTGAATGAAAGCAAGTACTGTATGATAGTGAAAATGGATGAGGAATAAGGACTTCTATAAGAATTGTGAATAGCCCAAGTGGTGCCCCAGGGTACCAGAGGACAGCCAGGCATCAGCCAGTTTTCTGCCTCTGTGGCCTATCTGGAGTTTGCAGCTTCAGAAGATTAGACACAGGTATCTTCTTTTGCACCAAAATATATGTGCCTTCAGTTTTGCAACTGTCCTAAAGGGATTTTGAGGGGAATCTGAAATTTAAACCTTTGCAGATAATAAAGCCACTCAGAGTTCTGCTTCATACTATTGATAAAGAAGTGAAAGATGCAAAGTATAGAAAGTGGGGACAGAAGCAAATGGATAACAAGTAAAATATAAAGAATTTGACTTAGTGATATAACACCTTTTCTCTGTCACTGTAATTCCCTTGTTTTATTTAGAAGTGTGGTATTTTTATTCAGGATTATGCAGTGTAAGAGCTACCAATGCTGTCTGATGTTGGGAGAAAAGTGTATGGAGAGAAGCAAATCGGTTGGTGAGAATAAGTGCTAACAGCTTAATAACCTCTACTTTTATGCACTTGAATCTATGAGATTGTAAAGGGATTACCTTAAAGAAAACCAAATATTGTATTTCTGTATTTATGGTAAAAATCATATTGGAAGCAATGCCCAAGATTTTGCAAGACTCATCAATACATTTTTAAAAGTCTTTCTTTAGCCATGCAACAATTTTATTTTTGTTAAAGCATAGCATGCTGTGACTGAAACCTACTGATGTGAAAACACTATTGAGATATTTTGCTGCAAAGATGTTTATGTGCAAATCACAAGTGGTGAAGCACAGCAGCAGACTGTCTGTGAAATTTGATCTACTCATTTTCTGTAGGTATGTAGAATTAGAATTTTTGAACACAGTAAACTTATCAGTTGCATGGTCCAGAATGCAACTTAATAAACATGCTGGTTTTACAAATTGCTTTTAAATGGTGGTTTCAAAGACAGAGGCTGGTGAATGATCTTCTCAGATAGCACCTCAGCAGGAGCTTATTAGACAGCCTGGGAGGTGTGTACTTAAACTGAGTTCATTCTATGGACAGGAGGACAGCATTATTCTAATTGACCTTCAACACATAAAATCCAAGTAGATTTTTTGACCACTTAATAGGCAATAGACAGAAAACAAGGGGTTTTTTTTAAAAGTGTATGTACTTTACTGAATACTTCAGCTTTCTGTGCATATAACACTTTTAAGGTAGCCTAAATATCAAATAAAGGCCTCTATTGGGCTTTTTATAACCTTTTATCACCTGTTAGCTGTTCACATTTGCAGAGAAAAGTCAATCACACTGCTGTGAGGTAAGGGAAGTTCCACCACTTTTCAGCACCTTTCTCCTATCTCTAATGCACTTGCCAGCAGCAAATCTGCTGTCTGTAACAAATCTGACTCTGTTCCAGGAAGCTCTGTTTAAACAATTGTTTTTAAAGCCTAATACCAGTTACAGCACAGCAACATGGGAAATCCTACTGTTAAGCCTGTTACACACGTCATTGGTGGTCTGTATCTTTTAATGAAAATATACTGTAAAGGAACATTTGATTAAAAAAAAAAAACTTCCAAAATAATTTTTGAAGGAATATATGACATTGGAATAAGTGGTTAACTGTTACTGAATAAAAATACCATTTATACTCAAACTTAGATTTCTCTTTAATAAAGATAGAAAAATTTTAAATAATTAAAGGAAGGAAGCCATATTTACTCTTTCCTTCTGGGACTTTTAAATAAAAGAGCTGGAAATTAAATTGGGTATTTCTTCTCTTAACCATACCACCACTGGAAACAAACAAACAAAAAATTCCTTGTTGAGAAACAGGCCCAAAGTGTCCTAAAACATCTCTTACAAGCTTTTTCTAGGGAAACGATAGTTCATATGTCTTGGAGAAAGGATCCATCAAAATGTCTGTCTTTAAAATGCAGAAAATTATTTACATCAAAGAGTATTATGTGTCATATCTGGTTTGGAATGTAAAAATTAACCGACTTGCAACAAAGGATTGAACCTGTTTATGGAGGCCAAGGCAAAATTGATTCATCTTTAAAGCACTGAGATTTCTGGAGGATCGAGGAAGGTGTCTTAAGGCCTCAAGTGATGACTACTTTTAACTGCAGTGCTTATAAACAAGATAAACCCCACAGCTAAAGGAAAAATCTGCTCAGGCTAGAGTATCAATAATTTTAATGTCATGTTATGCCATAGAAATCAGTTTGGAGAAGCAGCACTTTAGTTGGCCAGGTCAGCAGTCTTTCAGGTGCTGGAAGACACCAGAGCACCCATTGATCCCAGAAGAGCTTGGTTATGGAAAAGGTCTTACTTATGGAAAAGGTGGGAGCGATACCCATCATGGTGTGTACCATAACCATCATTTTACCCATAGTTTAGGACATGATCTAGGAAAAGCAGAGAAAGCTTATTGTTACTGTAAGGTGAGAAAATTTGGAACTAAGAATTATCATGTTGGCTAATCAATGATCTGCTCTGTGGACACTGCCTGCTATATCTTCCATTTTTACGGGACTTATATCTGCAGAAAAACAGATTTGGAAAGGAAATAATATTTTATTTGAAGGATCAAATGTTAAGTAGAGTGACAAATATAATCCTGTCAAACAAAGTGGTGTCCTGTCTTCTGTACTGTACCAAGAGGAGTTTGGAAATCTCAACAGGTATCTCGTGTTCATCAGAATCATTTTCTCATTATTTTGTTCTTCTCCTCAGCAATACCTATTTTCCTCTAGAAGTACAGCAGCTACCAAGCTATCAACAGAGTGCTTTGGGGGACAGGAGGGAGAGCAAGCAATCTGGCTGCTATAATGTTTGCCTTGTTTAAAAGAGTGGTATAAAAGTACATCCCTAGAGTGCAAGAATGTTAATGTCAGACAATTAGGCCTTCAGAAGCAGTTAAATACCGGTTAATATAGCATTATTTACTACTGAATAGCATTAACTGTCCGTTTTGCACATGTATATTCTGATATTCCTCAATATGATTGTTTACACTTTATCACTTAATACTGTATAATGATGGTTTTTCCACAGAGCAGTTGCGGATATTTAATTGATGAAGGAAAAGAGGGATACTATAGCCAAAGACTGGAAAGAGAATTCAGAGACATTCAAATTAAAATTAAGGCATAAATTTTTTAAGAATAAGGCCAACCAAACCACAAAGAAAGAAGTGGTAGTTTGGAGGTCCTTCAAGCCTATAGGCCTTTCTGGAAAATGCTGTAGCAACATAAATTATTAGGCTTAATACAGGAGTCACTGGCTGAAATAACATGTCCTGCAGTATGTGGGAGGTCAGACAGGATCTGATGTCTAAGGATCTAACTTTTTTTTTTTCTGATCTTGAACATCAAGCATTAGTATCTATAATCTTAAAATATAACTGCATACCTTTGCCCATATTTGGAGTAGTTTTAGATCTTTCCAGATCTGCAGCCATCAAATGACAGATCTGACTTGTCTGTGTTATGCTTTTAAATTCCCCACATTTGTGATGCAGAAATTCAGAAAATGTAATTTGCCTTTAAACAAAAATTAAGTAATATTAAGACTGTCTCATGCTCGGTTCCATGTTTACATACATACAAAATTGCTCAGTGACATTTTTCTAACCCAGTCATTGTTTCAGTAGCCTTTGGCAGCCTGGCTACTTTGAATCTGAAACTCTGAATAAATTATTTAGAATATCCAGCATTTTTCAGAGCATTTTTCCCATTCGTGATGCTGTCATTGCCTGCTGTCCCAAAATACATTCTTTTTTCCTTTGTGGTATTCTACTTCTGGCACAAGGCACAAATTAATACTTGGAATAGTAATAATAATAATGATGATGATGACGATGATAATGATGGTAATAATAATGAAAGCAGCAATAATATTTAGTATCTCTTTAGGTACCTGTTAGGGCAACAAATAACCTTTATGCTTCTAGAACAGAAGCAAAATAGGAGCATAAGTCAACATAGCATGAAAAGAAAGAATTCGTAACATGAGAAACATACTTACAATAAGAAATTGGTTTTACACTTTAGTTCATCCTGCAGATCAGTATCACAGGATGCAGACTGGCCTCATTTTGATTGCAGATAAACCAGAAAAGTGACCAATTGTGAGAGGCACACAGTGAGTCCATGGGAGTAGAGTAGGACCAGTTCTAAGTGAGACCCCTAAAGGATGCATGGTCTGGGTGTTAAGTCCTCAACCAGTCACTTTACCAGTCTTCTGACACTGAGCCCAACTATTTGGTAATATAGATATAGCCTCTCTTTAACCATTCGCAGAAGCACACAGCAGTAGTTGATAATTTTTAGGAGATGCTATAGTGCTGGCAACATCCTCAGAAGTTAACTTTCCTCTTGGTTTTCCTTGATTTACGGCATTCCCTTTATTGTTGAAATATCTCCAACCAGTAAAGTTGGTATCTCCATATACTGACTATTCCCTTTCTGAATGAGGGTATCTGCCAGCTCTTCCTTGACAACTGGTGAGTTAGTACATCTTTTATGTGCTCCTTAAGAACAAAACCTAGGTCTTTTTTTCCTGGTGTCTTTGGTCTTTTGCTGATTAAATGATGCCTCCAGACTGCAGTACAGGACTAAACCACTCTACTCAATTTTCTTTGAATGTCTCTCCTCCATTTGTTTAATTAAAGCACCAAAAATCAAATGTCTTTGTGGAAATCTTCTGAATTCACCTCATGAATAAGATCATAGCTTCAACTGAAGTTGGTCTTGAAACAGCCAGCCAGTCTCTGATGCTCTGCTCCGAGCTTCAACCAACATTACACATTCATAAAGTTCTTGAAATATTTTGCCTTTTTTTTTTTTTCTGGGACAAATGTGATTTGCACTTCCCTCACTGTCTCCGTTAAAACAAGAGCATTCCTCAGCTCTAAGTGTTCCCCCTCAGGAGTTCACTATTTTGATGTAGAAAGCTTGTACTGAATCTGAGTTAAACTGACATGCTGACACCATTGCACCTTGCTTTATATATATGTGCAAAAACATTTTGATCCTTAGCAGGGACTCTAAATTGTATTTCATTTATAATGTTCTTTGATTGCAAACAAAAATATTTTTTCCCCTCAATATTACAGAGGCTGAAAGTCTTTAGGGTAGTTGGTTTGTACTATACCAATATAGACATGTATATATATTTCCTTTTTTATGAGCTGTTTCTGTAGCTCTGACATCTATTGCAAGAAAGATGTATGAGGACATAGATGCATTATGTTCACAGATATGTATAGAGCCAGTACTTGCTTGTTTGGGACATCAAGAGCTTTAGTCCTGTGATGATCATTTCCTCTGGGGATTCAGTGTGACTCCCATGGCTGGTAGGACATGCTGTCTATTAATATTGATCCCCAAGCTGCTTTATTTTTTCAGTTATACATATGGTTTCTGAGAACTTCAGATACAGTAAGTCTGATGCAATCTTTATGTTCTTCTGTCATGTAAACTGACTTAGAGTTTTGGGGGATCACTTGGCAGCACAAGGAGCCTTCAGAAGTAACCTCAACATTTAAATTGAACCCTTAGCACATTTCAGTCTGAAGGGAGTCTGAAGCAAAAATCTCCTTCATGTGCAGCAGATGATATGGTTTATTTACTGCATGAAATATGCATAGTAAAGTCATTGTTTCTTACTGTGCTATCATCCTTTGTCTATGTTCCTGAAGCAATAGAGACATTTGCGGAGTCCGTAAATGTAACCATCTGTTTTCTCTGCTCTGACACCTCATACCCCAAAATCTGAATGCAGACCTACTCTGGCATTAGTATTATTTGAACTTATTAGTATAGGATGAGTAAACAATCTGACTTGCCCACTAGCATTGTTCTGCATGTGAGGCCCAAGTCTACCAATATGTGCCAGAGGCCTCACAGTAGTGTTTCAAAATGGATAAAGGTAAAATAATTAAAGCCAAGTGCTGAAGTTATTCTGTTTCCTTTCAGTCTTCAAGTGTATAGAAGAGAATCCATGAGATGAGCAGAAGTTTTCTTTACCATTGCTACACGAGTATCCAAGAATCTGGCCCTTTATTGTTTTGATTTCCTTTTTTATTGCAGTCTTAGGGAAACAGGAAATTTTTACTAACTTCCTGATTTAAAACCATAAATCTCTCCATTATCTCTGCATGCTAGTTTAATACTGTCAAGCCTGTTAAAAATAGAAAAAAGGCAAATTGACTGCTTGCATTTCTTATATGGTGTAAAATTTATGTACAGTGTATTGGGCTTGTAGCACTAAAATAAGGAAATGGCACTGGGAAAGTACAGGTATTTTATGGGGTATACATCAAAATTTCAAAAGAGAAAGGCAGGTAAAATGACAGGCACATCCTCCTTGATAATATTTCTATCTGAGGCTCTTTTAATGGCTTTGTACCATACGCCCACTGATATTGACCTTAACAGATATGAACAGATAAAGCTGGAAATGTGTAACTATTAACCCACACCTCAGTGGCTTGCCAAATTCTTTATTGTCCCATGATTTTAACCCACTAGTTTTCTCTTTTAATTAAGTAACAACTGTGAAAATGTAATAAATTCTGTGCGAAACAGCTGAACATACTCCTGAACTCCAGACTCTATTGATTTCAGTCCAGTAGATCATAGCCATGGGGACAATGTGCCTGAAGGGTAACAAAGTGAACCTAGAGTTCTGTCATCTCAGTTTTGTCCCCTGATGTGACACCTTCCTGCTTCTGGGGATGCAGAGTGAGCAATTTTAGTCCAGCTGTAATCCTGTGTTTTGTTCTGTGGATCAGCAAACTGGGGTATTAGAGAAGTGCAGCAGCAGTCTCTTCCCTAGAGGTTGAGGGCATCACATCTCTGCAGGCAGAGTGCATGATCTTGCTAGAGTACCCACCATCTGCCTGCCTACAGCTCCTGGGAATAGGAACATTTTATTTCTCTGTTGAAACATATTATGTAAGCACACATATTTTGCACAATCTGATTTTGCACAGTGCACCGTGTCTCTTTTGGTCATTTGCATTTTCCAGCAGTGCTAATTAAATCAACACAAGGGGACTCAGCTAACCAACCAGACTGTCCCAGAATATAAGAGCCTCTTAATGCACTGAGCAGCTGGTTCAGTGCTCCAAGAACCAAGTGCTGCCTTTCATGCTAAAGTACCATTCTACACAGAAGGTACCTTTGATGGCATAAAGAAATTGCTTTATTGTAGCAGCATACAGTATTTTTGAAGGATTTATTGAGTGACATTACAAAGACTTTAATTTTTTTATTTAAAAAATCAATCCTATTTTTTGTAGCTTTTTGAGAACAAGCTAATTTGGAGCTACCTTGTCTTTTCATGCTGGGGATCTACTGTTGTTGACTGACACGGAGATATGGGTTCATGCAGGCTGTGTCCTTGCCTAGAAGGGAAGAACAAGTATTGCACTGCTTAGAAAACACTGTCAGCAGTAAGTACATGGCAATTGTTTGCTTTGTCATCTGCAAATCTCTCTGTTGTATTTGGTGTTTAGTCTTTTTTTTGCTTTAATTTTATCCTGCTAGCTTCTCTCTGAAAGAAGTAGGCAGATTTTTCTTTTCATATGTGAAAAAAAGAGGAACTGTAGGAACTGTATCCTTACTGGGAGTGATTCAGAGGCAGAATTAAGAGAGAGTGTCTGCCCTGCCAGATTTCAGCAGCCAAAACACCCAGGCTCTGGTGGACACTTTGCCTTGACAAAATGCTTGCCAGAGACAGACCACCAAGCAAAACAGTGCAGTGTGTGACCCAGAGTAATAGTTCTCTGATCTGAAATGTTCTGGTACCTGTAGCTGAGTGCTTTTATGACAAATATTGTTGTATTTAATTAACACCTATGTAGGGCAAACTGTTAAAGTTGTTGTAGAGTCATTCTGTAGCAAAACAGATGCATGATGCTGCACAGGGCGACTGAGGCCTTGATAACTTAATTTTTACTTTTCACTTTGAGTATGACTCAGTCTTTTACCAAAACTTGCACTGCTTTGATGGTACTTTTACTGTACATCTTCAAAATTTGCCTAGTGTGATGGATGGTGCCAGGAAACCCTTTGAATGGCTTTTATATTAAGGTAGCAGGTGCTATCTGTCATGCTGTTATGCTAGTATAGCTTATAAGTTTGTCACAATAAAAGATGCTTCACTGACAAATTAGTAGTTTTTTCAACCTTACTTATTTGTACCTTCACTTGTATTTCACAAACTAATTTTTTTGCTAGTCTTTTAATTCTTAATATTAATTATTAACTATTATTTTAAGATTATTAATCTCTTTATAAGACTGCACAAAAAAAAGAAAGATTATGTTTTAGATGTTTTCATGAAAGAAAAGGGGATTACTTATGCCTTGTTATACAGTCATTTTAAACAACAAATCCTTATTTTGTTATAGATTGTTCTAACTATATCTAGCATGTTAAAGAAATACTGTTTTAGTGAAATTATGTGCTATTTCCAACTTTTTGTGTACATATTATCAGAATTTATTTTATTTCTGACAGTTACCTATATAACCTTTATTTCTGACAGTCACCTGTATAACCACCTTGGATGCCTTAGGGAAAATGGCTTCCCCAGGAAGGGGAAAAAAAAATGGTTAGAGTATCTGATTAGCAAGCCAGGGCAAAATAAAAACCGTAATAATATATAACCTTAGAAGTACCCTGTCAATGGAATTAACAGTGGTCTTTTGTAAAGTTCTAAATATTAAGTCTGCTGCTAGTCTAGTTATTTCTTGTTTGATTTGTTTTTAAACCTGATAATGACCTGTTCCACTAGTAGAGCAGCTTTCCTTCCAGGGAACCTCAAACACCCCACAGTCTTCATGTACTCTTCTGTCTTGACTGAAATGCAGGTTTCTTGGCATGTAACATGTATCACCACTTCAATGCTGTCCTACAAGGGCTAAGTATTGCTGAAAAATAGCTGTAAAACAATTCCCCTTTTAATTTTTCTCAGTGTTTTACTCTTGTTTTGACTTGATACGAATGCCGTGAATGACACTTGATTCCGGAAAATAGCTTTTTGGGGAAAGGATACCCATTTCATAACGTATATGCAATTCAGTCTCAGAGTTTAGCACTTATTTTGTGAACTCTGCAAAGTTTAGATTATCTATTGCAAAACTGACTTTCCAATTGACGAGTTTCATGAGTACAAAGTTTGCAAAATGCTGTTATTCTATTTATGAGTATCAGAAAGCAAGGAAGTAATGTATTATGGTAGTGAATTTTCATGGTACATTATGAGTTCAGACTGAGATGCTGCTAAGACTTTAAAGAACTGGGCTGCCATGATTCAGATACCCACCTAAATCACATTTTTAAACTATTATTAGAACTCATACAATGGTAGCCTATGTGAGCTTGCTTCCCTCATAAATTGTGTATTGCTGGGATTCTTTTACCCAGATTAATCTTTCTTTTTACAAAATGTCAGTACATAATTCACAACCTATTAATATGGCAATATTATTTCCAGAAGTAAGGGAAATAAGACTCTATCTCAAGCAATTAAAATTGTGCAGCTATGATTTAAGTAAAATACCTTTCAAATAATTCAAGTCTGGTAAAATTATGCCACTATTCCAATTCAGTCTTTCATATTTTATTCAAAGACATGTCAGACCTCAAAATTCCATCACAGTTGTCTTCTGCAAAGAAATTAAAATGAAAAGAGTATTAGAGAAAAAGAATATTTGTGTTCCTAGTAGATTAACAGTCGTATAGATGTATTAATAGAAAAAGAGTATTAGACAGAACAGTAATTTTTCCATTAGAGGTAAGGAGATGTTGCTATTTTTACAAGGAGCTGGCTTTACCCATTGCAAAGCAAGGACAGGAGAATGTTTGTCCACAGGAAGAGAAATTTGAACCTATTCCTGTAAGTTTTGCTTTTGCTTGAATAATAAAGCTTGTAACAGATTGTTTGTGAAGACCAACGATCTATCGATGTATCTCTCAGCACAGGCTTTTAGGAGCAGGGGGAGCTCAGAGTGGACTGTGGAAGCTCTGGGTGGGGACAGCAGAAGTGGCTTTCAGTACAAGTAAGATGTGCGAGGATAATTGCTGCAGAATAGTCTCTGAGCATGCCCTTCTTACAGGTGTGCTGGGCAGCCTCCTGCTGACCCCAGGAGAGGTTGTGGGGTTTCAGTGCGAGGTGACTCACCCTCAAAACCACAGAGAATTACACTGACGCAATGAAGCATAATTTGTACCCAGCCAGAATGAACGAGCCCCACATTATCACCATTATTGTGTATCACAGATTAATGCTGCATCTGAGCTTTTCCAGAGAAGCCAATTTGTGTGGGTTTTTTCTAATGAACATGCACTAAACAGCACACAGAGAGAAGCATGGGTATTTTTTGTTTTCCAAGTATATGCATTAGAAATATTTCGCTATAGTTTGGTTAAAAATAAAATTCTTACATTTTTATGACTTTTTTTTTATCTCCTTGGCTAACTTTGTTTATTCGACATTTGTGGCTAATGTAGATTTTCCCAGAATTCTAAACATCTTCCTGGAAATATATTCAACTCAAATAAAAATATAAATGTTTTTCTGAAGCTAAACCCACCCTTAGTAATTCTGTTCAAGTGGTTTTAGTGTCTTGCAGTCAATCACTGGTTAAACTGGTATGAGTTTGCATCTTTATGTGCCATCAATTTTCAAAGAGACTTTGTCTTTAGCAGAGTACCAATAAGATTTATTATTTCCCTTTTCCAACTGACTTTTTGAAGTCAGTTTCTAGAACTTTCTTTGGGAACTGTATCTGGGACTTAGGTTATATAGCAAACATTGCCTTAGCAACTTTCAAACTATATTGTGATACCTTTTGATCAAATGAAAGGAGATTTCTGTGAGTGAGAGCATCTGAATGCCAGGTAGTATTTGACTGCTAATAAAGACTTCTGTAAATATGTACAAATTTCAAGAGAAACCTCTCCATGCAAATGTTGCTGGGTTCTATATGACTGCACAGGATGAGTGTAGTTTCTGAAATTCTCACTTTGTAAGCAAATGTATCATCTCTTACAGTTTTGTGTTTGTCGAAAGCATCTGTAAAGATAATTTTTTTGCCTTGTAGTAAGTCTTGTAGGAACAATTACAGTCTTTTAAATATCTCAATAGCAAATATTAACGTTTGTGTGTAAGTTATCAATCAAATAATTGATAAACTGGAGTCACCTACAAACAATTGTTTCATAATTTGCTTTACTGAATTTACAAAACGGGAGTAAAAGACAGTTATTTCCAGACAGGCGTTGTAGAGAAGCAGCAGCAGTATTTGAACGTCACTTTATTTATGCACCTACTGACTGGAACAATGAATAAAAGACAAGTATTCTGAAAGCAAAGCACCCTAAACTGCCCTCTGTGTTTGTTACATGAATGACAGCTGGGCTTTTTTTTTTTACCGACCAATTAAATCACCGCATTTCCCAGAAATTCCAATCTAGACCTGTGCTGAACAGTAAATTAACTGAAGAGAACAAAACAAAGTACCTCTAAATAACAAAGCCACAAAATGGATTTTACTAGTTAAATGTCAGTTTTTTGAGGTTAATTGAGGTAACTTTGAGGTAACAAAGTCCATGTTGCATGCTGCCAGCAGGCTTTGGAAAGTGCTGCATCTTGCTTTGCAATGGAAGACTCCTGTAGCCAAGAGGAGTGGGGATCTATATTGTAATAAAAGCTGAAGTTCAGTAATCTGAGATAAGGTACAAAATGCAGATGCGTTTGGCTCAGTTGATTCTCCTGCTGACAGTCTCCCCGAATCATTACAAACTCCCTTTTTGCTTCTAGCACAGTGCACATTTCAGAGGTGTAAGGTTAACCACAAAGCAAAGAAAATAAATCCAGGGCATCATATGCTTTCACAGTGTCCCTAGGATCAGTCTACCCACGTGATGCAGTTCTCATCCTGTGGCTGCTGCAGAGTATCCTGTTTATCTGGTCCTTACTCTGACTACCCAAGTGGAAGGTACCACAAAGGCGGGTGTAACACAGTGGTGAACTGAACCCAAGTTGTCCTTAGGCAGTGAGGATTCCTCCACTCCCAGCAGAAGAGAAAGTGGAAACTTTCTTCACTGTGAAGATCACAGAGTGTGCAAACCTTGGCCTGTCTTCTGGTTTTAGGAGAGCAGGTGGAATATATCACCCACAGAGATTAGGGAATTACGTATTTGTACAGAGATATACAATCCAAATATGAATGCTCATCATGGAGAAAATCATTCATTGGCTAGATTTTATTGTGGTTTTTTTTTAATACAATGTGTATATAGTACCATCCCCTTGCAATTTAACCTGTGATCCCTATAGTCCTGTATTTTAAAACTTTGAATTTAAAATGCTAGGAGGAAGAAATCAAGTAATATAGCTAAGGATGGAAGTGTGTTATAAATACAATACATGTGTATGATATGTAATATTAGAGATCAATAGGCAAACAGGTTAGTAATATAATATAATCTTTCTAAAGAAAGACTGCAAAATAGCAGGCTATGAAAGAGACCAATTTTCCATCAATAAACTAAGTCTTAAAATGTTTTTCATCATATTTTCATCGTATATGACAACACATGTAAGAACTCCAAGATGTAAATTGACATCAAGTTCAAAAGCCTTTACTCTTGAAATTTGTTCAGATCTCCATTAAAGGATAAAGGAATGGAATTTATTGGAGTAGCCCCAAGTATGAAAGAAATTAATTTTCTTCCTGAGGAGTCTAATTTTCTTGCATAATTCCCTCTTGGTTCTCCATCACGCTTTATCTTACCACAGATTCCACAGTCAAGCTCATAGATCATAGCTCACCCCTGATGGTTTGAGATTTTGCAGATAAGTCAGATGGCAGACTTGGCTGAAGGTGGTGGTGAAAGGCAGGCAGAAGTTCAAAGATTCACAGAGTTTAGTCTAGGAATAGACTAAACTAGGAATAGACTAAATATGTCCATTATACCATGATTAATGAAATGCCAACTTTCATCTTTATATTACTCTGAGGACTATATAGATTTGTTGAGGATAACTTCCCTTAAATAATAGGTTTAGCTACTGGCTGTATTTTAATAATGAATCCTTATAAAATGCAGCTATGAGTTTTGATATTACTTGGAATTTTCATATTCTCTCTTAAAAGTGATTTTTTCTGGTTACTGTTGCCAGTTAAGGAAACTATTAAAGTAAATCATCTCATACTGGTTCAGAAGTTTTAAATGCCCAAGATCTTTTTTAATAATCAAGTACTAAGATAATTCATACTCCATTTGTTTAAAAAGCACCATTTGTACTACAAACATTAGCAATTCATATGATTAATAGTAATCATCATTTTCCATTTAATAAATGCTTTCTTAAAGATTTTTTTTTGAAACTTATTACAATAAAACATCACAGAACTTGCAGGGGAAAGAAGAATTCTGGTTCTCTTCTCAAGAGGATTATTTGAGGAAAGAACCTGGGGATATAGCAGTCAATTTTCTTTTATGTTTAAAATCTTTTAGGCAGGCGAGTTTTGGAGCCCTGGCTGACACGGGCTTTCTCACAACTGGGTAGTGCCAGTCCCTCACTGCTGCTCAAGTTTGCACTGCTGAATTTTGTGCATCCACCAGCTGTGTGGGTTTGGAGAACAGGACAGGAGGAGGGTTAATTACAGGTCACCTCATATACAACATTAGGTTGTATACGAAAGAATGAAAGAATCATAGAGATACTTATAGCTAAGTGGACATGGTGTCACTGAAATTATTGGAATGATTAAGAGAGGTTCTGTAGCATAATTTCAGATATTCTAGATCATTATACAGTTTTTTATCTGTGATGACTAAGATTTCCTTGATATATTCCAGAAAGAATCACAGAAAAAATATTCTTGCACTCACCTTCATGGGTAAAAAACTTTTTTATCTCTTCAGTGGAGAAAAGAACTAAAAAATCAATTATTCCTGATAGCTGATTTAAAGAATCCAGATCTTAATTTAGGCTACTGATTGAAAGGTCAGTTAGATCATCTGTGTATGATGAAGGATAAGTTAATCTAGCACCAAATCGCATGTCTTCTACTGAAGAGGTTCTGAAGAAACTCGAGCTGTTGTCAGATGTCCATGGAGCCATAGCACAGTATGGATATAAAGCTCCAGGTACCACCTGAGTAAATGCTTGAGATGAGACTTTCCAGTAGAATAGTCCTGTTGAAGCTAGTGAAAGCCTGGTCATTCAAGGCTTTTGACTTCACCAAATATATGGCTTATATTTACAGTCAGAAATGGAAATTTGTTGAAAACAAAGGGAGATCCAACTGATGCAGGTCAGGCAGTGGAAGAGAGGAGGTATTTTATACTGAAAGTTTATGAGCTTGTCTGCTTTCACAGGGTAACAATGCCAAGATATTACCTTTGATTTCCCCAGACACAGGTCATGTACAGATGCAATATAGATCTAAAAGTCTTGCTTTGCTTATAGATATTTCTAACCAGAGTATTTATAGGAGCCAGGGAACTGAAATCTTTACATTTTATTACTAGCAAATAAAATATCTAAGCAAATTATTCTTGGCTGAGATTGCAATGGACTGTACTGTTAAAAAACAATTTACCCCACCACATTTTAACAAGACAGTTCACTGAAAGGTTATGATACAAGATGAGAAAATACTAATGGGTGAATACTCAGAGTGTTTGTTGAAAGTTTATAACCATAAAAATTTGTAAGAGTAAGACAAATTATTTAGAAGTAACACTGAGGGAACAACAAGAGGAATGTTTGTGTTTAGAATTAGTCCTTTATGGAAAATAAAATACAAGAGTAGACTCCAGCTGCAGCATCGATGGGTTACCAAATAGGAACTTACAAAATAACAGTTACAATATTTAGGGCTGGAGAAAACTATAAACCTTTATCCCTGCCATTTTCTTGGAAATGGCAGTTATCTTCTTCAGTTTTTGAATCCTCTAATGAGCTATAAAGTATTTGACTGTGTATTCTTTATTGTATTTTTTTTTTTTACTTTAATTGGACTTTGATTTTATACTAGATTTTATGAAGGGGAGGAGGCTTGACAGAAGTGCATTAAAACACCGTAAAAAGATATACTTTACTCATTAAATTCATAAGTATAACATGCAAACAGAGCATTTTTTAGTTCATCCAAGTGTATCTAATTTTATAATATCTGGAATCAAATTCAGTCATGGTTATGAGTTTGCCATCATGATTGGTAGCTGTACCTAAACCAGACATACATTATGCAAGAGATCATTACTGAAAGTATTTAATTCATGTCCTATCTTTCCCAGCTAGTAAAGCAAAGGGATTCATTGGAGTGAAATGAAACTGAAACGGTGCACAGGCCTCAAACCAGCAAAAAGAAAAAAAAAAAAATAGAAGCCCTGCATGGCTACAAGCCAGTGCATGCTTCATCACACAGTTGTCAGCCTCCTCTCATGGCAGTGGCCAAAGAACCCTTTAAATTACGGTCTCTGGGTTGGGTTTCTAAAGCTTGAGCTGTATAATTCCTCTGACACACTACAGTGCTTCCTTTTGCTGTCACATGTGGTGAGCAGGATGTGGCCTTGGTGGGCTCCTTCTCTCTGAGCTCCACCTCATGAGCTACTGGGCATTTGTGCCACGGGCACTCGTAGTCCCTGAGCATCATTCTGAACTGCTCTACTGTGGGCTGCCTGGGAATAATAGAAAAGAAGGGGGTTAGGTTCGTGTCAGGAATTTTTCAATGTCTCAACAGTTTTCAATGTACTGCAAAAAAAGAAAATAAAGGGATGCTGAGTTGTATAGAAACCAAGTCAGAAACCAACTGGATTGGATGGGACCACTCAGTGGTAGTCACTGTCTGTAAAAACACTTTCTCCCTGTTTCTTTTTCTATGAACTTACTGACAATGTCATGAAGTTTCTTCTTTCCCTCCAGAGTAAACCAAATGATACTACTTTCTGTCTCTTATTTTCATCCTTTTCGAGGGCATAGTCCTATTATTATTACTCATGTTATTCTTTATTTATACAGTCTGTAACACAAGCTGTAATTCACTGATGCTGAATCAAGGCTGGTTTACGTACTTGCAATTCACTATAGTTTTTCTTCAAAAAGTCATATGGCCCCATAATTGCACATACAAAATCTTGTTCTGATTGTACTTTCAGGATCAAAGGATCAGGCTGCTCCAAAGATCAAGTATTATAAATAGCACGAAAGCACATCTGGAGTCAGATGTGCTTTTAAAAAGCATCAGGTAAATCTACAGAGTTTTTTAGGGGAGAAAGGCAGAATGACAGTTGGAAGGATGAACTAAAGATAAAAACTACTCTTCAGGACTCTAGAACTATTTTATTTTTTTTTAAATATCCAGAAGGAAAAAGTCATTGTTATACCAGACTTAAAAAAAAAGGTAACTTATGCCCAAAGAATTGAAAAACGCCAGTTAGTTCAGAAAACAGAATGACTTTTGAAGAAGAAAATTTGTCTGTAGTTCATCTGACTGCTCTTTAAAATTGACTTTGCTAATCTTACAGTATATACTCAGATATTAGGAAAAAATCATATTTTTTCCATTGTGCTTGGAAGCTGGTAAGTTTTTTTTTTTTTCTCTGCACCATGTACTGGTTTTATTTCTGTTAGAAACTTGCTTTTGAATCTGCATGTAACAAATGCAGGGCTGTAGGCATCTCCTACTGTAAATATATGTTTTTGTATTCCAGTTTGGAATATGCAATGTGCCAAAAATGTCAGGTGACTTTTTATGAAGTGCTTAGGAGGTTTTAGTGCATTCATTACATATGGTGAACTAAATGAACTAAATGGCTTTGTTTGAAGCAAAAGACTGTAAATAAAAAATGCACTCTGAGAGTCAGAAATCTGTGTAGGTTCCTAAAGTTACTTACGTTATAAGTTGAGTGATTCAGGTTTGTGTCAGTGGGCAGGCTACAGCTGTTGTTCTCGAGCTGGCATTTTCTGAGGCTGCCAGAAAGCATCTGCATCACTGGGCATGTTCTGTATATTAGAGCAAGAAGAGCAAGAGCTGCAGGACCTTTACTCTCTGCAGCCGATGAGAAAGGACAGCGGATTCGGAGCATCTCTCTGCAGCCTCCTCTAGCCCTTGCCTTGCCTCCTCTGAAATCTCTCAAGAAATTAGCAGGAGTAAGGATGGTCTGGTCTGCAATCCGAGCCCACTGCTCTAAACAGTGTTAGTGGTACAAAGTAGTAGACTAAGTGGCTCAGCTGGGATCCTTGAAGAACAGAGATCCATATGGAAGTTCTCAGCCTCTGGGAACTGGACTTGCAGGTATTTCTTTGTGTCTGTTATGAGCTGGGGTGCACTTCCCCCCCCCCTTTTGATTACAAAATTTCAGTGGTTTTTTGCCTTTAGCTAAAGATGAGAGAAATTGTTTATGAGCTTTTTATAAACTTGGAACAAAAGGTTTTGAAGTTATTGACAAAGAACAGCAATAATAAGATTATGGACTTGTAATTGGCAGATAAATAGGAATAGCTGTAAGGAGAAATGTATTTTCATTTATAACCATTTGTGCTCTGCAGTGACTTTCAAATAATCAGGTAGGAATGTTCTATGTTCCTTTTTACAGGAAAATCTTTATATAGTCTAAGTCAGTAAGGCTTTTGGCAGAGGGTTCAATAGCAAATGCCATTTGAAAAATGTTTTAAGGTTGAATGTGTGAAGCAACAAGTTAGGGATCTATCTGCTTGCAATTTTTCATCTCAGGATTATATGTCAGAACTCAGAGTAGTAATGATTTTCTATATTTTTGTAATGTCAGAATATCAGAGGGGGAAGAAATTGAGTTATGTATAGACTTTTTCTTTATAATTATAAATGTGATCCATATTCAGCATGAAAAGAAATGAAGAGGAACTATATCAGGAGATGCTTATTAATTGTGTTGGATTAGATTTGTAGATATGCCTTTCATAGTGCAACATGATACACCAGTCATTGACTAAACAGTAGTTTAAATTGTTTTGTCCTAAAGTTATAGTAAAAGTGGCAAATATAGGTTTTTAACTCAATTTTTCCCATATTTGCAGTTCTGTGATGAGTTGTTATATTACTAATGACTCTTTTTGGTGGTGGAAATAAAATATGAACCCTTGTTTGTGATAATATCTCATTCAGATGTGAGGTCTATTAGAAACATTTATATGATCGTTAAGTACAACCACATTTTATTCTGGTTACACATGGACTGAAAACACTGAATATTGCAGAGACATTTTGAACCAGGATTTTTTCTTTAACAAGCAGGTGGGAAATTGGCACAAGGCCATGGGAAACATAATACCCAATAATGTATTATACCTAATAATGTATTATTTAGATACATATGTAGGTAATTATATAATAACAATATGTTTAAGTTTTGGGCAGGGAAAAAATTGAAACACTGTCTATAATCCTATATGTATTTTCTGAACTGTAAAGATGTAGCCAGTTATTTTTCATTAACTGTTTTTAAACTTTACAGTTATCAATAGTTAATAATATATTACCAACTTCATACCTTAACCAGAAAGCTCTTTGTGCTTCTGTCCTTCATCGTTATGGAAACATGAAGGAAAATGAGCCACAAAGACCTCACAAGTGATTCATTGCTTCCATCAAGGCAATATAATTTTAAATCATGCTTTCATTTGTCTTTTCCCTGACAGGAGGCATTGTTGATAAGGACCTTCGTCACTACCTCAATTTACGGTTCCAGAAAGGCTCGGTGGACCATGAGCTCCAGCAGATCATAAGAGACAATCTCTACCTCCGCACAGTGCCATGTAAGTAGGGTGGAGATGAACAAATCTGTCTTCTTAGTGGCAACAGGCTATCTGAATTAATGCTGCTGAGGCCATTTGCAAGGTGTGAAGAGGTGGTTCTGTAGCAGTCTTCCTGTAAATAGATTTGTGGCTTGGTTCATGTCTTCTGCATTTTTGCTGAGAAATTCGACTATGTATTGCCGAATTAATTTCTGAAGAAGTGTTTCAAGGTTGTAGTTCCCATAAACACTGGCTCTAGAATAATAATAATCTTATTTCTTCTGCAGTTCTAGAAAGCAAAACTTTGAAGAACAAAAAAAGCAGTTTTCTATGCTGCTTAAATTGATGTCCAACAGAGGGAGTTTGATCTGCCTCATATTTCACAGTATTGTACATAATATAATACTATAATGGGATTTAGAATGAATAGGGTAAGAGGAAGCATGTAAACTAGGAGATTTTGTTTGTGTGTAACAGGCATTGAAATGAAAGTAAATACTGTCTTGCATACATGTTTGTCTGTTGCTGCATGTCAATGGTATCTATATCCAAAATATTCTGAAACCTCGAGAATCCTTTTTTTCTGTTGACAGTATTCACCTATTTTGACAGTAGACATGGAATCAAGCAGAATCACGTAAACCATGTCTGACTGTCAGGGCCATGGCTTTCAGAACAGATCTACTTGTTTGACAGGCAGTATATCATTTAAAATGGACTGAAGTTCCGTTGCTCTTCCCTCATAAAATAATTGCTTAGTAGACATAAAATGGGTCTTCTAGTTTTGGCAAAAAAAAAAAAAAAAGGGTGCACTTTTGAACTTAAAGGCTTGACAGAGGAATGATAGGCAGAGGAAGGTATACTGAGTAAGTGTCTGTGCTATTTATATGGTAATGAATGGATGCTCTTTGAAAGCTGAGTTGTTGTGAATGCTACTTTAGGTTTTTTCTTTCATAACGTTAAAGAACGCAGCTTTGAAAAGATCCACCTAAAAAAAGATGTTCCAGTGTTTCCCGGTTTTTTTTTTTGAAAGCTGATGATAAAAAAATATAAATTCTTAATTTCAGGAGTTCCATTTACAACTGATTAGAAAGGAAGGTGGAGAAGAACATTTAAAAATTATTATCTGTATGCAGAAAATCAAAAACATTATATTTATGTGAGATTTATTATGAGTTAGGTTTGTCTGAAAATGCTGAGAAACATCACAGCTGAAGTGGAAATGCAGGTACAAATAAGTTTTGAGATTAAATCCCACTTCTAAGAATGTCTGGAAGGGTCATTAGCATAAGAGTATACTTATTATAACCCCAGTAATGCCCATTAGTGCCAGAGATCCAGGATAAAAAAGAAGCAAAATCCAACAGTATTGCAACTACTGCACACATGTAACAGATATTGTTGGCAATATGGGCACGAGCAGGAGTTTTGGGCGTTTTTTTTAAATCAAGGCAATGATAAAATGTTCTGATTTGTCAAGTAAAACACAGTACTCACAGAAGCAAATTTGTCATGTAAAAAATATCACTGCAACTATGAAGACTACAGTTTGAAACCTATAAACAATATAATTAATTTTAAAAAGTTAATAATAATTGTCTACTGTGCCTAATCCATCTTCTATTAATTTTATGTGGTTAAATTCTTAGCTCATCATTTTGTTATGTTATGGCCATATTTAACTAAGTAAAAACTACATTTTGAAGTATAGTGTTGCAGATGACAACTGCTGAATTTCTAGGTAAGCTGGCATGTTCTTGGAGAGTTAAGTCTATGAACTTGGAGAGTTCATAGTCTGCTTCTTGGGTAGCAATCAGAAGTAAAGAACTTGTGGGGGTATGGGAGACTTTGCTCTCCTGGTGATAGGTGTTGTCATAGTTTATATTCCTTCAAATACATTTTATATTAGTCACAATAATGAGTAAATTCTGAAAGAAACCCCTATTACATATCCAGATTTTCTTTCCATGTTGAGGAGAGTTGCAGAAGTCAAGTGACCAGTATCTATATATTGGTTGAGGGTATCCCTAAGAAAGAAGCTCTCTTTGCATAACTCTGCTGCTCTGAGTAAGGATATGAGATATATTTGACTAATCTATGTTTGCACAAATATGAAGTCTTTCAAATATTTTTTTGAAAAATAGTTTTTTCCTTTTCTAAGAAGTATATAGCCAAGAACATTCAAAGGGGAATGTGTGAAACAGACTTGCCAGTGGTTTCATATATTTATCTTACAAGGTTGTTCAGTGTAGAAAGTGTCTTACAAGAGAGATTGTCAGTTAAAGATCTGCCTGTTTGGCATCATACAGAACTGTTGTTAGTATAAAATAACCTGTGCTTAGCACACCAAACTACCAAGAAATGTCTGCATCACTGGAACTAACAGCACCTAACTTTAATGACCACTTTATTCTTCAAGACAGTGTTAGCTATTGCTTCAACTTTGATGGTTCAGAATAGAGCAGTGCAGAGCTCTAGGAAAATGTTTTTGTTGTGTATCTAATGAAGCACACCTCCAAGGTGTATTAAAGTGGAATCATTGGCAAACATATTCAGCCTTTCTGGTATCTCAAGGCAAATTAGATCAAAACAGGTAATTATGTGAATTGAGGGTCCCACTGTGCTACACTGCAGCACAGCCACATGTACCAAAAGATGAGGAGGAGGTAACTGCTTCAAATAACTGACAGCCTAAATAGAAGAGGCAAAGATCAATTGACAAATAAACACAGGGAGAGTGCCTGAGTTGTCCTGCCTGAGGTAGAGTGGTGGTCAAACTGGTGCCTGTGGACCTTGCTTTCTTTTCCACTACTACATTCAGTGTTCCTAATAACCCACTGGAAATGCACACAGTACAATGACCTGTTTCTCTGAAGATGCTGGGAATGTCTGGTTAAATGAGTTTGTCTTATGCATCTTTCCATGTGCTGTCCTGGGAGTTTTTGTCTGTTTCAGAGCAGGGTGGTAAAAGCTGCAATCAGCGTTGTGCTACCTCTCCATCAGTGGGTACAGAGCATCTTTAGGCTACATTGCCATCAGGAGGAAGCAGTGGATGAAAAGGAAACAAGGCAAAAAACAATTTTTAGGATTTATTGATCAAAGTAAATTATGATTTCATTTTAGTTAAGGTCTAGGGTAAACAGATGTCCAAACTATGTCTACAACTCACAATGCTGATGAAAAATACGGTACTGGTTGTTAGTCATGAGAGGGAAAAAGAACATTATACCTTCTTTTCTCAGAAATTTCTCAGTTCTACATATTGGGAGCATTGACTATTGTCTATTCTGTGACTAAATACTCACCTTAAAATAACAGGTATTCAAAGAAAATAAATACTGTGCAGGATGAAGGGGGGAAGGAATGTGTCTGATGTAGTATAATGCAGTATGAAATGATCATAGATTTAACAAAATGAAGAGCAGTAGTTATGTACCACTTCTGATATTAGAGCTTGAATGTTCCATAAAGATTCTATGAAGACATTAAGCTGTTTTTATTGGTTGTACTGTTACAACAGTATCTGTTTCTCAGAGATCTTTGCACCCAAATCACATCTGTAAGAAGCTGAGGCTGCTAATTCTATCCTCTCCTCCCATTCTTTCACTGCTTTCTCCTCCCTTAAACATCTCCCATTTTCAAAACCAAATAATCCAAAAGCAGTAAATATTTTTAATAATGCAGTGCCAATATAAATTATTTATCTAACAGGTAACCTAATGCCTTGCCCACTGGAGAGCTGATATATAGCAGTGAAAAAAAGGATAAGAAAAAGTTCTGAAATTTCAAACCCAATTTTTTTAAAGCAGTTTTCCTACAAAAGAATATCACATATGTTCCTTATTCGATGTTAACTGGCTTGTGATTTAGAGAGTTCTGAGTTCTTGAAGAGCTCTTAGAATCCATGGAATAGCCTGTCATTTAATGATTTTGTCTCTGGCAAGCAGCTGAGGTTATTTATTTGTGATATAACATATGTATAATGGCAGATGAGAGTTAAGTTACTATATTGTGCTGGTTGTCCCCAGGAATTGATCCATTTTTATTTAAACTTTGAGGATGCTTTCTAGTGTTGCAAAATGGGTTCTCTAATTCACATGATACCAAAAAGACAAAGGATAGTGGCAGTTTTGCACAAATTTTGATGACAGCACTAATCTTACTGATTGCTTGAGAACTATCAGGAAACTAGAGGGGCAATAGCATGAATCTGATGAAGTACCTTGTCTCAGCAGAACAAGAATAGCAAATAACAGAAGAGGCCACAAATAACTTCTTTCACGAGCATAAGTCATGGTTCCTGACTAGCCTCAAGCAGCTTGAAGTTTGGGTAGAGGCTGTGTCTCCCTATGACAATAGGCTTTTTTAGCCTGAAGGCCTTAGATGTATTATTGACCTTTCTCCTTAAATAACCAAAGTATCTTAGAAATCTTGAGAGTAACAAACATGATGAACAAAACTTGCAGCATTATTGAATGTAAGCATTCCTATGATCTCTAAACCATTTTTTATTTCGTACATGAACTTTCTGAATCACCTTCTTGATGTTAAAAGATTTAGAAATTTATCTTCTAGATAGGTCAGAAATTAGATTTTTTTCTTGAGGTAAGCTGAGATACTTTAAACTGTCTTCTCTCAGCTGTAGAAGATAAACTGTCAGAGATACAGGATAATCTTTACTTGGAGATTTTCATCTGAAGAACAACTGAACAGAGAACATGGAGCACCAACAACTGCTGTTAGAAATTCAGAACAATATTAAGAAAAGAAAAAGAGTTGTGTAAAAGAATCAATATTCTGAATTGGGTGACCAATTAAGCTACTAAATCCATACTTGCATCGTTGAATAAAAAGGTCCAGTATCAATTTTGGCAGGATGTGCTTCTTTTGTTTTTCTCTTCTGGGATTCTCACCTGCAATCACAACAAAAGCAAAGCAGTGTAGTGATGATGGACGTCCTTGGGAATAGATCATCTGGTGCATACTGAGCGTTTATATGAATTGTTAAGCAATTGGCCAAGTTCACTGAATAAACAACTCACATTTATGTCTCTGAAGTGCTCCTGTGGTTCAGTGGTATCCTCAGACCAACCTGGAACCCAGGTCCTTGCTGGTTTGTTTGGATACTGTGCAACCAAATCCTCTCCTTTGAAAAGGTCACGACTACATTACATTAATGAGATTATTATATAACTCATACTGCCTTAGACCTTTTTTCAAGATTGAAGATTTTTTCATACCCCCACATTTAGAGAAGAAGGCACCACTCATATTTTCTGTGCCTTATGTAAAAAAGAAAGAAATTCAAATCTTCTGTGCGTAGTAAACCAGGGTCAGTGGGCTGGTGCCTCTAGTGGCACCATGTTTTTGATTCAAAAGTAGCCTGGCTAAATAAATCCCTTTGAGAAGAAAAAAAATTTGAGAATTAAGATTACAGAGATGGTTTTTAACATCTGAAGAGTGAATAAAGCTTTGGTTTCACCAGTAGGATTGAGATTAATTTATAATTTATTGGTGGAAAACTGTTATGAGGAAACTCCTTTTCTGCAAGTCCTTTTCTTTTTATTTTCCTGTATCCTGAGGATACTGCTGTCCTCGTTTTGTACCCTGACAGTTTGTCAAAACTTTATATTTCTCCTGTATCTCCAGGTTTTGATTCTACCCAATGCATTTTTCTTTTTCCAATGTATTACTGTTATTAACATATCAGCCTCCTGACTAGCTATCAATCTAATATGGATTATTCAAATAATTCTGTCAATTTTATTTCAGCAAGTCTGAATAGAGAAAATTTCACTTTGGAGATGGGAGAAGTATATTTTGGTTAAAAAAATAATTATAATAATGCAGAGGTTCTGTACTGTATTTCTAAAGAAAGCAGGGATCTGGATTTGAACGCAGAACATGTTGTAATTTCAGCTTTAAAATTCTTGTCTTTCAATTTTAGAAGTGTGGCCTCAACCTATATTAAAGTGTCTAGAAAACACTATACCTTCCAGTTAAGAGATTATATATTTTTAGTATTAAATTTCATAATAAATTACATTTGCCATTATTTTATCAATGTATTTCCTTTGTATCTTTGTTGAAAATAATCACTAATACCTGTGATATGTTGCTAAGATATTTTCACATTGTGCACAAAAATAGTGAATCACTTTATATGTAGGAAAGCATGAAATCCACTCTAGGCTGATGAAGGGACAGTCTCTACCTGTGTTCTAGTGGCCTTTAGCTAGTGGCAGCATTCACACACCACTCATTTTAAGTCATCTGTATTTTCTGATTCCCATTTTGGTTTTGACTGATTGTTGAGCTTTCCTTTTCAACTTGGTACTGAATTCTTTAACTCATATTGGAACTGAATTGAGTAGATGCTTGATCAGTTATTTCATTTGGCACTTGTTAATAAAAGAAACACAGAAATGTGTTTTTGTATTTCTTTTTTTTCCCCCCCAAGCTTCAAATCAAAACCACCTACCCCTTGCAAAAATTGAATTATTTTTTTCTGCAGAAGATTCTATGGAGTGCTCCCTGGAAAGCTTGATTGCAGGTGTGTGAGGAATCATGCAGTAGAGTCCTGTACTGCTATGATTCACACATTTCACAGGACACTTCTTTTATTGGCAAATGCACATTGCACTGTACTCGTTCTCAAAGAGCTCTTAGAACCCAGAGAATAGTCTGTCATTTAATGACCTTTAATTCAATGGGAAATGTACACTGGTGGTGGCATTCAAAATGGTGATTTGGCAAGATTTCCTTTCTTATGTAAAAATAGAAGTTACTTTTACAATTTCCTGATTGTAGCAGCATGTATAAAAAACTTCTCTTGTTCCCTTAGAAATGTCCTGCACTGACTTTAGCTAAAATGCTGAGTGATTCTAAGCCTCTGCAGGTTCTGTAAGCTTGTGTAAGGTTGTCAGCACTACCTACATTTGCTGATTGGGCTTGTGTTGCTGGTGTAAATCTATGCAAACCCTCCATAAACCTCTGTGTAGCTTTTCTCTTCTGTACAGTCTCATATAATATAAAGATTTTCCTTCTTTTGCCCTGCTATTGGGAGCAACTGGGAAAAAGAGGATGTCGGAAATGCATCCCTGTACGGTGCTATTATACAGTGATTGACACTCTTGGTTAATAGTTGCAATATCCACAAGTTAACACAACTTGGTGCAAAGCCCCTCAGTGCCTTCATCATGCAGCTTCTCCTGGTTGCCCCAGGCTTTACTCAGTCGCAGTCGATGAGGCTCAACCAGCTGCATGTTTTAATTTTTCATGACTGTATAGACACAATTGGTTTGCAAAAGAAGGAAAAATCATTCCATGTGTATAAATTCAGGTAATCTAGAACATTATGGGCAGACTGACAATCCTCTAGTTATTTTACAGCTTTTTGGAAAGCACTGATCTCATACTAATGGGAATACTTTGCTATATCAGATCTGTGGAGTGGACATTTTATCATTGCTCATTAAATCCATGTTTCTATATGTTGTCAATATCAATACTTAATCATTCTTATTTTCTCATTATTAATATTTTTGTATAATTTAAGAAGTGTAAAGTATAAGATTATGCTTTGTACAATAGCCTCACTGTTTAGTGTTATCTAACTAGAATAACTTAGAGTAATATGGCTTGCAATCGTATTTTTCAGATGAAAATTAAAAAAATTATTGAAATAGAGGCAACAAAGACAATATTTATTTAAAGAAGATGATGCTAATACACTACTGAATTTTGGGAGCTGCTAGAGTAAATTAAAAATAGGTTAAAAGCATTCAAATTCTTCAGTGGCATCTGACTTGGCACATCACATTCACTTAGTGACCAATACTACCAGAATATTGCTGTGAAGAAGCTAGTATTGATGCAGCTAAAACATCATCTTGGTAGTATATACAACTTGCAGTGCCAAGTTGTCTTGTGTCTGAACAGCATGAAATAGGAGGCGTCTGCTTGTGTGTCAAAAACTGCTATAGGTGCCTAAAGCCATCATTCTTTGTCATATTCCAGTTACTTTATATTTCCATAGTAATCCAAAGGACCTCAGGGTTAGAACCACAGAGACATACGCAGGTTTAGGTAGACTTTTGGGGTTTGTCTAGATCTGTGGTCATCAAAATCTGCCTTCTTTTGTCATCTGACTTACAAAGAGGTAAAATTCCAAGTTGCTTAAGTTTTCATCAGTAAAAGTACTTAAGCACCCGTAACATTGGTCTGGGCAGTTGTTCACATAAAATAAATCAAGTTCCTTACAAAGCATTGTAGAATTCATTGCTTTTGTTGGAAAAATTGCTGATAGGGAGAAGAGAAACACCCCACTCGATATTACTAAATCCTGGCCGACTCCCTACTCAGAAAGCTGTATTTTGGTGTCTGACCCTGAGATGAGCTCAGTTGGTCAGAGCGTGGTGCTAATAACACCAGAGTTGTGGGTTTGTTCCCTGTATGGGCCATTCACTTGAACTTGATGATCCTTGTAGATCCCTTCCAACTCAGAATATTCTTTGTTTCTGTGACACTAAACCTTCAATAACTGGTCAGAGAAAGGAAGTTTATGACTTCAGGCTGTATGTTTGACACAGGTTGCAAAAGGTGGCTTTCACTGAAGCTGATGCTTAGGGCATGGAACTCTAGTCCATACAATAAGCAAGGCACTTTCACAAATATACTTAAAGTTTTGTGTCCTCTAGATAAGCTCTTACAGCTGCCTTCTCAAGGATGGGATAAAAGTCAGGATGGTTTCATGTTTTCTGTTTCTCTCTTCTACATCCTGCGAGGAGATGGTGAAAGGTACAGCTGAGTAGTGAGTCATTCTACTGTTTAGGGCTTCATTCAAGGAATATGTGAAATGTAATGTTCTCCATCTATTACCAAAGTCAAAGATTATTCCCCACTCTGTGCATCATGTAGAATGAGGCTAGCTATAATATATATTAGCTAATCTTTAGTTTATCTTTATGTGCTTCAAAAATAATGATAATTTCCTATGGTGCTTCAAAACTTGCCATGAGATCATCAGTCACTTTTATCTATAATGCACATGCATCTGTACTTGTATTATGGATTGGGCACCAACTCACTACTATTTAAATACACAGTTAAAATTGTACTTACTCAGAAACATGGCAGTTGGAGCCAGAAACAATTTAGTAATCTGGATTTTAAATCTGTCAGAGAATAGTTGTCATTCTGGTTTTGTACTTTGTAATGCAACGTCCTGGAAGAGAGTGATGAATTTTGGAGTAAATCCTTCCTTTCATCGTCTTCACAAAAAGAGAGCATCTAATTACTCCTCAATTTGTCATTATCCTCAATTTGCATCTCCCAACTCTGATATGTCTGGTGGGCTTTTGCAAAGATTTTTACTTTTCAAAATCTTCTTAGCAAGATACAGGATTATTTCTGGCCTGGATCATAGCTATTCAATCTGAACTGGAGAAAGCAAGTTGAAAAAAGACCAGCATATCTAAGGGATTCGGTGGTGACCTTGCTTCCCCTAGCTTCCACGTTTTTCAAACAGTATTAGCAGCCCATGTGGCTTTGTGTTCCTAAGAGCTTTTTTGCCTACTCAGTTGAGGAAAGTATCCAAGCTCTAAGTTTTGAAGAATTTCTTTCTGTTAAGAAATTCCTACTTTATTGAAATTCTTTTAAAATTCCGAAAAAGCAGTAAAGTCTAAAAGAAAAGAGAAGGCTTCTGCAAATATTTTGTCTCTCTTTGTCCCTATTTTATTAAATGTGGAAGACTTGAGCAACAATAATAAACATGAGAAAATGTTAGTTCTTGTATAATCCTCCATTAGCATCATAAAAGAGAAATCTGAATAAAGATTAAAGGTTTGTTTTCTAAAAAGAAAAATGTTACAGATTTAAGTTCTCTCTTCTACAAAAGAAGAAAACTTGAAAGAAGATGAACATAAAGGAAAATGGAGAATATAAAGTAGAAGGGTTTGTTACAAAAACAAGTGTCTTTTCTTCTGATGTTTTGTGTCCATCAGGCAGTGGAGAGGCCTGAAATGCAGACACATCATGGGAAAAACTGAAGTGCAGCTTTGTTCTTCAGCTCAGTACAGACCTTGGAATTCACAATGTCATTTTTCAATCAGGATTTTATGCAGTGGGCAGTATGCACACATATCAACATTTCCATAACACTGCAATACTATTTCTTCTTTTGGTAACTTTAGGTCAGGTGAACCTAATTAATACTTAAAAATTTAAAGATTCCAGCTGAAATTCTAGAAATAAGGTTGCAATGTTTTGTACTGAAGGAACAGAGTTGCCTTTCAAGGTCATGGGTAAAGCTCAGAAAAAATACATTAAACATTTACGTGCCACATATATCACTTTCATTTTAAAAAAATAAAACTCCCCTTATAAATTCCTCACAGCTCATTGGTCACTGCAGCCTTTTAATGGTAGTTTTCACTGAGTTTGGAAACATGGAAGGGTTGCTGAGGGCGTGTGTTTAACTGCACTATGGCCAGAGGCCAGATCATGCTCTTGTAGAAAGGCAGGAACCTTCCTGACTTGGGCAAGAGATTCTTGAGGATCACAGCATTGCTGCTATTGTTAAGGACAGGTTATGTCACAGACTGCAGTGCAAAGTGCAATAACTGATCTTTTACTCTGCTTTGGAAATGTCTGTGCTCATAAACAGTTACCAAAAACTAGGCAAAAGCTGAATTTTAAGAGGGCAGTGATGGGTTTGGAGAGACAGTAAGCTCTGAGCAAAAAATGCACCTCCTGTCCTCCCATGGAGTGACACCTTGCAGGTCTCAGAGTATATGGCACAATATTAGACCATGTGGTAGTCATCTGTGAAGCCATTTGGGTGGCGAAGGGAGCACCAAAGGTAACTTCAGAAGATAAATTTATAAAGGATTGTGTGACAAATTGAAAACTTTCTACAGTTTCCTGATTTTTGTTAATATTCAATCTGAAACCAGACGATTGTTTTCGACTGAAGATCACCTCAAATCCAGTTAAAAATATCCATGTAGTTAAAAAGAATTTATTTCATTCCTTGAAGCCTTTTCTGAAGTGATTACTATTTATTTACCCATTTCTGCTCCAACTAATCTTAAAGGAAGGAGGAAAACTACCACCTTATCTGGCTTAAGCAGTAAAAATAAACCATAAGTCACTTGAGGGATAATTTTAACCTACTAGGTAAGACCATAAGCAAAATTACGTAGGAAATGTACAGAGGAACAGTCATAACTTGGAGCACAGTTTTTACTGCTTGAGTGAAATATCATCATAAACTTTCATTGAGTTGAAGTGAGAATTAATTTCATTCTCTATGTCCCTGGTAGAATTTTGTTAAATTACTGCAGGCCTTAACTTTCTGCGTGTTGGAAAATAATGCACCACTTCCCCAGACAATACAGTGAGTTTTATAGCAGCCTAATTTTCTTTCATTATGTGGTTCCATGTAGGACCTATAAAGATGTGATCTGCACAACACTAACAATCCTTCAAAGTTAAAGCTTGAACAGATCAATGTCTTTGGGTCCATTACACTCAAAGCACAAAGCACATCACATTGATGGCCAGAAGGATTAATAAAGGTGTAAGACTACACAGAAATAAGAAAACCATGAGTAATTATGGAAATAGACTCAATCTCATTATTCCAGAAGTCATACACAGGAGGCCCTGAGTGCTCTGGCACTATGTTCGTTCGTTCAGTCCACTTTTATTCTGGTGCAGGATGATGGCACAAGGTTGAAAATGTATTTTCTTCCTGTTAGGTACTCTAACAGAGGTGCTATAAATGTGTTTATAGAAACTGCTTCTAATTTAGTGCTGTATAAGTACAGAAGGAGGAGAGAAAGGGGATCTTTCTAGAGGGAGAGAGAGAGAGAGGAACATTTAAAATGGGTTAGTCTGTATTTTGGTTCAAATCATCACTGTGCAGAGCTGCTCTGTTCCACGTGAATGGTGTACTGTCCCTGTTCAGACAGTATTGTGCAGTACCACAGCATGTGACAGACACAGAAATATGTGGTCAAATGTAATCTGTGTGGTACTGTAGTCTCCTTTCATATCTCAATTCTCCTTTCATATCCCATAGAGAAACCACAAAAAATATGGGAACACAATTTCCTTGGCCAATATGGGCTGTCCAAATCAACAACACCGTCCTAACCATTTCAAAGTGATGGCTGTGTCTGTTGTAGAAAAAACTCATAGAGATGAATAGAAAATAGTGACCCTGTAGACTGGTGGGAAGTGATTGCTTTCCCTCCATTTCCACTTACAAAAACATATGATGTAGTTAAATGTTCCATTAGCTTTCTCTCCACTACTCCATCCATCTCTTAAAACAGCGCACTTCCAACCTTATTTTCCAATGACATGTGCTTCCAAGTTTGAGATGAGAAAACTGATTCTGAATGATATAGCCAATTTTCACTTCAGGAAGCTGAAGAATATTGCAGCATCTTGGCAAATATTATTCTGCAGCTATTGCATCGAAGCAAAATTTAAAATATGTACCTTAGCACACATATAGTTTTCTGGGGGTTTTTTGTTTGGTGGTTTTTGGGTTTTTCTGTGGTGTGGTTTTTTTTTTTCATGTTCTGTGTAGTATAATTTAAAAGATTGGGAGTCAGAATTTTGGTTGTTTTCTCCTCGTCCTTGGTTAGATTCAGGATTCTGGCAGCTGCTTTGTTAAATTGTGGCCATATATTTCTCTTTCTGTGTCACTGAAAATCTTGAGCAGAAGAAAATAGTCACAGCCCTATAGTGTGAGAGAGACTAGCAGTAAAGAGAATTCACCTTCCTGTCGCTCTCCAGCTTCACAAATGAGTTCTGCAATAGCATAGGGAAGAGATGAGTATAGATAACCAGTCTGCTCTACCTTCAGGGGTTCACTCATCAGGGCCAGAAGTACATGAGCATAACGAGAATAACTCACCTGTTCATGCTCTGCAGGGAGCATGAGCACCAATATCAATCTGGTAAGAATTTAGACTTTTTTGCCATCCACAGTGGCAAGGATTTGATTTTCTATATGTCACTGTACCAGTAACACTGCAATAAGACTATTGATTGGATAGAATTCTGCTGTTATGTATTGTTCTGCTATCGTGTATTGTTCGTGCATAACACTTGAACAATGGGTCAGGATCCTGCAAAATATTTCAGATGAGTAATGCCATGAAAGTAGAAGTAATTGTTCTTAGAGCTGTTTGCTGATTTGAGGAAGCAGTCTGTTTTACATGAATGCAAAGAAAAGAAGCTGGTAACTAAATAAACTTCTTAAATTCTTAATTTTCTTTTCATTTTCATCTTTTTTATTTTTTCTCCTATATTGTATTATTCAAGTGAAAATTCAGTGCATGGCAACTAAAGCATGCATTACAATTCTGTTTCTTTTTTAATAGGCTAAATTATCTGTTTATCCCCTGGTGCTTTAATCTGTGTAAATGTTATATTAATTATGATGTATGTTGCTGCCTATTCATACCACCTGTAGTTATTGCATTCATACATGTTGAGCGAATGCAATGCCTACATGGATTGCAGAGGTGAAGGGATCCATACTTGGGTCCAACATGGCATCCTGTAAGATCAAGGTCTAAAGCGTGGGACTCTCAAGGATGCTGGTGGAACAGGGGACTTGGAGCATGTCAAAAGCTGTACCTGACTGATATAACAGCTGAATTAGGACTGCAGGTAGAACTCTTCTCATCCTCTTTTGGAACATATTCTCTACGATGAATTTTAAGTTAGGACTCTTAAGAGTTTCCATTATTCTGAATACACAGCAGCAACCAATTGTCTGCTGATGTCAGTCAGTATAATTGTTGGGAATTTTCAGAAATCAACACTGTTTCAGGTTTTAACCTTTTATGATAACCAGGAAACATCAAGTTCCTTTTCCAAATGATTACCAAATGCAGACAGCTCTCTAGATGTTATGATATAGATAGGCACAAAAAGCTTTGTTCATTGTTGAGCTAAATATGTTCCTGAAATATCAAAATAATTAAATTGGTAGTTTTGTAGTATTTTTCTGTAGAGACTTGTAGATTGCTTTGCTCTCCCAAATTACTAAAGAAATTAGCTAGAAGTTTAATTGTAGGGCTGTGAAAGGTTGCAAATGTGAAAACCAGGAGCTTTATTGTTTTCTTTAAATAATATGTTGTTATTTCCATTTGCATAGTTTAAAAAAAAAAAAGAAACAAACAAAATCCATTCCTCACCCTCAGGTTTAAATTAAGAAAACTGTTTTCATTCATTTTTATGGTTTTGAAATAATTCACTTTCGCAGGCTAATTTTGCAGTGTAGTAAAGATTGTTGTAATTGTTGCCTAGGAAGGGATACCTTTGCCAAGGTCATTTCTGTCACTTCTCCTCATTTATTTCTTTAATCTTTACCTCTGAAAATAAATGTCATATTGTGGCTTAAGCACTGTTATAAGCAATAGCATGCCTGAGTGCAGCTGTAATTGAGGATCTACCTATTCTTCTCTTTACAAAATTGGATGAAGGCTTCACAGTTAAACCCAGGTGCACCAATCACAGTTGAAAAAAATGTCAGGGTGAAAAAGTGCGATTCTGTGTGGTCTCATTTTCATAAACATTATTTTGACTGGGCTATTTCAGCCCGTATGTGCTTCTGTGAATAGAAGCAGAGAAGACCATGAGCTAGCATTGTTCACATAGGCAAGAGGAATTAATTTCCTTGAAAGAAAGAACAGTATATGTTGGAGGGACACAATGTGTGTTTAAGACAAGAGAAGCAAGATCATGTTTTATCTTATCATTCTTCTGAAGAAATCAGAGATAAACCAAGACATTTTAAGGAGCAAATGTCAGTCACAGGATTCAATTACTTCAGTGATGATTTTTGGACTAGAGTGACATTTGTAGAAAAGAAATTCGAGCTGTTCCAGGTATTTTCACACCACCACAAGCAAGGTCAAAAGAAACAGGTGAGAGTGAGCCAGGACAACAGCTTGGCAAAGACCAAACTAAGGACAGAGGCAAGAAAAAGGAGAATGGAAAAACATAGAAAGAGTTGTCGGTGATGGATGATGAGATAGAGAGGAGAGTCAACTATTGAGATCTGATCTCTTTCTGCAGATTCAGAAGCTGTGTAAACAGCCTTTTGGTCAGAGGGAAGGTTGAATTATACCTTTTAGACTAAAAAGGACAATAAGTTGAGAGGTAGAAAATAGGTTGCAGCATGGCTCTTGCCATCAGTAGGGTGTGATAGGTTGAGGAGCACAGAAAAAGAGTGTGAGATGAGCAATCCAGGAAGGATAATCCTGGCTAATGGAGTTTGAGTGGGGCTTGGCTGTAAGTGGCAACAACAAGGAAACGGGTAGAAGGGAACATGGAGACAATCAGAAGGAGGAGGGCAGATACAGGAGAAAGACTTCAAAACAGAAAGAGTGAAGAATCACTGAATCATAAAATCATTAAGGTTGGAAAAGATCTTTAAGATCATCAAGCCCAATCATCAACCCGGCACCACCACCATGTTAACCACTAAATCATGTTTTCAAGTGCTGTATCCACAGGTTTTTGAACACTTCCAGGGATGGTGTACACTTGCACCGGTTTATGCTGATTTTCTGCTTAAGAACTCAGAATTGCAAGTGTGAGAGACAAGGCTGTGGAGTCTTGTAGGCATGAGGTTCTCTAAGGTAAATGAAAGAAAAAGGGTATATTTTTCACAAGACTGATTGAGATGACAAACTTGTGGGGGAAATATTGTGTCACAGGACCATTAAAAATTGTATTATAATAAAAATAAGAAAGGACATGAATTAAAACTACTAAACTAGGACATTTTCTAATTTTTTAGTGCTATGGTTTACAGGTGTAATAATTTTCTTCTGTCATAACTTACAGTGTCGAGGTAGTCATGCAACATTTTTTATTTTTTTTTTCCATCTTAAGGGGGATAAAAAATATTTAGATTTTTATCTTCCTTTGCTCCTGCTTATAGAACTAGCAACACTAAAGAGTACTCTGGAAAAAAAGTTTTCAAGCTCACTTTAATGTAAAGTAACTACAGCTTTCAGTAAATATGAACACTGAAATGATTTCTTAGTAGAAAGCCAAGTATTACTTTAAATATTAGAAGAAAAAATTTAGTTGGCCTTCTCAGGGAGACTGTCTGCCCATAAATTTACACTTATTTTCAAATCTTTAATTAGTTTTATGCAATTATTCGGATGTTATTGAAGGAAAGAAAAAATAATAAAATATGTGTTGGCAGTTGCAGCTACAAGTCTTGAGTGATACAGAAAACAGAAATAAAGATTCTGAAAAAGTAGAAGCTTGCTTAGAGCATATTTGGCCCAGTGTTCATAAAACAGAGATTATGTTGTTTATTTACAGTAGCTGTGTAAAGCTTATGTGAGTCATGAAATAATTAATAACATGTGAGAGAACTAGTTCATGATCTTTGTGCCAAGCAGGCATTTATGTACCAGCTGGGAAAGCAAGTAGCATTTTTTAGAAAAATACAGTGGAGCTATGGTAAAAGAAAAGAACAATAATTAATATTTTCTGCTGTCAATTGATGTGGATTATGCTCTTTTAATCTCAAACATTTCTCCAGGGTTTCTGTTAAACTCAGAAGCACTTGAAATATATTTTGAGTGCTGGGGTAGCCCAGAAAAACATTACAATGGTATGCTAGTTAAAATGAGAGATGTTTTTGTCTAAGTTATAGTGTGAACTGAGCTTTCAAGGAGTTTTCTCCACACAGCAGAACTACACAGTGTTCCTTACCAAAAAATGTCCATGGACTGTCTTACAGTCAGAGGTGCTCAGACATGTCCTGGTTCCATACAGCTCTTGCAAGGAATCAGAAATAACTCCAAAGTCTGCAGGAGGGAAAAGAGTGAGAAATAGGCGATGTCCCATATGAGAGATGAGATGGTTTTAACCAAATTGTTGCAGTAGAGGAGACTACTAATACAGAGAAAACCTCTGTGTTTAGTTTATTTTATCTTTAGAGACTTAAAACTTTCTAGATTAGCTGAATATTTACAACAAAATCAGTCTTGAATCTTATTTATTAGCTGGCATTCACCTTTGGTTCTATGTGTCTCTATTTTACTTGACTCAATATATTTGCATTTGAGCAAAGTAAGAATGTACATATGAATAGTTTCTTGGCTAATTATTTTTTTTTCAATAAGTATTTTTAATCTCACTTTCACAAGTTGTAGCCAGGAGTTGCCAACATCTTCTTATTAGTGACATGTCAGAAGACCCAAAAGAAGAATATTCTTGAAAAGATATTCTTGTGTTCATTTTAGTCACATAATAACTCTGCTGTACCAAGGGTGTGCAAAATAACATATAGTGAAATGACTTAAGCATGTTTAATTTAATTTACTTTAAACATGAATAAATGATCATGAGTGTGATGGTTTCTGTTATTGACAAGATGCAAGCAACAGTTTACTACAAGATAGTTAAAGCAGGAGCAAGTCGAGATATGCTGTTTTCAAATGCCCAGAATGAAACAAATTTGACCAAGCTTCATGAGATTTTTATGCTAAATCTGGCCATATGTGCTGTAGGAAATTAAGGTTATCCTGTGGTTGGAAGTGAAAATTGTTTAGGGTTAAAAAAGTATCTACTTCATTTTAGATGTCTCTTGTTTCCTGTGTGACCTTAATAAAGTCACTAAACTTTTGCTGCAAAATCATTTTATTCATATACAAACAAAGAGAAATAACAGCCTTTGAAATTTTCTTGTGAAGGCAGATTAATGAAGATTCATAAAATTATTTCATATCACCAAGTACAGTGTGAAATGGAACATGCCATCAAGTTAAATATATTTAGTTAGTATTGTCAAAATCAGTCTAAAAAATTACTCAGATCAGAAAAAAAAACATTCCCAGGTAGATTTCAAATAATGACATATTACTACAGTCAGTCATTTCAGGTTTTGTTTCCACCTTCTCTCTGTAAAAATTCCTCACTACATGTTTTAGTATAAGTCACAATACGTATGCTGCGGAACCCTTGAGCAGGGGATTTTTGTTAAACCCTAAATTTCTAAGATTTCATAACATTGTGGGAGGACTGGGATTTATTTTTTTTTTAATCTAAACCCATGATTTTTATTTTCATGGTTATGTTTAATAAACATATGATTTCATATCTTTCAGGAGGGAGAACATTTATTGAGAAAAATGCTAAAACATTCCTTATAGGAGTTATCTCCTCAACTTCAAGGTACCCTTATGCCATGGAGACAGTCTTGGGGGAGAAGGTATTTTAGCCTCTATGACTTAGTTATTTAGATTATTTTTCATGTAAAGATGGTGAAAAAAAGATAAAAATAAAACTAAATCAACCTTTCTAGACTCATTATCCAAATATGGGACTTTAAATACAGATCTAGATCCATTAATAATCTGTCGGTCAATATTAGTTTTAGCTAGTAGAAGTTCAGTTAAATGGAATTTCTGCAGTACATTTGACTGAGGTCCAGTTCTTACCTGTTACTCAGTTCTGAGTTGAAGATTTGCAATTACATTTGCTGATTGTAAGCTTGTTATAGGTCTCAGAGGATTTCTTCTGCAGCTCAGACCATCTCTGATTATTATTATTTAATTTCTTATCATTTTAAATATGTAAACAGAGGTTGACAGAAATGTTAGAAGTGTTATGGCCTATTGTGTTCATTGCCCTGAAAACTGTTTTGTGAAGTATCTTGTTATTGTCACTTTCACATTCAAGCACAACTTATATTGACAAAAAACATTCTTGTTTCTTTTTGATAGTTTGTATTGGAAAATAATGCTTATTCTGTAGATAAAAACATCTCTAGTTGAGCTATGACACAAAAAGCATTGTAGCTAACACAGTTAGTGACTTAGATGTCAAGGTCTTCAACTACACATTTACACCATAGACATTTTTCTAGGAGAAAGTAACAGCTAAGAAAAATGTGAAGTATCATTTCAATGGTATACCACATATATGTGTGAATTAAGCTCCAAACATCCATTTTCAGATAATGTCTCATAGCTTTCAATTCAGTAAACACTGTATAAATAGTGTTTTGATCAATGGGGTAAGAAAAATGCCATTCACTTCCACAAAGCAAGTTTGCCTTTCATTTTTTTCCAGTTTCATTTTCTCCTTTTATAGTAGAAGATAAGAGTGTGTGACTCAACTGAACACAAAGAAAGCAAAAACAGTTTGAAGCAAACGAACAAAAAAGCAAAATCAGGCTGAAGGACACTTTTACAAATAAGCATGAAAGCAAGTACACGCATGTTGACACATTAAAGTGTATACTTTTATTATATAGGTTTTATTCAAAGATGATGTTCTTTCTGGAAGAAGTAAGGAGCTATATTAAGTCAGTTAACCTGGGAAATTTCATAGCCAGGGGATTGGAGCTTTTGCAAGATGAATACATAAAGCCATCCAGAATTTTCTTCCAGGCAAAGGCAAAAGAAAATCAGAGAAAGATTTAATGTTTAAATACCCTAAAAAATATTAGGAGTAAGTGAAGAATCTACAAGGAACAGGAAAGACATTTATCAGATAAGATAGTGTACTCTGTTCTAGTGGTTGGAAAGTAAGACTGAGAAAAAATGAAGGTGAACTAGACCTTCTGGAGAACAAAACAAAAAAGTAAATCATTTTATCACCTAAATAGAAATGAAATAAGGAAAGAAGAAAGGCAGTTCATTAGGAGGGGGTGATTAGGATTAGGTATACTCCAAACAAAAAAGGTCAGTAAGGATCATTTAGAACCTAGATATGGGGGGAAAAGAGCTACTGAGAAAGTGTGTAAATATTAATATAGAGCTCATTTTAGGAGAAAAACACCTTTCAGGAATTTTTTTTTATTTTCTCAACTCTGTAAAAAGCAAAACTTTAATTTTGAGATGTTGAAAAAGCAAAGTCAGAGAGATGAATGGAAAATTGGGCAAAATACAGCAAGACTTTCATAAAGGGTTAAAAAGGTCAAACCAATCTGATAGTTCTTTGATGGAATTATTGATTTTATCAGCTGAGAAAGTGCACCATACAACTAATCAGTCAGTAATTCATTGTGATGTTTGGTATGGAGAGATGAGGAGTAAAGTTTCTATGTAGTTGATTGATATGTAAGAGGAGTTTTAGTCACCCTCTATAGAAAGATTCAGGAATGAATACCAGAGTAATAAAGAGAAATATTTAAGGTAAAAGAGGTTAAAGAAATGGTTAAAAACTGAATATGAATTCATGAAACCTGTAAATTAATGGCACTTTTGAAAATCTGATGTGTTTTGGTTTTAAGGGAGCAAATTGAAACTAATTTTAAATATATGAATGAGGCTACCTTGTATTTTCACTATGATTGTAAGCTGGACTTGTTGACAGAAGGCATATCTTTCTAGCTGTTGTCTCCTATCCTGTACATGATACAGCCATTCATCTTCAATTATGTGTTTGTGTGCCATTGTCCCAGGGATGGGGCCAATCCCAGGACTGGGATTCTTCCTGATATGAGTTTGTGTTTTAGTCCAGATGAGCAAAATTTGTCAGTATATGCTTCAGTCCCACTGAAGTCGTGAGTTATTGAATTTAATTACTAAAACATATATCTCTGTATAAAGAAATACTTGAAGAAAGAAACTATGGTATTATTTTGTTTAAACCTGGATATAGATAATTGCATTGATGTTTTAACACTATAAAGATAGAACTTTGTCTAAGGAACAGTGGAAGATTTCTCAGCCCTTCTTAAAAAAAGCTTTTCCTCAAATCTAATTCACAGTTTAGTGATTGTCATCAGTTTGTGCCAAGCAACAAAATAGTGATGATGTTGCTCCATGATATATAGCCATTATTATCAGAAATGTGTCTCCTTGAGCTAGGTGTTTATATGCTGATATGTGCAGAGAATTATGGTCCATTATTCTCAGTGTAGTCACTTCTGTAATTCTCTCTGTGTGTGTGTGAGAGAGAGAGAGGGGGAAACAGAGGAAACAATAGACAGATGTATCTACTTTTATATCTTGGAAGTTTCTGTTAAAAATAGGGACCTCTTCAGATTAGGATAATCAGCAGGATACTCATTAGTGAGAAATAAAAGGTTTTCACTGAAGCTAGAGGACTGCTAGAAAAAAGAAAGATGATAATGAGCGTCTTGCAGGTGAGACAGCTTCTTAAAGTTAAAAATACTATAATGGCAGTTAATTTATTTCTTTCACTCTGTTTTTAAATTCATTTCAGAACATGGTGACTTTTTTATTTTGCAGTCTATTAATTGTTATTATTTCATTGCTGTGTAAAGGATCTCCATGTTCAAAGTGCCATGCAAGCACTTATTTAAAAACAGTTATTGTTTTAAAAGTATCATAAGTAAAAATCTAGTAGATGGACTATAAGGCATGTTGAAGAATGAGGGAGTATTCACAACACAAGCACCTTTTCTCTCCCACATGGACTGTTTCTAGTGCAGAAGGGGCTTCGGAAAAGAAGATAAAAATTTGTCAATCCAAAACTGACAGGTAGTTTGTATAGCACTAGTTTTATAGCAAGACAAAAAAAAAAAAGAGTGGTATGTTAAACCTTTCCTGCTATTAGAGGAATTATGCTTATCCTATTCCCCTCCCACTCCCTTGTGTGTGTGTGTGTGTCTAAATAAGCTCAGAACATAACTGTAGAAGTTAATTGTTAATGAAATAACTTTTTATGATGAGATCTAGGAAGCAGATAAAACACAGTACTTCTACTATTTAATGTCATCTCACCAGTACAGAAGTGCAGATGGTCACTCACCCAATGCAATGAGTAACCTGGAGGAAAGAGGCATTTTGCAAAACAGTAGTAGCTTCAAACTCATATTCTGTGTAGAGCAAATCGTGTGGTAAAAGGAATGTGACTGCAGCTATTGAATACATGGCATAAATATGTTCACACCTCCAAAAGGTTGTTTGCACAAAGATTGTCATTGTCAAGAAAAAAGAGAAAAATGTATCAATAATACAGGATATGAGTTCCTGGATAGTTATAATAGCATGAAGCTTTTGATCTTTTGAATAGAAACCTTTTTACCCAGAACTCAAGAGCAATAAAGAATATTTAATTGACAATATTGAGTTAGATGTTTACTCCTAGAGTTTCACATTCTCAAAACAGAATTTAAAGTAATGATTCTCTTTAGGAGTTACTGATGCATGGGATGACATAGTATTTTAAGGCCATTTAAGTCATTGAGCAGCAATCATCCATGGGGTGTACATCACCCAACATAATTACATTCTTTGGCTATATGGAATGATCAGTAATAAAACTTGTTCATTTCAATCTCTATAACTCTGTTTCTGGTTATTGAAAATTAAAAGTCTTGGGGTTTATATTTATTTTAAAAAACAGTTTCTGTACTTGTTACAGTTTTGACCATATTTGTGTGCCATCAAAATCATGATGTCAGTACTTGTGAGAAGACTACATTGGCATGAAGTGGTTGCTAACCCTTTCTCAAAGTGCAAAAAAACCAGACACATCAAGAAAGAGCCTTGACTGCAGAATCTATTCACAGGAAATTTTATGTTCTCTCTTATGAGAGAGTGGCAGCATTGCCTGTGAATTCCAGCTGTGCCCATTAAACCATTCTGCTATTTTGTAGCTTCATAGAGTTTTACTAAGAAAATGAGTCTAGAAAGTCAGCAGTGTTGCACCTATTTATGCTTTTATTCTCATTTTATCTTTTGTATTGATTGACTTTTTAGGTGTTTGTCTGACTTAAGATTTTGAGAATTGCTTAACTGTTGCATAGCAGTCTCAAAATTAATGTCTTGATTTACGAAAGTCTTTCAAAGGAAAATATTCAAAAATTCTGAAAAACCTATCCAGGGGGTCTTTTAATGGTCTTTAAGCTAAGTGTATCTTTCATATACATTCAGAAAGATACTCAAGGAGTTAGGCAGGAATTTCCAGACTGGCTGGCTCTGTAATCAGCCACCAATGGCAGTGACAGCTGCTATCATTGCAGATCTATGTTTATGAGAAGGGTAATTTCCCTTCTCACTTTCTAAACTGCAACCTACATATTAGTATCTTCTCATTTTCCTTATGTTCTTCTCACTGTACCTCACAGATCCTTCCTCATTCCTGAAGGAGACCCAAATCATCCCTTCATTGCTTTAAGGAGCATCCAGTCTAAGCTATAGTATAATCAACTCCATATAAACAGAGCTAAAAGCTGTTGTATTTTCCACCTGGTATAAGCATTCCACATTGATCTGTTTGCTACACCTCACTAGAGGAATTTAGTCTTTTTAGGTAATAAAAATTTTGTTCCAAATCACACAACTAAGATGTTGCAAACATCTAATGAGTAGATTTCCTTACGAGAATTTATGTAAATGTTAATATATGTGGAATTTATTTATTATCAGCTACAAAAATTGGCATGAATACCATGTTCACAACCTGCCTTCCTATTGTCATTAGCTTTAAATATCAGAAGCTACTAGGACTTTTCTTTCTTTATGTTTTGCCTACTACTATCATAATCCTTTCCGTCAAAACATCATTTTGGGAATCCGATCCTATTAGTGAATGCAGCTTCCTTGAGTACCAAAATATTTCTTGGTCACATCCCATTAAGTTGTGATGGGAACACCAGCATTGTACTGGACTCACTTTTAGCCAACAAGGCTGCACCACTGTAGAGTTGTGGTTTTGCTTTGGTTTATTTCTGAGTGTATTCCAAACCATACATTTGCTCTATTCTGACATCTACCTTGGGAAAAAATGCTCATTTCTTTTCACCATTTATACACATAGGCTAAATTAGCATCTTAAACACAAATGTCTAGGTACATAAAGTTGGAGGGGATAAGTTCTCCCCCGAGTCAATATTGTGTCAATTCACCTCTTGCATTCACAATACTAATTTCACTTTTCTGTCATAAATTTGCATATTCTCCTTCAGAAGGTATTTTAAATTCTTTGGCTGTCAAAAGGCCTTTTGACAAGGATAGTTTTTTCGAAAGTATAGAATCTTTTATACGCCAAATTATCAAGGAAATTTAATTCACTTTGAAGTATATATGAAGGAACCTGCATTACAATTGATTCTTCTCCAGGACTTTTTTCTCTAAGGTGAGCTTAGACAGGCAAAAGAAACCCTGCAGCTACAGGGTCCCAGCAGTACCTTACTTGTAATGATTTTTGCATTCAACATTTTACATGAAACCTTTTGTATATACTATGTGAATGATCTTCAGCTCGTTCTAAGTTAATTCCAAAGGGGGCTGAGGGAAAGCTCTGGAAAATGAACAGAGCTCATTTTTAAAAAATGAGCAAATACTGAACGGAATTCAGCACTACCAAATGCAGATGAGAGCAGAAGGAGCTATTTTGTGGCTAATTCGTCAGCAGGTGAACAACTCACCACCACTTCCCTGCCCCAAATGAGGTGTAAAAAGAGGAAAACGCTATCATCACTAGTGCTGTTTTCCATTGACTCTTGTTCAATGGAAAGTGAAACTCTGCCTGCAGTAGGAACTAATTGAGTTTGTCTGCTCTCACACACATCTGCTCAAACTCCAGGGAGTGTACTTAACCCCTTAACTTATTTTACACTTTTTCATAGCTCCAAAAATATGATAAAGTTTCAAAACTCTAAAACCCATGGCAGACTTTCCTTTAACTCTGGCTTTTCTGGGATATGCTCTTTGCAGACATCCATTTTGGATGTCAGAAAACAGTCTGTAGCTGAAAAGACATTGACAAAATCTATTTGTCATATGCAAGTAAAAAGCAATTATCATCCTTTTATCATGAGATAGAAATGAACAGGTGGAAAAGTTGAGTTTAAGTATCTTATTGTATGCTAATGAAAGCCTGAGATTGCAAATATTTCTGTTACAAGTCTGAGACATTTTTAGTTTCCTAGAGAAGAGGTCAAGGATCTATCAAGCTACTTCTGTACAACTGATTCTCTTTTGTGTTCATACAGTACTCATAACAGGACATGGACATTTATTACTACTTCCGAAGTGCCACTGTATACAGCTGATTATAAGATAACACAGCCAAAAGTATAATGAATATAATCCTAATTTAGTTCATTCAGAATGTGCATTCTCTGATGTACTGCTGCCATTTTATTTGAGTCAAATGAAAGGGGAATGCTTGATATAATTTAAGTAATCTAAAGTCACGTATAGCTGGTTTTTTTTGTTTGCCAGCCTGAATAATAATATGCTTTCTTTGACATGTCATAATAATGCTGTGGTAAAACATATACATTATAATTACATGAGTTAGTAACCAAGGAAACTAAATTGGTGTTGTACCAGTGTCCTCCAGAACATGTATAATTAAGGGCCTGTCAGGTTTTCTGAGAAAGATCTCTGCTGTCTCAGGACTCAACAACATCCTTGTAAAATTGTGATATGCAGACAGAAATGTAAGAGGTGAGAGAGCAGGTACTGCATCAGCTGTAACGCACTTGTTTTTGTCTGAAAAGGTGCTCATCAGCACACTGTATACACAGGTTTTATATTTGTCAGTGGCTTTTTTGATGTCTTCCTGGTTGCTCATTGAAAGCAAATGCCTCAGAAATAAAGCCTTCCATTAAAATTGAAACCAACTCTTGCATGGAAATCTGTAGCTGTTGAAAACATTGGGCAACTTCCAGATGCCCAGTGTAGGCTTAGAATTGTAGGCTTAGAATTATTTTAGATGTTCTCTACATTAAGACCTTCATTCATTTTGCTTAACCTGAGGTGAAAACCCAGTCTAGTTTCACATGTACCCAATTTGAATCTCAGTCATATGGCGACCTTACATCAAGACATAAGGCAAAAGTATCTCAGGTAAAGATAAGTTGTATGTGTCTTTGAAGACCCTCAGAGGAAGATCATATCCACTTGGATACCTGAACCTGAACTAGACCAGGAGACCTTTAAAGGCACTTACCTCTTTCTATTTACTACATAGCTTGTTAAGACACTTGGGAAAACTGCTTCTATAAGTGCTTAAAATCTAGGCAGAGTTGAGATGGCTGAAATGGGCAGATTGGATCCCATACGTGCATCCTGCCACTGGAAAACTTGGTCAGTTCATGTAGTTCAAACCAAGTCAGGATCAAAGCAGTTTTACTAATTTATTAGCAGGATGTGATTTTCTGGCAAACTGTACAGGATCAACCAGTGAGCACCCTCACAAGGCCCCAGGCACAACCCAGTGCTGGTCCCCAAGCATTGCATCCCACACTGGCACTTCTCTAGTAGGGTGCAGATTCTCCACTGCTTCTCTTGAGGAGGCAGTCCCTGATGCTGGGGGGGCAGCTGCTGGCAATGACAAACCTGCTTTTGGCTACTGCTGTCCCCACTCCCAGGTGTCTCACCAGTGTTAAAAATTTCCAGTTTTCCTTTATACTTTTTAAAGCTGATGCCTTTTTTGTTTTGGAAGTCTCTGTAACTCACTGTTCCTGTTTAATCCAGCTAATGGTCATCTTCCTCCTTAAGCTAATTTTTGGAAAACACCTGCTTAGATACTCTTAACAGCCCTGGTTACCCAGTCCATTTTGCTAAGGGTTGTCCATGAAAACCCTCCACAGATATCCCCTTGTTCTCCTATATTAGCTGGGGACAGTTGCTATGTGGGGAATGGGTCAGATCCTAGGTGGTCTGAACAAATTTGGAAACCGAGTCTTGGTGAACAAGAGAGTCTCTGAATTTCAGCATTTGGACTCTAATTTTGAAGAGGACCAGAGCTGATTTTGATATAGTTTTCCAACCCTGTGGTTTTGGTATATATGGTTCACCTTTTTGATTTTGGATGCAAGCCAGAAATGTACATATAATTTCCACATTTTTCATAGGAAGTCTTCAAAATTGTGTGTGTAGCAGTGAATGCTGCTATTTGTATCCATGCCGTTCTAAAGTATTATTGTCTTAGCATTATGGATTCTTGCAGTCTGATTTTTTTTTGTCATGTACAACAAGAGCTATATAATTGACAGCACAGCTAAAATGGTGACTTAACGCTTCCTTGAAAGCAAGCAGTTGAAGCTTGACAGCTTCATAGTATTTCTGATAATTTTAAAAGCACATATACTGAAACTCAGAATTAGTTTACTGTGAGCCACAAATAAAATATTGATGAAATATACTCATAATAAAAAATCTTATAATATCACTTTTCCCTGACTGTAAAACATGGTCATTTCCCATTAATCTTTATCACTGAGTGAGTTTGGGTAGTATGCAAAACTCTTCTTGCACTAAGGAGTAAATTATTTGACATTGCATCTGTTTATCAAATATACAGGTTCAGAAGATTTCAGAGCACAGGAAAAGAAAATACAGCTTTTCACAGCTGTCTCAAGTTCCTCATATAACAACAAACTATTTTCCTAATATTTCCAATTATCAAAAATGGCATCTGGTATGAAATGAGTCATGCAATTACTGAACATACAATATGCCCAAAGTCATTGGGTCATAGCTCCCTAACTAGTGTGTGTGGAACATCCCTTCCTTTTGTCTGAGTGTGAGACAGGATGCCCACAGAGTTTGTTGTCTGTAAGTTTAAGTGATTTCTTCAAGAATTTTCTGGAGATGTATTGTTGTGGAGACATAGGACAAATATATGTAACATTTGTAATTTGAAATATTAAAAATAAATACAGTGGTCTAATAGCTTCTGTGTTACCAAATGTGGAAATTCTTCATACTTTTCACAGGTAAGATTGTTGTTACAACAGGTAGCAACAGGTGATTGTTGTTACCACACACTATACCATAAAGATGCAGACACTGTAATATTTTTCTGTCTGTACACTCCACAGTTGAATGAAAATAATATGGTACAGGACAAAAATTGTATCATAAAATCATTCTGAAACCTCCTCCAAGCTGTTGTCATGACAAAGGAGTCTATTGAGAATGCTTTTAATTCAACAATGTTTCAGTGGGCCTTAAAAAATGTGAGTTAGAGCCAGCTAGAAAATGTTCCTGAGTAAATTACAACCTGGTATTGTCTTGCCTCTGTGTATTTTAGATCTTGTTTTTCACCATAACCTCAGTATTGTGAGTATGGGACATTTTTCTGCTTTGTGCATTGTCAGAGATAATTGCTGGACAAGTTGCATTGTAATAACAGTGAGGAAGAAATGACTCCATTGTTACCCCCAGTCCACATATAGTGTGTGGAAAATGTCACAACACTGGGAGGCCCATTCTTCAGATCTCTGAACCTGAAAGATGTCAAATTATCCCTGTTTGGAATCTTTTATGGCACAACTGGAGCAATCTCAAATTACTTCTGCTTATGATTTCAATTTAGGACTATTTTCAAAATAATCTCTCTGGAAAAAAACAGCTTTCATTTTTCCCTGTAATTCTCACTGTTTATAAGGAAGAAAATAAAGATATGATTGGTCATTCATCTGTTCAGTGTGGTGGCTGGCATCTCTGCCAGAGAACACAGTTAGAGAACAGATTTATTATATGAGCATTTCAGAATCAGTAATAACACTAATTAGTTTTCTCTTTTCCTGGAGAGAAACCAGAGTAACCCATCTTTTTTGTCTGTGGAAAAAAATAGTTCAAGATCCAGCTTCTGGAAATAGAAATTTGAAATATTCAGACTGGAAAAAAAGTGCTGCTTCCTAACAAAGGGGGCAATTTGCCACTGAAGATTTGCTCTTAGAATAACTGATCAGAGAAAATGAGAACCAATAGCAGCAGAATCACAGAATGGCTGAGGCTGAAAGTGACCTGTGGATATCATCTTGTCCAACTCCTACGCTCAGGCAAGGCCATCCAGAACCAATTTCCCAGGACTCCGTTGAGACTCCACTACCTGGAGTCCTCCAGGTCCTTCCCTGGCAAGTTGCTTTCTGCATGAGTAGCTCTCCAGCATATATTGGTGTGTGGGGTTGTTCCTCTGCACTTCTTGTTGAACTAACCATCCACAGACACTGAAAAGATTAATTTCTTTAAGCACAAGACAATTTTTAATTTTATAATTGGAAAGAATAATTCTTTTTTCCTGCAAACTAAATTATTTGCTGAGGTTGCATTGTACAGGTTTGTCAATACAATTAGATTAATTTTTCTGGCCTAACATTAAGAAGTGCCAAAAATATGAGCTGCCTAACATGAATCAGCAAGAGCAATTTTTATTATTTTAATTAATTTTCACAAAATAAATAAATACTCCTATTATAGCTGAGTAACGTTTTTTTTTAAATTTCAACTTTAATGATGTGCTATTCTGTCCTCTTCAGGAAACTGGAAGGGTTGAAGGCAATACATAGTAGTTCCCATTCTAAAAGCGAAAGGTGATGATTTACACATAGTTTAGAAGTAGTGGGTCCTAGTCTCCTGATTTTTAATATGTAAGAACATGTAATCCATGTAATAAAAACAGAAATGGTCAGAAGTGTTCTAGATGTTAATTACTGATGACTCCATTACTGACCTCGAAAGTAATTGTCAGGAAAATAGTATTCTACTTTCTAATCTGAAGCTTAATTGCATTGGAACAGAGCTCCTAGAAGAGGCAACTGGCAATTATTTGAGTGAGGAACTGGATTTTGACAACAACTGTGGCTTTTCCAGGTCAGAGAAATTTGTGTACTAGATGTGTAAGAAAGATAATCCTGTCACCAGGAAAGTGAAAAGTAAATATGAACCGGATGGGCAGCAGGACAATTTGAAATTGAATGTATATAAAAGCAGTAAAAGCAATGAGAAGATAGGTAAATGCTGAAGAAAAAAAGGCAAACATCAAAATTCAGTTATTCAACTTGGGAGAGAAAGCAACTTGGAGTGTGATTAGGACATCATCTGAGATAACTGCATGTCAAACTGTTCTCCCAGTTGTTGTGATACAACAGTACATCTTTTCTTGGCTTTCTATTAGCATGTCCCCCGACCTTGGAGCAAAGGAGGTGAGTTAAAATGGGTGCACTGGAAGATTATGATGAAGTGAGTATTCCTGCAATGGATGTAGCAATCAACCTGTCTGTGTCACGTAACTTTTGATTACAAAGAGAACCACAGAAACAAATTAAATTGGAAAAGAGCAGTACTAAGCTAAGAGGCTCTTTGTTGTCTAGAAATAAAATTTCTTAGTGTGGCTACCTATGTTGCTGTGCTTATGTGTATAGAAATCCCAAATCAGAAGAACATTTTTCCTGAGTACCTCAGTTGCATCCAAATTGGAGGAAGGATATTGTGGTCCAGGATAACAAAGAGGTTATCTAGTTTGTAAAAAAGCAGCTCTGTCATGCCCTAAGTGACTGAGAACACCAGATTTCTATAATACATCAGAAGAAAAATTAGTATTGACTTAGTCCTAATAAAAATGCAGGCCTTGAAAAATAAATGAGTGTGAGGAATAGTATCCGTAAAATAATTAACTTCTCTTTATGATGAATCACAAGTTGAAACTTCCTTTCTGTCACCTCATTTTTAAAAATAGGTATGTCAAGGAAATGGGGGAAGAATTAAAAATTATGCTAGAAATGAGAACTCAAGTTAGTGTTTAGTTAATCACAGTCATAGAAATGTCACAAGTGAGCAAGTTCCTAAATGGTCAGAAAGGCAAGGACAGAAACAAATCCTTGTGCAAAGAATGACACTGTTTTGAAAGGGGGCTTTCTCATAATTTCAGAGAATTTAAATAAGCTCTAAATAAGCTCAGCTATACTGAGTCATTTATCATTTTGAGTTGCTGTCTTTAGGAAGATGTTGAACAAAATGATAGACAATTTTGAGATGTTAAAGTGTCTTGTTGTCTGACATGTTGACATCACTTTTTGTTCTTGCATTTCTGCGAAGTTATAGCCTACTTGAGCAAAAATATATGGTGATCTCTTCTCTGTGGTGACCAGTGACAAGACCCAAGGGAATGCCCTGAATTTGTGTCAGGGAAGGTTTAGGTTGGGTATTAGAAAAAAGATTTTCACCCAGGGAGTGGATGGGCACTGGAACAGGCTCCCCGGGGCAGTGGTCACAGCACCAAGCCTGACAGAACACAAGAGGCATTTGGTTGACACTCTCAGGCACATGGTTTGACACTTGGGAATGGTCTTGCACAGGGCTTAGGGTTGGACTCAGTGATCCTTGTGGGTCCCTTCCAACTCAGCATATTCTGTGATTCTGTAATTGATTTTGTGATGTGTGATTTCTCATATTTCCACTAGTGGGGCATGGCATTTAATCATGTTTTTAAGTCTTCCTGGTCCTTTTTTCCCTCCTCAACTCACAGGTATCTCCAAGATGTATACTAATTAGTAAAGTGAATCTTCCCCTTCATCAAAAGTAGCATGAAGCTTGATTTAAGGGAAAAGGAGTCAGAGAAACAATGATACCAGGGGAGACAATAATCAGGAGCAGTGGATATGGACATTCTGTAGGTTTATGGGTAGGGCTTCTTTCCAAAAATACACAGACCCACTCTTTGGTTTGCCAACAGTGCTACCTTGAAGGGAGGCTGCAATAGCTGTGTCCTCTCATGTACTCATGCAATTTTAGATGCTTTTTTCCCCACAGAAACACATGGTACCCCTCAGAGAATACCTTGCTTTTTATCTCTTGGTGTGTGCCTCTGACATTTCCAGAGAGCTTTTAACAGCTTGAATTCTGCTTTCAGCTATCTCTGAAAAAGCCCTATTTAGAGGGGCACACATTACTTTTGTGGCAACTGTCTTTTCTCAGTAATTCTTAAATAACCCACTAAGAAAACCTAAAAGCAATGCATGCCAACAGCATTTGTCCCAACATTATTTTCACGAAAACTGTGTTCAAAGCTACTGTTTTCTAGAAATTTCTGGAGTACAGAATTGTAGAATGTAACACTTTTTATATTTTCCCATTTTAAATGTCTCTTAAGGTAAAGTGTATAAACTGTGAAAATGCTCCTTTGATTACTCTGATCAGACTTAGCCAGAGAGATGTGAGATGAAGGGTTAAAGGGAAGAGCAGTGCCTTCCAGATGAGACATCACAGAATACTGATGCCACCACAGAGTTTGCAGGTCTCTTGCTTTTTCTACCCAAATAGTAAAATAAATTATGCAAGCTTTAAGAAAAGAGCAGACCCAATACTACCATAATCACTGTTCATGAAGTAGTGCAGGGGAAAAAAAAAGAAAAAAAAAGTAGTAAAGAGAAAAATAAAACTTATGAGCAATAGGAAAAACACCCAAATTTGTACCAAAAATGCCTTCATTAAAACCGATGGAATAACTACAGAATTTTTTTGAAAGAAAAATTAATGAAAAATCTTAATTCCTACACTGAAGCCTTCAATAATGTCATCTTTATTTGTTTTTAAGCTGAATATGTTTTAATAGGCTCCACTAGAAGATTAAATGAACTGTTCCATTAAAAATGTTCTTTTATTAAATGTTTATTTTGGGGTTAGACTGCAATCTGTTAAAAAGAGCAACTCTTCCAAAACTGTCAGAGTAGATCATGTAGGAATTTGAAAGATGCAGAATATTTACTTAAGAGGAAATGGCCTCAGGAATTATTGCTAATTTTAATTAAGTTTTTTGCATACCCAATTGGTCTGCTATATCTGGACATCCTTAGAACTACTTGTTTTTACAGAACACTTCATGGTTGCTGCAGTACCTTCTGGTAATTCATTCACAAGGATTGCTTGTCATTTGATTTTTACTAATGCAGAAGTGGAAGGAACAATTTATTTTTAGTATGGTTAAGAAAAAGTATTCGGTGAAAAAATAATTGCATGTGATTGCACTGCGTCTTCAGTGAACTTATTACATTCATCATTTTTCCTTTTTGCTCTGTGTATAGTGCATGACATATCCTAAAAAATTCTCAGTGATGTCTACATGTTTTCCTTTTCCTACAGAAGGGAATATGTTGGCCGTTTGAGACGCCAGCTGAGAATATCGAACCACTGAAATTTTACTTCAAAGTGACCTGCATAGGGCAAGCTGCACTCAAAGGCAGTTTGCTAACTGACCCATGAACTTTATGAAAGACATGAACTTGTTTAACATGCCATCTGATAACCACTAATGGTCTATTTGGTGTAGCTAAGGCTTTCTCCTCTTGTCCATCTCTTCTCAGGCATCCAAAATAACTTTACATACTGTCCCATTTTAGAAAATTGCTAAGACCAAAAGATCAGTTTAATACTCCTGTAAAAAAAAAAGACAATTCTTACAAAAAAAACCCCAACTCAACCCAACCCAACCCAACAAACAAACAAACGAACACCTCCCCCAAAAAAATCCCCAACAACCAAAACAGAAAGAACCAAATAAAGCAAAACAAACTAAAACTCTTCCACCCTTCTCCTAAAGCTATATTTCAGTCAGGGTAATGATACTAAAGAACAACAGCCCAAGCTGGGCTGTTTTGATGGATTTTTTTTCTGAGCATATGCATAGTCTGTGCACTAAAAATCCCTAACCTAAGAGCTACAAAACCACAGGTGCAGGGAGATTATGAGAAGTCTCTGGGTAATTACCCGAGGCATTGTTTTTGTGTTTTCCTGTTGTCTTCATTCAGTGGTTATAATTAGACTGCTTATTTTACAAAAAGCTTTTTAATGAGGTTCCCATTCCAGTTTACCTGGCAGGTACCCAGTTTATCCCAACAAATTACTAATTACCTCCAGTGAGTTGAAGGGAAATGACTTGCCAAAACTACCACCACTCTTTGACCAGGGAATCATTCTAACTCAATGAAGATAAATATCAAGTTTCTTAAAAGAGCCTTAGAAGTCAGTAGTTTACAAATGATTCCTCCTGCTGGTGAGGAGCACTTCCTGGAAGGCAGGAGCTTGCTAGACACCTGGTAGTTCCTCACAGGTTGATTGTAAGGAGTTTATTGCCATGGCAATCACCAATTCTTTTTCTCAAGTAAGATGCTGTTTTGTTATAGTCTGGTACCAGCCCATAAAGGTTACTTAAGAGAACAAAGTGGGGAACAAAGTGTACATTTCTTTGTATATATAATGCCTTTGATATAATGCCTTTACTAAGATCTTTTCCCTCTTCCTCAACAGCTTAGGTGGGAAAATTTTGTTTCTTTCAAAGAAATGGCTTTATCTCAGTGTTCAGAACTTGAACTGGATTATTTTTATTTGGAAAGAATGTCTGATTGATAAGAGATAGCAATGCACAATGGGAGGCATTTAGATCAGAAGAAAACCAATCAATACGGGATTTTTTGGGGTAGAAAGTGTGATTCCACAGGGATCTGCCTGAAAGGACTTTGAAAAAACTATCTCCACCTGACTGAATAACTGGACCTGCAAATGCCAGTCTTCCACAGGAGGTTTTACTTTGGGCAAAACAGCTGTGGATTTGGCAACTCAGACATGCGTTACTCTACGTGAATCAAAATACTCAGAGATGTCAGTTCATGAAGCTGACATTCATACCAGCATTCCACCTCAGGAAAATTAAAAATCCTGTAGTAATAACAAGGTATTAAAAATGCCCTTCCACAGAAGGGTTTTGGTTGAGTCTCAGCCATCCTGAACCCTGCAGCACAGTTGTCATGGGCACTTACTTGTGATCAAACAGCTCCATGAACTAGAGTTTGGCTGTTGATGATCAGAAAGTGCCTTTGTGGATAGAGCAGCCTTTGCAGCAACCTCTCTGCTCTCCAGAAAACGAGGCACAGCATGGTGTCTCTACAGGGGGGTATTTTCATTTGGAGAAACAGCAGTTTCAGTAATGAACATTTTTTGTCCTGATGCAAAGCTAAGTGACATTGATAGTGACCTGATAACACTGAAATACAACTTGCCCTTTAGAGCAGAAGGAAATGAAGAAAAAATACAAAGGGAAGGTGGATCTATACACAGGAATTTTTTTTCTATCTGTCCCATGGATAAGAGATTGTTTAAAAATATGCTAATATATATACTGCTTGCACAATGCAGTGGAGGGTGTATGTCTTTATTGGCTCCTTAACCACTTTAGATATACTTTACAGTTTCATCAGAGAGTTGAAGTGTCTGGAAGCAAGTAGTTTAAAGAAGCAACTCTCTCCCCACTTCTGATCCAACTCTTTCCCCACTGCTACCCTATCTAACACATGCTGTAATCCCAGAATAATTTCAATTGGAATGATATTCAAAAATCATTAAAAATTAATAGTCCACAGATCTTCTTTTTACTTAAAGCACTTGTTAGATATTTTCCTTGAGGATGTAAGCTGATCCATCTTACTATGGTATTAAGAAATCATGAAACCAGTTAGGACATTAATACAAACAAGGTGTGAAAGTATGTTAAAGCTAGGAAGTAACTTTTCATCCCACCCAAATGAATGTCTATGGGAAGAGCACTTTGGATAATATATTTTGTCTGCTCTTTCAGGTTACACACAGACACAGAGATACACACTCTCATACTCATTCCAGTGTCCTGGACAGCACTACTAGGAAGATGAAGAATATTTCCTTTGAAAAGTAAGAATAGGATTTGGATGGCACTCAGATTTTGTCTGGGCCAGTGGACTAGTGTCAGTTTTGGCATTCCTAAATCTGAGTGGGAACTTAGTCTTGTCAAAATACCACACTGGGGTAAGGCCTAGGCAAGCACACATCTGTCCCCTAACTTTTTTATTTTTGTGTGGACGCCCAAAAACATAACCTAGAAGGGAATTGTTCTTCACCAGGTGGGTTGGGTGAGACACCAGGGCTGACCATGGTGTGTATCTGTATTTCTGTATCTGTGTCTAGGCAATCTCTGTGCTGCCCAGGGTGTCCTCTCTTCCATGGGATGTGTTAGATGGCAAGCCTGCCTCCAGTGAGCCCTCGTTTCTGTGAGGGCTTCTTTCATCTTTTTGTTCTAAGTAATGAGGGATTAAAAGTCTTTGAGAGAAAAATAAGGTCAGCTGAAAGAGTCTTTTTTTATTACTGTACTTCTCAACTGTACAAAGCCTTAAATAAAGCATCTGACTTGGCATAAGAGCTCAATGCTGCGAAAATTAATATCTGAGAAATGTATTCATGTTTCCTAAGAAAGTTAAGGGTACAGTTGTACTTTTCTTTCTTTTTAGATCTAGGTCAAAAAATGTCAATACCTATCAAAGAAGTGAAACCTGTTAAAAAAAAAAAAAAAAGAAAGAAAAAGAAAACCACTACAAAGTGTGCAAATACTTCCAAGGACCCATCACTGTCAGTCTTAAAAAGGAAAGAGGTTCTACCATATACAGGGTATGAGCACAAGTGGAAAAGTGGTTTTTTTACACAAAATCCATAGAGAGAAAATGCAGAGTTAAATTTCACTATCCAACAAAAATTTGAATATAATTTAATATTTCATTCCTTTTTCTTTCCTGAGAGGAATCAGTTCAAGTTCTTCATTCCAGACAATGGAATAAAAACAGCTTTTAGCCTAAGGTAATTACTCGTTATCATAATCTTCACAAGAACTTCCTCAGACGGACATGAGTGTACCTGGGGATCTTTAATCAAATTGAATGGATACGTTCCTTTTGCTAATTAAAGCTAGGAAGTTTGGTGTGAAACAAATTAGCAAAACCTGGTTGTTCTATGAAATGTTAATACAGTACTTTACTGGCACATCTTTGTGTAATTGAAATCCAGTATACTATCATAATGGTTCTCTAGAAATGCATATTGAAAAAGAATAGCTTTTTGAGGACTGTGAAGTATTGTATTTAATTTAAGAGGTGGAAACTCATGCTGATACTGCAGAAAGCCTATTTTGAATAAATCTCAAAAATATTCATGTTTCATATACATTAAAAAATTCCATGGAGTTATATTTACTCTTTGTCGTAATATTCAACATAGATTTGCCAGGAGAGAGAGGGATTTCAATGCAGATGTAGTCCCTTCTCCCACAGCCCCAAAAACAATGTATGCACAGATGCCAAATGTTTTATGACTGTCTCCAGTGCAGGTTGGTAGCAAATACAATGAAGGTGAGTATCTGGTTCAACCATTCAATTTCATATTTTTCCACTAATTTTTTCAAGTTTTTTCAAGTACTTAAAGTGTTTAGACTAACATATCTGAACCCATATATGTGAAAACTCAGCTTACATGTGCCTCTTTGCTTTTTCTCTGGTGTTTTTTTTGCCATTATCACATACAACAAACATTAGCTTTAGACAATAGTTTCATTTCAGAAAACTAAGCATCAAGATTAATTAGGCATAAGGCATTATTGTTTTAATGTGAAAATGAGTGCTTCCATAGAGGACTGTGTGAATTTAAATCCACCTGAAAGGATAGGCATATCTGAATAAAATGAATTCAGCAGATAAGATTAACATTGGGTTGTTTAATTTGTGCCATACTAATGTTAAGTTGAATGAAACCCAAACAAAATACATCAATCCTTAAAAAAAACCTAGTTAATGTAGCAGAAGCAGTTGGAGATTGAGCTTGAATCTGTGACTTGTCCTATTGACATTAGTGAAAACATATACAAGTACATATAGAATATTCTTAAATAGTTTTCACAGATAAAGTCTTATGAGGGTTAGTTTGTAAAAAAAATATATGGTCATGTGTAAGTTATACAACCACCATGCAATCAATAAGGACTGAATTTAAGATCTTAAAAATGCAAAACTCTACATAATATCTTCACTAATTATTCTTAAGATCCGGATTCTCACCTGTGACTTAACTAGACAGGAGAGATTCACTCAGTTGCAGGTACCAGCATAATGTGTTACCTTGGCAGCGTTTGAACGTGCAACTCAAATGCAACTGTTGCATCATGTTTCTTTTAAAAGCAAAATCAGTCTGAGGCAAAATCTGTATATGTGCAACTCTAGTGATCTATCCTTTCTTTATTAAGACCTTAGGAAATGCACAGCCTCACTGATGCTCAGCAGCTCTTCCCTTGCTGGTCTGTAATTTGTAAGCAGTTCCTTCTCACCTCCACTCCACCACACAGATGCATTCAAGCTGTGTGAATGTCCTCCTATGGAGGATTTGAGCATGAAAGTACATAAAGTTCTAAAATTAGGCAATATTATTCAAGCTCCTAAAGATAAGGCAGTAGATTTCAACTAGTGTATGAAATAGAAGTTGAGCCGAATTTCAACTTTATTGTCTAATTTCAGTGCTGAACAGTAAGTTAGCAGCAGAATGAGATTAGAAAGGACCTTATGACTGCTTGGCATTTTGCGGTTTTCCAATAGTTAATATTCAAAGCAGGATATTTCTTTTGTCACAGTTTAGTAAATGGGGTTTCCTGTGTGGAAAGGTATGGCAGTGGTTCTCATATGCCTTTGAAAATGATAAGCATCTTTGTATATTTCTGCACTGTCAACATTCAGGTGCCAATTCTAATTCCAACAAGTTTATTCATTCATGCACCATCTTCAGGCATAATGAACTGTGTTGAATCCTGCAAAGCTTGGGAGTGTCATCTGGCTCACTCTTTGAGTTCCGGGTAAAAATTGTCACACAATATGTTCTGAAAGTGTCAAGTTGCTACCAAAGATCAAAGAGATGAGGGGTAGCAGAGGATCTGAAACTTGTAACAGAAAAAGCAAAGTACCATGGCCAAGCAATTACTCTTTGTATAAAATGCATCTGGTCTAGGCCTAGTTAGACTTGCAGATTTCTTTAAGGAAATCAGATTTTGAATCTTCCTTTACCTCAATGAATTCTTGTGCAACCAACATAACTTTCTACATTGTGAACTAAGAAATTATCTGTGCATAGGCAACCTATATATCGTTGACATTAAAAATACTGTTTCCATTTCAAATTCTCAAACTTCCCTGAGCCTTTCAGATCATGGAATTTCCCTAAGCTTTTACTGTGAAATAAATACATTTCCTGGACAATGTTCCTTGTATTGAGCTCTGCTTTGTTAGTGAACTGAACAGAATATTCCTTGTAAGACAATTGAGCAGGGAAATCTGTTGCTGTTTATATGTGGTTTGGTCTTCTGGTTCAATATGTCACCAAGAGAAGACTTTAATTTTACAGTGTAAGAACTTCCAGTCAGAAGACAGAGTGAGCGAAAGTGAAGTAAAAGTTACTTTGCAAATTATTAAGAAACAGCTTCAGTCACTCATCCAGTAGAGGGAACTCTAATACAGTACATGGCAGGTGACCCGCAAAACAGAGTATCACCAACACAGAATGTAAAATATATTTATTCTAAATATCATGTGTAAAGCAAAGTACCTATTTCATATGTCTCATTTACTATTTAGTGAGCTTATAACTGTTGGTTTATTTTCTGTCTTTATTTTACTTATATCTGTGGTAGCAGTTCATATGTCTGCAAAATTTAAGGGATTGATTGCCAGTGGCAGCATTACAGTTCTAATAGTTTATAAATATTACAGAGAATGTACCATTGACCATTTAGTTGAAATTTGGCCAGAATAAATAAAAAAAAAAAACAGACTTTTTTTTTTTTTTTATAATTTTTTAAGATGTCGGAACTGTGACAAAATGGCAGATAGTAGTCTCTCTCTCTTAGAATGACTGGCACATGTCCTTTCAAGGAGAGAGAAGCAGTTTGCAACCCTAAGACATAGTAGTCACCAAGAGAACCAATGTGTACTAAGATACCTTTCTATGGAAAGTCCCAAAAAGGAACTAACTCACTTTCTTTTTTTTTTTTCCTTTTTTTTGACCTTTATCATCTGAATATGCTTTCAGCTGGTGTATCACTGTTTCATTGTTTTTAAGTCTTTATGTCTTCACTCAGTCATCATTCTGTCATTTACCATTTTCTGTTTTCTTTTTTGTTGTCCTTAGATACAAAATGTCACCACAAAGGTTGATCACTAAATAGGTTTCCTAGGGAAATTGTTTCTTGTTTCTTCCAAACTGTTAAAAGTCAGAAATAGATGTAACATTTCTCTGATGCAACTTGAACTTAAGATCCTTCCTATGTCTCTCTTCACCAAATAGCCTTAGTTCTTCTCCTACACTGCACTGAGCATTGAGACATTTGTTATTTTCTACACATTCTGTGGTCTTCTGTGAAAGATAAGAAAATGTTTAAAAAATGCAAAACCTGCTGACATCACTGAGAATTTTTTTTAAAGATTTTTCAAAATATGTACACCTCGGGTAGGGTATTCGGTATTAAGATCTCACATGAAAAGGGATTGAATCATATGGTTATAAAGAATATTTATGCTTATAGAAAAGACAAACATCCCTGCTCATATGATGTGTTGGTATTTCCAGTGGCAGCATTTCAGGCTCTGTGCACAGCTGTGAAACAGAGCAAAAGTCTCACCCAGCATCTGCTGTGGACTCAACAAGTGCCTTGGCTGTGCTTGCTCAAGCACAGTACAGTGCCTCTGCTCTGCTTATTTCCAGAATCAACGTTACAGAAGGACAGGCATTTAGCTAGCTAATCCTCCTTCTTCATGAAGTGCCCTGCTGTATTATCTTTTTCAGATGAAATTCAACTTAGCTTTACACTATATTTAAGTAATAGCTTTTTTTTTAAGAGGAAATTATTATGGGTCATCTAGAAATGATGGTTAATAAAGGAAGTTTTAGGGAACTGGATTTATTTCAGTTACATAGCTATAAAAACCTGATCTTTGATACTGTTAAAGTCAATACAAAACTTCCTTAGCATCTGCAGAACCAAGAGGCAGAAGAGTGCAGGCATTGTTATGATTTTTACCAATAATATTTTGGAATTACAATAGAGTATAACTTTTGAAGAAAATTGGAACCAAATGAAGTATAGATGTGAAATGTAGTCCTTCTCTTTACTCAAATCTTTTTCTGGATTTGTATCCTTCTTCCCTAGGAATAAGTCTAAAATGCTGATGCTAAGATGGAGCACAAAACCTAGGAGAAAGTGAAGCCATGCATTCCAGAGGTCAATTCAGAATATCCTGAGGATGCCAAAAAATAAGGAGGAATAACTACATGTTTACCTTTTACTTCATGGACACTCTTGAATATGTATTGATATCCAGATACAGAAAAAGATATCTGTGAGGCTGCAGGCTCTGTGCCTGTCCATAAATTCCCTGTGTTCAGTGCTTTGTATTAGCTTCCAGTAGAGTATCCTCCTATTCAGTGTATCGTGAATTAAATATGTTAAATGCATTAAATTTTCCTTTAAATTTGTCTAAAAACAAGAGGGAGAAAGAGGTGCCTCAGTGAGGTTGGAGCCCTTCATCGGAGTTCTGCAGTGGTATGAGACTCGAGAACATCACTTAGGTTCTCTGAATAATTACCCTAATGCCAAATATTTCATATTATAGATTGTATGTCTAAATTAGCATGAAGTGGACAGTCAGAATATGACTCTTATTCAGGATATTTGGGCCGTATGTTACTCTGAGGTTGGGTTTTCTATTCTCTGCTCATCCAGGATGGCAAGCAGGATAGCTTGCTTTGTTTAGAAAACAGTTTCAAAAATAGAAAACTGTAAATGCATATTTATTCATCCAAATAATCTGAATGCACCAGTCTTGACAGATATTTCTGGCTCCTGAAGTACAATGCTAAATGATAGTACTTATAACACCTTGACACACCATGTCTTGTGTGTATTTACTTTAGTTGTTTGTTTCAGGATAATTTTTGCTGATTTTTTCCCCTCTTTGTTTTCTGATCTATGTCTAGAGGGAAATTAATAAGCACCAAAAATTTCCATAACATCTTTTTTATCAAATAAGCAGGTTTTTTTTCTGCAGGAAAAGGACTTTGTTGAATTCAGTGCCTCCTCCAAGATGTTATGCAATGTCAATTCCAATTGGTATTGACAGAGGTAAGAAAAGAAGACCAGAAAAGGTATAAGAACTTATTTTCATTAACTGTTTATAATGGATTGTTCTTTGTGAGAGGAGTGCTACCATAATGCACAATTGCCTGTGTGTCTCTTGCATTTCAGAACACTTTCCTTGGCATCTCCACCAATTGCATAGGAAGCCTTTGCTTTTTTTGTGATAAACACTTTTCTGTATATAGAATGCAAGGTGAGTCTGTGCAAAAAGATTGCCAGTTTATGTTCTACTTTTCCTGATACTGCTGGCATCTATAATATTTCTCATTTAGCATGTTAGAAATTGATCTGAATAGTTACTGCATTATTCTAAGTGATGGAAAGGATAATAATTTCCTAAAGTAAATGCAGAACACATCATACAATATTAAATAAAATGTGTAAAGGGCCACATATACAAGACAGGAAGGTAATTTGATCTCTGTTAAATTATTTAGAGCACATTTCCACTTAAGTAAGGAACTAATGATAAGCAACCAGGTGAAACTTTGTACATTGATTTATGGATTTGTATTAAAGATATTGCATGGTTGATTACAGTTCAGCAAGCTTGCAGGGTCCCTCTTGTATATGGAGCATTTTATATTCTGTGTATTGAAATGAGAGTTGGTGTTTAGGTTTCCAGTGCAAATACGTGTGACAAGACAGATGTAAAAGGACAGCCACTGAATTAATAGATTTCTCTTTTATTGTTATTATTACTTCTGTCATATACAGTGCCAACAGAACCTCAGGAATGATAGATTTCATTTATGAATTTTGTCAGTACGTCAATATGCTATATTTGAAGAAAACACTGAAATGTTTTAAAAATTTTTACTATCTTGAGTTTTTTGGAATGTTACTAATTAGTAGATTATACCATACCTAATATGCAGTGGATGTGAATGGTACAGACAGCAGGATGGCTGGATCTGATTTACTGGAAAATATTCAACAGGCCTTTTTAAAGCTGATATTCTTAGCAGATTTGATTTTCCACTGAAGCCCAAACTAAATCCAGTATATTAATCCACATTATAGTTTTATAATGAATATATCATTACTAACTTGAAGGAGTTTTACTTTCTACATTTACATTTGTAACATAATATTCATTGAATGTTCTGCATCAAAAGATAACTGACATGCTGACCAAGCAAGAGGTCCACAATTCTTGTCTTTCTGAAGAGCAAGATGAGGCAGAAACCAAGCACTTGTCTGGCATGGCATGTAAACCTTTGCAACTGTGGTACATAAAGGTGACAGAGCTAATTTCCTGATTAAGTAACAGTTTGGCCTGTGGTTTGCTGACCTCCCTGAGAGAGCTTAGGCTGGATGTTCCAACCAGTAGCTCAGAAGCAGCTCTTGGCATTTGGCATCCATTCCCAGACATGCTTAATATTCACTTCCTTCTGTGAATGCTCCCCTACACAACATGAGCCAGCAGGATGCACTAAAAGTGCAAGATAAATTTGTAGTGCTTATGATGCCTTGAACAACGTGCCTGCTTAAGTACAAAACCCAGAAGGTATATCTGCTCCCTACAACTCTTAAAGAAATAAAATTGATAGAGCCAGCATAGCCTCATGGATCAGTGGGTCTAGAACTCTGCAACTACAACTGATGAGGAATGCATTAGCGTGATGTTCCAGAATCCATAGCTGATGTTAAATATATGTCTTTAACCATTAGCATAATATTACTTTCTTCCATGTAAAATGGGATTACTCTTTTAAATAACAGATGAGAAAGAATTTGGTAATCCTTAACCTTTGCTAACTGATTCAGCCAAGCAGCCTAAAAAGGTGTATGAATTTCCTATATATAAAACAGCAAGAAGAAAATCAGCATTTGATCAATGAGTCGTGAAAGTCAGAAGGGCATTTGTAAAAATAGCTGATTACGTTCACTTTATCTGCTTGCCAGTCTGCTTGTTCCCAAATGTTTGCTTCATGAAAGATGATAAATACACACTGAATTTTCTACACATGTATGTGCAAACTCATGCCTCAGCAGAAAGCAAAAATATGTATATAAAAGATCTAAATTTTCCATTTCTGACCTTAAATGTTTATTATGTTCAGCCTCAGCTGAGGATTTATTTAATTCCATTTTGATGCCATTTATCACCTTTACAAGGTATATATATGGGTAGTGCTGTATACATCTCTCCAAGGTACTTATATGTTTCCATTATTATGTTATCTGGGCATTTCACAATTTTTATTCTGTAAATATACAGCACTTTGCAATCAAGAAAACATAATTGGACTCATCATTCAATTAGGAACTTAGGCACACCATTAGGGAATGGTTAAGGAAATAATAGTGGGTTTAGCATGTTTCAAAGTGTTTTTTTCTATTTTCTGGTATTTTTTTTAAGTGACTTTTAAATTCAGATAAAATTGAAACTCTTTCAGTGTGTCTAGTCTAGTCAGACCTGTAAAACAGAACAAGATTACTCTCACCTACCTTTGTACATTTATAATGCAAATTTTACATTTGAGCTAGTTGCTAAACTCATGTTGTAGCCTTCAGAGGGAAATGGGTGTTGAAGGCGTGAGTCATCTTGCCTTATTAACCACACAGGGAGTCTGAATAAGTAGGTGAGATATCTACAGAGAACATGACTAATTAAGCTAAATCTAACTCAATTAGGTAACTTGGTCAAGACCATGAAAGAGCATAACAGGAAGTTGAAGTAGCATTTTGCCATTCCTAGATCTGTGTCCTAAACTCTCACACAACCTGTCCTTCTGTGACCTCGATTACATTCTTATCTCCTGGTCTTAGTACCTGTAACAGTACAGTCATATATTATGCAGTGGAATTTATCTTACTGAACTTTCAATGCCTATGATGTGGCCACTAACACAAATACTAGGTCACTTTAGGCTCTGGTTATTAAAAATGTATTGTAGAGGTTCTTATTCCATTGACTATCAGTGGACATTAAAGGATTATCTCAAAAGTGAATGTTAACATGGTCTCACTGACACAGAGTGTGAGCTTCTGTAAACATAAGGAGTTCATTTTAGACAGATTGGATGAAGGCAACTGAGAAATCAGATGTTTGGGAAAAAAACCCAACTATTTAATTTCCGTGATTCAGAAAAAAACTGAACAGGAAACTCCTCCTAGGATTTTTTTCATGGTTTTTTATTGATGATGCCACTGTTTGTGATTTGATCCCATTCTTTATTCCTGAGAGCAGTAGTTGCTATGAGGAAGCATTTGTCTCTGGATGTTATGCACATCATGATATACTTTCAAAGTACATTCTCATACATTACATCCAGTAAGATTAGAATCTGTAGCACATAAAATATTTTGTACTTTTTGGAGCAGAAGATTTTATTTTATGCTGTGTTGTTTCAAAGTAAAAGCTATATAATGCTGATAGGTAGGTAAGTTTTCTAGTTTTTGTACTCCTGTCTAGTTAGAAAATCTGCTCAAGGTGATGTCGACTCTTTTTTTTATTATTATTTTTTATAATAAATGATATATGAAGTCTTGAGACAAGAGATTTTGTTGTATTTCATGAGGGACCTTAAGTCAACCAAAGTGATGAATTGTGTGACCAGAAATGTCTCTGGGAAGCCTCTGGTTTACCAAGATTTACAACTTAGTAAAGGCTAGTTGTGTACACTGACTCAAAGAATATGTGAATCAAATAAGAGATTTTGATTTAAGTATCTTTTTCATTCATTTGAGCCCTAAAAGAGTAGAACCCTTTCTCTGCATGTCCCATTTCTATCCCTGAATCTCAGTGCAAATTCTGAGGCTTAGAAATGTTGAGGTGTGACCTGCTTTTTTGTTTCAGACTACCTTCCCCCCCCATCCCCCGTAAAGAGCATAACAAAGACAGCTCATAAAAGTTCAGGAAATATTTTAAAATTGTGAAAGGGGACAAGGCAGAAAGCAGTGATGTGGAGTGATTTTCTGCACCTGGGGTTTCTGTTGAGTACTTAATAATCACCCCTATTCTCTTTGCCTTCTGAAACCACTCAGCTGAGTAATAGTGCAAACTTTCAGAAAAACACATCTCAACAGGACAGACATTACAATGAACTCAGATAAGTTACAGTACCAGTGACTACAAATGAAAGAGTATTGACTGTAAGGAAACACAAAACTAAAGAGAGAATGATATTAAAACAACTGAAGAGTTAAAAAGGAAAGGTATGTGATCGGGAACAGTGATGCTCTTGCACGTTTTGACAATAAGCGTAACGCTCATTATCAAAATAGCTATTTTATGAAAATCAAAGAAAAATATGGACTTTGCAAACTGGACTGTAATATTTATTTTCAAAGTCTTAAGGATTTCCCTTTTCCTTTTACTTTTTCACATGTCAGTTGCTGATGAAGACACACAGTGTCTGTATTTCTAATAAATACAACTGTCAGAATAATGTAGTTGTACAAACAATTATGTTATGACATAAGGTGCACACATATTGAGTGCATATGGGAAAGGGCAGGAAAGAAGACAGAACTTGGGTCATAGGCAGAAGCTCCAAAATAAGGAGTTGATGGTCATTTGAAAAAAAAGAAAAGGGGAAATAAAAAGGTTTTACTACTCACTAAATACCAAACCTGTCAGGGACTTGAATGAAGAACTTGAGTGTTGTAGTCTTTAGGAAATAACTTTGTGAAACAAGTGCTGACTGTTGAGGACTCAAAGGAGTTAAAGTATTTAGAGTTTACTGTACTGAATTATTAGAGAAGCTGCAGAAAACAGAAATTAATATTTGATACGTATAGTATGGGCAGCAAAAAGGAAAAGAAAAAGTAAACAGTTCTTTAAAAAAATTACTATTTCTTCTATTTAGGTCAGCTTCTATATTATATGGTAACCTGATTGTTTTGACATGCTTTTGTGCTGAATTTCGGCATAGTTGAATAATTTTATTACTTGGCTAAAGAAATAATGTGAATGGGTCCAGTTCTGAATAACATGCAATGATATTAAAATTTCAGTTGTAACCAAAAGCTGTATTATGGTGACGGGGGAGTAACAGTGTAGTTACAAAATATCCCATTTCTGGCTTACATCCCAATAAACAGAAGAGTAGCAAGGTCAGTTTATGATTCAAATAAGAGTTGAGAGAATTAGACTCGATCTGGGCAAGGGCTGGTCTTGTATCCCCTTCACAGAGGGCATGTTGTGGGATCCTTATGCTTTTCCTAAGGAAGCAAACCAGGGCCTCACACTTGTGGAAACAGAAACAGCTTCAGGTTTTTTGTTGTTTCTATGGAAACAAACTCCCACTTTGTTTACGAGGCAGAGGAAATGCTTTTTAACGCATGAATTAAGGAGACAAAGCATTGTGCAGAACAGGTGAGCCTCCAAAAAATCTTAAGAGTCAAGACAGGAAAAGCCAGTTGTGGCAAAAGCAGGGCTTAACAAGAGCTCATCACTTTGCTAGTTAAATGGAGGAGAAAACCAAGGCATCAGCTGCTGCTTTAGGGGAGGATGGATCGCTGCTATAATGTCAATGAGTGTTTCAGATGTTCCTAAATTGTATTCTGTCTCACACTCAAAACTGCCACATTTGAACACTGAAAAACGTTGTTTCACTTCCAGCTAAATGCACTTTAATGTCTTCTAGACAGCCATAAAGCTGAGCAGCAGGCATAATTCTTCAAACAGGGTATAACATCTAGTGTGTTTCTTGATTATCCAACTCAGTCTGATGCTCTGCAGATTTCCAGTGCCTAACTTTTCTTTAAGGATTTTTCTAATAGAATGGATTCATTTACCAGATTGGATATCTTTCTCTATGTTATATTGTGAGGATTTATCAGTCCTCATCAGTCTGTATTTTATCAAACTACTCTCTATAAATTTCCATAACAAGAAATGGGTTTATTTCATGATCTTCCTTAACTTGGACATCATATTTGGCTTCCTGCAACATGTTTTCAACACAGCAACTTTGGGAAGTTTGGCTGCAGGTCAGTATTTTGTTCTAAAATATTAGGCCCAAGTAAAAAGGTTCATGAGGAAAATGATGGGATCTATAAATGCTTTGTACAAAGTATGTACTTTCTTAGAATCATCAGGAAAAATCTCAGTAGTCAAACCTGTGCATCCACCAGTCACAAAATCTTCACTGCTATCCTGTGAATACCTACTTTTTCCTGCAATGGTCCTCAAAGATCTGTACTAATAAAGTAGAATATCATACATAGAGTTGGAAAGGAACCATAAGGTTCATTGTTGTTCTAGGTACTGGGTATTTTACTTTACTAGTTACAACTCTGTAGGAAATCAATATTTTAGAATGATATTGGAATAAATGCTCTTAAATACCTTCCACAAACTCCCTACACAAAATAATTTGCATAGATGTGCTTCTACTTCGAGGTAGTAATTCTGAGACTACTGTGCGATATGCTGCCATGTCTGCGAGCTTCAGTCACTGACACTGGTTGTTTGGCTTTCATTTATACTGTTTATTCCTGCATCTTAAGTGAATTGATTAACCTCAGCGATTTTAGAGACTTTCCTAAATGAGGTCAGGTGGGTTTATTTTCTGCAATAACTCGGAATAACGCACGGTTGTAATGTCTGGTGAGGCTCATGCATGTGACGGCAAATTTGAAAGGCAGGAGATGGACAAGTATCCGAAAGATTGAGGTTAGGATTAACACTGTGGCTTTTTGTTTGATTCATTCAATCACAGACATTTGCAAGAATCTCTCATGACAGTTCTTTTTCAAAGTTACCCAATAATCCCAAAGGCAATGGCATTTTTGTTAGGTTCAAATACAGTTATATTGTTCTCCATTCTAGCTCCTTGACATTTTGATAGTTAAATAAAAGAAACCTGTCATCTCGGTTATCATCCTAGGGTCATGCAATTTTTAGAAAATAAGATTGGATAAAAAATTAGGTAGCACTTCTACACATTTTTGCTTCTCTCAGTCTTCCAGTTCAACTAACAAGTGTTCCTGATGCACGGTGAATACCCATTCAAAAACAAAATGAGGATTCGTTTACTGTGGTGACAGAGAAATGTATTAATACTGACTGTGATACAATAAAAGATGAAAAAGGAGAAAAAAGACCTGGACAATGTGTACTATTGACTGATTGCCCTGCAATTTCATCATGTTATTTGGTGCTGCATATTATTCAGTGACAATTAAATCTTATTAGTTTGCTTTCCTCATTTTTTTTTTTTTAAACAGCATTTGATGCCAGGGAAGCTGTTGAACATTGCAAGTTGGAAAAATACATTTTGCTCTCACATATACCTAGAAGACCACTGGTTTGATGGGGATCTTACAAGTCAAAGTAAAAGCAATTTATACCTTGAGTTACTTTGTTAAATTACATGCACAGCTACATTTGGAGTTTTCCTTCCTGATGATGCTGTCTTCATTTTGAACTGCTGTTTTGACATTTCTAAAGTTTTAGCAAATGCTTCAGGAAAAGGTCAGTTTATAGTGACATTTTCCCTTTTCAAAAACCTGTGGAGAGGACACTGAATACAGGTTTACTTGATAAGTCATTACGGATTTAAAAACATGTCTCTTTTTTACTGTGTTTTAGAACACTTGCTTTTCACAATCTTGTTTTGCTTTTGAACTGCTGCTAGAACATTCTGAACATTTACTAGAAAGTTCTTCTCATAGAACTCAGTTCTGAATGTCTTCCTTGCATACTGTTAACTTTAAAAATATTTCACAGCTTGGAGGTTTTTGATACAAGAGTAGAATGTTTAGAAAACATAGGGCTAGGGTGTTAATACTATCAACTTATGTCCAAATACACTGAAAGAGCTCCTGCAAAAACCTGCCTGCATACCTGTGGTTGTGCAGTATTTGCTTCTGGTCTGCTGGGGCTGTATGTGCAAACATTTTTTTCCACCACTGGGTCATTTCCATTTGTCATTCTGTTCTTTAATGGTTTGAAATCCACCAAATAAATTAGCAGTTGTCTGGTAACATGCATCAATACTTTCTAAAATCATCAGAGATTCTGTCAATGATGCCATTGAATAATTTACTGTTTGGGGAATAAAGGTCCACTTATGAGTGAGAATACATCATCAACTTTTTTTCATGTTTTCAAAATCAGAACATTCCACTGCTTTCTCTCTGACATATTTTGTGACAAAAAATATGACAAAAATATAATAAAGGAGAAGAATTGCACTTTTTCAAAACTACTGAGTTACAGCATGAGAAAATATATTGAGAAATATATTTTTGCCTCGACATCAGTATGTTCAGTGTCCCTGAGAATTCTGTACTTTCAGCTCTCCAGGAATTATGTTGTTGCCCCACTGAACACAAAATCTGTTTTTATTAAAGCAAGGCCTATTAACTTTAAATAATAAGCACTTAGAGAAAAAGTGTAAGAAGCTGTTCAATGTTTCTATTGACAAGTTGGTTATTGGGAAATAAATACCATAGAAAAATGTCCATAAATATATATTATTAACCGGAGCATTAACACCATGAGTGCTGTATGTTTAATGATTGAAGGAATTGGCCTTTAGTATGCATTATACACTTTTTATACAGCAATGAAACTGAATATGCAAACTGACCTTTTCTTTGCATGAATTAGAATAGAAATTCTACTGAATTCTCAGGACTGTGTGTATGTAACTCATTAAAGCTGTCACATTACCTGTGCCCACTGAGCTGATAGGATAATACCATAGCAGTACTTTATGTGACCAGATGATAGAAGTCCCATGAGCAAAATGGCTCAGTTCAACTTAGATGAAAAGACTAGTCAGGATATCTCAATGACATATATTTAGTCAAACATTGTATAGTCACTCTACCATCAGAAAGCAGAGAGATCTGATTAGACATACTTGCTGAATTTGATGGATGAGGAGGATGAAAATACCTGCAGCAACATTCTACCCTTTTTGAGAGCCAGCAGACATTCATGTGAACGTTCAGTCTTTCTCAGTTTTCTGTTTTTCTCCTTTCATCATTTTAGAGGGGATTATTTTTCAGCATCATATTTTTCAGCATACGTAGCCTGTCCTTATTGGTACCCTCAAAGAAAATATTTTTGATTCCATGAAGTCAAAGCAAATTTTTTACAAAATGTTTACCTCTCTTTTGTCTGACCTACTTTGTTTCACAAGAGTGTCATCAGAGAAAATCTATGTTCATATGTAGTTAATAAGAGGCATGTGGCTATCAAACAGATGTGTTATTACTAGGCCAATGAGAATATGCATAGCATGTAGTCTTCTGAGCTGCTACTGTCCTACTGCTTTTGGTGGATTCACTTACAAAATGATGATATTCGTGGCAGAACACTTTGCCATATCTTAAGTAGAAATAGCATAGATGTTTCATTAAGTGATGCTTTGTTTTAAAGGAAATAAATATATTTAGAAGTTGTTTTCACCTTTTAGCTTTCAGTTGCAAAGCCTTGGATTTAAAATTGCAAGAAAATAGAAATGCGAGTGATATGCAGTATAGCATTCAAGCATGAACATTATTTGCTAACTTGAATTTTGCGTTTCTTCCTGTAACAAAAAAAGGAATCATCTGACCCATAAGAACTTTAAAAGAGCTTTCCTTGAAATATTAGCCATATTTTAAAAAGGATGTTTTATAAGATTTGTGCTCTTTTGACATAATTTGATTTAGCATTGTTTCATGGGTTTCTGTTGGTAACCTCTTCAAGTATTATACTTTATTACCTTTCATGTGTTTGTGTTCAAGCCAAATGAACAGATTGCATGAATTATTTATTTTCCATACTAACTAAATAATTCTATTAGATATTTGAAAGGGGTTTTTTGGAGTTTTTTTCATTCTTCAGCTCAAAGCAGTGAAACTTTCAAAAATTTACAGCTTAAGCTCTATCATTGAAAATCTCTTTCCTTTCTTACTCTTTTCAGTTTCGTTTCTTCATGAAAATTCAGTAGTGGAAAGAAACCTGCCAGCAGAGCAATTGCACATCTGACCTAGTTCACTCAATCTGAGCAATAGTCCATTCTGTTTGTAATTGACTAGTGATTATTTGGGGAATTTAAATATTCTGTCTTTTATGGAAGGGCCTAACTGAATTTTTTTAGCCTAAATATTCAGTGCCAGAAGGTTTTAGTTTATACTCAATACTCCTAAACATATATGTAAGCAATTAAATATTAAATACTGAGAATAAAATTTAGTTTTGTTTTGATTCTGTGATTCAAAACTATATCCTTACCATAGGTCTGTGTACCTGCTGAGGTTAGGGCATGAGTGCCTGTTTTGAAATTCTTGAAATTAACCATATAAATAAAGTTAACATATATGTGTCCTTTTGCTTTCTTAGACTATGCTTTTAATATGAAAATAAAAAAGAGTTTATTGAGGTTTGTAAGCTACCTGAACCAAAATAGAAGAGTTAACTGTGCTTCCTTATGCCACTGCATTTTTCACAGCCTATAGTAGTTGTCAGCTGGAGTTACTTGGAAAGCATAATTTTGAGCTTTCAGTAGTATAAGAGAAAAGAAGTTTCATGACAGAAGTAAGAGATACATTCTCTTCAGTAAAACTTGCATATTTGGAAAGTGTTCAGAAAATAACAGTAGGATAATACTGATTCTAATTCTGGAAAAGCTGACACAGAATCCAAATCTGAACATATATAGTACAAAAAAAAAAAAAAGAGAGAAATTAAGAGCTGATTTGATCATGCAAGAAAGTATTTAAGAAAGAGATACCTATGGACAAAGTAGTTTCTGAGAGTGGAAACTTTTTACTTGAAAAGACAAAGACATAATAAAAGCTACAGCTGGGGACTGGATGTAGCAAGATCCAAAAGAAGACGAAGGAGAGTAGGTAGCACTGCAGCTCACTCTGAAGAAGGGCAGTGGATTGTTCACTTGATTGTTCAGACTCTATTTCTATAGTCTTTTACTGTGTTGAATTGATTTCTGTTGAACATAATGGTACTTAAAGCACCTAGCTTAAGTGTAGACACCTGTGTTCAGGTTTCTTAAAGCAAATCATTCCTTTCATATTTTTCTAAGGAATATTCTCTAGTCAAGGAGACACGATTGATACAGGATTTACTGTGTGAAATCCTGTGTGGGCCACGCCTTTGAAAAGGTCAGCTGAATCTATCATATCGCCCTGTGAAAGGCCTGCATTTTCCTACTGCCTGGAGCTTTCCTTATTCAATAGCCATACTTACATCAGTAGTAGAAATAATAAAGAATTTTCAAGATGCTTTGTCCAGTATATCAGCTGAGCTTTCAGGTTGTCCTGTGCATATCTGGATGGTTTTGGTAATGATCATACATTTTTGCACTTATGTTAAAAAAAGGAAAATCATGATTTATCCTGTAGATAAATATTGAACATTGCACTTTATTCAGACATCTCCCAGTGAGCATGGAGGGAGGTGCACTTGTGTGTACTGCACAGGGCTGAGAATGCAAAGGGTACCTTTAGGGACTAGCTGGAACTCTGAGTACTGATGCATCAAGTGAGATTATGTAGAAGTCTTATGCTGGTCTGAGGTTCCATTTGCATTCCTGGATGATGGTGGCCAAGTCAAACACAGTGACAGTCTGTAAGCCAATTAGAAATGGCTTAGGTTACTTCTGTGCTAGAGGTTAACATCTAAAATACTGCTGAATTAAGATAAATGAAGAGTTTGTAAGAGATTTAGGCATAAAATATATATCCTATAATTCATATCTGCTCTTTTAACTTGAAAAAATCTTTCTTGTAAAAGGTTGAAAAAGTAATAAAATAAAAAAATAATAAAGAAGGCGTCGCATTTATATATTTTTGCACTATGCAAATGTTGATTTCAATATGGCAAGTAATCAGAGAATTACATATCTAAATGGTTTTTATTACTTTAGAAATAATGCTGCATATTCTCACATGTTAATGCAGTGCTATGCCATTTTCTCTATCTCTATGAATAATATTATTTTCATCTAGATAGTTTGCAATATACTTCAAAATTCATTGCTCTCATATTTCTGTTTGGTCATCCCAGTGTGCACTTATATTCTTCGTGGTATTAAAAAATTAAAATTTCTTCTCTTTCAGTCACTTAAAGTGTTCTGTAAAAAGTATTGAGTATTATAAAAAATCAAATTAGGGACAAATATGTATTGAATGTGTTTTCTGCAAGGCTATAAAATATGTTGGAGGAATGCTTAATTTTACATTTAGTTAAGAAGTTCATCTCTCTTCTTTTTAAAGTTCCATATCATCTCTCTCTGAGATACCCAATCACTTCCACTGGAGCACAAAGGTTGGTGGTCTGCTGGAGCAGTGGTGAATTTCTTCTGTAAACTGTTTGCTTGATCAGCTTTTGATTTATTACTATGTAAAGTGCTTTGAAATATCTTGGATATTAAAGAAGCTAAAAAAAAAAAAAACAAACAAAAAAAACCAACCAAACTTGTTATATTCGGTTCTGCATAATTCTGTGCACACACTTCCTAGGATGGAAAATTTGTTGAAAAGATTATAGAGGAGGTCAGACTGGCAAATCACAATGGTTCCCTTGGGCCATACAAAAAGTCTGTGACTAAATAACTAGTAGCAGTATTTGTAAAGAAGTGAAAAGATAAACACTATTTTAGTACTTGGAAAGCATTGCACTTTTTTTTTATTTCCAATAAAGTTAGAGAGAAATTGCAGGTCTCTTTTCATTTATGACATATTGTAAGTGTTAATCTCTTTGAATTTTGTTTATTCTGTTTTAGGAGAGCAAGTGAATCATCTCATCAGTTTTGTCTTACTTCAATATGTTTGTTCTCATTTTGCAAGAAAATAGAACCATTGAAATGCTCTCTAATCATTTACATAACATGTTTTTACAGCAGGAAGAAAAACATCCTCAAGCTATAACCTCTGTTGTCTACTGTGAAATTACTAGTATTTATTTAGGGTACAAAGTCTGAAAAATATAGTAAAAATTCGTATCATAAGACATTATGGAGATTATCAGATGATCAAATTTAACTAGATTAAAAATTCAGAAGTGGCAGGCCTATTACTTTGTTGAAGAAGTGTTCAACCCTTCTCTGAGATGAGATGTGCATGCTCTAGGACCTAGGCCAGGAGTTTAAATTTATAAGAAGGAAGATGGGTATATATATTTTAAGTGCTACTTCACAGTGTTAGGGTTTTTCATCCATTTGTTATCAGGAAGCTTCTAGGAGTGTTTTTTTAAAATAGAAACCCTGATTAAAATTAAAGAATCCAACACTTTCCCTGTTAGAGCAATACTAAACCTCGGTACATTTCAGAAAGGTTAAGGTACACAAACTTTTTCACCTATCTAAAATACAAGGAAAACCTGCCATTCCCTTGACATTCTTTGCATTTTGGACAATAGAAAACACGTGAAGCTGAACTGAAAGCTAAGAGCTTCTTATGATATTGACAGTACTTCTACTGCCTTTCTGAAGAAAGGTAAAAGATACTGAGGACCCTGTAAATCATTTTAGTGCAGTAAAAATAGAGTAGTGGTGAGTCTCGGCATAATTCTAACTTGTTGAGATTTCTTTAGGTTTTCTCTTTCCCCAACAGTCCTTCTGGGGTCTCAGTTCAATCTGACTCTCAGAATGAGCTTTTCCTGATGAAAGAAGCTTCAGTGGAGCTGGAACAAGTGATCATCTTTGATTCTCAAAACAGCTACGTCCAGTACAGTTTTTTGCACAGCAGTGAAGTCAGGGAACTTTTCCCCAAGCTTGGAGAGAAGTACTGTGCCAGGAACAATAACTAAACAGATTAAGTGCAGTAACTTTTATAACTTTTGTATGACAGAACCATGCGGTGACACGCACGATGCAATACGATTACAGTATTACATCTTTTCACCCACAGCCAGGGATCATTTCAATCACTCTCTCAGTATGGCATAAGGCAGTTTAATAGGCATAACAATGCTATAAAGCCATTTGGAGCAGGAATAAAGACTGCCCTAATCATATGAAATTCTAACCAGAATTTTGCTGTAGAGTAGGAACTTATGCAAAAAGAGCACCACTTCCTGAGAGCCAGAAAAAAAAAAAAAAAACAAACCTAAAAGTAGAAGTTGAAAATCCAGGTCATTAGAATAAATATTTAAGAATTTTATGTATCCACCAAAGTCATGTTGTCTACTATCATTCTCATGTTTATCAGGCTTAACAGTCTGTATTTCCTGCTTGAAACAGTCTTTCTCATAACCTGATGGGAACTAAAAAAAAAAAGATAATAGGAACATTCTGTCAGCTTTGCTTACAGTTAGTAAACCTGTCTTTTACTGACAGAATTTTATCTCACAAAAATGAGATCTGTCCCTTTAATGCTGAAAATACATGAATTAAAGAATCCTCTTTTGGAGTTTTTGTGTATATGAAAAACCGCATTGCCAAAAAAATTGTTCTTTATGCATGTAGCTACTCCACTCATGAAAGACAGGTTTGTGATCTCTGACTCCTAAACTGCAGATGTCTGCAGAGAAGATCAGGCCTAAGTATAATAATTGAAAATAATTTTAACTAATTGTAAATTATCATATGCCAGATTTTGTCAGTACTAAGGAGTGGTTAAAAGACACATTCATATGTACTGCATGTTCAAAATGTCTTGTTCCAAATATAATCACTTAGTGACAGGACCTAGCAAACTGTGATAAAAGCTTGTATGCAAAGTGTGATTTTTCCTATGGTCCTGGTTGTTCCTCACGGTAGCTTTGAAGACTCATAAACCTGTGCTCCCTTAGCCAAACATAAGATTGTTGTTTTCAAATCAAGCTATCTTTCATGCTATTTACCTTTCTTATGCTGCACCCAGAATATCTTGCAGGCTGGTTTTTACACTAATAAAACCCAGTGGAAAGCATGATTGGGGACCATTAACCTTTAGAACACAAAAAGCTTAAGCTCAGGGAATATTTCTGAGCTGCCTCACAGGGCTTTGAAGCCACTGCTTCCATCCTTCATCTAAATTGCCTGAATTCATTTTCAGGGTTGATAAACTGTCAAGTGAATTATGAGACATAGGCCTTGGGTTAATTTATAGAAATGCTCCTTCACTGATGCTGAGTAAATCCACCTTTCTTTCTTGAGTATACTTGATTCAGCTTCCAGAACTATCTTATTTTGCCCCATTACAAGCTCTGCATTTCAAACTCTTCTTTCTTCATTCGTAAAAAACTAATTTACTAAACAGACTATTATGAGGAGTATTTTTCTATCATATGTTTTAAACTCCTGCAGATACCATAGTAGCAATACAATATGTAAACAGATGGTCAAGTTGGCTTATTAATTATTTTTTAAATAAGAAGAGAAAGTCTGTTTCACAATACTGCCAGCACTTCACCTGTCAAAAATTAGTTCAAAGGAATAATTCATCTTTTATCTTTTTATATTCAATGGCTAGACAGACTGCAATTTATCCTTATCTGGCTAGCTGAGTTCAGAGGGAATTACAAGGAAGTTCTGTACTTGCCAGTTACATTTCAGTGTTAGGTTCTGGCTCTTTATTTCCATATATATTCGGTATAGGTAATATGGAACTGGAAATAGCTTGACTGTTCCTTTTTAATTAACTATTTTGCATATTTTATAAATGAGGAAGACAAGTACTTCAAGCTGAGATATTTAGATTGTATTCCCATGAAAATTGCTAACAAAAAGCAATTAATCACTGCCATGTTATGTTTGTCTTTGGGTATCTCTCAGATTGACATTTATGTTCATATTTAAATATTTGTATGATTGGACATTCAAATGTGATGATAAATAGAGTATAAGTTGTCTTACTGAGAGAAAAGTTATGAACTTTTTTTTTTTTTGAAAGAGAGACAAAAGTAAACTATTTAGAGTAGTTTGAGGGGCCTTTTGCATATATCATTTTAGTGTCTTAGCACTTCAGTTTGGGTAAAATCTATTTACACTTCAATCTTTATAGCATATGCATGATTAGTTCTCAAATCCTGTATCAACAAGATCCTTTTCATGGTAATGGTTGTAAAGACCTCGCATGTATGGCAATTATAGCATAATATGCCCCTAGAGAATGCTTAGATTTCTTAGTAATGTGTAAGCATCTTGTCATGGTTTAACCCCAGCTGGTAAGTGAGCTGCATACAGCCGCTCACTCGCTGCCCCTGGAGGGGGAGAGAATCAGCAGACCAAAAGTGACAAAACTCGTGGGTTGGGTTAAAGACAGTTTAGTAGGTAAAGCAAAATTCCTGTGCACACAAGCAAAGCAAAATAAGGAATTCATTCACCGCTTCCTAAGGGCAGGCAGGTGTTCAGCCATTCCCAGGAAGACAGGGCTCTATCGTGCTTAGTGGTGACTTGGGAAGACAAACATCATCATGCTGAAAGCACCCTGCTTTTTCCTCCTTCCCCAGCTTTATATGCTGAGCATGATGCCGTATGGTCAGCTGGGGTCAGCTGTCTCGGCTGTGTCCTCTCCCAGCTCCTTGTGCACCCCCTGTCTAGTTGCTGATGGGCTGGGATGTGGAGCAGGAAAGACCTTGACTGTGTGTGTACTCTGCTCAGCAATAACTAAAATATCCCTGAATTATCAACACCGTTTCCAGCACGAATCCAAAACATAGCCCATACCAGCTACTGTGAAGAAAATTAACTGTATCCCAGGCAAAAGCAGCACACATCTGAAAACATAAAAGTCCTGTGGATGAACAGAGTTTATCAGGCAGCCATGAATTGTAAAAAAGGCTGATAGAAAGTATTTCTTGTTCAGAGAACTGGTACTATACCTATCATCACATAACTAATAGTTGCCAGCTCCATTTTGGTCATTTCTTTACCTGGAAATCTCCATTATATGTGCACTCATTACAAATGTTTTCAGCAATGAAATACAGATTAGTAAGTATGCATCCTGTTTCCTTCAGTGTATCTTACTAAAAAGGCACCACATTGCTATGACATACCTCAAGCATTTAAGTATTTGAAAGCAAAATGCATAGAATGGTAATGTAAACCCAACAGATATAGCTTCAGAGGTCTTTAAACTTTGTTATATATTTGGCACAAAGAACTGTGAAGATCTGCAAGGAGAATGAATTTTTTTTTTCAATTAGAATACTTTGAAGCAAGTTACTTTTTTTGCTCTGCTTTTTTTCCTGACCTGAATAATTAGAATGGTAATATGTTCATAGACCAGAAGTGTATTCTAAAACTTAATTCACTCGGCACCATAGACAATTAGTATTGAAATGGTAAGCATTATTTTCTGAGGTCCTGATCTTACAAAGAGCACCATGTAGGAAGAACTTGGAAAGAGCGAACTCCCTGCATGTGGAGGAGGGGTGTGGAAGGAGATGGAGGAGGTGAAAGAGGTTGTGGTTGATTGGCACCACTTACAACCCTATCATGGAAATGACTGCACTGGTAGGCATTTCCCACTCCCTGCCTTTTATACCCAAGACTTGTCAGCTGTCCTGAATTTCTTCACTTTTCTTCCTATGCATAATCAGAAAGCCATTCTGTCCAAACACAGATATCTTCAGACCTTATCGTAGGGCCTCAATAGCCCCATGGTAAAGATGTTTTCTGCTGTCATAGCACAGAGTTCTTACACACAGAATTATCCAGGTAAGACACAGAGCTGCACATGCATACAGTAAATCCATCCAGTGCAAACCATTGTGGCTTTGCAGAGTTGCGGTCACAGCCTCAGAGAAAGGACTGTTTCTTCTCTAGGTTTTATGTTGCTCATACTGTTTTGTCCAAAATTAATAAACAGAATATAGTAAGAAAAATGACCAATATAATAGAACTGGGGCTGATCAGTCATCCTTATTGTAACAATGCATTCTTTTCTATTATTTACCTTAGAAGGTATATTGTAGTTATAAAGGACTAAATTGATTGTGTTTTCTAATTAGAAGAAAATGAGGAAAAGGGGCTGAATATTTATTTCAGAATTGCAGTGTACAGTATTTAAAATGCATGACAAGCTACAGTCTTGCTTCCTAATTACTTAGTCCCTGTCACTTCTCATTAACATGTAGATCATATTATAAACATAGTAAAGGTGGAGTAAAATATGTCCTGAGGGGAGGGGGCATAGTGGAAAATTGCTCTGGGCAGTGTGGTGATGAGAGTGTTTCATTTGCAGCTCATCTGTATTCCACTCCCATGGGAAGCTGCATATATGAGATTTAAAGCAATCATATTTTCTTTGTCCTAGGCTGGAGTGGTTGTTGCATTTAAACAAATTGATCTGCAGGTTTTGAATTATCTACAAGGAAATTAGCATACATATCAAAGTCTATCAAAAAGATTGAGAATTCATTTAAGGAATAATTATATTCTTCTTTAAAAAGAAAGAAAAAATTGTTTCTGATTTTAGGTGATAGTCCTTAAAATAAGAACATTGTTAATAAGATATTTTGATTCATAACAATCCACCAGCAAAAGCCTCTTGGCCCCTTACTATATAATAATGGATTATACAAAAATAAGACAACATTCAGAATATGCAGAATTACTTATGTTAATTAGTGAAGTTATTTTAAAGATGAAGATATGACGTCTAAACTCACCTTTTAGTATCTAATATTTAATATTTGTGAGAATAATTGTTTCAAAACTAATTCATGCTATACCATTTACTTACTTGAAGGACTCACCTGATAAAGAGGCATCAAGACCTATAATTTTGAGAAAATCAGTTTATGGATGTGACTTTGCTCTTAATTTACTTACCTGTCAGTGAGTGAATGATGAATATGGGAGAACTAGAAGGTTTCTTTCTCAAACACTGCTCAAATATAAGGAAGAATACATAATTTAAAAAAATAATTCTGGTGTTTTTTTTCTCTGTGGACAACTAGTTTAGAGTCCTTTATCTGAACCAGAAAACTGAATTTGAGAATTTCATCTTGCTGTAGTCAAATTTGCCAATAGCTCATAAATAAAAATATTTGGATTAAATATTATAAAGGAATGAGTGGCTTATATATATTTAGGGTTAGTAACCTGATTTAGTTCAAATTTCACTGATCTGATGAAACATAGAAATAAGGGTTATAGAAAGACAGAAAAGAGAGGTGAGAACTTAATTGTTTCATTAGAATTAGCATACAGCACATAAGTATATATGTGATATGGGTATATCATATTATACTGTACTTTTTAGCACTTTCCATATGAGTATGTCATCATATTTAAAAAGGAGATATTGGCAAGTGATTAGTGGACAGCTGGGACTTTTGGCATAAAGGGTGTGTATTTCACACATCTAGAGCTTACTGAAAAATTTAATATTGAGGAAAAGATGAATTTTTTATCCTGTCTTGAGAAAGGTGAAACAATTTTCTTTATTCTGCGGAGAAGGATTATCTCATTCCCTGGCTTCTGCAGATTTTCATGGCAGCTGGTTTCCCTAGACCATGACTTGTTATCTGCCATTACATCCACTTACAAAGCATCAATTCTATCATCCCACTAAAATGATGTGGTATGGTTAGCAATAGTTTAAGTGAAAGTATCAGCTTTGAGCTACATTTACACTGAAATGATTTGGACAATTTACTTGCCTCTGAGTCTTCTTGTTTCAAGAAGCCAGTAATTTTAGGAAGACATTGTATTCACATGTTTAGTGTTACCTTCACGGCCAAAAGATGTAGAGATCTATATTTCAGTGAATTAACTGAAATTTTAGACAGTGCTCTGCAGTGTCTCCTAATTAGATGGCAAGTACAGTACAATAACTGCTCCCTCCGCTTGCCGTGTGGTTTGCTGAACATATGGGGCTTTCAAGCAAAAAGGAGATAATGGTCACAGTGAACACGAAGTGAACTTTAAACTTCCAGAGTAAAGAAAACCTAAGAAATTTGTGAAGATGAAAGTTATGAGAGAAGATTTTTGATGAGTGGAGACAGGAAAGGAATGGTCCTCAGGATGGTTGTATGCAGGGATATGGGCTGAAATACAGTTAGTTGTCATCACATTTTTTGGTAGAAGTCAGTATTGAAAAAAACCCATTGATTATTACAAGTTATTTTAAAAGTAAAAAGGGTGGTTTCTCTTCAGCTAAAGATACCTGCACACAAACTTGCCTCAGCATAGCAAGAGGCGAATTAAAGTGGGGTCAGTCACTGCACTGTGATGTTACTCCCTAAAAAGAGGGAATTTAGTCCATACATGAAGCAGGATTCTGGCTAAGGGGCCAGAGTCTGTAATTTAGCAACAAGCTGATCATAAGATGGATTTATAGGCCCTGGTAAACTTGTGGGCTTGAGTCACATAGGAGAAAATGTCTTTGCTCACAGTGGTAGGAAGAGGGAGGAGATGGGAAGTGACAAGTTCAGGTTTCTCACTGGTTATGTAAGGCAGCGCCAAGGCAGGAGGAGAGAGGAGGCTGCCAGGAGGGTCAGCAGCCTGGCTGACAGGCAGCTGAGCTGCACTCTCAGCCTAGGTAGATCAGCAAAGCCCCCATGGGGCTGACAGGAAAGGTAGCCATTGCTGTTCCCATCCCATCTGCAAGGGCAGCAGAGTCACAAGTGCTGAAGAAATTGCAAGTCAGCCCCTTTCTGAACCTCCTGGGGGCTCTGGGTCATGGGGGACAGCACCATATATAGAAAAAGATGGTTTTTAGCAAAGGTGGAGAAAGGAATTCACAAAAGCTCATGGTTTGTCCTCTGACACTGCCATCTTTTAGTCACTCAATGACACTCTAGCCCAAAGGCAGGTCCCGGATAGGTCAGGCTAAGAGACCTGAGTGTTGATCACCCATTTCCTTTAAATCCAACAGTTAGTTACCAACCATCACAGCAGCATTTCACCATGCCTTCTTCATTGAATCATAAAAGACCCCAACTCTAAGAACAGGCACTTCACCTTCCCTTTGACCCAGCCCTGACCCTGTTCCCTAAGGGCACTTTTACTCCCCAGAATACTATTCCCCAGCCTGCAGATCTAGAAGTTTGCAAACTCACTCAAAGGTTTTGCACAGAGCATCATGCATAGGGCCAGCAGGAATCTGGGACCTGTTGGAAAATAACAGGAAGACAGTGAAAAGGTGTCAGTTTCCTTTGAAATAGAAAAAAAGCTCTGGAGGAATTAGCACAGAGGTACAAGATCCTTAAGTGTATCATGTACTGAGAGGGAAAATGTGGGGGGGAAAAAATATGAGCACCAAAAGCAACCTTTGGGGCATTGCAACAAAGAAAGAGTGGGAAAAGGCATGATCACAAGGTATGGATGGGCATTACAGTGAAGAGATTCTCAGTGGTGTTCTACAGACAGTAATTATTTCTACCTCTGCTTGTCTTTTGTTCTCTGTGTGGTTTCTTAGTGGTTATTTTAAAAAATCATCACAAGACAAAGTTGTTAAAGAAATGTCAGCAAAAACTGTTAGTTTCATCTAACAATAACTAGAGAGGAAGAGTTAAGTAAACCAGAAAATGGGCAATTTAGAATAGCTTCCTGCTAACCAAAAAATTATGTGAAGCACAAGGCAGAAAATGAAAATTGAAATAGAAGGTGGGGAGGAGTTATGCACTTCGGTTCAATTTTTGCATTTGAATTCTGACCTGTTATTAGAATTTTCTGAGCCAGACAGAAAATTGAAGGCAGCCTGGGAACAGTGCTCAATGACAGTGACATTCCCTGACAGAGCATTTCTTTGCATATCAGTTGTACTAATTGTATTCAAACTGACAGCAACGGTTTAACCCATTCACCAGGGGAATTGTCTTGCTGCGAGACCAGTGATCTGTGTTTTCATTTAGATGTCAATCCAGCCTTGTGCTGTGTATTTTAAGGCTAGAATTAGCCTTAAATGATTATACTAATATGATAAACATTGTCTCCCCTTGAAATGTTGCACAACAGAATCTTAAAAAAGCAACTTGTTTTCTCCTGCAGAAAAACTTAGAAAACTAAGGTTTTTTGCCCTTTTCAAAGCCAGGCTGAATGAAATCACTTCTTTCCTAGGGCAGTTTTCTTTATTTGACCATAAATGAAAATAATTTTGAGCATCAGAAAGTGTTTTGCCTACACGAATATCCAGAGTGCTTCATACAATTGGAACAACTGAAATCCAAGTGCCTGTGCCATTTTCTTCCAGTGTGAGTGGGTTTTCATTTTTTACATGAGAGGCAGGAGACCCTATCAGGCTGGAAGACTGGAACATCAGATGAAAATCACTTATATACATGCATTCATTGTAGAAATTATGCTGCCCATAAAAAACTTAATTGTGGGTGGAAATGGAGAGAGATGAAAATCCTGTATGACTGGCCAAGCTCAGAGGGTTGGAAGCTGCTTTAGATGCACATTCAGTTGTCCTTTGGAAACTGTCAAGCCTTATAAATACTTCCTAGGCCTGTTTCTCTGCTTCTACAACACTGCTAGCTCCTGCAGAAAATATCACCAGAATAAATCTTCAGAAATTACACCCTGCGTTGGGTTGTACTGAAGATGATAGGTGCCTGAATAGACTTTTGAAATACAGATAAGGTAGTCACTAAGTACAGTTATGGTGTGGAAAACTCAATGATACAGGAGAGTTAGTCTATTAATATAAGGTGTGAGCTTAATTGCGAGTGGAGAAGAGGGGAGGGGGTGGAGAGGAGGGGAGGGGAGAGGAGAAGAGGAGAGGAGAGAGTTTGCAGGTAAACTTTAGGGCCTGAAAACCTGTGGCTTTTAGCATACAGCTGGCTTCTGCCTTGTGTGAATAGTTCATATACCATGTTAAGAATTATGGGAATGACCCACTCTTACAAAAAGACTGGGCAAAGAAAACAAGCAAAAAGTTTGAGGACAATTCCAGGAAGAAAAAAAAAAAAAAAAAAAAGAATTAAATGCAAAAGAAAGAAGAAAAGTTTTATGGAGAGATTAAAGAAAGAAGGAAAAAACAGATGGAAAAAAATAATGAAGATAGTTTGGGTCTTCCGGAAATCAATATAGAAATGTTAGCTTTAAAAAAATCTAATAAACCGTTTGACACAGTACACAAAGCTACAGTACCTCTGTCAATGTATTTGGTTGGGTTTTATGACAACTTTTGCAGAGCCAAGCTATGAAGACAATATCCACCTGGTAGCCCAGACTCAATTAGTGTGCTGTAGTTTTTTATTTAGATGGAGTCTGATCTCTCTTCCCACAGACCCTTGAGAAATAAAGTCTGTAGAGCACTCCTAAAGCTTTTAGTGGAGATACTTCAGAATTTTCCTTGCTGAAAGATGAGGGAAAACTTAAGCTAAGTAAATAACCAATGTGACAGTGAATGAATGTTTAACTGAAAGTAATGGACATTGATCCAATGTAAAGTTCTTTTAATAGACCTTATTTGCAGGCTTAACATTAATTTGATCAATGTATTTAGCTCAGGTAAGGGATCTGTGCATTACTGTATAGAGCTCAATGAGGCATCACGTTAATGTTTAACTACTGTCTAAAAATCCTTACAGATATAAAAAGAAATACATTATTAAATGCACGTATTCCCATGCCAATCCTAAAATGAAAGACAGATGATTTGAACAGGTTTAATTTTATGTAACTTCAGTCCTGTTAAAGTGAGTTGTCTAATTTCATGCTAGTCACACAGGCTTCCTTTGCAGTAAATGGAATAAATAGACGTAGCTGAAAGATAAATAATCTGGCCTACTTTAGAGGCTATTTTAGGATGAAATGTATTATCTTTTGGAGGTGCTTGTTTCTCTTTGACAACAATGAAGAGAACCTTCAGTGACTGGCCTAGAGTAATAAATTTAACTTTTAGACCCCTAAAGGATGGCAAATCAGTTACATCCTTTGTTACATGAAGGGAGGTCAAAGTGTAAAACACTGTTCTGCCAACAAGCAGTGTTCTCATCTTTTTTCACAAAATATGAGTTGCTGTCTGTTATTAATTCAGACATGGTGTAATTCAAGAATCATCTGCTTTTTGTTCTGCCTTTGTTTTCTCACTGTTATCTACAGCTCTTGCTGGTCTGTGTTTCAAAGGCTAATTCACAGATGTTTATGAAGAGTGTGAATGTGATGTATTATTTTTAAGGTACAAGCAAACTTTATGGAGGATTTATATTTCCATATTTTGTATGCTCTGCTGAATAGCATAGTAAAGTTAAAAATATCTTCCAGTATGAATTTTTTAACAAACAAAATGTCTTTAGATGTTTCTGAAAACTGCATAGAAATAGAACAGAAAAAAATACCAAATGTAGAACAGCACATAGGAATGCAGCTTATTTTGATAGATGACTAGAAATTGCTTATTCTTTGCTCTCACATGATGACTAGTTTTGAGCATGTTGGCAGCAGTTCCCCAAAAGCTGTCCTGAACTTTTGTACCTGTATCCAAGTTGTGTACTTCTCAGAGTACCACACTCATCTTCTGGACATTTTCCCAGTGTTATGCAGAAGCATTCTTGTACATGGATGAAAGTATGATATATCCATAAAATATACACAATTATCTTTTTTCCTTTGAATGTTTGAATCTTTCTGTTTTGAAACGCTGATTGTAATGAGCCCTGTTGTTTTAAGTAAATATTTGGGGTTCCATCTGAGCAGATCTCTTCATATGTAGCAAATGGCCTTGTTACAGACTGCCAACAAGATGCAGTGCAGAGCATACACAGTTGTGGTTTGAATACATGCAGCTGCATGTAATTCACTGCAGAAACTGAAGATATGCTTTTGTCATTTGCACGTGATCGGTTTTTCTTATGATATCAATCTCTTTTTTTCCTGCTAGTTTGAAATTACAGATTTCTACTGAGTAAACTGCTGACTTCTTTAATCTTTTTTTTTAAGAATTTTATTTTACTGTTTATTATAAGGGCTTTAGAACAGAAGCCACTGTTAGCAGAGCTACTCTATCATTGTGATGTTAAAGCTGTCAAGGACACAAAATAGCTTCAAAACATTTTGACTGAGTACAAGTGACTGTGCTGCAGTTTTGAGATTGTGGTTTGCAAGTCAAGTGTCAGTAGAGGTAACTCATTAGCTACAAGGCTTTCAGTAAAAGACCTTATGGTGGATTGACAGTCACATAATGTTTAGCTATATCCTCACAAGTGGGTTTTTTTGCAGAACACAGCTTCTCAAAAGGTTTGCTTCTAGGTAAGCAAACATCTTTATGTTGGGGCCCCAGACGTCAGTCTCTTCCTTATTAAGATAACACCACAAGCTAAGACTCTTACCTTTTTCAAAATAGACTAGGCCATGAGATGAACCATCTTCTTGCAGAAGTATTCACAATGTACAAGTATCCTGAAACTTGCTGGTCTCTTGTTCCAGACCCGGTGTAGGCAGAGCAAGGGTTTAATGAGACATGTTGAGGACCAGGTGGATGAGGAAAAATACTGTGCCATGTACACTGGACAGTCATAATTTGTTTAAAACCCCAGACACCGTAGCTGTTTTGAAATGATGTTTTTCACTTTTTTGTTTTAAACATGATTTCAGATAGTATTTTCTTCTGAAGTCGAACCTGACCTGTATTTAAAATAGAAATGGAAATGGAGCATCTCACATAAGAGATGTCTTAATAAAGAACACATGAGCAACTTCAGTTTACTGCAGTCATTAAGAGTGCTGATTAAGAGTGTATTTTCTCACCCTCTTATTGGACTTTATGTGTCAGTCATCTGGAAAAAAGTCAATAGTGTCAGAAAGATGACAGTCAAAAAGTTTCTTGAGAACTTTTGATGACTAAAAAGTGGATCTTTTCCTCTAAACTGCCATCAATTATATGTAACATGTCTTTTGGTTTCAATATTCAACAGTGAAAGCAACTGTGATTTCTTTCTCTCTAAGCAGTAAATTTATACCAGGTATTTCAAAGATATTTTAGTGAAGAGAAATGAAAAAGTGATATTTTTTACATGAAGTTAAAAGATTCTGTTTGAATCACCACAAGATTCCTCCAGACTTCATGAGAGTTTGAATAATCTTAGAGACTTTTTTAATTAGTGTGGAAAGGAGTGTCAGTAGAAAAACCTCCAATTGAGGATAAACTATTTTATGTATATTTTATTTTATAGATTTGTAAATGGTATCAGAGCTATTGGAAGATGGAAAAGCTACATCAGACATCTCCCAGGCATATGGAAGGAAAAGAGGGTTGAGGATTCTTTTTTGGAACTATATCTGTCTAAGAGGAAGATTCCAACAAGGCCATGAAAGATTTACTCATTAAGATCAGTTCAAATCAAATAACAATTTGAGATAGGGTGTTAACTTCGGGTTTTGAGGGTTTTTTTAATGTTATGTTCTTAAGAAATAAATATTTGTTTTTAAAAAATAAGATACCAAAAGGATACTAATATTTTCCCCTGTATTTTCAGACTATTTTTTTTTAAGGACTAGAAAAATTATCTTGTGATTTCTCTTATTTTGTCCTTGAATAGACACAATTGAAGATTTTATGTCCATACTTTTTTAAGCAAATCAAATGTGGCTCAGATAGTCAGAGATTACAGTAAGAAAATTATGACTCTTGAAACACCAACACTAAGGTCATGAGACTATGGGAGGCAGAATCCTTTATAGCATTTTTTTACCCATCCCCCTGAACAATAGCTTTGAACATGGACATTAAAGAAATACTGCTTACTTGTGTGAGAAAATTTGTCATTCATAGTCAGGAAGAATCTAGTCATCTTTTTGTGAGTGCACCCTCAGCAATTTTGTCAGCAACACCAAGCTGCATGATGTGGTCACACTGGAGGGAAGGGATGACATCCAGAGGGACCTTGACAAGCCTGAGAGGTGGGCCTGAGCAAACCTCATGGAGTTGAACAAGGCCAAGTGTAAGGCCCTGCATGTGAGTTGGAGCAATCCCAAGCACAAACACAGGCTGGGTGGAGAATGGATTGCGAGCAGCCCTGAGGAGAAGGACTTGAGGCGTTGGTTGACAAGCTTGACATGAGCTGGCAATGTGCACCTGCAGCTCCAAAAGCCAGCTGCACCCTGGGCTGAATCAAAAGCAGCGTGGGCAGCAGGTCTAAGGAGGTGATTCTTCCCCACTATTCTGCTCTTGCGAGACTCTATCTGGAGTATTGTGTCCTGTTCTGGGACCCACAATATAAGAAGGACATAAACCTACTGGAATGAGTCCAGAGGAGGCCACAAAGATGATCAGAGGGCTGGAGCACCTCCACTGTGAACACAGTTGAGAGTGTTAGGGATGTTCAACCTGGAGAAGAGAAAGTTCCGGGGTGACCTTCCAATACTTAAAGAGACCCTTCAAGAAAGCCAGAGAGGGACTTTTTACAAGGGCATTTAGTGATAGGACAAGGGGAGGATGGCTTTAAACTGAAAGAGAGTAGATTTAGATTAAATATTAGGAAGAAATTCTTCACTATGTGGGTAAAGAGAGACTGGAGACACTGGAAGAGGTTGCCAAGAGAAGTTGTGGATGCCCCATCCCTAGAAGAGTTCAAGACCAGGTTGGATGCAGTTTTGAGCAAGCTGGTCTAGTGGAAGGTGTCCCTACCCATAGCGGGGGGATTGGAACTAGATGACCTTTAAGATTCCTTCCAACTGCTTAATGTGGTATGATTCTGTGATCTTTAAAGCACAGATTGTTCAGTTTAGTTGGTGTGGAATTTGTGATTGACTGTAATAAAGACATTGTTATTGAATGGTCATAACAGAGTTATCCCTCCTATCGGTTTAGGATTATAAAATGCCTTCACAATGTTTTGGTTAACATCCTTAGTATTGCACTTAGAAAAAGAATTAAATATATTGCTCATATCTGACTTTGTACTGAGAAATTATTTTCTGAGAATTTGATTTATGGGACTTGGTATGAAGGTTAGGATACCTCTGCCAAAAGTGCCAAGGACCAGAGAGGTTAAGATGTTGGCAATATAGTGATTTAATCAGTACCTCTAAGTATGAGTTAAAATGCAGATTACAGTGTAGGAAGACCAAATAGCCAAATAAAAGTTTCGAGTAATGTCTCTTATTGCTGGAAAATCAGTGACAGTATATTGTCAATATATTACAGAACTTTTTACAAGGAAGTAGCAATGATATATCAACAGTGTATCAGAAGTAATTACAACTCCAGCAAACTGTGTTTTGACAAATGAGGTGGGATTCACTTTGTTTTGTTTTGTCTTGTCTTGAATAGAAGCACTAGAAACATCTACTTGAAACCATTAGCTCTGCTGCGAAAAGAGGAAAAAATATTTCCAGGCTGCTTTAAAGTACAATATATCCAAGTCAAATGAAATATTAATGGTCTAGGAATCTACTGGTATACCACAGTCACACAAACAGACATCAAAGGATTTCCTAGGTTAGAAAAGAGCTATCCTTGTGATTGTGGAAATTGAGATTACAATTGGAAGAAAGGCATTCTGAATTTAATAAATAAAAATAAATAAATTCTCTGAATACGAACTAATAGGAGACCTCTCTACAAGTAACTATGAAATCAGCAAGGATGTAAAATGGATTCTGTATTTAAAATAATTCACAAAATTACTGTGTGAACTAATTAAAGAAGACTAGAGGGAGTTTTATAGCTTGGAGTGTTGGAAATTAGAGTGGATGAGACACTAGGGGGCCTGTTCAAAAACCTTTGAAACCTTTTGAAGTCATCAGAAGCTTGTCCCTTGAATTTCAGCAGCTTTAGAGTCAGCCACAGATAGTTGTGCTAATGGAATTATTCTCCATTCTTAAGCTATGCAATACATCACCTGAAAGTGTTTTCCATTTTCTGACTTAGACATTTCTAAGTGTAGGAGAGTATAAACACTTATAGTTTTATCTCTCAGAATGAAATTAGTTTCAATAGGAATAGAAAAGAAGATAGATTTCCCCTTTATATGGCATATAGTTATATATTTCCATATTTCTCAGTATTAGTAAAGGATGTGAACTCTGTTCTTTGCTAAAATTCAAGGTCTTTTGCTAACCAAGTTACACAGAAAGCAGTAAATTTTCCAAGCATAAAATTATTGCTGAAGAAAATTTAGTAACTGAATTGGGAGTCAATAAGAAATGTAATTTCTCATTATCATTACTAATTAACTAAGTGAAGAAGTGTGGACTCTAACAGGAAAGAGCCATCTATTTCCCATAAGTTTTTAATCAGGTATTCCAACATTTTAGAATAAAATTTTTAGAATACTTTAAAATGGATGACTACATTCCGTTAGTCTTGCATATTCATAACTCAGTGGGGTTTTTTTCAATAAAAACCAGAAAAGTCCATATGAAGTTTAACTTTTACTCCTGTAAGTCTTGCAGAACTGTGTTATACATAACTGTATCAAAAATTCTCAATCTTCCTTGAAGGACTAGACTCCATCAGGTGTTTGTGTAGATATTTCCATGTATTTGTCTTTGCATGTGCAGGTGTGTGCATGTGCTCCCTAAAAAGCCAGCTGTGGGAAATTACTCTTCCAATCCTTAATGTAATGTCAGAACTGGATGAAAATGTTAGCCATGGTTTTTGGAGATGTCTCTGAAATCAGTGTAAATTCTGACCCTTAGCTGTGGCATACTGAGTAACAAAATAAACTGGAGGAGAGCCAAACCACTGGCCAAAGAATGCCTGTTCCTGTGCCAGTGACCAAGGGGATTTGCCTGCAGGAGTTCGCTCTGGAGCCATGCCCATGTGAAATGAAAGCAAAATGAAAGTGGCTGATACCTGCTCAATGCAAATCTCTTCTGAAGTAGATCTGCTAAAGAACTCCTGACTATTCCACCCCTGTCTAAAGTGTCATTAATTTATATTTCCGCATAACCAAACTTCATACCTTCTAGCAATCTAAGAAACAAGACTAGTGTATCCATTCTTAAGGTCATTAAAAGATGGCAGTTTGGGATGCCTTTTATATAACTTGAAGATCAAAGCTAAACTTGTAGCCTTTTTTTTTTTTTGTCATAATTTTCTGCTCTGTACAGTTAGAGCCTCATCCAGATAGTTTTTGGTTAGGTGAAAATTCCACTGGTTGAGTACCATTCATGTTTATCTTCTTTAGTTAAATTAGCTGCTCATGGTTAATAAAATGCAATGATCAAATATATACATCAATCACTTAGAAAATCATGTAAAAGTTTTTAAGCTTTTAAAAGCAACTTTCATATTAAAATGGTGCTCTAAAACATACCTGTAAGAAGAAAACAAATGGACCTTAAAATAGTGCTAGATCTGGTTTGTATTAACCTTTGGTTTCCCCCAGATTTGTCAGGAAAAAGAATTTAGTTAATGAAGGTTTGAGTACATATTTAAAATACCTAACAAATTGTAGTTCAAAAAAAAGTCTAAGTTTGTCTATTGAAATTTACAATTTCTATTCATCCCTGAGTGGTGAATTTGTGTCTCTAAGGCTTGAATAATCCATTCAGTAGATACCACTCAAGCAAAACAAGGTAAACAAAGAAGTGGACCTGAAATCCAAGACAATGATATTTTAAAAATGTCTATTCACATAATTTAATTGCAACAGCAGAGTTTTACTGATTGCATTTGTTATATCTGTATTTCTCATGGAGGAGTAAACCACTAGCTTTTTCCCCCCAAAGATTCTGACATTCTGCCAGGCTGTTATAAATTAGCAAGAAACAATGTAAAGTGATGCAACATCAGTTCTATAAACTTGAAGTTATTCAGAAAAAAACCCTAATTTTCTTTCCATCATGACTAAATACAGAATTAAAAATATCTGCAAGTGTATAGTTTGAAATCAACTGAAATATAGAATCATAGAATCAACCAGGTTGGAAAAGACCTTCGAGATCATCAAGTCCAACCCTTGATCCAACACCACCATGGTTACCAGACCATGGCACTAAGTGCCACATCCAGTCTCATCTTAAAAACCTCCAGGGAGAGTGAATCCTCCACTTCCCTGGCAGGCCCATTCCAATGCCTGATTACCCTCTCTGTAAAAATTTCTTCCTAATATCTAATCTAAACCTCCCCTGGAAGAGCTTAAGACCATGCCCTCTTGTCTTACTGAGAGCTGCCTGGGAGAAGAGACCAACCCCCACCTGGCTACAACCTCCTTTCAGGGAGTTGTAGAGAGTGATGAGGTCTCTCTCCCCTGAGCCTCCTCTTCTCCAGGCTGAACAGCCCCAGCTCCCTCAGCCTCTCCTCACAGGACTTGTGCTTGAGTCCCTTCACCAGCCTTGTTGCTCTTCTCTGGACCTGCTCCAGCCCCTGAATGTCCTTCCTGAGCTGAGGGACCCAGAACTAGACACAGTACTCCAGGTGTGGCCTCACCATCACTGAGTACAGGGGAAGAATCATTTCCCTGATATGGAACATATAAATTTTTTTTAGTGTTCCCATAATAAAGTGTATGTTTATGTTTGTACAAAGAATGAAATTAAAATGCCAATGCTGTTTATATTTTTTGGAAAGAAAGCTCCACAGTAACTCTTTTATTATAACATGAAAAAGTGGTAATGAACCGAGGATAACTCTGTAAGGGAGGCCAGACACTCAGTCCTGACAAAACTGGTTGAAAGTCATTCTGATCTTTTGGCTACAAAACAATCCCCAGTGATAGGATTTGACATCAAATTTTGTCAGTGACTCAGTTTAGTAACAAAACCATTACAGACTAGACAGAAATGGCATGCTCTGCTCATAGAAAGATTAGGGAAAAAAGGAAACTATAGCATTGTATAATTTCCCTTCAGATAAGTTACATGCAGGATGGGCTTCATACAGATGAGATTCTTGCAAAAACCCAGGACTGAGAGTCCATGGATTGGCAGCATCCAGGCTGGGTTTGGACAAGTGCATAATTGAGCGCTGACATCAAAGAAGGAGTGGGAAATACATCCTCTCTTTGACCATAATAGAAAAAACACCATGAAGAGCAAGCTGGGTTTGATAAAAGACTCTTATGTCAAAACAAACTAGTACCAACAATTTTTGCTAGAGTTCAAAACAACACTGCAATGTTTTCCAATAGTGGGAAAGATATATCACATCACAGAATATTGTTCTATGTTGTCCTTAAATACTGTAAATTATTCTTTTGCTATCTATCCATAAGTAAGCTAGAATGAATCTTCATTTAACATATACCAATATACATATTGGTATATGTTAAATGAAGATTCATTCTAGCTTACTTACCAATATACATATTGGTATATATTTTCTTCCTGTTTTCTTCCATTGTGTTTCAGTTCCTAAAAGCTACTATTCCACTGAAAGAAAAAACAAACAAACAAACAAACAAACTCGCAAAACTGCTATGAGAACAAAAATAGCAAAAACTGGTAGTCATTCAAATGGTAGTATCAGTAAGTTTTTACTTTAACCCAGAAGTTTTTTCATCTCCACAGGTAAGGCTTAAATAATGTTTTTTTAAGTATTTATAGAATATTTTCTTCTTCAGATATCAAAATACTGTGAAAAGATATAAATCAGGACTTCTTTGGTGAGATGTGAAACTGAAAATGTAGTTAGTCACATAAATTTACTGAGGTCACACAGAAAGTTAGTCAAAGACTTAGGAATAGACCAGGCATTTTATTAATAATTTAAGACTCCTTACTAACCAGAAATTGATTTTAAATTCATTAGATATAGGATTTTCCCTTTTCTTTCTTTCTTTTTTTTTTTTTCTGGTGACAGAAAAGATTTCCTGTGTAGTTGGGAAAACAGTTTCAATGCAATTTATGACCTTCTAGAAGTTTCATGATTTTTTTTAATCAGAAATTAAGATTTTTGCAGAATCATTGAAAGGCTCAGATCTTATAAGGTCAAGGTTAAAGTAGTTTGCATATAGACTACCAGCAAATTAAAGGAATACAAATACTAGAAAAGGCTTTCTATGATTCGTGGATTGACAAATTTCAGATTTTATTTTTTGGTAGTGCAGTTAGTGGCAGCAGAAATACTAATAACCAGACATTTGAAGAGTGATAGTTATTTCAAAGTTTCAGTAAGATTTAAAGATATATTTTGCTGTTTTCTGTCAAAGCACAGAAATTTCTTGACCCAAAAATCTAATTTCTAATAAGGCATATAAGAAAATTAGAGTAGTGTCTTAGAATATGACATCCAAATAAATAAATGTAGAGATGAATTGTATATCAGATTCCCTCCAGGGCCCACATCTGTGAGCATAGATCCTTTCTAATACAACCTGAATGATTAGGTTGTGTAACTTCCTAAGTTATTTCAAAATTTATTTTCTGTGAGGAAATGTTTTTTATATATGAAACAAGTAGGATGGCAGAATCCTTATGCAGAAAGATGGAAGCTTATTAACAATATGAAACATATTTAATTATGTTACTCTTCATCCATTCTGTAATCTAAAAGCCTGCAAACATAAACATTTATTTATTGCATCAAAAGTTTTAAATCAATTTACTCAAAGAAGCTAAACTTAAATTCCAATTTAACTCTGCAGAAGTATCTATATGATGTATTGAAGAAAGGAAATGGAAAATAGTGGAAAATGCATTACATCTCAGTCATGAACATTGCTTGATGATGCTACTAGTAATCTTATAAATTCTTTTTGTATGAGATTTATGCTTAGGTTACTAATAATTTCAGGATATATTAGGCATTTATTTTTGCAGTCTTCATTTACAGTGGGCTGTTGCCATTCACACTTCAATATATGATTGCTCCAAAGAAGAAATTTCTGTCTAAACTGAGAGATGACTGGATATTTTGTGAGATTGCAAAAATCATTATTACTTCCTGTTGACTATAATAAAAAAAAGTCTTAATAAGGTGAGGGAATTTCAGAAAATTAACTCCATCAAATAAGACTGTCTTAGTGCACATGTAATTGGTCAGATGCTTCTAACACTCTTCCTCAGCAATGTAATGTTATTTGCTCAAAGATATTCCTCTAGCTTTAGACATTATCTCTCTGAAAATTAGTAGCTGATAAATTAGGTGCTGATGGGGAGCCAACAGAGTGCAGTCAACTGTGAGTGTGAAGATAGCACTATTTGCATTCCTTATTATTCATAAAGAATTACAGGACGCCCACACATCTGACATGATTAGAACGCATGAGCAGTAGATTAAAAATCATTCTGTATTAAACATACAAAATGAAGTGGAAATGAAAATACATTTTCACCATTATAAGGAAGTGATGTTTTTCAGTATTTCCTAACTGCTGTCAGCATTTCTGTGCCAGCTGTCTTTTCAAGCAATGAAAAGCTTTACCTTTCTGTTGGAATTCTCAGCCTTTAGATTTCAGTAAACTTATTGCATAGGAATTGCATTAGAGGTTGTATTGCAAACCCTAAGTCACACTGGAGCTGACAACTCCGAGATAATATTTCTCCCTTTTTTTTTTTTTTCTCATTTTAAAGTTATTTTAATGTGAATTTCTGATAGGAAAGATTGTTATTGAATTTAATGTGTCCATCTTAAAGGGTGGTAGAATGTATCTGAATCTTTACATTCTGATAAGCAAATGTAAACATACCTGTCTTTAAATAACTACAGATAGCAGTGTATGTTCAATGTTGCAAAAAATATGAGAAGAGAAACCTAATAAGCTTGGAAAGATCCATGTCTGGAAGTTAGTGTGAAAACTCACAGGAGTCAAAGGGAGACTGTTCACAACGTGAGTATATTTTGGATCAGCACCATACTCCTGGAATGACAATATATGTCCAGAAGTGTGTTACTGCTTTCATTTAACTTGCAGTTTTCACAAGCCTTGTGTTTCTCCCTTCTATGAGGACTTTCAAGTCAGATGAAGTTCATTGGTATTTTGTGGCAGAAATCTGATTGACACAAATGTATATATTATTTTTTAATCAAAACCTTCAATCTCGACAATCAAATGCTTAAATTCTACTAGACACTTACCCTGATACTTACATTGGTGTACTGTAAATCAGTAATAATTCCACTAAAATACCACTGATTTGGGTAACTTTTCATGAGTCGACACAATCAGCTGTGGTCCAGGTGGCAAGGAGCTACGTTAGAGTGCTGAGCCTGAGGTTATATACCTATTTTGAAACCACACAGCTTCTGGCTCAGGAGGTTATAGAAACAGTGATTTTGTTTGATTTGACAATGTCTGTCGTACTGTTTGAGCAGAATTTTTCAAACACTCTCCGGGAAAGATCAAGAGCAGCAGAGGGGATTGCAAATTAAATCACAGTGGGTAAGGGTTAGGCATACTTAGCTTCTGAGAGACTTAATGAACCTTCATTGCTTAGTTAGCATGATAGCAGAAAAAATTTGAAGATGGTAGATGCAAAATAATGAAATATTTATTTGAATTATCCATAAACCTCACTGGACCTAAAGATATTGAAATTGCTCCTACTGAGGAACAAAGTAACATTATAGAGAGTTGTTTTAATAATAATTCTGTTTAGTCCACAGGAACTTTTAAATAGACAATGATATTAAAGTGATCAAAGATCAAATAGAAAATAATATGGAGAGCATTCAGTATCATCTTATGAGTTTAAATTTCCTGTTCTAAATTTTATTCATTTCATTTATGAAAGAATTTGGAGAGTAAAATAAATAGGAGCAGAAGACTTTGAAAGTCATGAAGAGAGCATGAGAATTTGAAGGTAACTTGTATAATCAAGTAAGATGTAGTAGTAAGATGTAATACATTAGAGGCACTAGCAATGTAATGATAGCCCTTATTGTATCTTTTATCTTAATACCAAACAAAGGGATTACTCACTAAAATTGAAGGTAGTCACTAATATTGAATGACAACGTGATTACTAATTTTCTATTGTCCTTTCCTTTGCATGATGTTTAATTTGTCTGTGAATAAATTGAGACTCAGAGTTTGAAAGTATTAAAAAACACAAGAAGAGTTGTGTGAGGCTGAAGAATACCCGCAGTCATATCAGATAAAGCATGTCCTTTTGAGAAGAGATACAAACTCATAGATTTCTGAGTTTAGGACAAACCATTAACTAATGTCATTTTTTTGCCTTTGGGCTGATTGTTTCATAATTGTCAACTGCAGAGTTCCTTTCACCTTCATTTGAAGCATGGGGTGGTGGCCTCTGTCAAAGATGTGGTAGTGGATTAGATGGATAATTGGTCTGATGCTTTATGACAGCTCAAATAATTCTATGTAAAGTCAAAGTAAAGGAGAAGAAAATCAAGCTTCTACATTTATCTAAAGATGAAAGCAACTGTCTAGTGTAGTGGGTATTTGTGAGGAGGCTAATTCTTGCAAGAATTTTTGCTACACCTAAATAGTACTGAAGTGAGAATTTCTGGAGATTGTACTGAAATGCAATTCATTGTAGAAATAGCTTGTGCTAATTTAGGTTCCAGAAAAGGTTTAAAGCTGTATGAGCATTACTACTTTTGCCTGTATTAATACATTTGGCTATACTGCAAGCCTCGTTCACCCAGGCAAAATGCACCATTAGTTATGGTGATGTTCATTCTGATACCTGAGCCAGCTTGCATTTGACCAGTGATATATATGTGTGGAATACCATTTCTGCTGTATGTACTTATCCTTCTGGAACAAACATCTAGCAGTGAGTGTGTCAGCCACTTAGACTGGTTATAGACATTTTAAGCCTTTTTGGTCCATTAGATTGACAAGATAAAAATAGATGTAGCTACTTTTCAGCATCTACATGATTACCAGATCCGTGTAATGAAGTCATCTGTTCATTAGAGAAATAGCAGGAGCAGTTCTTTTTATCCTCAAGGGTGCTTGAAAGAGAGTCCTTTCCTTCCTTTTTGGCTTGCTTTTGCCTTTCAAGGAGAGTATGCACAAACAGCCCTGAGTTATATTTAATGAATGCAACAACAAACTTTTCTTCTATGCAATCTCTGTTGCTTAACAAGTACACCAGGACATAGAGACATTTGTTTTTCATCCATGTTCTGTTGCTTTTTGTGTGTGTTTTTGCACTGTTTTGGGCACTGTTTTGTGATCACTGGAAAGACAAAATGCTGATCACAAGATGAAGTGAAGCTTAGAAAAAGAAACAATGTTTATGGGAGGAAAAAGAATATATGGATAAAAAAGGAAAATGCCAAGACATTATTCTCAAAACAATGTATCTTATTTTCAATAATGACTAATATTTGAGTTCTGTAGTTCTCTAGTGTTACCTTTTGATAGGAGTTGATTACCTACTTTAGACCACTTCTAAAAATTCCAGTATGATTTGGTTAGAAAAAGCCTGTTGTGGAAAAAAAACCCAGAAGAACAACATTTTCTTGATAGACTGCTTGTCAAGTGACAAAAGAAGAGGAGCAAGACTGTAAAAATAGGGGGTCAAATGGTCTTGACCACCATGGATTTACAGCAGTAGCTTTTAGAGCAGTACTTAGCTCCTAATATCTAATGCCAGACACGTAGTGAGATCTTGAGCAAGTCATGAATTTCCTGTGTGCATTTCTATAAATAGCTGTGTGATGACCCTTATAACCCCTGGGCTTCTTGGGGTCATGGGGCGCCTGGGGCATCTTTAAACCTCATCTAAGCCATACAAGTCTTCCAGGCTGTTAGACAGGCTCCACTGAATCAGCTCTTCTTTGGTTGGCTGACCAGCAGCAGTCCTACTGGGTGACCAATGAAATCAGAAACACATGAGATGGATTTTCTTGTACTGGATGAATAGTCTGAGAATAGTACATAGTATGCATGAGTGATGAAGTAAATTTTATGCATTGAGCTTCTCATACTTTTATGCAATATGTGTTCTTTTTTGTTTTTCTAGAACTTTGGTTAGTTGTTTGTTATATCTTTAGCTAGATAGTGTACCTGAAAAACACAGAATGGCAAAGAGTCCTCTAGACAAGAAGATGGTAGCATTTTGCTTTACCTTGCTGAAGATGTAGCTTCTCTGGAATTAGGACAGTGCTTCAGCCAGAAAGCAAAATTATTTTTTTTCAGCTTAACATGGGATTGCTTAATCTAATCATTTATCAGTGCCTTTATTTTTAGTATTTTCTGACATTAGAGGGCTAGTGATTGAAACAAATCCTCCCGCTGATTTGCCCACATTCTTCCACGTAATGCCTCGATTTTTCTGGGAAGCTCTGACCAGGAATTGCAGTGGTATGGCAGCCTGCTTAGCTCATGCAGCTGAAAGTGGCAATTCAAATGTCAAGCACTGAGCAAACAACTGATTTCCACAGTTCCATAATTAAGTCCTTTCTTAGGCATTTATAGTTCAGCAGTGCAGCCTTTCTCATTTTATGGTCCCAGGTGTGAGAAGCAGCTGGTTGGCTGTGCTTGCGTGGGTGACCAGCTGTGCCTGGCACGTATTCATGCAAGAGAAAATTGCAATGTAAAATGTGCATAGGAGAAGATACTGTGTCCACAGGTTGGTACCACAGCCTGCCCCATACAGCAACCAGATGAGCTTCTGCTTTTCTGACAAATGAATGTATCAGATTTAGTTGTTCCACAGACCTCTCTACCTGTGCAGGGGTGGTGCAAACATCATATAAGACCCGTTGGGGAACTCAAAATTACATTTCATGCATAGACTGAATTAGGTATCTATTTTACATATAGGTATATACTTACATTTTGTGTCTGAGTCATGCAAGTTGAGATCCATGTGTAAATGTTAAAAATCTGGTATTTGCAATTAGAAGTTGTTTGACATGTAACAGGATGCCACTCCAGAATGCACAGAGATAATAAAGTCTGAATGTGACAAGATTTAGATTCATCCTAAACAAATGAACTGTATTTAATCTTACAAATGCTAATATGATTAGAAAAGAAAAAGAAAAAAAAAGTGTTTATGTCAATGTGGTTAATAGCCCATTTTTTCAAATTATGATAACATGTCTTTCTTTCTTTTTTAGGAAAAGACACAATTATGATAAATGCCAGATTCTGTATTTTTCATTACCCTTGGTTACAAATGCTGGTATTAAAGTTGACTGATGCACATTGCACAAATGCGATGCTTTAAACTATGGACCAAAACACAAAGTAAACAGTCTCATGTGGCAGACAGGAATGAGTAATCCTGGACAAGCACAGGCTTACCAGTAATACAACCTTTAGGCTATACAGTTTTGTATTCTTGCTCTATTAGACATTCTCTAAAAGAAAAAATCCTTCTCAATGTTAAATGCCCCAGCTGGACAACAACTGCGTAGACTGATAAGGCGGCTGGAGAATATACTTACTTCCAATATATCTCCCCATAATCCAAGTTTTTAGACTTATCTGCAGTATGTGCATACAAAGCATTCAAACATAATTTTTCAATCACTTGTGACAAGAAACAGCTTAAAATATTGTTTTGTTTTGTTTATGATCTTGTTTCACAAGATTATGAGAGTTTCAGCAAAGTTCTAATTTTAGAAAGGTAAGAGACATAATTTGAGTGTTGAAGAAGAGTCAAAGTAGTGAATAATGGAGTAAAGGTTGTTTTGTAATAGGTGGATGAAGAAACCTGGGCTGCTAAAGGAGACAATGGGCAAAACCAAGATTGGAAATAATAAGTAAGTACTGGACATGGGCTTAGAAGATAGATCATGGGCTTACAAGGTACTAAGCAGAAAGAGATGGAGAAGATGAACGACTCTGAAGGAGGTCAAATGCATCCATTGAGACATGGAAAAAGAAACAAAGCAGACTGATGACAAGGTTGAGCAAGTGGTAAATGGATGAGTTGATCCATGACTGAAACCCAGTCTGGGAGGTGGTGTTGAGGAATTGAAGGGGATGTCGTTGCAGTTACCAGTTACCCAGTATGAAAAAAAGAGACTTCGGTAGAGGAAGAGTTCAATCGACATTATTTTTCTCTTTATTTTCCTCAGTCTGTGTAAGCTTTGAAATATTACATGTGTCCTATCTACAGGCTCTGAATTTTCACCATGTCCATAATGTAATAGATAGAGCTCAGGAACTGTTTGATTCATAATGCTTTTTCTTTCTTTGAGTATTCACTCATATGGATTTAGATTTATATATCTAGATATATACTTAAGGAGAATGAAGACAGTAAGATAGGTTGGTAAACTGCCTGCAGTTTTCTCTTCTTATATTAAACATGAATATACCGAGTGCTAGAGCTGTCGTCACCACACAATCAAGGTTAAGGCACCATTGTGGAGCTGTAAGCTCAGGAGCTAATCTTTTTGAGGGCTTAAAGAAATTAGGTGAATAAATCTGATCCTGGAATAAAGTACCCTTTTTATATGGAGGGATGGTATTTATTCATTATAGGCAGCCTTCTTCCCATATCATGAATATAGAGGCAAGGTTGATTTGGCTTCTTATTTTAAAGAAAATGTCTTTGTCTGAAACATGGAGGAAATCTGGTTAACAAGATTTGTCCACAAGTGTCATTTGGCTACAGGAAAAGACAACTGATTCAAAAGGCTCTCTTCTCCTGGGATTCTATTTCAGGAACTTTTCAGATACTTTAAAAATGGATGTAAAGGTGAATTCGCATCTTTCCTTACTGTTCTCCTCTAGTGTTGTTTCATCGTTTCTCTTTTCTATATTTGTAGATTATAGAGGGCAGATATAATTTGAACAATTTCGTTTCCAGTGTGCAATTAGCATACCAGTATAATTGGCCCTATGGTTTTCTTCCAAACAGAGCCAGAAAGGAGCACTTCACTTAATGTTTCTTTATGAGTTCCGTAGTTAGTATCCTAAATCTGGGCCTGGGAAACGTCTCAGTCTTGCTAAAACCCACCACTCTGAAACTGCTTGAGCCCCACGACCTCCTGTGCCACAGCTGTGATTGACCTCCTCAAAGTCTCAACATGCATTTGTGTGAACTCTAACTGCTTTTAATTTTTTAAGAATAAAAAAGAAAGAGATTCAGTGGAGCAAGTTACTAAAGGCAAAATTTTAAAATATACAGCAGTTTATCCTGCAACGAAAGCCAGTGCCTGACAAATAAAGTTATAGCAACAATAAAAGAAAAATGTCCCAGTTTACAAAGCTAGTGATATCTTTGGTAATTAAGATACTAAACTAATGTAAACACTGCAATTCCACAGCAGAGCTGGCGGATTGCTTTTCTCTGTTCTATTTCCTTTTCTAGTGAACAGATAACAAGTTCATGGTTTAAGTTGAGAATAAACTGTATTACAACATTAGGTCCTTAATTATTTGACCATTTGGAGTACAATTAAATATCTCTAAAAATTCATTGGTAGTTTAGTTAGCATTACTGAGTTTCAAATGAAAAACGGAAGGATATTTTAAATCTAATTTACTTAACAGCCAAAACAAATCTGGCCATGGCTGTGAGCACTTGCCAAAGTTAATCTCCACTTATGCTTTTTATAAATTGGGAAAACCAGCTGGTTTCAACCTTTTATTTAAACCTGGGTTTCTTTCAGTGGTAGTGGACAGACACCTTGTTCAATAGGTATTAATATCTTGAAATACAGTAATTTTTATTCAAAAGTATACTTGCTGTCATATGATTTGAAAAAAAAAAAAGTGTAAAAACCTACTAAAAATTTAAGAGACCAGATGATATGGCAGTAATTTTTTATTTAGGTTTTCTTTCCTGCAAATAGTTGTGCGGACTTTTCAGCTGGAGATTTAGATGATCAGTAGGCACTTTCAGTTAATTGACTCTTATGATTAAATAGTGAGACCATCTTTTTTCATCCAGTTTCTATTTATTCTGCATTGTCCATCTGGAATCATAAAAGGAAGAGAAACAAAATGTTCTGAAATGTGTTTATAGGCATGTATTCGTGATTTGGTATATTTTTGGCATAGTAGCCCATTTTGATGATACCTGATTACAGGAGAGATATGCATTCACATCTATCTGTAATTTGATTTTATCCTGATCCCATTTCCTGCAGGGTTATATTTCAAACTGTATGTCAAACTGTGTATGCAGCAAAGCTGTCTGGCAGCAAAGTCAATTGAGCTAAGTAGGTATTTGCTAACAGACAATTTGATCCTTTACCTTCTACACCTTTTTGAACCCTTCTTATCCTACGTTGCTATCATTTACACCTCACAAGCCAATGTGAAAGTCATTCCATGAACATCAGTAAAAAACAAAACCTGTCTGAAGACTGAGGGAGCTATATAAATGCATACTGTATTTATTTTTAAAGAGCAATGCATTGAATAACCCCTGAAAGATGAGGGGCCATATTTTTTCGTCTGTATAATGCTGACCAGTTTTCTTGCTGATGGATGAATTTATTTGAATACAGAAAATAAGACAATGTGATAAATAATGTAACTCCCCCCCAGATGATATAAATATGTCAATATACCAATATGCTAGCAGTTTGACCCTACTACGTGCAAAATTCAACATTTAAATAGTTTCTGTGTTTTAATACAGAGACTTTAGACAATTTAGTCCCATGCCAAAGCTATATAGGATGAAAGGGAAAAAAATGGAAATTGAAATCAGAATGCATAAGCAAAAAAAATTAATGCAAAAATTATACAAAATATCTTTTTCAGGCTGAATATACTGGTTAGAGTTGCTATTTTAGCCATGCACAAATAGAAGTCTGAATAGAATAGTCCTGTCACTGAGTTTTGAGTGGGCAAGTGTGAATGATGGCTATTTTTCCAATCTTGTCAAAGAAACCCATGGCAGTAAGAGCAGAATATATTCTCAGTATAAATGGCTATGACAGCCACAAACAGGCACCCTAATGTGGTACCCACAGTTGTAGTCAACAACTACTGCAATCTGTCCTCTACAACACCTCTCTTTATTTTCGATTATTTCGCGGCTTGAGGCACCACCAGGCAAGTTGCTTTCCTTCTCTGCAGGAGCTGCCACAGCCTGTTGTGCCAGTGCTGTGAAGTGCTGTGAGGATCAGGGTCACTGTGAAATTGAGAGAGAGGGGGCAGAGAGGAAAAATAAGAAGGCGGTCAGAAGGACAGAAGGGAAAATGGAACAAAATCTCATTTGTATCAGATAAGATTGTGTCAGTGCCCTGGTACAAATCAGAAATGCCTGGCTGTGCTTGGCTAGATGTCCAAGTGATCAGGGCTCACTAGCAGTGGATAGAGTTTCTAGACCACAACAGAGACTTGCTGGTTTTTGCAAAGGATTATCTCATGAATTCTTACATCTTTCTTTTTAAATTAAAAAAAACCCAAAAACAACAGGGCGAGGCAGGGAGGGGAAGAAAGGAGAGAGAGACTAGAATTTATTTTATACAGCCTCATTTCTGACATCTTTCAGTGCACAGTTTTCTCATGTTCTCTATTCTGGTTTGTTGGTGAAGTTCCTAACAGACCTTGGATTTCCTTGTCTGTTCTTTACGTCTGCGTTCAGTTGGTGGTTTGTTGCCTTTTTGTACTCTTTCTATCAGAATTCCGTCTTACCCCTTATCAACCGCTACAACTTAGATGGTAATTGAGATAGATCTATAGGCCCTAGTTACAACAATAAGATACAGACACAGTGGGCATTCCCAGATGGTGACTGTCCATCACTTTCACATCAGTTTCTCTCACTCAGTTCTACTCTGGGGATTTTTCTGGCCAGATATTACCTGTTAAGCCCGTTAGAAAAAAGACACAGAACAATATCCCATGGTTCACCAGTGAGTGGTTTTAGTTCTTGACCTGAGAAATGCTGAGGAAAGATTTGTTTAAGACCTGCTGGTGGAAGATTGGCTGTTGTTTTAACTGAGCTGAGCAGTAGGCTGCATGGTTACCATGCTATGTACCTCAGAGATAGCTTCAGTATCTGGAAATGCCCTGCTCAGGGAAGCTGAGTGAGGATACTTCTGATGTACTCAGTAACCCATACGCTGCTTTGAAGCCTTCTTTAGACATCCTTTATATTAATCGTTTCTAAATTCATTTGACCTTGGCATCACCTTTCTTCAGTTTACATGGGCAAGCACAGCTGTTCTGCTGATGTAAGAGGTCACATTAGAAATTTGTCATTTAAACTGTTTTTATAGTTGGAAGAGTCTTTTTTTTTTACTTTGTATGTGAAAAAAATGAAAAATATTTTCTCTAGTCAGATAAATGTATACGTTTTTGAGCCATGTGTTTACATTTCTTTGCCTCGTGGTGAATTTCTTTTACTATGGGTTCAGTTGACATAACTGCTACAGACAGAGTAAATAATGACATTGTTTGTAGGAGTCTCAGAGAAGGCCACTTCTGCAGCTGTGGTCTTTTTTTTGCTTTTGCATTTCCATTTGTATGACCTGACACTTGCCTGGAGCTCTACACTTTTCTGTTACAACCTTTACCTGTAGATTGCAAAGAAAGGTGAAAAGTCCTGTATCAGATATATTTACTGTATGTTCATTGTTTTAATTGCGATCACAATATCACAGAATTATTAGGGCTGGAAGGGACCTCTGGAGATCACCAAGTCCAACTCCCCCCACCAAGGCAGGGGCCTCCAGTGCAGGTTACACAGGAATGCATCCAGGTGGGTTTGGAATGTCTCCAGAGAGGGAGACTCCATGACTTCTCTAGGCAGCCTGCTCCAGTGCTCTGCCACCCTCAATGTAAAGTTCTTCCTCAAGATGAACTGGAACTTCTTGTGTTTTAGTTTGTGGCTATTGCTCCTCATCCTGTTGCTGGGCACCACTGAAAAGAGTCTGGCACCATTTTCTTGACACCTGCCGTTGAGATATTCATACACATTAATGAGGTCCCCTCTGCCTTCTCTTCCCTACGCTAAATAGACCCAGCTCCGTCACTTCCTAAGACAGTTACTCCAGACTCTAATCATCTTTATGACCCTCCACTGGGCCCTCTCCGGTATCTCCTTGTCTTTCTTGAGCTGTGGAGACCAGAATTGAACACAGAACTCCAGATACAGCCTCAGTAGGACCCAGTAGTGGGGGAGGATCACCTCCCTTGACTTGTTGACCACACTTTCCTGATACTCCAGGATGCCATTGGCCCTCATGGCCTCCAGGGCACACTACCAGCTCATGGCCAACTTGTCATCCACCAAGACCCCCAGGTTCTTTTCTACAGAACTGCCCTCTAGTAGGTCAGCCCCCCTGTGCTGGTACTTGTGGTTATTTCTCCTACACTTGCCCTGGTTGAATCTCTTTATTGTCTCCACTCAACTCTCCAGAGTATCAGGGTACCACTGAATGGCAGCACAGCTTTCAGGTGTGTATCAGCCACTCTCCACAGCTTCATATCATGAGCAAAATTCCTCAGAGTGCATTCTATCCCTTTGTCCAGGTCATTGATAAACAAGTTGAATAAGATTGCAACAAGTTGAATAAAACTAGATGATAATAATCGGTTAGAACTTTAGGTTGAATGGCTCAAAGTTTCTGCAACCATAGAAGAGCTTTTCCTTTGTAGCACCATTTGCACAGAAGGCAAGGATCACAGATCCCCACTGCCTACATGTGTCTGTCTTTGTATTCCCTTTAAAAACTTTTGAACTTGGTGTATTTTAACTGAATGTGACAGAACTAGAGGACTCTAATTAATTAAATAATTAGATTTGCACAGATTTATAAATGTTTCAGTTGGACATCAAGGTCAATCAGTCACAAGACACTTCTATAACAAATCATGTTTTATTAGTTCCAGTGATGTCAGAACTTACTGTTGTCTTTTGTGAATCATTCGATGACTTTGGTGCCAGAGGATGTATAAAAACACAGAAATGTGAATCCATGACTTTTGAACAGTCCTGATTTTCAAACTTATATAAAAGCAATTGAGATGATGTTTGAGCACCCAGTAAAATGTCAAATACCTAACAGGCTTTCATGTCTGGAAACCTTGGGTGTTAACTGTCCAAGCATTTTCAAAAGTCTGTGTATCTTTGCAAGCACATGAGAGAACATTTGTTGTACTTCTGTAAGCATGAGCAACAAAGATACCTTTTCAGTCCAGTGATGTGCTCATTTTGAGGGTACACTGAAGCTCTAAATTCCCAATTTCTCTCTGATTCTCTGCAAATAAGCACATGGACAAATAAAAAAAAAAAAAAAAAAAGGCTTCAGGTTTTTCAGTGGACTATCTGGAGACATCTTTCTTTCCCCAGGTACATTATGAATATTTCACAAGGAAGGTGCAATAACCAGCTAAGCATATAAATCTGAGATAGTTGCTTAGGCTTTCCTAACAGTCAGCAGAAAGAGATAGGTGCTGCTGGAGGCTAATTCACCTACCCTAAGATAAGTACTAAAGGTAAGTAGAAAACATTGCCCTGTGGACATTCCTGTCTCTTTTTGTAAGGCAGTCTACATGATTAGGTTAGAGTCGACATCTATTATTTCTGTTGCTAAAATTAGCCAAAATTAATCCCTCACTAGTCTGCAAATTGACATATCAATTTCTGTGAAGTAAAAATATTCCTCAATGTGAAACAGGTAAGATCTGCCCCTTAATATTCCTTTAAATTGTCTGTTCTATTTCATATGAAATTCTTCAATATAGTTTTGCCATCACATTTAAAACTTAAAAAATGAGGACCAGTACTCAAAAATGAGTACTTTAAGTATAGGTTCTGAATCTTTATTTTTTCAGAGCCTAAAGCAACATCAAAACTTCCTTAATCTGATTTAGAGCCCAGAGATTGATCTTGATCATGCAAGCATTTTTCCTACTGATTTCCCATTGTTTGCAGTTACAGTTTTGTATTGAGAACTATTTACCTTAACCACTCTATAATCATATTCATCACATCTCAGTGTCACTGAAGTATTTCTTTGTCATTGATAGATAAACAGTGCCAGTTCTGTGTGAAAGTTGAGCTGAAAAGGTTTTGCAACTTATTACTTAAGGAATACTAAAGATGTCAATTTATCTATGTCCTCTGTAAATATATTCTGAAATTCTGCTAGGAAGAATTCGGTCCTGTATCTAGTTAATCAGTTTGTGAGGAGTTTGTGTTGTTCTCCTAATCCACAAGAAAACAACGTGCCCTCCACAGGGAAGTCTGCAATTCATTATCTCCACTCATAAAGTAACATCAAGCTTGAGAATGTGGAAGAATTTCTTTTTTTAAAAAATGGTATTAAATTTCCTTTTAAAATATCTCAGTACAAAAGACTCCAGTAGCAATGAGCCTGGAAGCAGCTTACATGCTGCTTCTAAATAAAGCTTTTCTTCCAGGCTCCTTTTTTTCTCACCTCATACACGCAAGCACACACAGGACTCACTCTTGGCAGTTTCTGCCACTTTGTCTCTAAAAACAGACAATAGTCTGTCATCTTCATTGTAGGCCTTGATGTTCTATTACACCAATGACAATTCAGGCACAGAGAGCTTCCAAGCTTGGCAAAGGCTGAAGTCTCCTCTCCTGCTTCCCACTCATTCACCATAAGCGTGTTGGAAGCATGAGAAAAGAAGGAATGCAGCTCATTTGGAAACAAGAGCAGCATTCATAGCCACCATCATGCCCTGGAGCAGCTGATCTGACAATGCCACACTAACCACACTTCAAGGGACAGAGCTGTACACCTCTCAGATATTCCCTTTCCTCTTCTGTACCATTAATCTTTTGCTCATTATCAAGGAATTTTCAAGGACTAAGAGAAACAGTTTCCTTCCAAGACTGATATTTCTGGGTGGCTGTACAGGAAGGGCAACCTTCGGATTCTGCTAAACAGGCAGTGGATTTACCTTGGTCTTAGAGGTGATTGCAGTATCTTGCAAACCACCGAAAATAGAAAAGGGTTCCATATGTCACTGGAAAGCACTTTTCAGGAAAAAATTAAAGAAACTGGAAATCTACTTTTCTGGGAAAGAAAAAAAAAAAAAAAAGAAAAAAAGAAAAATGTTATTTACCCAATATTTTATTTCTTTTTTTTACTATAATGTGTAAGAAGAGAAATAAATGCCTTCTGTTTGTGAAGTGTAAATCTATTATAAAAATATTTTTATCACTACTGCTGATTCACGTTGGCTGAATATAGTAAGGAAAACAGTGTACGTTTTGAAGGATTGTTTTGGCTTTTCTGAAAACTGTTCCAAGACCTACGGAGGTGTTGCAGATGTGAGAAAGGGAACTGGATTCTATTCCCTTTTTGTGCCATAAGCCAATATCCCTTGGCTAGTTCAGCAAAGGATTGCATAAACATGGGGATAAAGCATGGATGCAGTCATTTTCCACTGGGGTCAGTGGAAATCCTGAGCACATTTGCTCTGAAAACCATGGACAGTAGAGGCTGGTACCCAAAGCGATGCACCAGACAGAGGCAGATGTGCACGGCTCTCTGCAGAGTTACATCTCTCCCACTGACACATGCTGTTACTGCCTATCAATCCCCAATAATTTATCTTCTCCTAATAGTGTACATCACATTTTAAAAGGCACTTAAAGAGGACTATCAATGGTATCTAGAAATATTGCAAGCAAGGATTTTAAGACAGTTAAGTTGTAAACACCAGTGCACGCTCAGTCTACCAACTGTGCATTCAGAAATGCCATTTCATTCTTTTATATGATGTAGTATTGTTGAGAAATCAGATGCAAATAAACATTACTTTGGAAAAGATGGAGAAGGAGGACATTTTTGCATTCATTTAAATAAAAAGAAGTGAGTACAACTGACAAGATTTTTTTTTCTTCACTGCTCAATGTGGTATAATAAATCATCCTTGATGTTTCCCCCATTTTATTATCATTATCTGTGAATAAGCTAAAAGTTAGTTGATTCTTTATGAGCTATGACATTCTTCTGAAAAACAAGACTAAAAATTCAGTCTCCAGAGGAAAAAATTAAAATCACTAGGGAAACATGGAACAGAATGCCTAATCAAATGATTATATTGGATGAAGGAAAACCATGATTTGGCAATGAGGCATTTTCCTTTGTAGGCAGAATTAACTTGGTAATTATAATAAGTTATGGATTTTGCAATTATTATTTTTTTAGAAATATATAAATGTCCAAAAGAGTGGATTTCAAAACAACAGGGTTTTCAACATGAGAGAAAATTGTACTAAACTCCAAATTACTAAATAGAATTAAAGTTTATGTACACACAAAAAATAACTGTAACTCTGCAAGTAAGCTTAGTTTGCATCAAAAGCATAGTATTTACTGGTGAAAGCAGAAGCATGTGACCTGGAAAAAATGTAGAAACACTGTACAAACATGCAGGAACAGGGTTAGGAATGTCAAAGCCCTCCTGTAGTTAAATCTGGTAAGGGACATGATGGGCAACAAGAAGCAAAAACAAAACTGGGGCAAATGTGTTCCTGCTGCTGAACAGTGCAGAGTACCTGGTGATGAAGGATGTGGGAAAGGATGAGGTACTGTGTCTTGTTTGCCTTGGTCTGTACTGGTAAGACCATTCTCCAGCAATTCCAGGTCCCTGAAACCAGTAGAAAGTCTGGAGAAAAGAAGACCTTCCCTCAGTGAAGGAGGATCAGGTAAGGGAACATTTAAACAAATAGGATAAGATAGGACATACTGAACTATGGTTGCATCCCTGATGGGATGTACCCCTTAGTACTGAGGGAGCTGGCCAGTAGCTGCAAGACCACTGCTGGTTATATTTGAAAGGCCACAGCTGCCCAGAAGGGTTCCTAAGGACTGGCAGAAAGCAAATGTTACTCTCGATCTAAGGAGAGCAAGGAGGAGGATCCAGGGAACTGCAGGCTCGCCAGCCTCACTTCAGTCCTTGGGAAGATAATGGAGTGAAAAATCTTAGAGGCCGTTACTAAATGTGTTAAGGACAAAAAGGTGATTGGAAATAGTCAGTATGGATTTATAAAGAAGAAATCATCCTGATCATGCCTTTGCGAAGTGAAATAACTAGCTTGGTGGATGAGAGGAGAGCAGGAGATGATGTATGTCTTGACTTGAGCAAGGCTTTCCACACTGTCTCTGATATTATCCTCATAGACTAACAGAAGAAGTATGGATTAAATAAATGGACTGTGAGGTGGATTAAAAACTTGTTGAACTGTTGTTTAGTAAGCCACCCAGAGACCAGCCTTTGAGTTAAATGTGTAATATGCAGGGTAACAATGAAGCAACAAAAGCATTTGAACCACACTGTATTGCAATACAGGTTGGTGCAATACAGAATAGACATTTTTGGGGGGTAGGTTATGCAACTGTGTTTTAGTCCCAGGTAGTCATATCTTAAGAAGCACCTACTCTGTGCTGACATGGGGACTGTGTGACTTGTGAGCAAGGTTGGAAAGTGGATGTGGCACAGGATTATTCCTGTAAAAGTACTTTCCTCACCTTTGGGATAGATCAGCATCTCGAACTGTCAGAATGGATGAGGGAAGACAGAGAGAATGAAGCCATGGCAAATTTGCTCTGCACTAACATAAACTGCTGTCTCTCAATTATACTTCAATTTCTAGGTATACTCTCAATTTATACCTACAGTGAGACTGTAGGTATAACTCAAAGAACAAGATTTCAGTATGTAGGTACAACTGCAAGGAAAATTTTTTTTCCTGCTGCAAATATATCCCCAAATATCTTTCATTTGTTTACAGAGTGATTATCTTTCACTATATAAATCACTTGACACCATATAATAATGTTGAAAGGAACAGCAGTTTAGGCAAAGTCATACTTCTCACATGGAAACAGGACTGCTTTGGAATGTTCCCATTAGATTTACTTTATGCATATGTGCCGTAAATTTTACTGAGTGAGAAATATTCTCTTTGAAGTAGTGTATCTAGATCTATATTTTGTTACAAATGAGGTTAGAAATATTTCATTATTGATTGTGTGATTAATTAGAATGGTAGCTAGAAGGAAACACTATATTAATGTTCAAGTGAAGTTGGTTTGTTTTTCTTTTGTTGGATGAAGTACTAAGTATATCAAAGGAAATTGCTTTGGAATGAACCAGCTGATTTAAAAGGGTTAACAGCATTTCTAGGAGGGAAAACCTATTTATTTCTTATCTGTCTTGTACCAGAGAAAAGTGAGTCACATGGAAAATATTTTATAACTGTAGCTAAGCTGTTAATTAGAACACTTCTCAGAAACAATGGATTTTGTGAACAAAATGAAACAAATCTTTGATGGAAGAGAGCAATTCAGAGCAGTTAGGTAATACTTTTGCTTACAGTTTTCTTCATACTATAATTAGAAGTTTCTGGTTTTAAAACATGTATTTTTAAGATTTGTAGATGTGTACTAAAATACGTATTTTAAAAAAATTATGTCTTGTTTAGAAAAATACTCAAATCTCTAAGTATAACAGCAGTGCTGTAACAGCACTTTTTTTTTATTATTCTTTTACACTTAAATGTGCATATCTCCAGCACAAAGCTGTGTTAAGGCAGTGGTGGTAATAAGCTTAGTTATTGGTGAGGTTTTTTTGAATAATAGTATGTTTCCTGAAAAATGCAGTTCAAGGCTTAAACTCCATGAGATCTTTGCTTTAAGCTCTTAGCTGAATTACAGAGAGGGAAGGAAAATATCTCATTTTAACTTTTTTGGAACTCAATATTGCAGCTTTTCTATTCCAAAGTATAAAAAGGAGATTTTTGTTTGGTTAAATACACTGGAGAAAAATTACTTTGTTTTGGAGGGGACCTCAGACTTGATGGCAATGTTATGTAGGTGAAAAGGAACAGATAATTGGATTAATGATCACCAAAAGTAAGCATTAGTCATGCTAGTGCAGAAACAAATGTCCAGCATTTACCTGCCTTTGCCATTGTCGTGTAGTACATTCTGTATGAAAGCTGAGATTGGAATGCAGTCATTTCTTCCTGAAACATTCCTCCCAATTTTAACTAGCAGCATAGTGGTTTTAGGCATTCATTTCCATTCTGGAAATTTGTCTTTCTTTCAGTTATGTAGCTGGAATTATTCAATAAAGTGCAGGTCCTCTAAAAAATTGGAAACCTAACATGAATAGGGCCATCATATTGTAATGTACTATTATTACTGCAATGCTTTTTCTTTAAAGAATGCCAATGTCTGTAAGCCTTGTCCATTTATTTTTCTGGTAGAAGTTGCTTAAAGGGACAATTTCTACAGTTTGTTAACAAAGATATCAGAGCAAAATTGAATCTTTATTCTGTTATTTCTCTTCAAATAAAATCATGCAAGATAATCCAGTCATTGTCACCCATGTGGACTGGTAATATTAGGAGAGCGTGAACTTCATAGACTTTGTGTGGAAGCTGAGGTGCCCAAGCAGGTGTCAAGCAGCCATCTCCTGCCAGATAGGAACTTTGTGAGGACCCATGCAAATCTGTTGGGTTTTACTCATTTTGTGGTGACCTGCTATGCACATTTGCAAACCAAAATTAAGCGTCCAAAGTGCCAGTTAAGGTCAGTGCACAGCATCATAGCTCAGCCCCTCAAAAACCAGCTGAAGAGACCTTGATCAGGCAGTAGGTAGGACAGCCTGATTAGTAGACCTCCTGATTTTTAAAAAAACAACCAGATCTACAACTAAAACTCCTGCCTCCTTCCTCCAGTGAACCACAAATCCAAGGTGACCAACTGGCAATTAGATATAAGCAGGTAGGTTTTAAAGCACTTTATAAGAAAATATTGGAAATTCTATGTAAATTTCTAAAAAGAATTAATGCCAAAAAAATTTAGAGAAAACAAAAATAATGTTGTTGTGTGAAATACAGTAAAGGAGAACTTTAAAAATCAGTACCTTAGTTATTTCAAAAATATTTATATATTTATATTTTCACATTTGATTATACAATTATTTTAAACATTTTGCATTTGCTAGAATCAAAAGAAAAGTAACTTTCATTTTTTCATATTAAAAAACAGGGACTTATTGCAAATATAAGCACAAATAAGGCACCTGGTCCTAATGAGTTTAACCCGTACTGGCTGGCTACTTGCCATGAAAACTACGGACTGCCAAAAGAAAAAAAAAGTTTTCTTTGTTGAACCAGAAGTGTTTTACAAATATTGAGACTAAATTTATGCTGTATTGTGTCTGTACCACATGTAGGCACCTAAGATTTCTTACCTCTCTTGATGCAGACACTGCAAATAACAACCTTTCATACACAGGGTGAGGAATCTTCAGACTGAATAAAACAGCTGAAGAAAATGATGCAGAAAGAGATGAGCATTTGGCATGAATTTTAATTTTTTTATATATGTGACTGTATTAGAGTTTAGCTAAAGAAATAGCTTCTGGAGGTGCTTGAATAGTAAGAAAATCAAACATTTATCTTATTCAGAAATAACACTGTATTATATATCCCACTAATCTTGAAGTACAAAACGTCTCAGTGAATTTATTGTATTAAAGAAAAAGTGCATGTCCTCACTATACACATCTGTTTTCACACCACTCTTGATGGCAATATCAGATCATCATTAATTAAAATAGACACTGAGTTTTTCTTTGTGTATCCATCAAATCATGACTATAGGCTGTGGCAGTCTGAAGGGAATTTGCTTTAAACAGAGTTGATCTCAAAATATGAAAACCACCTTACATGGGGGAACTGCCTCCAGAACCAGCATTATGCTGCATCCCATCTGGGGTATTTTATCTTTCAAATGAGAATCAGGCTCTTTTTGCCTCTGCTTCTACTGTCCTGCCAGCACAGTGACGAAAGGTGAAGAACATGTTCAAATTCACATGACCATCGAAGTGTAATTTTGGTACTCACAACTGGTGACTAAAATGCAGTGTGATTTTTTTTTTTCATTTTATTTTCCTGAGCTTTGGCATCGTCTCAAACATAAGTTGCTCCATTTGATTTTACATCATCAAGTCCTATGGATAATAATGGGTCCTGAAGGTGTCTGATTTAAAATGGTGTCTCCTGAACTTTTTGTTGCCATGGGTAGGTAACAGAGTACCTCAAAGGCTGGCTTCCTGTGACATTATGGAGGTATTTTGAAAATCCTATTCCCAATGTTGATGGTATTGGCTTTTCCTCCTTCATGGGCAATGCAGGTCCTCTAGTAATAAATTCAGAAATATGACACATTATATTGATTTGACAATCTTCCTTTCTATCAGATAAACCATTAAATGAATGAATTTACTTTATGATAACTTTAGCAACTTATTCAGTCATTGAATTCTCATCACTCAGTCATGCTCATGTATGGCCAGTCTTCGTGAACAAAGATTTGGGAAAGGTCTTTACCCTTCAAGCCTGCACAATGGATTTTTTTAGGTGAGACACAGTTTGTGCTGAGCTGAGTCCACCCTTTAATCCTAAGGTTCATCTGCCAGGGCCGAGTGAGCTTGGACAGTGGCAGTGAGGTCCTCAGGATGTAGGTTTGTTTAGAGTGACCTTCTCTTAGATGGATGGCCTTACAGGGCTGACGAACTCCATCTACCCGGGTCATCACTCAGTAATATACTGATATTATACCAGAACTGCTGGATGACCTCCCAAAACTACAGTCATGGTCATTCTTATCAGTACTCACATTTGTTAACTTACTCTGCATCACCTATCCAAGCTCTGTCTTTACAGAAAGAAACACAGAGATTTCTGCTTTAGTCTCCTGCCTTGGCATGAAAATTAAATGCAGCACTGCTGTCCTTTCTGACCTTTTCTCAGGTTTGGCATGTTCACTTTTGCTGAAGTTATTTTCTATGAATAAGCAAACTTTTTCCCATATAGATAGTTTCTTCCTTCAAGTCTAAATGTTTTGTCTTGCTCTTCAGAAAACTGACGTATCTGCATCTGGTTTTACACAGTAGTTTCTCAACACTTGAAATAAGAAATACTGTACAACAAATTGTCCATACTGGAGTAATGCAGTTACAGTATAATTAATGCAGCTTTCAGGGCTCTCCTGCCTTCGTTAGTGTGTAAGAATATTTTCCATTCATAATTCTCTCCATGACAACTCATAAAATGAACAGTTTGTGCTCATTTTGTGCTAGTACTCATTTTGTTTCTCAGTCATCCAAGACCATCTGCACATTCCTTTTACTCTAAAGACATACATTTCCATTTCAAATCAACTCACAGTTTGCTGAATATAGTAACCCAAATACTGTGATTTAGATAAAATCAAATACTTTAATTTCTTCTTCTAAAATTCCTGTGGACTAGGTACTTCTTCCAACAGTATGCTATCTCTTGAGTAAGTATAGACTTACCTAAATTTGCCTTTAATTCAGGAGGCCCACAATGATTTACAGTTTTCCATCTTAAGTTGTATGGAGTTTAAAGCACAGATACTGTGTTTCAATTTGCATGATGTTATTGTAAAGAATCTTTCCCCCAAATCCATCAGAAGTTGGGGAAAAAATGAACTCAGAGCTGACTTTCTGAAAGACTAACACTTACAAGTTGTTATTATGACAAAACCAGTTTTCTTAGAAAAACTGTCTCCTCCTGAGTCTGTCCCATGTCCTTTCATGACGGCAGAAAGTGACAATAGTGAGAACACATCTTGTGCTCTGTTCCCCCAGTACATTTTTCTGTATTTTTTTCTCTCCTTTCATAAATACAGTACTTCTGCACTCTCTGTCATTAGGAAAAAAACTTATAGGATGAAGTATTTTGAGATAGCTCTCATAACTCTCATAACAAATAGGAATTGTCTGCTATTTAAATATTATACATTTTGCCCATTAATTTTAATTTTGTCCAGAACTTTCTCACCCAACCTTTGTCTTTAATATGGATGATGATTTTTTTATTATTTTTTTATCTGCAATTAAAAAGGTGAATTCAATGGTTTAAGAATGGTCAGGAGCAGGCATGTAAAATCATCTAAAAAGAAACTGTACATTTCAATCATAAACACAAGCTGGGGGAAAAGTCAAGTGGCATTTATATATTATGCTGCTCCATAACATCCAGGTCAGTGGATGTGACCTGAGTGAAACTCTTCCCTATTCAGGGACTAGGCATGTTCTTTCACAAAGAACCCAGAACCCAGCACACTTCTGCACCAGACAGGCTTTATGCTGATCATTATGAACCCCCTGCAAGGAACCTTAGCCCTGAACATATTCTTTCAAAACCAGAGATCTGTAAAACATCTGCCTTCTTTTTTTACTTAGAAGTAGTATAACACACAGAGGTTGATGCTATTTAGATTTAAGAGAAACCAATAATCCATGTCGCTTAGTATATTAGTAACTCCAGCATCCAATGATGGAATTATGGTAATAATGGGAATGATGATTATTCTTCTCCTGTAGTAATGTAGCCAGGAGTGAAAAAAAAAAATACTTCCTTTTGCCTAACTGCAAAAGCATCTCAGCTTTCAAATTTTGCAATAGCTGTATCCACCTAAATCCACTTCAAGTCTTTTATAAAAATGGGCTTGCTCTCACATTTTAGCACCCACAAAACTTCACAAAAATCAAAATTGGTGTTTATGGAAAGTAGTCTAGCAAATTAATTGAAATATATACGAGTTACCTACAGATTTATGAATTTCCCTCTGTAGCCTTATTCACAGCTAACCACCAGTGGGAAATGAGAAAATATAAAATTAACCTTAGCTTTGCCCTTGCTAATAGGTGGTCTGCTATATATATTTTGCATTCTGTTTTTGCAGATAATATAAAAGAATCACTTCACTTACTTCATAGAAACACTTTTTCCCTCCTCTTAACTCACTCTATATTTTACTGCTCTGCCCTGTCATGCACTGCTTTTGGAGATGGGCTGTCACAGATATTCCCAGTGGCTTTTGCAGAGGTAAAATTGGAGTGAGTTAGACTGAGCTGTCATGTACTGTAATTCTTTATTTTATGCTTTTCAGAAGGTTTAATTTTCCTGAAGTGATACTCTGTAAGAGATACTGGGGAGAGTCTTAAATGCGCATTAAAAAAGTTGGGGTTTTTTTGTCAGAGAATGTGATTTCTTAATGTAGGAGCATATAGATTATACCTGATTTCTGCCATGCAGGAATATTGTCTTAAGACTGAAAACCTTACTTAAACACAGAATCCTCCTACAACAACAACAAAACAAAAATAAAATCCAACCAAAAAAAACCCACCCACAAAGTAACAGAAACTAAAAGAAAACATAAAAAAAAAGAGGCTAAAATTGAACTGGACTGTTGGATGAGTCGAAGGCACTCCACATACAAATTTCTCACTATGTGAAGAAGGCAAGAAGGACATTTTAGAAAGGTGCTGAAGATGCACCTGCCTCTTCAGCATGGTTGTCTCCAGAGAAGGATTTGAAATATATAAATTATTTCATGGTAAAAAAACAAAATAATTTGCAGAACTATTTTGTCCTTATGGTAATGTAAATGTCATAATTAAAGCTATCATTTGGCATAGAAACAAGGAGCCAGTCATGGTTTGTGTCCGTGGCACACAGTGATAAGCAGTGTACTTTGTAGCAGTATGAACACTGGACTTTTAGATTTTGGTGTGTAAACTTGACTATTGTCCAGAAAAATATTAGAAAAATGTCCCAAGGCTACAGATTTTTTACATGCAGGATGATGAGTGTTGGATTCTTGGACCAATTACAGAAGTGTCCCATTTGATCTTAGTTTTGCTTTTTCTAATTATGTGTAATTTACTATACGATGATAGGGGTGGGGGAAGCCTTCTTTACACCTGCAATCCTGAAGATTTCATGTCTTTTATTATTCAAAGAACTGTTGATACAGATGTTATGCTCATAAAAATTCACATCCATATAATGTTTCCTACAGTACCTTATGAGCATAATTAAGCCCTGCAGCACAGTTAAATGCCATTCTGGTTTCATAAACAGGTAAACTGAGGCATTCCAGTCATGACTTGCTAAAATTACAACAGTTTAATGATAACATTAGCGGAGGAAGCCAGGGGCTATGACTACCGATTGTTTGATCTGAATTGTAAGAACATACGGCCTCCATTAACCCAGACTGACTTCAACTACAGCCACACTTCTTTATAACTTTGTATTGCAAATGTTTCACTTGCATTAAGCTATAATGGTTGTTGACATTTATATTTCATCAGCTACCTCAGTTCCAAGTGCCTCTTTCAAAGGGTTCAGCTTTCCAAAGCCGCATGATAAATCCCTTTTTATACACTCACATTTTTTCTTTATTTCTTTCCATTGAGTTTCTACCCTACTCTACAAAACCTCATCACTATGACCCTGCAGTGTGTTAAGCACACTTTAAAATTCTCTGTCCTTTCCTGATGATTTGTTTCATTAGTGACATTCTTCAAATCCAATGTACCTAATCCATGGTTCAGTCTACTAACAGGAAATCGGTTCAGTGAACAGGGTTTTATGTAACAAAAGAAGTGCTCACTTAGAGAGTACTTTTAATACTTTGTTCATTGAAAAAAATGCTGACTTTCGTATTTTTCTGACTTTAATGCTCTGGTGTTTCAGTTTGGATTTAACTGTAAATGAAAGCCTTCGAAAGCCATATAATCCATCGATCTCATACTTGCTGAAGCACAAGTTTCATGGTACATGAACGTTTTTTATTCTTTATTTTTTTCTCTTGTAATTATGTCAGCTTTGTTACTTCCAGGCACGGTTGATTCTGTTGTCTGTTCTGCTGTACAATTCTTAACCAAGGTCCAAATGTCTATTTCATTTTATATTTGTTTAATTTTGGAATATTAATTGCAATCCCAACATCTGAGTACATTCGGTGGGAGTAAGGGGTGTCCTCTTTTTTTATGCAATAAGTACTTCAGTTACTGGGCTGTTGAGGCTTAGGTGTTCTGCTTTGAGATGTGGGTATCTAAAGATATAGTCATCTCAATAGTTTTATGGGGTTTTTTTGTTTACACAGACTTTTAACTATTTCCTGAGACTATTTCCTGTAGCCTGACAGGAATAAGTTTTTATTTCTCTTAGCTTTCCAGAGGGGGTATCGATATGAGAAACTACTAGAGTGCAGATCGTTAGATTATCTTATCACCTCTCAAATCAGTTCAACTAACTGCACAGTTCAGTGTTCTAAGGAAGTGCCAAAATCTGTTGTCACCACCACCACTGTTAGCTTGGCTGGCTTTCAAAATTGTTAATCTATTGGTAATTCTCCAGAGAGAAAGCTGGACTTTTAGGTCAGGAAAGGAAAACAAGAAAGAGCAATTATGCCAAAGGAACTCTGTCTGGAAATTGTAACAGAGTTTAAGGAATTATTATGCCAATTAAATATATTTATTTGTTTGTTTCCTCGGGGAAGACCAATTCTACAGTGTTATTGATTAGAATATTTAGACCCTAAAGTAAAAAGGTCTTTTTACTGAGTCATGTCATGATTCTTTTATTCCTTGATTTTTAAATCTAGTAAAATAACCTCTATCCCACAAAACACAAATGACCTTGTGTTGCTCAGCTATCATTAAATTATTAATATAAATACATTTTATAATAGAATTATGCATGGTGATCAGATTTCAGTAAAAGTAGGTTTCCAAAGACAGGAAGTGAGAAGAACTCATCTAGAATGTGAGCAAGAATTATATAACATGATTTTATACTCTTAGTAGATAGTTGAGCTTTTTTCTTATGATTCGTTTCATGGATTTTCCATTGCACTTCAGTGGGAAACAGATATTCTTTGAAAATCATAACCACAGAATCATGAGACAGTTGCATATTTTCAAAGATCCATAGTTTCAAAGAGGAGGCATTGTGCTACTTTCTGTCACTACTCCTTGAAGCGATGGTCCAGCTCATCACTCATCTCTGATGATTCTCTTCCTTCCCTCTGGAATACATAACTCATAAAATAAGCTGCATAAATGGCAGTTTTAACGATGCTCTAAATAGGAAGAAATTTTCTCCTTATATATTCTGCTCAACCTTCTGAAAGAGAGGACAGAAGCAATCCAGCCATTCATTATCTATTTTTCAATTTAGAATATGCTTTAGCTGACTGTAGCCTGGTCTGAAAGAAATGAGTTCTCCACATTTCAGTCATCTGTTTTTGTTGTTGTGATGAAATACCAATAGTATTCAGTATGCTACTGGCAATAAGATCATTTTATTGATTAAGCAACTCTTCCTTATCTAGGACTACTTGTAAAATAGAATATTTCGCTATGACGTGAAAAATTGAATAGCATAAAAAGAATGCCAAAAGCTCAATGTAATATCCACAGTACATTCCAGTACTGATGAATAACTGTTCTTCTTTATTCACCATTAAAAATAACATTAATATTCTATATATGAAAATTGCTGCCAGTACTATCACTGGAATCAGATGAAACTTATCTGCAAGGGAGAAATCCACAAGTCCCCATATGAATCCTGTAGGGAATATGAGACCAGCAGTAAAAATCTATAAGGCAAGGTTTCAGTCTCATTTAGGAGTAGCCATGGATAAGTTACTCGTTTTATACTCTTTTGTTAAAATGAAAAGTCCATCTGTATCATATTTTAAGTGAATAGCAAGCCAGAGATATTTGCAATACAATATTCTGTTTGTATTTTGTGCTTCCTACACTGTAACAAGTTTCTAACAACAATACTCAAAGTTAGTACTTATTTTGTCAAATTCCCTATAAAACATTGGAAGAGTTGAATGAATATGCATGGAATTTTGGTATATGTAACCTCTGTTCATAAGAATTTTTTTGTCAGTGGAGAACAGTGAGGTAAACTGTGATATCAGAAATCTTGACATGTATGTCAAAAATGGGTTTCTCTTCATGTGTGAAGGTGTTCCACAGAATAAGGAAAAACACAGTAGAAGAAAAAGTAAGATTAGGCTCTCGGTGTTGAGTCTGACAACTGGATACATGCCTGACACTCTGGAAAATCAATAGTTGCACCTACTTGCCTTCTGAAGAGACTGTGTGCTTGAGATGCCAACTAAGAATTGTAAATCATAAAATTTCCAGCTAAAGTATTATTGAAGATTGAGCTTCTGGTATTATTTCTGACTTCTACATATAGCAACTGCAATTGTTCATCTGTATTTTTTCTGTTTCTAATGTTTCTATTGCATAGGATATAAGACCTAGGAAACCTTAATTCTCTGTAGTTCTACAGTAGGTCTTCTTATTGACATTCACTACCCATTGCCATAATTTTTAGCTCAGATTAGTAGAAGAACATATTACTATTTTTTTAAAAGGGTAGTGGGAGTTATTTCCAGAAGATCTCTTTATCTTGTATTGCAGCTAACAATGATCACATCTGAATTCACAGATTTCCTTTAAAATCTTTACTTGTCAATTTTCTTTTGCCAAATGTGGGGCTGCTTAATTCTAGAATCCTTATAGAAAGTAACATTTCTCTTGCCTTTTGGATATGTTGTGATGTCCATCATAGTCAAATGATCAGGAATGCTTCTAGAAAAAATGTTTTTTATTTATGCTAGCAAATAATAAGACCCATTAGAAATTAGCTATTATTAGCAGTATACTGTACCATAATTCAGTTTCCATTTGACATTCACTCTCAGTGTCTACAGAGTGAGTGCATTATTTTGTCTACTCTGGAATTTGAAGGCATAGTATCTCAGTAATAAAAAGAGCTCCTGGCCTTGTAATGAGGATCATCACCTTCCTCTTTCACTGCACGTGGAAGTAGGACCTGTGATTTTGTACCGCTGTGAGATCTTTGCAAGAAAGAGCTTCTTCAACCCAATATGCTTTGTAGAGACTAAAATTCAACTCAGACCTATGAAGTTTGTCCTTGGGAACTGATTGGTGCCAGACAGACTGTTCTTCATCCCCAGTTGCCAGGCTGTGTAATGACCTCCATGTTAGCCCAAACTGAGTTCCAAGTGATCCAGAGGACGCCTATAATTTGTTCATGGTGTTTGAATGTGACTGCATTTGTATGCAACTTTGACTTAATCATTCTTGTCTAAAGGATACATGTCCCTTTTCTTAAAAATATGTGGATTTTACCCTTCAGACCTCCAGCTTTATATTGCCTGATTTTCCTACTGTGTATTGCTAAGTGCTTTGACTGAAAGTGGATTTTTGGTAGAAGGTAGCTTGAAGCCAATATAAGCAGTTTTTCACAGCATTTCAACAGTTTGATTGTTTCACTTGAGGATACTTTTTTCTCTTTTTTTGTGTCTGAATCTTCCAAAGCACATTACATGAGTGTTTTGTTTGCTGTGAAGAAAGAGAGGCTACTTCTTATTCTGACGGGGAGGCCATCGCTGAGGATGAATTCCATGTAGCAGAGTAAACCTACAAAAGCCACAGATTAAAAGAAAGATGTGAAATATATTTTCAGAATTCGCCCAGCTTTTAAAAAGAAAAAAATGCTTGCACGCTGCCAACTCCACAAAACTGCTCTCTTATGAACCTTTTGATTGATCTCCAGAATGAGGTCTTTATTCAGACCATCCCGATTTTCCCTACCCCTTTGTATCTTCACAAAAACTTGATAACTTTAAGATGAAAATTGCATTATAAAAATAGTTTGAAATTGGCCATTATGCTCAAGCTTAGTAGTGGAGACTGAAGGGCACACTGCAAATGCATGTATGTGTATATGTCGTACCCAGATCTTCCTTTCCTCTCTTCTTGTTTCCCTCTCATAATGCCATTACAGAAACCTGATTTTCCTTAAGAAACCAAGATTAAAAAATTTCACTCAGTTACACTGGTGAGTCTGTACTGACTTTTGGGATTCACTCTTGATTTATATCTGTCTGAGAGTTAATTAAACTCTAAGCCTTAATGAGATCATTTAGGAACAGACCTGCAAGGACAAATCATGTGGCTTTCTACAGGTGAGTAGGTCCAGTGAACTGACTGGGATTATTCAGCCTTTTAAGTTTTTGCCGAATCAGGATTTTTGGTTATAACTGGTCTTTCAAGCTCTGAAGAGAATATGAAATATTAAAATGTGTTTAATACATGAAAGAAGATTAGTAACTACAGCGTCATTGCTATGGCTGTAGTGAACTAGTTTATATAACTACAAACAATAATTTGAGGATTTCTATAAAGCTTTCTAACATTACACAGTGTAAAAGAATGCAGTATATCTGACCACATATATATTAAAACAACAAAACTGTAATGCTTGATACAATAATTATATTGACTGTCCCATGATGATATTGTCAACATTAAATATAAGGTAACTTAAGAAAACAAACACAAAAAATGCAGCTTGAAGAATGAAAGGGAGAGCATTTTGTTTCAGACAAAAGGTTCCTGCAACAGTAAATGTCACTATAAAAGAAAAAAACAATTCAAGGAAGAGAAGAGGAAAGATGGAAAGTCTTAAGAGACATATAATTAGAAGAGACGATGATAATGTACGTAACGGAGCAATTTGTGTTTCTGTGGTCCGAGGGCCGCTGGCAGCGGGGCTCTGGACGCAGCTGCTCTCCAGGGTCCTGAACGCTGAAGGACCGCCAGGTTGGGCAGGAGAGGAACAGAGGAGTGATTTAAACAGGAAATATGAAGTGAATGAGACCAAAACTACTAAAAATTTGAAATATTAGATTAGATGGTTTATAAGAAGTAAGAATATGCAGTAATTTTATTTATCAATTAATTTATTTATCTACTTATTTATTTATTTACTTATTGAAGTAGGGATTGCGTTTCGTGTACCCTGTGCTATTTCACTGTGGTTCTTATAGGGAATGTGTATGTGCATGTTTTTGCATGCTCATGCACAATATTTAGAAAAGAGTTTGATGTGTTCTGCTGACACAAACTTCCCATTGTTGCATTCCTTGTGCATTAGATCTAATCAGAGATATGCTTCTATTCTGCTTTTCAGACTGAGTTAATTCCCTCTTCCAGTGGGCAAGCACACCACAGAGTGTTTCATTTACTTGTTATAGTGAGATCAGGAAATCTATTGTTAATTATTATGGTTTCAATTCCCAACTCAGCTGCCTATGTCAGATGTGCCATTGTGTGTTTGACTGTTAATGACTAGATGGAATATTATGTACACTATGAATATGAGGTGCTTTTTTTAGGCAAACTGTTCTAGAAAGAAAAAATCAAAATGGTATCAGCAAAGTCTGATAGTCTCTTACATAACTGATCAATAATTGATTTAAATACGGAACTCTCAGTTTTAGGTGTGCATATAGGAAATAAGTGATTCGATTCGTTAGACTTTTAAAATGGACATAACATGCAAAGACACATCTTTTAAAACAGCATATGAATACAGAGATAGATACTATTAACAATAATAATAGAGCACATGTTTATTAACCAGAAAATATTACCACGCATATGTAAAATGCTGAAAATACAAGAAAAATGAAATAAAATAATTGAAATAGTATTTGATCAGTCATGTATCTATCATACCTCATACTTACAAATAGATACAATTCTTTTATATGTATTTTGGTTAATTTAATTATTTCCTGTTGTTAGTAGGAACTACTCAGTCAAACAAATAAAAAATATAGAATTTCAGTTTAAACTCCTAGTCCCAGTGAGTTCCCCACATTGGGAGTTTTAGAGTGGAAAAGCAATAGTATGAAAAATGCTTAACTCCATGTCCCATATAAGATGAGGAGGCGGGGAGGAGAAATCAGCCACTTCTCCATAAAATGTCTGTTGGCTTCAGTGGAAAGTTACAGCCTTTTGTAAGTAATCATTAGGAGATACAATAGTGAATGTGACACCATTCTCTAAGTACTAACAGTGGACTTGGACTATTTTTGCAAAAAGTATAGGACTTCCATTTTCTTTTGCCAAGGTATTATAGCATCCCCATATAAACATGGCTTATTTTAAACAAAGTGTGTTAATAAAGTATATACAAATAGAATACCAAAACTTATTTTGCATTCTTTTGTGAGTTCCTTTACTTTATTGTGACATTAAGTAAATAAATAAATAGAATTTTCATAATTACAGTTAATGGGAATGTAATAATAGAATTAATGCCTAACAAATTGATTTTCTTATTTTGTTATTAGTATTATATTAATCCAAAATTTGCAATTGAAATTTTGATAACTGTTTGAAAAAAAGGTTGTATCATACATAGGGACTAGTGAGCACTGAGCAAACATGCAGTTGAGCAAGTAATCTCTAGCAAGTAATAACTTGGAAGCACAATGCAATAATATTAGTGTGAGAAGGCTCAGTCAAGAGCATTGTTATTTTGCAATATTACATTGATCCCTCCTGCAAATTTTAACTTTCTTATTCTTTATCTTTCATTCCTTCTAGTAGTAGGATGAGCATTGCACAAAGGATTAAAGAATGTTTCCTAAAATGTAATTTAGTTCTTCTTAAATCACAGAGAAATAATACTGGAGTAGAAACAAAATCATGTCATTATTAATTAACCACAGTGATTTTTCAAATTTACACCTTAATTGTCATTTACAGCTCAGGAAATAATTTTTGTCCCTGAAAAAGTTTTACAAATCAAAACTTGTTATGCTTAACTATTTAACAGAAGAAGGAACAAACTTGCAAAAAATATTACTTTCATTTAAAATTGTATTTAATCAAACTATCATTTATGTAAAAGGAGAATTGGCAAAATCTTTGACCAGTTTTAATGGATTTAAGTAATCTTTTTTGCAACACACTGAGTGATTTTAGACATTTGCTGTCTTTACAGTTTCAGATCTTAAACTGGATAAAAGAGGACTAGGAAGCAGTCAGGAAGATAATGACATGTTTTTATTTAATTCTTTTCCATAAACAGCTGAAATCTAGGGAGATTCTTTCCAAACTATTCTATCTATTTCCTCAAAAGAACAAGCAAAATTATATTTTTTCCTATTGGACAGAGGACAGTTTTGCATAATTCAAAACATGATGTCCTCCCAGTTCCAGAGAGGGAAACTATCAACAGTTGGGCAGTCATAGATGCAGAAAGACATTTCCAACTCTAGCTTCAAATAAAGTAGGTCACATTCTGTAAACTCAGACCAAGTAGAGCTTTAATTTTTGTAGTCAGTACCACAAGAGTTGTGTGATTAGGCTGCTGTTTAATAAATGTGACGTCTTTATACAATTCTCTGGGAAGAAGGGGTAGAGGTCCTGTAATAAGAGAAGTGTGCTGAGAGAGTCAATCAAGTGCCATTGGAAGAAGAATTCTACAGTGTGAATAAACCAGTAATTGACATCTTGTGGCTTCCCCTATTGTAATTCAATTATACTGCATCGAATTCCAACAGGGGAAAGCAGTAGGGGCGCAGATCCTCGCTGCCATGCTACCATAGACCATCCCACTAACAGGCACTGGAAACCAATTAAAAACTTACTTATTCGAAATAACACACTTAATGAACACACTGACTGAAGAGGACTATAATTATCTTCTTCTTCTCCTCATGAGCCTGAACAGGCAATATTACAGTCTCAAGGAGAAACAGTTAAACTATCCCAAGAAAGTTAAATTGATATCCTCCAAAAAATAATCAGGCATTTTTATGGGTTTGTCCCCCCCATCGCTACCCACCTCTTTCTGCCAAAGTTATTAAGACTACTGAGCTTAGCAGTTAGATGAAGATATTCAGTATTCTCTGAAATACAAGTCCCAGAATTGGTTTGCAAAGAATTTTTGTAAAAATTTGGCTGACAGTTGCACATTTCATCCCCCAAACTTTCTACAAATTAAATAGTGTGGAATTTAGTTAAACCCTCTACAAAATTTGTACAAGGGAACAATTTTTCCACTACTCAGTGTTAGTGAGGCTGCATGTGGAATACTGTGTCTGAATGGATCTCCTGGAGCAGGTCCAGTGAAGGGCTACGAAGATGATTAAGAGACTGGAGCACCTCTCTTATAAGAAAAGGCTGAGGGAGCTGGGCCTGTTCAGTCTTGAGAAGAGACAACTGAGAGGTGACCTTATCAATGTGTATAAACATCTGAACGGAGGGTGTCAAGAGGATAGAGCCAGGCTCTGCTCTGCTCTACTTGGTGCCATACAATAGGAGAAGAGGCAATGGGCAGAAACTGATGCACAGGAATTTTCCACCTGAACATGAGGAAGAGTTTCTTCAAAAAAGGACAGTAGGTGCAGCCAAAGCCCCAACCAAATCCACCTCAAAACTGGTAAACTTACTGATTCTAACTTACAGTATTTCTGAGGGTTCAGAATACTTAAAATAGCGTCAATGCTACTTTTACTGTGGTTACTTGTAGGCATTAGGATATCCTCACTCATCAGTAATATTGATGTAAAGGATCTGAAGTCAATAGTGGTTTTCCTTCTTTAGCACTAATTTTCAAACATGGACTTGCAAATTCTACATCTGAGGAGTAATGGAAAAAGAAAAAATTCGTGCCTGTTTGCTGCACAAATTCAAAAAGACTTCATAAATACATGACATATCCGTTTTCTTACTGATTGAACATAGTTGCATTTTTAAGCATATACCTTTTTGACTTGTGTATAAATAAACTGTAAAAAAATGTAACCTAATTCTATGGTTTCTTTTAGGAACAAATCCAGCCTTAAGGCTGATATATATTATAAATAAAATAGGGATTTTTATTGTTATTTTATGTTGATATATGCATGTTTTTACTGTTTTGAGATTAACATTGCAAATATTGAGGCTATTTCTATCACAAAGTAGACCATTAATTTATTTTTGTCACGCCTCAATAATTTGATTATGTCTGTGTTGTTGTTTAAATTAAAGCTCTAATTTTTAAAAGAGTATCATTTAAAACCAGTGATTCTTCTGGGAAACTTTCAAATTCCTCTCAAAAGATTACAGGCTATAAACTTAATGATTAAAAAATACTGTATTTACTTCTTGAGTCAAGTATCAGTTTGTACAGATTTTTATTTTGCTAAGTATTAGTGCACACAGTTTCCAAAATATAATTGTTAGCTGCATGTTTGAGACAGGTTTTCATGCATATTTATTACATGGACGGGTTTAATTAATTATGTATACATCTGTATATATATTTATGTATCTATGTGCATGTATACACATAGCCTTTAGATAGAAATAATCCTCCAGTTTCTTCTAGTGGAATAGGCCTGTACTTACTACTGCATAAACATGTAAATTCTGAATGTCTTGTCCCTGACAATGTGTATGGCCACCCAGACATTATAAAAGGCTTTTTTTGGAAGTCTAAAATAATTGCTCTGTTTCTTAGAAACTAAATTACTTTCTTTTGAGAGTCATAAACCATACTTGGCACTAGATGGATGACCACAGCATTTCATTGTTGAAACTCTGTAGTGTACTCTGTTTTGCAAAGTGGACATTTTTGATGACTGTAATAAGTATGCATGAGATGTGATCCTCTTTCTCATCAAGAAATTCACCACATTCAATGGAAGTCCTGTGCAGAATGACACAACTGCATTCTAGTAGTTGATTTTAGGTTGGAAATTTTGTTGAGCTGCCCCATGATTTACACAGTATTGTAACTACTATGAGTATCAGGCAGGGTAATTTGTGTCTATTTGCCTTTTCAGCAATGACAGTTTAGGCCTATTTCTTTACTAAAACCAAATTTTATGTTGACTTTATAGCAATAAAAAAAAAGTTGCCAATATCCGAGTTAGAAAACACTAGTATGTATGTCATTCTGTGTTCTGAGTTCTGAAGACATGTAGCTTGGCTGTCCCTCCTAGGCTCTTCAGATGACTTTCTCAGCTGACTCTCTCCTCTTTGACCCATTCTAGCCAATATATGTCATTACCCTTCTTTCACTATTGTTGCTTCAGGAGAGTGAGAGTAAAAAACTATTAATAGAGTAACTGCATATGGATATACAGAGTCCCCCAGAATTGCAGAATTGCACTTGCAACCAGAAACTTAGATGATTGAGATGGAGTTGTTTGGTTCTTCTGTCTTTTGTTGGTTCCTATGGCCTTCATTGTTGGGATCATCATAAACACATTCAAGTCTTAAGTGTGCAATAGTCATTAGATATCTTTCTACAAGAATGTGCTTACATGACAGGAGTCCTACTTCTCAATTTCTTTTCAACATATAATAAAATTAAATGTAGCAAGGCAAAATTCCTTTTTTTTTTTTTTTTACTATGAAGACTGGTTTGAAAGAATGTCATATATTATAGTTATGGGATTTTCACTAAGCCCTGGGACTCAGTACTGGCTCCTGCCAAAAACTCATCGACTATGGCAGAAATCTGGGCTATGATTGGAAAGATGTGAGGCACTCCTACTAGAGTTTTACTAAAGAGGATGTGTCAGGGTTAAAAACCTTAAGTCTCTGAAAGTCAGAGCAAGGTAGAGTTGTTAGTATCAGTCTAGTAGAGACCAACTAGTAGTATGGTGCAGATAATCCATAATTTCTCATATAACTCTTTTCCCTCAGTATCCTAAAAAAATCCAGGTCGCTTGTTTGTGTGCTTATCTAAAGAATTACTTTATATCATAAGAATGATAGTATGGAAACTAAAAGGTGGAAATTTGCATTCTATGTGTAGTGCCAGAAGGACTGAAGTGTCTGTGGTCAGATCTGTAGTTAATATGAGATGGGTAAATGGTTATTTCTTATATTCTTGGCAACACTGGGAAGCATTAGAAGTGCCTGTGCTGGATAATGGATGGATGAGTAGGGTTTCCGTCACCTGAGTCTTTAAGAATATGGTCATAGGAAAATGGACTTAGATTTCTTCTGGAATAGGTGATACATCACATCTATACATTTAAAGTTTCTCAGAAAGACTGATTAAATGTGGATACGTACTTTACTCTTAACTTAGTTTTGCAGATGTTTCCTCTTTGTTACCATTTCATAATCAATGCAAAGGAGATATGGTGGATGAAATTCTGGTCTCATTAAACCTCATAGAATTTTTTTAATGGCAACTGGGGTTAAAAATGCAGTATTTTATCAAGAGTCTTTGTTTCTCATAAGATTGGCTTGCAGCATATTGTTTGCAAGTAATTCTGACTTCTAGAACAATATTTGGGTATTTCTGATTACTTGGCAATAACAAGGACTCTCAGAGAATCTGAATTCTTTCAGTCTTTTAGAGCCTAAATTCCAAAGCCCTGCACAGTATGGTAGCTTTAATCAGGGTAATCCATGGGAACAGGACCATTGGATAAGCTACAATTCAGAAAGTCAGGTTTACATGTAGTGGCCCTTATGTCAAAGATATTTTGAATTGCAATATAATAATATGAATAAAGGACTAGTAATTGTTTTCAGTTGAGTACGGTCCATTTGCTGATGACGTATTAAATATGGCTTCAGCATAAATATTTAAAGATTTTATTGCAAAAATTCACAATTGGAAAGAATCTATAAAGGGGTACAGAACCAGCATCTAAGAAAAAAATAATAATAAAAAAATGTTTATGTAGGAATAAGCCCCTACTGTTAAATATTTAGGAGGGTCGTGGTATCCAAACTATGTGTGATTATTACCACTGAAAAGTTTAATTACGTATCTTCGCACTGTGCCTGCTTGTGTGGATTGCTTAGCGGAGAGCTGGAAAAGCAGAAGAATGCCTAATGATTTCCTCCGAGCTCTGCTTCCCTCTCTGCTTTGTAATGTAAATGGCTAGTTTGAAACCCACCACGGATCCCTGCGCTCAATCCCCGAGCATCCTCTCTGATTTTAACCGGAAGATCACCTGACCGCCCCCTGAAGCTGCCCCTTTCGGAGGAATCTCGGCGGCGCTGGGTCGGGCAGGGGTAGGTGGTGGCCGGGGCCGGGGGCCGGCGGCGGAGCCGAGCGCCCGGCGCTGCCGGGGGCGGAGGGAGCGGGAGCGCCGGGAGCGCCGCTGCCTCAGCCCCGGAGAGAGGGAAAACAAAAGAGCTCAGCTGCAGTTTTGTGTTGCTGTGTCTGGCTTAAGCAGAAGATTCTAGACATCCGTGCCGAAAAATCAAAGCACAGCTGAGACTACATCTAACCGGGAAGATATTTTCTACCCCCGGGATGGGCTGGATCCGGTACAGGTGGTTTGCGGATCATGCGAAGACAGACGGGCTGAGAGCCATGGAAAGGTGGGATAAGGCGCTGTCTCTCTTTCTTGTCTTTTTTTTCCCTTTTCTCTTTCTCTTTGGATTTGTAAAGCGGTATAGCCGGGACCTGAGTTGAGGTCACTTAAAGAGATTAGGTGGGGTTTAATTTCACAAAACAAAATCAAAATGAGAGGCACTACTGTGTTCAGACAGATGTTGAACCCAAACTTGGGCTGAGTTGGACTTGATTTGAGCGAATCTTGTGCTGCTTTTGATGTTGTCTTTGTTTAGAATAGTTCCTGCACGAAGCACAAGGCTTTAGGACGAGCTGCATGCTTCTGTCACAAATTGTCAGATGACTGTTCCGATGCTGGTAGAATTTTGCCAGTGAAGCTGCAAATGAAGGCTTTGGAGGTTAGATTTGTGGAAATAGGAAGAGCTGTTGACTTTGAATTCCCTGTGATGCAGGCATGGTTAGAAGTTGAGCTGTGGTTGTTGTTGTACATTGTCTGAATCGTAACAATGGGCAGTTTGAGTAGAGCAAGTTTGAATGGTGTTTCTTCAGCAATTCCAAATGCATTTCTCTCCTGTGATCTTTGGCTTTTCACAAAGGGCAAGGAATTTGTTTTGGGTTTTGGGGTTTTTTTGGGGTTTTTTTTGGTTTTTTGAGGAAGAAGTCAGGAGATTTTTTTAAAAATATTGAAAATAGAAGTGAATTAACATTTTTATTTGAATGGTTGTTGTTAACACCAGCATGCCTAAACATCTAAAACATATCCCAGCAATTTCTCATTTCTCCTACTGGGCAGATGCATTTCTTTTGTTCCTGAATTTTTTTCTCTGCCTTTTTAGAACAAAAGGCATTTGCTTTTTTCTTTTTTTTTAGTGGCAGCAAGAGAGTTATATATAAATTAGCATTTTGTACAGGTTAATGCTCTGCTTCACTCTGAAGTAAACTGCCTTAAGGTATTAGGAGAAAAGGGGGTGGGCAAACAGGGGGAAGCTTGACCGATGCCCAGGAAATACTGAATTCAGATGGATTTAGATCATATAGAGAAGCAGACATTTATCTGTAACTGGATTTCAGCTCCATGTCATGCAAAATCTGCAGACCATAGCAGGGAGATTCTTAGCAACCAATAAATCAGATTTGTAATGGGCCTTTAAAAATGTCTGTGAGGGGTGACTGCCTGGGTCCCCTTTGGCCAAATTAAGATGCAATCTGACAGTACAGTGGCATCTGTGTGCTGACATTTTCTCATGAACCTAGTGAAAAATGGCTCCAGATCTCTTCTTCAGTCCCCAAAAGACAGTTTCTGAATGGCCATGCATTTTCCCCCTGTATTGTTTGTTATAATTACTATTCTCTCTGATAATGTCTGACTGGCTTGTTTTGCTTTCCTTTCTTTGACTGTTTGACTAGCTGAGGGGATGTAGTGGACAGTTGTTTAACCTGAAATCAACACCTCATGCCAGTACTACTGCTAACAAAAAACCCCACAAAACAGAAAATAAAAAAAATGCATGTTGCAAATGTGTTGTATAAATACTGCTAATAAAGCAGCTTCTGCCAGTACTGCTGGAATTAGGTAAGTGGGTTGAAAAACATGTGTCTTAGATAATGTGCCACCCACAATACAGGTGATAAAGAAATGCCAGCCAGTGGTGAATGCAACTGACAGGTAAAACTGAAAAGCCTAAAAAAAGGCACGGGAATATAAAGTCCTTAAGGGCCAGAAGCGGAGGTATTGGTACAAGCATTTGTTTATCCAAGGGAGAAGTTCACAATCAGATACTACAAGAGCAAGGGAGGAGGAGGAGGAGGAGGAGGGAGGGGGACACTCCTTTAATTGTAGTACAAATGTGTTCATTGGGAAGAGCCTCATATGGAATGGCCATTCAGTCTGACACCACAGCTCTTCTTCAGTGCTTCTGAGCAGGAGTTGCAGCCCAAGTGTGGGAGAAGCCTCTGTCCATGCATGTGTGGAGTGAGTGCAGGGGAGTGAGGAAGGGAACCCTGTTTCTCCAGAGTGATCTGTGCCAGGGAATTCATGAGACAACAGGGAAGTTCGCTCCGGTCGACACCGCTTCTTTAAATGTTCCCTGAGATAAAGGGGCTACATAGCACAACAGTAGGGCAAGTAGCAGGCAGAAGGATAGCTGTGAGAAGTTGTGAGTAGTATGGATCCTCTCCAGAAAATGTGGCTGGTGTTTTTTGTGACTGCTTAATAGTGCCTATGGAGACTTTTGAGCAATTTCTGTATTTACTGGACTCCTCTACTTTTTCTCCAATTTAAGGTTATAGTTTCTCTGTATTACAAATACAATTTTCAGCAAGAAAAGAGTAAGCTTTAGAAGCTTCCTTCAGAAAACAAATGGTATAAATATTTTGCCATTTACCCATTGCAGGAGACATTAAATTTTAGTTGCTCCTTAAAAAGCATGTTGTGTGCAGTACTTATAAACTCCACAAATGTTACTTGCCAGACTTGTAACAGTCTTTTAGATTAATTTTCATAGACCTAAATGCTTGGAGTTATGGTATAAAATTCCACTACTGCGGGAGAAGAGTGAAAAAGGAACCTTAATGCCACATGTAGATCCCATTGCTCCTTTTGTACAGGTAGATAATTTGACAGTTGTAAACATTTTGCTTTGTGGAAAGTGACACAATTGCACAATGGGATTGTGAAAAAGAAAACAATCATCTTGCAAACCATCAGACAAGCAGAAATGTCAACAAGAGATGTTCAAATAGAGTTAAAATGCTTTGAGTAACAGAAAGATTCCAGATGCCTTATCCACACTGACCATAGTTATAAAGCACGGGAATACAGCTACAGTTTTAGAAGCTAAACCAAACCAGGCTGATTTTAGAGATGTGTATGTACATAATCAGAAAAAAAATTGGAGTCTGATATTGAACAGGAACAAATTAGATTTCGGAACTTAACTGGACACAATAAGAAAAACTGGATTAAAGATCACCACGGACAGAAAAGTTTCCAGAAGAAATTAAATGAGCAAACTTAACCCAAATGAAATGCATACATCCAACTAGTAGCATTGTCAGTCAATTTGATTATTAACTACAACATCATTTGAAGTGGGTTTTAACATTGATAGTCTGATTTAAGAAATGAAGCAAGACTTTTGACTTTTATTCTCATTACAAAATAAAAATTACCCAGGGACTTTGCTTGGAAATACACATTTTCTCGTAGTGCAGCACTGACACATTGGACCTCTGTAAAGGGGGAGGGGGAAACAAATATAGAAATAAAATGGTGGCACTTTGAAAATTTCTCACCACGACTTTCTGCAAGCTGTGTAAATACATCCTGTGGATAAACATAAAAGGTCAGCATCGTCTTCTGGCTGTGATGAAAATAAATAATAACAAGAATTAGATAGATTAGTATATACTAACATGAAAAAAGACTCAAATCCAGAGTGCCGAAGTCTGAGAAAATTATATTTATGTTGAAGCAGTCCAAGTAGTGATTGTCAGTGTTCCAGCTGACAGACTCAGCAAACAGCCCACCTATTTCCCATTTCAGCAGCAAATGCCTATACAGCAAACATCATGCTCTCTCTGCAAAATAAGCTTAAGAACATTAAAGGCCATATAGTATTCCCGGTTGCCCTAATACAACCAGTTTAAATCAAGTTTGTTGTGAATGATATCACTGTAACGGGCTGACTGTAGCCCATAGGGCCAAGAAAAGAGTATGGTCAGCATAATTTACTTCTTTTTTTTTTAATAAGAACATCCCAGCTATTCCTCTGTCATTGCTTCCGCATGTTTATAGCACATCCCAGACCCATGTGTCTCTGTTTCTAGCACCAGATAAAAATTTCAGCCAGATCTCTCTCTTGTCACACTTGCAACTGTTTTCTGGCTATGTTATGCTGTGGCATAAAGAGGAATATGATTTTTTTGGTGACCTTTGGTGTTTGCATACAGAGTATACCCATGTGTTAGTGACTGCCCACTGTTTTGTAGAAAATTAAACATCAGTGGTAGGGTTAGCTGAAAACTGTAAACTAAACACTGGCTGGATTTGTTCTTTCTCTGAACATGGAAGATTAGGTTGACTTTGTCAACTAAAGAAAGAAAAACACTCTCATCTGGAAACATGCAAGATACTCGAACCTGACATTATGGTCTTATTCCTGTCACCCTTCTAATTTCTTTGTATTTTTCCTCTCATACTTTTTTCCTGACTCTCCACAAACTTCTTTACTTGTGTAAACCTTCTTTGATTTGACCTTACCAACCATCTATGACTTTTCCCTCCTAACTCAGCTCCATGTTCTGGGACAGTGAGGAACAATTTCTGCCACCAGACCTTTCTTTGATCCAGGTGAAGTAAAAATTTAATGCTGGGGAAGTAGGTTGTACAGAGGTGCATATCCAAATGCCTTACAAGAACACGATACTCTCAATCTCATCAGTCTCTCTATGACAAAAAGGAAATTATTTTTTATTCCAACATCAGCCAGACCTACTGTAAAGAACTTAACCCATATTCCCATGGTTCAAACTGCTGAAGGAAGCAATGAGAGCTGGTGTCTTTCTCGGGACACATTTATAATCTGAATCTATATCCTGAATACATTCATATGAGTGGTACTAAAGGAGAGTGAGGTTTAGGGCTCAGTTCTGCCTCTCTTGAAATTGGTGCCAAGTTTCAATCTAGAGATGAGACAAGAGAACATTTAGTAGGGAAAAGCTGATCTTGCAGAGGGGCTCAGATTAAAGACATTTTATCACCTTAGTGGCAAAGAAAACAAGCAAATAGGATTGACAGTGGGTGATCACGGAACCTCTAAACCCCCCTTATGGAAATGTGAACCAAAATAAAAAGTGCCTGGGAAAAATTCTTTAATCTGAAGGTATTAGGAGTTAAGTCTTTACAGCCATGACAATCCCCATTGACAGAAATGCTCATAACCCAGAGGTGATGGAATACAAATAGGCATGGATGTGGGAAGCATTGCAATAGAGAGCACATCACAATAAAAGCTCTCTTTCTCAGTTATCCTTTCCTTTCCAGTCAAATAAATAAATTGCAGTGATGTACAGTGTGAAGAATTATTGCCACTAGAGTGCTTTGACAGAGATGACTTAAGTTATAAAAGTCTGTCCCAGATAACAGCAAGTAAAGATTGCTGGAAGTTGGTAAAGGTTTAGGAACTCTTAGGTTCTAGATTGATTCAAGCACACTAATTGGATATGGATTGCCTAATTCCAGACTTAGTCATCTGCTGAGAAACCTGCTCTGATGGGAGCACAGAACCTTGGCACTCCTGTGCTGCTCGTGCTCTCCATGTGTTTCTGCTCCCAAGGTCCTGGCTAAAATCTTCAGGAATTGATGTTGGCCAAAGTTATTAGAGTGATTCTACTCATCTCTGTGAAGCACGATGGCAGAAGCCATGATGAGTCCAGGAGGTGATAGTATCCATTATGAAACACTGGTGAGCAGAGCCCCGGCAGGGATGGGACCTTCAGGGCAGAGTTCCCTTTCATCCAAGGATTTTTCACCTTCGGAGTCAGCTTCTTGCAAGAAACTCTGAAAGGTAACTCGGTAACTCTGTAATGTTATGCAATCAGATACAATCCAGCATTTTGTAATTTAACAATGCTGTAATCCAGCACGTAACCCAAAGAGGAATGAGAAACGGTGCCTGTCTTATTAAGTAGAGTTCCCCATCACATGGTTAGGATCAAGTACATCAAAAAGCAAAGCTTAAATATGACACCAGCCACTGGAAGATTCTATAAATCTAGAAGATCTAGAGAGATTTGCAGATGGCTGAATAAAGGAGCTTGGTCAGATCATAGTTGTTCACTGTCTTGCATGGCTGAGGCAACTGGAAGCGTGTGTGCATCTGTCTTCAGAGCTCTGCAGCTCCTGAATGACAGAAGACGACCCTGCAGTTTTGGTGTTTCTTGTTCAGAAGATGTGATAGAAATAGGTTCTGGGAAACACGAGTGAGCAGTTTGTGAAAATGTGGGTATCTTTGCCTCATTTGCTTTTATATTCCTGCACCACAGAAATCTTTATATCATGAGTGGTGGCTATCCCTTAGATAGCACTAAGAAGACCGGGATGCATAAAAGGAAGGGGTAGCTCAAAACTTCCTTGGGTTTTGCATTGCTGGATTTTAAAACCTGGAATAACTGAGGGGTTAGTCTGTTCCCATTCTGTCATCTCAGCCATCAAATGCTGTTGTCAAACCAACTGCAGCAACACAACCATCAAAAAACACCTGCCTCTTTGCCTTTTGGAAAGTCCTTCTGAAAAAGGAGTGTGCCGATAGGGAGCCCTTTATTGTGTTGGGGTTTTTTTCTTCTGCAGATTCAGCAGGTGCTATATATTATCCTTTACAACCTTCAGCCATTGGGAGCTAGGACACTGTAATTATGTTCCCTGTTCATGGAAGTTACTGACTATTACTGTGTGAAATATGAGCTCTGCTCAGAATTCAAAACTAAACTGAGGAAGCATGTTCGCTGCTGCTTTCATACCACAGAATAATGATAGTGTTCATTTACGGTAGTAAATACTCTCTGCCCCTTAAATGGTGGAACCTGTATAAAAATACCTTGTTGCTAATATGGAAACAAGTCAAATTCCCAGTGCTGAGACTTCACTCCTATAAGTAAAATTTTAAATTGGTGTAGTTCATTTTATTAAATAATTTGTAGAGGTTCACTCCTTCATAAGTGTGAAAAGAAACTAGGAGGCTAACACAAAGGAAGTACACAACCACTTTTAAACAGAAGTAACTTTCAGTCATTTCTGTAGAGGTACTCAGATCTCAGGGCACTTCCCAATAAGTTGTCTTAATTGCACATTGCTCTTGAATGTTTATGTGGGTCGGTCTGTAGGTACCCGGAGCCAGTTCCCTCAATGACTCCATAGCAAAGGAGAAAACAAAAGTTGGGTTTTCAAGCTCCTGCAGCTCCTACTTTTTGCAACCTCATCCACATGAGAATTGCCTATTGTGAGGTTTCACGACTTTCTGAGTAAAAAATGTAGCCTGGTTTTATCTTGCTCTTTTCTCTCCTGAAGTTATTCAGAGGAAGTGAGATATAGTGGGTGCCTTCTGCACTGTTCCATTAGGATAAATAATGTATGCTGTCTATTGTGTTTAGAAGAATGCTTCAAAGAAAACTCTCTATGGCATAGTTGTGATAACAAGCAGGAAAGAAATAAAAGGAGAGAAAGCACAAGAAAATATAGGTGCTTTGGCCTGCTAGTTCAGAATTGCAGTATTTGATACTAGTGTGATTCCTTTGCCATGAGTCTTGGCAGTAGCCACAGCAGTCCACAGAAAAGGATATGTTGCCTGTTGCTGCCCTAAAAACAAACAGAAAGTTTTTGTTCCTATGTACCTCCAGAAGATAATGTGCAGACTGTCCTTGGCAGAGGCACACTGCACTGAGACCAGCTCTTGAATATTTTCTTGTCCTGTTCATTCTTCTTCCCACTTTCATTTTAATAGGAGTCTCACATGCCCACACAGTCTCTCACGGAAGTGACCATGGCTTTTGAGAAGCACTGAGGTTCTCAGTTTGTCTCTCCTCACATCAGGTGAATGAGTCTGTGTGTGATTGTCGCTAGAAGTGTTGGTGCACCAGACCCACCAGGTCAGGTGTGGTAGATCTTGAAGGTAGAGGATACATTCTTACCCTCCTACCATGCATTACTTTTTATTGTGCTATACGTTTTGTTCATCATTTCTGTGTGTAAAGATTAATATATTTGAATTATCCACTGTAATAAGAATATGTGATCAGACAGTCCAGACTCTACCTCCACAGCAGATACAAAAATTATTGGCAAAATATCCTAAATGTTTGATATGAAACTTGCTTCCTCAGCTGGAGTAACAGCAAGGGGTTTAGTCCAGCATCCTGCTTTTTTACACTGGGAAAGAATAGAAGCATCAGGCAGTATAGGGTAATACTTTCGTTTTATACCTGTCATTTTCCAGTTTAAGTTGCCAAGATACTATGATATTTTCCAAGTGATATGACATTCCTGTTCTGAAGCACAGATAGATGTTTATGTGGCCACACAGTGCAGAAGAAATGTCATTTCCAGTGTTGGTCCCATGAATACACGCTCAGTGGTGGGTATGTAACCAGACCTTTGCACCTCAGTATAGGGTGACCCAGTATGGAGGAAAATTCGTTTGTTATGTCTTCATCTGAGCTTACTGCTGCTTTGGTGATGATCATATCTTCAAGCACATCAGACCTTCCTGTCATCATTAGAAATAGTTTAAAACTTGAAAAGTCAAAAGCTTTGAGTTTTGGTTAAGTCAGCATGTAAATCTGAAAATGTGTTTCATTTGTGATAAACACATTTTTGTGCATATGAGTCATGCGTGGCAAAGGCAAAGTACTGTAATCCAAAAAGAAAAAAAAAAAAAAGAAAAAAAAAGAATCAGAATGAACTCTTTTTTGGGAAGTTACTATCAAAAAAATCTATTAAAGTGTTTGACGTAGAATGTGCCTCCTCTTCTGAGTTCATAATATTCTCCTGCAAATCACCCTTTCTCTGTTAGAGGAACGTTTTCCCCCTTTTTTTGCAGACATGGCTTTCAAATGCCAGTGATAAGATTAACTTGGTTGTGCATATGAATTTGGTTTGCCTATTTGTTTATCCTTTTTAGGGTTTTCCTGCCCTTCCCCTAAGGTGTGAGGGGAGATTGGATTGAAATAGATAAATGTAGATGAACAAATGCATTTTTGTCTTTGAGTGCACAGTATCTGTTTTTCCTTAGAATTACTGACCCTCTCTGAAAATGGTTATCCTTGAGTCTTGACTAGAACACCTCACACTGACAGAGAGAATTGGCCATTGTCAACAAAAGTTTGTAACCAACTATCTCTGCACTTGCGAGGTCAGTGGGAGAGAACGTGTTTAAGAAGCTGAGTGAGTGGCATGGAGGAAGACAGAGCATGGAGAGGAGCTGAGACCAGAGAGCTTGGAATAAAGCTTCAAGAAGGAAAAGAAATCCAACAATTTATAGAGAAACAGGAAAGGCAATAAAAAGCAAAATTAGGAGAAATTAGGAAGAAAGATTAAAATGACTGAAGGCAGAAATAGGAATTCTTATGCACATCCTCAAGCTGTCATGGTAAAGAATATAAGCTCTACAGCTTTTCCTTAACTTCTCCATGGAAATAAAACAATTATCATGAAACTATTCTATTTTATTCTTCAAAGAAGTTACTTAAAAGCAGTTCCCCATTGTGGAAAGATTTGACATCAAGAACAGTTATTGTCTCTCACAAGCCTTCTTTATGGTTACTGTTTAACTCAAAAGCCAGAAAACTGACACCCAGATGTCACCATGCTACCTTAACAGAAGTGGATGGTTTTGCCTTATTGGAGCTGAGAAGTAGGGAGAAAAATTTCTTTGAAAAGAAGAATAATTCTGAGCTGGATTGTGTCCTTTGGTCTGCACAATGAGAGTTAAACCAGTAAACTTTCCTTCCCCAGGTGGGAGAGGCTTTCAGGGCAGTAGGGTCCTTCGCTTCCACCCCAGGCTCTACTGCTTACTCATGATGCTCATGCCATTCCTCTCTTGATCTCAAACATTAATGTCTCACCATCATGATTTCCCCCCTTCAGAAGGACCCTGGTGTGTTATACTGGGCTCCTCTCCATCAGGGCTGTTTGGGGAGGGCTTGGTATCAGGGTGTTTGCTGTGGCAAAAAGTCTTTATGCAGGTTTTCAGCATCCTGGTGAACCATAGGCTGTTGAGGAAGGAGAGGGTAGGAGAGTGAAGATGGAGAAACCCAATCATTGTGGCCTCTGCACGGTGTCCCTACTCATGTGAAAAGGGAGAGAAGAAGCAGTATAAGAGAAATGGTCCATAATCCCTGCTGCTTCATGGCATATTATTACATGAGTAAGAGATAAAAGTGTGCTTTTTGATAGAAAGTCACTTTCTAGCACTTTACCACTCAGGTTCTTTGAGCCTGAGCCTGAATGAAACCTGGCTAAATAAAGCTCTAAAACATGTGCTTTATCTTAAAGTCCTCGAAGAAGAAGTGTCTTCACTACTAAAACACATTAAAGCTTTATTACAAGCCATACTCTGATCTCAGGCACTGTGGTGTAAATCTGCAATTACTCACTCAAAATCGGTGGTATTATCCTAGCAGTGGAAGAGAACAGGTTCACCCCTTCCTCCCAAGCAGAGGGATGAATTTGTTCCACATTGTTGGCACAGCAAAGTTCTCATGACATAGTGCTGGCACTTACTTTCATTTGGATGATTAGAATTAAGCATCACCTTCCTTTTGCAATTATACTAAATTTTGTTAAATCATTATCTTTTTAACCTTCTGTCTACACTGTAGAAAGCTTACTTTAGGTAAAACTCACCCTTTTTTATTTTTCTTTAAAATTCTATGCTTAGGAGTGTTTCCCAAAACATGGGAATGAATGAACAGTAAAAACATGGCGAGCTAGTTGTCTCTGTAATGTTGCTACCAATGTTTTTCAGTTTTCACAATGAGAGATGCAGCAAATTTGAGGATGGCACAAGGTTTGTCAGTTTGTAATAATGACAAAATTTCTGGGCTTATCAGAGAAGAGGTGTAGATGATGGCTAATGAGGAGTCAATGTTGCAATGTATATTAAAGTTAATATTTAGGATAGCAGCAGGTAAGACTGTAGGGCAAGAAGAGTAAGAAGGGGCCTGTGTATCAGAGAGCTGATAGAGCAGCTCTCAGAACCTCTTTCAGCCAGTACATTGCAGAGGTGCTGACCTGACCACATCTCACAGATGCAGGCAGCCTTGGCAAGAGACAAAGAGTAAATGTGCACAAGAGAGGTGAATAATTTTATTTGCTTAGACACTCTCCTTTTGCACCCCAGGTGGCAGTGTCAAACTGAGAGGATATTCCAGGAAATAATCAAGAGTTCATTTGTAGGACCATTAGTCCTAATCCTCTCATCATCCTTATTTTTTTACAGTAATATCATGCACTATTTTTAGTGATAGTTGCTCCCTCTTTACTAGTTCTTCACAAATAATTCCTTTTTCCCCTCATTAAGATGACTATTAACTTATTATTTTTTATGTCTGATGCAATATTTTCTACAGGTCTTGATCAGCATCATTTGTACCCATTTATGAAGAGAAATTTAGTGTCCACCTTAAAAGGGTCGTGAACATGCAGTTCTACATTTGACATGCTCTGTATCTGTACAAATGTATTCTACTGTTCCAGGAATTCAACATTCTTAATATAAAAGCAGATTGTACAAGGATTACTTTTTAAAAGTGTAAACCATGCAGTATTAAAGCACTCCAAAGTACTTATCCATCCATAATGCAAAGAGAGACACTAAGAGGTTCATATACCTCTTAGATTAGAGTTTTGCACTCATTTTTTGCATAGTAAGGACCAAACCTGAAGACTTTATGTGTAGTAGAGGCAAAAATAATAAATTATTTAACAATTTCCCATTAATGAGAACCAAAACAGTGACCAGCCATTTACATTACCGGAGTCATAACACTGCATCACAGATTGCATACTTTTCTTTTAAATTAAAATACCTGTACCATTTTTTCAGAAGTGTAGAATTGAAAGAGACCTCTGAGCCATTGAATTCAGTCCCCCTGTAATCAGGGGCAACTGTATCATATATTCTCCTGGATAAGCATATCAGTTTTTGTACACTAAATGTGTGGAGCACCAACTATGTTCTCATCTGTTATCAAAGTGTTTCATTGATTTCAGTGCTGTGCTCTATTCACCAGTTAACTAGGCATATCACCTTCACTGACCTAAATACAGACATTTTGCAGAATAATCTCTCATCCAGCAGCCAGATTTGCTGCTTTATACTCTTCCACCTGTCTAGCTGCATCGTGATCATATTTTTTCTCTTCTGAATTCCTTTCTTTTTTATTTGTTATGTTAGAGTCATAGTCATAATATTAAGTAATGGGTGATTTTTAGATGAGTCAGTCAATACAGAGGAGAATAATTTCTAATTTTTGTTTTTAAAATAAATTTATTTTAAAATTGTGTTCACAGTAGAGGTTGGTTTAACTTCTATTGCCACAGTACACACTCAGTTTGTGTCAAACAAACCTAATTTATTAATGCAAAGAAGCTTTGTCCTTAGTGCCTCAATCAAGTCATGTACTGCAGAAAAAAGTAGATCATTCAGCTGTTAAAAATGCTTGATGGTGAGACTTCCATTATGCCAAATCCACCTCTGAACTCTTGGTTGTATCTGTGCTGCTGATGGATCAGATGAATCAGTGAAACAACTCTCATGTATAAACTTGATTGCTGTATATGCTGCACTCTCAGTTCAGATGTCTGACATTTCATTATGTTTAACCCCTTTAACTGTGATTTTTGCTGTGTTCTTCATTAAGTCTTACATGATTTTAACTTTAAAGGAGTAATGTCACACCCCTTTGATCACATCACTTTATTTTATTTTTTGTGCTTCCACATTTTAACATGGTCTTAAGTCTATCTTCCTGTGACCTTGCTTGGTCCAAACTTTGAATAAAGAATTTTCTTAGAAAATTAATACAGGCCATTCCTTCTACACTGTTTTGTTGTAGGGATCTCAAAAAAAATCTGTAGTTGACAAAATGAATGTTCCATGAGACTATTAGAATAGTCTCTTGAATACTGGAAAACAGCAATGAAGAAACAATTTTTTTTCTGTAGAGCACCCAACTCTTCATATTAATAGTCATCCTTTGATCTCCCCCTGGAGCTGACAAGATAGGAAGCAAACTGGTAATTTTCAGGGTTTATATCTTCTAATAAAAAAAGAAAAAAAAAGGAGAGAGATAATTGCAAAAGCATGTTTCATATCAATGGGGACTTGCCTAGTTAAAGATCCAGACAGGCAAAAAACAAAATCTGGATTTCTAAACAGCAGTTTAGGTACTGTGCTAACACAATCTTATGGTAAAAAATAGTATTTCCTGCTCTTAAAATTGTAGTTTGTGTCATAAATTGTATTACATGAACAAGATATTCCTTGTGGGGGAGGTTGCTTTTGTCTCTTGAATATTTGTTTTATCTGGTTCTTTAAAATACTGTTACCTTGGCCATTAAGAGCTGCTGTGACTCTGGGTCTCTAGACCCTTCTGTCAATGAGAATTCAAACCACTTGGTTTACAGACAGCGTCGCCTGCAGAGAAATTAGAGACTGAACTCAGTAGTGAAGTGGTAACTTCTAGCTATATTCACAAGTGTCTCTCAACTCTGAGATGTCACTTGAGAAAAAGCCACGTTGCAAAATGCTTTGAGACGCTGCTTTTGAAGTGACAAGAGGAGACTGACAGATGGGAGAGCGGGGTAATATCAGGTACAAAAGAAGCAAGAGATGGCCACATATGGACGACTGGGTGCTCTAGCCTTTGCTGAAAGAGATGAGTGACTTAGAAATACATAAAAGCAACTGCCAAGCTTTCATTGGCCACATCACTGAAGACAATTGAAAATCTATTTATTTAACTTATGGTTGGAGAAGATATTTAGCTTCCTGAAAAACTTTTTTTTTTTTCTGTGAGAAATGTTGTGTGACCTGTAAAGAGATGACTGAGGAATAGAAGTACCACAGTGACCAGTGAATTCTTAATGAGAAATACATTTTCACATAAGAATTTCAAAACAGAGTATACCTCTGTAAAAGCTGCCATTTTAGTAAACACCCACGCGAAATTACTGGGAGATTTCTATAGCTGACATTAGAAATGTAAATTAAAAAGAAGTTTAAAAACTCTTCACACATGTAACATAAAGTAGGAGGAGTGTGTGCCATGCTTTTCATCCCATGTAGCTTACTGAAAACATTGATATCCCAGGAACAAATTGGCTATTGGTTCTGGCAGAACAAGTCACAGGAAAGAAATGTGATAAAATTACAAGAAACCAAGAGATAACCATCCAAGGATTGTACACCTAGATTCTAAACTAACAGAAACGAAAGAGATATGAAGTCACTCCAAGAAAAGCGTTAGGACCTGTGTCACAGCTTGTGGTAAATGGAGAAATAATGAAGAAAAATGTCATGCATTTGTTTAGAAAATAACAAAGAGATTGACAGAGTAGGAAGCTGTGTAATTGCTAAAGGAAGGATATTATTATTTTTTCCCATTAACCTGATGATGGTGTTAGTACAGAAACCAAATCTGAAAAGAAAATATTGTTGTGAAAACAAAATCCAAGGTTGGTAAGCAACTGGAGGAAAAAGCAGAAAATTCCTGCTGTTGATGGGCATTTCTAAATAAGCTGAAATCAGAAAAAAAAAAAAATAATTTGGAAATTACAAGGAAGGAAAATAGTGGCTAGTGCTTTACGCTATGCTAACTTTGTGTAATTACCAAGCCCTTAATGGGATTGCTCCACTATATGACCGTGCCAGCTGAAACAAAGCTTGATCCCAAAAGAGGCTGGAAAGAAATGGGAGTCACTGGGATAGCTCAGCTCATTGTTATTGTTGTTTTACATAGCGATTCTGATCTCATTAAGATTCATATAGTTAATGAAAAAAAGGCATACTTGGGAGTTTGAGAGAGACACTTTTATTTTTAACTTAATCTACATTAATGTAAAGCTTTCTGTGTTTACACTGTGAAAGTGCTGACACAAGCTGAGAGCCTTTCATAAAGCAAGTTTATTTTTCAATACATCAAGTACAGAATGCACAAAGAAGCTTACAAAAGAGGAAAGCATATCTTAGAAAGACAGAATATTCAAAATACATTTTATTACCCTAAAAAAGATGCTGTTTCTCATATAAATATTTTATTTGTTTTTCCTTAAAGACTTAACCATAGCCTGTGACATAAATTTTATAACTCTGTAGATACATCTTTTTGAGATTCATTGGGAAATGTCCAATATTTCTTCTCGAACCTTTCATATAAACTTAGCTAGAGGTTTTACTTAAGGCTAAAGCCTCTCATGAAGTATTAAGACTGTCCCAGCTTTTCCCATTTCATTTCTTCAACCATGCAGTTGAAGAAATGAAAGTACTAATCCTTCTCAGCATGGCTTTTAGTTCCAGGCAGAACAGGAGTTCACAGAGCAGTTGGACTATCAGATTGCGTCATGCCTGGGAGCCACATCCCATATTGCCATGGCAATGTCATACAACAGTTTCTCCGAGCTGTACCACCTCCACTGGACAGCAACAACACAGGTTGAGCAGTACTTCTGATTCTGGAGTTTTTGTAACCACATTTGGTAGAGATGAGTTGTGGAATCTGTGTGTGTGTGTCCTGGCTAGTTGTATCAGTAAAAATCTGAGTTGCATGTGTTCACATAGTCTCTGTATAGCAATAAAACTCACTAGCTTTCCATACAATTAGATTATGCTAGACTAAGTGCATCTTCCTAAATCTGGGAATTACAATGACCTAAAATATAACAATAAAACACAGATTAATGTTTGTGGCAAAGTTGGGGTTTTGACACAAGTCCTTTTGTTGTGTCCCTCACAGATGTGATTTGGCTGAGCTTTGTTGGGCTGAACAAGCTGTGAGTTGGCTTTTTAAAGGCAAAGAGAGCACTGGAGATTGGACTGGGATTCAGACAAGCTCTGAGTTTGTTTGGGCTTCTTTTTGATACTGGTTTAGTCTATATTCATACCTAAGTCTCTAATGCCTTTGCTCTTTTGACTATGAAATATAGACATTGATAACAATGCCAGTTGTTCTATGCAACATGCTTAAAATTAGAGATTAAATACATGACTATGCATTTTTCCAAAGGATTTTCTTATCGATAATAAGAATTGCAGCTTCTTATAGGTAAGATTTGATGTCTACCTTACATGAATACTGATAAGCTCATTTTTAAGGGCTTATTGCTGAATATTCTATACACATCTTATTTTTGTCCGTGTCTTTCCTGAGAATGTTGGCACTTCTGTCAGGTGCATAGCAAGTTCCTTATATATATCCACCTTTGGATGTGCAAGTGTAAGGAGAAGAGAGCTTACTTATAACCAAATTGCTCTCAAATTTCACAAGTTTTCTTCTTCTGCATTGGAAGTTGTTGGAATATATATGTAAAATGGAAGAAAAGGATTACACTTCTCAAATATGCTCATCTTACGAGACTTGCTCTCCATTGATTTTTACTCAGGGTCTCTTCAACTCATGCTAACTTGATAACAGAAATTGTCGCTTTGTAGGGAAAAAAACTTCAGCTGTGTAGCTTTAAAACTGATGAAAGGTTTGTTTAAACACTGGGAGCATAATCAACTTACCTTAAAATCATCTCTCTACTCGAAACGAGCACAGTGTTGTCTCAGTTTGGGAGAATGAATGGTGCTGATGTGTCTGGTACTTTTTATAACGCAGATACTGCTTATTTAAAAAGCAACACATCAAAGTGATTCAGTGCATTAATTGGATAAAAGGAAAAACAAGTAAGTCTCTAAATGAAGGGAACTTAATAAAGTTGGTAGATCTTTTGCAAATAGAAAAGTATTTTCTTTGTATATTGCAGATTTTTTCTGAAAGGAATTTTTTTCTTTGATTTAGCCTTGATTAAGTGTTTCAGGGGTAAAAAATCCAATTATGCCTAAACTCAATGTGTTGAAAATACTCAAAAGAGAACTTAAAGCTAATTGATGTATCTGAATTCATATTCAAAGTGAGGAATTACCTAACATATGTCTGTAAAGCATTGTACCAAGGTGTTCATTTCCTTGCAGCATCTTTCTTCTTTCAAGATATTGCCCTCAAAAAAAGCAAATCCAGTATCGCAAATGTACTGATTGCTTTTCAGTCTGAAAGCAATCTGTCTGAAGAGTTCAAACCGCATGCTGAATTAGTGGATCAGAATTCTCTAGCACTCTTTCCTTGACTCCAATTAACTTGTTTTCTGACCTTGGGGAAAGTCATTGGACATTTTTTTTGTCTATGTATCAGTAATATAATGATAATGATGTTCCTGTAATGATGTTTAGGGTTATTTTTTTTTTAAAATGCATTTATGCATAAAGAGAGAAATGTGAAATACTGCTGTTACTAACTTTCCAATCTCTTTAAAACAAAAATCTCTAACTGGATGTTACGTTTTGCGTTTGTTGCTTTTTGCTCTGTTTCTGCTTGATTATTGAAGTGTTGTTTATGTAGCTGCACCTTATCAAGGGCAAAGGTATAATTTTATGTTTCAGTGGCCTAAGAGGACACCAACAGAAGAAACCAGGGAAGTAGTAATGAGTTTCCTATTGCTGTACTGGGGGATGGCTGATGAGTTCATGTGCCTGAGCTGGTAAATTAAAGCAATTGTGGAAGGCAGTGGATGGTTTTGCATCTCCCTCCAAGCTTCATGAACATCATATATCCACCAGACACAAATGGCATGTTACTCCTCAGCTGATGCTACCAGTGCACTATATATTTACAATGGTCTTGTAAATATAGGTAGTTCAAAGGCAGTGTATGAAGGATATAGCAAAAGGCTTTGGGCATCTTTCCTTTGACATTTTGATTTGTGGATGAAGCCTGCTGTGCTAAAAGAATTTATTTTTATGTGAGATCTGTTTAGCTCTCGGTTTAGCACCAAAAACACTCAAACTATGCTATTTTTTGACTTGGTGTTGGTATCAGTTTTTACACAAAGCTGTAAAGTGAATAAGCTTAAGAATAATTTGAACAGTTATTTCTAGTGTGTTAATCAGAATTGGGTTAAGTGAGGACAAACCCAGACAGTTAGACTTTAGAGTGACTGTTCCACTTAACCACAGACCGCTGGTCCACAAATCTTTTTTCTAGTCATATAATTGCTTTTCTTGATTTTTGAGTCATATTGCTAGGATGTCTGATATGAAAGAAGTACACTGATGCTTACTCTGCTGACCTTTGGATATATCAATGCTTTTAAAAATGCATAAGAGAGGATATATGTGTATAGACAGTACATAGCAACTCCCACTTTAACTCATTGCCTTACATTCTGATGAATACATCCTCAGTGTCTCAGATATAGGTAAAATAAACAAATATAAGCAGATCTAAATATGACATAATTAAATATATTTTGGGGGATTAGCTTCAGTTGCACCATTGTTAACTTTAACCATTCATCTTCTGTTCTTTAGTGATGAAAGTGAACTTTTCAGGCCCTTTTATCAGCTTTGCTGTGACATGCATGTGCTTCTCAAAGGAAATGCAATTTTGTCCATACCTTACTCAACACTTGAGAGAATAAAGGGGAGATTTAGAAATTGTGAAATGTATTATACATAATGATTGTTAATTCCCTATCTGGTATGACTGGAATTTAGTCAACAGAAATGCAATGTGGCTTATAGAAGTTTTTGAAGTATGAAGGCTGTGATTAAAAGTAATTAAATATTAAAATGTTTAAAAAATAGCTATGAATCCTGATTCAATAGAAGCATATTTAAATATTGTTCTTAGATGAGGTATGTATTTTCTGAGTACCTGATGACTTTACTGATTCAAGTCTTATACCACTATTAAAATGACATCAGATAGTTTGGTTACAGAGCAGGTTCTGTCATCTTAATGTGTAGCAGTCTGCCTGTGTAAGCTGTATGAATATGTGTTTTGGGTACATTAAAGGAAGAGCACTCCATGAGTTAGAAGATCCCCCCCTTCTGAAGGTCTGTGCCAATGCACTGTACAAAGGTGAACTGGCAAAGTGTTGACATAACTTCACTTTCCCTGTAACCTTTGGTAGTTGTATCATCGTCTTAGACAGCAGACAAATGAGATCGTTGTCTATTTTGGAAAACAGTTCTCAACAGAAAAAATATATTTCTGTGCCCCTGGAAATCAGTAGTAAAACTTCAGCTGATTTCTGTAGAGTTGGGACTTACATACTCCTACAGATGCAGAACAGGACCAGGAGAAGCTGCAACATCAGCTGCAAAATATTAATCTTGTGGATATCCAGAAGCGGTCATACTTTGCCCACACCTAACATCTGTTATCCAGAGAATTACACTGTTTTTTCCCAACCAGGAAATAGGCATGGCTCAGCCTTTGTGAGGTACCTATATGTTAGTGTTCAGCTACATGCATAGGGATAAACTGAGATGTAGAAGTATCCAGAAACACAAAGCAGGCAGGTCAGGGACATTGCTGCACCGAAGCCACAGACTTCTCACCAGTAAACAAACTCTTTTTTATAATTTCTCTACAGCTCAAGAACTGCAACAGAAGCCAGAAAATATACTGTCTGTTCCCACTGATTTTCAAGCCTGCTGCTAATTGAGACATAGCACTAACTCTGTGATGCTGGTGTATGTGACAACTCACACCCATTTACTGTCTATTACTGTTATTCTTCTGGCTTTAGAAACTAAATCTGGCATCACATTTTACAGCTTGGGAACAGATCCTATGAGAAGTAAAGCACTAAGATGCAGTCAGAAGTGTCTAGTCACTAGTACCAGTCGCCATGTCAGATCTCAAAAGTGCCTGGATTGGTGTTTGACAGGAGCCTGTTTGTTAAGAGAAGGGAAACGTTTGTTTTAAAAGAGAATGTCTTGGTAGTCACCTATTAAAATAACAATTACAGCCTATAGAATGTTAGTTCTGGAGGAACTCTGGAAATGTTTTGTTTGTCTTCTACTTATCCAGTGCAAAAAGATTGTTTAGATAATGATGTCTTGAGTTTATTAAAGAGGCTTTTGCAAGGCTGACAGACCAGAAATCTGAACTTTCCTAAAAAAACACATGCCAATCCTACATTTTTGCCCATATAAAAAATATTGCAGTGATAGCAAACATGTCAAAGACCAGGCATTTTAAAATTGCAGCAAGCAAGGGATCACTTGAAGCATTGTTCAGGAGCCAGAACGTCCCTTCATTTCCCGGGATGCTGCTTCATTTTAGGTAGTAATTTAGAATATATCTGTACTGCAGAAGATAAATCAGCGTATCCCTTCAGTGTTGCCACTAACAAAACATGCACAAAAATGCCTATTTTGAGTGTGCTGGCACGTGAAACCTGTCCTTGCTGGCTCCTTGCTGCTGGGGTGAGATGAACTCTTGCTGCACTACCCAGGGCTGCAGTGGAGACAAGCAGGTGTTCAGCATTCCCTCCTTGATTTTCCCCAAACCTCCCAGGCTGACTTTGGTGTCTCTAGTTGCTTATTCCTATGTTCTGGTATAGAAATTTCCTTCAACTTTCATAAATTGTAAATAATTCTTGACCCAACTCTGTTCTTGTAGCATTTATATACCACTTTCTATCCTTCAGCCAGCTGTCTGCAAAGCAGCTGTGTCCACTGTGTTGGTCTGGTCTTGGTGATTAGGGAACTTCCCTCCCTGTAAAGTCTGCTAAGTCAGATAGTCCCACGCTCAGGGATCCACATGAGGCCCTGCCACAGTTTGCTACTATCTGAAATTAATATTTAATCCTGACAACATATTCAAAGACCTGTGGTGTAGGCTTAGGACGATTCAGGCTTCAGAGCCAAACCTAAAACTTCCCCAGCATTTTCTCTCAAAAGCTAACTGGAAAAAAAATCCCACAAAATTTCTGTATTAACCATCAACTTTGGAAAAGAGAAAATCCACAATTCCTAATTCAGTGCTTATCCTAGAATATACTTCCTTTATTAAGAGGCTGAACTTTTGCCTGAAGTTCTGGTGCCTGACTCAGAGAAGCTGCATCTGCAGTAAGCAGTAGCACTCACCACCTCAATGTACCTGTAAAAAGCTGCTTAGAGAGAAACTATAAAGATTTACCGGTAGAGAAAGGGAGGAGAGTATGAGAGCATAGAAAGGTCAACCCTGTCTATTTAGGGCCAGGCTCTTCATTTAGTGCACTAAGGGACGCTTCATGCTGGAGGGGAAGCTTTTCATGCAGTGTCGGTTTACATTCGGCCAGAGGAAGAAGGATTACCATCTCATTTCCAGCAGTGTGGAAAGGAGGCCACCATCCCACTCATCTGCAGGCATGTGGAAACAGTGGGGGAAATTAAACTCACAACAGCTCACACTGTTTCATGTGTGCAAGTTGGAGGTGGTGATATCCAAAGCAAACACTGCCTCCAACACTTTGGCTGCAGTGACTCCGACAGACTACAGTGAGGCTCAAATCAGCACTAACTGACAGCATTTTTACAGGCATTCAAGCATTCAGAAGGGACAAGTGGCTGAGGAAATGGGTCTGCAGCCCTTGACAAAATCTTTCGGTGATTTTTTTTTTTTTTAATATCTTTGGGAGTTCAGTTTCTGCAGGCTGGCCAGATATGGCTGCAAAAGCACACTGGGCCATCAGCGGGCTTTCTTTGTATGCCTCAAATCTAGCCTACTTATCTAGCAACTCCAAACCAGTTTATGAACACAGCAAGCTTTACACAGTCCGTCCTTGCTGCTTACTGGTACAGTCTGTCCACAAGACCGTCCAATAGGCTTCACACAATTTTCAGCCCATGACCCAATCTTCACACTCTGCTTCATGGCCTTGCACACAGAGCACTGCCACAGCTGATACAGATATCTTATGGCTGCACAAAGGACTTCACTCTCAAGATTGTCTATTGATTACCATTTGTGAGCCCTGAAATTCCCGCTATTGCTCTCCTGTGAATCACTCCAAGCTACTCTGAGAAATTTGCTGCTTTTTCTGCTCTCCCGATAAGTCACCCCCTCCTTCTCATAAGCTGGCAGCTGATTGAAACGGATATGAGATTTTCAAAGCATTGAAATAATATTTAGCACTCTAATTATATTTTTGTAGGTTCTAGTAATAATAATGTAATATTGATTCATCAGATCTCAGGCTGGAAAACTCAGCAAGTCAGCAAGATTGGGAATGCAGAACGATTTTTAAAGGCACCCTGGTTTTTTACCCTGTAATGAAATACTGACTTAAAAATTGTGATTTTTGAGAAATAGTGAATATTTTTGCATGCTTTTCCCTAAATGAAAACTTTAAATAACAAGATATAGATTTGTATATGACGGATTATGTTAGAGCAATGGGGTGAAAAAATGAAAGGGAAAAAAAAATAGTTATAACAATTCATACTAGGTTAGAAAGAAGTCCCATCCCTTCTGGCATTATAAGGTGCCTGTGGGATGATGGGGTGAACTCAGGGGTGAGCATGCAATGCTGGAGAACAGAAGATTGAGGTGTGAATTGCTGTCTTGTTTACTGTATTTCTTTCTTTAGAATCCTTGCTAGAGTTTAAAATAATCTATCTTCCTGTGGCTGCTCCTGTTAAGCTCATTAGCTATTCGTAGGCATGGAGATCTATCGGGTAGGAAGGGCACTGGGCTAGAGGAAATTTGCTTTGGCCAGTGTGGCTGAGGATTCATGTAAGCTCTGTCCCTGAGAATATGATTCTGTTTAGTAATGGACACATTCCTGAGGCTGCAAAACCTCAGAAACGGGTTGTTATTCTTTCTATTGCACACACATCTGTCCCCTCTCTGCTGGAGATACAGAGGCAGTCCTTCCACTGAACATCAGCTGCCAACATGAGGTGCTTTGGAGATCCCAAGGACAGCTTAGCTTTAGGTATAAGACATAATCAAGAGGAAGAGGACCCATGGAACAAGATCAACCAAAGGTCACAGAGAGAAAGGCCATTACATCCCTGTTTTAACAGCTGCCAGCTGCATGGGCCTGATGAAGAGATGCTCAATGTCTGGAGGTCTGTGTGAAGCTGCACAGAGGGCGCAGGGAGCTCAGTTAAATGAACACTTCTCACCTGAGGCAGCTCTGTACTTGCCTCTGCCAGTCTGTGGATGAAGAGGTCTGGCTGCCTGCGGACTTCCTCAGGCTTGCACAGATCTCTTCCTTAATGTTCTCTAATGGATAAATGCCAGCACAGTGCAGTAGATAAATATGTGCTACCAGTACTATTGACACTGAAGATCAGGCATTCATACTTAAGGCTTATTTTCCTCATTTGTTACTTACTTAACTAGAGAAAGTAAAGGGAATAGGTGCAAGAGGCAGAGTGCTTTTTTTGGAGGAATAGCAGCAGTAATAACAAATCAGTTGTAGTGGGTTTCTGTGACTGGGTTTTGGTAGTGGGGGGGCTACAGGGGTGGCTTCTGTTAGAAGCTTCCCTTGTCCTGTGGAGCCAATGCCAGTCAGCTCCAGGACAGATTTCCTGCCACTGGCCAAGGCTAAGCCAATTAGGAGTCACAGTAATGCCTCTGTGATAACATATTTAAGAACAGAAGATTGTTGCACAGAAGAAATTTCAGCCAGGGAAGAGCAGAGTGAGAACATGTGAACAACAAGGTAGACACCAAGGTCAGTGCAGAAGGAGGGGCAGGAGGTGCTCCAGGCGCCTGATCTGAGGCCCTGCAGTCCATGGTGCAGACCATGGTGGAGCAGCTGTGCCCCTGCAGCCCATGGAGGACCATTGGGGTGCAGAGACCCACCTGCAGCCCATGGAGGAGCCAGTGCTGGAGCAGGTGGATGCATGAAGGAGGTTGTGACCCTGTGGGAGGCCCAAGATGGAGCAGGGTCCTGCTGGGGACCTGCAGGCCATGGAGAGGGAAGCCTGTGCTCGAGGAGGTTTTTCCCAGGTAGGACTTGTAGCTCCTGTGGGGGACCCACATTGGTACAGCTCACTCGTGAAGGACTGCACATCATGGAGGAGTGACCCACGGGACAGCAGTTTGGGAAGAGCTGCTGCCCGAGAGATGGACTCACCCTGGAGAGGTCCATCAAGGACTGTCTCCTGTGGGAGGGACCCCACGGGAGCAGGGGAAGGACTCTTCTCCCTGAGCAGTGGCAGAAACAACAACTGACCGTAACCCCCATTCCATGTCCCCCTGCACTGCTGGGGGGGAGGAGGGAGAAGATGGAAGGAAGGAGGGGTGAGGGGAAGGTGTTTTAAGACTGTTTTATTTCTCATTCTTTGGCTCTTATCCTGTCAGTAATAAATTTAAGTACTATCCCCACTTTGAGTCTGTTTTGCCCGTGAAAGTAATCAGTAAGTGACCTCTCCCAGCTGTTATCTCAACTCATAAATCCTTAGCTGTTTTTTTTTCTCTCTCCTCTGTCCAGTTACAGAGGGAGAATGAGAGAGTGGCGTTAGTGGCTACCTGGCATCTGGCCAGGGTCAACCCACTACATCAGCCTAGTTATTGAGCTGTTCAGAGCTGTCAGAAGGTAAGAATTTCCTGTTCATTTTTGATGGCAAATGGGGAAGGCAATCTATTCCCCCTTTTAACCTCTTGTTCTTGAGAGAGCTCACCCTTTCACCAGAGAATTTGAGTGATAGAACTCATATAGGCTTCGAAAAGATCAGATGGAGATGCCAATGGCATCATAGAGATGACATCCTGAAACTGGGGTGGCCGTTGTGTCTGTTTAATGGAACATCACCCAGCCACTGGATGAGTTCTGAACAGTTGCCTTGATAGCCTTTTCCTAGAAGAGGGACGACAGTACATGAAATCCAAAAGCAGTTTGCAGAAATTGCTTGAGCTTGATTTTAGGCAGATTTATGGTTTGGGAGTTTTTTCAAGTTCTAGTTACTACAGGAAACCTGTTGCTCAACATTTTGAATGACAGTAAGTAAATGCACATAAACAGTTTTCCTCCCTCACTGCCCTGTACTTTTGTTACTTCAGGCAGACAGCTAAATAGGATATGCAAAAATCCTACAGTCATGTTCTGTGAAGTGCTCACAAAAGCAGAATACTTAAACATTTTACCTCCTCACTATAATGAAAAGAAAAGAGCAGACAAATATGGCTGGGAAAAGCATGGCACATACATAAACCCCAGTCTAAAACATAACTGCTTGGTTGAATCTTTTGAGAGAAATGACTTCAGCTCAGTATCTCTGATAACAGCATTCATCTCTGCACACAGCTTCTAGCCTATGGATGAGAATAGGTTTGGATGAATGTTTCCTGCCTTTATAGCAGATACACTAGAAGCAGTTTGATTTAAGTAATTATAGAGCCAACTCTGTGGACCAATAAAATAGCATGAAATAGCATTACTTCAGAAAGCCTACATATTGTTGGTAAAAATTTCAGAATTTGTCTTCTTTTGTTAGACAAAATGTCAACAAAAGTTTTTAGGCCTTCAACTTTGGAGTTTTATTATGGTTCATACTGAACTAAGAAACTTGCTGAAATTGTGATCTGAGTTTAAAGGGTGGTGGTGGGGAGGAACACAGATGTCTCCTGTAAAGTTGGTTATTCTCCAAAAGTCTTGAGTTTTGTTTCTACACTAACTTTACAAATGTAGCTAGGATTTTATAAATAGATATCATATGAAATACAACATGGCCTGTGAAATTGGAGCAGCTCTTGGCCTAACCTCCAAAAGACTCATTTGGTTTAGCTAAACCCTGCCAAGTCAGGAGCTGATTTGAAGGCAATTACCAAGCCATATGTTGTCCTTATCTTAACACAAACAAAACCCGTTCTTTTATAACACAGCTCCTACACTATCACGTGTTCCTTCACAGAACACAGCCCAGTCTCACACCAGTGGTTGTTTCCCTTTTGGTTATGCCCACCTCTGCCTGCAGACCCCAGCCTGCTGGCTGGCTCTGCTTGTTTTGGGGCTTGTCAGGCTTGGCAGCCTCCACACATGTCCAGCTCCCTGGGTGAGATGCCATTGCCCGTAGCACAGGAAAGGAGAAGCAGGAAGGTGTGATTATTAAAGTCAGTGACCACTGCCTGAGCCCATACATCCCGAGGCCCCAGGGGGCAGGTCACATGTGAAGTATTCTAAAGTTATGATGATGGTTAAGGGGAAATACCAACTGGCCTATAGTCCAGAATAACCCAACACATGAACATGGCTTTGCTTCTGCTGTGTGCTGAGCTTTAGGGAACATATGTTATTAACATGGCTAATAAGAGAGATGTCATGATAGTTTTGTTAATATTTTATGTGCAGGGAGTTCAGTAAACTGTGGACAAATCTTGGGAACCAGGCACGGAGCGTGTGTATCGTGCAAAGAAATTGTCTTGAAGCAGAAACTATTTTGACCAGCTACCTGTAACCCAGAAATCTCAGATGGAAAATTACATTTAAGAAGTGCTTTTGACAAGTACTGTTTTCTTGGTGTAAAAAGAAAAAAAAACCATGCTGAAAGCGGTGGCATATGTAATTTGTTTTGGGATTCATTGCAAATCAGCTAATGCTTTCTTCCACAGGTTCCTTCAGTGGTAAGACAGTAGCTGAGAAAGGCAGCAGTACGGACTCATAGGACTAACCTGTAGAAATTAGAGAAAGAAGAAAGAATAAGAAAGAAAGGAAAGAAGGAAAGGAAGAGGGGAGGAAAGAAAGAGGGGAAAAAAAGGAAGGAAGGGAAGGAAGGAAGAGGGGAGAGACAGAGAAAGAGAAAGAAAGAAAGAAAAGAAAGAAGAGAAAGAAAGAAAGAAAGAAAGAAAGAAAGAAAGAAAGAAAGAAAGAAAGAAAGAAAGAAAGAAAGAAAAAGAAGAAAGAAAAAGAAAGAAGAGAGCGTGTAGCCCTTCCCTAGTGAATAAATGCAATATTTTCTTTTCCACTACTTTGTACAACTAGGGTTTTATTGTTCATTCATTTGCAAAGAAACACATGTTCTTTTTCGTGAGGCCAGAAAGAGTTCACAAAGCCCCTTAATAAATACATTTTATAAAAAAGCCAATACTACCATGCTACTGCAAGACCTCAACAGAAACACTGTGCTTTCTGAAGTCTCATACAAAATGCAAACTTACGTTTAGCACAGACAATATTTACACTACAATGTATTTCTAGAAATCAACCTGTTGATGATAGGGATCCAGGTGCAGAACTTGAAGGATTAGGCTCAGCCTTCATCATTGCCAAGATTTTATCTGACTAGGAGTAAGTTCCAATTGTAAGGTTTTACATTTAAATTGGGATGATGATATTGCTGAAATGTCCTGTGTGTGCACTGCAATCATGTTTCAGTAATGGGCACAAATTGGGAGCATCTCTTACCAATTCCATTCCTATCCTATCCTATCCAGTCCTACCTTATGCTATTTGCAACACCATCTTCCTTTTCAAATGACTGAATACGCCAGTGCACAGTTTGCTATCAACAAACATTACATGGTCTTTAGCACTGGGGAAGGTACAATTCCTTTAAAGTTATGGTGGAAAGCCCTTGAGAAACCTGTGCCTTGACTGCTAAAATGGGATGTTAACAGGAAAATAACTTATAATGCCAGCTAAATAATTTATTCTAAAAGGTATTATATACAGCTACAGGGTATTTTTTATTTTCTTCTCTACTTTGAGAAGTCGAACCAAACAATCTTCAGTATCCATTGTCCTACTGATTTTAAAACCAGATGCTTTCCAATAGATATATTATTTTTCAAAGACTCTAAACAATTTCTGTTTTAAAAGTTTTATCAATTAATCTTAAATTGGGAAAATGCATTATTTGATCTATCTAGTCTAAATAGATCATGAGAGATAGCTGCATAGATATTTATAGCTAGGAAGAACAATTCTGATCAAGTAGTCCAACTTTATGCATATCTCTAAATACAGAATTTCACCTGATAATACCTAAAGCAGAGGGAATTATTTTTCCTTACTATGTTAGCAAACATCATTAGGCCTAAGAACCTCAATAGAATTTGAGCAGATCTTTATGAAAAATTTGCATCTCAATTTAAAGGTGATTTAAAGATGTGCCAGTCCATCCCAGTGCTGCAGGCAGCAGAACAGTGCACATGTAGGATAATTAGCAGCAAATGAGATGGTGCTTTATCTTATTTGCCACATCTTTAAATGGAGAAGCCTCTTCTGGAAGCTCAAAACCAAGCAGAAATATGCCCTCTTTTCTTTGTCTCTCTTGTCTGTTTCCTTTCTCTAAAATGTCATTAGTATGAAAATGCAATTTTTCCTTATTCACTGCACTTGAATTGCCAGTTGTGTCATAGCCCTCTTGCCACACCATGCTCTTCACTAAAATCTCCCTATCATTGCTCCTGTACAGCTTCCCACAGCCCCTGTAAGCCCACCACAACACAGGAATACATCTCGGTAATGACAGGGTCCTCTACCACTCTCTGGCCTTGCTGCTGTGCACAGGACAGGACACAGAAACATTTTTGTGCACTGCTGATGCTGTGTTAGGCCACATCTGGAGTGCCAGTGGGAGCATGTGGCTCCCAGGGCCAGGCTGGGGGAAGGCAAAGGTTTGCTCAGTGGCAGATGATGAGCTAACCAAGCTTCAGTGATGCTAAATTAGACTTTAGGGCATTTAAAGTAAGGAAGTAAGGTGACACACAGTCATACTTGGGGGAGGGGAGGAAAAAAAAAATCATTAAATGTTCCCAGATTAGGAAAAGAAATTGTTGAACTAAAAGTGTGGCTTTAAAATGCCACTTTGTATGCTGGAGGTAGGAAGCTGTGTCCTGCTCTTCCATCCATTTCATAGTACAGTAATCCCATTGACTTTGTTGTAGTGTTTCGTGATTTACACTCATCTGAGATAAACACAAAACCCCGTGTCTTTACAAGTCATCCATCTTTGTTTGTGGAGAGCTACTTGTGAGAGAAACAGCTCAGTCATGCGTAAGGGGAAGTCATATTCTGACTGCACGATCTGCAGTGGCACATTGTATTATTAGCTCCTGAGTACTTGTTTTATAGCACAAATGGACTGAAACACACCTTTTTTTTTTCCCCCAGCTTCAGAGAAACTATTTTTTCTTGCAGATCAAACTATGACAATACTCTAGGATACTAGTTTTTCTATTTTTTTCTATTTTCACATTTTATGCTGTCCTGGTATATTTTCTGCAGTGAATTTGAGCTATGCTTGTTAAAAGTGGAAAATACACTCCAAAGATGTGAAACTCTCTTTCCAGAGACCTTGATTTTTTTCCTTTCTCAAGGTCCTGAGGTAGTTATAGCTTTCACTGCCTGCAAGATCTACTGTGTGAATTGTGAGCTCTTTAAGATGGCATCTGGTTTCAGGGAATTGTATTTTCTACTTTGGTGTGTTTCTTTTGCTTCCATTTGCAAACATGGGAAGAATATCAAATGATCCATTCTTTGTGTGTACTGTTCTAAATTGTTGCTGGTTTAGAGTACACTCAAGAATAATGTTTTTTCCTGATGTATACAGTGAGTGTACAAAGCTGCACACACACACACACACACACACAAAGAGATTACTATCACTTAACTTTCTTCTATATTATGCTAGTGCACTTTAGGTAGTGATCATGTAATAAGCTGAAGAAGATATTACATATTATTTTATTTTAATTTAAATGAGTTTTCATACATTCACCCGCAGAAAAGGTAGAAAAATATAGAGATAGTCCAGTGGCCTATAAAAACCTTCAGATTTTCTTTTTTCTTTACACTGAAATTTCAGGTTAAAGGAGATGATCTGCATATTGTACACTGTAATTGCATGGTCTGAAATCAGGAATTTCTCAGATTACTCAATTCTTACTGCACAGAGCAAACTGGACACAGTGTTGACCACACATTTTTGCTTTGTTTCTCCTTTAACTCTGTTCTGTGTGATGTATCCCCTCCAACTTTTACCCCCTGCCACTGACATGGCCCTACACAAGTGCCAGGAGTTTTCACCTTGCACTTTGAGTGCCTGTGGTTTTCTCTGAGCAATAGTATCCTCCCACTGTCTCCCTCTACAAGTTGACCTTTTCCTCACTCTGTACTCATGCAGAATTCATAACTGATAGTAGTCCAAGGCAGTGACTTCTTTTCTTGTCTCATCATGCTTTGATACAGTTCTTCAACGTTATCATCATCATATGCACAGTGAAATATATATGGCTGTATAGAAAGGTAATGACAGACTAACTTTAGTTTAGACAGTTAATTTATCCTTATAGGCTTATTTGCATTTCTCTCTCTGAAGGAAATTTCATACCACTGCATGAAGCAGTTTTGTTGGAAAGCTGTACTAATAGTGGTATCCACCTTCTGACCAACTGATCTGTGTTACAGATTTAAAGATTGCAGCACTACAATGTCAACTCAGTTTTCCCAAAGTTATTCCTTTCATAAAGAATCTTTGGAAAGATCTATAACTTTTTTATTTTGCTTTGTAATTATTCTCTGATAGAATATGTAAATCAAGCTATAGGCCTGAGAAACTGAGCAAATTGAAGACTCGAAATAATTAACACCACAGTGAAATAAAGCAGTGGGGTACAGCACACTTTCCATGACATTATTGGAGATGTTAATTTATTCTGTATCACATTTTTATTTTCAGACATTTCCTTTCTTTGAAAAAAACCCTGAACTAAAACATACTGAAACATTCTGACTACTCAGTATTAGATATTTCAAGTTAAATATCAGTAGTCCTTCCTGAATGAACCCCTGATTTTTACATGTACTAAATTTCTTCAGATTCTGCAGTTTCAAAATGCTCAGAATTCTAGAAAAATGTGAACACAGTCTAAGGCGTCTTTCTTTAAGTGCTTACTTTTGAAAAATGAGGCCACCAACTATATATATATATATATATATATATATATATATATATATATATATCAGCATGACAAGAGGGCATGATCTTAAGCTGTGCCAGGGGAAGTTTAGGTTAGATATTAGGAGGAAATTCTTTACAGAAAGGGTAATCAGGCATTGGAATGAGCTGCCAAGGGAAGTGGTGGATTCTCCATCTTTGGAGGTTTTTAAGATGAGACTGGATGTGGCATTTAATGCCATGGTCTAGTAACCACAGCAGTGTTGGATCAAGGGTTGGACTTGATCTCGGAGATCCCTTCCAACCCAGCTGATTCTATGATTCTATGATAAATATTTGGTCACGGATATGGTGCTGAAAATGCTCTATTTTCTTTACTGACTTTGGATCAGGCTCTACATATCTCTTCATGAGCCAGCATTGGTGTGTTGTAATGGTAAGTCTAATTATAATAACAGATGCAGTAGTCAGTAGTCACTTTTCAGCACTGAATGGATTTTTCAGTAACTTATTGAGTCACTAATTCCTTTCATGCAGACTATGAACAGAAGTGATTTTCCAGCACTAACCTAGAAGAAAAATAGTCTATCTGTTATCAATTCATAAATCTGTGTCTCCCAGTACTTGCAAAGTGATTGATAGTCTATTAAAAATAAATAACTTTAAAAAGTGATGTACTGCATACAGAATAAAGGTGTAGATTATATTTATACTTCCTAACAGTGCATTCTGTACACTAAAAGTAGTACTAATGATTCCCCTGTTAAAATTTCCAGCTGCAGGAACTGCAAAAGTATATATTTTATTTAAACATATTATGCACATAATACACCAATCAGAGTGTATTTGCCTTTTTAAAATCAAAACTAGTGGTAGTACAGATTTCTGGAATATCTCCTGAAAGTTTCTCCAGTGGTTCAGTGTCAGCCTGTAGTTTGTTAGTATTTTGTAGCTGCAGGAGCTGGCCATGTTGTTTGAGCTGGGTGCTACTGTGGGGTGTGCTAGAGGACAGGAGTGCCTATGCATGATTTTGGTATGTGTGGGACAGTCAGTTTTGGAAGTATTTGGTTGCCTTAAGGGACCTGAAGCAGTATGACATGAGGATTTCACATAAGAACAAATGCCTATCCCTTATGGCCAGTGGGACTATTCCTGGAAGCACAACCTGAAGATTTAGGAGAAGCAACTGGGGGGGGGTGCCAGTTTGACACCTGCACCTTGCCATACATTGGCTACATTTTCTGTGCTCTGCAGTTTTCAATGAGGAATCTTAAGATACCTGAGAGGAGAAGCATTTAATGTGCTATGGTAGTGATGAATGACTGGGCAGAGCATTCCAAACCAAAGAGCTTTATGGCTAAGAAAATGGTCTTCCTTGTAAGTCTAGGTAAGTGTCACCATACATAGTTGATTTCAGATATTTCGCTGGAAGCTAGCTTAGACAGAAGAGAGAAAAATGAGATAAATAAAAGCATTAAGAAGCATATCTGTAATCTTTCTTTACATGATTCTCTAGAGTCTGTTAAAGGTAAGATTTTATATATGGGAAAGAGCATTCTCCCTCCTCCCTTTTTTGCTGGATAACCATTGTTCTTAAGTCGCTACTGTCTATGGCTAAAGGCAGGAATAAAGAGCATTATAATAATATTACTACTTTTTATAGTATTAAGGACTATATAAGCATTATGGAGGGATATGGACTATTAGCATGTGCCTGATCTATGTTTTGAAGGGCATCTTAAGACTGTGGTTAAGACTGGTTTTGCTGTCCATCCAGATAGCCAGGTAAATCCTTGAGTTACAGATTATACTCAGAAGAAAATGTGCTTGGGAATCAACAGGAAAAAAAATGTAGCAGCAGGACATTCTTTAGGTGGCTTAGTGTGTTGTCAGAGCACAGTGTCATATGCTGGTGGAGCAGTAAATGACTTTGCAATCCTTTTGACCTTCTCTTCATGCAAGTTCTTGAAAGTCCAAGTATTAAAGTCACAACATATTCACTTAATGACTCTTAAAATGCTATTTTTAATAGGCAACTTACATTTTTTAATATAAAGAAACCAATTTATTTTCATTAAGAAATAAATCTAAGATTCAAGAGAGATGTCATGATAACAGACATATTACATGATTACAGAATGTGCACATATTATTGTACTACCTGTTTTCTGAACAAAGTCATAATTCCTTTCTACTGAGATGCTAAAAATAGCTGTGGCTGTGATATATGTCATGAGTCATAAATCAATAAGAATGTTCTGCAAGACAGTCTATTGATTTAGTGCAATTAAAGTAAAACATCTATTTTGGACTTCTTGACTGTGTGAAAAGGGTAGCACTTTTGTCAATAGATTGTCTTTTGGATGTAGGGTTTGTTCAGTTGTAGTCCAGTATTTTTAAAGTATATTTGTTATTTTGCATGTTTGCCTATCTTAGGAGATAAGGAGGCCTGGTAAAGAGGGAAGAACTAAAGAGAAGCATTTACTCAAATATGTAAATTCTTCATTTTGAGTGCAAACATTCCAGTTTTTTAAGGTGTATGGCATCAGTGATAAAAATATTATCTGACTAGTCACACAATCAATGTACAATTGAAATGTGACAGCATGGATGAGTTTGGAAATGCATTAATCTAACTTCTTGTTTTCAAAAAAGTGAGAGGAGCCACTGACACCATGTGGAAAACTTGGAAAGTGCCTTTTACAAAATATTTTCAAACTTGCTAGCCTGTTACATCTTTCTTTCTGACTCATCCACTGTTGATAGGACAGGGTGAAGAGGGAATGGTACTCCATGAGATTGCAGGCTTTTAAAGGTGAAAAGGCTGTTCCTTGTGCTTAAGGCCGCATCTACCACAAAAGACCATGGAGTAGGGATGACTGAGTTGGATTAGAAGAATTCATGTCAACGAAATCATACTGTCTGGTCCCCAAACTTGAGAGTCATGGGAGTCTATTAACAGCAGAATACATAGTGCTTTGAAGACAAAAGTGAGCAAAGAGTGTCTGCATGCATTATGTGTCTGATCGTAATAGCTTACATGTCTCTTTATGGACCAGGTCCCTCACTGTGGGGCCAAAACTGTCTAAGTACAGACAAAAATGTTCCTTACCTTTTGGGATGTTGGTATCTTCCTTTCTCAATATCTCTTCTCCTATCTGTTGATAATGTTCCTGAGAATAAATCTTCCTCCTCAACCAAATTTCATAGCAATATTTAGACCACTGCATTACATAAAACAGGATTTAGTATTACCTTCAGAAAGAGAATATTATCAGATGCCAGATGTACTACAGGCATTCTACAGGAGGGAAGGACACTTCTCTGGAATTAAACCTTTTTCACTAAATATTCCTAGACATAAAAATGTCCCAAATAATGTACTGGAAGAGGCAAGAAGCATAGATACATACAGAAAATTACTCACATATTGTTTTCTCTAAATAGAATGGTTTTGAAAGCACAGAAATACTAACAGCTTTCTAATGGCAAGAAAGAGATCCACCATAGCCATCATAAATGAAACATTTTTCTTTCTCTTTCTGAAGAATATGTTTAGCAGAATTATGATTTATCATTCCTATTTGTGACAAAAACATTTGAGTGAATTTTTGAAAGATTTGTTAAGACATTCAATTCAGGTGCAAAAGAAAAAGCTGTATTAAAAATTCTTTGACTTCATTCAACTTTTTCTTCAGTGAAGTGCTCTTTTTTGCTCCAGTGTGCATGTATGCTTTAAAAGCAGGTTTTCATTCATTTTCTATGTAATTATTTCAATTGTCTGCTTTCATTATTGAACTCATTCATAATTAAGTGAGACCCATTAGGGTCTTCTACAGTGCTGTCATTAGCAAGTCTGGATTGTTTCATCCCTTTTATGCAATTAATTGCTTATTATATTCCTATGGTGTCCTATGCTTTATTTAGAATAATTATTATTAATTTCCTTGAAGAAAGTGTGTAATTAATAAAATATATTATGAAGCACCAAACATTCCCACAGATGTATTGGCCATTCTCATAATTTCCAGTTTATTTTTCAATAACTTTTGGTTCATTTAGGAAATCTATTTGTTACATCACAGCATTATTTAAATGAAAATGCTGATTAATGAAGGAATCTGATAATTTTTATTAAGAAAAACTGAGAAATAAATTTTCCATTTAGGTCAACAACTCACAAGTAGACCAGCAGAAACTAATGATGAAAAGTGATTATACATTTACAATATGAAATCACACACGGAGTATTACCATACAGATGTTTAGTATCTTGTGTGAGGCAAGTTAACATCTCTAAGTTGACTTAAGGTCTAATCAATCCGAACTGATTTTGGTGTTTATTGCTATGCCCTGTATCTACTGCTTATTTAAGATGTATTCTATCAGTCTGTTCGTGCTCAGGTGCATGTAGCATAAAATTATAGTAGTCTCAATAAGCCTGTGATTGAAGGAGCTGTGTAATAAAATAGTGCTTTGGTTTTTAAAGAGTGTTTTTGTTTAACACCAATGCAAATTCTGATGGAATAATCTTATAACATTGCAACATTCACACTATTTTCAGTAATCGTGTTTTGTTCCCATTCGGGCTTCAGTCTTCCAAGTGATGGTTATTTGGAAGGACACTTACACCTAATCAGATCCCTATTTGAAGACTTGAGAAGTCCTGACAGGTCAAGAAACCTATTCATTTTGGGCAAATACAGAACCAGGGCCTTTTTGAACAAACCAAGGACTTAAGCCCAAGAACTTTTATAAAATATTATATTTACTTTAAAAATTTGAGAATTTTCTAACTGCATGCATTTGTGGCACTCTGAGTTCAAGACACTTAGAAGGAGATTGTCTTTATTTTGCTGCTTGCAATTATTATTTTTAATTGTCTTGGTATGTTGTCTGCCCTACAATCTCTATTTTTAGTAAGCTGTTTTTTCAAGAATAGTACTATTGCTGACCTGACCTTCAAAAGACCATCTACTTTTCATTTTTCCAATAGGTTTTAACTTACATGTTGTATTTATAGCTCTGTTAAAATACAGCTTCATGTTAAAGTGGAAAATGATACTGCAGTAGTTATTGAGTCCTTGTGGCATTAGAAGCATTTCCTCCATAACCTGTAAAATATGAAAATTCTAACAACCTAGATAAGCACTTCAGTAATGCCACCATTAAAAACTCTAAAGATCTACTTGGAGACCTACCATTTATGTCTCCTTATTACTGCTATGTGAGAAGTCATTCATTGCTCCTCCTGAGTTATTTAGGGAACTTGGGCTTTTATTATAGAAACAACTAAAATGTGAGCAGGCAATCAAATCCTGTGACTACACAGAGAATTCCATAACTCCTATACCTATAACTTAATATTTGAGATGTTATTACTTGTATATCAGAGAAAGTAATATGGTCTCAACTATAAAAAATAAAAAAACAAACCAGGTTTTTCCTTTTTCTACATCTGTTGGAGCAGCATGTTTTGACACATTAAGTGACTTCAAAAAGCCTCATGCAAAGGGTATGAAAGAGGTTCCGCTTACCATCAATATTATTTCCAACTAAAAATACCTCATTAAATGATAGACAGATAGGGTCTGGAGGACACTGACAATTTTTATGCATGGGTTAGAATTAAAGGAAGAATCATGTAACTTTGTGCAGAAGACAAAGCACTTCATACCAACCAGTGACATAAAGTTTCTGTGTGCCCTTTAACCAATTACCTTTCAACTTTCCGGCAGAAACCCTTTCCCCCATCCCTACTGTATGCTCCAGACTGTTCCTTTCTTCAGGTGTCTAGAAAACAAAACTTCGGTGTTTTCTTTTTTGTGTTAGCTGCCTGTGTTGGACAGAAAAGGAAATTTAACTCATTTGCTACATTTTAGCCCACAGTTCCTTTTCTTCAGCTGCTATGGTAGGTTGACCTTGCCTGGATGGCAGGTGCCCACCAAAGCCACTCCATCACTCACCTCCTCAGCTGGGCAGCAGCAGGGAAAATAAAGCAAAAGGCTTGTAATTCAAGACCAGGATGGGGAGAGATCACTCACAAATTACCATCATGGGCAAAACAGACTCAACTTGGAGGAAAAAAATTAATTTACTGGCAATCAAACCAGAATAGGAGAGTGAGAAATAAACCCAAATCTTAAAAACACCTTAACCACCACCTCCCCACCTTCCCCCCCTTCCCTTCTCCCCAGGCTAAACTTAATTGCTGAATTTTCTACCTGGACAAGCACAGCAGGATGGGGAATGGGGTTGTGGTCAGTTCATCTCACGTTGTCTGCTGCTTTTTCCTCCACAGTGGGAGGACTGCTCATACTCTTCCCCTGCTCCAGTATAGGCCACTCCCATGGAAGACAGTCCTCCATGAACTTCAACATGAGAGTCCTTCCCACAGACTGGAGTTGTAGATGAACTGCTCCAGCATGGGTCTCCAAAAGGGTCACAAGTCCGGTCAGCAAACCTGCTCCAGCGTGGGCTCCTCTCTCCATGGGGCGACAGGTCCTGCCAGGATCCTGCTCCAGCATGGGCTTCCTAGGGGGTCACAACCTCCTTCAGGCATCCACCTGCTCCTGTGTGGGGCTGCTCCACCATGGACCTCTATGGGCTGCAGATGCACAGCTGCCTCACCATAGTCTTCATTACAGGCTACAAGGAAATTTCTGTTCCAGTGCGTGAAGCACCTTCTCCCCCTCTCTTCACTGACTAGGTGTCTGCAAAGCTCTTTCTCATATTTTCACTCCTCTCTTCTCTGGCTGCAGTTGCTCCTGTATAGCAATTTCTTTCTCCTTCTCACAGAAGCCCCCCACTACCAAGACCTTGCCACTCAAACCCAACACAGCAGCTCTAATCATGACCCATAGGAGTATCTCCTGTTCCATTTCTCCCTGAATTGGGCACGCCAATTTTCCAGCCTCCTTCACCCCAAGGCATACTCCAAGACAGATATGAAAAGAGCGGGTGCTTGATACTGCTGGAACAGAGTGTATCAGTATACTGAGGAAGCCAAGGTAGCCCACCCTGCCTCTAAATCCATTATTCATCAGGAAGCAACCAAGTGGTTGTTGAGACAAGACCAAGACCTTACATTTGGAGTGTCTCTGGCTGTTGTGTCTTGGTGGCTGAAGAGCTTGTGTTACACAGATTTCAGCCATCTAAATTTGTCCAAAGCTTTCTGCATCTGATTTGATGTGCACAGTTGAGAAGAATTATATCTTTATCCAGGCTTTAGACACACCCTGGCTTTAGGTAATTCTGGGGTTTATAACATTGTTCTATATGTCAGCCCTGCTAGACCACTTCCAAAGATGAACAGATAGTTTCTGTAGCCCGAAGAAGTTCTTGGAAGATCAGCACTGAATGCGAAAAACATGTGAGGAAGGAAATAACTTATTATTTGAGCTGGACATTGATATCAAATTGCTATTCTTCATACTGAATGTAAAAAAATTTTACAAATAAAAATAGGAAAATTGCATTAGAAAAATATGCTGAAAAGGTTTCTGCACATCTGCTTTCACTAAGTGACTGATTTCAGTAATTAGCAGCAAACATACAGATCCATATTTGTGCCTTCAGATATCCTTGTTTAACCAAGTATTAATTAATTAAAAACAAATGTAATTATTCATGTTTATCTTCAGCAATATTCTCCTTAATAATTGGTACCAAATAAGTAAAATTTGAAATGGAAATGGAAACTCCAAGACTTCTTTATTCTAATGAACTTCATTTTACTGTTTTAAAATCACTAGTATGAAAATTTTGAGACATTGGAAAAAATGAATTTGAGTTGTGATAAACACCTAAAATGAGGGCTCAGTGTAGTATTCCTGCATACAGGTTCAGGTGTCTGAAAATCTATGTTTATATTTAAATATGACCAAATCTGTTATTAACTGATAAAGTTTCCAAATCCCATGTTTTGCCAATCATGCAGAATTAGTAAAAATTTTTGAAAATGATGGCTTAAACTAATTGTTGAAAAATACTTCTTCTTTATGGGATTCTTTTAAGGCTGGCCATTGTTTATGCAGTGAGACCTGAGCCTGCTGATACTTCATGTCAGTAACTGAGTGGAGGTGAGTGGGATGGCTCAAGTCCACAGTTTAGGCTTGTCCAAGAGGGGTTTCAAGGAAGAGTCACCTGCTCCCTGATGTCAGATTTGGGCTTTCTCATTTGTGCTTTCTCATTTGACGGTGCATATTTGATCCAGAGGAGGTACACAACTGCATTTATGCTGATCTAGCAAGAACACACACTACCAAGTTTATGCTGGGTTTAAGACAGGTTAGACTTGCAGAAAAATGCCTGGATTGCCAATGCCTAACCTGGGAAAAAAAAAAAAGTCTTTCATTAGAATTAAGTTATCAAAAATATTTTGACGTTTGAAATGACAGTGTGTGTTAGACCAGGATCAGCACTTTGTGTCTTATGGTTATGGCATTTTTGATCTGGTACTAGGAACTGTAAAGCTGGATTTACTTTATCACTGAACCTCATCTGGGAGTCAGCAGAACTATCTACATGGGAGTTTTCTGTTTGAAAACCCAAAGACACTGACATCTGGTTTTTTCTGCTTGTAGTGCCACCAAATTTATTTTCTGATAGATGATAATAATACTTTTACACAGTAAGTGAAGAAATTTATAGAAACTGTATTTATCATATATTAAACTGAACTCCTATATACCTAGCAGACTAGAATTTTTGTGAGTCATTCCAATCCATTGGATAAGTACATAATTACATATTTAAGAGACAGAGATAAACATATAGTAGAGGTATCAGTGAGGAAAGTCTTTAGCTGCTGTAAATTGTTACAAATTCCTTTGGAGTACATTTATAGTAGCTGAAGTTTTAATCAATATTATGCATGTATTTATGGTCTAGACTGTTCTACTATTTGTGTTAAATGAACAATAATGCCATTAAGGCAAGTACTAAAGAGGAAATTATCTTTAATTTTATTGTGTGAAGAGCAGATCTTTACCTGTGCTTAATACTATTGATTTTAGTGAGAATATATATGAATTCAATTATTCTTTTCCTTAAATGTTTGTCAGAACTGCATTTATTAGATGCATCCTAAAGGAGAGATTGTGCAGGCTGAATGAAAGGCAAGGTTTTTTTCTCAAAATTTGTTGTAATTCTTACATCTTTTAGTTTCTACACTTAGAAATTAGCTTTCTTCCTGATGCATATTTATTATACAAAAATAATGGGATTCGGCTAATCCTATTCATTCTCAATAGAGTTAAGAGGACTTAGTGAATCAAGTGACTCATTCTTTAATATGATGCTCATTAAACATGATATCCAACAAAGCTAAATAGACATCGCTGACCATGGGTGAGATATACCCCTGAGCCACAGTCTTGCAAATTCTTTTTCTCCTTCTGGATTCTTTTCCTGGGATCTTGAGGCAGCTTGTGTTACCTACCATGACATGCAGTTGCTAGAATCTGAAATGAGATGAGTTAATGGCATTGCATTATCTCCTGATGACAAATCCATTAGCATATGTCACTGCTCTCACTTATAATTCAAGTCTCTCCTTGTTTGGTGCTCATTGCAAGGGAAAATCTGCAAGCTTTTATATTTCCATTTCTTTACAAATGTTTTGTACAGCTTTATAAGGCTGAGCAATGCATTCAAATGATGGACTAATTTGTGTGTTATAATGGCTATACATAGATTTGTTGTCTTTAATTATTCAAAGTCTTCTTTGTCAACTGGAATGACCTACAGTATATAATTCATAATAATTATATTAATTATGAATTGCATGTGTTCTTTGACTGAAATGAAAAATTTAGATAACTGTTCTATACTCTTTTTGAACAATTTGCTTTGCAGCAACTGTATGCAGCATACAGAGGCAAGTTTTTATTGTGTTTACTCTGTGTTAAAAGATTAGGGATGGCAGAAAGAAGCTATCTTCGTACCCAGCTTTACTGACTCTCCTGGGACAGGGAGTAAGGCACTGCAGAGCCTGGAAACTGCAGTGTATTCCCTAGGATGTGATGAGTTATATTATGCTGGCCCTTCAGGGTGGTGACAACGGAAATCTCTGTTCAAACACAGGGCAGCACTGAGCTGGGAAGTAGCACAATGGTTGGCAGATGCCATAACCTGTCTAGCTGTTGGGTTTTAATCCTGTTCTTTACCTCCTGAATTCAATGAAATAGGCATGAAAGATTTGTACTGAGACTTAGGAAAGAGATTTGTCAGACTTTGGTGAGACAAGGGCGAGCAGTGAGGAAGGGCAGGAAATGTGTTCAAATGCATAATAGTTGGAAAAAAGCAAAGGCAAGATAAAGTGGGAGAAGTGAAGTCAGAAATGGATGAATAATTGTCCTGGGTGCAGGCAATAATGAAACATTGATCTTTTGAAGTGAAGATCAGGAATTTGTAAGAAGCCATAGGTGGGGAAGAAGTTATTATGGTCAGAGAGTCAGTTAAAGTAGGGGACATAACTGCAATGACTTAAGAGCAGGATATAATTGCCTTGTCAGAATATCAGTCAGTGAAAATAACTATATAAAATTGCATTAAATTTATAAAATAAATTGGTTGAATAGCATACTTAAATAATACCTTTAAACTGACTACATCAGTGGACAAGGGAAGAGCTGTGGGTCTCTTCTATCTGGATTTCTCTAAGGCCTTTGACACATTCCTCCCCAACATCCTCTAAATCATCTAAATGAGAGGGATATGGACTTGATGGGTGGAGTGTTCAGTGGAAATGGTAGAATGGTTGCATCCAGAGGGTAGTGTTTAACAGCTCAATGTCCCAGTGGACATCGTGGACAAGTGGTGTCCCTCAGGAGTCCATATTGGGACCAGTACTGTTTAATATCTTCATCAATGAAATAGATGCCCTCAGCAAGTTTGCAAATGACACCAGGCTGAGTGGTACTGTAGACAAGCCTGAAGGATGGGATACCATTCAGAGGGACTTGGACAAGCTCAAGAAGTGGGCCCATGGGAATCTCATGAGGTTCACCAAGGACAAATGCAAGGTGCTGCACCTGGGTCAGGACAACCCCTGGTATCATTACAGGCTGGGGGATGAAGGGATTGAGAGCAGCCCTGCAGAGAAAGACTTGCGGGTACTGATGGATGAAAAGCTGGACATGAGCCGGCAATGCACACTCACAGCCCAGAAAGCCAGTTGTATCCTTGGCTACGTCAAAAGCAGCGTGACCAGCAGGTCAAGCAGGGTGATTCTGCCCCTGCTCCTCCCTAGTGGAATAGTCTGCTCCTACCTGGAGTACTGCTCTGGAGTCTTAAACACAGGAAAGACATGGACCTTTCGGAGCGGGTCCAGAGAAGGACCACAAAAATGATCAGGGAACTGGAGCACCTCTCCCATGAGGACAGGCTCAGACAGTTGGGAGTGTTCTCTCTGGAGAAGGCTCCAGGAAGACCTTATTGTGGCCTTTCAGTACTAGTGTCTTCATTTTGGGTGAGATAATTTTCTGCGTAGTTGCTGTCGCAGTGTTGTGTTTTTCATTTAGTATGAGAATAATTTTGGTAACACACTGATCGTTTAGTTGTTGCTCAGTAGTTTTTACTCTCTAAGACAAGGACTTTTCAGTGTCTCATGTTCTGCCAGCGAGCAGGTGCACAAGAAGCTGGGAGGGAGCATGGCCAGGACAGCTGACCCTAATTGGCCAAAGGGGTATTCCATACCATAGAACAATACCATACCATACTAAACTGAGGGGAGCTGTCTGGAAGGGAACAATCATGGCTGTGGGGCAGGCTGGGCATGGGTGAGTGGGTGGTGAGAAACTGTATTGTTTGTCACCTGTTTTTTATAGGTTTTACTCCTCTCTCTCTTTTTGTTATCTCCCTTTTCATTACTTTTCATTATTATTATTATTGTTACTATATTTTATTTCAATTATTAAACTGTTCTTATCTCAACCCATGAGTTTTACTTTTTTCTGATCCTCCTCCCCATCCCGCTCCCTGGTTTGGGGGGGAGCGAACATATGTCTGTGTTGTACTTAGTTACCAGCTGGGGTTAAACCATGACAAGGAGGCTTATAAGAAGGATGGGGGTAGACTTTTTAGCAGAACCTGTTGCAAGAGGACAAGGGATAATGATTTTAAACTAAAAGAAGGTGGATTCAGACTTGAGAAAAGGAAGAATTTTTTTACAATGAGGGTGGTGAAACACTGGAACAGGTTGCTCTGAGAGGTAGTAGATGTCCCATTGCTGGAAACATTCAAGGCCTGGTTGGACGGGGCTCTGAGCAACCTGATCTAGTTGAAAATATGTCCCTGCTCATTGTCGAGAGATTGGACTATATGACCTTTAAAGGTTCCTTCTGACCCAAACTATTCCATGATTCTATGAACATCAATGGTCTTTTTATAACAAGAAATTTATTTTTTAACTTAATCTTTCTTGGAATCTACAAATGAAATAGTATGGCCTATATACACTTCACCTAGCTTTAAGCATTTGACTGATGCATTAAGTTAGGTCAAATACCAAAGTTAGGTAATTAATTGGCATTTAGTAAAGCAGTCGTTTTCCAGGAAGTGCCTAAACTCCTTAAAAGTATCCAAGAAATGAATGTCTTAGCAGGAAGATTTTTCCCTCCTAGCATATGTGCTTCATTTTATTGTCTTCCTAGTTATTCATATTCTATGTCTTTTCATTTATGAATTCTTACAGAGTGTTCCCTATTTTATAAGATTTATTGCTAAAGTTATGGCCCCATCTATGTTAAATACTTGCTAGCATAGATGTTCAGCTCATTTAGCCAGCTTCAGCTGCCAAATTCCAATTTACACAACTTCAGAATTTAACATGTATTTCAAGTTCTTTCCCTCCCCAGTAAAGTCCTTCAGGTGGAGACAATACAGCAGTGGGGGCATTTCACTCATTATTATTCACCCATTGTTCCTTGTATTATTCTTTTATGCTTTTCTTCCATTCTAGTTCTCTTTCTCTCATTTTACAATAGGAACTGATGAGGATTCTCCATTTTAGGGAATCACAGCATAGTTCTTTCAAGGCTTACCATGCAGTGTTTAATTTAATTGGCAGTGGTTAATGATCTACCTTTTCTCAGTTGTGTTAAAGTAATCTGCACTGCTCAGAGCGATTATGGACAAACACAGCACTATAAAAAGTACAAAAAATGCAGAGTGGCTTTAGATTGGAAACATAAAGAAGGGCAAGTTTCTATGCATCCACCTTGATACCTTCAAACATTTAAATCTGTCATTGTTTTATTTTGACCTTTGGACCATAGGTTAGGTATTTTAAATTTGTCCTTTTTAGATTAAGTTTTCATAAAATTTATTATTGCTGTTTTCTTCTTACAAGTTCAAGATACTAGCTCTTTAAGAAATAACTTGTTATTAAATATTCTACAGATATAGAAAGCCTAATTAGGCTTCCCTGGAAGTACTTAACAAAGGAAGAAAGCCCTCACTGCCACCATCTTATGTACAGAGTGACCAAGGCAGAAAGTTGAATCGTTTCCCTGCTGCCTCCATATTTCCAGGCTGGAGCCTCTTACACAGAACATTTTACTGACTCAAATTTTGAAAATTTTCTGAAGAACTCTGAGAATCTTCTAATTCCATATAAAATATGGAGTGGTTTATGTACCCTCTACCATGCATGGTGGTGAGCAAGTTCTTCATTCACTGACTTTGGTAGCTGAGAGTGCTCAGCATTTATTAGATGAAATCCTTTCTAATTATAAATGGAGAATGAGTCAGGCTGTTCCAGTCATGATAAATGAACCTGATTAAACATTTTGTGTCAAATATAGCACAGTGGAAAGGAAAGTTAAGAGTGAGTGGATTGAAGGGCTGCATAATTACCAGGAATGGAGCTCATTCATTTCAGGGAGGCAGTGCTGTGCAGCAGCGTCAATGCTGCGAGGTCAGGAGGAGAATTACAAAAACGATACCAGCTCTGTTCTCCACTGGAAATCAGCCTGGAAGCATGTGTATTTAGCTTTCTGGCCTCCAGGTACCCTCTGAGCTTTGTGTGGTTTTGCTGTGTGCCTGCCTCAAACTTTAAAGGTGAACTGAGTGTCTCCCAGTGAGTGTCTGAGTGTCTGAGTGTCTCTCAGACCTTGACTGGAGGGTTCATGAATCTTCTGCTAGAATTGCCAACAAGGTGCTTATGCAGGCTTCTGAGAAAAACCCAGCTGAGGCAGATAAATAGGAAAGGAAATTATTAATAACGGAAAGAATTTGAATCTATTTTCTATTTATATTATAGTATAAATATGCCATATTTATACTATATTTTAATTGATTCTGAATCTTAAATGTCTGATTTTATAACTGCAGATAGTTATTAAGCCAGTTCTTTAAATCTGATTAGTTTCTACTTAAATTTATGTCTGTGAATGGCCGTTTTATAGCATTTCTCTTGATTAAGAAAGCCACATTTTTTTCTTTTAAGTTTTGCTGGGAGTTCTGACATGTACTGTCAAATAAGGGGAAGAGGAAAAGAAAGAAAGGATAAATGTCCTATCATTTTGTTGAGATTTAATAAATAGAGGATTTTTTTGTTACCTAGACTAAAATTTATAGAGCTGTTGGAAAATATTTGCTGCACAGGACTTGAATTTTGATTCCCTGCTGGGATTGTTTGCTGTAATATTTTTTGCCATAGCTGCATTGCAAGTTCCAATATGAAACCTGATAGTATGGCCACCCTGGGAAAACTGCAAAGCTGGCAATGAGCTTCTTCCATGTTTCAGATGAAATATCGATAGTGCAAAAATCTGCAATCCCACGAGGACCCATCCATGAGCTTGACTCTACATACACCATTAAAGTACTGGGGATATGCAAGGGCTGCAGAAGTAAGCATTTGTGTCATGATCCAGCATGGAAGAGTGCATAAGAGCCTTTGACATGTCGCCAGTCCCTAGCATTTTCTTGAGCTGACTGCTTGAGAAACCACTATAAACTCAGTTACAGGATGGAGAAAATGCAGTACCTACTCTTTGGGGGTGATCTTCAGAAGGGCTTGTTTTGAAGGCAGGTCATGCTGTGGGGCAGCCTTCATTGGCAGTGCTGTCCTCCAGCCCTGTCTGCCTCTGTGGCATCACATCCCTGCACAGCTCATCAGCAGGCTGGTGGGATCCCATAACAGGAAGGGGGGCCATGCAACTGCAAAGCAAGCCTAGGATGTGCCAAATGATGGGATGTATCATAAATACTTCCTGTGTTTTGACAGGACAGGAATAATGGCTTTCTTCACTGATCACTTCTCACCTTTCAGCACAAGCTTTGTGGCACATCTGAATATGAAGAGCCATAAATATCTGTGGCCATTAAAACATTCAGTCTTATTTCTAAGGCAGCTTGTTTCTTATCTGTCATGGGCACTGCAGGCATCAGTGGCAGACTTCTGTTTCAAAGCACAGCTGCGTTTCTCAGAACAAATACAAACTTCTCATCAAAATTGTATCACGAAAATGAGGATACAGCAAATCTCACCCTGGTTTTCCTTTTCATTTTCAAAATGTCTTGTTTTGTAGTTATTTTGTTTTGCATGTGAAGTCCTTGGGGTGTCCAGTAGAAATGTCTATCTTGTGGTTTATTAAAATCTCACAAATTTAGTAAGCTGAGAACAAATAGGACTGGAGACATCAGGCGTGCTTTGTACTGCAGAACTAATTCAGTATTAATTTTGATGAGAAGCAATGTCATACAAAGATATAGAATCTTTGATTACTTTTTAATATAATCCATTTCTACCTCCTGATCACATTTCAAGGACACATTTTTTTTAATGATACCCGTTCCACTAAAGATTTTCAAAGACTTTGTGTATGCTTCAAATTTACCATATAACATAGAAGAATATACTTCATATGCTTTCAGAAGGATACAATGTGTACCAGATAAATTAAAGAGTGTTCAGTTTACTATAGAATACAAAGAAAACACAAAACAGCAACTTGTTTTTTCTCCTTAGAGAATAAATTCAAGGATGATATTTTAAGAGGAACTAAATAATCCAGTTCCATATCTCTCTGGACATGCATGAATATTTTTATTTCAAATATATAAGCAATAAAGAAGAAAAAAAATGTGATATTCTGCTTTCTTCAGAGCTCTATAATTTAGCAGTGACCTTTTTTAAGTTTTATTCATAAAACATATTGTATGAGCAGAATCTGTGTGCTGATACAGACTTTAGCACACAAAGTAATACCATTGCACCCTATTTAGCTGCTGAAAGTCTTATTAAAAATTAATTATTTCTCCTTTTTCATTAATTTTTGAGGATTTTTTTATTTGATTTACTTTGGATAAAGTCACCCAGAGGTTGAAAATTTAGATTACATTTCTTTGTAACTGTAAATCAATCAAGATCTTTCTGTTCCCTTTGTTATCTTATCATTGTCTAAAACAATGAGAATGATCTATGTGTGTTGCAGTTCACCATAATTCAAGACCCTGATCACCTTTGCCATATGTTTCCCCCATGAAAGCATTTAGGCAATTCTCAGCTTTTCTTCCTCCACTCCTCTTGGGCTTTGTCTCAAGTTAATGTCTTCCTGGATTTAGCTCCTAAATTCTCCAAAAAGTGAGATCTCATTAGTAGTAGTGTGCAGGACATAATCCTTGGAATTTTCTGGAGCATGATGGGAAGCTATGGTGCCATCTGAAAAAAAAAAAAAAGTGCCTATTGCTATTAATGTCAAGTAATCAGTGTTCAAAGACAAGTCAACTTTCCAGTTTATTGACAGGAGTGTATTAATAAAATTGTGCTTATAAAATTAACAGGCTGTAAAAGAGAAGACTGAGTGAATTAGGGACGACAGGTCTTCTAAGTACCAGAGAATGGACCAGGGAGTTAGATTCATAGTATTTTGTAAACACCTATGGCATAGATTATCCCCAACTAATTAGTGGGTCCTTAAAGCCAAGGAAATACTTCAGCTCTCACCAAGACTTTTTTTTCAGGTGATTGTGTTGGGAGGCATCTGCTCCTTGAACTCTTGGCTAATCTAAGCACTGATCAGGAGTTGCTGCTGACACTTATGAAGAATGAAATTTAGTCAAAGGATTAAAAGGATTAGAAGGAGTTTTTAATTATTCAAAGAATGAGGACCTGAAATGAGCTTCCAATATAAGGGTCGAGAACTGGCTGGCTTCTGTCTGAAGGGTTGATCACTTGATGTTCAGGGGTATTAGGCATGATGAACTCCAGCAGGAGGCAACTGGATTTAAGGACTTAAGCAATTTCCCTGCTGGTGGGACGGGGTTTGCCTGAAGGCCCTCTTCTTTTGAGCAAACTCAGGAGTCCTTGCATCAGGAAAGATCCAGTAAAACAATATTGTCAGGATCCTTTTCCTGTAGCTGCCTAAGAAAGTCTCCCTAGTTGTAGTCACATGGCAACATAAAGCCTCAGGCTATAGGCACATTTTGGTATAAAACTTGTGTGTCCCTCCTGGAGTTACAGTTTTGTCACCAAATCAGGAAAAGACCCCATTAATTACTGTGGTTTCTATCTCTCTCTCAAACAGGTACCATGACTGTTTTTGGACGCCTCCAGATCTTTCCTGGTTCTTCATAATGATCCTTTGAGATAGCAAAATCTTTTACAGTGGAGGAAATCAGGCAAAGAGATTTTTCTGTAGAATTCAGTGCTCTGCCTTTGTCCTGATAAGAAAGGATTTTTGCACAGACAAACAGTCTTGAAGAATAGGCAGAATGTCAGAACCCTCTGCTCTGTTGTAGCTATTATGTGTGGTAGCTACACCACAGTAGCTCATGTCAGAGCTCAGGTCATTTTTCAGAGCAGTGCATTCTTTCGATGGGCACACCTGGGAAGTCGACGTGACTTACTTGCCCGCGGGAGGGAAGAGAACTGTCACTGGATTTTTTGGGTCCCCAAGCCATTGCCTCATCTCAGATTTGTACCTGTGCTTTCACTGTATTGAGACATTTTGCAAACATATTCCCTGTAAGCAGCAGAGAAACTGCCAGTGATTACATGGCTTCTTTAGTGAAAAAATGGTGAAAAGTAACTGAGACTCCAATCAGTTGTGATTGTCAACACCTCCCTCAGTGTTGGCAACCTACTGGCAATGCTAAAACAGTCTATAATCTGGCCTTCTCTCAAGAAAATATCACTCTAAACTAGTAGTCTTGCCAACAGTTATCCTAGTTCGAATCTTTTCTGCTTAAGTAAAGTAACTGCCTTACTTTTACCTCGAAAACTCAAGAACCTTTTGAATGTATTTTGATTAGACTGATGTTTGTTCTTATAACAACTAAGTACAAATATACACACTTTTAAGTCTGTAGCAGATTTCACCCTGGTTCATCAAGAGATGTTGTTAATACGCTTAGAGGAACTGGCAAATGCAGCTAAATTGAGCTGATTCCGTTCTCTCTAATGACTCTGCAAAAGTTGGGATGACTGGTTGTTTCCTCTTGCCAGGCATTCTCATTCCAGTGTCCCTTGACTAGGCCCTGTTCTTCTGAAGTTTTCGAGTATTGTAGTAGAATCCTGCCCTGAAATACAAACCCAGACATTATTATTAGAAAAAATTCTTTCTTAAGCAGTATTCACGTACAAATATGGAACCATGCTTGTGTACCACGTTATATATAAATATCTGTATGAATGACTGTATGTGTGTGTTTCTATTATGAATGTGAGTGTATGAATAATGGGGGTTTCTTCTGTTTCTCTGTATCAGAAGATGGACATAACTTCTGATTGTTTTCCTCTTCTCCTTAGCTCTCATCCCTCTCCACCTTGTATGTCAATACTTAACTAATTGTTGCTTCCTCCTAAAATCCAGTTCTATCAACATACTTAAAATTTCTCATCACTAAATGCTTTTGTTTTGTCTTCACTAATAGAAATATGATTATTTCTGCCAGGTCTATTCAAAATTTCTAACTTTCCTTCCCCCTGAAATCTCTCAATGGGAAAGTGTGGGGAAGAATGTTTTCATTGCATCTTTTTTCCCTGCCATGCACTGTTCCCTCCCAGTCCTGCTGTTCTAATCTAAGTGTGAAGGCACCATAAAAATCTCTATACATTCTTGATCAAAGACAGTTCAGGAACAATGACATTTATGCACATCCAAATGTGGTGGAATTTCATAGAAAATGTCAGAAAACTTGCTATCTGCTGAAAAATTCTGAGCAAGTGAAGAAACTGAGCTCTGGCAGGTGGACTTCTTTTAAATTTAGTAGGCATAAATTAAGATGTTGCCATCTTTGCTTCCAGCACACAACTTTGTTAAAGGTTATTGTCCCAACAGCAATGGAAGCAAGAGCAATATCATTGTGGTGATTCCTCAGTTGCTGCTGTCCTATACTTTGTCCCAAAGCAGCTTAAGCTGAGGTTTATGTTAATACCACCTTGTGAATGGCAGTGCCTTGAAAACTGCTATGTGTTTCTTCTGACATGCATATTTAGGGACTACTAACAGCCATGAGTGCACAAAGTGAACTAAAAGTACTGGTATCAACTTCCCCTGTGTCTGCTGTATCCAAAACAGTCAGTCAGTCTCCAGCTGCATCTTTAAAAGAGAAAATAGAATTAATGGGAAATTTGGAAGCCTTCATTTTGGCTGGAATATTTTTAAACTAGTTTTATTAGTCCCATCAGTGATTAATGTGTTGTTCTCCATGAATCAGCTTTCACTATATATGACCATGCTGGCTCTATGTCATCAAAAAGATGACTTTAAATCTCCATGTTGCACAGTACAAATGTCTCCAAGATTGTTTCTGCTGCTTTCTTTATTGTTATTACCACTAAGAGCTTTTATACATGGACAAAGTCGTTTAGATTATGGGATTTTTGTTTTGTTCATATTCAAATTACACCAGTTTGTTTTACCAGCCTGGGATGTCACTGGTGGTGTTCCCCTTAATTACCTTGTCTGGTAAAGTTGAATCACGTGCTGAAGGTCTGGTGCTTTGTTGTTACATATGTGTGAACAGCTTTAAATGAATACAAGTACTAAAAGATTTCACGTAGCTCCTGTTTCCAAAGAAACCACTTTCTTGCTGTCTGGGCATGTTCAAAAAGGGTAGGTCAATTGTAAGCTAAGCATAAATGGTGCTGCAGCTTCGCACTGGGAAAACAAACAAGAAAAAAACAAGATATGACAGAAAAGCTGATTGTGATAACAAAGCATTAAAGCAAATTTTTTTAACACTTGGATTGGTGAATGGTTGAGAAGGTGTCTCCAGGGATAAAAGCAGAAGTTGATGGGAATGTTCTCACTTTTTGAGTTTCTTTGGTTAATTCTTTCCCTTCTTTTTATCTTCTTCTCTCCTCTACACAGCTATTTGAATTGGACCAAGGAAAGGGGAGGTGGAGCAGGGGGAGATGCATCTTGGGAACTTTAATATTTACATATTGCTCCTTTTTCCATCCTTTCAGTATAAGAGGCAACATTTAAAAAACCTTTTCTAACTTGTGTCTTTTTCTCTGGGATTTAGATTTACATTTATCAGCATTATCTTGCTTTGCCCACCTATGAACAGACCATAACCACCTAAAATCCTGGGGTTTAGTTCCCTAGTTCCTGCCATTCTCCCCCAAAATAGGATGAACATTTCATTTTCATGCTAACAAGGACTATAGTGACCTAGGCCACATTCGAGTTGCACATTAGAAGAGGAGAACTGCTAAGTGTCAGGATGTGAGAGCAAGCAAGTGTTAAGGAATTGACTAATCTCTAAAGTCTCCCTTTTACTTCAGTTGGTTCAATACAGCAGTCTGCACTACAGTATTGGCTAACAGTGTCTGCCATTAAGAGCTATCCTTCATTTCAAGGCTAAACCTTCAGGAAATATTAGCTCTTTTTGGGAAATTAGCATGGATCAGTACATATCTGTGCTGCCTGGGACATAAGAAGTAAACAAGTTGTTCCATTGAGAGATAGAGTATAAAAAGTCTGATTTGCTCTGGATGTTTATCCTGCATTCCCACTCTGTCTACCCTAGATGCAGACAACCCTATCTGCCTTAGTCCACATTTACTCTTTCAGTGCTGTTAGTTCTTCCTCTGGTTGTCACTCCCAGTACCCTCTTTTCTTTCCTGGTGACAGCATTTCCATAGTTATTTGGGCTAAGAAGTGAAATCGCTTGGTCTGTCTGTAATGACAGGATAGCACTGACTGAGCAGAAAATCCCTGAGCAGACATTACAAAAACTCACAGAATGGTTGAGTTTGAAAGGGACCTCTGGAGGTCATCTGGTCCAAGCAGGGCCACCAGAGTTGCCCAGGACCATGCCCAGATGGCTTTGACTCTGTCCAAAGATGGAGACTCCACAACCTCCCTGGGCCACGTGTGCTAGTGCCTGCAGGGGAATTGCAGCATCTGGCTGGTCATCCCAGTCCAAAACAGAAGCAATTTACATCTTATTCTGATCACAGTTATCTGTAAATCTACTGAGGTCAAGAAAGGGACACTTAATTTATACTAGTGTTAGTAAGGTAAAAATCTGCCCAGAGGCTCTTATTCTTACATAGTTGTCTGCAGGGAATGATATGCTGTTCTTTAAGCAGCCAAAATACTGAATTTTTGTTTGGTTGTGCTTTGGGTGCTTTGGTGGGGGCAGAGGGGAAGTAGAAGAGGTTATTATTATTTAGAATAAAATATAGCACTGATGTAGCTAGAACACATTTCTGAGGATTTTTTTCCTGATATATAGAAATAATATTAGCAACAGGTTTCAATTCTTGACCTATTTTTCTTCTATTGAGAGGAATGAGTCACTAAAGAAAAGAATTTAAATTAATTTACCTACGTAAGAGTTTATAAGTTGTTTTCAAGTCACTATTTATTATTCTTAATTTTACTGCGGAGGAAAAAACTGAACCAAACAAACCAACAAGAAACAGACTAACCAAAGTTGCTTTAAGAAGTGAGTGGAAACTTTTTTTGTGAAAAATAAAGTAACTTTTTTTGGGAAGGCATATTTTTTACTGATCTGTTTTGATTGCTTAATAAATGGCCTAGCAATTATGAAAGTTTTGTATTGCTAATCAATTATCACTACAGACTTTCCTCTTGAGAATAATTTCAAGTCGTTGGTGACATTTACAAAGTGAAAAGGAGTACACTGAAGATGAGTAGCATTCAGTACTAATATGAAGATTATAATATGCCAAGTAATACCAGTTGTATATTTTACTTGGTGTAAGTGGTGTCACAGACCTTGATGCTTCAGGACTTCAGGAAATTCTCAAAATTTTTTTAGTGAGGTATTTGTTCTCTGTCTAGCTACTTTATCAACAAGAAGTTGCACTTTCAATAATCTAATTATTGTAAATAAAATACAGCATTATGGTAGATACACAAAAGTTTATCTCACCCATATCACCTTTCATACTGCACTCTGTGTGCTGCTATCCACTACTCTGTTGTTTCTGTTACTATTTTACATATGGTTTTACTCTTATTTTAGGATTCAGCTCTTTACCAAGATTTCCTTTTTATCAGTATTCCAAACAATTGCTCCAAGACAAGCTGTATTCAGAAGAGGGCATCTTTGGAAAAAACATTTGGGCACTTCCATGTGCCCAATATGCCTATTTCCATCAAAAGAAAATTATTACTTGTTCGTAATGAAGATTGCATTTTTATTCCTTTTTTTGTTTTTAACAATAGGAGGTTACTTTTCAAAGATATTTTAATAGATCGTGCTAAATATTTGTGATCAGCTTAGTAACACAATTAAATCAGTGATCCTAATGCAGTATGTTTTAGCTATTTTTGAATTAGTTTCTTAAATGTTATCCAGTAAGGCTTTCTAAAGTCTGTTTAAAGTAGATAATTTAGAAAACGGGATCTTTGCCAAGTTCACACAGTCCTCTGCCTGGTAACAAATAACATACTATTTGCAATTCACATTGCAAAGTGGAGTGATGTGAACCCATAGATTCATTTTTATCCCCCTGCAGTTGCACTGTCTGAAACAATTCAAGACAGTCTGAATATATTTGCTGTGTGACAGTCCCCCAGAATAAACCTTAGCTGCTTCAAGAAATGTTCCTGAAAACCTGCCATTCTCACATTTCCTTACCATTCTTAAAATTCTATATTTTGCTTATTTTGATTTAATAATTAAACCACTGCATGGTGAACTAGAAAACTGTACCAAAGTCTCTTTCTTTTTTTAATTAAAAGTGGGAAAAATGGGAACAGGATGGTCTGTCTCTGATGATCTTTGTTGGGGGTTGAGGACTGGAGCAAAAAGCCCATATGAGAGTGTTACCTCTTCCTAGAAAATTTAGAAGTGATAAACATTTTCAGACACATTATTTTCCAGGACCCTTCCCTTCCTTACAGGTTCCCCTTCACTTGTCTACACTGTGGATCAGTAAAGCCATAGGATTTCCAATGATAGGTTTTGGAACAGAACATTCTCCTTGGCTCTGGAGTGTTAGGCAGGACAGTCCTTGGGGGTCATAGCATGGAGGGCACTACACCTGCCCTTAGATTGCCCCAGCAGAAAGCCTGAAATTTAACTTCTTCCTGGTTGGACTTCAGAGAAGCATTTTTTCAAAGAGATATCCTGATTCCTGGCAGCACAGTGCTGCAGTTCCCCACTGCCTTTCTTCAGGATGAGCTCCTTGATCCTCCCCAGGCAGAGCTGGAGGACGTGGCTGACAGGGCACCTGCCTTGATCTGCTGTTTTCACTGAGGTGTGGGAGAAACATCATACCCCAAGAAGGCCCTTCCAGAAGGCCATTGTCATGGGGATAATGTTAAGGGCCCTTCAAGAGAACAGAGGTTAAATATAACATTTCATAGCTATTCTGGGAGAGACTGTTGCTGATAGACTGTGTAAACAGGCCAGCTGGGAGGGACAAGGTGCACAAGCAACTTTCCTCCATAAACTCCTTTCTCAGCTGATTTAACTGCCAAAGATTCAATAAATATTTAACATCCTGTATAGTTGTAGGGTTCAGCAGCACAATGTCATGTTTGGTTTTTGCTGTACTCTATAAAGTCCTATCCAGTTCAGGAAAGTGTTTCTTTGTTAGGAAGTAACTTGTAAAATGTATTTGAAGGACATCTGCAGAGAGTCAGGATAGCTTTTTGTTTAAATCAAGGATGTCTTAGAGTTATGTTGGCTAGATGGCTCCCTTTCAGGTTGATGTACTGTAGGATGCAGTGTGACTGCTGAAAATTTAGGGCACAGGCTTTCTGAGCAGAACAAAAGCAGCTTATTTGCAGTGACTATCTATTTTTTCAAAAATATGCTCATTGAAAGGAAAGTGATTGAGTGAGACTGTGATTCAAAACAGTAATTTAGTGTGTCCAGTTATAACAGTCCACATTTTAATGCACTTTGCATGGAAGAATCTAGTGAAATGACACTACACTATCAGTAAAAATAAGATCTAAATCCAAGTGTCACATGCTTACTCATTCAGTTGAAATGAAGTTATCAGCAGGGATAAGTTATCCCATCAAACAGCAACCTTCACTGACTTCAATAACAGGTTAATAAAAGAAAGAAAAGAAAGAAAAATCAAGTTTCATGTGAAGCTCATGATACTTTGTAGTCAAAGTCTGTAGTGTTATTTTATATTGATTTCTTTATAACATTCTTTGAAAAATACATCTGTTTCAGAAGTTGTCTGTTGCATCCTATGTCAATATTGTTTAGAGATGTCCACACATACCATAACATTATTATATTTGTGGTAGTTGTTCTGAAATATACATGTATTTGGAGAGAAAAATTCTACTTTGTTTTAGGAGAAAAAAGCACAGTCAGAGAGACAAAAATCAAGAAAAAAAGAAAGTTATTTCCATCTTATGCAGAGGATAATTGACAATACATGATGTAAACACCACACATCCTGATATGTATTTATCTGTATTATTGATGGAGAAGATCTGTTGTGGACGTGACCTATGAAATTCCTTTTTACAAAAATTCTGCTTTATGCCTAGGGAGTAAGTTTTAAATTAAACATTTTTCAGTATCTGCTACTGACCATTCCTTATTTTAGAGACCACCTCATCTGTAGGTCTGCAAGTGAATACTTTTGATACAAAAGGGTGCAAATTGATGATAAAACCATGACTCTTAAATAAGAAATGGTTTTGTGACTCTGGTTTTATTGTACTATTTTCTTTGGTACCTCATTTACCTCTGTATAAACATTTTAACAGTGCTATTGTGCTACAAGAAAATAACTACCATGCTAGAGTAAGAAAAACAGCAATGGAAGCTCGTTTGGTTTGGGGGTTTTTTTCAGTCTGCTAAATTCCTCTAGTTCCTGGGAAGGAATACTGAAAGCATTATAAGCACATGAAATAAATAAAGGCCTCAAAATTTGTTGTTTTATAGCAGGAAATATGTTTGAAGAAAAAAAAATCATGTAAATTCAGGGCTGATTTTAATGTAATATAGAAGAAATATCATTAATGAATACAGAAGTGCAGGAAGATGAGGGAATGGGCATGGAAAGAAATTGCTAACACTGAATGAGATCAATAGACATAAAAGATATGTCAGATAAATGTTAAGAACCAGGATAGAAAATACGATTCTTTTAAAATCTATCACTGCAAGTATGGTAAGAGGCCCTGTTTGGATATTATGACTCTTCTGAAAGCTTTGCTGGTCAGACAAGGACGTAGAGCAGAAGCTTTGCCATGAAATCAGGCGTGTGAAAACTGCAGTAAATTTGTTCACAATGGAATATCATAAATGTCCAGCTATATTCTGCCCCACTTTCAGCAAAATATTATAGAAGTTGTTATAGAAAACAGACTGAATGTTCATGAGTTTATTCAGTTTAAATTAAGTGGAAGAATAAACAAAAATAAGTCTGTAGTTAAACACTTGAATTCTGAAAAGGAAGACTGAGAGATTAAGAAAACTAATTAGTGAAGTCAACTGGATTGAAGAGCTAGAGGATTTTAATACAGACAAGACCTGGAATGTAGAGGCTGACCTAGAGTGCACGCAAAAGCTATGAACAAATTTTGAAAGGAAGAATAATTAGGGATATAATGATTAAATGAGAAAGGCATCATAGTTTTACTCAGGTTGATCATGCTAAGGTTGTCTATTTCTAAAATAACTGATTTTTCTGGAAAACAAAAGCAAATAACTTACTACAAACAGAGCTAAATTTAATCTGTCGGAATTTCAGAAAAGCATTTAATATGGTGTCACATAGGAAATTATCGAGTAAACCTTAAAAAATGAGGATTAATAAAAGAACTGTGGGATAGTGGACCATAAAGGAATCTAGTTGACAACAGCAGGCTTTGCTAAAAGGACACTATTGGTCTGAAAGGGACTTTATTAATAGAACTAACAAGGATCATTATTAGGACAAATTCTATGTAATGATTTCTTTAATTTGTTGGTGTAAAATACAGGATGTAGATAAATTTTCAGTACAAAGAATGAATGGAATATCATAAAAGAGTACAAGTAAGGGGAAAACTAAGAATATTTGATTTAAAAAAATCACATAGTTTTGCACTAAATATTTCTGCTATAATTTGGAGACTCATCAACATGAAATGTTGATGGGGATAAAACAGCACGGATTAAACAGCATGGACTAATTAAACTGATGTGAACATGTCTGCAATTTTATGCATAGTTGAGGTAATGAATATTTGAGAAGACAAACTGGAATTATGTTAGGAACAGAGAAGGATATTATTCTACCAGTTGTATTATTTTATGAAAGGGTGGAGAAAGAGCTGGATGTTAAGAAAAAATGTGTGTTGATAAATGATCACTCTGTTACAGGTGCAAACACAAAGGTGGTAAAAGATACTTTACTGAAAGAGCCATCTTGGCACAAGGATAAATGGGAATAAATTGGCCATGAACAGATGTTGGCTCAAAATCGGAAGATGTGCCTTATTACTCAAAGGTACTAGACCAGTTTTTCTGAGGGAAGTGTAAGAGTAAAAGCTGGTAGCCTTATGAAAGTGAAAAGAGGACCTGTCTTTTCAGGAAGAGTGATCTGGGTTTGGTAACTCTTTCAGTCATTTCTCTTGCTTTACATATGCAGCCATAAATGGAGACAGATATTATGTGTCTTGATTGTATACCTTACCAGGATTTTTATTGCAAATTGCTATGAACTTGACAAAGGAGAAGCATTAAATTATTTCTAAAATTATTTATGCCTAGTATCTATATAAAGCCTAAGTTTTCAAAGCATTCTGTTAACACATCTGACATTCTGACATCCCTACAGGTGGGCATATATTGTTCTTGGTTTCCAAAACACATTACCTTGCTCGAAGTTATACTGCAAGCCAGTGGCAAAAATCAAACTGAAGGTCCCTCAGACACGGATGGCAATTTTTAGTTTTAAACCCTAAAGTACAGTGTGATTATTTTTCAGGAACAAGGTGCTATGAATGGTTAAGAAAAAGGTTGGCATGAACTTTTTTTTCCTAATTAGGGGTTCTTCAAAACAGGATTATTTCACTTACAGTCCTTTTGTTCATTCTGTATCAGCATTACCCAAGCATTCTTCATTGTTATGCTTAGAAGGTAACGCTAAAGAGCCTATGGATGGGTAAGCAGGCAGCACTAATTCCAAATAGTAATAAAATTATAGGTATGTAAGCCCAAGATGATCTCATTAAAGTAATAAACTCAGAAGGATTTTGAAGACCAGATGGAACTCCAAATAGGAAAATCTATAATGGGACATAAGGATGCAAATTACCCAGAGCAGAGTTTTTCCACATTTGAATCTAGTTCCTTATGTCATAAAAAGATATATACATAAAATACAATCTGTTAAAGTTTTTGTATTGAAATCACAATTTCTAAATAGATATACTTCGGATGCTTCCAAATTAATATGTATGGAAATGTTACCTTTCCTAAAAAGATGCAGTAGAAAATGTCAAACTTTGTATGATGTGTGGAATCAAAATTTCACATTCAACATATCTGCAGCTTTTCAGAGGCTCTGTTACCTGTTTACATATGTGTACATGAAAGTATATTCACTGAATAGTTCATCTACAGAATATTAAGGAACTTACGGATAATTACAGATCAGTTGGAGACTTCCAGTTTAGTCAATGTCCATTATTCTCCCTTTATCTCTCTCTGCTGAGTTTTTGTAGTAGGAATCATGCCAGAAGGATTTGCTCTGTCCAGAATCTGGGCAGTGAAGTGCAGAAAGAGCCATCATACTGGCTTTAGAGATCCATCTGTTCTTCCTATGCAAATAATATTACAGTACTGGAAAAACTGGCTACTTTGAACATTCCTTTATGACTATCACAGATCTTGCTTAATTAGTATCTTATGATAACTATCAGAATGTTTCAGTGTTGGAAAAAGCCCTGTATATCTCTCTCCAAAGACTGGTAGCGCCTTTATGTTAAATTTCGGGCTTGCGTCCTACAGCCTTGTTCACAGTCCCTCTCCAGCAGTCCATTCAGGCTTGGTGGGGTTTTATTTGTCTTTTCTGTGGAAAAAATCCTTATAGTGGAAACAGTGAAGACTGATAAAGCATTCTGAAGAATGGAATAAGTGGATTAGGATGTCTGCCTCTGAATCAGTTTCTACATATATAGAAAATACATAAGAATTAGGCATGAACTTGTGTTGGCTTGAACTTAACCCTTTGTATCACAAGAATGAATAAAGTATATGTGCAGCTCCACTCTTAATGGCAGAGAATCAGATGAAATAGGAAGCAAACACTATGATGTGTTCATTCACTGGGTACTGTGTGGTGTCATTCTGTGGAGGGCTCCAGGGGAGAAAGCAGACATCATTTATGTTGTGTTTTTTCAGTAGAAGATTATTGACTTCTAACAGTGAAGAGACAGTGTTTAGCACTCATTTTCAGTTATTAGTATGACTGAAAAGTTGAGCATTTAACAATGGCCCAAGTTCTTGAAGTGTGGCAACACTTCCTCTGACTTTGTTTCCTGGACAAAGTCCTTTGTTTCCTGCTGGCTGGCCCTGGCCTGGAGATCACCCTCAATAGCACTTTCACAGTAAAAAGGGAATATATTATTTTGCATAGAAATGTCAGGTGCAAATCTTTTTATGCTTCCTTCCCTTCTGCTGCTTCCTTCCCTTCTGCTGCTTCTTTCCCTCAGTTACCAATTTTAAAGAAGACTCCTGTGGGGATTTGGCACAAGGCAAATAGAGCAGCTGGCAATCCTAAACAGCAGAACAATCCTTTTAGTCCTTTTGCATTAATTGATCTTAAGTCATTCCTTAAACTACATTGCTTTACACTAAGGTCAGTTTGGTTTTCAGACAGTTTGTAAATCATTATAGCAAATAGATGTTTTGGAACCAGCTTGCCCTGTTGCCATAATCTGATCTTGTTCTAGAGATAGGCTGGTGAAGGTGGTAAGCTGCTTCACAGTAGTAAAAGTAAGACCACATATAGTGTGAAAAGTATAAAAAGGCTTGGCAACATGTTTCTTAATTGTTTTGGAACTGGAGAGCAAAATGAGGATTGCACTGCATATTTCTGATTATTATTCTGGGTGACAAATGTTCAAAATAACCTTTAAGCCTCACTCCAAATTTTCAGTATGACGTTACCAACCGCCTCCATCACAAAGCTCACAGTGGACAGACAGTGTGTATTTTGTACTAGCCACAGCTAACCATCTTACAGTAGCATTCCTTTCAGAAAGCAGTCAGCATGTGATGTGGACAACATTCAATAATGACCTGCCAGATTCTGACCTCACCCTGGTTTCACTCCAGCAGGAACTCCAGTGGAGTTAGAAGAAGTCAATGGGACTACCTGAAATTTACACCAGAGAATATTAATTTGGAAGCTGGCCCATGCCTGGCTAGCATCTCCTGAAGCAATGTTTCTATTCTAGCTGCTCTTTGAAGTTGGTATTCTTCTGGTTATGGTGGTTAGAAGACTGCCCTAACTTTATTTCAACAAAAGTTGGTCTGGTCATCCAGTAAAAGTGGAACATTAAGTAGTAATAACAGTTTGTCTGTTTTCAAATTTCGCATGCTGGATTCTTCTGTTAAGCTACAAGTGAATTCGAATCCTGTTTCAGGTTCTAAACATAGAAAAGGCTAATTTCAGAATGGGGAATGATGTATAATCATCAGCAAAACAATTAAAAGCAATATAGAGTCTAGTTCTTCTGAAAGTACAAACTGGACAAAACCATTAGTATGTACAAGTTGATAATTCTAAAAATGGTGAAGCATTAATTTAATGAACTGCACTGAATAATGGATTTTAGTCTGTTATTTCACATGAGTCTTTCTAGAGTAGACACATGGTCAAATATATATTTCCTCCAATTTTAAAGCCAAAGAATATGCCAGAATTTTCTCAGAATTCTAGGTCCTGTGAGTTAGGGAAATGTGAATGTATCCTATTGGTCATTACTATTCATAATTATAGATTATTAGTAAAGATTGTTAATTCTCCTAACGTAAGAAAAATGAACATTTGATAAATTTTAAAGTCAAAAGGTAGGTAAAAGGACTGTGGATTTATTTTAAAATGTCATTTTTTAAAAACAGTTTTCATAGTTTGTGAACTATTTTGTTGGTTGTGATTGGTGGAGCCTGAGGAGAGGCAGAGTACTGTCTGATGGTGTGAGGTCCCCAAGTAAGCAAAGTTCTTTGTTTCTCTGAGCAAACACTTCACCTTGCAGACTCATCTGGGTATTGATTTTCCTGGGAGAGAGAACCAAGCCTGAGAGTAAGTCATAAGAGTTAGTCACTCTGCAGAACTCAAAAATGCATTTTAAACACTTCCAGAGCAGGAATTTTTTCCTTTATACCTTTGCAAGTCTATCAATGTGGAATCATGGGAGTATGAATTCATATTTGCCATCGAAGGTATAAGTGAATTTTTTAGACCATGTGTTATTTATTTGCAGAGTTAAACTTCCCTAAGAATCACTAGTGAGCACTTCAGAACAGAAGATTAACCTTACAATGAGGTTTTAAATTCTGTTCCAATTCAGTTTCTTTACTCTCTATTTCTTTCTTCATTTACCTTCAGAATCCATTTACAGCACATAAAGACAAATTAGAAAATAAAGCGGGTATAATTGAACTTATTGTTTGGGTTGTTTGTAATAGCTCTTGAGAGAGAAGGCATTCATCTGAATATTGTATTAGGATTCATACTTTCTACTTCAGTTGCTTGCTAAGTCACATAGTGCACTGGTTATATGGAAAGAACCTTCTAAACAAAATCAAGGTATGGAAATATATATCTAATTTCACTCTTATGTATTCAGTCTCCCAATTACATGAGGCTGTAGTGACATCCAAAATCACCAACTCAATTAAGGACTGTAGAATAGGCCTTTATAGTTTCTACACCTCCCAGCACGATTATCTTCTGTCTCCCCTGCCTGAATAAAAACAATACTCTGATGCCTTCCAGGTCTGCTGTCAAACTTAGTGTGTGACTGGATGTAGCAGACGTACAAGGTTCTTCTTCTCCGAAGATGGGAATGGAATCAGCTTTTCTGGAAATACATGTACCATATTTTAGGGGTGGTGGCAGGATTTCCTGTGGTAGTTCAGAAAACCTATATCTTCTTTCAATAATACTATTAAAATTTCTTCCCTGTATAAGATCTCTTTTTGATGTCTAAGGTCAGACTGAAGATGGGAATAAGAATGAGGGTTCTTAGAGGATATTGATGCAGTTTTACTTTCTCAAATGACACCTCATCTGGACGACTAATTCTACCCCTTTCTGCCTTCTCCAAACCCTGGTGAAGTCGAATAATTGCACAGATTTTAGACTACTTAGAATGGTTGACCTTTAAGCAGAAAATGATTTTCAGTCCTAGTTAGAGAGGAGATTGTACTTTGCTGTGGTAATTAAGAGAACTGGGATATTAAAGTTAGTTTAAAGTATATTCATGGAAATGAACTGCATTAATATTGGAATTTAATCATGATGCAAGAGTATGATTGAGAATTTTCATATGTGAGGAAGAAATAGATGTCAGTCACTCATCAGTACTGAGCACACCAGTGGCTTAAATTAACCCCTTTTCTTCGCATTGCAACAGGCTGGGAACATCCAGATGTTCATCTACTGCATGTCATCCCAGCCCTGGCAGTTTTCATCTGAAAGCTGTTAATTTCTTAAGATGAGCTAACTGTGTTGCTTGAAATCAGGAAACTTAAACTGTCAGATAAACTGCTCACAAATGCATGCTTGTACCCTTGTTACTCAAGGAGAAACAATTTTATTTTGGAAATAAGGAAGAATTGAGCATGTAATATCAAATCAATTTTAAATTTAAGTACTTCAATCAGTTGCTGGAACTTTTAATTGATATATTCATGTGTTTCCCTCAACCTGGACAGAAATCACTTAAATGCTTAACAATGTCATGGAATAGGAAAAATACACTTTGAAAGCATAAAAAATGAAGAGGGTGGGTTCGATTTGATTTTAAATATTTGGCATATATCTGAAACTTAAGGTGCTTCAGACAGGCAGTGGCCCAGCTTGTCATGCATACTTGTTGGATCCTCTGTTGGATCTACAAATGTTCATAGACCCACTTGACCTACAAACTAAAATGTCATAAAAATGTCATTTTAGTCATCGATTGTGACTGACCACATTCTACAAACCCAGGACTTCCACAAATGGTTCATGCCTGAACATCTCATCCTCTGTAAGTATTACACCCTACTTTCATTTGCAAAGCTTCATATCAGGGAAAACCTCCAACACAAAACTTGCTTTGTGCCCTGGATTTTTGATTCTTCACCCTTGAAGTACATTTAAGCCAATGCTGCACATTTACTGATTTTTACCCACTTCAGTTATAACAGATGTACTAAGCAAATTTGTCCCCAAAATGCCATTAGTAAAGCAATGTTGAAGAGAGTTGTTCCTTGAAGAAAGAAGTCTGTTAAGAGACTATTGAAAAGACAGAAATTAGTAAGGTAGTGCTGTCCTGTAATACTAGGCTATTTAAGTTTTCATTCAAATGTAACTGACACTGATGTAAAGGTGATAAATCATTTACTGAAGCTCTCAATTACTGGTTGAAGCTCTAAAGGAAGACCTCAAAAGCCTGCAGATTGTGAGGGACATGTACTCTGGTTCTGTGCAGGCTGAACTGGTCCTGCCTAGGCAGTTGCATCTTATTAGCACCTGGCTGAGCTTTCAAGATTTGCTTTTGAGCTTTTTTTCCTCAGAATAACTGCATCCTTCCCTGGCTTGCTGTCCCCAAGGCTGCTCAGTGACCACAGAAGAGAGTGCTAGAGTGACACTGTTTCAGATGGCAGTAACACCCAACCACATATGTACTCAGATCTGCAGGTTGAGCAAAAGATTTTCTCCCCAAATTTGGCTATTTCCCTCCTTCAGTCAACAACAACCCACAAAATAAAGCAAAACTAGAGACTGTAAGAAGGGAACAGGTCCAGTAGAGGTTCTCCAAGGCTTCTTTAATTTTCCTTTTGCAAAGAGTTTCACTGTTTCCAGTCTATGCTTCTTGTGGTTTGAAGATTTTAGTCTATGATTCCTGTGGTTTTCAGCCTGACTGAGTCAGGCTGAGGTAGTGCTACAGCCTAAGATAGATATCTCAGCTAACACAATTAGTAATACCAGATGATGATTTATGAATTGGCTTGTTGATTCTGAAATGGTTCATCCCTGCAGTGCACAGGGAGGTGTGTAACTTTTGATCAATTTATATTCAAAACTTCTTTCAAATGGGACTTTATGAACCCTAAAATTGTTTTTCCAACTTACTGCTTAGAAACAATTATAGCAAAAAAAGAAAAATTATTTTTAAATATGCTAAGAAAAAAGAGACTGCTGTCCTTGGAAATGCTGTTAACACATTTACAGAATCTCAGAAAGCCACACAATAACTGTGCAGTTCTTCATCAAATCTGCAGCTCTTCATCAAATTTACTCAGATAATTTTGTATATAAGAGAAAACAAAACATATTCTTTAGTATTGCTTCTTAAGCTGCCTTGGGCTTTACAGGTCTTGCTTTGGCAGTTCTCATGCATGATAGCAGGCACAGAGAATAAGGGCGCAGCAAATTTTGGAAAAGAGGTTGGATTGGAATGGATTTTTCTTTTTCTCCTTTTCTCCTTTCTTCATGTCTTTCTCCTTCTTGATTTCCTTTCTTTCCTCTCCTTTCCCCTTTTTCTTCTTTTTCTTTCATCCCTGCTTTTCCTTTCCATCTCTTTCTTTCTTTCGCTTTTCTTTCTCTTTCTCTATTCTTTATCTCTCTTCATGTTGGTTGGTTGGTTGATTTTAACTGTCCTATGGCTTATTATAGATACAAACAATCATTTTACTTTGAAACTATAACCATTTATGAAATAACATGGAATGTTTTCAGCCTAAAAGGAGAAAAAAAAAAGGAAAAATATTCACTGAAGTATTTGTAGGATTCTATTTCGAAATTATGCTTGTATTGAAAGGAAAACAAAAGTTAATCAAGGTGTTATTTTTTAAACCTATTATAAGCTTGGAAAGCAAAATTACATACTTCATTTTGATTAACAATAATTACTCAATCCACACAATGTAAAAAGGGATTTTTTTCAAATATTTTTCAAATTCAACCATAAAAAGTCAATTATTTGCATAGCTGTAATCAGAATTGTAGCTATCCATGCTTCCTTCGTCAACTTCCCATCCTTCCTTTCCCTCCTCCCAGAGAATTGTGCTACAGTTTTGTTATACATCAGTTGATCTTTAAACATTTTTTGTTGCAGGCTCAGTGTGCTCTGTTATGTTTCCAATTAAAAAAAAAAAAGTCATTTTTAATCCAAAATATGAAGGTCACTAATTAGCTCATTTTTGTTCCATGACAGAAGAAACAATGTTAACTTCCGTAGCATCTAAACTGAATATAAATGCCTCATTAATCTTAGACATATCAAAGCAAGTCTTCAAAGATGGATGACAATGTAGAAAAATAGCCCTAGAGAGGAAGACACAGAAAGATTAGACAGTGTTTATTATCATAAAGACATTCTTACGTGCTTTATAGACTAGGTGATATCAGGGCACAGTGCAAGGTTTTGAAGAAGTAAAGCATTGTGTATGATGCCTTAAAAGCCAGAAAATAACTCCCTAAAACTGTTTTTGAGTACTAGAAAGCAAAAAGCCCTCATTTATTACAGCATGCCAGATGCACAGGAATATTTTCCAAAGTGTGCATGCTGAACAACATAGGTGTTACAACTTCATACTATCATCTAATTACAATATTTGAACATTACCTCATCTGTTACCCCCATTTCCCAAACCATCCCTCCCATAGTACCTCCCTCACCCCACCTCTGACACACCACCCAAAGCTGAGTTGGAGGTCTCGAAGACCACTATCTTCATCTTCTCTTCCTCTTCCTCATCTCCTTTGACACAGTATTATACCCTCTGGAATGGTTTCAAGGCTTCTGGATAGGTTTGACCGGTTCTTGTCAGATGCTACGGCTCTTTCTCAGTCCAGTTCACAGATAGAGAAACTCTTTACCTCACTAAAACTATTGAAATTAAGAAAAAAAAAAAAGATAGAAAACTGGTACAAAAGCTGGATTTTAGGCTACGTGTGTAAATAGTGAGGTTGATTTCAGAATTCCTGCCTAAGGTATGCTGGAGGCTCTCCCAGAGAAATGCTCAGGACCATATTAGTATTTACATTAGTTTATATACTCAGTCAACAGAAAGCTTCCTTCTAGGACAGGGTGCTTCCATTTGGTTGCCATATATTGTATTGCTTTCTTCCAGGGGTTCCTTGGAAATGCATTAGGAAGCACACTCAAAGTCCAGTTGGACTCAAAGCAGTGCCCTGAAACAAAATTTGTGCAAACATGAAGCAGCATCCCATCTGGTGGAAGCAATCTGCAGGTGATTCAGTTTTCATTTAAATGAATTAAACAAATCAATGGATCATTTGGATTTTACCTAATCACGTGTAAGTCGGAGATGAAAACTTATTCGTTAAAACTGAGGGCTAATTATTTCTTAGAGCTACTGCACGGCAGGTCACAGAAGTTTTCCTACGTAAAACTAAGGATATTGATATTTTTATTCATTGCAGTTAGACTGGAAAGTCAAAGTTGATGGGTTTGTGGGTTGTATTTGGGAATATTTCAATATACTAATATACAATATTAGTTACATAAGATAATATATAAACCAAAATGAATAGGGATGAAATAGTAAAATGCTAATGGTTTATTTCCGCACATTTATTACAACTTCTTAAATTGACATGTTCTGACAATGCACTTTAATTGTAATGAAGCTGTCTTTCCAGTTGAAGAATCTTCCACTGTAGTAATTAAGATTTTCTTAGTTTTTCAGTCAAAGTACTCTAGAGAATTGCTTATTCTTTCAAAGTGTTTCTTTTCAAAGAAAAAAAAAAGAAATAACAGTTCTTTTAAAAAAGGTTTCTCTCTGTTAAATCTAACTTAAGTAACTCTCTCATGAAATCAGGATGATTTCTTAATGTTTCTTAGTCAAAAAAAACCCAAACCAAAACAAATAAACCGCTAAAAAACCAACCAAACAAAGCTACAATATAACAAACTATTCTTACCTTATCAACAACCTTCCATAAATATTATAGGAGCATATGAGAAAGTTGAGACTGGTGACAGTTTGTTTTCTGGTTGTATTTTTTTAAGAAAATTTTAAACATCACCTTAAATCCGTTTTATACTTTATTTCAATCATCTGGCTGTAAAACAATTTGCCATTCACAGGCTAGTTGTTGTAGCTGTGAGAATTTGTGAACTATAATATCCTGACTTACAATTTATCCATGTTTCTTGTCTAATAATATTTTTTTTTATATCAGAGAAATTGAAATATTGAAAATAGATGAAACTCAGTAACACCACTTATACTGAAGAGACCAAATCATATTTCTTGACTGGTTGAACTCATTTTTTACTCTATTCCCTGAATGGAACTGCAAGAGACAATGCTAACATTTTCTTTTTGCTTATTGGTATTCCTGATAAAACCTCAGAAAGGAGATTAAAATACGATTTGTGCAATATTGATGATTTCTGCGGTGCTGTGTCCCAGTGCTTTGTCCTTTATTGGAAATTTTTATTTGATCATTAGAAGTTTAATTTGAAGGACCATCATTTGGCTTTTAAAGGACTACCCTGTTTATAGGAGATTATACTGGAAAGGTGCATGAGCTATCTTACAAATTAAAAGATTATTTTATTCGTGTTATATTTTTGCTTCCACAAAAAGAAATAGACTGTGTGAGAAGAGACCACAGTTTCAGGTTCTGTTTTATTAACAAAGCTATGAAATGACAGTTCCTTAAGTGAAACTGAGAAAATTTAAAAAATAGTAAAGAAAAAAAGAGAGACTCTGGTCTCCTGTATAAACAATAGCCTTTGCCTATTACATCCTCACATTGTAATTAGATTTATTATGACTGTATGCTCATGGTTTGAGTAAGTGGAATATGTGATGTGAGTTTAATTGGCTTATGTGTTGTGCTGAGTTCACTAGTGAATTAGAGCCTGCCTTGTCCTGCTGCTGTAGAAAGCATCTCTTGTAAAAAAATCAGCCATTCCACCTCAATCTTTCAGAAATATTCCACTGCAAAAAATGCCCGCATTTTCTAAATTATATTGGAGACAACCCATCCAACAAAGTAGCTATTACCTCCTGCATTTCCCCTCCTTCTCATCATATTTGAGAAATCTCTGTTCTTCCAGGTCTGGTGCAAAACCCGCTCATCAAAAGCACAAATTCTCTTTTTATTCCTGCCACAGGCTTCAGACTATTTCTAGCTGCTCAGAGAATGAATAACACTGGGCAGCTCATTTCATGTGTCTGTGTCTTTATATAGCAGTTCTGTGAATAGAAGGAATAGATCTTAACCCATCTCTGAGACTGCTGAATGAAGTATGCAGTAAGAGCATAATTTGTAATGAATATTACAGATACTCAGAAATAATCATATGTAGTAATAGAATAGCATACTTGCCCATATTTTAGGTCTTCCTGCATGTACATTACACCAATCATATCAAGGTGAATTATGTCTAGGGAATTGGAATCTACAGTTGAATGGTCTGAATTTGTTTCTCTTTTCCATTTACTTATAAAAACAATTGTGAGGTCTATTTTAACGTTGCCAAGAATAATGATCAGGTCTAAATGGGATTTAAACATAAACAGGTAAAAATAGGGGGAAATTAATTAAAACCTGATCCAAAGAAAATATTCATATCCAGTACAAGATCTTATGGAGACTGAAACCAGCTGATAAAGTGTATAACTGTCTTTGAGGGATCTGTTACTATTAATACCAGGTGTTCACTGTGTTTCTGTACAGGCTTTTTACAGACTTCTCCTATTTATACTAGAACATCTAGAAATTTTTTTCCAGAAGTGGATAGTGAAGAGTAAATCATTGAAGTACAAGTTTCTGGTAACCATTCCCTTGCTAGAGAGAGAATTGATGGCAGTCTCAATTAATACACTTTATGGATTTTATCGTCTTATTATTTCAGGAGTGGAGACTGACACTGTATTTCAATCATGCGGCAATAATTAAGAAATACAAAACATGCAAATATTTGTCAGAATCTGTGAGTAATCTAGACTGAACCATGGTCTGACATCCTGTCTGGTCAGATGAGATCATTTGAGTTGTCTTTGTGCATCCTAAGTTCAAATTTCCTTTTTGTTTGAAATCAGTAGACATGCATGGATAGTAAAGTCCTGTCTGCTCCCCTAGGACATCCATTGTATTGAGGACTTTAAAAAACAAACAAAAGTTAAGTCTGATTTTGCCAGGTTAGTTTGTGATTATGCAACAGTTCTCTTTATTTCTTCTTGCTTTTTTAAGGAAGAGAGTTCAGTTTTGGTGTTGATGAGCTTTATACGTAGCTCTGGCTGGGCTTTTTGTTGCAGGATTTATAAAAATATATACATGTGTGTGGAGCATTCTACAGAATGCATATAAAATGTACATAAATTGAGCATTGAAATGAAATGCAGTAATGAGTATAACCTGTTTAAAATAATATACTTTGAGTAGAACTGTTTTCAGTACTATTTTGACTGACTAAGAGTGTTGGATTTTTTGTAACATACTTATAATCAAAATATTTGCTGCGTGATGGTTTGTAGTTTTCCCTTGTCTGTTTTGCAGATGGCATGGTATGATACTTCCAAAAATATAAAATTTAGTAATAGAAATGTCCTAGTCTTTGCTTTAGAAGAGATCAGTTATGTACAGAATTTGAATTTGTCTTATATGGTTTTGGACAAAAGGTAAATTATGCCTTAAATTAAAGAGGTGTGTGCACAAACTGTGCACATTTGCATTGCTGAGCTCTGTGATTTTCTTTCTCCTTTATCCCATATGGACTGAAGACAGTGATAAAGTTCCCATGATTTCAGCAGTTCAGGATCAAGACATGGTTCGCAATACTCAGCAGAGTAATTTAAAACAAAATTTGCCATTGCTGATTGCATAATAGTTAACTTGTTTTTAAAACCCAATTTCTAATATGTCCTTAAAATCCCAGTGCTTGGGGCATAACTTAGTATGCTGATGTCCAAGAGGTAGACCTTTGTTTGGTGCTTGAACAGAGTCTTCCTGTCTGCAATCTGTTCCCTGTGCTCTCTGCTTTGCACTTCAGGGACCTGACCCACAGTGACCAATACCAACATACATTTCTCAGGAACAAAGTGGAGAGGGTGAAAGTATCTAATAAAGAAAGTTACTGTGCTACCAACCTTGACTGTCACCCCATAGCTCAGACTGAAGTACTTACTGTTTCTGAAACCTTTTCAGAGATAGTTTCCCAAACCTACACATCCACAAGCTGCACAAACAAGTGCTAATGGACTTTAGTTCTCCAAACATTTTGAGACCACATAGTCACAGAGTCCAGATTGGATCACCACAGAGGCTGGGACAGGAGTGTATATATGGGAGACGGAGGAGAATCAGGCCTTCCCCAAAGGATTTGTGCCTTTCTTTAACACCCAGCTTGCACCCTGCACGTGCCCAGATCTGTGGTACTGGTCTCTTTCTGTTCTGCAGTGGTTTATACACAGTGTTTTCTGAGCAGAAGGACACTGGGCTTCCTTGAAAGTAAAACCTGAAGGTGCACATGCACCTGTTTGGGAAGAAGTGGTTTGAAGGTTCTTGTCTCCCTGTGAGGTCTGCAGACAGTCTGTAATTAATGTAACATCATACTGTCAGGTGTTTGCAACCATACATTTCCATCTGTGAAAATCTAGCCTGCCTTAAATTTCAGTGAAAGGCAAATGTTTCTGAAAGCACAGAGCTGAACCCACAGGAAGACTTGCTGCAGTTGTTTGAAATGTGAAATGTAATTTATATTTAAGGAAATCAAGACTCATGGACTAAATAGTTTTTGTCGTTATGAAGCCATTGGATTTACACTAGGAGTGGATTTGGCCTTTATACGTTATCATGTAGAAGCTGTCAGAGCTCTCAGATTCTTCTTACAGAGGAATAGGTTCCCATAAACCATGTAATCTCTTCCATACCAGACTGTGCGTTTGATTTCTTGCCTCTCCAGGAAATAAAAAACTGATGTCTGCTATATAGGATAAGGCCAACATATGAATCAGCACTTCCATATATCTAGAAAAGTGTCTGACTGTTGGTTCTGGTGAGAAATGGCATTATTATTATTTTCTTCTTTTTATCAAGTAGATTAAATAGATTTGAAAATTCCTCAGTCAGCAGTAAATAAGTGGAAATAGCATCACAAGATAGGAAACCAGCTGAAGAGCTGAATTTCTGCAAGTCTCTAAAATGGCACTAAGACTGCCAATATAATGGAGGCTTACCAAGACATCTGAACTAGTGTTTGTATCTACAGATATTTGTATCTCTTAGAGGTTGTGTTAAGGGTGAAGAGATAATGATAGAAAAGATGCAGCTGAATATGTGCCTGCTTAATTAATTTTGATGTTGTAAATGTTCTAGGTATTGCTCTCAGCAGGATCATGTTAGCCTTTACTGTTTGGTCACTCTATTGTAGTCCATCCATGTCGTTACATTATTCAGCCCCTGAAGACTGTTTATGAAGTGTTTGTGTGCTGCTAGAGTTACAGGATGAGTGTTTCAAAATGAGCACGCAATTTTTGTAAAAAGAACTGCACTCATATAGGTGTAAGACAAAAAAAAAAGTTGTTGATAATCTTTAGTGCACACTATTTCCCCAGATGCTTTACAAATTAAAATAACAAGCCATAAGAATTAAATGATAAAGTGAGAGAAGAGGGAATTGAGAAGAAATGGGGTAAGTAGTGGTGAAGGGTATTTTCAGTTGGGATTGTGATATGAAACAGAGAGTTGCAGGAACAGAGACGTAGCAGGAGTCTAATCCAGACAACGTGATCTGCAGGGACTAAATTGTCCATCACTATTTAGAGTGGAATTTTGTGTATTACCATATCTTTAGTGAAATATATTAGACATGCAACACAAATATTTAGAACCGAGGCAATTTTAATAGTCCATGGATACTTGCAGACATCTCAAACTCTAAAATGTTATTTTATGCAAACAAGCAGGATGAAAGTAGTATCAGTCAGGGTTCTGCCCAAGCTGCACCTTTGGAGCAGTATCCCAGCTACTCTGTCAATGATTCAGGTGATAATAAAAGATAAGAACCCTGTAAATGCATGCAGTCAGTCTCAGTCTTGTTATTGTTATTTTTACTATCCTGTGCTTGTCTGCTATCTGTAGCTTGAAGTGTTTCTGATTTTGGACTCAGCAAATTTTCAGCAGAAGATAGCGTCAGTGTTTTAAATTTCTCATTTCTATGAGCTAAAGATTGTACAAGCACGTAAATATATGATCCCTTCAGAAGAAGAAGGTCACAGAGAGGAGGCGAAGCAGCACTGCCTTAAAAATTACAACAATGACAGTAAATGTCTACAGAATTGCTCTACAGGAGGGAGAACTTCTGCCTTCTTACAATGTGCTCAACATGTCCATCCTCAGGAGTGAGCTATTTGTGCCCATAAATTGGCATATTTATAGCTCCTCTAGCTGGCCATAGACATGGAATCTGAAATTAGTCCTCCTTCTCTTCCTGAGTAGGTGGAATTATTTTCAGAGCAGTCAAAGTCTTTTAAAGTCTCAGGAGAAATATTTTTACATGGCTGATGCAGAGTCCTTAAATGGAATTGCCTTCAGGGGGTTTCACGTATGTTTCAGTTGATTACGTATTTAAATCCAATCTGATGAAAGCAGACAATCACTTACATAGTGAAAAAATTTCAGGAAAGATCAGCAGAATTTATGTTTTAAAACAAATCTAGAATAAGGAAAGGTTGTTATATGTTACAGGCATATTTTTATAATATAGATACTTAGTATATATTCATCTGTATTGCAGAGAAATCTGTCATATAAAACTCAGCAGTAATATGTAATAAGCAAACGTAGCTATTTCACCTTATGATGTTCATCTTTATGATAATGAGTGAAAAAAACTGTATACATCTTTGCAAATGGTGATAGAAGTAGCAATGTTCTTCCAGACTTTCACTTTAAATTATCCTTAAGGAATTAATAAGGTACTATGAAGTGAGCAGACAATGCTGAGATATCTTGGTTGTTCTGCTAAAGTCTGCCCAAAAAGAATTTTTGCACACTTTTCACCTCTTGGCACTTTATTTTGAAAATTGTTAGTGTGTCTTGTGGACATTCCATTTGTCTTCAATGTATATCTTTGCTCTCTGGTTAATTAGATTCTGAGCCCATTTTTTTTCTCCCATATTCTTGGGGAAAGTAATCTGAACAAAAGTTAGTCATCCCTAACTTATTTACTCAGTTAGACAGTAGGTGGTACTTGCTTGGTCTGTCACATGTAACATGAGCAGAGTCACTATAGACACTTAAGAAGATGCATTTCTTGAATGTTGGGTTCATGGTGGACATCTCAGTGTATATAATCATATGAAAATTCTTTTGGAGTTGAAAGAGTGTTTTTTGTGATCTTCCTCTAATGAAACACCAGCTCCAGTATTCACTACCTCACCCGTTATTTCTCTAACACTGCAGGGTAACATAAAGATATCAAGAATGGATTATTATTAATTTTTAGCTTGAATAACTTTTCAATCTATCCCAGCATTTTCATGCTGTGGAAATAAGTACTAATAATTTTGCCACTGTTACTGATATAATATGATGATGAAAAAACTAGAGTGGAGCAAAATAGAGCAGAACAGACTTTAAGAGGATTTTTCAGATGTGAGAGTGGTTGTATCCTAAAAGTTAAATGAAAGCATAACTCAGTTTGTGCGTTCAAAGGCTAGGACAAGATCCCAGTAAAGTTTGAAGTTTTGGTGTATTTGTGCTATATTTGCATATTAGGCCCCTGAATGATATGTATTTTCAAAATAAAACTTTAAAATACAAACCCCAGAATTTCTGAGTATTTTGTTTCAGTCTTTTTATCCTGTTTCTGGAACTCAGCTGAAATCTGCAGTGGTGGCTCTAGGTGGCACATTCTAACTGTTTCACTAATGCAAATGGCTTACAAAGATGTCACCTCTGGGTCAGCAGTTCAGGCTAATGAGTGAGAGACATAGTCAATGTACATTGAATATCCATGGGTGAGCTCATTCCAGTACCTGTTGGATTGATACAGAACATCACATTTGGAGGGAAAAATCAAGAAGTTAATGAGAAGAGACTGGAAAGCTGGTCCTTTCAATGGCACATGATAGCAGAAAGCACAAGATATTTTTCCTTCTGCAACCTTTTATAAGGAAACAGAGTGAAAATAGACAGTAATTTCATAACAGGTGCAGTATGTGCATTGCTCCCTGCCTTGCATTTATTTTAGGCCAAGTTTTTATGTGTCAAACTGCACGGTGGGATGACAACACTTTTTGAACACTTTAACTGAAGCATTTTTGCTAATGCAGTATTTTTGTATTGTAGTAAACTATTGTAAAAATAATAATAGAAAAAATTTTGAAACATAAGAATCAAAGTTTCATTTTGCATTTTCCCATTAGTTATCTTAAAATAAACTAGATTACCAAAATGGGTTTAATTTTTATCTCTTTCTGCATATTGCTAACCAATCTGAAATCTGGAATATTTCCAATTATGTGACATAAAATGGTATAATAGTACCTTTTATTGCATGAAGGTGAAATGATTTCCCTTCATACTGTGAACCAAATTTAGAAGATCATATTGCAACTGGTGTAGAAAATTTATACAATGAATTGTCATTATGTTTCTGAAGGAATGGATGTTAGGGGAGAAAAAATACTTGTGATATGAAAAAGCCCGGTATATCAAGGAAGGACACTCTAAACACAGTGGGTGGGGAAAATGTTTGTACTTCAGGCATAAGGTGATATTTTCTTATTCATCTTTCAAGGCTAAAAAAGCTTCCAATACTTTAACTGAATTCCTCTGAACTCTGGAGTTTAAACATTTTAGGAAACACATTTAAAAAACTTCATTCTTATATTCAATATTGCATTGATAAAAACACTGTTACATTAGTTGTATAGTCCATATTTTAGATGAACTGTCACTTGCACTGGGACTTCTTTTGCCAACTTCATGCCATTTTCTGCTTTCAGTCATTTGTAAAGTATGTTTTGCTTGTAGTTTTATGCTGTGTACTTTGCACTGGTTTCTTTCTCTGGTCATTGCTTTTATTTAACTTTAAAAGTTACAAACAGGGCCTATATGATAGAATTATGTAATTTAATCTCAGCCTTGGTAAAACATCAATGTATGATTAATTCTATGATTAATTACCTTTTTTCCTGCTGGTCATGTTTTTGTGGCAAAGCATGTGAAGTAAAATCATTCTAGAGCACCTTGTGGAATGCAGATTAAAACTCTAGGATGTGAAATGGGAAGAAGGATGAAATTACAAGACATTATCTTTTTTCCAAGTAGAAACTAATTCCCAATCAGAAGAGAAATAGTATTTTTCCTAGTAGCCAATGTATAGACATCATTCAGTGAATAAATATAACATGATGTTAAGTTTTACAGGATCTGCCACACTATATTTATTTTACCTCAATACAAAATGTCAGCAAAAATATTATCTCTTCCAAAAATAAAATAGCCTTGTATAAGCATTTCATAAAAAAGCAAAGTTGTGCACTTGAAAAGTACCTCTTCATATATTGGATATGTTTTTCTGCCAAAACAGCTGCATTTTAGAAATTTGTTACAACCAACATAATGATGGGTAGCTCATTCAAAACCTTTTTAACAGAAACGTAGAATTCTCAGTAATGATCTTTTACAAACCTTCTTCATTTCATCATCAAAGTATCTTGTTAAATAAGCTGCAGAATCAAGAAGTCCATGGAGAATGAAAAGTTAATTTCAAATCTGTTAGTTAAAGAAAAGTAAAGAAGTGTGTTGCCAATGGGAAAATGTAAGTCTCCTTCACATCTGTACCATCATGCAGGTTAAGGAAAATGGAGAAATTACATATTCCCTCTAGGGCCCTTTTTATGCTAATGTGTTGTGGTGCCATTTGAGGTAAACGTGAATCCAGTCATTAGTTTTCTTTGACAGCATAAAATAGTTTTACATATTAAAAAAATCAGAGTATACTTATAAACCTGTTTGTGTTACTTCTGTGTTCCCTGTTCAACAGAACTGAATCGTTATGCCACAGCACAAGGGAGATGGCTTTATAGGTTGAGATTTTAGGTTCATCTGTGTCCTGTTCCTTATTGTGAGTATCATGTAACATCAGCATGCCTTGGAAAACATATAGCTGTACAATTGTGTACAGCCTGTTGTGTTGGTAACATCCCTTCTGTTAATACTAATTACCAAGGATGAGTTCCTTCAGGGCTCCTGCGGGGCCTTAGAAAAGCAGAGTGCTGAAGATCTTATATATCTTTGTTCAATAAACATTACTGTGGTTACTTTTATATAACATTTCACTTTTTATTATGCACTTTATCTGTTAGCAGAAGGGAAATAGACATTGTTTCTCATAAAGAACCAGATTATTGTTTAAAATATAATAACCTTCATTTCCTATTTTTGATTCCCATTGATTGGTTTACTGTAACCAAATTATAATATATTCCTTGGCTCCATTTTTACATCAGGTAACATTTTCTTAAATATTTCTGTTTGCCAGGCAGATGGGGACAAGAAGGCATAGGTGTAATTATGCATTCAGGATAGACTTCAGTGCACATGGCATAGTTATTGAGAAATCTGCTACATGTTTTGGGAGTTGTGTTAGACACACTCTCAGGTGTCTAACTGGAAGGGAATAGGAATGATCTCTTCTAAATGCAAGTTTTTATTCTAGGTACAAAAGCACAAAAATCTGAAGCAAAGTCTGATGGTGATGATGCATTTAAACTTTGCTTGCAGGAAGGCAGCACCGTCCTGGGCATTTGTAATTGATGCAGTGGCCGCTTTTATTGATAAACTTCATTATCACAGGATCATCTAATAATTAGCCTGCGAAGGATCTCTGGAGATCGTTTGATCCAGCACTCCACTCCCAACAGGAACAACTGCAATGGTAGATCATGTTGCTCAAGACATTGTTAAGGTGACTTCAAGCATCTGCAATGATATACAGTCTCTCTGGGATACCTGTTCCAGTGCTTGATTACTTCTGATGTAATTTTTTTCCCCCTCTTAGTATTTTCATTGATAGTGTGGGCTATTTTTCTTTCTGTATATTTGGCATTAGGCTGAGAAAATTAATTCACCACTCATTCTTGGATGTCTCTGAAAAAAACTCTTCTATATCTATTGGTAGATCAAGTTTCAATTGGAAGCAGTGGACTTTTTTTTTAAGCAAAGGAAAAGAATGACCAGAGAGTGACAGTTAGCAGTTTGATTGGTCACCAGTTCTTGAACAGCACTGAGAAGTTTTTAGACTCTGGGACTTGAAATCCATGAAATACAAGTATGCAAGATAAGTGTCATACATTTTCCAGACACTGTAATTTATCCCTGGATGGATGGAGATATGCTGTTCATATGACTGGAAGCTGGTGCTTCTGTGTCCATCTCATCCAATTACCTGCCTTTGAGAGAGGCAGCTTGAGGAAAAGTAGGGGTACACTACACAAAAATCAGTGCGCTGATACTTCTGTAGCTAAAATCGTCGCTAACTTTGTGCTGAATTCATAGAGTCAGAAGTTCTACAGCCAGAGGGGATCATTATGTTCACCTTGTCTGACCTTCTGTCTTACATAAAGGATAGATTTCTTCAACCATTTTTAACAATTAAGATAAATCCTATGAAAATAACGTTAAAGATACAGAGGATCAACTACATGATAATAATTCAAATTGTTAATTAGCCTCTTTATTATAAACATACACCTTTTTTTAGTCTCAGTGCAATCGAATGCTCAGCTTCTTGCTACTAGATAGATCATGGTATTAAAATTTTATTAAGCACATAATTATTCATTAAACCAAATGTCTGCTTTTAAAATATTTTATAATTGGAGACATCAGTCACTCTTCCATAATGTAAAATTCAAAATATTAACTAAATCCTTCCATTGCAAGTTTCTAGAAAATACATGCCCTGGACCTGCATCTGATTTCACTGATTTCTTTACTCTTCCGTCTCTCATCTTCCTGTTATCTGTTTATACCCTACTTGCAGTAACAGAGTCAACAAATTATGAGTTCATTTACTTTCTGTATGTTTAAATCTGTTCATATAATAGCACAAAATCTTTAGGGACTGCGGGATCATTTGAAAAAGAATATATACGTGATTCTTATATTTTTCCTTCCATTTTTAATTGCTAGTAAATTTATTTCTAGTACATAACTATGTATCAGGTTTTACTGCACCTGTGTTGTCATTACCATTATGGAGTTAGTGAACTTAAGTAAGACTGACATATGTTTCAGCTTTTGTACCATTCTGACTTTCAACTTTTTCAAGATCAACAAGAGAACATTTGTGTCGCTGTTAGTTTTACTTTGTTAGAAGGGCAATCATAATTACTATTAAAATGTCTAACAGTATAAACTTAGGTGAAACTGTTGTCAAAAATTAACACATCTACATAGTCAGCAACATTCAAGGTTAGAGAACCAAAGAATGAAGACAGGTCCATGCTGCTATAAAACAAGGCCTTCTGGGGTAGTGCAGCATAGGGTGATGGCAGAGAACTTGATGTACATTTGTTCTCTATTCTTGTGTCTTCCTATTGAGGATACCTTTGAAAGAGCTTAGGATCCATTATGTTTTATCTAAGGATGTTTGCTTTGGGAGCAATGAGTTCCATTTCATTCAGTAAAATGTATTTCTTATTGAGATGGCCACCATAGAAAAACAGTTCCTTTTGCAATACTAATAGCTTTATCTTCATAACATTTTCTCTGTGAAGTCTGGTGCATCTGCCCAACTTGTCTACTAATTTTACTTTATGATCTCATACAGTTTACTTATTCTTCTAAAAAAACAACAGCCCACAAGAAACTCTGCACAAGAATCCATGAAGGTTTAATAGGTGATACAGTGATGCTTTGTGATGTTAGAGAACTAATTCACCTGCAGTGAATTCCTTGACTTTATTGGATTCTAAGACAGATAAAGCAGCAGTAGGATAGAGAGCATTATTTATTGTAAAATTTTAGACTGAAATTAATATTAAAGTATGAGGAAATTGTGCTGTGTGATTTATAACCTTGATTTCAATTACTTGGATTTTTTTAAAGCCACAGGTCGACTTCTTGGCTGGTATAAATCAATAAAAATGCTGTTACTTATACTAGTTGCAGATATGATTACATATTGTTAGTTTCTTCATAACTCCATTCTTTCTTTCATATATTTCAGAAGAAAAGCCCCACAGCCATAAATCAGAATGTCGGGAGTTGTAGAATTGGTTCCTGCAGGAGATTTGCATCAGCTGAGCCCATTTAACTTGATTATTTTTTATTTGTAGCTGATCAAAAATTAAACAGACTATATTGTGCTTTTACCTTCTTAAGTAGAGCTTTGAAAAGATAAGAGATGGGTGTATATTTATTTTAAACTTTTGTTAAATTACAGGGAAAAATGTAAAAGTGATACAGAATTTAGATTGTTAATAGATCATTTCAGATAGGAATATAACATACTCCCTCTAGTGATGAACAAGTCATTTCCAAATTCTTCATAAATTTATAAAAGGACTTATTGAAAGTGTTGATGACTAGTAAACTTGGAAGAAATCTTTTATGTTCTGGTGGTACATGGCATGCAATAGGCTTTATTGCATACATATTTTGAATAATATTTCAACAAGGAGTTGAAATGTTTCATTAGATGTACTTTCATTAGATTCAAAACTTCTGGACATATATCATCATCATTAGTTCCATTTTCTGTGAAGCTCCTGTGAATCATAGAACATATCGGTGGTGAATTAATTTTCTCTATACAGATAAAAATAAATTCACAGAAAGCACAACTGTGAGTTAAATAATAAATAGGCCAATTTTCACTCATAATTCTTACATCCTTAAATCTTCATAAAGTGTCATTAAAATTCAATGTTCCTTATACAGATTGATGTGCAAGCAATGCATAGTGCAAAAATTAGATTCAATGGATATGCAAGAGGTAGGTTTATGCAGTAATTATAGCATTACTTCATGTATAATTATTATCTTTATTAGATGTAATTTAGCCAACCAGTATAATTTAGATACACATGCATCTACAACTTTAATAAAAATATTCTTGCTGCCCTTGACAGCTTTGTGCCTTAAGCAAACACGATGTATTGAAAACTCTTCTTCTTCTTCTTTATGCTTTCTTCCTGTGGAGTTCAGCAAACAAAGCTCTGTTGTTGCTGCCATTGTTTTATTCTACTCTCAGGAAACTGTTTACTGTAGCTAAAACAAAAAAGACTTTGGTTCTAGTAATTTTTCTTCCTCAAGGTCAACTAATTCAGCAACTAGTTCTTGACTTGGTTTTCAAAACCTCAAAAAAAGTGTTATTGTAGTTTTCTTTTAAAATCAGGGAGGCTTTTATACTGGAATTCAAATTAAAGTCTTTGAAACGCAGTCTTTTAAAATACCAAACAAAACCAAGAAAATTTCTTAAAACCAAGAAAACCAGTTTAATAAGTCAATGAAGTAAGTATTAAACTGGGGAGATTAGACATTAAATTCACAGTTTGATGTGAGCTCTAGTTACTTAGTCCTTGAAGATATGCTATTTTTTTTGTGATTGACAAAGATGCTCTACCAGTGGTGCACCTATGTTTCCTGTGGGTTGATAGTTTTGTCTGGGGGATTTCCTGAGTTCCATGCCTGTTTTTGGTAAACTAGTACTACAAAGTGGGAGCTAAGGTTGAAATTCAATCTGGTAACCCATCAGAGAAGGTACATGACTTGAATGTTACTCCATGTGAGCTGGTTCAACAGCTGTACAAAAGAAGTCCTACTGAGTGGCAAACCTGAGGCTTGTTGGTAAATGAGGAGAAAAGTCACTCCCCATGGCGTAGATGACTCCTTCCTTCTGCTGAGCATGGTGGCACAAGAGTTGATGTTGTTAGTGTTGATGTGTTCATGTGTTGCTGTTCCCATAAAATACTGCAGCGATGCCTTGTCCTTCCAGAGCTCATTGTTGTTCTCCCCTGGAGAACAACAGTATTGGCTGTGGTTTGGCAATTGTGCTTACAGCAGTATATCCTGACTAGTACTGAGTGAGCACAGCAGTATTCATGTTTAAACAGCTTAGTGACAAATATTGTGTGCTGCAAAAACACAAGGAAGGAGCCTGAGCCAAAATAAGCTGCCTGTCTTCCAGTTCTCCATCAAAATACCAGTGGTAGCAAGTCAGCCCTGCAGTGTAAGTGTAGGGACACCATCTTTTCCTAGAAAGGATTGCAATGCTGAAAGGTGTCCCAAAGGAGACAACTCTCCCCTACACATTCTTCAAGATTAAAAACATTTAACTTCTTTTTTTTTTTTTTTTTTGGTTATGTGGATTTTCAGCGCTATTGCTCTGAGTGCAAATGTCTCTACTACATTTGTGCTATACGTCCAAACTTCATTAAACTTTGGGCGAGTGATCTGAGACATATTTAATTTCTCTGACTTCTCTGAAGTAAATTTTAATTTTCACTGATATTAGTAAAGATGACGCCAGGGTTAAACCTTATAAATTATTTCTAAGTAATGGATCAGCATTCCCTGAGTTTTGATGAAGATGTATCTTTATGATATACCATCTTTCATTAATAATGCTTAAATGAAGTTTCTGCTTCAGTTTCATGAAAGAGTGAAAGTGCTCAGTTGTTATGTAAATGACGAGGACATATGTGACTCTGGGTCTCTTTCCCCCCGTGGTGTAAGGCAACCCAGTTCTAGTTCCATTTCCATCTGAGGAACCATTCCGACGTCTTGAAGGATAGGGAAAGAGAACTCCAGCATCAGGGGTTTCTTCAGGTCCTGAGCCTGGAGGGGAGAGGTGCCCTCCCCTCCTTCCACCACCCATGTGGTTCCATGGCTGGCACAGAGACAGCACACCAGCTGGAGAGGAGGCAAGAGAGTGTTTATTGTTGGGGGGGTTACATTTATAGCTTAGGAGGATTCACAGAGTAACCAATTACAGGTTGCAGGAGGGGGTTAACAACCAATAGGAAGGGGTTAAAAGGGGCCAATGAGAACACCTCAGGATATCTTCTCAGGACATTCTTTCCTGGGATAACACTTGTCGGGGGGGGGGGGTGTTGGTAAGAAGAAAGCATGAGTTAGCAAAGAGACTACAAAAAGCCATTTTGAAACATGTTTAAACCACAGTTTTCTCATATACTGCAGATTTCCTGCCACATGTGACTTCATGACATAGCTCATGACTTGGTGGGTACAGCACTCTCTATTGATGATTATGATGTAGTTCTCTTTTTTAATGTTTGTGCCCAATCATGTTTCCATTTTAGTGAACTTTAGTTTTGCTATTGACTACAGGAGTAGAAAGGAGAGGTCTATTATTATTTCACTTGTTAACTTTAGGGAAGTCACTTCCAAATTATTAGTTATCAGATTATCATTAGTACAATATTGTCTTTAATGCCTCCTGTGTTATCTAGAAACAAAACCATAGTTTAGGGGATAAAAATCAACAGAGGAGAAGTGGTAGGGTACAGCTCTTAAAATCATCTCTCAGTTTTGTATAACCATGTTTTTAATGCAGTTTGGAGTGCAGTTAATCTAATTAATTTAGTCTTCAGAACTGGTTTAAACTGACTTTTTATCTCTCTCCTACAGGAGTCAAATGGAGCTGATGTTCTCTTGCTCTTTAGCTTCTCAGATGCTCAGATGCTGATTTTCAGCCATCCCATAACATTGATGATGTATCAGTGTAGAGCTCTTGAGGTGAGCAGTGGGTATCACTGAGAAAAAGTGCTGTGTTCTACCCAAGGCCAAACACGCACTGCACATCCCTTCTAATGGGTGAACTCAGAGATGTTTGCTGAGGACATTTTGGTTTATTCTGTCATTCCTTATCCTGCTTAGAATTTACTTTCAGACTTTAGAAGCTAATTTACATTCTTGTGGCTTATTGTTGGTTACCTATCTTTATATGTTTTGATTCAGATTCAGATTTTATTCATAGACAAACTTCTCGTGAGCTATCATCATCTGAGTGTACTGATAGTAGGGTCTACTTGTTGGATTGGGCACTAGCTGGAAATGTGCCAGGTTTGTCAGTGGTGTGGTTTTCAGATGAGTTTAAGGAGATTTTCTCACTCTTTGTAACTCCAGAGATCTTTTTGAAACAATCATAATTAATCGAAGTTGTCATTCTTGAGCCAGTGGACAAGTTGCCACAATCATCTGTTTGAATCCACTCATCAACAGCCAAATTGGCCAAAAGTGTGAGCTGTCCCCTCCTAATAGCTGGTTCCATATTTTAGATGAGTGCCTTCCAGAAAAGTGATGTTTGGATCGTTTGAGAGTTTCTTGGTGGACTTATCTGTTGGGAAAAGATGCCAAAGACGTGAAGGCTCTTGGCTGGATTTATTTGGTGAAAGCCCCTTAGCTGGGGCCTCGTGCTGAAACTCTTCAGCTGGACTCCCCTCGCCTAACTTTTAGGCATATATTAGAGGCTCATGAGCAGGAGGCTACTGATCCTAAATGTCTTCTGAAGTCAGTGGAGAAGCTAGAAGGGTCAGTCTGACTAAAAACTCTCTGCTGAATGCACAGGAAGCCTTGGACATTCATTTGTACAGCACAGGCCTGTTGTATCAGCACACGTCCAAAACCATCAGTGGATATTTACCATTCCTTTTAGAGCTTAAAATTAGGATGGAGCAGCAGAACAGTATTGTGTTAGTAAAGAAAGACAAAAACAAAACACAAAACCCTTCCTATTTTTACAAGAACATAGGGAATAAGCACTTCTTCCAGGTTCTCTACTAGCCTCTTTGTGCTTCTAAATATGGATTTTCACTGTATCATGTGAGATATATATGCACACCTTACCACTAAACATTAAACCAGTGTGTTGCTATAGACAGTTCATGGAGGAAAATCAGGGTGTTTGGTGTAGCACCACTTGTATCAGTTGTGTAGAGTTGGGTCATACATGCATATATCTATTGATTTTAAAGAGTTTTTCCCAAACTGTACAAAACAATATCCCCTGAAAATCCATGATACTGTGTTAGATAATAATACCACAATTTCATCTTATAATCAGAATGTAAGTTCTTTCATGAGTGGGGGTAAGAACACATGGTTTTGTTAGCCCAAGCACTAAGGACTATCTTTAACAGTTTTCAGAAACTCAGTTTCATCAAAGGTGGACACCTACTATACATTAGTTATTATAACTGCTTGTTATTCCCCTACCCTGAGAAACAGAGCAGCTGCTGTTTCAAGAGATCACAAGAAAAGGGATGAGACTAAAAGGATAATACCCCCAAAAATGTGTTTTAAATCTTTTAGTTCTACTAGGTATAATAGGAGTAATAGCATACAGTAAAAATACAAAATACTATACTGTATAGGATTCATGAAGATATTTTATTTTCAAGAGAAACTGTTCAGCTACAGGTATTGACCGCTGCTCAAATAAGGAGAAACTAGGCTGGCATGAAGATTTCTAAAATTAAATTGTCTGAACATGAACCACACTTCATGACAAGCACATTTGACAAGCACAGAATGAGCTATGTAGCAGTCAATGTATGTATGTCATGTACACCACTTCCAGTAAATTGTCAAGTTATAAAGTCATCTCAGATTTTACAACTGTTGAATGCAGTGGCACTTTTACATACTGGGATTAAGGGACCATGTATTGATGGCATGTGCTGCCAGAGAAAAACCCCATCCAAATAAACAAAAAACAACCAACAATGTGTTAGGATTTGGATCAAGAGAGATGATTAGTGTGAATAGTGATACTGTATGTAGCTATGCAGAGCTCAAGAATTGAACTTTGAAGGGGCAGAAATACTAAGATGCTTAAAAGGAAAGAAAGAGTATCATTAAAAATAAGGAATGTTCACATTTCTGAGAGCTGGGGAGCTAGAATCACTGACCCACACTCTTCAGGGTGTTCAGCTTTCTGATACTAATTATTAGAGCTACAAATTCTTAAATAGTAATTAATTGCATCCATAAAAGCGAAAATAGTATAATTAGATATGTTTCAATTTGATATAGGTACTTTTAATTTGTTCTGTTACCATCAGTAGGAACAGATGCTAGTTCTTGCTATCTGTTTGGAGCTAAAATAACTGATCTCTAGTGCCTACTGAATTGAATGTTGCAAGGTTGATTATCACAACTCATCATATCAGAAAAGAAAGCCTCACTGTACATGAAAAGCATCAAGTTTAATTAGCCAACCAGAGTAACACCAACAGCTTTTCCTTCCACATTGCAGAATACAATACAAGAAAAACATCAAGGTCACGCTTGGGATCTGAAATCTTTCAGGTTGTTCCAAGACCCTCTTTATTCAGACACAACCTTCCACATAATACTTAATTTTTTTCTGGAATAAGGAAATTGCCCCTTAGTTGGAGTGTGTAGTCCTCATGAAATGACCTTCACCAGTGCTGTAGTTACACCTCAGAAATAATTCCTCTAGGAGATAAGAATAGCAATGGGCTTCCCCACACTCAGAATTATGTGACATTTATTTCCTCATCTTCACTGTATTTGACTTCTTTTAAAGGTAAATCTAAGCTTATTTTTTGTCTACCTTCAAAAGAAGAATGAACAAGGTTTTTAAATTTGTTTTTAAAAAATGAAGATACTCATAATATGTAAATCTGCATCATGCACTTTTAAGTTTGTGAGTATGCTATAAAATAATGACTTCTGTATAGATAATTTATTCAACTTGTTACTGAGGAATCATTTATTTTTTTTTAATTAATGTGAGTTAAGATGAAAATAGGGGTTTTTTCCTAAAAACAGGTGGAAAAAAATCTGTTTCAAATAACTACTTTTTTATGCGGAAAATAATTTCATATATAAACTAAGATAGTTTCAAAATAATAGATTTATTTTCTGAATACCATAGTAGAAGTGTTCCATGATGCATTTATTGATCTGAAAGAAAAATAGATTTTCTCTTCACTCTTTTGAAATGGGCTTTGTAGAACAGAAAAATAAAACATGTTTTCTTGGAATTTACTGCGTAAGGTCATAGTTCAATGAAAACTTTATGAGAAACAGTGGAAGAAAAAGAGAAATTGAAAAAAGAATTTCCCAAGGAGTTCACATCTTTTATTGTGCATGATTTGTACTTTTGCTGTTTGTACTGGAAAGCAAGAGGAGGAAAGAAGGAACAAGATGTTTTGTCTTACCCTAGAAGCTCAAAGTCCTCCGCGGCACGTGGTGGCGTCCCACAGTAAGAAATCCTGTCTGGGATCCCTACTGAGGGAAAATACCATTCCCTGGTAGTAATGCCTCTCAAAGTAAGACTGTAGATTTAGAAAATCCATTTTTAAATATTTTCAAAGATTTAGTAGCAACACCTAACAACTTCACAAATCCTTTTAGAATGTGCTCTTAAACAGACATTATAAGGAGCAGCTGGCTTTCTAAGTTTGAATAAAATACAGAGCGTGAATAAGAATATTAGTGGGTTTTCAGTTGAAAAGTTATTATTGCAGGCATTGCAGAACCTTTCAAGGTACACTGTGTGTGATTTAAGAGAGTTCTTCAGCTCTCTGTGGTAGTAAGTACAAGCTGCCTAATGAGAGTAATCCATAAGAGTTTATTCATAATGTTAATAAAATCAACTGGTATAAGAGCAGGTTCTGTTGCTGATAGCAGAAATGTTGTCTGTTATGCCAGAAGTGGGGTGTTACCAGGATTTCTGAAAGTTTGTTTGAATGATGTGCAGTACAAATAGATGTGTTGATGTCACAGTTGAACAAACTATCCCAAATCTCAATAATATTTCCACTGATGCTCCCATCAGTTGGACTGTCAGCAGGAATAACAGATTTTCTAGTGCCAGACAAAAATTCAGCTGTAACGTCTGACTGTCTAGCAGACCTACACATGCCAACAGACTACAGTTCTCTAGCTATATAATCTATCCCTTTGAAGAGCTGCAAAAATCAGACATTTCACAGAAAAGACTTTGTTCTTCTGAAGACCTTAAGAAACCATGTTCTAATAAAGGTTTTCTAGTAGTATAAAGCATTATGCATGTAATTAGGTGTACCTTTATTTTCTTAGTAACATCAAATGTCTCTGCCTGGATCTCATTAGCAGATGATCTTTATAAATCTGTACGGAAATAATGTTCATGCATACATGATTCTCTCATAGGGATACCCTAATGCTTGTCTTCATTCTTCATATAGTTCTCTTGTGCACATATATTAATTTTCGTGTAAAACCTGTTGTTTACAGTTATAATAAAGACTTATGGCCATGTAAACAACTTTGTGCAATAGGAATCAAAGTCTAAACTTCCAAAAGCGGCAAAAGTTTGTCATCATGTTTTAGTTTATATCTTCACCTGAAAGAGTGGAAATCCGTAAAAAACACTGATTCTAAACTATGTACCAAAAAAAAAAATACCTTAGACTTTTTTATTTATTTATTAGCTTGGCATGTTCCTAATTAACCAAAATAAAATTCTGGACTTCCTACCACCACAACCTATCACTCATTTATCGTCAGATTTTCAAATTTTCTTTCTCAAACATTGCTTCATAGCAGTTTGCTGTTTTCTTTACTATCTGTTAGAAAAACTACTATGGCTTTTTAGTTTTAAAAGCATGAAAGATATTGGGATATATTGCAGTGATATTTGCTAAGACATTAACATGTTTTATGAATAAAATCCCAGTGTCTTCTAGAGCTTTATGGCTGGGACTAATTCTTGCCTTAAAAAAACAACCAACCAAACAAGCAAACAAAATACAAAAAACTTGAGGCAGTAATGTGGAATCCAGAATGATACATAACTGATTTTCCTTCTTTTCATCTTTTTACTTTTTGACCACTGAAAATCCGATTCCTTCAGGCACTTGGCTAACCCCTGTAAGGTCTATGCTTCCAAATGCCTGAATTTCACAATTTGTAATTTTCCAGGAATTATGTGGAATATAATTTACGTGTTTATGATATCTGCATTAGCAACAGCTTTTCTGATTTTTTTTACAAGTCTCTTCTGCAATCTTCCATGCCTAACTTGACACAAAGTATTCACACTTCTCTGTCAATGGCTTTTATCTCTGAAGTCTATTGTTAACATTTTGAAAGCTACTCTTGCCAAAGATAATGAAAAAAAAAAGTGTTTTATTTGCTTAAATTCTGTATTGGCAATGAAACTTATGTAGTGGGGCTTAATGCAGGGTCAAAGTTCTTAAAAGAAAGTACCCTGCAGACTTAGCAAGGAATTCACCAACAGCAGGAAAGCGACCCAATTAGTGGCACAATTACCAGGCAATCAGTGACATACCCTTGTGGAGGGAACACTCAGTATAACGGTCCCTGTCACAGGATAAGAGCACAAATGTCCAGTGATCAAATCCTTACATTGCATCGTAGGTAGCTCTGGATATGACACAGTTTATTTTAAAGAAAATCTTCAGGTATCTGTCTCAGCCTGCAGCTATTGTGCTGCATTTCTTCTCTGGGTACTTCTTGCTGGTTCCAGTGGTCCTCTCATAATTAACTGAGTAAATAAACAAATAAAAATCCTTCCTACTTGCAGTCCTTAGCGAGAACTACTGTCATTCCCATCTCTGAGTTTTACTTTTCTGTTCAACTCCAATATGAATTAATCTTTACAATGCATAAATTATCTTTGGGCTGTTCAGTCACAAAACCAAAAGAACAAATAGAAAATGCAGTCTGTGTTTAATCAAAAGCTCCTGAATTCATATTGAATCTTAAAAAAAAAAAAAAATAAAAGGTATTTCACAGGATATATGCATCTGGAATCTAATAATCCTGCTAACTACCAGGCAGGAGCTTATCTAGCTTACCTAATGCATATGTCTCAAGTTTAGAAAACATCAAAATCAAAAGAATTATTGACTGAATGCATATTTTTTCCATAAAGGATATTCTTATCTCTTTCTAAGTGCATTGTAAATCTCAAGTTCAGTAATTCATTGCCTCTGTTTTACACTATAAATATAAAATATATTGGCCTAAGAATTTTGTGGTGTTACAGAATGTGGGCACTACAACCTAGTGTACATTCCCTTAAGACTGCTTTTCACAATTTAATGTTTTGCTTCTTCAGCAAAAATCAAAATGTATCAAACAACATCATGAATCCCAGAGTATAATAGAAACTAAAAAATATGGTTCAGGCATTTTTTTTAGGGTTTCTTTTGATACGACTCAAATTCACCTACTTTCAGTGGACACTAGGTTGAACTATAAATAATCTATTATTTCTGCTACTATGAGTAGATACTGATGATGCACAAGGATTGCAAAACTTCCTTTTAGTTTACATGAATTAAACACATAGAAATGAAATTATTACTTCTATGATGAAGTACGGCTAAGTGCTTTTTGCTTTCTACTAAAACTTGGCTGGAAAATACTGGAGATAATAAAACCACAGTGTTTCTTCCAAATAGTGTCTAGTTTTTCTCTCTGTGTGCAGGTAACTTTGCAAATAATGTTGCAGTCTCACAACTCAGCAATTGGTAAATGCCTGGCTTTCATAGAATCAAAGAATAATTGGCACTGGGAGGGACCTCTGGAGATCATCTTGTCCAACCCCCTGCTAAAATAGGTTTACGTAGGCCAGGTTGGACATAATCGCGTCTACACAGGTTTTGAATATCTTCAGAGGAGACTCCACAACTTTTCTGGGCTGCCCATTCCGGTGTTCTGTTTCCCACACAGTAAAGAAGTTTTTCCTCACATTCAGATGGAACTTCCTGTGTTTCAGTTTGTGCCCATTGACCCTTGTCCTGTCACTGGGCAGCACTGAAAAGAATCTGGCCCTGTCGTCTCGACACCTACCCTTAATCCCCTCTCAATTGTCTTCTTGCCTCACTGTAGAGCATTTATCATCTTTGCTAGTGGTCTTTGAATTGATTAACATCAAGATCTTCTTCAGGATCACATTTGCCAACAACCTGCTTATTAATGCAGTTTGAAGCTATTACCCCTGAAAAACATTTTCAGGAATCTGGAATTCATTCTTTTGCTTTTTCAGGGTTTTTTTAAAGGGATGCATCAGAGAAATTGCTGGTATTGCATACTTAGAAAGGGGAAAAAACCTTTCTTCCGCATGACCGTTGGCAAGAAGGAACTTATGCCATTGTGGTTTATGTTGTTATTATGAGAATTATCATAAACTCTTGAAGCTTCGGGCTTTGTAGTAGATCTAAAATCACTTTACTTGAAAATTATGTTTATTATTCTCTTCAGCTGGGAATTCAGTAGATCAAGACAAATGTGGTGTTTCTCTGCTTAATGCATTTAGTAATTTGACAAGATAGGTATAATTTCCCATACATTTCAGTTCCTCACAGTAATAGTGTTCCAGTGTAATTTGGCAAACAAACAAAAGAGCTAATTAAGCATTGTTGAATTTTTCCAAGGCAAAGTGTATACAAGGTCATACCAAGGGCTCAGCTGAAGTTTATTAAAGATTAGCAGTCTGTTTCTGCAGGAGGGATCCCTCCAGTTACTGTAATGTATGACAGCCTGGCATTCCACAACAAGCTGTTGTACAGAGCAGAATCACAGAACAAATTTTCAGTAGAATGTCTAATAAAAGGGTTTTATATATTAAAGACATTTTTCTCTTTATATTTTGTTGCATTTGGAACAGATAAGCACAATAAGACACTATTTGCTTCCATACACTTGGAAAATGATTCTAGGAGTAGGTCATTATGTAAAAAAAGGACTAGGTTATTCCCATGCCTTTCATTTACACTGTAAATCCTTGTGGCAAAGACACACTTTTGCTTTTGGATTTACCTCATGCAAAAGGAACCAATCTGTGAATTCAAATACAAATCAGGTAAATACTTATGAAAATGTTTGGATAGTGGCGTGCCATGTTTGCCGTTAACTTACAAAAAAAGGGCAATAATTTAGATATTTATTGTATGTGTATAAGTTTGGAGCATTGAAACCTGTGAGCACAGTCTGTGAGCAGGTATTGGACCATGCAGGGACTAAGACCTTTACTTCTACTTTCCTGACCATCGTATAGACTGTTCAGGAACAGTACTAGTGCAATATTATCCTTGTGATGCTTCTAAAGACTGTAAAATATAGATTATTTACTGTGCAAGGATGAAATGTTCTTTAAAATGTGTCTATGGTGCTGAGCACAGAACGTGTTTCTGAGTTTTTCCTGTCATAGTTCTGGGAGTTTTAACTAACATTCATATTCCTATGCTGACAAATGAAATAATTTACCTCTTTCTCTTTTTCATAACTACATGGAGTTAGCAACAAAAGAAACATTGAGGGAGTACCTTTCCTGGTTTTGAAAGTAGCAGACCTGGACAGAAACTGTGAAGGCTCAGTGCTTCTAAGAAGAAATATTTTCAAAGTCAAACTGTGCACCTTGTTCCCAAATAAGCACTAAAATGTTGTAAATCTGTAATTGGATCCTGAGATTAAAAAGAGACATGTAAATTCCTAGTTGTTCTACCTGTACAAAGTGGTGTGAAGCTTTCCAACCCCAGAGCTCTTCTAGAATCAATAATTCTATCCTTTTTTACTCATAATGGGAATCTTGTCTGAACACTACATGAACTGACCATTTCTCCAATCTGCACTAGCAGTCAACATAAAAATTCCATGTTATTTATTGTTCCCCATAATCGTATAAGCAGTATTTCAAAAATAGTTTATTACTATGAAATTAACACACACTTTTTTTCATTCATTGTAAAGATTTCTTAGGTGTCTATATACCCTCAGGTGCCTTAAACTCAGTTAAAAGGAAAACAGTCTTTCAAAGACTATTTATGTAAACAGCACCTAATTCCTCTCCTGGAATATAGTACCATCATATAATGCAGCAATGAGCATGGAAAGCCTGCACTGAAGTATAGTGAATCACCATATTTCCCCTGTAGAACAGAAGAAACAAACTGCAAAGGCAAAGGGTCTTTTTAAAAAATAATAATAAAAAGAAGATAGACAATATAGATTAAATATTTCTAAACTGTACAAGCTATCCATCTTGAAGCTATAAATCCAAACAAAGTGGTGGCTCACTGAATGACCTTAATATTGGTTTTGAGAGCAGATTGATGAATGATGCAAGTAATAGGCATGAAATCAAAGGTCAAGATCAGTCCAGATTTTGCAGACCAAGATCCTTTAATTTCTGAGGTACCTACAGCACTTGCTTGAGTGGACTGGTCCTGGTTACTTGCAAGCTCCTCGTTTTCTGTCTTCCACAGCAACAATAGATTACATTTGTCATAAGTACACATAGTGCAAATATCTCTTGCTGGTTTTGATCATGAAAAATCTAAAAGTATCGTGTTCTTTCATTATGGAATGCAAAGATTATTTTTTCATAGGTTACCATGGTAACAAAATGGTAACTGTGTTTCTATTTTTATTTTACATTAATAAAAGGCTTAGTATTGTACACAGTAGCAAGTGTGTCCTATTAAGCCTTGATACTGCATAACAAGAGGTGTTGTGTTTCTGTAGAAATATGAGGCTTGGAATGAATCCTTTGTTTTAAGTCTTGAATCACCATAGGTTTCATGTCTTTTTTTTTCTGTCTATACGAATGTAGTTAAAGACAAAATCTATTAAGAAGTGTAACTCTACATTAGGTTAAAAGCAAGGAAAAAGAAATTTTGCCTATGATCTATAAGATTTCAATATATAGATCTCAGTGCTCAGACCTTGACGGGTGTTTAAGATGCTCTAGTAACTGTGTCCAAGTCTGTAAATCTGCACATTGCAAACTCTGTGGTGCTTACAGAAGACTATAAAGGATGATAGAAGTATTATTAGCAAGAACTCAGTTCCTCCAGGGCAAAGAAGTAAAAGAGGCAATAACCATTGATTATTCCATTAGCCAGGGAATTGCTTTAACCATTTCCAAAATCTCAGATCTCCCAGGCTGAGGGAATGAGAACAGATGCAGGAGGGAAATGGGACTCAGTAAGATTTTATCTAGAGGAATAAAGTTCTGCTGGGGATGGAAACAAACTGCTGTACCTGGGGTAAGAGTCACCCTGAACTCAGGCAACTATTGGTCATGGTTTGCTCTTTTTTCTGTTTTTTGAAGGAAGTGACTATTCCACCTCTAATAGATGTACAACCCTCAGTATACAATACAGTGCAGAGCTCTTGGAGCAGATTCCCTGAGGATTATGAGAAAAGAGGTAGAACCTTCCATGTTACCATGACAGTGTTATCTCCTGGCATTGTAGGATAGATGTAGCAGGTATAGGTGACCAAATTTTGCAATTTTGCAATCATCCCTCATGAATGACTGATGAATATCTATATGTTTAAAACAAAATACAGTGTAGTAACACTTAATAGCATAGAATAATTGAAAATTTAGATTGTAGGGGAGCTCACTAGATCATCTGGTCCAACTTTCCACTCAAAGCAGGGCTTACCTCTACATTTTGTGTAACTTGTGTTTTTGTCTGATTGATAAACTTCTGATGATCCTAGTTTGGCTACCTAAAAAAATATTGAAGAAACAGTAAACTAGAGATACTCATCTAATATGCCAGCTTCTTCCCTGTGCCATGTCTGGGAATAGCCTTGATTTGCTGAAGTGTTTTCTGAGGAAGATACAGTTCCTGTCAATAGGAATTTTTCACTTTGAGAGTGAAAATTTTCTCAGGAGAGAGCATGCAGATCAAACATCTGATGTCTGTGCTGTTAGCAGAGCTCCCAGGAGTTCAGGGGTTCAGCAGAATCCCTGTGCTTCTACACAGTTCTCTCAAAGGGCTGGAGATCACTGGGGATGCTGCTGCATCACCAGGGGTCAGATGATCCATAGGAAGTAAATTCAGCATGTTTATGGACAATCCAAGTGTCTGAGTGCTTTAACCACACCATCTCTGAAACACAGTAGTAATCACAGAATCACGGATTCTCAGAATGGGTCAGGTTGGAAGGGACCACAGTGAGTCATCTGGTCCAACCTCCCTGCTCAAGCAGAGTCCTCCTAGAGCACATGGAAAAGGATTGCATCCAGATGGTTTATGAATATTTTCAGGGAGAGAGACTCCGTGACAAAGGTCAATCTGTTCGAGTATGTAGTCACTCACACAGTAAAGAACTTCTTCCTCATGTTCAAGTGGAACTTCCTGTGCATCCGTTTCTGCCCATTGCTTCATGTCCTAGTGGTTGGTACCACTGAGAAGAGCCTGGACCACCCTCTTGGCATCCCCCTTTCCGATATCTATACACATAATGAACTCCCCTCTCAGTCATCTCTTCTCAAGGCTGAGCATACCAAACTCCCTCAGCCCTTGTTCATAAGAGGGATGCTCCAGTCCCCCAGTCACTCTTGTTACCCTCCATTGCACTCACTCCAGGAGGTCCACATCTCTCTTGTACTGCCCAGGTACTTGAACCTAAAACTGCCCAGAACTGCACACAGTACTGCAGATGAGCACAGTACTCCAGATAATAATCCTAAAGCACCCATTTCTGCAAATACAAAATTCACAGAAATGAACAGCCATATGAGTTTTCATTTTAAATGTTGAGATGAGAAGGGAGTAGGAATCAGAGAAATTAGGGAAAGAGTTTTATAGGCTTATCAAAACACATTCCCATGTTAGCTACCAAAATACTAACTTCACAGGCTCATTCAGTCCTTGCCGTAGATATTCAGGCTATCTGTGAGAAGAAAAATGTCTCTATGGCAAGCATTTGAGTTAACCTATCTAAGGCACTTTTATGTCTCTGTGTGTCCAACTAGCAGCAAGGAGGCTGGAGAGCTCTGAAGGCCATTCAGTGCTTTGGCAAAGCTGAGCACTGGCCAGTGGGAATCACTGATAGCACAGGAATCCTGTCATTGATACTGAGAGAACCTTGGCACTGCCAATGTGCTCTTTGCGGCACAGAGGTCTCCATTAGATCTAGATATAGAGTGGGATTCAATATGAGATTAGGACAGCTGCATTTGGTCAGTGCAAAGAATAATTTTGTGTATTTAGGGCAATGCAAGGGAGAGTTACAATACAATGTTTGAAGTGGTGGATTAGTAACCGAGGAAGAGACAATGTCTTTTGCACAATTATAATGTTAAACTTTTGTCCAGAAAGTGGAAGATCTGATTTCTAGCCACTGCCTAGTCTTTAAACCAAACACTGCATGTGTGATTTAATCAGTACAGTATTGATAAAGAATTGATTGACTAAGATGTTTCAAACACTCTGAGACTGAGAAGAACCTAAAAATCTCTCATTTCCAAATGGACTTTTGAGACTTATTTAGTGGTTTCAATGAAAGCAGGGATAGCCTGACAATGATAGAGTAGACCATTAGGAAATCAGGTCAGTTTCAGATGCTTCCCTTCTAACATCCTTTCTGTATCCCATAATTTCTGCTAACTCAGCCAAGTCACTTCTCAGCATGTATGAAATACTGACTGTCAGCATTTACAGAGTTCTGTCATCCAGAGATGACAATAGAGGCAATAACTAAATATAAACACCTTTGCAGTTTGACAACATGATTAGCAGGTGATTTTAATCCCACAGGCCCTAAACCCTAAGCATTTGCCAAGTCCAGTACGGCTCTGAAACAAGCAATGTGGATATAACCCTTAGAGATTTACTTTTAGAATTATTATTTTGTTTACTAAATAAACGTCTAAAATATCATAAAGTAGATTAATTGTAGACAAGACTGTGTTTTGTGTTAGCTCTGAATACCTAATGTCAGTGAGGGCCTTTCTAGTGATGTAAGAAGAACAACAGTATGACAGGTTTTCATTAGTGAGGATAAATGCTATGGATCCAAGTAATGATTGGCATGATCATAAACGTACATCTCATATACCTCTATCAGCTTCAACAAATGTAGCTATACTTTTTTGAAAGAGCTACATAATATATTATGTAAATGGTTTACTTTGTAAATTTTCCAAAGATTTCAAAAAGAGCATTCCATATTTAGGCCATGTGCTTGACAGTGTGTCTTTCATCTTATTAATAGGCACCACAAGGCCACATAAGGAGGGGGAAGTTCCTGGTGTGGACTATATTTTCATTACTGTTGAAGATTTTATGGAATTGGAGAAAAGTGGTGCTCTCTTAGAAAGCGGGACATATGAAGGTAAGCAGACTTTTACTGCTAAATTTGTATCGTGTCTCCATTGTACGCTTTTCTAATTTGTTGGAATTGCACTGGGACATCCTGTTACAAATGTGTCACTGCTCCTGTTACCAGAAATTTGTGAATAGCCGTATGGCCATTATGAAAATATTTTCGTATGTAAAAGCTAAATGGGTTCATTCTAATTTTAGTGTATTATAGTGGTTAAGAGAAACATGATAATACATCCCTTACAGAGACAGGAACACTAGTCCTTTACACCAAGTGATTGAAGACATCTCCACCTGCTTGTTTAACACAGGGCAAACACACTCTACAACTCACACTCTAATCAAATGTAAGGCTGACACTTTTCCTTTGCATATGTGACCCTACAAATAGCTATCTATATCAGAGATTGAAACCTCACTGCCTAAAGTAAAAGAGGAAGGATTTGCTATGTCATGTCTTATGGGCTTTGTAAAGTTACTGAAAAGAACTTGTTACTTTTGTAATATGACAGAGGGATAGGAACTGTCCTAATGGCTGTATTAGAAGATGCCTGCCTATGGGGCAAAGAGCCAGCAGCTCATTGCAGAACACTGCTTCCCAGGAGAACTGATGATTCATCTGATTTTAAAACTATTCCAAAACACAGCTGTCCTGAAAGTGAAACTACTGTAAATAGGAGTGCAGTTACATAGAAGAGTATTTTAATAAAACCAGAATAGTGATATGCTATCTTAAACCAGATGTTTCTTTAGAAATACACTAGTATTTAAAATAGCTGAGTAATGGATAATGGTTTTTTACTGTAATTTGCAAAATTACAGGGAACACCTGTTATATGAAAAATATGACCCACACATATGAGACTCATACACTGGGTGAGTGGAAAGAAAAGCAGCCCCATATTTCTGCCTTGTAGAAAAAGAAGCAATGAAGACCTCTTTTGTCCTGACTTTGTCCCTGTCAAGGAAAGAACCTGAAGATAAATAAGAAGCTATTCACCCAAAAAAAATCATTAGCTGAGTTATAAATAGCAGCAAAGAAGGTAATCCTTCTAATCAGTACAAAGTATCCATTGCAAATTAAATAAATTTTTATTAAGAATTATATCAATACAGAACTTGTAACAAAGATTTACATTAACAAAGGTCAAATAAAGGAAAGTGTATAATCTTTTACCTTTTGACTTTTTTCACCACTGTCTGACATGTGATGGTACAACTTACCTAAACATTAATACAGCATCACAATTTTACATTTATTGGAGATTTTATCAGACTTTAAATAACAAGTCTTTCTTGAAGTGTCGTCTTGTTACCTTAGGTGTTTGAAACTAACAGAGAGGCTTAAGTGTACCACCGAGTCTGTCATTGCTTGACCATGTAATTTCATTAGTTTGTAGCAAGGTTGTAGAGATTGAACTGCTAGGTTTAATTAATTCACAATGCTCTTCTGTCTCTCAAGGCATACTGAGATGTGTCTTTTAATACCAACTACCAGAGCTGAGTGGACAGCAGGGTGAAATATTAGTTGCAGAAGTCTGCATAACTCCTCAAATCAGCTGAGGACCCAGCTGAAGAGAGGTCCAAAGCTGTGATTGTGCAATGTTTGTCACGTCATTTGCTTATCACAGATGACAAGTTCACTGAAGCCAAGAAGTCAGAAACTAAACATAAAGGAAAAATAGACTCAACAGACCAGTTCTACCTGTCTTTGATTCCCACATTTCTTAATCATCTTATGGCAAATAATAGGTAACACCTTCGAAAATATAAATAGTTTACAGATACTGTTTCTCCTGTTCCCATGCAAATACCTTTGGATGTTACCTTACAAAGTTATACCCTCAGTTTCCTGATTCATTCTTGACTGTAGCATGTTCCTCTGGAAAGAATTTTGCTAATCATCCCATCATAAGTTTTCCTGAGCACATTAAGTTTGCAGTGATTAAGTTTACTGGTGACAATTATACCAAGCAGAGCAGAGAAATTTTCAATTTCCCTCATAAGGAGAAGATGATTTTTGAATTCTTCCATAGACCAAGTAACTTATGTGAGCATGCATATTCTGGGAGATGAATTTTGTCTCCTTATCAACACTGGTTATCAGATCTCTGAAACAAATCAGCCTTCTTTTTAATGATTCTCAGTGTTAATAGATTGGTTTTCAGATTTCTTTTTTTCTTGTCTTAAAAAAAAAATCATTCTGTATTTAGCTAAGTTTCTATAGTGTAGCTGAATCAGTCTATGCTGATTGTCTAACTGCAATCCCTATGTACCAGTTAGTCTCTACCAGCAAATTTTTTTAAAGAAGGGATTTCTCATTTAGTTGAGATAAAGAGACAGACTGTGTACATGTGTTGTTTTTCACCACTTCTTGACTAGAAGGTTTTGTTCAGTCAACTTACCTTCTACTGGGTGAATTTCAAAGCAAACTAGAAAGTTCCAGGTAAACCAGAGGAGAAGGAGATCAGATGGAGACTTACCTGATGCTGAGTGTTTGTATTGTTCGTTGTAGTACTTGGCATTGTTGGGAGGGGGGCTATTTTCTCATAGTAATGACAAACCTAGTGAAAACATTCAGAAACATTTTGTTCTAAGGCAAGCAAATAATAGTTGTGATTCCAACCTGGACAGGACATAATCCAAAAGTGAAAGCGGTATTTATTCTTAGAAAAATATAGTTCTGTAGTACCTCTTTTTTTTTTTTTTTTAAGCACACATTATTTTTTGAGTTTTAAATAGATCTTTAAGTTATAAAAATGTCTGAATTAAAAATAGGATACTGTGTGACCTCCTTACTACTTCAGGCTTTCTTTGTCTACCATTTTAGTGTCAACTGTGAATGACTGGTGTATTCCAAAGTACTGTAAAAAAGCAATAGTGTGTTCATGATAAAAATTCTACAAATCTTCTACTTTTATCAGTTTTTCAAATATGAAAACATTTCATTTCGGTAGGACTATTTCATTATTAATTGGCCTTTTCTACTCATGTCTTTTTGAGCAACTGCTAGGGAAAAAAGCTATCTTTACAGATATGAATTATTTTAAACATACATAATGATACATGAACAGTTGCTACATGTTTTGCAGTTTACCTGTGGCAAAGTTCTCTGTCAACCTAGGTAACAGTATTCAATGCAGAACAAGAGAAAGAATACAAGGGCCAGTTTTACTCTCACTCAGATTAACAGTCCAAGTCACATTAACTTCAGTGACATTGTCATTGAGATTTGAATTTGTAGTAAAATTACAAATTTCATTATAAACATTTATGTAAAATTAAAAATCTATTATACACCAGCACCTTGCTATTTGGGGTGGGGGGTGTTTGCCTGAAGCACACCAGACTCATTTATTTGGAAGTCCTTGTATAATAGCACAGCCAAATCCTAAAGGTTTCACTTTGTTTCCTTTCTAGCAGAATTTCAATTTACTGTACTGATTAACGGAATCCTGGTTTGGTTCAAAGTGATAACTTCATTGGAGATAAAACACCAGCACAGCTGAATAATATTGGGATAACATAAAATAACCATGATTCTGTAAGCAGAGGAGGAGGTGTTCCTGTGCAGAATGAAAACCACCGTCATGCAGACTCATGTAACACAGGAAGACATGCCCCAGCAAAATAATCCACATTCCTTTCATAATGAAGATCATAGATGATCTTTAAATTGACACAATGTGTCAATCTATAAAATACAGAAGAACAAAAGCTGTGATGAACAGACAAATTGTGTGTGTATGTGTGTACTGTCTTTTGCGACTTCTCCAATAGGAGGCTTCTTTCAGCACACTGTCATCTCTCTGATATGTCAAACTTCTATGGACACTTCATGGGTCACTGACATCAAGTGTTGTTCCCATCTCCTTATTAGATTAGCAAAATTTCTTAGCCAGTGCAGCGTATCAGTAGACCGAAAATGTACTTGAACTGTATGTTGCTTAAGAATGCCAATGCTCATAAACAGAAATGTAACAGCTTCAGTATTATTTCCAAAACCCAGATACGTTAAGGTACATGATTTAAGGTTATGGTAAGACATCATTATGAAGTGCTAATAATGTAACATTGTAAGAGCAATGCATGCCATGGGTAGAATTGCCTTTTAAAAGTAACATATGCAGTAGCAGTACTAGAAAAAATGAGAAACGTTCAGTGTGTAAGTGCTGTAAGAAAAAGAAATATGGTTGTTGGTAATCCATAAGGACATAAATGTATTTCAAACGCGCAAAAGCAATAGGGATTTTGGCAGTGTGGAGCTCTATAGCAAATGCAAACACAAAATAAGCTTGTTCATAACTGTTAAAGATGTGGCAAAAATAAGAAGATAAATTTATTCAACCAGTACACCTATGAATAATGTACTAACTCTTTTTTCCTATCAAATTTTTGTTTGCCTCAGAAGATATCCATAACAGTTGTTTTGTAAAAGACATTTTGTTTGCTATTAATATAATAATAGTTCTTAATTTACCCCATGAAAAGCAATTATTTTAGTTATTGTGCCATTAATTTTGTCAAAAATCCACTTTTTATTATTTGTTTGATTGTTTGGAATTGTCTCAAATTCATTCACTGGTGAAAATTCAAAGCTCACTGAAGCTATTTAACCACTTACATGATCATGGACTTTCCTTGGCCCCACTGAGGTTCATGGTAAATTTCCAGCTGGCTTAAATGAAAACAGAATTGTACCCATATTTTTTTTACTGATGGAGTATTATTTGGCAGAAGACTGAGTGTTAGCTGGAATTTCCTTAATATTCCACAAATCTGTAATTGTTAAGCCTTTAAAAAACAGGTTGAATACATCCCATGGGTGAAATCCTAGTGTTCTGTTACTGGTTTATTGGAGGACACAAAACTTCCAGTTGTTTTAGGCACATTTTTAATGGCTCAGCTTACATGTTTTCAGTTGAGTCATCATTATGATGAGCTCCATTAGGAAGGAGAGTGTGGGTTGAAGGCAGTGTTTTGCCTGAGACTCTTCCAGCACGCTGGCACACAGGCAACACTGGGAGGTGCTCTGATTCCATTCACCTGGAAGCAGTCCTTATACTGTCTCCTCAAGAAGACATTAAGTTTTACATAGGCTTTCATTTCATCTCTCAAGCCAAATTTAGCCTAAAACCTAAATGATCTAAACGATTCTGTTCAGCTAATGCATTTTCAATTAACATTTCATTTTAATATCTGTAAATTTAAAACAACTACTCCATCTAGGCAATGGAGATTTTAATTACTGCTTTGCGATAAAAATGGTTTTATAAAGAGCTGGTGTTTGATTCCAGTCATTTTGATTCCTTTCTTCCTCGTAAAAATTGTAAGGTATTCAAAATTCCACCCACTCACTATATGCAGGATTCCCTTGTGTGCCGGACATCCTGAGCACTCTACAGCAGATGGATATAAAGGAAATTAATCAACATAAAGATAATAAAATGTTACCCTCCTATGACCTAAACACAGTAGTTAATGAAATATTCTGATTTAAAATGGAAAACAAAAGAATCATGGGGATAGATGTGTAGAGATAAAAATAGAAATAGTCCTTCAAAAGCCATGTCTTTTAACAGCAGAAAGTGTTTTCAAGGGCACAGAAGAATGAAATGGGATACTTGATAAGTCAGATCATATTCCTGTTGAAAGTGCCTCTTGAAGTGGTAAATCTCATATCATATAATGTCCACTTTTCACCACCATATTCACTGAACATGTAACTGTAGATATTTCAACATCTAGGTCAACAAATAGGAGAAGAAATCTTAAATACAGTCAGTGACTTCATGACCTGATTGGGTTCTTTTACCTGTCCTATATTAGTAAGAATTTATGGGCTTTTTTATGTTTCCTCCTTTACTCTTGGGGCAGAGACAGGAGTTGAATCTTATCATTAAATATGAAATGTGAAGTATGTAAATGGTCAGAAGCTCAAAAATGCAATGCCAGTGAATTTACTGACATAAGGAATCCTGTCTACATTTGTTAATGCATTTTAAGTCATAAAGTATCGCATTTTCTTCTTTTTTTAAAGTTTATTTAATTAATTTCTCATTTTCTCATGGAAGTGATAAGGAATCAAAATTGAAGAAATATTTTTTCCTTTCTGTATGAAAATCAGCTGCTTTTAAAAGTTACACTATTGCAGTGCAAAGGGTGACTTTCATAACTTCTACAATGCCTTTTTTAACTTCCTGAAATGTGGGATTAGTGTGGCAGAACATATACTTTGTGTCTGTTCTGAGGCTGTATAAATTCTCATTATTTTGATAATTGATATTCCTGGTGTGTGGTTGCTTCTATCTTAGGAAATCAGGCCTCTGTCTTCACTATCATCCAGAGACAGGAACACAAGTGACATCAAAACTCTTTGTGAGTGATGCTGCTTGCTTCCTGCTGCCAGGGTTGTCAGGTGAGAGTAGCTGCTCACAGTACTGTTGTAGTCCTCTCACTCCTGCAGCTTAAGCTCTTCCCTCTTTTCTGCAACAAGGCTCATGGTAAGAGGGTGCCCTCCCCTGTGTGGGTCCCATGGCAGGTCAACGTCCTCCGTAACAAACTGGTGACACTTCAGCAAAGCTGCTGGAAAGCTTACAGACAGCTGAGGCTGCAGATCATGTCAACAGGCAAATACTATTATTTCATAAAAATTGAAGATGTGGTCAGTTTTGATCTACTGCAAGAATGTGACTAATAAGAAAAGATGACATCCAGATGTACATCATAATCTACCATTTAAAGGGGTCACCTGGGCCATGTGTGTCAGTATAGGTCAAACCCACTCCCGTGGGCATCCAGGTAATAGAAGCTTATGTGACAATAGTTTTATGTGTGAAATTAGAAGAGTAGGACCATTCTGCCTTTAAACATCCTGACAGCATCCTGATTCAGGATGTGATGATGTGATGGCTCCTTCCTCCAGTGCACTTCCAGATGAATCAGGGATTGATCACTGGCTTCCCCACAGCTTCTAACAGGGTTCAACTGAAAGAAAACCAACAGTCATTGAAATTGTCTCTCTCTCCAGGAGCATTCGATGGCTGCATCCCCTGCCCAGCAGATGGCCATGGATACACTTGATCTGTGTGTGTGTTTAGTAGGCTGTGACTGGGATGCACTTGACTGAGGTGTGGTGCAGTCAGCATCTAGACTGAGCTCCCCGTCTGGCCTGTCAGACGTCTCTGCTGCTGCCCAGGCAGAGGGTGCCAGGAGACCAGAGCAGTGTTTCTGACCATCCCAGGGTGATGGCTGGTGCTCTTTCTGAGTCAATGTCCAGTGCTTCTTTCAACCACTTGTGTCAAGCACAAGGTCTGAGACTAAGCCACTGTCACATGTCACAGAATCACAGAAAAAGCATGCACCTCAGGGTATTGCCCAAATGACGTTACTCTTGAACTCTGTCAGGCTTGGTGCATGACCAGTTCTCTGGGAAAGCTGTTGTAGTGCCCAGCCACCCTCTGGCTGAAGAACCTTTTTCTGATGTCTAGCCTAAACCTGCCCTGAAACAACTTCAGGCCACTCCCTTGGGCCCTGTCACTGGTCACCACAGAGAAGAGATCAGTGTCTGCTTCTCCTTGTCTTCTCACAAGGAAGTTGTAGACTACAATGAGGTCTCCCCTCAGTCTCCTCTCCTCCAGACTGAACAGACCAAGTGACCTCAGCTGCTCCTCATACAGCTTCCCCTCAAGGCCCTTCACCATCTCCGTTGCCCCCCTTTGGACAGTCTCTAATGGCTTAGTATCTTTCTTATATTGTGGTGCCCAAAACTGCACGCAATATTCAAGGTGAGGCTGCCCCAGTGCCGAGCAGAGCGGGACAATCCCCTCCCTTGCCCGGCTGGCAATGCTTTGCCTGATGCCCCCCAGGACATGGTTGGCCCTCCTGGCTGCCAGGGCACAGCTGACTCATGTCCAAGTGTCTATCGACCAGGACCTCCAGGTCCCTTTCCACAGCACTGCTTTCCAGCTTCTCATTCCCCAGTCCGTACGGACATCCAGGGTTGCCCCATCCCAAGTGCAAAGTCCGGCACTTTCCTATGTTGAGCTTCATGTTGTTCGTGATTGCCCAGTCCTCTAATTTGTCAAGGTCTCTCTGCAGGGCCTCCCTGCTATGGGTTGGTAGAACCCGTAATTCCACTGGCTGGTGCTGTGCAGCTCAGCAGAAATGTGCATGGACATTCAGTTCATCTGATATGTGATTTGTTGAGATTCTGTGGCTACCACAAGGAGAAACTAAATCGTCAGCTCAGAGTTGCTTCAAATGTTATCAGCTGGTAATTTTCCCAAGAAAAATCAGCAGGATGTGTGTTCCCCAGGAAGACAACACTTTTCTTTGCTCATGTGTGTTCCCAGGATGTAGAACAGGACCAGATGCAACAGGGCACAAATTATTGGGGTCTGAGTGCTCCAGAAACTCTGTCTGCTCAAACAGGCTCACTGAAACAGCTGTCAGTGTACTTTATTTTGTATGAAAACTAGATCAGCACCAAGAGAATCTCAACTGCAGGGAAATCAAGAAAGAAATTTTGCCTTCATGCCTTTTTCCAAGCTAGGTTGACCATGTGTCACCTCAGCCCAGGACCTCAGCCCTTTACTATTCTATGCAGTCACTACCAGAAAGGTATTAAAAAACTGAAGTGTCCAGGCAAAAGTAATGCAAATTACCAGGAGAGCTGTAGGGAATAAATTTAGAGAACTCATCAGATAGAGCTTTGTTGAGTAATGATTGAGAAGCTCAGAGAATTTAAAATGTGTGAACCTAATGGATGAATAAAGATAATTCAAAGTTGGGCAAATAAGTAACCGGGGTAATGTGATGAAGCTGGAAAAGGTGAACATTTCAACTGAATATTGGGAAAAAAAATTTCTCATACTGATGTCATTTAAATGTTATAATAACCTCCAGAGGTGGTGACCCAAGTTTCACCCTTAGAAAGTTTGAAAGTAGTTATTAGTAGAAATATTCCTGCACTAGTAGAGGGATTAATTGAAGGCTGTAGTATAGTATTGTATACATCTGTATACTATATATTAATGTTGTCTGTGTGGCACATTAGGTTTTGACTGTGGGGTTTTTCATGAAACAGGTCACAACCAGTTCATATTTGCATTTCAGTTACGTTTCTAACTGAACTTTGCCTGCTGGATGTATTGTACTGTTTTAGTTTAAATTCAAAGTGTGTTAGAAAAAACGATCAAGCTCTGTACAGCCTGAGTTATGAGGCTATCACACTGATATGACACGTGTCTGTACTTATTACAAAAGATGTAAAAGAATTTAACATTTCAAATTACAAATCATTATGATGTGCTCTGGAGAAAAGTTTAGCTACATTACTCAGTTACAGTGGTCTCCATTTTTCAATGCATTACTGGAAAGAGACAATGTTTGTTATATCCAATTTACATGTATTTATCATGTTATTATGTCTTTGTGAAGTTCCTGTGGATTTTATATCCTCTTGGATGCTACACATTCATATTTGTGATATTCCTCATTATTAAGCTACAGATGAAAAATTATCACCTTCCTGTATCAAATAGTATTCTGCTAAATATCATAAACTGCAGTCCAAAAAGTGTTTCAGAAGTTCTTTTGAAAACAAGTGGAAAAAATCCCCTTTCCGTTTCTGTCAACCTCAGAATTTTCCAACAGTTATATTTTCTAAAGACAGGGTATATTGAAGCTTCCATAACACCTTCCTATGAATCAAAAGATTATGATTTTTCTGAGTATGTTCCCTAAATCCTTGCATTTTTCAAAGACTAACAACTACCTTCTCTAGTCTCTGCTCCCTTAATCACTGTAACTTCTCAAACATGATAGAGAATGGTCCCAAAACAACATCAAGCCAGTTTCCCAGCATTTTCAGATGCACCCTAACCAGTCCTATGGACTTGCATGTATCCAGCTGACCTAATTAGTACTAAATATGATCCTTCTATACCATAGGTAGTACCTGTCCCTGACATTCTTTGCTCCTAAGCAAGCACCTGAAGGGCCTGTGAGTGAGTAGCAGACTTTGACAGTAAAGGCTGAGGGAGGGAAGACATTGAGTCCTTCACCAGGTTACCGTTTCTTATGCTTTGCATCAGTTGGTCACCTACCACACTGGGCAGCAGGCCCACATTCTCCCCAGTCTTCCTTTTGTTGCTGCTGTGGCTGTAGAAACCTCTCCTGCTGCCCTTGATGTCTTCAGTAATCTCATGTCTAGCTGTTTTTTGGCCTTCCTAATTCTACCCTGTGTATCCAGGACACGATTCTCAATTTCTCCTTGTTCGCCAGTCCATGCTTCTGCCTTTCTGACATACCTGTTCTGAGGAGTTTCCTAAGAGCAAAACTGACCCTCAGGGTCTTCCCTTCCTTGCACAATGTTCTATACAACCAGAATAAGGCTTCTCTATACTAGCAAAGATTGCAATTTCTGTATTTCTATTCTTTTAGCAGAAATTGCTTTGCAGTAAGACATAAAAAATTCCATTTTATGGCCTTGCAAAGAATTATGTGTTGTTTTGAAATCTCGCTTTGATTACTCTGTTTCAATAGCAAGGTATTGTGGGACTTTGCAGTCCTGCTCGCAACCTTGGTCCTGGTTGCTATGGTGGACTTCAGACAGGTGAAGAAAAGTGTGCAACCTTCTGCATGTTGGCACAAAGCAAGAGAATGGGCTGATTTCTGTCAAGATGAACTTGGAATAATGAAGGACTTTGAGAGAAGCTGGTTGTGCCAAGTGCAGAATAATGCAGTATGAGTGTGGGAAGAAGGCCTGGATTTGTATGGTTAATCGAAAAGAAGGATTCAGCTACTGATACAGCTTTTTCTGCAATAGAGTTACATTACATCCCAAGTGAGCTAATTAAAGAAAGATAAAAGACCAAAAAACACAACACTAAAAGAAGAGTTTGTGTTTCAAAACAAGGAAGTTTCTGGTTAAAACAAAACAAAAAACCCTAAAGATATTAAAAACAAATGAACAAAACCTTTCAAGTGTAGGGAAATCTGTATTTTGGTTTACACAGTTTTCAGAAATAATTACTCTATGTTTTACTTTGTGTAAATGAAAACATAAGTAGATCTACAGGGTCTTTTGGCCAATGGAAGGCTCCTCTTGTATTTCCAATAAAAATAATGGAGAAACAATCAGCAACTGAGGTTAAATATACTACTGGAGAATTAAATATAGTAGCCCAGGTGATGACCTACATTTACAATTATTTTATTTTGTGCATACAGAAAAAAATAGCCAAGAATATAGAATAAACTGTGAAAGATACTACTGATGCAGAAGAAACCTATACCGGCATAAGGAAAATGGAATATATTCAGTCCACCAGCACTGAAAGTAGTGCAAGAGAGGGGCTGCAGCATCTGCAAACTGAGTGGTTCTTCAAGATTTAGATCTATATTTCCAGACTCAGTTAAGGATAAGTCTAAGCTCCTTCAGACATCACCAGAAACAGATAGGATAAGAGCTAGCCATGACCATGGTGGGTTGATATCTGACATAGTTTAGAGCATCCTCAAGGCTGCAGAAGATTAGAGGAATGCAAAGACAAAAATCTTGCTTTGATCTAAGTTCACTCCCAAATTATGTACATATTCTATCAATGAACTCAGGACTACAGGAGAAAAATTTTCAATTAAAAAAATAATGTTTAAGTCCTTCTGAATTGCATAGTGATGTGCATGACAAGAATACTGAACTTTCAAATTGGTGATGGGGAATCAAATACTCTTTTTGTCCATGGGTAGACACATTTGCAGGGTCTTCCACAAGCATTGGGGTCGATTGTAGGGAAATGATACAGTTGTTTGTCCTTTGTGTTCTATGCATATGAATGCTCTTCTCTAATAAGCATAGAGGTTATGGGAGTTTTAAACAAAACAATTGTTGCTATTTGTATTTACGTGGTGTCAGAGAACCCCAGGCGTAGACTGGAAACCATTGCCTAGGTACTGCAGAAGCAGAGAAAAAATGGAGAAAACCCTTTCCCTTTATGATTGCATCATGTGGATTTATGATTGCATCATGGGATGAAGGACAATAGATGACAGCAGTCAGTAGGGAAAGCAGCTGAATGTCAAGCAGTGTCCATCACACTGTACATGACATCACTGTCACAGCTGTACATCTGAACACTTAGAGAGATGAAAGAGGTGTGAAAGGGGTAAAGAGAGGTGTTGAAGGGGCAGTGGGCACACACAGAAACACACGTTACATCTGAACATCATAAAACCCCTTTTTACTGTGAAAGTGACCCAAGTGCTGGCACAGGTTGCCCAAGGAGGTTATGGAGTATCCATCTTTAGAGATATTCAAACGCCATCTGGCCAGGGGCAGCCTGCTCCAGGTGACCCTCCTTAAGCAAGGAGTTTGGATGAAATGGCCTCTGGAGGTCCCTTCCAACTTCAGCTGCCTGAAGTTGGTGACATCATAGTGTGGCTATAAATAGTTCTTCTTGAGGGCATGACAGGAGCAACAGGAAAATACAAGGAGATTTTGTAAGAGCTGGTGCTAACCAGAAGAGGAAAGGTGAAAGCAAATGCTGAGCTGAGTAAAGACTTATGCAGGTAGTAAAGCCAGTATGGAAAATAAGTGAGGAAGGGGGAAGAGGTGGGTGCTGTGATGAATAAAAGGGTGCTGGTAAGTTAACCAAAAGTGGCAGAATGAGAGTTCAAAAAGTAGGCAATTAGGGTGAGGATTTTGAATGGCTCTTGCTGCTGAGAATGCAGTGTTCTCTCACTCTGAGGAGGTGGAAGGTCCCGTCACTGGGGAGATCTGGGAATGGTGTAGCTCATGGCTGCTTTCTTGCCCAGTTTAATTAAAGAAAGATGTTACATTTGTTTAATCACATGCAAATGAAGAAACTGAATGATTTCATCGCTTAAAGCATCATTAGGAGAGTTAATTCACAACTAAAGAATTTTAAACCAGAGATTCCGATACGGAACAATATTATTGTCAGCATTTTTAACACATTCTCTTAAAGAGAATTGCATTCAGTCTGGTTCATAATAACTCCAAAAGGATTTATCTAAAGCAAGGTAGTTTACCTATTTTTTATTACAGTAGGCTGCATAAGCTGCTTACTATCACAAAATATCCCATTAACAGTTTTCTATGATAAGGCTTTGAAATGCTTTTGCAAAGAGAAAAGGAAGAAGGTGCAGGTCTTTCCTCCTCCCTTGTCTGGTATGTGCAAGGCCTGTTAGAGGCTCCACAGCAAAGGGATACAGGCTGTGGAGTAGATCCCACACTAGCTCTGTTTTGAGGAACACTTCACTTCCTACAGATTAACAGAGTGTGCCAAGGGAAGGAGTATCCTCCTCACCAAGCTGACACTTGGGATATGTCAGACAGAAGTTTGCTTTTTCATTTAGACCTTACCAAAAGCCACTGGCGTTGTAACTTCATAATTGAGAGTCCTTTGAGAAAAATTTTGTCTTACCTCCCTGTGGAGATTTTGGTTGCAGGTACTTGTGTTGGTAATCCCCAGCACACATTTTGTTGTCATATTTTTCCCAGCTGTATTTGGATACTAGTCTGCTGAGCATAAAAACTCAGCAGCTAAAAGAAATACAAATTAAATCTCCTACAGGCTACTGAAACTGTTATTATCTTCGGAAAACCTCTACTTCTCTGTCTGAGACAGGATAAAAATCTCTTGATCGATGAAAATTCAAATTAAAACTCTGACTGATTCAGCTATAAAAAATATGAAGGGAGATATGGTATAATGTGCATGATTATAAGCTCAGTGATGAAATTTAGCTGGAAAGACGAAGGAAATCAAAATAATAGAAATGAAGGAGCTATCCCTGTAACACTATTTAACAATTTCCCTTCGTAACCTCATCCAACAATACCTTTACAGCATCAGCCCCCAGACTTTTCTGCCTCATTGCAACTCCCACATTGAGGGCTTACTGTCAATGTCAGGGTGGACTCTTCTAGCTAAAGGAGGAACCTAGAGATGAAGACAGTATGCTTGGTTGATTAGGGTAAAGCAAAATATTGTATTGCCACCCATAGGAGGGGTGGTGGTCTTGCCTTTTCTGTACTGGGATTATCCCAAAGGGTCAGGTAGAAAGCACTAAGAGGACCACAGTTAACTGGAGGTGCTTTGTGTCACGAGGAGGATGAGCTGACCATGGCACAGTAACCCTCTTGCCTCACCTTTAGTGAAAACTCAGAGAAGCAAGGAGAAAGATATTTTTAGGGACTGTGAGGTGAAAAGTTAGTATTATCTTCTTTGTTGAGGCTTAGGTTGAATTAGCTGGAGCAGAGCCTGCATCTGTGACTTTCTGGATTTTAAACAGTCTCTATATAAATTCTGTGTGCTTTTTTGTTTTTATCAGTTATGAGTAATTTGCTGCATCCTAAACTATTTTTGACCCTAGATACTACTGACTTTTATCAGTGAGATCACATGGGGGGGGAAAAGAAAGTCATTCCAAGCATAATAATAAAGGATGATGTCTTAGGAAAATTGTTTTGGTGTTTGAACATTTCATGGGCTCCCCATTATATGTATTTAGAGTGTGTGTTTGGAGTGTTTACCTTAATGGCACATCACATGGCTTGTACAGAGCCTCATTTTTATGTGTGACTTCAAATGGGAACACAGCTGATAGAAATCAAGAGACCCTTTTTTTGAAGTGTGGCAATCCAATTATCTAAGCAAGATTTGGGAATAAACCTGCGTGACATAGACCAAATTTTTTGAGACAGCTTTTTTCCTCTTAGAAATGCATTGTCTTACAGAATACTGTTAATATATATAAAAACGGGGGGGAGTGGGGGGTGGGTAAGGGGGCAGTTTTGTTGTTTTAATTAGAGATTGCAGTTTCCTCTGTTTTCAGAACTGTCATAACTTTTCAACTTGTCTGTATAATCTTTATTTGTAAAAAAGAGTTGGGCAAAGCACAGTGATACATTTTATAGTAGTCTTCATGCAGCTAACTCCAATTTACAAAATAATTGCTTTGCTGCTTTATCTCATTCTTTCTACTCCTCATTCTGAAGGTTCTCAGTAATACATTAGTTTGTGACATAGCATTTACTTTCAGAAGTGCCGTTCCAAATAAGTCATCAAGGCAAAAGAAGGTAAAACAAATCAGCTACTTTCAATGCTTTCCCTATATGTTTTTACTAGAGATTGAAAAAATTCTTCAAAGCACCTCTACTTCATCAAGTTCAAAAGTTTGCATGATACGTGTTATGAACAGAACATTCAGATAAAAATAATTATTGAATACCATTCTTTCATTTCATTTTGTACATCTTCATTGTGTGAATGACTTAGGAATTCACCAGGAAAAACAGCATGTGACTGAGTGGTTATTCACAGCATGTAACATGAAGTGTTTGGCTTAATGCTCCTAATCATCCTGTAGAGGCATTGAATTCTCACTATTCTCTATATTGAGAAATTTAGTTCTTAACTTTGGGTGCACTAAATTACAAGGCATATGCTGAAGGAGTTAAGTAGATGAGGTGAACACTGCTATACAGCTGTTTAAGATCCCAGAAGAGGCTCTTAGCAGAACAGGGATTGTATTCCAGGGCTGATGATGAAACAGAGGACAGTAAAATGCATCAGTCTTTTAGAGTACTGAGTACAGATAGAGAGACATTTTTATTGATAGCTCTGATGAGCATAAATTCAGAGGAAGTCAGCTCTAAAATTCCCTACGATTGCAAAAGAAGCCTGACAGGTAGGGGTCAGGTTCCAGGTTTACTCATATCAGTAAACCTGATATTATCCACTACCAACCACTTTGACACTTAAAGTGGCAATCTACTATCTGACAGACAAATTGCCACAGTCTGTCTGCTCTTCTTGTCTGGCACAAAGGGTCATCCTCAAGATCACAGGATCACAGAATTTTTTAGGCTGGAAGGAGCCTTTTCAGGTCATCTAGTGACTAGCTTTGTGAGTGAAGAGAGGGCAGCATATGCTTCCTACCTGGGCTTTAATATGACTTTTAACACTGTTTCCAACAACACTCACATAGACAAGCAAAATATGGATTAGATAAGTGAACAGGATGGTGGATTGAAAACTGGTTGAACAACCAGGTCCAGAGGGTTGAGATCAGTGCAACAAAATAAGCTGGAGGTAAGACACTGGTGGTGTATCCCAGGGGTTGATACTGGGACAATACTGCTCTTTATACATCATCATTAATGATCCAGAAAATGGGACAGTGTACCCTCAGCAAGTTTGAGATGATACAAAACTGGGAGAGACTGATACAGCAGATGGTTGTGCTGCCATTCTGATGGACATGGACAGGTTGGAAGATTAGGCTGAGAGGAAACTCATGAAGTTCAGCAAAAGGAAATGCACCTTGGGAAGAGTAACACAATGCACCAGTACATTATCCCCAGGCAGAGCTTCAGGCATTCCACCTGCAGTCTCACAAAAAGGTCACCTCACCTTCCCATCCTCTCTTTCCAAAAGAGCCTTTATCCAGCTATTGCAGAAATTTAGTTGTTTGAGTTAGTGCATCATGTCTCCATTAGTTCAATGACTGTAAGTGCATGTAGATTTCTAATTCCTTCTGTTGGTTTCCCATGCTGTATCCATTATTGTCTACGTATTTCAGAGAGGCACACAGGTATGTTCATTCACCAGAAGTCTCTAGAGATTTCCCCACAAGATTGTTTCATAGGCATTTCCTTCTTTATGGGCCTATGCTTGAAGTGATTCCCCTTCAGCATTGTTTTTCTTGATTGCTTTATCCCTTCTCTTCCCACCTCCCCTGGCTCTTAGCTTGCCTATTTCATCCACAACTTGCTCACTTGCTTTTTGAGAAATCTCCACCGCTCCTGTAATTCCTAGTTTAAAGCTCTCAGTTTGGCCATCCTTGTCACACATTGTATGCTTCTGGATGCGTGCTTTGGCCGCAAGAACCTCCTCCCTCATTCTGCATCATTATGTTCTTATCCGGAAATGGATTCCAGCCTTCCACTGTTGTAAGTTGATCAAGCTCTATCTCACAATCATAGAATATCTTGTCCTTATTTCATATGGAAATATTGCTCTAGAATATTTCTTCTATGTAGATAATGGTCTCTAATTTCTGGATTTTGTTCCTTATAAACCAACACACTTCACTTTTATATCAGTACTGGATTTCCTTTATATGACTCTTTGCTTTGGTAGCAAATCAAGTGCCAAAACTTAATTGCCCTTTGCATTTTTGATATATCCTTGAGTATGAAGGATATGCAACGTAGTTCCCATGCAAGACTGGAAGATATTACATATGACATGTACATATTGCATTTTTCTATAATAGTTTCTAGACGCTACATGGGATAGCCTATGATGTGTGAAATGGCATTAAAAATTATGTTTAATTACCAGTTCATTTTTCATTTCACTCTTACATCACCCCTTGCAAATGTAGCATCATTGTGTTCCACCTCATCCTTGTTCTGCTAAGCTGAGTGAACCATTTTGGTTTAGTTTCCTATGCAAGGGTCCATGTCAAACTCTCACAGTGAAGAGAGATCAGGTTACTGTGGCTTGTCTTCAAAGTATGTTTTAAAGCTCTGCATCGTTTTAAGGTCAGAATAGCAGGCCATTGTGTTCTTGGATTTTTTTTCCTCTTTCCTAAATATTGATATTTTATTTGCTCTTCTTCAAACATAAAATTTGATAAATACATTTAATATCCTAACTACTAATCCACGAGGTCATGTACTGGTTTTCTGCAGTGAAGGTTACCTGTTATCCTTGTTTTGAGAACACTGAACTTTTCTTTGCCATTCTACTTTTTCCCCCGCATTCTGCAGGATATAATTACAGATATGTTAATTCCTTTTCGGTCATGTAAAATAGCTGTAAAGAGTAATAAAGAGGAGAGTGAAGTGAATTTCAATAACAGAAGTAGATTAAGAATCAATTAATCAATTTGTTCCCTGTGTTCTTTTACTGTAAACTCCCCCAAAGCTTCATGCTAAATCTTCTCCTTTCTCTGTTTAGCCCATAATGGCTGGAACTGAAAAGAAAAAGCATATGAGGTATTCAGTCCTCTGAAATACATGCTGAAAAACTCAGGGGAGGAAATTTAGAATGTCTTACTGCTCAGATATAAATGTTTTCTTATCAGCACTATCTTCTTTTATGCTGCTACCATTTTTGCTTTGGCATTTCTCAAGGAGTGTCTGCAAAGGTAGGTATTTCAAGCAGTAGGAATCCAAAAATAAATGCTCTAACCATAATCATTCCAGGTATTACTAAATCTTGTTTATGTATTTGATTACCCCTGGCTGGCTCACCTTCTGGCAAGGAAAATTTGTCATTTCGGTAGGGGGGAAAGGGGGAATGTTTTAAAATAACTTCCTAAATAATAACACAAACCAGAGTTAATGATTAGTTTTACCTATCAGATGTCTGAATATTTATGACAATTTATGTATTTTTCATTTGTAATCAGTCATTTGGGAAAATGAATATATAAGTGCTTCATAAAATGCTATTTTTTCTTGTTTTACTTAATATGAACAGACTAAAATTAAATGGAATGATAGAAAGGATAGTTAAGTCTTGTCAGGTCATTGAGGTTGTCTGCCTGCCAACAAAGCTATGTTGCCTGAGGTATATGCAGGTGCTTTGTTTCAGTCTAATTTTAAATGACTCATACAGTGCAGCTCCTTGCACCACCTCCCTTGGGAGACAGTTCTGTGATCTGACATCCTAATGGGGAGAAAATCCTTCCTGATACTTGGCTGGAGATTTCATTTTGCACAGCATCAATCCACTGTTCCTATTTGTATCCACTGAGGCCATTCAAAATCATTTTTCTTCTTACTGTGGGTTTGACCCTCCTGAGAGAGGTAATGATCGTATTCCTCCCTGATTTCTCCCACACAGCATTCTGACTTGCAATTAGTTCAGTCTAACTATTACTAAACTATTCATAAATACTTTCTAAGTATTCCTAGAATCATTGCATATACTCTTATGCTATTCTTTCCTGATAGGCTTTTTTTTCCCGACTTGTTTTTTTGTCACTGAAATGCTTCGAATTCTGGATCCAAGGTGTAAGTTATCAGCATGTCACTTCACTGCAACTCCACCAGTCAGTGCTCACTGTCGCTTCTCCACCAGCTTCACTAATTGAAGAGAGCTCTAACACTCTCCTAACTAGCACGTGAATGGGTTTGGTGTATGTAATGTAACCTGGGACCTCATCACAGAGCATCATAGGGGGGGAGAAGAGGAATCAAGCCAAAAAAATAATGGAAAGACTGAAAGAAATGTGTATTTACAGATTCAACTGGAGAGAGTAAGGTGGTATTAAAATTAAATATCCTTTGATAGCAATGAGAAATTGCAAGATGTTTAGTCTGGAAGAAACTAAAACTTTTGAGATACCCCAAATTCATGCAAGATAACAGGAAATTAAGTAGATAATATAAGGGAGGGGAAGTGAATCTAGACTATCCTTATTACAGCAGAACGTAATTTGTTTTTTCTTCAGACAACAAACACACAGGAAGCTATCCCATCTTAGCTTTAGTTCACACTAGAATTGGCTTAGAAAATGTTCCTCATGTTCTGTGGTACAGAGGAAGATCAAGTTAATGGTGCTTGGGTCCCCATGGCCTCTATACCCAGGCCTGCTCTTCAGGAGAATGGGGTCTTACAGCAAGACTTCTAGTCCTCCCCTTCAAGAAGGCTGAGAAAAGAACTCTCTGTCCATAGAGGCAGCCTGGAAGCTTCATGCTCTACACTAGGAGCTCCAGCAGGGCTTGGGTACCAGCTATCATTACTTATTAATAACTTTGCTTTATGCCAGCAATTTTCCCCTGATATATTGTATTTGCAAGTCAGATCAAGTACAGAATACGTCCTTTCTCTCTTAGCTAGAATCAGTTCATTTTGTCCTTCACTGATATGATCTTTTTCCTGCACACCTTCACTGATTTGTGGCTCCTTCTTAGACACATTATTGTTCTTCTTTTCATGGCAGCAAATATAGATTGTTCCTGGAGGAGCTTTTATTAGTCCCTCTGGGATGATGTTTGCTGGTGCAAAGTACACCTTTGCAACTTTTAAGCTTCCCCAGCTTTATTCCAAATAAATGGTTTCAATGGTGGCTTGTGAAGAACTGTAAGAATAAATAACTTAAATCCCCAAAGAACTTATTTCTCAACAGTTAGCGTTTTTACTTTCATGGAAACTGTTTCTTAATAAATACAATCAATAGCTCATCATCATCTTCACCAAATATTCCAGTGTTCACCAGGTCACTCATACTTTTTAATAAGACATATTTATCTCTTGCTTTTGTTATTACGTGTAGTTTCTAGACTCTGCAATTTTCTATCTGTTCTGCTACCTATGTGATATACTGTACAATGATATCTTTTCCTCTAGAAAACTTATGAGCTTTTTTGAAGATCTGTGTTTAAGATATGCTTTTACACAACAGATACATTCCTGAATGGTCCCACGTGAACCATGAGTAAATAACTGAAACTGAGTATCTTTCACCTATAATTGGAGAGCAAGGATTGCAATGAACTAAGATAGCAATAAGTTCAGTAAAACAGACATCAAGGAGGCTGAGATAATATTGCTTCTGAAGCACAGCAATAAAATGAGATTTCAAACCTGTGTGTGAAAGGGAACTATATATAAGCAATTTGTCTCCTGGTATCCAAGGGTGTCCATTAGATTCCAGGCAAATCAAACTTACCTTAGGAGGAAATACGTTTCTTTTTTCCCCCCAAACAATGTAATTTTTCTAAACAGATAAAATTACATCAGTAGGATGAAAGACAAACAAGGCAGTAAAGAAAGGAAACATACAGAAGGAAAATGTATAGACATAACCTAGAAGGTTCCAAAAAGGTCTAGTGAGGACTTTCAATATTAGGAAAAACATCTTAGAAAGAAGGAAAGATAAAAAATAGTGTACCTGAAGGACACAAAACACTTAATTCTGAGATACATTCAATACCTTTGGAAATTTCAGGAGTTTGATTAAAACTTTGGTTGAATATTAGGTTAAAATTTGCTATCATTAATCATAATTATTATGCAAGTTATTATAATTAATATATACAGTAAAAGCATTAAGGCTTGAATAGTATTAATTTTTAATTGAATTAAAGACTTCTTACACTGACATATTTGCTGATATATTGAAATCAGTAAAACATTCTTGAGAAGACGTGCCTTATGTTAGCAGGAGAGGTTTTATAAGGACAGAACTCCCACTGGTTCCATGAATAAGATAAATTATCCCAACAAAAGGCGTTCTTTGCTAGTATAAATATGTCCAGTCTGGGGCTTTTGCCAATGCAGTCGTGTTAGTTGAGGAGGCTGAGAGGGATATTTTTCACACTTCCAATCAAGTTACTGTGACAAAAATCCTGATTAGTTTTCAGTCATTTCCGAATTAAAGGAAAAGAAAATTAGAAATCTAGGTGATCTTCCTCTGTCTGTTCTAAGGAGAGTATAGAGGCATATGTGGTGTTTCAGATAATTAAGAAGAATTGTTCTTAAATGTTATATCATCTAGAGTACAACATCTAAAGCTAGGAACAATTGTGTATTGCTTTTCATAATTTCATCAACACCAGTTTCAGTAGTCTGGTTAAAGTTCTGGCTAAACAACTAATACTTAATGACCATACTTAAAGAACCAAAGGCTTTTTTTTTAAACAGCATGTTTTATAAATCTGCAAAGGAAATTAGTTTGTGATAGTGAACACAACTGGATCACTGAGGGGGCAAGTAGAATTTGATTCTCAAGAGATTCACAGTAGCCTCGTTCAGGTGATTCATATCCATAGTTTAATGTTTGAGTCGTGAGGAGCGATTGCATCACCGGTGCAATAACGCTTCCGAATTGTGTCTCATACTGGAGCAGCTGCAGTCATCAATGGAAACTGTCTTTCTCTAGTCATCTTATTACTGGGGCAAAGCTGTCACACATCATTTAGTTGAAACATTCTATTAAAAAAGGTGAAAATAATCTTGATGCAGTTCTAACTTTTTCTATATGTGTTTAAAATATTAATTCCAAAATCAATACTTATGTTTTCACAGTACCCTATGCTAAAGATGCACATTTCAAAAATAAATTAATTGAGTGTTTGGAAAGCAGATCATGGGGTATATATTTGGTGAACATATAATGACACTATAAAAGTAAAATTTGTAACACATAAGATAACTTATAGTTTTGAGAAATATACCTGAATGCAGTCTGAAATAATGTGAAAAATATATGACTGGAAGCACCTTATTGCCAGTAGGAAATAGCTATCAGAAGGCTAAGAAAGTAGTTAAACTGAAAATGACTTATGATAGATTTAGAAGTTTGGGGTTTGGATATTATAGCCTTCGTTTTATCGTCTTAAAGTCACTTACAAGATCACCATTCTATCTAAATGTAAAGTTATGATGTGCTCCTCCAGATCAGTTAATGAACCTGGAAAAGCTGAAATCCAAAGATGCTGATTTGTGTTCCATTATCAGTTAAAATTATGTTTTCACGATAGTTATCAAAAGTATCTTAATGCATGCTATTTGAAATATCCCTTCACTCTAGTACACTACTTGTTTGTACTCTCATTTTTCTGATTCTCTTACAGCTTATTCTGTTCTGGGTATTTGAATCTCAGCAGATATATCAACAATCAATTTGAATATTTATTGCAGAGTTCCCATAAACATGCTGTTTCATGATTGTTCTCCATTTAGGATTTTTCATATTAATATTCCTGTAATAACCTAAAACATATGAACTCTTTGTTCAAATCAAATCACTAATCATAGCTCAGAATTTTAATAATCCTTGAAATGAACTATCCACAAACTAGTTACCCACACACAGAGCTCAAGCAGTAAGAATGGGTAAATTTGAGGAACTGTAAATGGAAGACACATCTTTATAGTCATGTTCTTTGGCTTCTTTTACTTCACGTGAGTATGGACTATTAGTATAGTGAGTAAAAAAACTCTTTTCACAAGTGCTTAGGAAAAGGTCTCTACTGCCTGCAGAAAATACTTAATGGGGCTCATAAATTTTCTCATATACTTTCATATCCTCAGAGTTTTTTATTATTACAGGAGGCTTTAAAATCTCAGGATTCTGTATTCGGAGTCACATCTCTGGTGTTAAGCAGTTTTGTTATCAATTATCTCAGCATTAACTGAAGTAATGATACCATTTCTGAAGATTTATCTAATTTTTGAATCCATTTACTTTAGGTTAAAAATTTAGATTAAGGTGATTGAAAATACTTGTGGCAAAAATCTTAGAAGTGCCGACGTGAGTTAGAAGATGTTTGAAATGAGTTGAATTTAGGAAACAAAACCTGACAGAGGAGTAAGCTGTAAGCAGTGTGGATAAAGTAGATTTAGAATTTTACCTGATTACTCGGAGTATTTATGTATTTATTCAATTTAATTTTTAATCGAGCCCAGAGAGACCAGCATAATGAAAAGATTAAATGATTAATATACCTACAGTGAAAAAGTGATTGCAAAACACGCTCTCAAATATTTGAAATATGTAAATGTCAGCAGGGAAGAAGGTTATTTAGGATGTTGTGAGCAGTATTAGTAAAATAGCCAGATTAAATTTAAAAAGAAAGGATCTCATCTAGCTCTCAGGGTTTATTTCTGACAGCAAAATCCTCCGGGGTATAGAATGTTTTTGAAAAGAAGCAGAAGAAAAGTTCTTATTTAAGAAATTAAAAGTAAACTAAAGCACAGACTAAGAAAGTAATTTGAGGAAATTATTATCCTAAGTATCCCTAGAATCCAGCTTTAAGAACAAAATAAATCTTTCCCATCTGTACTTCTGATCAAAAATGCTAATTTTTATGTTTATTTTACAAGACTCGTCTTAGTGTCACATGGTGAATAAGTGTTGTTTATTTACATTTTTTACAAGATTTGAGAAGGTTTTGATTAGTGTTATGAATTAAAATTCTTACTTTAAGCTAAAATGAAAATTCATAGCAGAAACTAACATCTGCTACAAATAAGATAAATTTGGTTTTCACAGGCACTAACCTGCCCCCATGTCTCTTGTATATTAACTGCAATTTGTTCTTTATTAATTAAAGATTTCAATAGTATTGACATTAGTTTTTTTTTTTGATATTTAGTGTAAAAGTTTTAAGGGATATTGGATAGGGACAAGAACATCAAGAGCTCTGCTTACCTATGAGATACCCAAGATCACCCACACCATTTCAAACTAACTGCCAACAGAGACTGTAGTTTCTAGGTTATCTTCACTGGGGATGGTAACAAAAAAGACAATTGTCCCTAAAAGATTTTGTGATGCTGACGCAAATGGTTGGAGTCAGTTCACTGCTAAGATACTTGTGTCTAGGAGTCTGCTGTCCCACTGCAAATGAGATCCAGTTAATTATCCAAGGGGAGCCTGGAGAGGGATTCAGCTGATCAGCCACTAGACATCAATTCAAGCTGGACCAAACTATTCCCTCCACTCCAGAGGCAATGTCAGGCCAGGGAATTTCAGTTGCTTCAACAAAGTTCTTTACAATCACTTGGGAAAATGTAGGCTGCCTTTTCACTTTGGGGGGTATGACAGTAACATAGGAGCAGCTCTTTAAAGAGAACCATTCACATGCTGTGGTCCCAATTCTGCACTTGGTACATCCTGCAGGTTAGGCTCTATCCAAGTCTTGCAGACTGTCCACACTTTGGGGGCAGAGGACATCATCTGTGTTAGTGTCATCAGAAAGGAGTAAATACAGCAATGCATGGTAAATAGGATTAATGGAGGGTTGCATCATATGTGCTTCTGATCCAAACTCAAGTGCTAATGTATAGACAGACCTTATGTGTCTCACTGGACTTTCAGCTGCTATTCCAGAAGGGCACAGGTCTCCCGTGGGTCCTGTTTCAAATCTTCCAGTCCTGTGTGAATGCCTAAGGCATCTTACTGGCTCTAAAGCTACAGAGGGCACTTATGCTTAGTCAGTTGGACTGTAATCCTTATCTCCTGCGATCTGTATGTCCTGGGAGTTCATACACTAAAGGTAGACACCTAAGTTCAGAATTTGTTATTGATTGCCCAATCCCATGCAGTGAAATGAAGTTACAAAATTCAGTGTCAGCCTCTGTTAATGTTAACAATGAACTTTCTATTGCATCAGTTGAATCTTTTTTTCCCCCATTTCTGGCATTGCCAATTGTTTCGAGGTTCACTTCATGCTCTAGTTTCACATACTCCATTTTTCATTTATATTCATGTTTGAGTAATGTAATATTTATACATTTGATCTTGGCATCCAGTGAATGCTAATGATAGTTAGATATTCTCTCAGTCCTGGAAGAACCAGCAAAGAATTTTGTAAATTACACATTTCTTATCACATAAAATCTCAGACAAGTATTTGGCTGTGTATCAAATGCCTCTAGCTCGCAACTGTAGAATTAAACTAGAAGATTTGGGAATGTGCTCTGTCTTCTGCTTTACTGTAGACAAATATTTCCAGTTTCCTTAGTTGGTAACTTTGTGGTCTTTGTTTTATCCAGCATCTAGTAGCCACAGTCTGGAGTGAACTTTGGTAGTTAGTCATGGCTAGAGCTTGAGAAGGCTCTCTTTATACAAACTGTAGTATCATTTTGTTCTTTAGACAGATGTTCCCAGAAACAATGATATAAGACAGATTGGTGTAAAAGTAGCCATGAAGACCACATCCACCATTAGCATCTCTGGTATGGTACATGTTCCCACAGTAATATGGGGGGAAAAAAGTCCTATATTTCAAAAAGGTAAATAACTGTACAGGATAAGCCATCTTATAAATAGTGGCACTTCTCCGTAGGAATAAATGCTGAAAAGATGGTGTGAATGCTAAATGACAAAAGGAGACGGATAACAACTCCTTCCAAACAATTACAGTTTTTCTCATTTTGTTTCCCTTAGATTGTCACGGCATTCATAACCATGGGGGAAGTCAATCTGCAGGCAGAATGACTCTTGTAGGACGAGCCGAAGTGTTAAGAGAAACCCAAAATAGTCAAAACTGTGCCATGGTCTAGTTGACATGGTGGTGGTTGGTCATACGTTGGACTTGATGATCTCAGAGGTCTTCTCCAACCTAATTGGAGAAGATTTGGTCTTCTCCAACCTAACAGGTCTAGGGAGGATTCAACTGAGGGCTAACGAGTCACAAACTGATTCAAGCCTTCTTCAGGCTTGAATCATTGGATTCAAAATGGCCACTCCATTCTCTGGTCTGTTAATTAACTGCTGGGGTTTTTCCCCCATCTCTTGATAGTATTGAAGATACAACTCATGCTTCTCTTAATTCCCTATGTATTATAGCTTTCAGATCAAACTGCCCGTAAAAAGGAAGTGTAAGAATATTTTGCACGCAGCCTGACACATTAAAGTATTTCATTAAATGACTCACTGAAAATAATATAAATTATTCCAAATCCTGGTGAATCTAAGTCAGCTGATCCACTAGTTTATAAATAGCACAAATACCTTTGCTTGCTTTCATGCTGTCTCTAGCTATTACAGTTCATTAAGATCAGAAGCATGTTGCTTTTCTCTGCTATTTGGATTATTCAAGCCATTAAGAAGACATAGGAGTGAGAGAGAAAATCATGAGAGCTTTTGTGTCGATATTGTTGCCAGGGAAACCACTTTTTATTTTAGTGCATGGGACACTAGTGTCACTTTGAGTCTTAGTTGCAGAAAGATAGTTTCAGAAGGTATCAGGGATAAAAAACAGAATTAAGGAAATCCTAAACCTCTATTGTGAAGAGAAAAAGAGTTATTCAAAATGTTTCGAAAGCATCCTGAATGACCTGAGAGTTTGGGGTTTTTTGTGAATCTGAATAGGATTTTGAAGAGAATGTTAAAGATGACAGATAGGAGAGACTTTTGGGTCTCTCCAGACACATCTTTGACAATTTCACATGCATCTGTACATGCATCACCATTTAAGCAGAATGGATAATATCTGGGTGGAATGAAAAGGAATATTTCACTCTCACCAGAACTGTCCTCTACTCACAGCTATCTGCATAAATTCACTTGTACCCTCACATGCCCAAAAGGGTTTCCTGACTTAATCTAAACAGTCTTTAACAATTCTATCATTTAAAGAGCTTTATAGCCTACATTTCTTTTAAGAAAACATTTAAATATAGTTTGTGAAGCACAATAATAATTAATTTAGAAATTAAAACTGGAACAAATTCAAATTCAGTCTAATGCTATGAAGTCCATATAACACATGAGAATTTTCACCACTGGATTACCTTATGTCATTTAACGCTCATTTGACATTCTCATTTTGATAGTTTGATTCTTGAGCATTAAACTGTAAATAAAAGGCACTTGAAGCAGCAGCAGTAAAATCATTCTAAAAGTAATATTTGTTCTTCATTCTTTAAGGGGAGCAAACATTGACAGCAATAAACTTACAACATCCCTTCACCTCTCACTATGAGGTGCATTCAGCTGATGGCTGGATAAATAATGGGTAAAGTGCTCTTTTCAAATTACAGTATTTGTTAGATTCTAATTTCTTTTTTCTCAACACAATTTAACTATATGCATTTCTTTTTTTTTTTGAGGTGATTGGAACTTTAAAAAAGTATTAATTAAGATTGATTTTATACCTTAATTATATTTTAAGTAAACACAAGAAAGCAATATAACTGTAGTGCAAGAAAAAATACTTCTGTGCTGGTAGGGGCTGAACTAGATAATACTATGTGTTTTTTCTGCCTGTATTTTGTGATATTCTAGTCATTAAAGCACCTGGAAGGTGACTGATGGTACTAAATAAATAATAAGTTTTGAGTGATCCTTTGGAACACTAAAAAGCACAAAACTTTTTAGAGCAAGTGCGGATTGCAGTTATTCCCAAATAACATCAGATAGGTTCCTAACATTAAAGCTTGCTGTCTTCACATTGGTTTTATCTCCTTCTTAAATTTCTTCTTTCTGTTGCCCACTCAGTGAGACGTGGAAGCCAGTTTTTCCTGGATGGGTATCAGAATCAGGTTACAGCCGGAGACAATTTTACATGTTCAGGGTTTTTTTCAGTCATTTTGTGAAAATTGTAGTTTTTCAGCTACATTTATTGATGTGTCATTGACATAGTGTCTTAAGCATAATTTAGGAAGGTGTCTTCCTTAACAAGTCACATTAAACAGAAAGAAACTGTAGATCAGTGTAGCTTGCAGCAGGTCAAGGATTAAAAGTCAGATTCCAATCTTTCTTATACCCCAGCACATACTATAGCTATAACCAAATGTCTAAGTATGTTATGACCTGGATGGGTGTGAAACTAGATGAGTGAAAACTGGATGTAATTTATTATATAATTTATGGATATATACATTTTTAAGTCTTTTTATTAAAGAGTTTATTTAAATAAATCATATCTGATGAACAGCTTATTGTTTTGGTAGCCTAACTAGGAGTCAAAATATCTAGGGAATGTTGATAGAAGTCTTGATAAGGATGTACCTCCTGCTTGAGCACTTGAACAAAAGATTGTTGAAGTGAGTATGAAGAAACATATTTACATCAGTTAAAATTCAGATTACTTGAAATTTGACTTTGTGCTTGCTTGGTCAGGGTTACAGTGTTTCAGTGGTCTGTGATGCATTCATGATATTGTATATAATTTATTCTTCAGTTATAAAGCTGTAGAGGTAACTAATATCATCTCATGTATCATTTTTGCTCCAGCAGTTTGTCATGAAGTTGCTGTCAATAACAGAATGAAATCCATACTTTTAAATATTTACACATTTCATTATATTCTTTGATTTTGATACAGGTCTCCTTGTTATGTAAACTTGAGTACATCCATCTCTCTAGAAGGTTTCTCAGTCATAATGGCTTATTAGGAAGCAAAATATTTCAAAAAAGTATTTGTCTGTGTTAGCTTGTCACTGTTAAGCTTAAGTCATTTTATTCTCAGAGCTCTGTCTGTGTAACAGCCCCCCACACATTATTCTTATGCATCAGTAGGTATAAAATTGTTTATAAAAATGGCATTTTCCCAGTAGACAAGCACCATAACTTTCTGTGCTTTTAGTGTGGTTATACATACACAGAAACCAAAATCCAAACATCTGTAAACAGGTATTTTACTGGCTGGAGGGCTGGTTGCTAAATGGCAGGTGACTGTTCCAGAGATACCTGCATTAGAAGAGCTAAGTAAATGATAGTAAGTTATAAAGTTTTCTCATGAAGGAATGATTAGTCTGGGGCACATTTGTGCAGGTCATGATTTTTTTTCTCATAATCTGTGGTAGTTAAAGAGCATAGCAAACCACATTAAATGAGGGTGAGTTCCTGCTTTAGTGTTAGGGCAAAGAGATAAGGTGGCTGTAGTACCTGGGAAGTTACATCATCTTTGTGTATGAAGCTGCTTGAAGCTCTCCTTGCTGTCTCTGTCCAGTTGTGGTGCATGCAGTTCAAGCAGGAAGATGACAAGTTGGAGAGGAGTTCATAAGAAATATTAAAGGACCGGAAAACATGATTTATGTGGGATACTCAGGCCTGAATCTGTTGGGTTTAACACTATAAAGGTGAAGGGGTGACTTTGTCACATCTTGCACATTTTTGCAGTTTATAGAAACAGGTAATAGATAGTTCTTCAGTGTCACAGCCAAAGTATAACATGATCCCCTGGCTTTAATTTAAACCTGTTCAGATTAGACATAAAGCACATGCTTTTAGCAATGGAGGCAAATAATGACATAGTCAGGGTTATCATGTATTAAGTTTTTAGAACTAAGATTGGATTTTTTTTCCCTAAAAGACAGGCAGCAATTCAAATGGCAATTAATTCAGGAATGGATGTGCCCACAAAGATACCATGATATGTTACAATCTGAGAACTTGGATATGATCCCCTCTTACCAATTAATAAGATTCCTATAGGGAAGAAGAGAGATGGCTTGTCTTGGATCACACTAGCTCCTGCAGAACGCTGCTATGAGGAGTGTTTGATTCTGTTGGTACATTCCAGGTAGTGACAAATGCCAACAGGCTGGACAAGGTCAGAGTTGGAGTAATCCCAAGGCAGGAGTCCTTTTTCTGTCTGTGCTCAGGTCAGAAGTTGTGATTGCCTGGTGCAGGTGCTGTTGCATAGCATCATGGACGAATCTATTTCTGGCATCCTCCGCATTCGCAGCAGATGGGTCCATCTAATAGTTCTGGCATTCCCAGTGTGCCACCGCCAGTGTGACACTGGGGGCTTTGGCAGTTTCACACGTAAAGAGCTGCCCCAAGTATGATTAGGGGATTGTGTGGTTAATGGGCATTGCCAGAAGGCTCTGTGTGAGGTGCAGGCATGGACCCCTGAACCACAGCCAGCCTTTTGGGGCACTGCAGGAGCCTGCACAGGTGCCTTTATGCCCAGGTCTGATGCAGACACTCTGCTTGGGCATCGCATGGCACACGGGCCATGTGCACGTGAGATTTTGGCTGCTTAGCAACTGCATAACAGGGTTGTCCCAGAAGAACACACCGTCTGTTTAGTCTATAAATGTAAAATATCCATTTAAAATCTGCACAGTACATCTCAAAAAACATTGGAGCACTCTCAACTTTTATAATGCCAGAGGTATTTGACGTTGTCAGTGCAGCACCTCCCCAACAGAGTAGCAGTGCCAGAGGTGTCTCATAGATTGTAGCTGTGCAATGCATTGACCCCTTTATGCGGTGAAAGCTCCCTCTGGTTTTCCTCCTGCCCTTCCTGCCCTGTTCCACTCTGTAGAAAGCACCATCAGCCAGGAAATTGCGTCATTTTCAGTCAGCTTAAATAAGTACCAATGTTTTGGAAACTAAAGATTCACAGTGTGTATAGGAAACAACTGTGAATTGCAAAGCATGCTTTGGCAAAACAGTTCTTTAAAATATGACTCTTAATCTCAAACGTGTTCTTTTATAATATGTTTGCTAAGAAACTGTAATCAAAATTAGACAGACAAAATATCAGAATGCAAGTATATGAAATTTTAAGGATAGATTTGCTAAAACAATTCACATTTGACTGTTTTTCTAATCCTTCAAAAACTATTTTCAGTTCAACAATTTTTACTTAAATTAAAATGTAATCAGCTGAATAACAAATACCTTCTACCGTTCCTCAGAGGAAATAGTTCTGCATGTTACCTGTTCAGTTGCATTTCATGAAATGCTATGTATGTCTGGAGAGGTAAGAAAAAGGAAAATAACATGTGTCTATTAGTATGTTAACCTGCTTTTCAGTTGGTGACTGATATCTACATTGGTAGTAGATAAGCTACATTTAACTCAAAAGCTTCCATGAAAAAAGTTCTTATTGAAAAAAAAATCAGCATGGCAATTAATAAAACATGTCGCTTGGGTGAAAAAAACATGCATATTCATGGTAATCCATACATTACTTTCTTCACATAAAGTCTCTGAATGGATTTTGTCCAAAGGTTTCTTACCACCAGGTAATTATCTTCTAAAACTGTCTCTCCCATAAACAGTCTTGTTGTTTAGTGAACAGACAGACTGGCATATCAGTGGTCAAGTGACCTGTCCCAAATCTCATTCCAAGTTACAGACGTACCAGCAGAATGAAGCAGTCCTGATTGTTTGCTCTCACATCTACCCAGTACAACTTTAAATACACTTACTACCATTCAGGTTTCTGGATTGCCAGTTAGTCAGTTCTCCAATGCACTTGGTGTACAACAGTCTTTGTTTATCAGTCATCTGAAGGACATTGAGTTCTGTATTTGGGAAGCTTTTTTGACTACTAACTTGAGGTGTCTGTATTTAATCCAGGCTTGCATAAAACTAAAGGAGATTTAGAGACAGAATACAAAAGAGTTGGATATTAAGGTAATGCTAGGGCCAAAAAAAAGTTAATGAGTTAAAACATATTTGCATCCTTTATTGTGCAGTGTTTGAGTTGGATTCAGTATGTCAGTATGACAGCTGGATTTCACTCCTTTCCTGGGACACTGACAGACATCCTCGCCAGCACCAGCTGCCCTGATGGAGAAGCAGCCACCTTGGCTCTTCACTGCTGCTTTCTCCCATCCCTCTCTTTCTCATAGTTCCCTCTGGTCTACTTCAGACAAAATCAGCTAAAACATTTGTGTGAACTATCAGTTAGGATGATGGTCCAGTAATGAAGCAACGATGAGCAATAGGGGTCAGGCACAACTTCCACTAGCCTTGGATTTATTCCAACTTGAACACTGCTGCAGTCCAAAAGTTATTTGGGGAACTTTACACAAAAAATAGGTCTTGCTCAGCAAGGTTAGTGAATATAGTGACAATGACATCTGTAAAAGCAGTAAATATAGTTCTTCTGGATATAAAATGTGCACAGAAATTCAGCATTTCCAAAGAAAACACAAAAACTTTCTAGTAGGGAGGCACTGATGAAATACACGTTAACGCAGCATTTTAACTAATGGCACGCAACAGCAAGTTTTAGGATCATTCTGAATGACATTTTTAATGTGGAACATCCAGCTTAAAAATCAGAACTGACAGTAGCTCTGTAAGTTTTTCCTTGCAGCCTGCTCAGTAATCATCTAATCTTGCCTTCTGTCTGAAGATCCTATTCTTGTGCATTCTCCATGCCTGGGTCACCTTTGATCTTCTGACACAGTGAACCATTAATAGCAGGGCTTACACTGTTGACTTATTTTATGGTAGTGGTTACATATTCCTTTGATTTACTATTAATTTTGGTTAGAATATATGTAGTGCCCTAGCAGGGGCAATGTCTGTATCACCTTGTCATTACACTGGTGTAACTTCAAACTGGCAAATCTGCAATTCTGTAAGTTTTGCATACTGAGTCAAGTTCAGCTGTAACAACTGGCCACAATACCATCAAAGCTCTTTAGAACTGAGCAGAATTTGGTAAACCTTGCGCAAAATTATTAATTTTGCATATTTGGCCTGCTATAATGGTGTTTTAGTATGAACAAGTCAGACCAAGTGTTAACTGGCTATAAGTATGTACAAGGAGCATACTATTTCTAGAAATAAAAAATTCTACTCGGTTGTCATTATAGGATTAAAGACACTGATTTTAGAAATGCTATTCTGAATCTATGTCAGGGTAAGAGAGTTCCTTGCTGCTTCATCTTAAAAAGGGATTGTTGATATTGCCCAAATAAATTGTTCTTCAAGGGCCTCTGCATATTCCCACTGGCAACTGCTGGTGACCTAGTTGGGGTCAAGCTAAGATATGCTTTCAAAACTCTCATGTCAGTGAATGAGAAATCTTGCTTAAGCATGACTTTACCACCATCTGTATGTGTGTGTAAACACAGGTATATTCATGTGCACACCTCTAGCTGCACAAGTTGCCATATTTTCAGATGCTAAGAGGAGATATAGGTTGCTCCATAGAGTATTCTTATGTTATCTGCTAGTTACTACTTTCTGTAGAGGACTATACATCATGCTTCTGCACACATAATTTGCCCACATGTTCACAGACTGGCACTAGAGCCCAGAAAGAACTTGTCCATATCAACTAGCTGAAGACTGGCATCCACATCTAGTCCCAGTTATGTCTGGCCCTTCTTATTCTTCACTCTTTCAGGGGCAGGAATGTAACCTGTGGGTCTCAAAACCTGCAGAAACAGGATACTTCAGAGTCTCTTTAGTATGCCCAGTGCATACAGATGCCCAGCAGTTAAAAGGCCAGAGTGAAGAAATATTGCTAGGAATTAATTCATAAGAATCCAACCTATTCTGTAATAATGTATTCTAACTTTCAAGAGGGAAAAGTGGCAGTGGCCTTTTGAAAGTGCATAAGGCTTTGCCAGTCTAGGCAAGAATGATGAGGAAGAAGGGTTCCTGCCCTTGCAGTGCAGTCCTCTGTTCCTCGCTCTTTCTCCTCAGCCTACACTTTTTTTTGCTACTTGTCTGTTCCTGTTCTGATTTCTCCAGGTTGGAATCAGAGCCCCTTTGCTTTGAAGCTCAGCTCAGCACTAGGCAAAGCATTGGGCTTCACCGTTGCTAAGAGCTGCCCGTCCTCTCCCAGTTGCATGTTTGTGCTTTGACAGGGTCAGAGCGTGATTGAAGGGCTAGAGATGCACAAAAGCAGAGAAGGCTTGAAATTAAATGGTCTTTGAAGCTTTTTCTTAACTAGCCTCCCTCTGGCACAGACCCCTGCCTTAGGGGGATGATCCAGTGGAATAGCAATGACCTAAAGCTACTGATCTACCTACTGAAGCTTGCAGGGCGGAGAATTTATCTCAGAAATGACCATATGAGAGTGTCTGAGCTTCAAATAAATGTTTGTAAAAGACGTACATTTACATTAAAAGAATGAGAACTTTAATTTTTTTTCTGATTAAAACTGGAGCTTTTTTCTGAAATACTGAATGCTACACAGAAAAAAAAAATGGAAAAATCCTTGGTGAGCGAGACCTTTATCTCTTCTCTCATTTATTACTAGTGCCAATGGAGTAGCTGTCCTAATTAAAAAGAACTTGCCCTTTCAAACAGAGGAGCTGGATTCTGATCCAAATGGCCTTGTAGAAAAGAGATTGCTGAATGAAGTCATTACTCTAATTAACATTTATGCTCCTAATGTTAACAATGTACTTGCAAAAGGAACCAGTAGCACAGATATTTCTCTTTAAACCATCTAATGGTTTGGTGTAGGTACTGATTTTAATTGCCCTTTGGTTATCAGTTTAAACAGATCTGCTAGGGGTAATTGCACTGTAAATCAGATATCTCAAGAAATTCACTAATGAGCTAATGAACGATAGTTGTTTGCGAGATGAAGCTGATAATGCTTATTTAGACAAGTGGTGTACTTGAGTTCTGTGTTGCATATGGAAAGACATGACCGTTCACCAGTAACTAGGTAACGTCTTAGCTATTACTCAGTCTGCTTCATGGCTTTATCTTCCATTTTCCAGGATTAGCCCAGTCCCCTGTGCTTTACATCTCTAAGCTGTTTCTGTGATTTTTAGTTCACAGAACTGTAGTTTGGAGCCTTGCATCTCTGTTTGACTTTGTTTATATATTTCTTGTCTCCCTTAGCATAAATCATAATGACAGCTTAATTGGTTTATATTTCTGAAGCAGTTTGAAATGTGAAGTGTTGCATAAGTGCTCAAGGTTGTTATTACTTTGTGACTTTTCCCAACCATTTTCTGTCCAGAATGAAAATTAAAGAGAAATTATTTGCCATTTGCAAGAGTAAATATGGTGAATCCTGTCATAAGTAATCACTCAAGGATCACAAAAAACCCCACCTTTGTTTCACAGAATTGCACTTTTTAAGTGCTTGAACTTTGCATTTCCTTCATAACACAGTAAATCCATTAGCTTCACTGCAAGTATTTGATTTATGCTCATGCAAATGGAGAATCAGATCTTTTATATCTGTGAGAGGGTAGTTTCATGATGGAATAAAGGTTCTGGAAAATACAGGTCTTCTCTAAAGGTGTAGCTATAATTAAAACATTGACCCATTTGATACACTTAGAATTAGAGATTATGACATCTTTATTTCACAGGAGGAACATGCATAGTTGTACAGTCTTTAAAGCACAGTGTTATTACAGATTAGACTAACCCTCTAGCTTTTCCATAGGACCAGGCCAATGCTTAGCATTACCAGATAATTTTTATGAGTTGCAGTGTTCAAAAAATAAAGTCATATCAAGACAGATGTATTTAATTCCCTTTTTTGTTTTCAGTGGCTCACAGGGCGAAGTTAAGAGGTATCCATGACAAAGTAGAAAAGTCTTTTACCCCAGAACAGGATTTTAGGATCAGAAATGAAGCAGGCAGGCAAAACAAGGACAGCCAACAAAAGGTAGCCTGGGGCAACACAGTGTGTCAATGAGAAAGAGAGAGATAAGAAACACTTGGACAGTTGTGTATGTTGGCTTCAATCTGTAATGACGGTGCAGACCACACATCAAAAACATTTGGCTGTCCTTGACAGAGAATGAAAAGAGCCCAGATTTTTCTGCTGCCCCCTTTTTTTTTTTCCACAGTCAACCTGGTGAATAGCAAATCATTTACTTTACCTCTGTTTTAATTATTTGTCTAATGGCCTTCAGACAATTATTTAGATAACATCTTTGAGAGACAAAGTGAAAACTCTTCGTCTTTTAACAACCACTCTTTCTGCTGTTGATCAACTGGATCTACAGCTCTCACTGTTGTGAACTTCGGTTATATCTTTCTTGTGTAAATTAAGGGCAAAATTTCCCATATCAACTCCAATAACACTTAATTCAGTCATCACTGACAGCTGCTTTATTTCTGCCATTCTGTGTATGCAGAAACCTCCATGACCTTGGGACCAAACTGTCTATTTGTGCCTAAATTCTGTCAGAGTTGAGGAATGAGTGGGAAGCACCTACATTTCCCACACTTTCCCAACAGTCCTGCCCATGCTCAGAGAATGTGTAATTTGAGTTGGATGAATGGCAAAATGCCCAGGCTCTCATGGTGGTGATGAACTTTCTTTATAACCTCATGGCCACTTTCTTGGTAGCCTCATGTCCAAAGAAAAGAATCAGTGGCAGATCAGTTTGTTTAATGTCTCACTTTGCACTCCCAGTGAGTGCCTTAGCTACTGGACGAAGGTGACCCTCCACTCCTGCTTTTGGAAGAATGACATTGTGAAGCTTATAATCTGTGAGGCCTGAAGAAAACCAAGCCAGAAGTGGCTTGATTATATAGTTTAGGAGCAAGAATTAGGAGAAAAAAAAGCTCATCAAGCATGACCAAGTTTATTCATTAGAAACTCCAGGACTCCCTCTTTCCCTGTTTTTCTACTAACATGTGAAAAACTCACCCCAGGCAATATCAATTACATCATTCCCCAGTATCTAGTAGTTTGTTTCTAATTTGAAATTTTCTGAATGATTAAAAAATAATTAGCTTTTAAACCTTCCTCTTTCTTCCTGGCTGAAAGTTGTGTTATAACCCAGGCAGGTTGTGGGGGTTTAGGACATGTTCTTGGGACTGCAAGTTGCCTCATCCTAAATCTCAATAGTAACTGAGCCCTGGAGGAACTAAAATTTTTTGTTATAGCACACATATGCATTGGTAGTAAAGGTATGGATTAAAATTCCCATGAGAAAGTATCTATATCTCTGTCATATTGGGACCAAGGTGGTAGACAGTGAATTGAGTAAAAAAATACCATGCTAGAAAGAGTCATCATACTGGCTTTAAGGGACACTGGAAACACAGAGTCTCCATTAAGTGCTAGTTATTGCTTAGTATTTACGGTTTATAATGTCAAATTACCTTAGAAAACCTGATGATTTGCATTAATGGGGCAAAATAATAATAAAATAATAAATAAAAAATAATAAAATAATAAAACAGAATTTATACAGTTTTTTTCTCTGGGTTTTTTTTTAAGTTTCTATGTTTATTTCTTTACCTGAAATTACTGTGAGTCTCTGAGAAGTATTTTTATTTATTCTGACAACTCCTTAAAGGAAGACCAGTAGGGAACATCTGATTTATTCATGTTGTGAAAGATTACTATCCAGGACAATCTGCAGATGCCTTTTTAGGCACATAAGGCAAGGATTCCCCATGTACCTCTTCAGCTGGCAAGATAACTTTCTCTGTTAGAAGCCTGAATAAATGAATACAAAAACTGATTGACTACGGGGATCTCTTTTTTTTTCCCTCAGAAAACAAGTCTGAAGAAAATGTCAGATGAAATTAACAGTCTAGAGAGCCTTCGTGAAGCTGTCAAGGCACTTGGAGACAGGTTTCCAACTATAACACAGAGAAAATACCACTCTGAAATTGTATAAGGTGTCTGTAACAATTTTTAAAATAAGCCTAAATTCTTATGAAAAAAATAAAAAGGAAACACAGTACTGATCAAACCAGGAGGGGGGGCATCAATCCAGCATCTTACCTCAGGCAAAAGACAGATCAGGCAATTCTCAGGACTATAAGACCTCTGCAGTATCATTTTCCTAAGTAAACTTCACCTGACCCCTGCTCCTCTACACATGGCATTTTCAGTTAGATCTGTAGCAGCTGTGGGTTGACTGAACAAATGGGCAATCTCTTGAACATCTCTGGTATAGTGACTCTATGTTCTTGAAATTCATTCCTATTTTTGACCCCAAACTTCATCTTAAAAACTTTTAGCATATCCCTTCCTTCATACTGCCTTATTACAGAAATGTATTTGATTTGTACCACTGAAATATATTCGATTTTTATAATAAGAAGTTTATCATTTTACTTGCTTTTTTCAGAACATCTTTTATTTCTATAATTTCTTTTTTCCTTAAAAAAGTCTGGGTCAACACTCTGTGCAATAAAGTTCTTACACACATTATTGAAGATGTGCATTGCACACTATTCTATTCCTTCAGTTTGGTTTATGATTCTAGCTTTGCTTATTATTTAGCAGAAGGAAGCTGTCACTGTATAGTGAGATGTTTACAGTAGTGCCAGTATCTCTCTAGAAAGGATAGTCGTTTAAAACACAATGGTTCCCTGATTTGCATTAATCAATAATAAATTTCATTTGATGTGATGCCTTGATGCCTTCCCCTAGACTTCTATTTTTTTGCTTTTTTTTTAAAATCTCTCTGAAGCTTCAGAAACATCCACTCCTGTGGCCCAGACTAAACCAGATAATTTTTTTTCTAATGTTCTTATTCTTTTCTCATCTTTCCTTTGTAGATAATTTGTAAGGGTGTAAAACCAAGTAGACACTACTGTCAAAAGGGAGGGACTCTGCTGCAAGCTGTTCTCTAATATGGCAAAGGATTTTTTGCTTCTACAAGAACCTTAGCAGTAATATATAAAATATACAAGGGGAAGTATAAAAACCTTTACCTTGTTTAGTCTAAATCTTTAAACGAGGGCAGAAAATAATAGCATGATTTAGTTTGCTGGTCATTAAAGGTCTGAATCATGTCCTCTATTATTAGTAATCTTAGAAGTATCTGGACTTTCTTGTAAGGTCAACAGCCAAACCCCATGTATGATTCCAGAGGTCAGTTCATCCCACCTAAGATCACTACCCAGGGCAGATGGGTACAGAGAGTTTATTACTTTAGACACCTATCTTCTAAGCAGGAAATGTGAAATCAGTTAATAAACACTCTGTATCATTTAGTGGTCAGACACAATGACAAGTAACAATTCAAGGCTTGTATCCAGACAATAACAGCCATCTCACAACAAAAAAGAAAAGTGTGGGGGAAAGAAGCATTTTGGTATCTCTGCTTAGCTGTAGCAAAGAATACACTGCTTAGGAATTGAATCATGTCCCTTTTCTGGGAAAGCAGAGGTGTACTACTGCTTTTTAGAAGATGAAGTGAGATGACAGAATTGCTTTAAAGTGTGCCAAATACTATAAAATAGTTACTAATGTATTTATCAAGCTGTATTGTTGCATAGTCTTGTTCCAATATCCTGCATTCATACCTGTGTGATTCTTGCTTGTGAAGTCCAAATCTCATTTTGTATTTATTATTAAATCCTGTCCCTTGGTCCATGATTTTCTTTAAATATGTAGGAGTAGCCTTTTAAAGAGCTCTATCTAGATTTTTCACTTCTTGCACACTGTGCTCAGTATAAGATCAAAATATGAAAGTTAAAGGTCATTTCATGTTTGCTGGTGGTTGGGAGATCTGTGATGATGTGCAGTGCGTGCCCACACTGCTGCATCTGATAAGCAGTCCTCTCTCTTCTAGACCATTATCTAAAACTGATGTGTTCTGCTTCTCAGAGAGAAATACAAACTTGAAGAATATTTGGGAGAAATAAGGTCAGGACCTTAATCTTTGAAGAATCTTAAAGCAAGACAATTCTCTGTCTGTAGCCACCTCCACCTGGCCTTAATGCAGGACGGTTTATAGTTATTTTATCTGAAATGTATTTACACCTCCAACCCATGGGATTCCCACATCTGACAGGAGAACTGTTATTTCCCTACTGTGAGAGATTTAGTGCTCAAGAGGATTGTATCTGTTCGCATGGTTTGGTCTTGGTAGAAATTAAAGGGATGATGAAAACAGTTTAGGCAGTATTGGATTTTGTAAAGGTGAAATTGTTCTTTCTACTTGCTTCTTGTACTCTTACACAGAGCTTTAGGGATTAGTCTTGCATATGTGCTTAAATTTGTAGATGGGCTATTGCAAATAGCTAAAAGATTAATTAGCAAAATCTAAGGGAGGTAGAGTATTTATAGGTAAAAGCCACTCTAGTACTTAAAAATGGAAAAAAAAAGAATAGTTAAAAGGAAAAGCAGCTAAATGGAACTTTGGAAACAGGAATGAAGAAAACTGAGGAGTCTGAATTGTCTGAAATACACTAAAGCATGAAGTGAAATCTCTGAGAAAAATATATTTTTTAAAATTAGAATTAATTTAATTTTGGGCTCTTCAAAATTTCTAAAAATCAGAATTGTTTTAGGCCACCCCCCATGCATATCTGATATACTCTATCAGCACCTTAAGGTTACAAAAATTAATTTGCTACTGATATTTGTCTTGAAAAATACCAACTAAGAAATAAAACCAAACTCATATATCCAGTCTGTATGGAAAAGAGATATTCTTATTGGGGGCAGTTGATGTCCAATAGCAAGAGAACAGCAGGTCTGTCATGCTGGAAGGTTTGACAGCCCGTCTGTCTCCATCTCTGTATTTGCGAATTTAGAAACTTCCTCCACTATTGCATTCACTGGGGGCCAGAACACTCTTGGGCAAAAATCCACAGCTATAATTAGTGAGTTAATTTTAATGTAGATGAATAGACAATCCTGAAGCCAGTTATTAAAATGTCATTACTTGACACAGAAGTTAGCATATCTGCTTAATGTCTGTTAGCAGAAGCTGCAGAGACCAACCCAAATGAGAATTCTGCCTGGGGAAGAGCAGGAGCAACACAAGGCATCAAAAACCTCCCTGCCTCTGGGAAACAGCTGGACAGCCACTGCCAGAAAATGCTCAAGTGTTTGTTGGGAATGCACAGGACCCAGGGATGTCCAGAGAGTATTTCTTTTGAATAGCTTTAATTATAGCTAAAGCCCAATACAGATAGAAAATAGCAAGGAGGGGAGAAAAACAGACTTTGTAACAAGTAGCCCTAGGGTTCTCTATATCCAACAAGTACGGAATTAGTAACTCATTCAGACAGCACTCCCAAAGTAAATAAATTTTAATTTGTATTTTTAATTCAGACATTAATGTAACATCAAGGCTCAGAGAACTAAGGAATCTGAATTCAAGGGCTTAGTTAGAAAAAGAAGAGGAAAGATATCTGGGACCGTTCGTCTTTGGCTGAAAGAAATTAAAAGTAGCCTGAAAGAGAAACTAAAAGTAGCCACAAAGATCATAATAAACGTGCCTGTAAAAATTTCAGAGAACGCAATAGAAATTAAGAGCTGTTGTTGAAAAACATAAATGAAAATCTATATTTAATAACTTTTTTTCTTTAAATTCTGAGAGATCAGAACTAATACCTTTCCTGGCTTCTTTGCCATCTTAATGACACAAGTTCATAGTGAAAATAATATCAATGTAAATCTAAAATCTAAAGGCTTCAGAAAGCTTCATATTTTAATTCCACTCTCTTTGGCGTCACACTAAGAGTTCTGCAACTGTAATCCATCATGCAGCTTTGCAAAACCATCATGAAAATGTATGAACCCAAGAACAAAATCTACTCACCCAACCTTACAGCAATGATTAAAGAAGCTCTAATTATAGTATAGTCACCCGTCAAAACAAATTACTCAGGGTGAGTGGGTGAAAAGAAGTTTCCTAGACTTTCTTAAGGAGGTGGTAATTGTCTTGAATTTTGTTAAAATACATCACTAATTATATTTTAACAAAGTCTATGTACTGTTTTCCTCTTTAGGAATTTTATAATATGGTTGTAAGAATATTGAAAAATTAATTTTTCAGTTTTAAAATATGCTATATTTGTGTTATTTGTACTGCAGAACGTGTTTCAGGACGTACAAAAGAATGCTCTAAATTACACATACAGGTGATCAGAAATGTTACAATAAACTGATTTCATAAGATGGCAATTAAATGGACATACATCCATGGCAAAGTGATGTGTGAGTGCAGTGAAGTGAAAGCCTAGTGACACTACCTGGTTGGCTCGTGGAGGTCCACAGACCCTGCATTTAAGAATTCCTTCCTGTCTTTGACATCCATTGCACACAATGGAACATGATGCTCGAGAAAGTGGTGGAATCACCATCCCTGGAAGTGTTCGAAAAACTTGTGGTTGTGGCACTTAGGGACACAGTTTAGTGGTGAGCATGGCAGTGCTGGGTTAACAGGTGGATTTGATGATCTTAGAGGTCTTTTCCAATCCTAATGATTCCATGATTCTAATACCAAATCCTTTATTGAAGATGTCTGCAATCCATTCACCTGGGATATGTTGGTCATGAAAATGGAACACAAAGTTTGAATGAACCACATATGGTCTTATCCTGCTGGTTATACTGCCAGTGTGTTGGACATTCCCTAAACAATACCAAAACCATAGGCTTGCTTTCTTGCTGTCTTCTGGAGGTTGCCAGAAACCTGCACTTAAACTTGTATTCAAAGAATGTGCGAGGTGAGGACTCCAGACTGCAGTAAATTTGAGCCTTATGTCCCAGGGCTTGCAGGCTGTGGATTACTATAGATGGAGATATTTTATTTAGACAATTCTCGGAAGATGATTGCTTTACTTAATACCAAAACATTATATAATTTTGGTGATCATCAGTTAAATGCTTAAAGCTAGGTAGAGTGAATATAGACCATAACAGTTCATTTGTATGCTCCAAAGCAGGTTAAGGGAAAAAAGCCCATTGATTTTCATAGAATAGTTTGAGTTGGAAGGGACCTTTAATGGTCATCTAGTCCAACCCCCTGCAATAAGCAGGGACATCTTCAGTTAGATCAGGTTCCTCAGAGCCTTGTCCACATTGACCTTGAATGTTTCCAGGGATGGGACATCCATGACCTCTCTGGAAAACATGTTCCAGTGTTTCACCCTGCTCGTTGTAAAAGATGTCATCCTTATTATCGAGTCTGAATCTACCCTCTTTTACTTTAAAGCCATTACACTTTGTCCTATTGCAACAGGTCTTCCTAAAAATTCATCCTTCTTATAAGCCCACTTACTGAAAGGCCACAATAAGGTCTCCCTGGAGCCTTCTCTTTTCCAGGCTGAAAAACTCCAATTCCCTCAAACTGTCCTCATAGGAGTGGTGGATCATTTGTGTGTCCCTTCTCTGAACTTGCTACAATAGGTCCATACTTTCTTGTGCCTGGGACCCCAGATCTGGGTGCAGAATTCCAGGTGGGGTCTCACCAAAGTGGAGCAGAGGGGCAGAATCACCTCCCTTGATCTGCTGGCCACACTGCTTTGGATGCAACACAGGACACAATTGGCTTTCTGGGCTGCAAGTGCACATTGCCAGGTCGTGTCCAGCTTTTATCCACCAGCACCCCCTAGTCCTTCTCCTAGGGCTGCTCTCAACCTGTTCATCCCCCAGCCTGTGTTGATACCAGGGGTTTGCCCTGACCCAGCTTCAGCACCTTGCACGTGGCCTTGTTGAACCTCATGAGATTCCCATTGGCCCACTTCTTGAGCTGCTTCGTGTTGTATGCAATAGGCTTCTAGTAATAAACAAATGCACCCAACCTCTTTTAATCAAATAATAAAATATTTACATTTGTTCGCATTATTATGTAAATTAAAAATTAAGCAAATTTCTGCCTACCTAAAACTCTGTATATCATTGCAATCCATTAACTTTCAATATGTATTTGTTTGTGAACTGTTAAAATATCAAATGTAACTCAAATCTAGACAACAATTAGACTTCAGGGTACCTTCCCCTTTATTATCGATAGTGAGTGATCACAAAAGCAAATATGAAGACCTTTAACATTCATGATAACATTTGCAGTTATTGTTCTCATAACTGAAAAATAAGGTTTATCTTTAATTTCCTAGAGTTTTGGCTGACTCATACAATTTTGACTGATACTTCAGCAATTCAAAGACGTATAAACAGTAAAGACAGATCAATTTAAATGAGGGTGTTGAATAAGCAGAAGCAGGTTTGTATTTGTAGCTGGGTATTGTTTCATCCCACTCTAAAAATAAGCATGAAAAGGAATGTTTGTCTGTTCTGGGCTCAGAATATGAGCAACACCATAGCTGGAAATATTCATACTAAAAGCTTTTGGCTCTCATTTTCTGTCTGATTGTTCATTCTTACTATAATTTCCTAATTCCTTAGCACCATGTTTAACTTTTCATAACACATTTTTAAACTAGACTTTTTCTTGTCTTAGGTGAGATCAGGAAGGTTCAGGAGCGAAGGACTCTGTCAGCAATAACCTCCTTCCTCCACAGCGTAATGGCTCAGGCTGGCTGGTCCTAAGAGCTAAAGGTGCACATCCTCCTCCATAGCCTGGGGTGCAGACCTGACACAAAGCCTTTACTCTCCCTTCTCTGTCTGGAAGGATGGCAAGTGGAGGTGTCCACTCTGTGCTGCATTTTGACTCTTTTCCCACAGAAGGCGATAGGGACTAAGAAAGCCAGGCAAGGGGAAATGCATGTAGGTCAGTCCCCGCAATGGAACACAAAGTAGAGCACATCATGGGAGACATCATTTATGACTGTACCCAGTAACTGGGATCACTGGGTGTCGAGCACATCACTGTAGTGACTGTCAGTAGGTCTGAGACTTTGTTATCGTTTGAGTATGATGATTTTTCTACTTCTTTGCTAGTGCCCAAATACTTTGTCTTTTTTCTGCCACAAAGCAAGTTAGGGTATTGCTTCACCATCAAACACTTTATCAATAAAATAAAAGTCTTGCTACTTCCTGACATAGGTGAGATCAGGTTCAGGAAAAAAAAAAAAGGCTGTTTTGTCCTCCTTATATTCCCTTTCTTTCTGTTTCTTGCAAGTTTTTGACTTCCTGATGGGGTCTCTGTCATCAGAGCAAACCTCCCCAGTAATTGTTTGACTTCCTCCTTGCACGATCAGGGAGACCTTTTCATACGGCTTAGGAGTGGCAAGGGATACTTGGTAATTGTATCTGTGCCACGGCTTTCAAGCCACTTTGGCAGCAAAGTCCAATAGGTTAGGGTAGATCATCTTCAGAGTTCAGCTGCACTCAGAACCAGGTGGGAGCACTGAGGCAATCAGGAACAGCAGCCACACGGATTAAGCAGTGGTGGTTTTTCTGCACTACCTGTCTGCATGAAGGCTTTGATTCAGGTCCAGCACAAAGAACTTAGCTAAAGCTCTGCTGGATTAAATCGACCTCTTGACTCTGTGCTGGGGTGGCAGATGAGTACACACATTATTTTAAGTACAACAAGGAGGCCCCTGAGTAATAGAGTGGCTGCACTTAGTCAAATCAAGGGAAGCTGTAGCTCCATACTCTGCCTCTATTACTGGCCCTTGGTAGATATTAAGGCATAAAATACAAGAACAGGGAAGGCATGCAGAGTTACGTTCTGCACTCCACCAACCTGATTGTATGGAATTCTTGATTCAGAATTTGTGCCTTTACATTTAATAGGCTTTCATGGTCTTTTTTTCTTCTATGACTTTGTATAATTGCTTTTTGACTGTATTTATGATATTGGCATTACCTGACGATGAATGTCACTATTCTCTTATGCTGTATGAAAAAAAAAACAACACTTCTTTTGCTTGTTTTAGACCTGCTAATTTCATTGGGCATCCTCTTGTTCTCATGTAGTGAGAAGCCAAGCATCCATTCATTGATTTTCTAGGCACTTTCCCAGTGTTCTCCTGTTTTTATACATATCTGCCATATTCCACTTCAGTTGTCCCATTTCCAAGCTGAAAACTCAAAATCAATTCAAGCAGTTCCAAGCTTTAATTGCCCTTCTTTAGTTCCCCCGTGTAATTTTTGAGAGGCAAGTACCAGAACAGCAGGCAGTATACAAAAGAGAGGGTACTATGTGGTTTTGTCTAGTGCTATAAAGGTGTTGTCTGGTTTGTGCTCCATTCACTGTTTTAAAAACTTCTAACTGCTGGTGGTTTTGACTGCTAATGAGCATGGAATTTATGTTTGCTTTTAGTAGGCTTTCTTTTTTTAATTTTTTTAATTAATTTCTTTTTTAAAATTAACCACAACTGAAATTATTTATTTGGTGTGCCTTTTGTACCTACAGGAATTTCAGTACCTTATGGTTAGTGTTTCAACAGTAACCTCTTGAGCCAGCCCTGGCCTTGCTCAGGCAAGGTGAAAAAGAGCTGGTTTTAGCAGAGATTTTCCAAATATCATGGTAACAAAAGTTATGGTGTTTAAACATTTAGTCTCTACATTATGCCTAGATATGACATTTGTTAAGGTTTTATGAGACAGTCTCCCATTAGATCTAATGTTCTAAGTGTTAAGTAGGGAATTTCAAGACACTGAGAATCTCTTCATGATAAAACATACAGTTTATATTGATTCTAATTTTTTTGTAATGGAGCATTGCTCCTTCATTGGGGTGGCTGGGTCTCATCCTATATAATCTTCCATTGGAAATGTATGGATTCTTTTAATAATTTTTTATGATGCATTGATTGTATGAATATCTGTGGACTAGTTTCTTATTTTTATTTTCACTTTTTATGCATGTTTTTGAATTAAGAATAGATAGATCTATAGGTAGGTAGCAATTAATAATTCAAAACTGAATTTTAAATCAATGGTTACTGGATCATAAAGCACATAATATGTTATGTTAGAGGACAGAAGTTGTAAATTATATTGCATTTTCAGTTTGAAACTGAAAGAGTTAAATCCTCTTTGGCTCCTACTCTTACATACGTATTTTTTCTTCTATTTTTATGTATGTGACATTCATGGGTTGTTGGGTTTTTTTTTAGTGAATTTTATCTCGGTCTTCCACTAATGCATATGGTCAGTCAAAGTGAAAAAGTGTTTAATATTTAAAAATAGAATGAGAGTGTCCTTCATTTAAAACATCTCATCTACTATTCAGGATATTAGCATTACTGCTAATTACTACTGCACTGGATTTTGTATGACAATGGCAAAACTAAGAACAAAGGGAAAAAAGCCAAGGTACTGCATTTTTAGTTCAGTTTGTGTCACACTGGTACCATATCCCTGGGATACGTGTACTGATATTTATGGAATCAGTGGAAATCAATGCATACGTCACAAGTTTTGTGAAGTTTAAGGCATCTGTGGCACTGACTGAGACTGTTTTTTTTATTTGAGGAATCCTTTTTTCAAAATGTGTAATATTTCAGACATACACTCTTGCCAGTAAAGGTAACATGTTTCTAAAGCAATAGAAAAGTACACTTCCAACTGAGCACTGCCTCCAAGGCTGTTGGTTTTCAGGTGCTCTGAAATACCCTGCCCTGTCAGAGACCAGATCTGATTTTGACGTATTTTGGAGGTACGGTTTTGTGAGTGGATCAATGTGGATTTCCTTTCCTCTCTTTAGACTCCAAATCCTGCTCCCCTGCTTTAACCCTGGCAGTCAGAGAGAGCTCCTGCAGACTGGGGGAGGTCTCATCACAGGCAGCCCCACAGAGGCACATCTCACTGCCCTTCTGGGGTTCTGGGATAAACCTGCGGCCATTTCATAAAATCCAAAGAAAACCTTCAGCGACTCAAAGTTTCATTCAGCCAGCCCTAAGCCCAGAGTGAATGTGAGGGCCATTTAACACAATAAATTTTTCTAGTGTATTACAATTACAGAAACATCTGTTATGAATATTGTTTTGCTAAACCACTGTGAAAAATTCACAGAGTATTCAGTAGTTTCAAGACTGCTTAATTACTTAGCTGTATTGAGATGGTCATGTAGCTGAACCTTGTGAGTTACTGGAAACACACAGGAATACAAGTACCAGTAATAATTTTTATTCTGCCTGCAGAATGTATTTTATGATGGTTTACTGTGAAGGTATAACATAGGCTTTTATTTTTGTCATGCCTATATGTGATTAAAATAATTTTTGTCAGTTACTACTGCTATTTGATCGTACTGAAGCCCTAAATTGTGGGATAAGAAATTAAAAAATGATCATACAGTCTACAAATATTTTCAGCAATTTAATATCATTACACAGGTGCTTTTTTTCCTTGGAAAAGTTTCTCAAACATGGATAGTATTTTTAGTTTCCCATAATAACTACTGTAAATCTACTTGTAAAGCGTCGTGTTCACTGCCCTTCAAAGCAACTTAGAGTTGAAAAAAGATAACTGCATAAATAGCAGGTTTTTATCTTTATGCCTTATATTGCTATTTATGTTTTTTCTAGAAAGCACATGCTTTTTAAAGTATTTTTATTTAATTATGTTACTATTTTATTTTTAATCATATTTTTGATGACAAATTTGCTGTATCAGTAAAAAAGTAATTTTGAGATCAGATGTGCTAGAAATGCAAACATACAGATATTGATAGATAAGATGAAACCATGGTCCATCTAATATAATAATCCTTCTCACAGAAAGTAGATGACTCAGAGAAAGTTGCCAGAAATTTCATGAGATAAATAGAGGGTAATCTGTCAGCCACCTTAAGTCTTCTCAGAATTCTGTAGTACTTTGAGATAATGTTAAGCCCTCAAGCACAGGGTTTCGACTTTCTTTGAAAATATATTAGCATTAACTATTACAAATTTTGAGCTCATGAATGGCAAAAATTTGACAAATATGAAAACCGAGGTAGTTCAAACATTACTGAAAACTGCGAATCTCTGAATCATTGAATGATTATTTACTTTCTAAGCAGGTGAAATAATTTGAGGGAGTGAAAATGACACAGCATAACGAATAGTCAATACTTTTATCATCATTTTGATCCTTCAGAAACTCTTGTTTCATGGCATAAATGTTGTAAAACTAATTTGTCCTAACTAATGATTTGAAATAAGAAAACAACTTTGGTATGCTACCTATTCGTCAGGTATTTGGATGAGAGGAATGTAAATTTAGCCGTTAAAGAAAGTGTTATTGTGATAGATGCTTGTGAGCATGATTTGATCACTAGTGGTACCACCAAGAAAATTAATTACCATTTCATGAAAGGTAAATATTCAATTTCACTGAAAATATTCTGTACCAATCTTTATATTAGCTGATGAGCCAGATCCTACCTCACACAATCCATTTATCTAAGACAAAAGAAGAAGCAGCAGCAGCATATGTATTTGTGCAATCTTATGTGTTATTCCTTTTCTTTTCTTTCCAGACAACTATTACGGCACTCCGAAGCCTCCAGCAGAACCAGCTCCGCTGCTGTTAAATGTGACAGATCAGATCCTCCCAGGTGCCACTCCCGGGGCTGAAGGCAAACGTAAAAGGAATAAGTCTGTGAGCAATATGGAGAAGACAGGCATTGAACCACCAGAGGAGGAAGAGGAAGAAAGACCTGTGGTCAATGGAAATGATGTGACAGTAACACCAGGTCTGTTCTTCCTTCTTACTTTGCAGTGCGTTTCTGTTATTCACAGAGTCCTCAGTTACCTCCTTCTGCAGTGAGAATATGCATGTTCAGGTAAGGATATTCTTGCAAGAGTGAAAGCCAGGAATTCTGAATAATAGGATCTCTCTCAAGTCTAAAACAAATTTCTTAACCTCTGTTTTGGGGAGTCATCTCACTTACCTCAGCTACTGTAAAGATTTCTGTCTCTTAACGAGTCCCTTTGAACCCTCTTTATAGACCAAAGAGAAAAATACCTACTCTTTGAGGGTGGTTTGTGTGATTAGATTTTGTGTTTTAGATTTCCAGGTTAGGAAATCAGTCACAAGTGCCTGTTTCTCTCTGTTGACTACAGAGGGAGTCTGGAGAACTGTAATTTGGTCAAATGAATGTTCTCAAATGGTGATTACTCACTAGATTGTTTATCACATTACGAAGTGAACTTTTGTAAATTGTTACAAAACCTTAGCAATATTGTGGAATAGTAAAGTCATCACATTAACAAATTTTTGGCAGTTCCAGTGAAACTTAGCTGGCAATACTACCAGGAAGACCCTTCTCAACAATGTTTCAGACCCTGCATAAAGCTGATAAGGGTTTCAGATGTAGTCCTAAAAGACAGCTGTTCTTTTACCCCTTGGATCATAGTGATTCAGAAAAAAAAGGTGTTCAGTGTACTGACTGGTATCCCAAGTGAGAACACTCCAGCCTTCTCTGAAGCAAGTAATCAACTTGACCCTCAACATTTCAGCAAGGCAATGTTTTACGGTACTTAATAATTTTTATTCTGAAATAGCATTTAAGAAATGATTTTGTTGTTGTTCAAGTAGAAAATTAAAGAATCCAGACTTTTATATCTCTCTGAGAAATAACTCTGTGAATCCTTTTTGGTAAACTTAGGAATTTAGAAACAGATTATTGAAATAGACGTCTGTAGGGAAAATCATATGGGTGAGAAGATAAAATGAAATACTGCAAGTTCTCTAAATGTATAGGTTACTGTGAAACAAAATATCCATTACCTAATCTTCTAAGCACTGTAAAACGATTTTCATACTGCGGAGTCTATATATACCTTTTTTCCTCCTACTGCCTTAGAAAGTATAGCAAATTTAATATCTTCTCATCAAGGATGTATTTGCCACATGCCTTTCTGTAGCTGTTGCCTAACATTACACATAAGGGAAAATCCCTGTACAGAACCCATCCCCATCTAGCAGGAGGATAACAGGGAGTGGTGCGGTGAGTGGGTCTGGTTCTTCCCCTCATCTCTCCGAAGGGCTGCTGTATTACTCCCTGGCCGCTGCTATCACATGCTGTAAGAGCCTTGCTCATCCCTTCCACATGACATTGCATCTGTTGGCATTGCTCTGGCACTTAATGCTTTTGCTACACATTTAAGCAGGAAAGGATGAAGCCCAGAGATCCTTACATAAAACATCAGCACTGCCTCTGTTGCCAGGATACTTCCACAGTGAAAGAGGCAAAGGCAGGATTTGGTCTCTGATGTGTATTGTAGAAATCATTAGAAAGATCATTCTCAGTAGTTATTCAAAATGTGCCACATAACAGACCATTGCTGAGGAGCAATTTCCAGGACAATATGTTTCAGCTGGATCAAGGCACTGTTTACCTGCTTTTTTCCTTGCATTCCGCACCTATAATTTTCTTCTCCCGGGCAAAATCTGTGTGAGCAATGACTAGGCAGCACCCAAGAAGCAGGAACTTCTGTGCTGTGTTACAAAATTAAATACATGAGCATGGGTGTAAGACAGCCCCTCCTCCTCCCTTTCCTCACCCCCCCAAAGTAATTCCTGTCGGTGTGGCCAGCAGAACAAGCAGTGCCTGTGTTGGCTCTCATGGTTTCATAAGCAGGGTTTTGTTGTTCAGATACACTGATTGAGGACTTTGGGGATTGTAGCAAAGCAGCTCTGTACATACATGCTGCGTTGCCTTTGTTGGGCAGTGTGGCTCCCACAGACCCTGTTGCTGCAGTCATTTTCTCTGTGACCCTGACAGAGGCTTAGTTACCTCTAAAATGTGAGTGCATTTGTAGTTTGTGTCTTTGAACAATCAGGAAAACCAGAATATTTTAATTAATTTATTTATTTTAAACTCTTGGCGGAGGGAGCAATCTAGTTTTTATACAGAAACAGCAAAGGCAGGGTATTTGTTATTTCCAGTTCTTTTAGAAAGTGTGTTCTATTTTAAATACTTTGCTTCTAACAGGAGGCTTTTATTAACTATAGGGCTCTTGGGACATCTGAAACATTGACACATTTTTAAAGATGCTCAGCAACTTAATGGCTTATTAACCACCTATCTGAGCCTCTCAATTCAAAGGACCACTGTAACACCTAGAACTACTAAGTTGAAATAGTAACAGGTTTAAGATGATTCTGAAAAAAACCATCTTTATCAGACCAATTAAGTGACATCTGTGGTTACAGAAATCTTTCTGCTTTTGGTCTGAATTTTCAGACAACTTTTCAGCGTCTGTTAACATAATTTATGCAGCTGTTGAGCTTTATCAATTTTCCATTGATACCTTCCACATACCTTGCTTCATGTCCATCAAATTTCCCTGAGACAGTTGTATTTGGACAAACTTGCCATAATCGTCTTCTTAGTAAGTTGTGCTGCCAAATGTTTTTAATCTTTCTAATTTTTGTCACCTGTCCTCAGCCCAGAACTCACTTGGAGTCTTTCTCAGTGCTTCAGGATAGGGCTTTTGGCCATTTAGGATGGAGCACTCTTAGTCCTTCATCCTGGATCATGTTCTCTCAGGACAAAATAGTGTCATTTAGGAGATGGGATTTATCTCATCCAGCCTTATAGTAAACTGTATACCTAAATGCCTTTTTGTTTCAGCTGTTTGTCTCTGCTTTCCTGATATAAAGTAAGGAGGAAGAGGCAATTCCAAAGAGTAAGAGAGCGTAGCTGTTTTGGATACCCATTTTAGGGGATCACCTCTACAATTTAGAATGATTAATTCATCCTACAGATGCAGAGGAGCCTAGATAGTTAAATGTAAATCAAGAATCTTACTATTTGCCAGGAAGCAAATATGAGAGACATATTCTATAGATCAGCTGTTAAAATGGCCAAGTCTAGAGTTAGCACTGGATTTCTTACACTTAGTGTAATTCCCCACACTACTGGGTGAGACATCTTGCACCTGAGAAGCCTTTCCTGATGGACAGTGTTCAAATGAATGGTTTCTGCAAAACTGATGCTTTGACGAAAGAGGTAAAAAGAGTCTTGGTCAAATTGCAACCTGCAACTTGTCAGACATTCGGTTTTTACTGCTGTTGCTGTGTCTTCAGAGAATTAAGTCAGTCTCCTTCACAACCAGCATCATGCTTTGGCACTGTGTTGGTCATGTCACATTTGCTTCCCACTTCTGACTGATGAAGTATTTACCATCTGAACTCCAGAAAAATCACTCTAACCTTGAAGGCATGCTTATGTATGTGCGTCATTCTGACATTACTTGAGCAATGATAAGTTGCACCCAGAGAATAAAGCTCTATGAGGCTCAAATTAATTGAGGGGTAAGATATGACATAAAGTTTCAAAATTATTATTCCAGACCATAGGATGATAAGGAAACAGAAGACCAGAGCCCCAGTGCCATCAATCACCATGCAAGGTGCACTAGTCCCAGGAAACAGGTTGAGTTTATATTTTTATTATTACATAGCAAAGACAGCCAGAGGCATGAAAACAACATACGCGTATTAGATGAGATTACTTAGATTATCTGAGTTGGTCCTTCCAGAAGAAGAGAATACATTTTCAAACTTCACTGCCTGAATAATCCGCAGTAGTAAATAAAGGAATAAAGAGACAAGGTACTCTTACATGGCAATTTCAAGTATTAGACCGTAAATAATAGAAACAATTTGAAGTGCACATGACAGCATTGATGAAGGCTCAAATGCTGAGACTATCACAACATAACTACCAGTTATTTTTTTTTAAATGGTCACCATATTGTCTATGAACTGCATAGAGAATATGTCATATCAGCAGTAATATTTTAACTGCTGGTATTTGGAGCTGGGTACTACAGAGATGAAATTGTGGTATTTAATGATAAATACTTATTTTTAGCATACACATTATCTTGTTCTCTATTCTGTCACTTCCCAGGACACTCACTCTTGAGAAACTGTGCTAATCTGATTTTGAAAACTGGACCATATAATCTGTTTTGTAGTGAGACAGAAGCTCCAGTAGGCTATTTCACTTGACATAAAATCCATTGATTGTTTTTTTATAATGACAAAAATACTTCTGGACTCATATTATGGTACAATTTTAGGATCTTTTTTATATTGTATATTGTCTGAAGGTAAATATTTGTGCTCGCAGTGCATTACTGTAGTATTTCAAATTTTATTTGTACAGTAAAGACAGTGATAGTTTTTAACCAGAACTCAGTTGTTTGGGTTTTTTTTATCAAATCAAACATTATATATGAATGTATATTAGCAGAAAGAAAAGCATTAAGATGAATATCTACCTTTCCTGGGGTATCAATACATATAACAGAATCTATATGTATCTATCGATACATATAACAGAAAATAAGATGACACCATGGGGCTGTATTCCAGATAAGTGTGATTAGGATGTCCACTGTGTACAGCTTACAGTTATTAAATGGCATAAGGCAATTCCACCTTAATTGCTTGGGGTTTAGTCATCATGATGCCTTCTCCATTATCAAAGTAAGTTATTAAAAGATAATGATCCAGTAATTAATTATTCATGAGATCGGCTTTAAAATAATTATATTTTAAGTTGTTAAATAAGCATGTTTCTCTTTTTTTCCCTGTTTTATTTTGATAGAAATCTCTGGTCTTAGAAAAGCTCAGAATATTTTTTTCTAATCCTCAAGGCTTAATTTTCACTTTTTTTTTTCTGTCATCATGAGGGCTGGGATTTGTTTATGTAGCTATTGAAAGAAAATCAAGAATCTGACCCCTTCAGACTTGTTGAAAATAAGCTCTTGAGGAAGAACACATATTAAAGATATCATGGTAAAATCCCAAGACACCGCAGTGTCACCACATCTGTGGTCTGTCAGGCCAATTGGCTGATCAATAGTCATTGTGTGTGATGCACCTGTGCTCCAAATGTATTTGTTCTACTGCAGTTTATCTACCATGGGGTCTTATGTCTTGTATTCACTTTAATCCGTACATCTCCCTTTCTGTAGCAGAAATTTGGTCAAGACTGCAGGCAGCCACAAGAATATAACTCACAGATTTGTCCATGATGCTTCAAACAGATGAGGACTTACTTTTGCAGAGATAAGAACAAAACACCCCAAAAAAATTTTCAGCAATTACATTGTCCTGTTCTCAGGGGAAGTGGAGACCATATATCGTGTCTGCTTTGCAGAAAACTTTTATATAGTTGAAAACACTTTCACTATCCATCAATCTTTTCTTCTCAAGGTTAAAATCACCTGTTTTTCAATCTTGCCATGTTTCCAATATCTTTTTGGTTGGCTGGTTGGTTTTTGTTTTGTTTCTTTTCTGTCATCTGAACTGTTTCCCGTCTTTCTTGTCATGAAATTCTTGAAACTGGGCGCAGGACTCCTCATTAAACTTTTCTGTAACTAAAGGTGGAAGGACCTGTATTGCATATGTTTGCTGTTCTTGGCTATTATGATGCTTGTTTTTCCTTTGCAATAGTATCATTACTGATTAAAGATAATGGTTAGACATCCCTCACACATCCCCATACCTCAATTACATTTTCACTAGGAATTCTGCCTAGGCATTTGCTCCCTATCCTGTATTTTTACAGTGATTGTGGAATTTTGCATCAGGTAGGTGTCCCATATTTTGGAAAGCCAAGGTAAGTCGGGGAGTGGTAGATAAGGAGAAGGGGACTTCAGCTCTCTGGAATCCTGCTGTTCTGTTGTGGGATGGAATTAAGCAAAAACTGCATTTGTGTCTCTTGCAAATTCTTTTCTTCCCACAGGCAGATTCATGTTTCCAAGCAGCATAAAATTATTGTAATACCACATAGTTCAAGTTACGATTTAGCAGCACGAGCTGCATGTGGATGTAGAGCTATAGATCATCGCCCTTTTCAGGATTGGATCTGTTTGATTTTTTTCATGTTATTGTGACAGGTTATATGTGTCAGTGTCAAAAGTCTTTTTTTAGGATCATGAGAGCTGTATCTACCATTTCTCCCCAAGAAGCAGCACCTGTTACTCTGTCATGAAAAGAAAAAAGATTAGTTTGACACAATTTCTTTCTGAAAAGTCTTGACAAATATTTATGACCTCTGAAGAGTTTACATGTAGGTGATTTGATTGCTGGTTGCAACCCTTCTAGGAATTAAAAAGAGAAAGATGTGAAGTTACAGTTTCATGGGTCTTCCTCCTTTTTTACAGAAAGACACAATGGCCTAATTGAGTAAATTATTTCAAAGGGAACTTAGGTACTCAGAAAGTAAGCATATAAAACTACCTAAAAACCTAGATCATAGGTGCTTTGCTGAAATCAGCACTGGGTCTGTCCTTTCTGTTTCTTTTCCCCATGAAGTCTCAAAGGTTTATTTTAGCCATAAGACTGCCTCCATGGTTCTCTCTGTACCCTAGGTTTCATTTCATCCAGCTCTGCCAATTGAGAATGGCTGTTTCATCAAAGTTTTACCTGACCTGTTCTCTGCCCACTCTACACCACATTCTTTAGCCCTGTTGCTGACATTAATTACATTAGTCATTTAATCACAGGTGATTTTTTCACAGTAGTGACTGAGGCAAAAAGAGCACTAATTGCCTTGGGGTTTTTATGCATCATAAACTATTAGCTTTCCTTCCTTCCCACATAGAAAAATGAATATGCTTTTGCTATTGTTATTATTATTATTATTATTACAGAAAGTTTTGATATTACCTCTATTGTCCCTGACTGTATCCCACTTTATAGACTGACTGTTCTTTTTTACTGTTAGATGCCCATGTTGTTTTTCTGTGTTCATCCTTAAAATTTTAATCTGGTTTTCAACTTTTGTACTATTCTTTCTCAAGTAGCACACCATTGATAAGTCCTGGTTTAATCAAAATTATCTCTGATTATACTTACTATTTTTGTTTTTCATTAGAACAATTTGTACTTGCACTCTTACTATTGTTTATTTAATCTTTATCAGTTCTCCTAAACTTTTTATCTCTTACCATTGCTAGCCATAACATCAAATTCATTGAGTCTCTGGGTTTTTTAAAATCTGGGCTTTTTAAAATGCTTTTTGTTAATTTTTTTGTTGCTCTTCTTTCTTGATGTTGTAAGCATCACTAATTAGAACATTTCACCCAACTTGTCCTCCACCTCCTACATGTTTCACACAGGTATCTGCATAGTTCTTTGCTCTGGGTGCACTGTTAGTTCATTTAATAAATTGTCGTCTTCTTGAACTTTATTGTGGACTGCATTGTTGACATGTTGAAGCGTTTGGCATTGGCTGTAGGAAACTAAGCTTCCCACAGATTATATCAGCAATGAAATCACAACCACTTTCTATATGGTTAATATTTTGCTATAAGTTGATGGATGTCATTGATTTTTGTGGTATGTGGATATAGATAAGGCAATTAGTCCATATACTTTTTTACTTGAAAAGGATCTCCAGTCTGTAGTAAACCAGCAGGGTACTTGTTTTATATGTGTATACTTTGAAAAGTTAAGACACAAGACAGTAACACTACTGGATATGAAGCTGCCTTCTGCTCAGTGCTTGCTGCTAGTCTGGGAGAACTCCTGGGACAGAATGAGCCAGAACTCTTTATTAGTTTCTTATTTCATTTTGGTTTTATTGCTTTATTTTCTTTTATTGTGTTCCAGATAAAATGCACGATCAGAGGGACGGACCCTTGTGTGTCAACCCAACAGAATTTTTCTCTTTCTTTCAAGACTTGCAGTTCATAGAGTCTTGCACCCAGTAAATTCTTCACCATTAATTTGGATATCCAAAAGCCATAATTTTTCTTCTCTTTTAGAATCAAGTGAACATGAAGAGAAGAGTACAGCTGCCTCGGGTGAGGTATCTTCCCCTCAACCTTGTCCTGCACCAGGATATACTCAGCCTGAAGAAGCAAAGGAGGATATGGATGTAACAAAGCAGACCAAACCTGAAGAGAACGATGACTTGGGCCCACTGCCTGATAACTGGGAAATGGCTTATACAGAAAAGGGGGAAGTCTACTTTATTGAGTAAGTCTTATTTCTTCTATTTCTAATAGCTGTAGTGTATTTAACTGGGCAGGAAAATGGTTTGTATGGTGAAGTGGAGCATTGCACTCCCTCTCATTAAAACAGCAGGAATGTTCTGGCTGTCAAGGCTCCTGGGGCCTGGTGACAGTTCCTGCATTAGTGATTTACATTGAAGCCTGCTGGTTTTAAGATAGGTAACTGGTCTGCTTGCTTTGATGGCAACAGTTAAAGCTGTTGTTTCTTCTGTTGAAAGCAAGGCTTTTATGCTTTTTTGGTGCTTATGGGAAAGTCACGCAATTGCTGGATTTGTCCTTGCTTATGTGGACAGAGGTGGAGAGGGTGGAGCTTTCTGCCAATTAAAGGAAAGAAAGATGGGTGGACTGGAAACTAGCTAGTGAACAGTAGAGGGAGACCATGCTATATTTAGAAATAGTAAAATAAATGAGTGGACTATAAGGAGTATTATGTGTGGAAGCTTTTTCCTGTTGGTAGACTATACATACCTGTTGCTAGTTAGTCAACTCACTGAAGAAATGGATATGACAGTTCTTTATTCTCTAAGTGCTCTCATTAATCTGTTAGCAAGTGTCCAAAGGGTGAGTCTCTAATAGACAGTCACACAAGGTTGGTGAAGGGTCTGGAGGAGAAGCCTTATGAGGAATGGCTGAGGTCACTTAGTCTGTTCAGCCTGGAGAAGAGGAGACCGAGGGGAGACCTCACTGAAGTTACAACTTCCTTGTGAGGGGAAGTGGAGGGACGGGTACTGATCTCTTCACTCTTGTGACCAGCAACAGGACTACAGGAAATGGCATGAAACTGTGTCAGGGGAAGTTTAGGTTGGGTATCAGGAAAAGGTTTTTCACCCAGAAGGTGGTTGAGCGCTGCAACAGGCTCCCCAGAGGAGTGGTTACAACACAAAGCCTGACAGTTCAAGAAGCATTTGGACAACACTCTTAGGCACATGGTGTGATTTTTGGGGTGTCCTGGACAGGGCCAGGAGTTGGACTCGATGATCCTGTTGGGTCTCTTTCAACTCAACATATTCTATGATTCTATGAATAATATATGTTACCAGAATAAAAATACAGCAATCTGAGTTCATACAATAGTGTGTTCCACAAAAGAAAAAAGAGAAAGGAAAAACTAGCATCTTCATCAGCAGAACACTGCTACAGAGGTAGCAGTAGCATTTATGTTTGCTTTAAGGTACTGCCTTCATTTGGAACATTAGCTGTTATTCCGATTATTAGTAGGTAAAAATAACATTTGGTGGTGTCAATTCTGCTTTAAGTCCTTTATTTAATGTAAAATGTTGTGACTATCACATGAAGTGTAAACAAATGATAAGAATAAAGTTTATGCATGTGACTTTTTAATGAACACTGGCATGACCAACTATAGCTTCTGGCATATACAAGGCTGAAAATAGCAGTAACTGTTAAAACATAAGTGTCTTTGCTAAAAAGGGCAAAAATATGCTTATTCTAGAAAAAGAGTAATTATAGTAACTTTTCCCAAGCAAGCAGAGAAGAACTAGGATGACCTCAGGGCTACCTCAAACCCTTGTTTCCTTCCTACCTCTCTCCCAAATTTAATTTTTCTGCACATATTGAGCGCTCTGAAAGAAAGCAGACTGAATTATGTGGCACTTTTATTTTACTTGTAATAAAAACCTGTGATACATTTGGGGCATGGGGGAGGGGATGATAAAACACCAAACTGTGAGAGCAGTAAATACTGCAGCAGGTGATTTAATAGAAAATAAATGTATATGTTGTAACAAATACAGGGAATGCAAATAGCCCTGATACTCTACAGAGCAGCCATTCCACTCCTCAAATTCCTTTGATGTCACAGCTTGCTTCCTTTCCTGGAAATGCTCTGGTTTACAGTGCAGTTCTGACAATGCTCATCATTCACTTCCATTAAATGAATGTTATGTAAAGCAGAGAAATCAGTCAGAGGTGAAGACTGGATAGAAAGGCTGTTGTAAGGGCTTCTTGCCTTTGAAATTATATTCTTGAACAATGTAGTTGCAAAAAAGTGCAATTACACATCTGGAAAAGTACCAGATTATTTACTAGAATCCTAGCAAAGGAACAACTCTCTGATCGTTTGAGTTTTCACATTGCACAGTCTTCACGGGGTTAAGTAGGAATGTAATGCTGTGGGGATGCTGTTAAATTGCCTCTTTGTTTACAAGTCACTTTGGTTAATGGCATGAAGAGACTCCATTTGCTTTCACAAAAAGAGGGAAAGATAAAAAGACAACAAAAACCTATTTGTCTAACAACATCTCCCTGAACAGTAGTAAAGATTGTACTAGATTATTAAATAATAGATGAAAACCAAACATTTTTAAAGTGTACATCACAATGAGTGGGAAAAAAAGTCACACTAGGCAGCATCTTTTATTGCTTTATTTGAGGTTCATGTGAATTGTACCTTTAAACACTAAAGACTTCTAGCAGTAAACGATCTCAAGTTCCAGGTTGTCACAGGTATACCCAAAGATCTTAGATTTTGTGACAGCATTTTCATTCATTCACCTCAAACTAACCTCTAAAATTTGTATGTGATCTCATTTATCAAAACTGCCATCAAAATAATATGGCAGATTTACAGTGAGAGAGGAAGTGACTTCATAAGAAGAAGGATAACTATCTGTAGACAGGATGTTTGTTAATCATTAATGGTTCAGTTAGCATTTTGTAAAGCACATTGGAAGGAATTTCCTCTGCCTTAAGGACTGCAGAAAGGAAATAAATATCATCTACTAGATTCACTGAACAATTCAGAGTGTGATTGTATTTTAGAGCATGTCTTGCTCTGTTTCTTCCTTTCTATTCCTGTCTGACATAGGTGCCTGACCTTATGTTTACCTATTTTAGCATTCACAGGCAGAACAGGAAGAGCATCTCTTCTTGCAAAATAATACTTACCACTGTTTTTCAGGAAGAGCTACTTAAGTACATTTTTTGGGCTGTTTCCAGCCTCCCTTACATATGAATCCCAATTTTCAAATACAGACACACACTACACAAATAGGACTCCATCTCATACATTCAGTTTCGTTGAGACCATATGCTAATGAGAACATGAAATAATTAACAGACTGTATATAAATTGGAATGCCATCAAAAAAACCTCCAGATCTGCTCCTTCTTTCCTACTTTAAGTATGACTGATGAGTGTGATGTATTTTGACGTGCTTAAATAAATTATAACCATCACTGATTTTTAGTTTTTCCCTCTCCTACGGCTAAGGAAAGGCTGTGATTCCCCATAGCCTTCAGACTTCACCTTACCAACAACTCTCAAACCACATACTAGAGACACAAGCTTCATGTTGTCCTCACAAAGTCAGCAGATGCAGACTGTGTTGGATCCCAGGCAATCGGTGTTTGCTGTGTTGAAGTGCAGTTTGCTGTGAACCCAGTGCAGTGTTGAAGGGAGTAAAAAAGGACCAAAATACTCATTGCATCTTCCCTTATATGCAGTCAGCCTTAAATGTGGCCCTCACCCAACTCTCCATTTCCATCCCATACATTATTACATTATAGACTGTCCTGTACAGTTGGCTGAACATCATAATGCTTTTTTGTAAAAGGCAGAATTGGTTTTGTCTCTCTCTCTCCAGCCCTCTCTTCACCTATAGGCAGCAGAACTCTCCGGAAGGAGTATGGGGCCAGTAGATGTTACATAGCTCATAACTAAAGCTATTTGACTCTATGCTCTTCAAAACCTTATATGGTTTCCTTTGTTTGTATCATATTAATAATTGTTTTCTTAATGGAGAAAGGTCAAGTCAAACCTTTTTAGAACATCTTCAGGTCCAGAGAAGAGAAACGAGGCTGGTGAAGGGACTCAAGCCCAAGTCCTGTGAGAAGAGGCTGAGGGAGCAGGGGTTGTTTAGCCTGGAGAAGAGGAGGCTCAGGGGAGACCATCACTCTCTACAACTACCTGAAAGGAGGTTGTAGCCGGGTGGATGTCGATCTCTTCTCCCAGGCAACCAGCAGTAGGTCAAGAGGGCACGGTCTTAAGCTGTGCCAGGGGAGGTTTAGGTTGGATATTAGGAAGAAATTTTTTACAGAGAGAGTGATCAGACATTGGAATGGGCTGCCCAGGGAGGTGGTGGATTCACCGTTCCTGGAGGTTTTTAAGATGAGACTGGATGTGGCACTTAGTGCCATGATCTGGTAACCATGATGGTGTTGGATCAAGGGTCAAACTGGAGGATCTTGGAGGTCTTTTCCAACATGGTTGATTCTATGATTCTATGATCTTTAAAGGATCATATTAGTTGACTTGTGGTGATGATTTTTAGGAGAATATAGCCACATGAGTTTTAACAAACCACTTTCCAGTACATCTTGGAGACATTCAGTCTCTTACTACTTGAACACCTACTTCTCCAAACAGCACAGTCAGCATTGCCTTTTGGACCTGTTGCAGTATCTTTTTTAGTTGTTAAAGCTGCCTTCTTTTCTTTCCTTTTTTTTTTTTTATGAGAGCACCATAAAAGACTGAAAAACAGCTATAAAAAAATCCTTTGCCAAGGACTCTCTCCTCTTCACTGTAAAAAACAACCATTAAGTTTTTAAATACAGCTGGTGCTATTTCAGGTGATATCTGAAAAGAAGTAGAGCTACAAACTGGAAAAGTAAAATCCTGACCTAGTTTGTTTCTAAGAATATTGCTACTGACTTCAGTGGGATCAGTATTTCTGCATAGTACTTTTTAAGGTAGGAAAGTGTTTTGACTTCAGGAACATTTATCCCAACATCTTGCTTACCTGAAGAACCGTGATATATTTAGTTGTTCCTGGCTGCTCCATCAGTTCACCATCAGAAAACAGGATATATTAGTTAAGCCTGGATACACCACTGAATTCAATAACTGTGTTTTGTACTAGAAGATACTACTAAAAGGTGGAAGTATACCCTTCTGCCTGCTCAAGATTGCAGATATGATTATAGATGTCTGTAGTTCTTTTCCCTTGTTTATATGTTGGATCAAATTTGTCAGTTTTGATCAGCATAACAAATCAGATTTCTAATGCTTTTTGGACGTCAATATGACATACAGTGGGACAGGCGACAGAAAAGATCCCTCTTTGTTTCTTTCTCCTGAGACCACTTCCTTGCCTCGTGGCAAATTAGTTAGGAATGGGGAGATGGTAGAACCAGAAAGAATTTGTGGAATGCTGAATTCTTTCTTTTTCTCTTGCCTTTTGATGTTATAAAGACATTCTCAGTCTGTGCTAGTGGTGTATTGTCCCTTGCTCTCACTTGCTGTTTTTATCTGTGCTGACGTCCAGGTCAAACTGCCAGCTCAACTCCTCTTGTCTTTCCTCACTTTCTTATTTCTTGTCTTTCCCCCAAAGGTCTCTGCTACTCTGCTTTGCAGAATTCTTCTTCCAGCACATTTCCTCTGATGTATTTAGTGTTGTTATAACTTTTCTCCTTTGTATTTATTGAACTAGAAGATTCAGCTCACCTGCCTTGCCATATAGCATTAGGTATCTAGTATAAACCAGTTGCCAAGACTCCTTCTGTGGTCACTGGAGAGAGATAATTTCCTCCAGAGGCTGATTCATCCTGTCCAAATACAAGGGCAGAATTAATTTGCAAAATTGTAGCTGCTTCTACCAGTAGAGATGTCCTCAGATATCCAAAACTACATTTGCAGTAGTATGTAATTTGTGTCAAGAGAACACTTTTGAAGGAAATCTTCTGGTTGTCTTCACACACTGATTTGGTTCACGTTTCAGTGTACCCACACTGAATTACTTCCAGATGAAGCTGAAAAGGAAGTTGATCTCTAGGAGTGCACTGAGTTGTCTACAGCCCTGGACCCCTGAACTCAGTCCATGAGACTGGATTTAAATTAAAAGCAGTCTGAATTCCTTCTGATCTAAGCCATGTCCATATCTAAATTAGCAATATCAACAGAATTCAGAGTGAAACATTTACTGCTGACGACCCAGCATCCACAGCTTCTAGGTCTTGTCAGGTGCCATAGGCTGCATGCCTGTGAATGTAGTGCATTAACTGAGCCCCTGCTGTGTGTCTTCTGGTTTAAGTTCAAGTGAAAAGCTTACAAGTTTGGAGAATTCTCAGTATGAAAATGAAAATAACTGAGAGAGAGATTCACTTTGAAAGTGACCTCCTGATCTGAGCCAAAGCACCACTGTTGAGGCATACTAATAGCCCAAGAATCTCCATGGTCATGACAGATATGACAGAACTTGTTAAAACCAGCACCCTTCTGGAGTAACAGCTGGGGGCCATTTGGGACGTGCCATAGCATACATTATGTCACTAAGAGCATATGGTTAGTGGGTCCCACTGGAAGATAGGTAAGATAAATTATTCTGTTTAGATATCTCTCCCTTGAATAGAGAGGAATCCTACATATTTAGCTGTGTAATTTCTGTAGTCACATGAGATGAAGCCCATTCTTTATCAGAAATTAATTGCCTGAGTCAAAGAGAATTACTTCAACAGCAGAAATTACCATAGGAGACTTTAGGCATTTATACATTCCCTAAAAATCTTGTATAAGCATCTTCTGCTCCTGTGAATGCCTAGAGGCACCACCACTGTATTTGGGCTGAGTACATAAGTGCTTATCTACTGCCCAAAGCCATCTAAGATTCACAGGATAGACACTCCCAAACCCAGATCTCTTAAGGACCATGTACTCCAAGCACACCTAACAGACCAGCAGCATGAAATGCAACACAAACTGGCAGCCATAGCTGCTGCCATGCAAACCATAGCCAGAGGACAACTTCCTTTTGTGTCTGTTCCTATATGTGTGCAAAAAATATAGGTAGCATCCCACAACGTATGGATTGCAAAATTGCTGGTTTAATGCTTTGTCATCCTTTTCCCTCCTCACACAAATTACTTGAAGATCATTACTGTGCTACTTGAAAATCTCTGCAGATCTACAAATCTTCAGCATATGAAAAGGAGTTAGTATTTTAGAAGTCGGGGTCTATGGTGCATTGTGGTTTTCTGTCTCGTATACTCCCCTTTGCTCAAGTTGTTAGATCGAGGACCAACTTAAATGTAATGTATTCACAATAAAAACCTGAACAAACCCATGTGTTCTGTCTCCGACAACACTGAAGCAGCATACTGGTAAATACCCATTTTGAAGTGCCTTTCACAATAACATGCAAATTACAAACTTTACAAGATTCACAATTCAGAATAGGTTTGCAGTGCTTTCAAAAGACATTAAGGCTATTCCTGTCAGTAACTACTTTCTATATTTCCTTCAAAAATGTTTCAAGCAATTGTCTGAAGGCTCTGTTAGTACAAGAAACTTTATCTGTCAAAGTGCTTTAAACTGACAGATTGCTAACACAAATCCATTATATTCAAATCTTAAGTAAAATAATATACTAACAAATAATTACAATAAAAATACATTGTTAAATAAAAAAGCCACACTGCTAATGTTTTTTGCTTCTTAAAGATATGGAGGAATATCCAGTGAGATTCCCAGAGAGGCTCTGATGCTGGTACCTAGCTCCAGTGCTATTAACAGGGAACAGAGGCATAACAAGTCTCTGTGAAGTCTTAAAAGAAAACCTGGAGAAGAAGAAGAGGTTGAGTCAGGGTTTCTGGGAAGTGTTCTGAGCTTTCTTTCACTCTATTTAAACCAGTTGAAGAATATTTTTTCCACATACATTTAAAATTGTCTGTAACTGATATCAGAGGACTCTGATTATGATAAACTATTTCTGCTAGATGCAAGTACTTGGTAAAGAGCAAGGATTCAAGTTAGCTCAGCAATAATTATTTTATTGACTTTTGCCTATAATATTAAGCTTCACTGCCTTACTGAGTGACCTTTTAAAAAAAAAATTGCAATACACTTCAGGTCTATATACGGTTTCTATTTTGTGTATAGCAGGTAACGAATTAGGATGAATTTAAAAACGTTGTACTGTTCCCATGCTCCACCTGCTTGAAGCAAGACCAAAGGGATCCTTCATTAACTGCTTTAAAAGTTTCCAAAATCTGGAATTTGCTCTTGATTTTAAGACAGATTCTAAGACATGAATTGTTGATTTGCCAGTACTTACCTCTTAGCTGAGTTGTCCTAGCAAGTAATCAAAATCATTTAAATTATGTAATGATGGACTTTCTAAATGCGTCTTTAATGATAAGGTATAGTTATTGCTGAGTAATGAAGCATTGGCCAGTGGAAAATGCTGGTGGAGCCATAGCTGTATTTCTCACAGGACACTTTTGTACTTTTGTTGCATCACTTCACTCTCATTCAATCAGTGACAAATGCACCAAATGCCTGTTTGAGCATTTACTCCACAACTGCTGCTGCTGTTCATCTGCAATTCATTCATAACTAATCCGTAAATCCCCAGCCCCTTTTCCTTCTGATCTGTCTGTAAGACTTCCCAAATGGACACACATGATTAGACCTAGTGGAAAGGCAGGCAGGTTATGCCTCTACAGGGTTTTTAGTGCTTAAAAGCATTAAATATGCACAGCCTATCCAGCAGGTAGTTGTTAATGTTACTTTTGCTGTTGATGTTAATTTGGCCAATTTCGTGTTCCTTCTGTCTTCTCTTCCATAGTTAAAGCTTTCCTATCAAGGCTTCTTTTAAATTATATTAAAAATTGTTGAGGAGATAAATGTTGTCTCCCTTGATCTTTTACAGATTCTAGTTCATTGCAGAGCTGAAGAGGGAATAGACAAAGCCTTGGGACCCAGGGGAGGTGGTGTCCCTGCAGCCTACCCTAGGACATTCAGCAAGCCAGCACCACTGTGCTTTTTTTCTTCCTCACATACCCAATGTGTCCCACCTGTGTGGGGAAAAATCTGCCACTCTTCTGTATCTATAGCTGGCTAACCCCAGTTCTAGTCCTTGCATGAAGAGTAAGGGGAGGTTAGTCTGAACAACACTGCATAGCGTGAGCATGGCACTGTCATCATGTAGTCATGTCTGTCATCCACCTAGGAGTGTTTGTGTGTTGTGTACTTGGTTGCTAAGATGATCTAAGCAAACAGCACTATGTAGAGCATAAGTGGACATTGATGGTACTGTAGAGGTGTTAGAAAACAGGTGGGGGTTGATTCTGCCTTCTTTGAAGTCCTGTCTTCAGAGCAGGAAAAGATTTCTTATCCACTGGAGCACCTGTCTAGAAGCACGTGAAGTGCGATTGCAAGAGGCAGCATTTATGTTTAGTACACATGATAAAGTGGAGAGGCAGGGCTAGGAAGAAGGCATGGATATGGGTAAGGAGGAGAGGGATGCATTTCAAAAGGCACTTTGCTCCTTGAGTTATTTGTTATAGATAAAAGTTCTTGCGGATAAGTTTTGCTTTTACTAAGTAGCTGAGTGGGTTTGAGTGACAGCACCTAGAAGAGAAGATTCAGTGCTGAAAGATCTGATGTAATGAAATATCATCTTCATTCTCTGAAATGTTGCTGCAAACTAAAGGATTGCTCTTCTTTTTGGAAAAGCTGTTGATTTTTTAGTTCATTTACAGTTTTGTTTAGTATGGCCGCAGTGCACAAACCTGGAAGAATCAGTCTTGCTGGGTTTATGGAAGCCACATTTATGCTGAAGGAAACCATAACTGGTTACTTGCTATTCTCAGTTTCAAAAAAAGCCTTGGAGGTTGCAGTTCAACTAATTCACATTTTTAAATATTGATACTGAATCTGGCTTGTTTTCAGTTTGGCATCCATCTTTACAGATACTTGAAAACTCATTTCTCAGGTCTATTCTGGAAGTGTCATAGGGGTTTTCAGGGCTGATAAATTGGTCTGTTCTGATGGATGGACTTAGAAGGAAAATATTGGCCAAGTGACTTGCAACAGTTGGCTTCTACTACTGCTGGTACCACTGGCTTGTTTGGTGGCGGTGTACAGTAATTTCATGACTCCATGACTCCATTTTCTTACCTTTAAAACAGGGTTGATTATTTCCTTGTAAGATTCTTTGACATTTGCTCTATACCACAGCAAACATTGCTAACAGTAGTCATATATATTAATCTTTTAAAGCCATAGGAAATATCTATGATTCTGATTTACTGCCTGCCATCAGTGGGGGGCCCTAAAATAAGTCAGAATTAATAGCTGGGAGAGAGTGGCTGTTGTACAGACATGCCCACGCTCCAGAGGTGCAACTGCAACTTCCACAGGTACGTCCAAACTTGCTCTGAGCTCTGTCACTGCTAATGGGGTACCCATGGTGGTATGGAGCTCAGCATGTGCTGCTGGATGCACCCAAATAGCTCAGTGGATGCCAGGGTGATGAGCCCACGCTGAGCTCCACGCTGCTGCCCTGACAGCATGTTGCCAGCATCTCCCCTGGTTAATTTAAAGCTAGCTCAAGTATGTCTGCACAAGCTGCAGTTAGGCTGTGACTGCAGTATAAAAATGCACCCTACAGGAGACCATGGGCAGCCAGAGCTTCAGAGAAAGTGTCTTAGTTACACTTGCGATCAGGCACAGGCTGCTGGCATCGTTTCAAATTCCCCTTACCTTTGGCTCGTCATTCTTCATACTCTGCAAATATATCTCTGCTCTCAAAGTAAGCAAAGGGTTTGTTTATCCTCCTCGCTTGTCATGAATGGTGTTCTATACTAGATAATACTTTAAAAAAGAATTTAAATGCTCAATTTTCATTTTAGTTACCACTTCATCCACACATAACTCTCATCTATCTCCTTTCCCATCCAAAATGTGGAGGAAGCTTTAACATGGTGACAATAATGCTGAGAAGCAGGCACTATCACTCTATTTTTAGAGACAGAGAGAAATTGAGGCAGAGGAAAATTCATCTGCCATGGAAGGCAAGGTAGGAGAAGGAACTGGTTCTATGCATTTAATTTTCCCTGGAGGAAGCAGTGGTATTTGGATCACATGGACTGTATCAGTAACTCACCAACTGCCAATTGCATCCTAATCCACTTTTTGCCAGGTCCCGTTTTTGTACACCTTATACTAATGTTTATAAGAGAAGTCGTAAGCACACTTTAAAATGATACAGCAAATTAATAATAAACTAAATAATTCAGAACTGTGTGGAACAAGCTTCCTCCTAGGATGTATAAGATAAATAAAACATGGGTTAGAAGTGTCTCTGAATGATGGTATTGTAGGAAAGACATCTCGAAAAATCAAGGAATAATGATCACATCCTTTTCTGGTTTATAGTCTTCCTTTCTTAATATATTTACAATATGTGGCTCCAAATTTAATTGCTTGTGAGTAAGGTACAAATTGAAAGTATCTGGTTTTAAGTCTCATTAGCTGCACTAAGTATCAATTCATTTGGCAAAATAATCTCCCAGAAAACAATTTGTGCCAGTTGAACGCTATTTGATGGCTGATTTCTCAAAGATCTATTCTGAGTAGAGAAAGGAGCCACATGATTCATTCAGCTTGTGCATATCTGTTTTATCTCTATAGAAGGATTATATATGGAGAGATAAAGGTTTGTTAAACAAAGTATCATTAATCACCCTGTCCGGAAATGTAGACTTTGCAGGAGCATGCTGTAATTTGCATCACTTTTGCTATGCCTTGTCAGTGCTGCTGGTGAGAAATAGCAAACCTGTATTTATGAAAAGGACAGATTTAAGATGAAAATAATTCTGTCCGAAAACTGTGAGAATGGTACAGAATCCTGTCGCCTGCACTCGTTCAACGGGAGAACACTGTATTTGTAATAAATTCCTTTTGCTCTGGATGAGTTCTGCATTTTCAATGAGGTTAACTTGGCAACATTCTAGTTGATTTTAATAAAAATAGCTGCTTTGAGGACAGGGAGCTGAGGTTGCCAAATTTACAGCTGCCTTGCACAATTACTCTTACACCTCCTTCAGGGCTACTTAGAACCAGTAAGCAAATTAAGTGTATCGATTGCAATTTTGTTGGACTAACCCTTTTTTCTTAAGGAATAAACTTGATTCCTTTCAGTATGTGTCTGCTCAGAGTGATCTCTTTTCTTTTCAGCCATAATACAAAGACAACATCATGGCTGGATCCACGACTTGCGAAAAAGGCTAAACCTCCAGAAGAGTGCAAAGAAAATGGTAGGTGATTAAGTTTTCCTTGCTGCTCAGAGGGGATTTGCCTTTGTGTGTGTCTCTCTCTTTCAGTTCTTACAAAAATCAGGCATTTGGGGGAATGATGAAAGGTGTTTAATTGCTGCTTTGGTTAGAAGCCATAAGTGATACCAGTTCTCAGTGTGCCATGTGTTTCTGCTTTTTATTCCCCTTTCTGATGCTATCCAAAGCTGAGGATCACAAGTGTGTTTTCTGCCTGTTGTGTGTGTGACTCCGGGACTGACCCTCTCCCTCATCTCCTACAGAGAACTTTGGTCTGCAGAACAGAATCCCTTTTCAGATTCTGAGCTTTTAATCTACAGGCGATTCAATGCATAAGGGAAACTAGCAGCACCGTGGGAATATGAATATTGTTTGATTTGTATTTAAAGGTACAGTGCTATGCTATTTAGTAGCCAATTTAAAAAAATAATGTCTGATAAAACAGGGTGTGGGAGGGAGAAAAGAGATCAGTGTCTGTCAGAGTTCAAGGCTGGATTTGGGGGGGGCTGCATTGTTAATGCTTTAAAATTTAAAAGCATATATACTGTTGAGGATGCTTAAAGGAGCTGTAGCTGTTGTGCAGGAGAGATGACTATGTTGACAGATTCAGAGATATGAAATAATACAAATCATATCAAACTATCTTTGCATTCGGTATAATTTCTAATTTTTATCTGGTAAAGTTTATCAGTAATCAAAATAATTTAATAAAGTAAAAATAAAAATGTGTTGCAATAGGTCTTTTTCTGATAAGGTTTTTTTTTTCATTGTTTTATAGTTCACATTAGTTCAATTAGTCAGTTAAGAAGTAATGATTTCTAAAGACTGCTACTTATTTTATTGTTGTGCGATACAGAGTATTAAATGCATGCATGCTATGTGCATTAATTCAAAGCATTTAAAATATTTTAAGTGTATTAGTAGTTTTTCATGTACTGCATCTGCTTTATTTTAAATTTTCCGAAATATATGTGTTCGGTTAATGTAAATACTATTAATAGAAAGAAAACTCAGGGCTGATAAAGAGCTCACTGAGGAGTCACTGACTGTATGAATTGCAGGGTCAGTGCTTTGGTAAAAAATATTCCTGGGGTTTTTTTCTAAATAGCTTCCTTTTCAAAGACTGCTATATTCAAAAAATCCCTTCTTTATTTCAGCAGCAATTCTGACGTTCCCCTCTGACATCAGAAATTATATGTCTGAATGATTTTGTGATGCTTATTCTAGCACTGACAACACTAGCTCCCAGAGTAAATTCTACAGTGAATATAATAGAAGTATGGTACAGAAACAAAACAAGGGCACAGGAGTTTTGCTTTCTAAATCTCTCATGTTACTTATATGAAGCTATATTTTAGCCTGCTTCTTAAGAAATACTAGTGGGAAAGGCAGGAAAAAAATGTATGTGTTGCTTTTTTTTCTCTTTTTCTTTTTCTATTAGCTGTTGTATACTGAGATCACAACAAGCACTGAAATGTCAAAAAAAAGTACCAAATTATCTGAAATAATTTAAAATTAAGATTGGTGCATTAAAGAAGCAGCATTATTTTGTAGTTATTTGACTACTGAATTATTGAATTACTATAGGATGCTGGGTCATGTTGTTCTTTTAAGATTGCTCAGCTCATTAATGCAAAGTACTTGGAGTGATGCATAAAAGACTTTAGGGAGAGGTTTGCTATTCTTACAGCAATTGTTCTTGTAACATCCTCTCTTTTCTAAGGTTCTTGTGTTGTTTGAAAGTGTCGTTTGTCTTTTTTTTTTAATCTAATACTTGCAGAAGAGAAAGTTCTTAAAAATCACTGATATGCTTTAAAATGACTGTGCCTTGCCATGGAGGTCCAACACCAGGGACTTTCCTATAGCACATGGGGATTTGGAATTTTTGTTTAGATTTAATCTCATTCAAGAATTAATTTCAGCTATGGCTTGGTAGCTGTTTTATGCCAAATAGCTTTTCTGTTACATTTTGTGATTTTGTGATTTGTTCTGGCAGATATTACTCAGAGATACAAAATTTTAGAAAGACTTCGGTGTTTAGATAGGAAGTGATACTCACCTTGCTGCTTTATCGCTGACTGACTAACCTGTGCTTTTCATTGACATTCATTTTGTCACATCTGAAATTTGTATTAATTCTCTGAGATACATTATGACATCCTTATCACCTACGAGATTCTGATATCAGGTTTTCGTTGTGAACAACTCAACTTCTGTGTTCTCCTTTCAGTGCAAATCCTGCCAAATCCTCCTTCTTCATTGTGCCATCAGCATGCAGCTTCCACACCAGACAGTGTCCACACGACGTACAGTATCTGAGTCCTGATGCTCTGAGCTAGTGATGTTGAGGGCCCCCTCTGCTCCAGGCATTTTCTGTCTTCCACTTTCAGCTCTTCAGTGCTCCTTTGCCAAATATGATTTCTTCATTATCTCTGGCTTCTGTATGTGCAAATCCCAGTGCTTGCTCATTTCCCTTTGCAAAATCTGAATCAACCTTCCAGCACATCCCTCCTCTTGAAAAATTTTCACATGCCTTTGCCAAGAGATTGAGAAGCTCTACCAAGTGAAGCTTTCTTTACTTCCATGCTGTGGACTCTTTTTCTTTTCCTTTAATGACACCCACTGCTCTAAATCCTTTTGTAGGTCAGGAGGTTTTAAGGCTGATCTTTTTTTCTGTCTCTCTCATGGAACTTACGTGTGATTTTCAGCAAATTACTTTGACTTTTGCTCCGTCAGATCTACTCAAATGGCAGGTCTTTGAAGCAAGAACTGCCTCTCACATTTGTATGGTGCCAATCTGAATTTCATAATATAATAAGCAGAAATAGCTGGCAATTCTTCAAAACCAGATGCAATTTTTTACCCATTTCTGATTTCCCCCAGAAAATCTTGATGTTAATAAAAATAATTGTGTTTTCTCTGCTGAAAATATGAATTAAATATTTGGGTTTTTTTCTGAATTGAAATACTTCTTTTAAATTATTATTTTTTTTCCACATCAAAATTAGTTAACCAATTTTTCTGTGTAGAGTACTACAGAAGTTATAGTTCTGCCCCTTCTGTTTCTGTGAGCTAGATTCACTGGTTGCTAAATTTTCTGTAAAGTCATATAACCCAGCAGGCTCACAGGATTTGCATGATTACGGGTATATTATGTGAGTGGTCTTCCAACGGAATGTATTCTTTGGGAGAGAATATGGAAAAGAATGACAAGTCCCATAAGGTAGTAAGAAATGTAGTTTAATATTGAAAGGCAGTTCAGCTGTAATGACATGAAATATCACAGGTTTTAGAAAGTTCATTTTTTATTAAGAAATGTAGCAATTAATTTTTTCAAATTCTCTAATTCATTTAAGGGAACTTTCATCCTGGAAAAAATATCAAAATTTTCTTCAATATCCAATTTGGAGATTAAACAGCCGTTGAAATTTCCTGTGATCAGATATGTCAAATTTCACTTATTTCCTTACTACAGATTTTACTAATTTCATTACTAATCTGTCCCAAGCAGTAGTCTCCATCACTCTTAACCCTCCCTTTTTTTTATGTTGGCCTCTTTTCTCCTATCTCCTAGTTTTCAAATACAAGTAGGCCTACAACTATAAATAAAACTTTGATTTCACCTAGTGTTCATCTGTCATCTGTCTTTCCATCTCCTCTACACCCACCAACTTGACTGCAAAATATAGATGTTTATGTAGGGTGAACCAAGTTGCCTTTGTACTTCATTGACTGTGAGTGTCAGCTCTGCTTTGACAATTAGAGGTCACAGACACCTGATTCACATGTAAACACCGGTATGTAGACAGACTGCTGCATTTAGATGTCTTCATCTGGAACTGAACCCCACCCTCCCATCACATTTTGTCAGGTTATGCTTTTCCCTCTTCCTGTAGTCATAGGCAATACCTTCTGATGCATTCACTGCCTTCAGTTCTTCAGAATTTGTCTTTGGTCATCTGATTCTTCACTATGCTGTCGTAAGACATATCAACCATTTATATTTTTGTTTTAGACATGCTGGTTTTGTGGGTAAAGCATTACTTATTGATTCCCTGACATATATTTTCACTGGAAACCAAGTAGTGAACTTTTATCTTATATGGATACCGTTTGTGTTTTCTGATGCCTGCTAATGACAACTTGTAGCAGATAAGCACTTTTCTGTGAATAGGTTTTTATTTGATTGTAGCAGCCTTGAGTTTGCAAACAAATCTTTCAGCAGTCCAGGATACAAGGGGGTGTGGGACTTTTTGGCTTATTGGGATGTATTCATATCAGAGATTTACATGTGAAACTTGGGCAGAGCGCTTCTATACATGGCCAGAAGAGGAAGTGGAATGAAGAGCAAGTGCCCTCCACTCTGTGAAAATCTTACAACTCCAGAGCAAGTCCATGTCTCTGTTGAAGGAAGGATGCCAATATGAACTGGGAGAGAAGGCTAGTGTTTGGGTTTCATCTAGTGCCATGTGACCCTGAGCACTGCGTCTCTCAACATGGTATTCTGCTCATTGTTTCTGACATTTTTTTCTCTCAATGACTTGTAAAAAGCTTTTTCTTCTTTTTTCTCTCTGCAAACCAGATTAGCCTGTACAGGCTAGAAAGTAGCTGCTGAGGTTAGGGTATCTGTTGAAGATATATTTATCTTGCAATATATTTATCTTTGAGATACCTGTATCTCAGATAAGTTTAGTTAAAAACTAACAGTAGACTCAGATTTTTGCAGAGGTGAATGGTAAACAGTCAAATGGTACAAACCCATGAAGTTCATTTCCCCAGGAAATCAAAGTAGAAAGAGATATCATCTTCAAAAAAGTAGTTTTTTATTCTTGATGAAAACAAGGACTCCTAAAATTATACAAGTCATGACTGATATCTAATGCTATGTGCGAGTTACATTGTATGTTAAATAGTACCATTTGTTCCACTATAGTTAAGGGTTTACCAGCATTACTATTTTAAACCTTGTTTCCAGGGAATTATATTTGCTGTTGGAAATATGTTGAGGAGAGTCTCTTTTTTAGATTTAGTACCCACGTAGCTTAATTCTTTTCTTCAAATGCTAGAATGTTTTTGGTTATTAAATAGGTCACCATATGAAATAATACTTTTTATATAGAGTGAGACATGCCTATATACAAAGAGGTCATTACTTATTTTATTAGCAGTTTGTATGTGCATTTTTTCAAGAAAACTGTCCCGGAGAATTTTAGCTTAATGCTAATTTATAACATGACTAAGCCAGAAATAAATAAGGACCACAGAAGAGTCTGTCTCTAACACAGTTTCCAGCCCATGGCAGCCATGCAATTCGTAAAAATTTAGTTGGTCTGTGTTATATTTCATCATTCCTGTTGGCATCAGTTAATAAAAAACAGCTGCTGACTACACTGAAAAAAACCCTTTTTACCTATCCACCTGTCTATCTCACGTGAAATTTCAGGAATACTTTAAATGGGTTTAACTCTTCTTCACTGAGGCCATTTGGAGGCTGGACTCTAAACCTTAGTTAACATTTTCCACCAAAAATACGGAATCATTTTGTCTCAATATGGACATATTAAGTGATTTCAAATGGGAGGGGAAGCATCGTGCACAATCACGATGGGCAGGAGGTGGCCGAGGAATTGGACTGTCTCTGTGAAGGGACAAGGAAACAATTCCCCATCACAGCTGATGTGGGCACCTAACCAGACACTTGCTGCAACAGCTGATATTTGGAGACCCAGTACCTTAAAGGGAATCCAGATCCTTGTGTTGGGAATTTATTCATGTGTAGGATATCAAGTAAAAAACAGCAAGCCAAAAAGCCTGCACGGTCAAGAGGGAGATCACTGAAGACAGAAAAGAGGAGAGGTTAATCACAAGCTTGCATCTTGAATTTTTATCTGTTCCAGAGCTTAGCAAAATATTCAAGGCTCTGAATTATTACATCCACCTAAGAGCCAGACGTTGTTATCCTCTGTATCCTCTATTGAGGACCAGTCCTCATTATATGTGTTTCTCAAAAAAATGCGGGGGGGGGCTATTTGTTTTATTTTAAAGCAAAAGTTTCTGCATTACACCCTGGAAAAGATACCATCCTGCAGGTGAGAAAAAAGTTTTGAGTACGTTCCTCTGCCAGGTGGGGTGCAGAATATAATGTCAGAATTATCAGTCCAGAGAGAAAAATGGGAGAGCAACTCCAGAGAGCATCATAGAGCATGACACTGTCCCTTGACATTTTAAACCATCTCTTCTGGGATGGTTTGCGTTCTTGTGCCAAGGACTGTTGTTTTGGGTTTTTTCCCAAGGGCAAATAAGCAGTGCTTACAGAGTTCAGCTGAGAGTGCCAGGCACACAGGAATAATTTTGCTGCAAACTTTGATACTGCTCTGCAAGAGCTTTTCAATTCAGACATCAAACCCCTTCCTGTTCCAGGCCTGAGTCACTTCTGAGTAGGGACTGCCCATCACACACTCTTGCCTGGTGGCTTTGTGATAGGAACAAATGACAAGGAATTAGGAAATGGATTGACAGACTACCAAATTCATTTGCAGTTTTGACTTAAATCCAGGTGTTTCCAGATGATAAGAATATTGCACCTTTAAACCAGAGAGTTTTTACTTAGAACTCCCTTTTGCAGATTATTAACACCATTTTAAGTAGTATTTAATAAGTTTTCTAATGGAGCTGGCTTTACTTGTAATAATATTGATCACAATGAATTTTTTTTCTCTTTTTTTTTGACATATTGAACATAGTTTTCTCAGCTTCCATTTTCAATTTCGGGTTAATTAAACTGTAACAAAATATCTTGAACTGTTATGACCTTTGGAAGGGCATTTCATGCTGGCAACACCATCTGGGCACTAATTGACCAAAAAAACCTTCCATGCCAAACTCACAATAATAATAATAAAAATAAGAAAGGGGTCACCTCATTAGAGTTTCTTCCTGGGAAGAAGACATTTCTCTGGGCAACCTGGTTCGGTGACACATTTTAGAAGAGGAAGTTTTAGAAGCTTTAGAAGAAATAAGTTTTTAGACAAAATAGCTGTCCACATGAACATACCTTGGCTGTCTATGCCCTGGGCATCCTCCTGGTGTCTCCCTGGGGGAACTCTAGCAGATAGTGCTTCCTTGGATCACACTTATCAGTGCAAGAGATTAGTCCTTTAAACCGTAATGGACTAATAAGTATTACTTTGCTTTCAGAACCATTACAGTTTCTCACAGTCTCAGCCATAGAAATCCCTGTAGAGCTCTAACCTTAATCTTAAATAGAGTCCATAATTGCAAGGACAAGAATGAACAGAAGTATAGGAAAAAAATTCTGATTTCCCCAATAATTCAGCTAGGATTTGGCTCTGTTGCTCTCACTGCTCCCACTGCTCGCCCAGACTCTGCATTTAAGGTGGAGATGCCCAGGATGCAGAGGCATCCCACAGCTCCTTGCTGTCACAGCTCACAGCCTGCAAGGATCCCTTCCTCTGGAGGTATTGGCAGCTCATAGTAACTCTTTCAGCAACCTGAGTATTTTAAAGGTTGCTAAATGCAGGATGAGGAAATTACTAACTTGTCCCATGACCTTCGATGAGGCAAATCACAGGCTTCCATTCTAATTAGTTCATGATATTGTGAAAAAAAATCATTTCAAGGTTCAGTTTTATAGAAGAGGGTCATGTAAACATACCTTTCATATGTCTGTGAAACTTATTTGCTTGTAAAATGCACTGAGATTCTCAGTTGAAAAAGGTCTTAGAGATAGGAACTATTTTTTGGTTAATGGCCCTTTCCACTCTAAGTCTTTATTATAACCTGTATAACAAATGCCCACTGTAATGAATGCAACATGTTTATTAGTCATATAAGATATACTGAATAATACATTTTAAAACAGCAATAAAGGTTGACTATTATTTTATAAAACTTTCTCAAATTATAATTTAATTTCAGAATAAAATAAACAGATTCACCAGTGCTGTACCCCAAAACAGAGCCAGCAAGCTGGAGCTAACATGACAGTACAGTTTAAACTACACTGCAAAAGAAAGGTCATCCAAGGCTACATGACCACTACAGAATGGCTGAGTTCCTGCTGGAGCTGCTGAAGCTCCTCACATCCAGTTTCTGATAGCATCTCTTTTTCATTTTGCTGCCAAGTTAACTGGCTAAGCTTAGGTAGTTTTCATCTGGAATGTGTAATGAAATTTAGAAAGGGAGGGAGAGAGGTTTTGTAAACTCATCAGGAGAAACAGGGCCAGAGTTTTAACAATTCACATCTTTAACAAGCTATAAATTGGATTCCACTCACCACTGAAGCAAGTAGCAAAATTCTTATTGAGTGCACAAGGTTGATTTTTGCCACTAAAATGCAAGCACTGTGTAATATAAGAATAGAGGTGACCTGAAATATTCCTACAAGGACCATTGAAAGGAATGGTCCTACCTTTTCACACAGAAAAGAATTCACAGCACCACCTTTTTCAAAGATCACACTCAAAGTCTTGATGCCAGTAAAGAACAAAAGGTTGAAATTCCTTTAAAATATAGTTTAATCATAGGTAGAAATCAGCACACATGATTTTCAATCCTATTCTCTCTCTAGTTTTAATCCTTCAACCCTTGACTTGGCAATGATGCGGCATATTTAACTAAGGGGGTTTGTGGGATCATGTTCATGACAATATGTCCAGTTACGTTCATTTTTACTATTTCTCCTCCCTCTGACTTTTTTATGAAAGCTGTTGTTAGATTACTCTTAGCTTACAATGCAATACAATTACAGAGAAGTGAAGATGAATCCAAACTTTTCTGTACCTTTAGCAGTTGAGCGTCACAAACACAGTTACCTCAGGGTTTTGTCTTAATATTAACTGAATTCTTTATACTTATAACTTCCATTTTCTTTTTATTTTTACAATATGCTTTTTAAAAGGTCTGTTATTTTCTTTTTGTGACACCTGGGCTTTGATTTTAGCCTAAAATCTTCAGAGTGAGTGTTGGAGTCCTTGTTAAATAGAACTGGAAAATCCTGTCTGAGAAGAGGTATCCTATATTTAAGATTTGACAGATAATGCAGCACTTTAAAAAGGCTCTGTCTTTCATGACTAATACCCTTCCAGACCCAGTGGCAGATAATCACTGTTTGTGGGACAGAAAGAAAAAAAAGTCTTGGTAACATTTAAAGATTTTGAGAAGTGTATCTGCCTGAGTGGGAGGAAGGCAGAGGCACTTGATATGTGGATTTCTATTGCAGAACCATTGGGAAGGGAGGAACTGCATTTTCAGAATTCATAGTAGACGACTTTGGAATAAAATAAGTGGTTATAAAAGGTGGAAAGTATAAAAAGCAGAGATGTGGAGAACATGTTGTTGGCTATATAAAAAGAGTTTTGGATTTGTGATGCCTTTAAACATTAGAATTATTTCAGCATAGCAAGTTGAAGAGGGAAAAATATCTCCAGATCTGAGGAAATCCTGCACCTGATAAAGATAGGAAAAAAGGAATGGTAAAATAAACAGGCAGGGTTGTGGAATCCAGACAGGAAATGTTAGAATTTGTTTCTTTTAAACATCAAACCTTTATAAGTAATTACACTGAACAGAGTACAGTATAATGTTTCATCAAAATAATAATTTCTGATTACACATTCTGGTGAAGTGTTGAATTTTTGTTGTCTACCCAATTGTAAAAATCAAAAGGCCATAGAAATGCAGAGTGATTCCAGATGAATGTAGTCACTTGGTATAAACAAACACAAATGAGCCTTACTCATATATCAATATGTGCATATTTCTGTAGCCATGCAGGCCAGATTCTGGTAGCTCCTGAGACTGGGAGGCTGCCCAGGGATCTTCCCTGTACGAAGATGGAACACCCAGTTCTTCCGTTGAATCCTCTTCCTCCTGATGTATGAAAGAGGGGGGGGAAAAGTCATATGAGAGGGAAAAAGTCATATCTTACTATCAAAACTGTTAACAATAATGAGAACTAGCAACTTTATATGGGAAATTATTTAGTCTAGATAACATCTCACTATTGATAAGCTACACCTTTCCTGTACTGGCACTGCAGTGATAACATGGCTCTGCTTCGCTCTGGAGGTAACTGAGAAGCTACAGCTTCTTTTGACTGCATAGTTAAATGTACTGGACATTGGGCTTTGTTTCAGTGTACTTTTGCTCAAATAGACTTTGAAAAATATGAAAAATGTTTTGATTTTAGAAATTTTTGTTTCATCTTTCAGCTCTGACAACTCCATGAAAGACATGAGTTGATTTGTCCAGAAGTTTTGCTGTTTTGGAAGGAGAAAACAGAGTTCAAGGGAGGGATTTATCTTTTTAAACTGCCTTTTTTCCTCTTACAATTGCAGCTGGGTTTCTCTTATCTATTTTTTCTTAAGAAGTCCATGATTTTTCCTTTTTACAAGAAAAATTTTTGCTTAGAGAATTGTAGTTTACCTTCTCTATAACAGAATACTTACTTGAGGAACCAAGGTTTTTCCTTACAGAGGAACACAATTCTGCATTTTTTACTCCTTTAACAACATTTCAGTGATCCCAGTTTTCTTATGACAGAAATAGAAACATTCAATCCATATCTGAGATCCCTGTTCCTTCTATTCAAAAAAGTATCCAGAATAGTTGTATATCACTTTCATAATTAACCACTTCTAGAAATACTACAGCATTCATTATAATCATGTGCTGAACCTGAAAGTGTCTGCCACTGCTCTTGCAAGATGGATCTCATGCTTTTCATACTAAGCCTTTTTGCTCAACCAATTTATCTTCAACTTATGCCATTTTCTCAGAAGTTTTCACCATTTCAAACAGGATGAACAAAGTCAGATTTAGCTATTTTGGGACTGGTACATTTTGTATACTCAGACATTCACCTTTTGAGGGTTTCTGTCTGGAATTGATCCCCTGGTTTCCTCCACTGGACTGGAAAAATCGTTTAGTATCTCTCCGGTTCAGCTGTGGAAGCGGGAAAGGTCTCCCATCATTGGTGGTTGGGAGGGCAGGTGATTTTGTAGACTTTTCAGTCCCATCACTGCTTTTTCAGTAGGTTTAACAGAGACCATTAGGCTATTGCAAGTTGTAGCTCCATTAGTATTCATTGAACCTGCTATTTTTTTTTCTGATGGTTCGCTTTGTTCAAAGAGACAGCTATTTCCCTGTTTTTTACCTCTCAGTTCTCTGTGGTCACTTTCTGTGCCATTATATTTCTGCTTGGGCAATAGTCCCCACCACTGTGTGATTTATTTTGTTCTCTTCACAACTGAAGAATATACTTTTATTTGCAAGTTCTACATTAGTTGTACAAGATTGTACAGTGTTTCCCTGATGAGTACTGAAAAATGGTATGGAAAGACCTTAGATTGTATGTCTCCCCAGCTTTTAAAGACATTACATATAATACCTGTTCACAACTTAGGGGACTTTTAAAGTCATTTCAGCTTTCTGTGGTTTATCTCCTTCTTGTCTCTTTTTTTTCAAATCCTTGAAGGATTATATCACCTTTAGTTTCTCGCCATTTTTCTGTTCTCATGCTACCCTATGATGTCTGGTCTGGACATCTGCTGAGTAGTTTAGATTATTCATTAAATGTGGAGTTTAATTTTTCAGAAGTTAAGTGGTGGTTTTGGACTTTTGTTGGTCTAGTGAAATGATCATGTAAAGTAGAACAATATTGCCTACTTGCTGCTTGCTACACTGATTGCTGGAATTTACACAGCAATTTTTTGTTTAAAAAATTCCCAATTGTAGCTACAACATATCTATTAACATGTAAATTTCTATAAATAAAGCAAAAAGGTAATGTTGGGTAGCAAAATATAGTCTGAAATCTATTTCAGTAAATGGTATTCCATTAAAATTTCATTACTCCCAGCTTGAATTCTATGTTGTTTTGGTAACTGAAATGGAATCTACAACATGGTTAAAACCAGTAGAATTTGGTCTAGCAAGGAGTAAAAGCAAATAATCTTTCTCCCCCATCTTAATCCTGTAAGAAATATAGTTGTGAGGTTAAGGAACATTTGCCTTAGTAACAAACTGAAGAATTTATTCTATCTGCACTATCACTAGGTAGGCAGAAGAATAAATTGTTATGGATAAAAACCATTAATAAACACACTATAATCTCTTACTTAAGCATGGGTAATATTATAAGTGACACTACTACAAGAGAAGGGGAGAGCTAGCTAATCCTGTTGTTGCTGATTTTTTAGGTTAATTTTGAAAGAGCCCTACAGATTTATTATGTGTTTAAAGAAGCCCAAATAAAGTCTCAGTTAGTGAAAGGTGATAGGGGACTTCTTCAAAACCCACTGAATGGCTTCTGTTGAAATCCACTGAAGAGCACAGGATTAGGTGGAAAGACATGACATCTATAAGAAGGAAGATTTGCCTTTTTATCAGTGTAAGCTCCCATCATTTATTGACTTGAAGGGTTCCCTATGCAGATGAGGAGTGTGCTTTTTGAGATTTTGTTTATGCAACACCAAATATTGTAATTATGTCTTACTGAGTATTCTTTCCAGAGAGAACAATGTTATTCTGGTGGCAGTGCAATTCCCATTTAAATTTTGTGTGCACACAGTGTTTATTCTGGATAGTTTATGCCTTTGTGATACATTTTCCTTCTCTCACTTCTGATTGTTTTTGAATGTCTGTAGCAGCAGTCAGTGACAGTTAATGACTGATAAGCAAATTGCATGAGTGCTGGCCTTCTTCTCATGATTACTGGGACGCTTAGAAAATCAAAATCAATGCCACCAATCCCCCCCCTCCTTGGATAAACTTCTCTGCCAGTCGTCATTTCTAAGTTACTGATCTGCTTGTGTTTCCTTCATTTGTTCTTGAGGTTCACAAAAATGTAGTAACTTTTTCTCCCTTTGGAATATTTTTTATCAATCTACCACATTTTTTTGTTACATAATCTAAGAAACAGACATAATGGCAGATTCTCATTTGTTCTCTGGGATAGTTAATGTGCTCCGTTATTGACATAGTAATTAAGTTAGGCATTGTTGTTACAAATGCAGAAGGCTTTGAAAAATCAATAAGAAAAAATTTTAAATGTTTGTCTGATGAAAAGGTGGAGCTGATATTTATGTAATGTCCTTCTTTGCAAAAGAAAACCGGTGTCGTCAAAAAGAAGGCTTGCATTAAAAAGTTAATTGTACTGTATGTTCCTGTTGCGTGGGCAGTGTTATACAGAGGTAGTGAATTTGCACATACTTCAGAGTGCATTCACTGTAATTAGTGTGGTTGTTTTAATACTTATACCTGGGACAATAGTGAGGGCATGCTCATCTCATGTCCCATTGACCTGATCTGGCCGTTTCTACCATTCTAATCACCATAACTTCTGAGCCGACGGTTCTGTGTGTTGCCCTTCTGCTCTCCTTATGTATGCAGATCTCCCCCTGATGTCGCTGTAGGGACCTCTGTAAGAAAAGAGGAATATCGATATTCATTAGTATCACGTGCAACTGAGAGGAGATGTTTGAACTGGGAATATTGCCCTTCAGCTTCTGCTGTTGTACATTGCCTTTCACATGACTCAATGCCCATCAGCTGAGATTTTGTACAGACTTGAATTTGAAGTTGAAATAGTGCCACTGTGGATTTGATCCTTCTGAAAACTGAGTCCCAGCTTATATTTTTTAAACATTATGTGTAACCAAATGCTGGTTCAGCTTTGCATATATTCATACACACAGAATTTTGCAACACTAAGCAAAGGAAGATAAGCTCTAAACTGATTGAAAGAATTGTGGATTTCTTCTTGAGTTTCTCCTTCTGTGTAATGTATTCCCAACACTGTAAATCTTTGAGTTTAATGCCAAAGATGTATTTTCTCTGCAAATTTTAAACATTGCCTTTGGGAATTGCTCATCAAAGCAGTTGAACTAAAAGGATAACTGTGTTCAGGTGTTTCTAGGCTGCATAGTTCATACAGTGTGGATTTTTGTCATGCTGTGATGAGAGTCCCTGATGACAGATGAGAAATTTCTTGCTATTGTTAAAATTAAAATCATGTATGGCTACCTCAGCTTGAATTTTACAGAATGTTGTTCGTGTGATGGGCTTGATCATAGTTTAAAGCTGTGTTTTTCTTTGTAAAGTGCTTTGACATAATTTTTTTTCTTGAAAGATAAGGGAAGACAACTCCCTTGAACCTTCAGCACCAGAACAATGCCTTAGGATTGTCTAAAAGCAACTCTGTAAATTGCAGTTCTTTCAAGCATAGTCAATGTTGGTATTTTTCATAGACTGGGATCAGAACTGGGAAAGTATAGTCCTACAAAAACTTTTATTATATAACTGGGTTATGAACTGTAGAAGTCTTTTTGGTCTAAACTTATGTGTGATATTTGACCAGAAAAAATAGAGATATCCTTAATTTGAAGGCAGCTTTTATTCCTGGACAGATGAAACATGGTTTTCTTTCTATTTTAGCAACTTTCCAAGTTGTTTTCAAAAATAATGCATTATTAAGTGAATTAAGGTTATTTGTTTTTTACATTAGCACGTTAGAAGTGAATTAGAAACAATTCTGGATCTTTTTATTGTGATTCGGTAGCTAAAGAAAAGTTGGATCTTGTGCTGAATAAAGATAAATTCCTATTTTGTGCATAGTGAGGACACCGTAGTAAGAGCATCAAGTCTGTTTTACTGGTTCAGAATAGCTCTCTGTCTTCCTGTGTCCTGTCTCTAAGTACTGCTTGGAGCAAATGGCTGAGGAAAGACTACGAGAAACAAAGCAGACATAATCTTGTCCGTCTTGCACCTTCCTACTTTTACAGAATCTTTGAGCTGGCAGTGGTCTAAGGATCATTGTGCTCTAACTGTCCTTTATAAATGAGTCTAATTCCTTTTTAGGGTCATTTAACCTTTTACAGCCTCTGGGAAGGGTTTCATATACCATTATCATATCCCTTTATGTGATATTTCTCCAGGAGGAGAATCCTACTCCACGAAATCTCCCATTGGTAAACTATGTTTTTCACATCTCTGATGACATTGCCTGATCCCCCCTGCACCTCTGTGGGTTCTGCTACCTGCTTTTTGCGTTCAGTGACCAGAACTACACACAGTACTTGGAACATGATTGCACTGTTGATGGCATAATGGTGTTTCGTGTTTTAGCATCAGTTCCTTCCCTGAGATTGCTAACATTCTGTTTGCTTTTTGAATACCCCTGGGCTTAAGCTGGTGTCTTGAAGATCTTTTCCTTAAGTGGTAATAATTACTTTAGAGCCCATCATTACCTATGTGTGTGTATGCACAGTTAGCATTATTTTTTCCTTTGTGCATTTCTTTGCATTTATGGAGATTAAAATTAATCATCTATTTTAACAGATTGGTCTTCAGGTTCTCACAAGCAGTTTTAATGTGATTATCTGGAAAAAGCTTTCAGAATCTTTCATCAATATCTCAGAATCAGGAAAGTGACTTCAGAATTACAATATCTTGAGAGGGAACGTATGGCAATTTTTATTTACCTTCTTTTTGCTTGATCCCTTAAGATGATTATTTGCATAATTTTATCCACTAGTAAAATGGAGTAAAATCATGCTAGAAAAGCCAGAAAGAGAGTTAATACAATCATCTTGTTTCTGAAATGAAGGCTTTAGGAATGTATGGTAACAGCAGCTCAGTTTAAATAGCCAAATTTCATTACTCCACAGAAATTAAACCAGCTGGACCAACTTACCAGTGGAAAAGTGGGATATTGAAATCCAGAGCTTGACATGGACTCTGTATCTGTAGACCCTTCAAAGGGTGTTTCGGTTCACCCTTACCTTTTATGCTAAATCAGGTGGATTTTCCTTCTGACAATCCAATCCTACCAGGTATATAAAGAGAGTCACTGGGGATTGACCCTGAATGAGAGTGACATGGAGGTCTTTGAAGTAGGTTAGATGCTTCCCACTTCAGTCTTGGCAAGCTCCAGGAAAAGCCTTCTCCTTAATAGTCCTGAGGCATCTAACCAGGGTGGGGGATTGACAGAGAAATTTGTTCAGTGTGGGATCTCTGGCAAAATTGGCCTGACAAAGCAACAACAGCCATCACCTTCCTTTTCTTTTGCAAGACACAATAAGCCTTTCACACTTGTCCTTTATCTCCATTGTCCTGCAACTTCTGTTGATGCTACTATACTGAAGAGCTCTGTAGGAGGTGGACAACAGCCAGATTTGCTAGGCAAAAGGCTTTGGGCTTCACTTTGTTGCTTTGAGTATATTTTCTAGAATCTACTAGGTGTTTTGTTCTTAAAGGCACTATGGTTATTCTCTGAGGTAGCCCTGAGTCAGGACTGTGTCTGATTAAGCACTACAAGTAGAGGGGAAATTTTGGTGGTTTTATCTATATATACACATACACACACAAAATTTTTAATTTTAAAAATAGTTTTCCTGGGTATTATCTATTCATCTGAGGACTCTGAAGAACTTGATTGAAAAGATAAAAAATTGGGGCTAAATTTAAACTAACTTCATCCAAATTTGGAAATGTGAAGCATGAATATTGTAGTAATATTAAAAATGTTGAATTGTTTTTCAAGATTAAACAGTTTAAGAATTACAGGAAATAAATCTTGTAGCTTTATAAGATTTTGCTACTGTGTTATATCTCCTAAATAACATTAAACAACACTGAGAAATGGAAAAAGAAAAATAAAAAGAAAACTTTGCGTTAAAGGAACTTCATGAGAAATTATGCTAATGTTTAATTGCAACTTGGTGACCCAGTACATGGTTTATTTTGGTTTATTAGGAGTATATAATACACATAAATTCAGATTCATTTGTGATTTACAAGCATCACAGTTTAGTGAAACTCTCCTATAGCTTGGTAAACTGCAGGACACTGCATCTGGGAGTTTCTGAATAATTTATCTGAAGTAATGAGTATCATCATGTGATGCTGTATCAAAGCAACTGCTCAAGTGAATGCCAGCTGGGTACAGCCGTTGTATATCAAATAGTCGCTTGAGTTGTCTCTCTGGAAAAATTAGAGAACATAATGAGCAAAATTAGAAAACCTGGGGAGCAGCCTCCATGGATACCTATTAGCAAGAAGTAATTCGATTAGTGTGAAATCTGTGAAAATTCATTATTTACAAAGTTTACAAGTGTTATAAGAGAAATATATGTCTACACACATCTATTTATACAATATGGGCATAAAAATAAATAAAGTATGAGTACTAGATGTACTTATTTTTCTGTATCAGCTTTATGAAACACTAATAAAGTATTTATTTGCTCAGAATCTAAAAAGGACTCATTTCATGCCCAACAGAAGCTTTTGGGTTGAGTTTCCCAGAATGCTTTATATAGTCTCAGTATAAGTAAATGCGTCAAACACAAGATCCAGGAGAGGCTGACGAAACAGATTTGCTAAGGGAAGATACACAGCTCTGTTAAGTATTAGATTGATGTTTTTATGAGGCAGGTGTATTGAAAGTGCCATTTGTGCCCACTCTTCCTGATGCTGACTAGGAATACAGAGACATGACATGCAGAACTGAGAGAAGGACAGACCTGCAGAATTTTCAGCAGAGTCAATGGATGCTGCAGCTGGTCTGCATCTCTCAGAATCAAGCCCTGCTCTTTATATTATAACTGCTTTTACTATCCTGTCTCCTAGTAAATCTAATATCAGAACAGTGAAGTTATTTATGACACCTTTTGGATCCACAGCTTTAGATCACAAAACCAATTTGATGATCTATTTGTGTCAATGGCTTTTGTAGCTATGGCTAATTGTTTTTTTTCTGAGAGACATGAGAGAAATACTGCTTCATGAGGTTGTCATTAGCCTGGGAAAAAAGAGACCATTGATTAGAGGCATGAATAGAATGGCTTGTAAGCCAAATTACTAGTTGGGGATTCCCAAATGGCTGAGGGCACAGCCTGTCTGATCCTACCAAAACTCTGCATTGCAGTGGGGAACTCTCTAAATGAAGCATTATCTTGTGATGTTGACCTTAAATCAAGACTTGTTTGAAGGAAATAAACCAGAAGGCTTTTATTTTCAATAACAAATTTGAAATGCGCTAACTCAAATATGATCCAACCCCCCAAAAAAGATCTGTAGCAGTTCACAGACATATATCTTTGATATATTAGGTACGTTTCTGTAGTGTATGAATGCAAGGAAAATACTCTTCTATAGTACATGAAACGTGAATTATTGCAGCATTATTCTATTATATGGAAATTTGAAAGTGGAGGACTGCATAACAATTCTCAAATATTACATAAACCAATGACACTCTTAAATTGTAAAAATAACCAGAAAAAAAAATTATGTACATCGAGACAATGGGTTTGTTTCTTTTCCTTCAAAGATATAAGAATATTCTTTTCAAATTATAGTACCCTTTGAGAGACGTTAGGAATGACAAAGTGGAATCTTTAGTTATCCAAATTCAAAGACCTGCTCATATCTTATTTAAAGTCAGCCTGCTAGAAGCATAATATAAACATTAAATGCATATTGGAATGTTCTTATAATTTATTGAATTTTGCTAGGTAATATCTTTCTAAAGGAAAAAATATTAGTAAATTCTCTGACCTTAATGTGAAATGGTCCATTCCACGTATATGTACAGAAGCGTACTTTATCAGTACATCAGCTTGTTTACAATTTCATGAAGAAAGGCTAAAAAAAAAATTATAAAAGCAATTTACAATATTTACGGGCTGAATGAAGCATTTTATTATTTTCTGTCTTTTTGCTTTGTATGTCACAAAGGTTAACTGAGCCAAAATGAAAAAGAGAAAACTGATCTCTTTTAAAAATCTAATTTGACCTATAGATTTTGGACTATTATAGGAACACGGATATTTGTAGTGAAGCCCAAAGTATTGTGATTTCAAAAAATGTCATATTTTTAATTATTCCAGTTAAATTGCTAAATCTGTGATGAGAAAACAGAGCTTTCATTTAGCCTTGTGAATCTTATTCATTAACCCTTTAAGAGAGCTTACATCACCTAGCCATGAGTAGCACATTCTGGCACCAAAACCTTCACTGAAATCTTCAAATTTGTCAAGTTACTAGTTATCATAGATGGACAAAGCTTAATAACACATTTTGAGAAAATGCTTTTACAGGAGCTTCAAACATACTGTCTTAAGAACCAGAAAGTGCAGTTCTAATTTCCATTTTGTGGAAGGTGAGACTTGTAAGTGGTTCTGCAATGCCTCTGTTAGAGTCCACTGTCTATTCTGCACAGGACTGCTGTGGTGGTTGCTGTTTGAGGAGCTTTTGCCTGTTTTGTTTTTCTCTGTACCCCTTTTGCCTGTAAATTGGATTCTGAGGATTCGCTGATTCCCACTCCCTCCCCTGGCAAGGCAAGGCAAAACAAAGATACAACACAGTCTACTGAGTACTGGAATTATTAGTGTTAAATGCTCTGTCATTGCTGGGCTTAGAATTGAGTTATTTGTTATCACTTTGAATGCCATTCTGGAGTTCCACTACAGTTAGCACTGCACTGCTTTCATTATAAAATCAATTTCCTGGAGATGCCTATCTCCATTGGTTTAATATGTACCACATTGAAAGTTGGCATAGAGGTGCTGGTGCTCTTCCAAGGTAGAAGTGCTGACTACTGAAGAGGAGGTGTAGTTAAAATAGGAAAAAGCAATAGATTTCCCATGTTTCAGACTGGATGTGTTCTCCAAGCCTAAAGGACACATCTCAGCTATTTTTGTACTTAAAAATAAGTCCCCATTCGCACTTCAGTGGTGTGGGGAGCAGCTCCCATTCCATCTTGGCTGTCTTTTGAGAAGTACCTCCTGATTAATCCCAGCCATCCTTTTTCTCTCACCTCTCAGTTGTCCTTCAGTGGGTATTTTCATAAGGATGTACTCTACCTTCCATCTTCAGTAACCTTCACTACTCCCATACTGAGGACGTGGAGAAGCAGAGCTCCTTTTGGGATTGTTGGTGTGGGCTGCCTCGCTCGAGAGGGACCCATGTTTCCCTGAAGTGATCTGTCATTGTGAGTTCTCACTGCACTGTAGAAGGGGGATGCTGTGCCCAGCTCTGAACATCCAGATTTGCGTGCTGCCAGCACAGCCATGCAGAACAGAGCAGGCTCAGTCGCCCTGTGCTCAGCACCAGGTCACCTGTATCCTGCAGATTTCAGACTAGGAAATCCCCACAGTAAGTGAGAACGTAAAATTTATTCAACGTGGAGAAGTTTATAGCTCCCTTTGCTTACGCTCTGGCAATGTCACTGCAATCACAAGGTTACAGGAACAACAAGGGCACTACATCATGCTATTAATATGTCTGTTTTGGGGCTGTTTTAAGAGGATTTTGCAGCTTTAACAGTTTTATGTGCCTACAGATACTCTTAGTCGTGGATTTATTAGGATATTTTTTCTCTTTAAGTATTATTAGATACATCTTCAGAAGTGGGGCTTAAACCTGTCTTTTTTGAGGTAATTTAATGAGTATAAAAGGCCCAACTTTTCTTCCTTAAGACTAGAAGGCTACTTCAACTCTTAAACTGTTTATCATCCTCAAAACCTTACTTTACCTCATTTCTATTTATCCTACTTCCTTTTCCACCTCTCTTTCCCTCCCCATCCTTTAAGTGACCTTAGCAGATGCTAAAGATGTCAGGCTGATAGCTCTGCAGATACGGACTCTCTCTGTATCAAACTTTAAAGATGTTGTTAATTCAGGAGTAAGCAATGTCAGTCCTATATCACAGATTATCTGTCATGGACTTTACCCAGGCCCCTGTTTAGAGAAGGAAAATCTATACACCATGTTCTTTATCTTCCTCAATGGTGACTGCTGAAATATTTGCAAATTGACCACTAATGATGAATTAGTATGTAACAGGTATATGCTAATCTGCATCATGTCATTGTGTCCAAAGCTCCATGTTTGATGGCATTTGGGCTGTTAACCAATTACAATTATGCTTATTTAGTATTTACACCACATAATATCCCAGATAAACCCACTGTAAATATGTCACTAAAAGCACAAAACTGAATGCCACAAATTCTGAGCTAATTAGAAAAATCCTAGACAGAATGAGAAACTGTGATTTTTATATATATAATTTATTAAATTCTGCTCTAATTCCCTCTTTTTATAACAGTTTAACCTTTACATATTTTTTGCTGTGTGTCATAAGCCATGCCTATTTTCTCCTGCGTTTTTCCTTTTTAATAACTTCTATTTGCGTCCTTGATGTTTCTTTTATTGGTCAAACTCCTCTTTCTGCCTGTGTGTCTTTTAATTAGGCCTTTGCCCATCATCCCTCTTTCTTTGGAGTTTATCAAAACTCTAAGGCCCTAATTCTGTAGCCAGCCTTTTTGTTTCTGCAGGCGGGTGCCACTGCCCAGTCACATACCAGTGAGGTACAGGGAATTGCAGATGTCATTGCTCTGCCTTTTGTACTTTTGTCTCTATGGAAATTGTTCTGTTCTCTCAGTGATTACTTTTCCCCCCTAGATCCTGGTTGGGTTTTTTTTGTCATCATGTTCCTCAGACAAAGGATGTCTTCACTACACAAATAGCTGTAAAATCCTTCTGTAGGCAAGGAGGCTGCATGTTCACAGTGTTGGGCATGTCGAGTCAACTTCCACTCAGTGGACCAAAGGACAACCTGAAAGGTGATTTTAGCTCTGCTGGCTTCCTGTTCTATCATTTCAAGAAAACGTTTTGGTTTTAGGTTTTGTAAATCTAGCAAAAACTTTACAATTATTTATCAAGATACATACTCTAATTTCAGGATTATCACCGTCCAAGAGAAGAAAACCTATGGTCTAGTCTTGCTCTTGTTCTATCAATAGATATATTAATGCACTGATATATGAAGATTATCCTTATCAGTTCCCCTTATTTGTTTAAAATGCCTTTTTGAAATCATCACTATTAAAAAGGACATATCATCTTAGAAGTTTTAAATATCAGTTCAGAAATCCACAATCTTTTTAGAATCTACTGTTCAGGCACTGAAGGCAAAAATAAAAGCTATCTGCTGCAGAGCAGGTATTATTATATAAAATTAATAATATAAATATAAATTTAGTGTTTGGCAATTGGCAAAAGACAGTCACCTCCTTGACTATTATGTAATGACACGACCAAATGTTAAATTAAACATTTTCTGTTATGATGCTGATAATCCATACAGTAATATTTGTGTAAATTTGCTGTGTAATCTAAAGTGGATGGGGATGTTATGTCTGTATTATATTCTTGCTTTAATTTTTTTTTTTGCATTAATTTAATTTTGCAAGCACCATAGTCTTTTACTGGGCAGATTTACTCTACTGTCTAGTCCTAAACTCTAGCTAGTTCTAACCATCTAGTCCTACCTTAAGCTCATGTGTATCAGCAATTTGAAGTCTCTTACATGAATCCTCGCAGCCCAAGGAGCAGTCTGAGCCAACACATGCTTCTGTGATTGCAATTCCAAAATACACCTCATGGCTATTGTCAGACAGAGACTTTGGGTGGACTTAGCAGTAGAAAGCAGCTCCAAAATCTTTTTAGTACTACAAATAGATTCACTATTCAGCAATTTCAACCTTGTGATTGTCACTTACTTTTGGGCTACTCATTAAATGATCAGCTTTCAATCACCTCCTCTCAGCTGAGAACACTAATTGCAAATTTAGTTGAAGATAAAAACAAGTTAGTTTTATATTTTGGCACTGAAATTTGACTTTAAGTGCTTGCACAGCCATTTTGCATGTTTCTACTACATTATTTTACTTCAGTGGATGAACAGCAGAGATAAGCAGCTTTCTAAGCTGTTATTCACCTGTTCCTGATGGTGCAATCCATCCTATTTCCTGCTAAAGATTGTGATAGTTAATTTGGTAAACTTGGCACCTGTATGAAGGAAATTATTATCCAGCAGAATTGTGTCTAAAGCTGGTGCTTAAGCAAACATTTGACTGCACCTTGAGTTTCTGCTTAGCTCCCCAGGAGCACCCATTGCTTTATTCTCTGGAGAGTATCTAAAATACAACTCAGACTCTCCCTGAGTTTGGCATGGTTTCACCTTCCTGAGAGAAAGAACTTACTCAGATGATTGAAAAAGGCATCCTGGCATAAGGGAAAGGGTTTTATTAAGTGGACAGACAGGACATGTTTTGTCAGCTCTGACCTAGACTTGCAGTACAGACCTATCCTCAAAACTTATGACCATGAATTACAGAGAGGTTTGAAGACCAAGCCTTTTGTACCAGCTTCTTTATCACAGTGAACACTAATTCAGTAACTTAATGTTCATCTGAATGCATATTACGATGCATAGTCCATTATTTTTCATTTCATAATTTAACATGTCATTTTTCCAGTTTGCCACTTGCAGCTGGCATTTTTGCAATACATTTTATTTTTCAGACGTCTTTTAGTGAATCACTAAATAGAGCAGCTGTGATAGCTATCCATTAATTATATCACTGTATTAAAGTCTAATGAAAATATGACTTTCAAGGGAAAGTCTCCTGTAGAGCCTAAGTAGTGGTAGCTACCTTTATTTGGTAGTTGAATTAGTGGTTGATTAAATATTTGTATAGACATTTGCATAGTTGTATTAACCTCAAGTATTATTTATGAACAATTTGCCTTTGGGATTACAATGAAGAAAAGCAATGGAGTTTTTATGTCTCAGTAGTAATTAGTATTGCCTTGATGCACATTTGCACTGTGCCAAACACAGGCAATCAAAAATCACCTATGTGTCTACCATGGCCTTTTTCTTGATTTAGTCTAAGCCAGACAGGACTCCTGTACTTCAGATACAGAAAAGTAGACATGGTGCCTTATTCTATCTACTCCAGTTTATAAAAAATGAAGTAAAAATAATCTATGAGAGTCTAGATGTCTTTTAAGATAGTAAAAAGTGAGTGACGTGCGATATGGAATCAGCTATTTGGCTTCATCTGGAACCAGAAACTGAAATCAGAATGCAATATATAAATGCATTCATAGTCTTGTATCACAGCTCTCCATAGTCTTGTGACTCCCTTTTCCCAGATTACAGCAGACTTGTGTAAAGTCGGATATGAGCAACCAGGGGACACATTATTAACCCAAAAGCCAGTCTCCTTATGGGTTGGGGCTGGAAAGACCCCACTAACTGCAGCTGCTAGAGGGGGGCAGAAATGAGAGTTTAATTATTTGGACACCTCCACAAGGGATTCCTGGGTCTTGGAGGGATTCCCAGGACGATACGTAAAAGCCCAATTCAGTAGGTTTCTATTACAATCTCATTCAAGAGTCGATAGACTGAAGCTTATGCTAGGGAGGTAGACCTGTTTCATTGATTACTAGAACTTTCTCATCCTCTGTTTTGTATCATTCTGACCTTTTTCTAAATGAAATTGAAACTTTTCAATTTTCTCATTGAAAATAGATGCAAGTGCTGTCAGCAGGAACTATAGATACACCATTTCTGTCAAATTTGTGCTTTTCGTGTCAGTTTTTTCTTTTTGTTACTGGTATGCCATAATGCTGACAGCTTTTATTCTTTGAACAAAGCCTAGCAAGGAAGTTTCTGTTGAAATGTGATTATTCCTTTCACTGACACAGATGGGGACTGTTCACAGTTACTTCTGATTCTGTAACTGTGCTCCTGAAACTGTCACCCTTCACCTTGTTGGGTTTTTTCAGACACCAAATATTTTCTAGGGACTGGCAGAATTCCAGAGAAAGAGCTGCTGTGCTGCTGCTGAAATCATCATCAGAAGTCCTGTGTATTTCAGCTGCAGTGCAGTCAGGAGTAGATTTTTCTTATCACAAATACAGAATATTCCTTCACCTTGTATTCATTTTTTTTCTTCATGAGCCACAAAAATAAGCTTCACTATGGCTACATTTAAAAAACGTTTAAATGCTAGAGTTTTTCTATTTCTCCTAGTGGGAAAAGGTGGAATTAGTATTTATTGCCAGCAAATTTAATACACCACAAGAAATAATATGTCTATTAGTTCTCCTCTTGGAAGGTTTCAATGTGCCCCAAATGGTCTAAACCACTTGACATTCATTCCATTCATTATATGGCACCCACTACATCTCTGATACAGCAGTTTTAAGCCTTCAACAGAGAGAGCAGCTTTGAACCTCACTCTTTGCCCTAACCTGACTGGATATGCATGAGCCTATGTCCCTGCTCTCTTCTGTGAACTCGAATTTGTCATGGATTGACTGGTTGCATTTACACTGGAAATAGCATCCATAGAGTTTCTGGCAGTCTAAGTGGATCCTGCCTGCTTTCCTTATGTGGACTGCAAAGAAAATCACGAGGTCAGTAATATGGTGCATTTCTCTCCCTGTTGCTTACCTCAATAAAGATCAAGAAATCCTGATGGTAAGACATCTGAAATAATTGGTAATTAATAAATCTAAATTAAGATATATTTCCTCTTACACTTGACACATAATTCCACCCTCCTGTTAAGGAAAATGAGATGGAGGAAAATGGGATGGAAGAAAATGGGATGGAGAGGTGGCTAAACAAACATAGAAGAGCCTGTCCAAAGGAAAGAAGTGAATCCAGATAAGCAGAGCACAGTAGTGGGACCTGAGACCAACTTGTTCTAAATTACCTCTTGAACAGCTTTATACTACATTCACCCAACACTTAGAATGGATCTAACTTTCTTCCATTAGCTTCTGACAATCTAGGAAACACAAACTTCATTGAAACAATCTCATTTCAACAGGAACATGGGCATTAGGAGAATACGATTTGTATCTCATTCACCCCTAATATACAGCCAATGATTCATACCAAAATTATAGCTAATAATGATCAAGATGATCATCATAATAGTTACATGTGTCAAATACAGTTCCCTGCTACTAGATTTAGGAAAAAATTATATTCATGCATAGTGTATTCATAGTCTTTTCAGTTGATTTTATAGAACTTTTAAGTAATCCCTAGGATTCTTTAAATATTTCTGGTATTTAGAATCATAACTTCTTACACTCCTTTAGATTTCATCTTCATCAAGGAAGCCTTGATGAGTATAAGGTACCCCTTCACAATTTCCTCTAGAAATTTCACTTAGATGAAACAAAATGCAGACTGTAATAAAAGACAATAGAGAAGAATTACAGAAAGTATTTCTAAATGCTTGTACTGTCAGTGTTTTTAAAATAAGCAAAGCAGCATTATTCTTAAAATAGGTTTCTCTTGTTTACCACTTTTTCTGCTTCTTCTATCGAAAGAATTAATCCACTCCTCTGTGTAGCTGCTGTTGAACTATGGATTGCATTCCACATTCAGCTTCGGTGACATTAAAATACATGTTACATAGTCTGTCTGGAGGTGATAGATGTCCTTTTCCTCTGCAGCCTCAGAACCCCAAATCTAATCAAGTTGCTAAAGTCCTAGGGGAAAGGCCAGGATCCAGTAGTGCTAAGGAAGATGATGGACAGGAACTGTATAAAGGACAGTTTAGTAGTGAGAAAGCCCTCTTGTCTTCTTTGTTAATACTTTCTAGAAGAAAATTTATAGCAAAAATGTTGAAGAAATTATTCCAGTTCAAAAAAATTAAAGTAAACTTTCCACTGTGATTCTTCTAGTGCTCTTTTTAGATTTTGAAATTAGAAATCTGCAGAGTCTACAAGGTAGAAGAAATCACTTCTATAACTTTTCTGTAGATCAGTTCAAGAATGTAGTGATTCAGAGTATTGAAGGACTAGGAGAATTCATAGAAACTATGAATGCTCTGGATTTTTTAGCAGCTTGGCAAACTAATTATGTTTTTTCTTCTACAGAGTTGGTTTGATGTAGAAAAAAACCTATCTAATGACAAGAAACTACTACGAATTCAACAGCTAATTTGATAGGGTTTTTTTAATCCATTGGGGGTTTTTTTGTTTGTTTGTTTTTTTCTTTATCAATTCAGCAACACAAAGACCTTTATCATAGTGAAAGAAAAAATACTCAGAAAACAATACATTAATAGATACAGAACATTTATGTTTATGTGTCCATTTGTGCAGAAAAAGCTTTCTTTTGGATAAAAAAGCAGAAAAAAGGAGCATTTCTGTGGGGTTTTTCCAGGATGTTGTAAAAATTAAAAAATAGTTATTTTCAGTTTATAAAACCAGAGCAATACACTGATCAGCTTATTTTTTGTTCCTGATTGTACTGTTAAAAATGCTGATTTTTTACAAAATGTCTAATTTACCTTTTACTGTGGGATTGAAAATTAGCGGTTCTAACATTTTTATGTTTAATTAGAAGTGGTATAATGGATTATTTTTTTGGTGAACTAATTCAATTCTGCATGAAAATTCCATTTTTCAGATACTGCTATAGTTCTACTGTTTTGAGCTGCACAGAGAAAGCAGGCAGAGGGTGGTTCTTGCTGTTTGGATTTTCTCTCTAGGGCAGAGCACCTAGAGAGAAATGTTCAGTGCACGTTGAGTAAGAATAAATTGATAATACCAGATGTTTAAATCACATTGTGCATTCTGCTCCAAGCACTGTACACACAGTATTGGATCCTGTAGCACTGAACTACATGTTTCCTCAAATTCTGCTTTGTGGACCTAGCTCTCCATGCTTAGACATATGGGGTGTTTCATAACCAATGCTTCTAGGTTAGTTACACATCACAACAAACCAGAATTTTTTCAGCGTTATAATCAGCTCTGTTTCAGGCAGACATCAAAACCGGAAAGTTTTCCATCTGCACTTTTGCTTTGGATAGGCCTGAATTAATAGATTTTAAAGCACACACACTAGACTTATTAGAGAAGAATTCAGTGTATTTAAGAAAAATGTGTATTTGTTAAAAACACTGGAGGTAGAGTCTTCCTGAGAAATAAATAACTGGAAATGGAAAACCAATCCTATCTAGTTTCTCACTGTGATTGTTAACAACACTAGGTGGTATGTCATATTGTCAATAAAAGAGAAAAAATATTTAAATAAATGCATTACAGCGACTTACTGTTCTGCTTTGGTGAACTTGCTATATCATGTCCTACAGTCTTTATTAATAAACTCCGCAAAAGATAATGGTAATATGTTGTCTGAACTTGTCATTTAGGAGACTAAAACCACCGTTAGAAGAGAAAATAAAAATCATAATTTCCACTGAGTCGTGTATGTCAAAGTTCCTGAATTATTAGTTAATCCAGTGACTAGATACAGCAATAGAAGCCATCTTTTCTCACAAAAATCTTATATCTGGGTGGATACTTATGGCTGCAGAAGCAGTATCTATCTCTCACCTTTGAGGAAATATTACTAATTTACTAATCCAAACAGTGAAAAACAAACCAATGAAAATTCTCTGTGGAATTTTTGGCTAAATTTGACTTTAAAATGGGGTGAAGAAGTATATTATGAAATACGCACACCTTGATTAGAGGGGGTGTAAAGCTATTTAGCTGTAAAATCTTAGAAATCTGTAACGTGGTGGTCTGGGGTCTTCACTCTTACCATATAAAAAAGGTGGAGCATTTCTAATCTCAGTGCAGAAGGTGATCCTGATGATTTGTTAGAGGGAAAATTATTTTTTCAAGCACTCCTGACCCAGCAATGATTTCTGCTGAATTATCAAAGAGACATGAGACTTACCTTTAAGAGTCCCATGGCATTTATGGCTGAGGTAAAGGCACACCAGTGTACTCAAATCCCACCATTCCAGCACACAGGCTGAAGTGATAAATGTGAAAAAGCTCCATCTCTTACATCTTCAGTACTCCAGTTCCTCATTGAAAACCAAGATTTATTCAGGGCTGGCTGCAAAGAGAGTGGAGTAACTGACTGAGGAACATTACTAGCTCCTTGCCTGTGTTGGGTCCTCATTCCTCCAGACTCCGAAAAGTGAATTTGAAACACTTGAGGAAAGCAGTGCACTGCTGTAAGGATCCACATTTGCCTTTCTGGACTTCTTCCTGTCCATTCCTACATGCCTTTCTCACCCCAGACTAAAATATTGATGGTTCAACTATTTGGCAATGAGAAAGCTCCTTGTGTGTCAGGGGACAACCAAATTCACTCAGCCAACTAGATAAGGTTTATGGTAATGTTGTTCAGTGTTTTAACAGTCTCTGCAACTCAGCCACAGCAGGAGACTCTGTCGATACACAGTAAACAAGAGCTGATTGATTTTGTAATCTCATGAGGAAGACCTGCCTTCGCATTTGACTAAAGCTCTCATTTCTTTTGCTCTAGTAAATCTTACAAGCTAGAGAGCAAACAGCATTCTGGTACTTCATACATTTAAAAAAGTAAAATCCATTTCCATCTTCCAGAAGACAGAATTGTAGGTGCAGGAGGTCAGCAGCACAAGTTCTCAGGCACTCTGTAGCACCATGCTCTTGAAAAAGAGCTTTTTTTTCTTTGTTTTGAAACAGCTGGAACAGTTTTAGCATCAGTGCAGTATGAACTGCATCTTCCTCACTGCATGCATGTTCCTTTTGTACAATTCTATTTATATGAACACTAAGAAATAATTCTTTTAAAACCAAATTAAAAAGGAGAAAAACAGTCTATAGGTGTTAGGTGTAATGTAAAATTTATGCATTTACAAGAAAGCCTAGTTTTCCATAAATTATTCTTGGTGTTTTTTAGAGCCTTCTCACATTGCTTTCTTCTCTTCTTTTTGTAATTTTTTTTTTGGACGTATTAATTTTGAGAGGTATCACTGAAGTTACTTAAAAGACATGTAGGTGTGGTGCTTAGGGACATGATTTAGTGGTGAACTTGGCAGTTCTGGGCTAATGGTTGGACTTGATGACTTTAAAGGTCTTTTCCAGCTTAAGCAATTCTATGATTCTGTGGTTCTGTATGCCTCTTGAGGGCAGTAAAACTGTCTCTCATGGCACATGCCCAAGGCTTAGAAAGGGAGATACCTTCCACTCCTGTTTCGTCACTGTGCACCTTTTTAGTGCCTCGTAATTATCAAATGTTTGGAGTCTTTTTGCAGTGCTGTGTTATCCTGTAATCTAGAAATCTATTTTTTCCATTATTTACTGCAACTTTAAGGAAAATCAGAAGTCTTCAGAAAAACTACTAACAGCTTTTTAATAATTCTACTTCTAGGAAAAAAGTTTCTGTTTCATTTTCACTTTGAGAGAGCACCTTGTTTATTTCTAAGGAGCTGAGGGTTGTCCCAGGAGTCATGGTGTTGATTGGGAGCTTCCAGCATGGTCCTGAGTCCACAGGCACCTGGGGAGCTTGGGTGCCTGCTGCAATCCCACACACTTCTTGGGAAACTGTGCTGTGGGGGAGAAGCCATTTTCCATAAGCCAGTTTTCTTTTAATTCAATGAACTCTACCCTTTAACAAAATTAAAAAATGCCCCTAAGCCTTGTTGTGTTCTCCACCCTGCACCCTGGGCCCTGTGCTGTCCATTTGCAGTAAAGTCTCAGTGCAGATTCTGCACACCACCAATCCCAAAGTTAGTTTCAGTTCCTTGTAAGACTTAGGCAGAAGATATGTCCCTGAAAGCTCTTACGAAACTTACACAAATCTTAAATTTACAATTGCATCCAAGATAAATGCATTAAAATAATAAAAACATTAAGCAGATGGGAAACACCAAAATTTAGGCTGCATTACCCACTTTAGTCCAATCTTTTTTGTGTGAATTGAGATACGTGTTAATTGCATGGTTTTATTTAATAGAATTCCTCAGCTCATTTAGTATGGCAAACATCCAGCATGTTAGTTTTATGATAATTGGTTAAAGATTTACAAAATCTTTAAGTAATTAAAGATTATTTTAAAATAGGATGCATTGGACATCTTAAGCCATCAGTAACTGTGCTTCGTGCTATCGTCTACCCAATTCTCTACCCACAGTCTTCCTTCAAATTCAAGTAGCTTAACCTGATTACTGAAATTGAGATTTAACACATTAAATAACACTAACAAACAAATATTTATATCCTTGTATGTGTATTTTAGCATGTCCAAGTTCTTAGAAAGAAAATGAAGTTTCTAGCAACATTTCCTCTTAAGTGGGAACAAGTTTCACTCATTTTAAAGGCAAGGGAATATTCTCATTGTGAAGAGCAGTGACTAAATATTACAAGGTATTTTGAAAGGAAGATCATAGACTTTGAATTAATTGACAACTGAATTATGGTCAAAGAAAAGTAGTTTTTCTTCAGCATTTAACGAGAGTTACACAGCTGCAATTGTGTTGAGAGATAATATTAAGTTCTTTAAACTTCTAGTCAGCCTGTCAGAGATTGAAAGCACTAACTAAAATGGTTGAGGAGCAGTTGAGGAGCACTTTCTCAGGTCCCGTGTGTCCCACCTCTTTCTGGTGCCACTGGGAGGTGTGATATTTTTCAGAACACTTAATTGCAGTTTGTTGTAGAACTGAGGTACCTTTACTGGTATTTTGTTTTCATATGACAGTTGCTTCCATTTTCAGTCTTGCATAGAAAAAAATGGTAATATAAGGAAGCAAATTAAATATCCTAGGTGAGAATGCATTTTGCAAGTGGTTAAAACAAAAATTTAATATGTAAATATGTAAATACTAAATAAAAACAATTTTGTTTGGGTTTGTTTGGGTTTTTTTTTTAATTCCTTTTGGAGTCAATATCAGTTTCAAAACTGTAAGAGAATAAAAATCATCAGGCAATGCTAGGTCCTTAATCTTCAGGTTTTACTCCTCCACGCTGTCATTACTCATCGATAGTCTGACTGATGTGAGCTGGACAACTTTCATGTTATTCTGAAGTACTGATTTTGACAAGGCAAAATTAGTAACATTTGCAGAGTGCTTAGCAAATCTCAGTTATACTGGCAGGCAACATTTATTTCTTCAGCCTGGAAGCCCTAGAATTGAGGATGCAGGATCCCAAGAGACGATAATTCCCTTCAGAGAAAACTTTATGTCAGCTTTCCCTTCAGAGAGTGGATGACTTTTAATTGGGTGCATCTGGGACTTTCCACATCTCCCAAGTTTTCTTGCTGCCTTCCAGCTCTAGCAGGGTCAGGTCTCCCCCTCTGCTGAGTTGCATTTGATCCTTTGAGAAAGTCCCAGTTGAGATTTCACAAATATAGCTTGAGAAAGTGTGCCTCCATCTCCATATTTACAGCATTAACAAAGCCACATCAGAACACTGTAAGATAAAATGCACTAGATATTGAAATGGAGAAAGGGAGCAAGTTATGCAATCCTTTATTGAGGTTAGACAGCCCCCAAAAAATCACCATTACAAAACTTCCAAAATTACAGAGAAACTTCTTTGATCCTTTTTTTTTTTTTTTTTGTGGTGCTATATGTATGCAGAAAGGGTTACAAGAAGGTTTATGAGAAACAGATGCCTTGGAAGTCCCTATCCCACATTATCCCCCTATCCCAGTCCCTCAGTAATCTCTATCATGGTTTCCAAATTCATCAGTTAGACTCTTCCTGGTTAGATATATTTACACCTGTATCAGTGAATCCAACATAACTGCAAGGTATTTCTCTATCACATATTTTGTATTCCAGATTTGGAAACATGTATTGATTAGCTATTAGTCCCTAGTCCTTCCCATGGAGCTGTTAGATTTTAGGGAAGGTTACATTAATGCTCTAAAAATTGTAGATTTGTCTTAGTTTATAACAAAAGCAGGGGACTGGTTTTCTTCAAAAGTAATGCTAGTGAATGTGTGGTTCTGGTTATCCCTGAAAAGTGATCCTTTATAGCAGTAAAATTTGATCTCACCTCTCTGTCCTTCAGAGAGCCTCACATCACTCCCCTAATACATTAGTAAACTTCCCCACCCTGATCTCAGTGAAACATCAATAATTATCTCCATCCAGAAGCCCAGTACCCTGCAGGAGGCTTGTGTCACCTCTGAGAGTGTGTCTGAGTGAGGAAGGGAAGCAGAATCATGTCTGACTGTTTGCCAAGAATGCAGAGGAGAGTGATACTGCCAGCAAGAACAGTGTGCTCAGTGGAGCAAGGCCAGAGGGCATGGAGTGGCCAGAGAATTTGGGTACCTTGCACTGAAGTAAAGGTCAAGCTGAAGGCAAGATCAGAATTAGTTCTTTTGACATGTTGGGTTTTTATTATTCTTTCAGTTCATAATATTTTTTAAGAGAAATATGTCAGCTGATGGGAAATGCCAAGCCACAGAACAGAGTCAGCTGCTACCTTAAAATACCTACTTTAAAATATATCATCCAAATTCTCTGTCTCTGATCTGATGTCTTCCCTACTGACTAGCTGGAACAACATTTGGGAAAAATCACCATGCTTGAAAGTTAGAGATATCATCAAAAGAGTGCAAGTGAAAAGGAAGATGATGCTAGAAATGCAATTTGACAGTATTGAAGTTCAACCTATATAAGGCTGCAAAATGCTGAAATTTCATTATGGACATCTAATTAATATTTGTTGTTCTTGATGTTCCCAATGTCTATCTTGGCACTGGATGCTCATGATACTTCTCTGTCTAGTTTCATCAGATCTCTGTCTCTGATCAGATGTCCATTGAGACAGACTTTGATAGAAACCCACTAAAGTTATTCCATCACATGAAAGTCTGTGTCTTGGTAATATACATTTTTCATTGGTCAGAACTGTTGTTTATGCCATACCAGACAGTTCCTTTACAGTCTCATGTTTACCATTTAATAGACTATCAGGAAGTAATTATCAGGTTTGTTTCACTTTGTCAAATTGGCTGCAATATCCTTCAATTAAGGATTCAGATGTATTTTAAGTGTTGAATTGTGTGTCCTGTCTGGTTTTCAACTGGGAAAAGTACACACTAATATAACAACCAGAAGAGGAGTATCTGTTTGCTAAAGATGCTGAGTAGCATAATTCTTAGATGATTCCTTATTTCTTTTCTTTTTATACATGAACGGAAGATAACTCATATACCTAAGTATTGTGGTATGTCATTAATTCTGTATAGAGTCTGTAACTAACGTGATGTTCAAATCTATAATTTAAATGAGGCTTTCACTCGATCTAAATGAACACAGGAGACAGGTAACTGTAATAGCTTGCAGTAATTGACCTGGCGGAGTCATTTTGAAATCATTTGAGAGTAATATACTTGATCCTGCAACCTTTCCTCCCACAGACTGCCTGATTTCAATCTTACAGTTCCAACAGAGGCTATTAGCCCAGCATCATCTCTGATTCATGGGGATGTGAAGAATGAATGCATTATATATGGAAAGTAACATTTTGATCTTTTGGCCATAGTAAGATGTTGGAATTGAAAGGGATCAAAACACATTGTTTGAATCTTGTAGCTGAGATGATTCTGAGGTGATCAACACAGGTGCATAGAGGGGATGAATGCCAACAGGCTTCCCTGTTACAAGCTGGAAAATTTAAATGTCTTGCCATTGAGTTGGTCTGTCAGAACAGGAACCTCTCTGGGAAGGGGGAAATTCCTCTCTGACTGACAAGTATAGTCCTTTCCTCTCCTTTACTCATTTGGGAGGTGGAGTTTCAGGTAAGACCCTTGTTCTCAGAGGAAGCCAAAATTGTGACTTGTTGCATTTTCTGTCCTCTTCTGCAAGAATTTTAGGAGAAGCAGGAGAAGCAGAGATGGGATCAGAGATTTGAACCCTGGGATAGATTTGGTGGGGTACTTAAAGAGCACAATACATTCGGTGACAAAATAAACTGCTTGGGCAGGAAAAAGGGAAGATGTGAAGTAACGATGTGTTACAACCTTGCCACCCCAGTCAGAGCTGGGCTAACCTGACTCCTCACTGTTCTCAGCTGTGATAAGGGGGTGCAGGATGTTCCTGCTTGTATGCACAGGCACTAGCTGAGATTAAACATGAGAAACAAGACATGAACTTCTATATGAAATTGCATGATATAGACAAAACCATCAGAGCCTGTGAATGAAAGGATGATATTTACCTCACTGCTACTGAAATTGCACAGAGTAAAACCATGCTGCCAGCCTTTCCCCACAGGCACACCCCACACCTGGCCTTACTGTGTCTGCAGTGTACATTGCTTGTGGGTACACCTGTGACTTGCTCGCTGACTTGAAGAGCTCCCAAGAAAGAAATCACTTGGGGTAGTCCACCTTCAGGCCCTGGGATTCCTGATACTGAAGGCTAAAGGAGTTGGAAAAGCATAACAGCATCCCTCTTAATAATTTCTTGGACCTTTTGTGATCAGGACCACCAACAGCTCCCAGGAAGGGCAGCAGTTGGGTCCAGCAGCTGGAGGCTCTATGGAACTAAAAATATGTAAACTGAGCATTGTTGAGGCATATGTGAGTCAGGCAGGGAAAAACAAGCTGGGCATGAGGAGCAGTGTTGCCATTGAAGCTCCAGATGCTGCAGGCTGTCAGAAGGGGTGTCAGGCCAGCCCCCACAGATCCCACACCTGGATGGCTGGTGGGGCTTCTCTGAAGTTTGATATGGAAAATAAGACTCACTCCCTGTGGATGCCAAAGGCTTTCTTGGTTGGACTTAGTGACATTATGATTCTGCTCTTTGCCAACAAAATAACCTAAATGGACTAGAAGAGTAACTGGAAGGGGGAGGGGAGGCTTTAGACCTCTCAGCCTCTGATTAAGTGATGTTTCCTTAACAACATTGGAGTTGGAGGAATAAGCCCCTACAGATAATATCTGAGGCTTCAAACTGTCTTCCTTTCGCTTGTCAGAGGAAAAAAAAATGCCTGCTCCTGCAGGAAAGGCATTAGTGTCTCAGGCCTGTGGGGCATGGCAGGGCAGGTAGTTCTCTGAGGGTTCTTGTGCTTTTAAGTGGCTCCAATTATTTTTGAACAACTAAGAAGAGTGCTCATTAAGCATTTTCTTAAATCAAAATTATGACCTACAAGGTCATGTTAATTAAGCAGCACAGTAAGTCAGTGCAAAGAGGTTCAGTTAGTACAAACAGTAGGTTCAATCCTGCATAACACCATGCTCACAATTGATCCAGGTTTGTGTTCATCCTTGTAATATTAAGAATTTGTAGGACAGAATCATTGTGCAAATAAAAATTGCTGTAGATCAGTCCAATCTGACAGCAGCCACAGGCTCATTATGTGGTTGTGAGCAGTACTGCTTTTAAATAATACTGATCAGAGCACTCTGGCTTACTGTGACCAGGAGCAATGCCAATTTACCCTGCTTAGAAGAAAAGTTGACATATTCCAAGACTTTTACTTGCTTTCCAGAGTTTGTCATTTGGACTGGTGTGGTGCAAGATCATACTCAGTGATGAAATTTTACAGTTGAATCATGTTTCAGCTACAAGTCCCATTAGCTGGAGGAAGCTCTGGCTGTCAGTCACCTTCCAACTCCAGTTTGCATACCACAGCCTGGGTTGACCATGGATTTCTCCTCTGTGAACCACTTTAGATGTGCTGAGTCTCACATGTTCTTGAAATACATTTACTAGCCCTCACCTCCCTTTGTCCCAAGGCTTCTCTCTCACTGTTTCTGCACAGCCCCGCCATGTTCACATGGGAAACCCATCCAGCTGCTGGATCTGGGATACACAAGATCCCAGCAGAGGGAAAGACTGTGGAGAGGCACTGCAGCCAGGGGTTCATAGTCACACACAGCCCTGTGCTGCCGTTAGTCCTCTTGGGCAATATCTTATTGATGAGCTAGAACTGTATCCCTTTTCCTTTACACAACATCCCCTTCACAGGCCCAGTACTTGTGTATCCATATGCCCCCTTATTTAATGTTGAGAGCCTGGGAATTTCACAGGATTTGGCACTTGGCATCCCAAATGTTTGGACTTCGGGAAGATGAAGCATGTATTCTCTTACTAGGATTACAGAAGTTTAAAATCAATAGTCCTCTCAGAGGGTATATGGGACTGTTACAGCTGACAGACCTCTAGGGAAATGGAGGAAAATCCTCTGAAATACATATTTGGCTCTAAAACATGAGGACGTTAGCTTTTGAATTTAGGTGTTATTTTGTAAAGGAGTTAAAAGGTTTGTTTTGTAAATGCCTGCACGCAACTGCACACCCCACTGAACAGTACCAGGGCTTGGAGCATTCTTGCTAATCCGTGTTTAGAAAACACCAGTTTTCTTTTGATTATTAATAAAACTTTGCAATAGCAGAGGATTTATATTGTTTTCAATGCATTTATATCCTGAAGTCTTTACTTTTCCATCCAAACAAGAAGTTAATAATTAAAATCTAGACATAAAATTAAACAGAAAAAAAAAGAAAAATGCCGAAATTAAGAGTATTGAGTTAGCAGTTTACCTTACAAAATATTAAGATGTTAAAGTAGAATTTAGTGCCTCATGTTACAGTATTGTACCTCTTACCATTGCTTCTAAGTCACATACAGGGGTGGCTATCTGGTTTTTTTGTGTTCACTATTCAAGGGCGTATCTCTGCTCATGTGAACTGTGACAGCTCTGTTGAAGCCAGCAGAGCTCGGACAATATACACCAGCTAAGATCTGCTGCCCTTTAGTATTCACCCCCATCTGCTGTGTGACTCAGTCATACCAGAACTGCCGAGCACCTGCCTGCCTGATGTTTTTTTAATGAGTTGAACTCTTCATGTTGGGTTTGTGTCTCTGCCAGGTTCCAGTTTAATCACATATAATTTTTAGTGTGAAGTTTCACCTTGGGCTTTGAACTTGTAAGCATGGAACAAAAAGTCCTGTTTCTAGAGGAAGTTGCATAAGTAGTAATAATAATAAAATCTAGAATACAAGGCAAGTATTTTAATTCATAGGTTATGACATTCAGCTTTTATGAACAGGAAGAGGAATTATCCTCAGTAGACAGGAAATAATGAGGTTGACCCATATTCCATAATAGTGTATGAAAATTAACTAAAGATTTGTGTAGCTAAGATAATGAGCACTTGTATTTAAATTTATAGCCTGGCCTAATTGCATAAAAGTTTGTGGGAGAAGATGTGTGTGTACACTAATAGATTAGTGGCTGTCTCTGGAGTTTCTACCCAGCTCCTGAAAAGCAGATCGGTATGTAATAAATCAAACTCGAACAGCTTGCTTGTGGAATCTTTGACTAAAAGTACCCTAAGATGCATGAGACCTGCTTTCCCAAGAATAGGATGTTCTTTTTTAACTTTCAGATTAGAGTCAATATGTGATGTTTCTTTTGCAGTAGACCGAAATGCATTTATTTAAGTAATAAAGTGTATTTATCAGGAATTAAAACTGTCACTGAGGAAAAAAAATTAGCTGTGACATCCTGGGACCATGAATATCAGCTTCTAGCCAGCTGTTTCAGAAACATAAATACCAACTTATATTAGCATTTCCTAAATTCTTAATTTGTCCTTAGGAGAAATTATTTTAATCTTTGAATTCTGGATTTGGAAAAGCATTGTAATAGAGAAAATAAAGAGATGCACACAAAACTTCTCTTTTTAATGCAAGTGATCTGTGAATTTGTTAGTTATCATAACAATAAAGTGGCTTTGGAAACATTTGATAGGTACTAATAATATTATTTTTGTAGGTTTTTTCTACTGTTTTTCTGTGAATCTGAGTGTTTCATGTATTTTCCCAACAATTAACAAAATAGAATAGATTTTCAGTCTGTTCTAATATTGAAAGGGAAAGTTCCCCTGGCAATAAATTAGAACATTTAAGTGAAATAAAATGTCAGTAAAGAAACATTTTAGAACAGGAAGTAAAAAGAATATTGCTAATCTACTGAAATGGTAGGAGAAATTCGGGATAACAGTGAGCCATCCCTTTAAGAAGGTAGGAGTTTCACTCAACAACTCGCACTCACATTGTCATAAGAATACATGTAGCCAAGCTCCACTGGTTGAAATATTATATATAAGCTTTGTTTGAAGAAAAAGATTCTGGAATATAATTTCTGTCACTCACAAAGGACAGCCATCAGGGAGCACCTTCAATGTGATTATTTAAAAGTTGAATATGCAACAAATACTCAGATAAAGAACCCTTTAAACTGCATGTCCTGGTTTGTTTGTAATTTATGCTAAAAATTAAAGGATGTTTTTCATTGCACTGTTGCTGTTAAAGACAATCATTTGGGACAATTTGACAACATCATATCAAAGAAACTCAGACCCACAATTCTGTCTTTCATTTTATTTGCAAGGATCCATCCTTCATCCCTTCATGCTGCCTTTCTGTGTTTCATATTTTGCTGTGACTTGTAGAGTGTTACTGGTGAATATTCTTTTTGCAGCCTGGAAGGAGAGTCCATCACAAAAGACTGATGTAGACAATCCACAACATGCTGCCAAATCACAAAGTTAACAAAAACACATACACGCACAATTTTCTTAGTGGCTGTTTCTTGCAATAGAAATTACAACACTTTTACAGAAATCTGGGGGGGGGGGTTAGGTTATTGGTCTTGCTTTGCAGAATGTTATACTGTGAGCATAGGCTCTCCTGTTGCTGATCAACACTAACAATGTCAGATGCTTCAGAGAAAAGTACAGGAAACCCAGAAGTGGCAATTAAAGCTTAATTTGAATTAGAGGAAGGTTCCTCTTAACCTTCATTAGCTTGCGATATGACCTCAATCTGAAGGACATTTTTCCTTCAGTTATTATCACAAATATTCATTATACTTATAAATTGCTAAACCTGTTTTAGATCCTGTTAAGTCTCTGTGATACTTTGTGATGCTGATTTCTCCGGGTCTTATAGAAAGAATTTATTTCTGTCAGTTAGATTCACTGCCTTTAGGTTTCCTGTTTAAATGAGCAGAAGGAAAATAACCATATTCGATTTACTTTCTGTAAACCAATTTGTAAAATAACCCCCATTTAAAACAGTTCTGATCTTTTGAGCCTCCCTTTGTATAGAATTAATTTACCTCTACCTTTTTATTTAATGCTAATTAAATTCTCTAGCATGAGAAACAATGGTATTGTCTACACCTGGCCAGCATTACTACCCTGGACCACAGGCAGTCTTTCAAGCTATTTCTACACCCATTGCATTGTGTAGGCAGAAGAATTTGCCCATTCAATCTCCTTCACAGAAGTTGGAAGGGGAAGCTATGAAAGCTTTTTCTCTCCTCTGTGTGTGGCCAACTCTGTTTTGCAGTGGCTCTGTCCCTTGTTGATGGGCTTGGGTGTTTCCCAAGAGTCCAGCTTCTCAGGATATTTCTAGAAATATTTCCAATGCTCATGGGAGGAGATAGGAGGCAATCGTGCTAATGGGAGAAAGGTTGGAAGTGGGTATCTGAAGTGGGTATCTGAACAGCAGCTGACTGGCTGTGGTTACCAGGAGAGCTTATTCCCAGATGAAATGTAATAGTGGATGACATGGTGCTGTGCTCCCAGTTTCAGACAGAAGAAAGGCAGGAGTAACGGAATGAAAGGAGGAAGACTTTGCAGTATGCATTCTTGTGACAGGTAATGCCAGCACTTTCCTAGGACAGATAGTGTGCAGTGTAACTACCCAGATTGGCTTGTTTTGCAGTGGCATGGCTGGAGGCTACTGAACAGCTGGAGATTTCCTGAACCTATTCATAAGTCTTGTTCACAAGGGTTACAGCATCAACGATATGCAAAAGCACAAGATGCATCTGAAGCTCCCACTTAGAGCAGTAACACCTGATCTGCCTCAGAGCAGTCATTTAGGGCATTTCTGAAGGCAAAAAAGGTGGATGGCTGATGAATTCAGTCTCAGACCTTGCCTCAAGCGTGCTCTTACACTACATTGTAAGTACAACTGATGTGGGTTTGGGAATATTACATTTTGTGTAGGACAGATATGCTAATAAATTTTGTTACAGAAAAATCCTAAGAAGCTTCCACTAAAATTCTGATCAACTTCCAAACCAAGTAAATATGCCAATGACCACAAATTCTGCTGCACTGAGGGTAGCTCTTTTCCATGTGCCTAGATAAGATGGCAAGAAAAAACATTTTGTTGTCCAAAATATTTGGTATAGGATTTTCTTCATAGTGATTTTTCTAACCTTTGGAAAAATATAAACCAAAACTATTGCTATAGAATTCTAAAAACAAATTAACCACAAATACTACTCCTGCAGCTCAAGGTAAACTGTCTCATTAATGCTGTGGAGACTGCTGTAACAATTATACTTTTACACCTATTCAGCTGAGAAGTAAATATCCAATATCAATAAGATAATTTTATTAGCTAACTGTACAGTGAAATCACTATTTCAGCCTATACATTTCTTCAGTATCAGAAGAGAAGCTGGAATAGTATTAAACATTAAAGTAATTAATGGCTGGACCTACTTATATACTAAATTTTCTAACTCTATTGTTGGATGCTTGGTGCTATGTAACTGCTAAGTATATTGCTGAATGAGGTTAATTAACAGTATTTCTATTCAGAGGTCAGATGACCTTTTGTGTATCTCAGGTAATAGAATCAGTAAAACATTATTTAGCTGCTGGGTTGCTTTTTCATTTTACTTACCTGTTTCAACTACTCTGTAGTAGTGTGGTGGTTTAAATTGGTTTAAGTCTGTTTAAAACCCAATTGCTAATTTTAATATACAAGTGATGGACAAGTGATTAACTCGTCCAGTTTCCTTTTCTGTCACTGTGCATAGAAATATACAACTGATTTGCTTTTGTGACTCTGAATTCTAGTCTCTTCAGAGACCCCTCAGGTCTTTTAGATACTTTGAAAACTTGTGTCCTTACAGTAGTATCTTTATGCCACCAAGTAATCAAAACCAGAAACTAAAATTTAATATCACTCTGCATTTTTGAGGAAAGCTAGGATTTTTATAGGTAGGTTGGCTTTTCTGTGAGCATAGCAGTATGAAATGTGTATTGAAATACTCACGTGTGAAGAAATTACCATGTGATAATTGTCTTCCTGAATCTTATTATACACTTGGAGACAGAACAAAACTTTGGTCTAGACAATATATTTCAACACATAAACACACGAAGAAGAGACTGTTAAGTAATGCTGTTATGATAACAGAAACATACTGCTGAAAATCCAAATACATTAAAATTCAGTCTTCTTGTGCAATTTCAGTTTGTGTCTTGTTCATATAGACTGTGATATTGTCTTTTTGTTACATGCTTATGAGTATTTTCCGCTAGGCTCTCACTTCCTTGAGTACAGAGGACTGGCCTTTGTGTAGTCTGGCATGGCTCAGAGCTCTCTAGATCAGACTTGTGGCTGTGGGGTGTTTTTGCTTCTTTTGCGAAGCGCTTGATGCAAGGAATTGCAGGAAGAAATGGCCAAGTGGGGCAGTTGGAACACTAATTTATCTTGCTCTTGTTGAATGTAGCTCTGAAGACCTGCACTCTTACGCTGCAGTTTGGCGGTGTTCATTGTTTGGCTGCTGAGTTCAAGACTCTGAAACCCCTTCTTAAATTTTCAGCTTTAATTATAAAATTTTAATTATATGATTTGTGCACACTCAGAAAGGACAGAATCTGCAGAAATTGTACCTGGTCAGGACATCGGACATGTGCAAATTCCAGGTTTTGAAAAGTGTAGTGATTTTTTTTTGAGTCTACAAAAGGCCACACTTGACATAAAAACATTCTCTTTGTAGGTTTAAGTTCTGTTCCCAAGCAGAAACTTTCTTAAAGCATTTCAGAGTCAAGATCTATTGATTTTTTTATCATTGTCCCAAATACATTTTTCTGACCTTTTTCTAGGAAATAGCTGGACCACTTTAATTTCAATTTTCTATCAGAAGTTCAAAGAAAGTAGAAGGAAGGTTTTGAGGGGAGTTTTCCAGGAGCTTGGTGACAGACAGTCATAGTGACCAACACTGCCTACAACATAAGGTTCCCACTCTAAAGCCGCTCCAAAGCCACTACAACACCATTCTGTGGAGAATTTGTCTTTCAGGCTGATGTCCTACCCAGGAATGTTCTCCTGTTTCCCTGCAACACAGCCAGGAGAAACACCTAGCTTCTGGGCACATATCTGAACCATCACATTTGCCACTGGAATCATGGCCTAGTTGTTTTGAAATACAGTTGCCACCTGTTTGAGGGTGAATGTGGCCCTGGTAGAATGGACATGTTTCTTTGTGTGACAAGTTTCCTGGACAGTTTCTCTCTTCTGTTGCTTGATCAGAGAGTGAGGCCACAGGAACTGGTTAGATCTGTTGAGACCTGTGGAACCTGGCTGTAAGGTACCATCCCTGCTTTCATTCACGCAATACTTATCTGACCTCTGCTCCAGAATATCATGGGCTAAAATTCACTTTATGACTGCTGATTTTCTGCAGTGAAATTTCTTTTTTCTTTTTTCCCCAAGACCAATTATTTCTTCTTTCTCTCTAGATCCTAAATTGAAGTGAGTCATACTTCAGGCTTTAAACGTATTTGAGGAAATCCTGATGAATTTAGTTTAAAGAGACAAATCAGGTAGATTTCTGTTTTCTGAGAGACTGTATTGTGAAGATGTTAGCATCAGATATCCAGACAGGGTTTTATTTCTTTTGTTGGATTTTTCTGTGTTCTTTTATAAAATAAGTTTAAAATGATTGAGTTAAAACCCTTTAAATAAGTTTGATTTCCAGCATGGTTTTACATTTTAAAAAGACTGCAAAAACTGAAGTTCTGTAAAGATGGTAGTGCAATACTGTAGCTTGAACTTTAGCATATTCTACAGGATGATAGTACAGACTCCAGTCACTGCCTTACTAAGATTTTTTTTCCTTTTGGTTTGGTTTTCCATTTATTTTAGAACCATTCTCTGCTAGCTTGATATTTTTGAAAGAGGAGAAAGTAATGTCAGTGTTAAAAAGATAATACTGTGAAGACATCCACTGAATTATAAAATCAGGCCTCATATGTCTAAAGATTCAAGAGTGAGATCTATGAAGCATTGTGTGCCTATAGATGCACAGAATTGGATGCATGTGTATTTGGGTGCCTGCTCTGCTCAGGCTCCAGTCTGGCTGCTCTTCAGTCTGCTCCTGGAGCTGTGTAACAGCATTACTGAGGCAGTGAGCCCAGCTTAATGCACCATAATTTTGTTCTGAAAATGTTTAATTTTTTCCCCCATATTTTACATTCTACACTAACAATTCAATTGCCTGTACAGTTTCTGAAGCCTTTCCAAAGATGAATTTATTATAATACTGTTGTCATAGTTTCCTTGGTCACCTGCCATTCTCCAAGATCTCTGCAGTTTTTTAACTGGTGCTTCATTACGTCAGTCTGATTCTGAAAAGAAGTGAAATACCATATTCATACTATACTTTCAAAGCATCCACCAGGATTGCCGGTTTGAAGCATTCTGTGACACTGTATGATGATGATGGCTGTGTACCAGGAATAGAACATTTCAGTAGTCAAGGATTCCAGATGAACTAAAAAAATTTGTCACAGAGGCATTGCTGTCTGTTGCATCATTCGGTGTTTTCAAATGTTGATGTGCAAGAGGTTATTAAACATGCTGATTGACCTTGCTCAAATTTACAATGTTTTTATCCAGCATACATCTAATATTTTTTATTTCCACCAAGCACTCTAGTATACCTTCAAGTACATATGTAAGAGCATCAATAAAAGATTTATATGAAAGTCACTATTTCACTGCAAATTATAAAATGTGAATCACATTATATTTTACAGGGACTTCAGAAGGTAACAAAATTGTCATAATAGTCTGGGGAAAGGATGAAGGGAGAAAGTCAAATTTGAGAAGGAGTAAAGCTTGATTGTAACATTTCCACAGTAATGATTTTATCTACAGGTTTCTACTTCAAATTAGGAGAATGAAATTGCAGGTCAGAATTTGGCTTTTTGAAGCATCTGTTCTAAGCATTGAAAGTTTTCAGCTATTTTAGCACCAGAATCAACACAGTATATCACTTGCTGTTTGGAAGGTCTATTATAAAGTATATAAGTGTGGTCACTTCTGGCTTCATCATTTGCTTTTAATTTTCACTTGGACAAACAGATTCCAGTGTAATAAATTTAACTAATATACAGTAACTAGGGCTTAGAAATTATTACCATATAGTCAGCAAATATCTAATGATACTAGAGAAAATAATTAAACACCTAATTTAGAAGTTACATTTTGATGCTTGCATAATAGCTGTAAGCAGTTTATAATTTGTCATGAAACTAAGGATGCAAAAAAAAACTTTTTAAAATATTGTGATTCAGCACTTAGAAACTCACACTTTTTGTGAGAATGTTTGTTTCCAACATTTATTTCAGAGGTTAATTTTGAAATTTTGACATAGCATAAAAATTTGCCCAGCTTCCAATTTTTTTTCTATGATTGGAAAGAATAGTTTTCAGAAACAGTGCAGTGAATCACTAAATTTTCATGATTACCTTTCTTCATATATTCTAGCTCAACCTTATCATACATAAAGATGTTATTGACTACAATGGGAAAAGTAAAGAAAAAGGTGATGTGAACATAAAAATGACACAGATTTATGTATCTACCTGTTCCAGTAAATCCCAAATGCTGTAGTGTGAGACACTAAACATAAAATGGATGTTTTGTTAATCATGTCCATCATAATCTTCAAAGTCTTGGTGCGGGCAGAGGTTTACCCAGTTGCAGGTTTAAACACCAGGCCCTTGTACCTCAGTGCTTTCTTAATCCCTCCTGTGCTTAATCCCTGCCATTTTGTGCAAAGCAGTAAAAAATATAGAATATGTGTAATTTTTTAGTCTAGTTAGAAGGATGCTCCCATTATAGGAAAAGATGTGAACTCTAGGTTCTACCCTGCTAAATAAATATTCATAAGAATTGAAAAAGCAAAAGGAAATGAAAATGGCTGCTTTTTGACTGAGCACACTAGTAAGGCTGTACTTCTGGGAAGCAGTGAATTTCCTTCAAATCTCCTCTTAACATGAAGGCCATATCTCGATGGGGAGTACTTACACACTGTGTTTAAATTAAACAATTATCCTCATGAATCTCATACAGAAAAAATATCAGCAGCCAAATCTTATTCCCAGTTTCTGAGTAGTTATGGAGTGACCAATTTATGATCTTTGGGCAAATTTGCTTATCATCCTACTCTATTCAGAATAAATATTGTTAAGCTTAAATTCTATCTTTATCATATTTTGGTCTCTAGTTATGGATTTTATGTTCTTATTGCATCATTCCAAGTTTCAGTGAAAAAATTAATTCCATGCTAATTTCTCAATTTACAGGACTATTGTCCACATTATTAATTGTAATTAGTATTATCTGATCCATAATCCATGTTTGGCTGAAACTCAAGGCTCTCAGGAGTTAATCCCAAAACATATTGCGAAGTCAAAAACCTGGGAAATAGGATGAGTGGAAAAAATTGGAATTACAGCTACTGCATGTGAAACCCTGCTGAGAATCTTTTACAGAATTGTATTTTACAAAGCCATCTTCTGAGACTGAAGGTGGCTCTTTAAATCATGCTGGGAATAGTGTAGTCTAGTGGTTCACAGACAGTCAGGAGTCCTGGACTCTGTCCCATGCATTGCCAAGGATTTAATGTGTGACTATAGAAATTGCATCTTTTTGTGTTTCAATATCCCTATCTGCAAAAATGAGCATAATAGTATTTGCTTAGTTTATTTGAGATTTAAATACATTGGTGTATTCTGAAGATAAGACATTATAAAGCTAATGCTTTTCCTATGAAATAAAATGAGAAAAAATTCTATTTTTTTCAGTTGAGTATTGCTACCCACCTAATGAGCAAAACATGTTATTAAAGGGAGTATTCAGAGATAATTTGAATAGGAGCCGAGGACATAACTGCCATTTGTGTCTTTGAAAGTATCCCTATTTCTGCATTCCATCAGTTCTTATGATAACCATTGCTTCTGTACGTAAAACATCTATGCTTCTAGGAAACTAAGTAGACCATACATACAATTATGGTAGCTCTAAATGTCATGAGTTCATTTCTGATTACTTTCAGTGCAAGCAAATCTCCTTTCTATTGACTTTAATGTGAATTGGCCCAGGTCCAAGGAATTCAGTACAAGCTGTAGCTACCAATCTCAAAGCAACTTCATGCCACCAGTAACAACAGCTCCACATTCAGAAGCAGGTGCTGTTATTTTGTCAGATTTAATCAGTTAATCTCTTGTTTTAAATACCATGAATCAAAAGCACAGTTTAGGCTATCATATCTAAATGATCCTTAACAAAATGTCATTGTATTTTGTAGGTATTTTGGAGTAGTCTGTAAGCACATATCAGTAGTCTTGTGTAAAACGAAAGCTGAGCACAGAGACCAGATTTGACATTTCATATGAAAAACATTCAGCAAAGATTGTTGAAGAAATTAGTTATTCAACTGTACATTTGGAAAACAAGTATTGCTTTGAGCAAGTAATTTAAAGAACAAACATAAAATACCTCAGTAGTAAGGATGATGCTGCAGACAACCATGATTTACCTGTAGTCAGCACATAAACTCTGGAATATAAGGATCCTTGCAATTCAGTAAATGCTTAGGTGTAACTAGAGGCAAATTCATGCTTAATTGAATAGAAATATATCTGCATGTTCTGGAAATCTCAGAAAAGCAAAAATGTTCAACAGTATGGCTCAGAAGATAAAATGCCATCTATCCCATTTTATCAATTTCTCCATCTGCTTCCATCTCAGCCTGCTCATAAGAATATAGAATTCTTCTCTGTTTTTGCTGTTTAGCGTAGATAAAGCTCTTTTCGTTATATATCTCAGATAAAAACTTTTTCATCAGTCTTGTGTGTCTTTATTGTGTTTGCTTAGAAGTTTTACAGAATAAATAATTTTTTAGTACTGTGTTTTTTAGCAAATACTATGTTTTACCACCGCTTAACCTGTTGCTGCTATAACTTTATGATTATTAGTATTTACTCTCACAGAGCATAAAAGATAGGTTTTTTTGAGGTTACCGAACAAACCAGTATTAGCTGATCTCAGCCTAGAAGAATTTACAATCTAAGAAATCTCTTGACAATTCCAGTGCAGCCAACATAATAAAAATCAGCTTTCAAAACATGTTGAGGGGATGCCTGACTAGCTCTGAAAGGTTTTATTCTGCATGAGCTGTAGCAGGGTAAATTTAGTTTGCATGCAGCTTTATGCTGCCGAGTCTATTGCTAGACTGTTTCTGAGACCCAAGATCTCCTTCACATCAGTGTGCTGCAGTGGGGGCTTACACACTATGGACTGAGGGCAATATGTAGTACCTTTTGTTCAATGGGAATTCTTCATGTACACCTCAGTGGATATTGAGAAGAAACAGAGGACCTGGGTGTACCTGAGAAGAGAATTAAGATGAGAGAATTTAAATTCATCATTTTGAGTTTCTTAATTTTACACATTTACATTTAATTTGGGGGGGGGGGGGATGTTATTTGTTTCTTTCTTTGATTACATTCTGCTCTTAAGCATCAGAACATCTGTGTTCAATGACCTGGAACTGAAATAGGTCAATAAAATGTTACCTGCTTCATTAGAGGGAACCTACTGGGTATGTGATTGAGTTCTACAACTTAGATTTGAATGAGATAGCATATACAATTAAGGATTAAGGGAATTTTTGTGAAACAGAAAAGCAGATTTGTCTTTAATATGCAACGAATTTCAATGAAAAGGATTTAGATTTAAAAGATCTAGACATGAAAAGCAAGCATTCAAGAACATGTAAACATTTTCAGGAGATGTGGGCCTCCTGAGTAGGGTCTGCATTGGAACACATCTTCGAACCAGAATCAAAGGCTGAAGCTGAAATGGACAAAAGGAGGAATAAATACAGAGGCTAAATTTATTTCACCTATTATATATTGTTGTACATTCTACTTTTTTTGTACACTTTTGTACACATTTCTGCTTTTTTTGTGCCTGTTTGTATGCAGTTCGTTAAGCATTTTTTTTATACTTTTGGCAAATCATCATCCAAATATCTAGACTACCTCAGACCTTGTAGATGCTGCCAGTATTTTCTGCTCTATCACAATCACAGAATGCTTGATGTTAGAAGGGACCTCTGAACTTCACCATCTCATGGTCACTGCAGCCAAGGCTGCCTCTGACCTTCACATCCCCAACGAGTCCCCTGTTGTTGGTGAGTATGATGTCCAGCAAGCTACTTCTCCTCTTTGGCTTCACTTGGATGAGAAAGTTGCTGAAGTATTCCAGGAACCTCTGCTGTGTTATCCCTGCAGTAGATAATGGAGTGGTTGAAGTACCCCACGAGGACCAGGGCCTGCAAATGTGAGGCCGCTCCTATCTTTCTGTAGAAGGTCTAATCTACTTCACGAAATCACAGAATCAACTAGGTTGGAAAAGACCTCTGAGATCATCAAGTCCAACCTTTGACCTAATACCAACTTGTCTACTAGACCATGGCACTAAGTGCCACATCCAGTTTCTTCCTGAATACCTCCAGAGACGGTGAATCCACCACCTCTCTGGGCAGCCCATTCCAATATCTGGTCACTCTCTCTGTAAAGAATTTCTTCCTAATGTCTAACCTAAACCTCCCCAGGCACGGCTTAAGATCGTGCCTTCTTGTCCTACTGCAGGTTGCCTGGGAGAAGAGACCAACCCCCACCTGGCTGCAATCTCCTTTCAGGGAGTTGCAGAGAGTGATGAGGTCTCTCTCCCCTGAGTCTCCTCTTCTCCAGGCTAAACAACCCCAGCTCCCTCAGCCTCTCTTCATAGAACTTGTGCTCGAGTCCCTTCACCAGCCTTGTTGCCCTTCTTTGGACCTGCTCCAGCACCTCAGTATCCTTCCTAAATTGAGGGGCCCAGAACTGGACACAGCACTCGAGGTACGACCTCACCAGTGCTGAGTACAGAGGAAAAATCATTTTCCCAGTCCTGCTGGCCATGCTACTTGTTCTTCTGTTGAGAAGAACTTGTTTTTCCTGGACAGGCAGCCTATAGCAGACCTAGACGTAAGCTGTCAGTTGGCTCCTCATCCATCCCCAGGCAGAGTTCCATGCATTCCAGCTGTTCTGTCACATAGAGGGCAACTCTTCCTGCTTGTCTTCCCAGCCTGTCCTTCCTAAGGAGTCTATAAGGAGTCCTCCCTCCTCAAATATATAATTGGTTGTTGTCAGTCCAGTCAGGTTTTGCACAATGCACTGCATCAGTTCAGAGACCTTCAGGTGCTCTAACATTATGATTTTGGGGGAAGAATGATATATAAATGGCTAATTATTATTTGTCTTGTGTCTGCTTCAACTAAGTAGTGGCAATCACACCATGCTGGACTGAGAAGCACACCTACAGCATACCACACCTACAGTGTGGTACAGCATACCACACCTACAGTCCTGAGAAAAGCCTCTTTTTGACAAATTTTACAGAAATCACAGCACTTCTTAGGATTTCTGATTCATTTCCACTGCTAATTCAGGGCAATTCAACAGGAATTGTTGAATATTGTTAGAGATAACACATTAAAAAATTTATTAAGTGGGAACACATTTGTGAGAAGAGAAATGAGAATTGAACTGGGAATCTGGAAAAAGTATTTCTTAACAGTGACTGGTTGGAAACTGTAGAGAGAAAAGAGGGAGTGGGAGGAGCAACAAAAGAAGAAAAGTAACTTATATGTAGAGAAACTGTAATTCCTCGAGACAAGTTGCCCTCATTCCTACATTCCATAGACATTCACATGACCAGTTATCCTTAGTATCATAGAATGGTTTGCATTGAAAGGGACCTTGAAAGATCATCTAGTCCAGCCCTTCTGCCATAGGCAGAGGCATCTTTCACTAGACCAGGTTGCTCAAAGACCTCCTTCCTTTCTACTGAAGATTGCAATTCCATTGGAGTTTTTAATATGATTATTAGCACATAATTATTCCTCCTTCTTCTGAAGATAAAAGGGAAACTGAAGAATCCAGTCCATCTATATACCTTAAAAGCAGAACCTTGAACACAGGGATTTTCTATCCTTTTCATATATCTAGCTCATTTTTAACATTCTGTCCTTGTGCGTGCATGAATTGTTCAGAATTCATCTGAAGGTTAACCTCGTAAAAGATACCCTTATTCCAGAATAACACCCACGCATAGCAATAACTATAGAAAAGCAAAGCACGGCCTACCTTAATCCTAAATTTCTTTCAAAGGGGAATAAGTTATGATGAGAAAAAGAAACAGGGTTGAAATGAGAAAATCTAGACTTGTATTAAAAGCATTAAACTAGACAAGTCACGTGTTTCATATTAAAAAAAAAAAAGAATTCTGACAGAGCAGCATATATAACACTACCATTTGATGCTGTGAGGACCACTAATGTGTGGTCTGGGATTTTTTGATATATCAGACATAAGAAGCTTACATATTCTTAAGTTATTTAAACTATAGCTCCTGGAATATTTAATTGTAAGAAAAAATAAAAGTGAAGTTACTGGTCAAAGATTACATCAAGATCTCTAATGACAGTAAGAGGAAATAATGAAAGAACCTGGAACAATAGTAATAATGGGAAGAAAGAGTGGGAAAAAAAAGAAGAAAAATATTGAAGGAAAAAAGGGAGGGAAATTGGTTTATTTAATTTAAAACTATTACCTTACCCAGCTCTTAACTCCTTAGTAGATTTTTTTAGTAGATTTATCTTTGCTGCCTTTTTATATGATAGTGACTGGGTGTTAGTGTGCTATAATTTGCTTCTATACTGGAACATATGGCAACACTGTCTGGTTTTGTTATTTTGATCTTTTTCGTCTTGCATCAACTGCATACAAATGGTGTTGCAAGGTATTTTCTTTGGCAAATGTGAAAAATAGTCTGTGGCTGTTGTCAGTCTACTATATGGTTTGGAATGGACATAAGAAAAGAGACTATCCTAACTGAAGATTACACTTTGATGTTTTCAAAGTCTGCTTCTCCACATTTGTTTTATTTCTATTGTTCATTTTATTATCTTATATCTCTTTGAAAAGGAACGTGAAATGCTATAAGTAGAACCTTTAGCAGAGATTTCCATTTTCTGACTCTAGATAACACAAGGTTATTAAAAATATTCATTAAAATTAAAAAAAAAAAGAAGGCAATACAGAGACAAAATCTGATCTAGGGAAAACGTTAAGGGCCTTTGTATGCTATCTTTACAAGGTATTATTTTGGGAGAGAAGAGAGAAGGTTATACATTTTATTCTACTCTCCTTTCTTCTAAACATTTTCTTCTACTTAATAAGATTTGCATTAGACATGAGCTTAAATCAAAGGCTGCAGACATACACTTTTGGATAGATTAAAAATTGAATTTTATATTCATATTTGGCATCTCAAGACCATTCCTATTGCAGTAATTGAATTAATTTTCCCTTTCTTTAATCCAATATTCTATTCTCATAAGATTGAGTGCTGATGTCCTTGCTTTTTGGATTTTATTGTATTTTTTTATCCTTTTACAGTTGCAGTCTTTAATTTTCCTTAATATCAGAAATGTTTATAAATTTATCAAAATATAAGTGGGCAAGCCTACTTATGAGGCAATAGTTTCTCTTAAGGACTGATTTCCTTCTGACCATTAGATTAGCTAAAATACAACAGAAAAAACCTCCATCGAGAGTTCCTGTTTTCTAAGACAGTGGGTAATGGGCAGTTACGAGGGGTTAAACTCTACTGCTTCCCATCAGTAGTGACACTAGTGCAGGTTCTCTGGGAGAGAAGCCCACTGTGCTGCAGGGCAGAGTCTGTGCAGAGCTGGATCCCACCAGGGCTGGGCAGCAGGTGGGTGCAAGGACCACCCAGGACTGGAAAGCTCTTGCCAGTGGGAGATGCAAATTCATGTGTCCAGGCACAGAAGTGTTCCTGCTGCAGCAAATTCCACATTGTGTCTCTATTTCTTCAGTCTTTCTGCCCTGCTAAATATTCCTTCTTTTTCATTCCTATAGAATTACACAGATTATCTCAGGTTTACACAGTATCATGAAAGAAAGGCTTTGCCTTATTTGTGTAACCTTGACTTGTAGAAAACTTAACAACAATATGTGTACCGGAGTTGTGTGCTTTGCATCACGATTTGAGTCCTTTGTTGAGAGATCTTCCTCATGAAAGACGAGTGTGATTACACAGAAAAACAGTCATCCATAGATCCACAGGAAAATTTCCAGTCCTTTAAAGATTTTTCAAATGTTTTCTCTTGGAATAAATCTATTATTATTAACAGTTAAGAGGAAGATCCCAAAAGGAGATGGCAAAGCTTTCATAAGAAAGAGAACAGTGCAGAATCATGAGAGGGCTGAATATAATCTCCCATCATTCAAGGATTATTGGATCTGTGAAATGGTTTAATTGTTGTCTGGTTGCAGTGAATTACTTCTGCTACAGCAAGGAAGGTGCTGTTGCCTGTCATTTTTAGGTCAAAACAGCCTCCAGACTCCAGATTTTGCTGTGTGAACACACAGAATTGAGAATTGATGATTACTGGGACCTTGATACTAATGCAGCATTTTTTATGATTTCATTGGTTGTTTCAGTATATAGTAGCAAAGTGTGGATGAGAATGCTTGCAATTGATTGCTATGAATAGCTGGTGTCTCAGTTCACTTTATTAAATTATTTCAGAACCTTGGTAATATCTCAATGGCTGAAGGTTGACCTGCAAATCAAACAGTGGGCAGAGGGCAGAGTTTAGCTCAGAGATACTGGCACCTGTTGCTTTTAACTGCCCTGTTCTGAAGGGACACAAAAATGATCTTGATGTTTGTAGTATTGCAGTTGCTCATGAGGTGCCTATTTTTTTCAGGTAAGCAGATATTGTCATACCTAACATAGGAGTGCAGCATACTGGAAATCCGAGCAAACAACGTGTATTGGGTTTGCATGGCAAGGTTTTGGTGGTGAGTGGCTTCGGTGAGAAGCTGCCAGAAGCTTCCCCCTAGTCCAATAGAGCCAACGCTCCAAGATGGACCTACTGCTGGCCAAGGTGAAGACCAGTGATGGTGGCAGGACCTCTGGGAAAACATAGTTAAGAATGGGGAGAAAGAAAAAAAAACAACAGCAGCCAGGGAGAGTAGTGACAATATGTGAGAGAAACAACCCTGTAGACACCAAGGTCAGTGGAGAAGGAGGGGGAGGAGGTGCTCCAGGTGCCAGAGAAGAGATTCCCTTACGGCCCATGGTGAGACAGGTGTGCACCCCGTCGAGGTCCATGGGAGAGCAGAGATCAGAGATCCACCTGCAGCCCTTGGAGGACCCCACGCGGAGCAGAAGAGTGTGAGGAGCCCTCCCCCTGGGAGGAAGGAGCATCAGACAAAACATTTGTTAAACAGACCACAACCCCTGTCCCCCTGAGCCACTGCATGGGAAGAGGTAGAGAATTTGATTGGTAATAAATTAAATTAATTTCCCCAAGTCAAGTCTATTTTGCCCATGACACTAACTGGTGACTGATGTCTCCCCATCCTTATCTCAACCCACAAGCCTTTCATTATATTTTCTCTGTTCTGTCCAGCTGAGGAGGGGAATGATAGAGTGGCTTTGGTGGGCACCCGGCATCCAGTCAATGTCATCCCACCACGTAACAATTCAGTGTTGTGAGGGTCAGACTATTTAGGACCATGTAAAATTGACAGACCTGATACAGCCCATACTTATCCTGTTTACAACTGTGGTCCTAAAACAACTGAGTGGCATTAATTACTTTTATTAAAGGAAGACAAGGAAATGCAGATATTCTCAGGAGAACCTTAGACCAGCATCCAAATGACTTTCAATTTTATAAAATCCTTGTGATGCTAAGCACTCACTGGTGAGTTACATATTCATGTCACTGGGTTTTTTTTATTTTAAAGGAGTAGCCAGTGCATGATCTTAAAACCATATTGTACAAGCCCCATTTTTTTTAGACTTTGTGCAGATATACACAGATTCAGCTTCTACAAACTCAGAATTTATAAACACAAGCGTTCTCCCTTCTTTAGGCTTTAGGATACAAACTGCATGAACATTTGTTCTTATTTTAACTTGCGGAATATACCACTGTCTTCTATCACTTTTAGGAAACCAAAGGGCATCCTGTTTATTACTGACTCAAACACTTATAAAAAAATTTAAAGGGGGATAAAAGCTAAAAGTAAAATTAAAAAAAAAAAAGGAGAGAGAAAAATGGAGGAAATAGAACTGACAAATGAAAAGAGATTGATAATTCAAGGAGAAAGATAATATATAGAGGGAAATGAGCCATTCAGGGCCAGTCAAGCAAGACTTGCCCAGCCATCATGCCAATTGTTGCATCATGTCTTCCTCCCCTCACTGGCACACTGATGCTTTCTCTCAGTCTTTCCACCCATTTTTCATACTTTTCTTGTTTCTTTGCCATTTCTTATCACCTACTCATTTTTAAATGGTGGAAGGAAAAAAAGAGATTAAAGACAAAAAAGAGACAGCTGTGAAGCAACACTATGTTCACTTCCACTTTAATTCCTTTACTGTTAAACAGTACAGATTTTCCTGCAGCACCAGCTGCCTTGTGTAATTACAACTGCAACTGCAAAGTGGAAAGCTAATACATTTTTATAATTTTATTGTTTACTAAAAGGCTGGCAGAGCCTGCCTCTGCCACAGGTGTTTGAAGTGCTCTGACCGAACCCGTTTACAAACATGGCACTTGCACAACTTTCTTTGTCAGTGGAGCAGAGAAAAATATGCACCTAAAATGCATGTAGCATTCAGTTCTCTGCATTTTTAAGAGTTCTTATAAAAGATTTGAGGCTTATTTTTCCCATGATACAGAAATAATCTGTCTCTGTGAGCATTGACCAGCGAACCAAGCCTGTCAAATGCAAGCACCTAATTACATATCAAGGAAGAAAATAAACACTAGTTTAAATCCACAAGTCCTGAGTGCAGTTCATCACAAGAGGCAAACTTAGGAACTGAGCACACATGTTCAGTAGGTATATAACATTTTCCTCAAAATAATTAAAGTTCACCAAGGAAAAACATAAATAGCTGTTGATAAGTGCACACAGTGAATATATCATAAATTACAAATAGACTTAGTTTAGCCCATTCTGCTGCATTTGAAAGCTGTGGATAATAATCCCAGCACAACTTCCTATAGCAGTAGAGTGCCTATCAAGAGAGTTGTAAAATCAAGTCTCTTCCAGCTCTTCTTGACTTAAAGATAATAGTGTCTACACCTGTCCAATATAGAAGTCTCAATAAAATTTTCATCCTCTGAGTTCTATCTGCAGATGGTCAGTACAGTTTATTAAGTTTTATGGAGACTGCAAATGAATGAAAAGAAATATAACCAGCGACTAAAAGTTGTTCTATTCTGTGCTTATTTGCTTTTCCCTGGTTATTACACAACTATGTATAGTTACAGACAACAACAAAAGCAGTCTTAAAAAGCATTTCTTCTTGCAATTTCTGCAGTTTATTTGTCTGATACACTGCTGATTTAGGAGCAGCTTTGTTTGAACAGTAGTTTTTATATTTTCCTTTAGGCCCTCATACATGTATTTTTTAAAATAACTGAGGCTCTAGTCAGTAAGGTCATGCTGCTGCCCTTCTTACTGAGCTTTCTGAACAGGGTGTGCTGACGCTGAGGTGACCCAGACTAATCACTCTGTCTGAATTATTTTCATGGGTTATAGGGAAAAATCCTCAAAAAATTTCAATCAAGTATCACAAGGTCAGTCTGTAAAAGGCATGTCTTTATATGCTTCTATCTGATTATTTTTAAGCTTGTTTACAGAAGAATTAGAAAGGCATAAAATAGAGTCAGGTAAAGCTAGGTTGAAATGAGATACTGCAGTGAGAGATCTCTTCAACTGTTATGTTTGGTGTTCTTGTAGGGTCTATTCTGTAGCAACTTTGTGGTAGACCATACACCTTTTGGGATAAGATGTAGGGGAAGCAGTTTGGAGGGTCTCTTTTGTTTAAGGAATTGTAGTGATCTTGATATTTAAGGAGCTGAAGAGGCTGAAGTATAGTAAAGAGCAGAAACTAAAAGACTGACAGGAGAAGAGGCATTCAAACTGAAATTTGTTTATTATGCCACTGAGTTGGTACAGCTTTAATTTGGAGACTTACCTTCAACTATTAACCACAAATGCAATCAAAATTAATTGATTTAACTTAAATAATTAGTTTATATAATACCAGTGCAAGGGCATACACTGAGGAAAAGGTTACTTTCTGTTGTAGAACAGTTGATGATTCCAAAATTGCATATATCAGTATCGTGAAAGTCAGATGCCTTATCTCCCTGGGTTGATGCTTATGATAAAGGCAGCCATATGACTGGAAGTCCCTGACATGCAAAGAATCTATTACTGCACACTGATGAGAAAAGTGAAAAGACACTCTCTTCTTCAATTAACTGTTGTTTTCCATCTCTCTGTCCCGTTTCCATCTCCATCTCTCTAACAAAGTACCCTCTCAGTCCCCTCTTTAGTGTTTGGGTTAATATTTTATTCACTCTTATGAAGCTTTTGCACTGAGAAGGAAGAGAGGAGGGTAAAGGGACTGCAAAATACATGTGTTACCACTTTTTATGACATTGCAGCACATAAAGTCTTGAAGGAAAAGTTACTTAGAAACCTGATTAGTTTATAATTGTCACAAGTCAGTGTATTAATCGGACACAATTGCAAAGTGCCCTTATGAATGCAAACACATTCTGGTGTCTGATGGATTAACAAAGGACCACACACCTGTTTCTCATGCAAAGTTCCTTTCTAATGTTGTCACAGAACCATACTGAGAGTGAGTTTTGGCAGATGAGATTACAAGTCAAATAAAGAAAAATAAGCTTCTGAATTCATACATATTTCCTTGTCATTCAAATGACAAGGGATTTTTTAACATAATGTTTAAGGTATGGAGTGTCCTCATAAATATAACTAATGCATAATGATGAATAAGTTATGACAAGAATTTTCAGAAAGCAGTTACATGCAACCAAAGCAGCTTTTTATCTATTGTGCAACAAAGCAAAAAGTAATAAAAGATGGGACATTTAAAGTTCTCACCCTTGACAAGGCAATGAAGCCACTGAGGACAAAACCAGACACAAATCTTATTTCACAAGTATAAATCAAGAAATTCTGCTTCAGCAGATACAGTGTTAACATGAATTTTCCAAAGTGCTATGTAATCTTTCTCATCAATTGTATTGATTTAATACTTTTTAAACAACTAGTGTATCTGCATTACACATATATCCAGCTAAGTTCAGAACTGTAAAAACATATTATTAAAAAGCATAGTAGTCATGGAAACAGATCAGATAGAAAGTACATTGAGGAGGATTCTTCTATCTGATTGTATACAACTTCATTGGCCACTTGGAGATAAAATGGAGAAATGTAAAATACATTGTACTTGATCAGAGCATTAGTGAATTTAATCTGCTCTCAGATTTCCATCCAAGGTCAGTATCTGATGACTTTGAGGCAGTTGCAGCACATCACAAATAAGTAATGTACCTTTGCAATTTAAAAGTCTGGGCAGGATAGCTTTTTATTTGTGGACCACCCACAGATAATCAATTCATTGTAAGCATACAAAGTAGTTCTTGGTTATTTTTTTTTCCATTACCACTACAGATACTATGTATTTCTATCTCTTTTTATAATATGTCTCTCCATTTACCTCACTGACCTGTCAAATAAAATCAAGTAATTGCCATTTGGTGTAATAACAAGGAAGGAAAAAAAATAAAGAAAACCAGAAAGCATTATTCTATGTACTTTACTTCGAAACATTGACTTGGAACTCCCCAGGCCCAGTGAGAAAAAGGCAGTCATGAAACAAATGCTTTCTAATGTTGATTGAAATTTTGATTAAAGCTCAGTGTTGTTATTTAAAAAAATTATTCAGAAATACGGCAAAATAACCTGTTTGACCAGGAAAGATGGTTAGAAAAGATGAGGAATTAGAAGTCTTCCTCTGTGCAGAGGAACAGCTTGGCTGTATGGAGGTCTCCAGTGGGTTGGACAGCTGGCTTATGGAGAGTCTGTGGGGCAGGATCAGAGGAGAGGACAGTAAAGGAGACCATGGTGAGTTGTTGTTACAGATCCCCTGATCAGGGTGAAGGAAGTCTCTGATCACAGATTCTGCCTTTCATGGGAGACTTTAACCTCTCTGACATCTGCTAGAGGGGCAGCAAGGCAGAAGGCAAGCAGGCAACAAGATTTCTGACAGTTTTGGGGAATAAGCTCTTGTTACAGGTACCAGATGAGCCAATGAGGACTGATGCACAGCTGGACCTGTTATGAACTAATGTGCTGGTTTAAAGGTAAACTGGCAGGAGAAATCAACCCAACTCAAAAGAGATTATAAGTCAGAGTTACAATTTAATAAAAATAATAAAATAAATACAATTATATGGACAAATAATTGATTTTAACCCAGAAAACCCAGATGTATAACCCAGCACCCTGGGGCACAAACAGAGTGGTGTTTGTTGGCCCCTGTGCTGAGCCCCACGTGGTCCCCCTGAGTCCAAAGTAGAAGGAAAGGAAAACCTGTTGGTGAGAGTGCTGGTCACAGTCTGGTTGAGGTTCTGGTCCTCCTCTGGATCCAACAAATAGGGCCAGAAGTCCCAAGACCCCAAGATTATATACAGTCAGGTTTGAGTGGGAATGCCCAGTACCTCCCCCAGGGCGGGGAGTTCCACAATGGATGATTGTGAGTTGTGAGATAGTTTTGAAATCCTTGGTGGCCCGTTAGCAGACCTTACCCCTCAGGCTGGGTGTGGAGGTGCTAATGACTCCCAGAAGGGGAGTTAACATCACCCATAACTATAGCCTGAGGGGTCAGGTGTGCTCTGGGCAGCTGCTGCAAATGGTCTGTTGTTAGCAGTTCCTGGGAAATTACATGGAAGGTGTAGAATACACAGTTTGGGTTGCACCCACACAGTGATGAACTGGTCCTGGCTGCTCTAACTAGGACAACTAACAGGAGATGTGATAATTAATGGCAGCTTTGGTTACAGTGGCCATGAAATAGTGAAGTTCAAGATGCTGTGGCAGAGGAGTTCAGAACATTGGCAGGCATCAGACCCTGACAATGTCATTGATGATACATGGAGTCCTCTGAGAACACATTCCTGGACACCTCAAGGAGAGGGTAGTGATTGAGTGTGGTGGGTTGGATACTAGCTGCCCACCACTTCCCTTTTCAACTGGATAAAGGGGAGAAAATTAGGTGGGGAAAAATATTGTAGGTCAAGATAGAGGCAAAAGCAGGGGTCGTGTGGAAGCAAAGGAAAAGACTTTTTTCTCGACCTCCCACCAGCAAGTGATGTCCAGCTACTTCCCAGAAAGCAGGGCTTCAGCACACACAGCAATTGCTCTGGAAGATAAATGTCACAAATAATGAATGCTCTTCTTCTCCTCTTTCTCTTAGCTTTTATTACTGAGCAGACATCATATGGTATGAAATATCCCTTTTGTCAGCTTGGGTGAGCTGTCCTGGCTATGCCTCTTCCCAAGATCTTGCCCAAACCCAGCGAACTGCTGAGATGGGAATGTTGGGGTACCAGCACAGCTCAGCAGTAGCCAAAACATTGGTGTGTTATCAACACCTTTCTAGCTCCTGGTGCAAAGCACAGCACTACAACCACTGCTGTGGGGAAAGGTAACTCCATCCCAGCCATATCCAATGCACTAAGAGCAGCTAGTGTGGATTTACCCAGTGCAAATCATGCCAGGCCAGCTTGTTTGCTATGCTAAAATGACTGGATTTGTGGAAGAAATAAAAGAAGTGGATGACATTTTCCTTGACTTACTCAAGTCAAGGACACAATATTTTGTGTATCACATTTAAGATATTAAAAATCCAGATGGATGGAAAACTGTGCAGGTAAAACCTGATTGGGTGTTGAGGCTCAGAGGGCGGTGGCTAATGGGCCATGCTACATCTGATGGCCTATGGAAGAGGAGTACTGAAGTGGTTTATAGATGAATATGTCCTATTTGACATCTCTGTGTACAGAGGGAGGCAACAAAGTCAGCTTTGCAGATGACCCCGCAGGGACCAGTCAATGTGGTCAAGGGCAGAGCTGCCACTGGGACCTCACCAGGCTGGAGGACTGGGCCAGCAGAAACCGTGTGAAATTCAACAAGGACAAATGCAGAGTTCTACACCTGAGCAGGAAAAAAATCTTGCAACAGTACAGGCTGGGAACTGACTTGTTAGACTGCATCTGTAATATTTAGACCCCAGTGATACACAGGAGTGAGTTCAGCAGAGGGCCACTGAGATGGGCAGGGGCAATTGCCCTGTGAGGAAAGGCTGAGGGTATTCCTGTTTCCCCCTTAGTAAAGTGTGGCACTGAAAATAGCATTGGAAGTTGTCATTTGGGTTTGTTACAGGGTAATGGACTTTTTTTATTGTTTATACAAGAGGTTAAGAGGTGAACAGCTAACTAAAGTTGTTGAAGCAAATATATGAATTCGAGATACTGGTAACAGAATACCTAGCAGCCTCCCATAAGGTCTAGCCTACACTGTTAGCAGCTACACTTTTATATGTGTCTTTTTAGGTCAGTAGCCAAATAGAAGGTTTTAGATTTTATAACAGTAAATTCAGTAACTCCATAAATTCACAGGGTATGCTGTTAGACATTTAACAGCAAAGGAAATAGTATAAATAAATGAAGAGACTGAAAAGCAAATAGAAGAAAAGCCTAACATCATGAGATCAGGCATTTATTAGATAGAAAACACTGGTTTGTAACAAGGCTGAATTGATACAGTCAGTAATGAGATACAAGCACTGAAAGATTTGAACATACAAAAGATCAAAAAGAGTGGTTCTTTTCAGTCTGCTTTTTTTTCAAAGTCACAAGAATATAGCATAAAACAGCTGTGTTGATAAAATCAGTTTCAAAGGCAGAATCTTCCATGGTGGAGCTGTACGTGGCACAAAGCAAATCTGTTGAACTTCAAGAATACAAATTGATAACACAGGATGCAGTTGATGTACTCAGAGCTCCTTTTCTGCTGGTAAAATGAGTGTGTTGGTGATGGTCCCTTTTCTGTGCATGTATGAACTTTGAACCAACTAGCAGTGCCACCACAGCTCCTCAGCACGTGGGTGTGCAGCCACCAGGGCATGTGTTGGGCTTCTACAAAAAGTTCACATTCTGCACAAAGCTTCATCCTGAAGTGACTTAATTCCTAGCAGTGCCCACATTAGGTAGTTTAAAGTTGTGAGGATAAGAGTTGCAATGACTCTGTTTATATGTGCCTCTTGTTATATTAGAAATGAGATAATGTGTAATTTAACACAGAATTCAGAAATTACCCCAAGCTATTCTTGGAAGCTAAGGCACACTGCTGTTTCCAGGGGAGACTGGCTGCATTCATATCCAGTCTCTTGAGCAAGAACTTGTAGCTAAAAGATAAGATTTTTCAGCCTTTCCTAGTGGTCTCTCCTTCCCCAGCAAAACATCGGTCTCTTTAGTGGGAACTGGGAAATCAACAAGGAGCTGGTTTAAGCTTCCTTCTCCCCCAAAGTTCTGTAATACAAACCGAGTACCCAGCACAAATAATGAAGGAGTAAGGACAGAGAACAAGACAAAAGGATAACAAGATTTAATGAAAAAAAAATAAAGTTTTAATAATATTTTTTCAGTATTTCTGCTTTCCTTAAATCTATTCTTTATAAACAGATGAAAAACGGGATTTTGTATTTTGTTTGGAATTTTTTAACAGAAACTCTTAGCTTTCTCTTGGAAAGGTTCATGGAGAGTACTCTTAACCAGCTTCAGCTATTACCCTCTAAACTGTTAAAAATTAAGTTCCTTATTAAGCCTTTATTAAGGAAAACATCTCAGACACTGCCTACAGTAATCTAGATAAGTTATTATATAAGTTATTGTATAAGTTATTTTCCCACTTATTATTGTTAGTATTTTTTTTATTTTTATTTTAATTAATAGCTAACAAGCCCTTTATGGACTCTTTTTTGATAGTTAAAACCCAGTCATTCAGTTGATAGTTTTTCACTGTATTAATGCAAATCTTGATTAGAAGTTACACGGTTCTGCATGTCAGAGGGATCAAGTACACCTAATGTTAAAAAATATCCCTACTGTTGGCAATATTTCACTTGGTAACAATGCTGGGAAAAATATCATTGAATCAATAGTAATATTTAGTAATCTACATTCTGCACAATTAAGGATATAGCATGTCAGAATAAGCTGCACAGAAGGAAGAATATGTATTTATCAGATGCGAGTGTTACTTAGACATTTGTTTCCATTGTGTAAGTAGAAATTTTGCATAATGATATTTTATTTGTGAGAATAAATTGTGCATGAATGCTTTGTGATTACAAACAGAACATAAACAACCATGACTCTAAAATTTGCTGGTATGAGAATGGCAGTTGGAGAACATGAGTTTAACTGAAATAGAGTTTATATGGCTTGATTGGAGGTGGTGCATTCCCTAAGTTTTCTCTGATGGGAATAGTGAATTTGTATCTTGCTGTTGGTGGAATTGTCCATCCTGCCTATTTAGTTATTTTCACTGAGGCAGTGAACAATTAAACTTCCAATTTTTTTATCTAATTTTTTTCTTCCACGGCTTTGGATTTGTATGCTGGCATAAGAGAAGTCCATGTTAGTAACTGCGTTTGCCAGCTCAGGCAGTGACATTTGAAACAGGGCTAAGTTGAGGAACCTGTTGAGGTAGTATAAAGAATGTTACCATAGTATATACCTGTCGATTTCTGTGCTGTTTTCGGAGCTCCCAGATGGTATGCAGATAGGTGACCTGAGAGAATTCACACAGGTATGTGGGTAGTAGGTTAAGCCCTGATTTTAAGTGAGCAGTGTTATCCTCTTTTTCCTGTATGAGAGTATTCAGGAGCAGCAGCACAACTACAATATGCTTCATGTATCATCTGGGCAATATGGGCATGCACTAATAGAAGTATTCAAACCAGACATCTCCAACCCTCAGCTCCTGAGGGAGCAGCACAGCACGCCAGGAGCAGCATCCACTCCCTGAGAATCTGTGTGCTGTGCCTCAGGTATTACAGGCAATGTGGGTTTTTGTGTAAGCTGTGTAGTGAGGAACACCACTTTAGACCTACAGATAAATATTTGCAAAGACTGTATCTCCTAGAGAAACTGGAAGAGTGTGACACTGCATTGTATTATGGAGCTGCATGATGTTTTGTGACTTTTAACCCAACTCTTTTGGTACCTTCTGTAGTAGGTAACTGACTTGAAAAGGCAAAGCTGAGTTTGAAACAGGGAGACAGAAAAGATAAGGGAGAAAGCAAGAGATAAAACAAACACAGGCTGTGAGTGAAAAGATAGTATTTTTCTGAAAAGTCTAATATATACGTTAGAAAAGGATTTCTCGCCTGTGCCTGGGTGTTAACAAGGCAGGTGAACCAAACCCATGCTGACTTCTACAGCTTCCACATCCTTATTGATAACATTTTAAGTAACAGTAGACATTATTTTTTTTTCTCTCTCATGCTATATTCTTTTGTACTATACAAATATTTTGATTGCAACTGAGTCAAAAAATAAGCTCTAATCTTTCTTTCCAGCCTGTCAGTCAGGTAGTGACACAATGCTGGCTGCTGTTCTGAAACCTTGAGAGGTTTTTATGACTCCCTTTAACACAGTTAGTACATGATAAACTTCAGAAAAATTAATCTTTGGGCTTGGTAATGTGCTTTTTCATCTTGGCACATTGAGATCCAAAATGTACTCCTTCCTCTGTCCCCAGAGAATGTTAAGTGGCACCATCAAAAATCATTCTGAAATGCAACAGCTTTCAGAAGGCAGAATAAGAGCATCTGGGCCATTAGCATAAGCAGTCTGTGACGAGAAGGCACTACAATTGATTATTAAAGTGACCTCATATTAGTCTTTTCTTTTCTTTCTTTCTTTCTTTCTTTCTTTCTTTCTTTCTTTCTTTCTTTCTTTCTTTCTTTCTTTCTTTCTTTCTTTTTCTTTCTTTCTTTTTCTTTCTTTCTTTCTTTCCTTCTTTCTTTCTTTCTTTCTTTCCTTCTTTCTTTCTTTCTTTCTTTCTTTCTTTCTTTCTTTCGTTTTCTTTTTTTCTCTTCCTTTCTTTCTTTCTTTCTCCCTTTCTTTCTTTTCTCCCTTTTTTCCCTTCCTTTCTTTCCCTTTCTTTCTTTCCTTGAAAATACGAAAGCTTTCATTACCATTGGGGATTTAACTTTTAGAAGTGCAGCTCCTTCTGAATTAAAAGCTTACCAAGGTGGTTACTGAGAAAAGTGTCTTAGTATAAGCAGAACCTCTTTGGTCTTTTTTTTTTTTTTGGATTATTGCTTGGCGTTGGCTAGATGCTGCTTTTCTTCTAAGGAATAAAGCATGAAATGTGAAAACTGGAGGATATAAACATACTATACAGATTATCCAGCACCTTTACATCCAGTCGCGGTGTCAGCATTGCAACCACTGCAAAAACTGTTACTAATTTTTAAATGATGATTTTGTGACTATTTACAAATTATTTTGTAAATATTTGTAAATATTTATTGTAAATATTCCTGAACAGGCCCTGCACTAGATGATAGGAGGACCTTGAAGATTGTAGAAGGTAGATTTTTAATTTTTTTCCTTCTTTACGGAGAAAGCCTCTAGGAGTCAATAGACTTGAAATACATGAATGGTAGAAGTGTTGAGCTCATGAAGATGAAGACTTCATATTATATCACAGTATTCATGAAACCAGTACTTGCAAAAATTGTACATGAACGAGCATAGTAGTGGTACAAAATGAGTATCAGCTGTAAGATATAGCTCCCTTCCCAGTTTAAATCGTGGTGGCCATCAGTAATCTCCTTCACTAGTGTTTTATAACAATTCTCTTTTACAAATGTTTACTATTCACTTGCATCCCTAATGATCATCCCTGGGCACAGTGAAATCAAAAAGGGAAACTGTAATGTCCTCATCCCTAATTTGGCAAACGCTTAGCTTCCTGTTTTATGAAGCACTAAAGTGTTTCTGTCCTGTAATCTTTCATTTCAATAGTGAAAAATGGAATAGATGCCACTATTTAATGTAATGAAAAATAATCACAGTGCTCCTGAAAGCTAATGTAGCAGAATATTCTTCTTATAGAACCTCTGTAGTAAACTACACTCCACTAACCTTATCTTCTGTGCCTGACAGGCAGCAGCCTGGGGTTTGTGCTCTAGCGATTCTGTTTTACTGGTCAACACAGAATTTTAATTAAACATTGCTTATAGGCTGCATCATAAATGGCAAAATAAAATTAGAGCATAGCCTTACATGGGGTTTATTATGGTACATGAAGGTGATCTTATTTTTCTCCTAAACCCATGACTATCTTATGATGTTACATAATCAGTGGTTCAATCATAGAATCACAGAAGCGGGTCCTCTGTAATATGTCCAAGTCATTAAATTTTTACAGGCTTTTACACTAGAAAATAGGATTTTTCTTTTGCCTTCTCAATAGTTGTGCCAGTTTATAAAACATTTACGTATTACTTTAGGAAAAAATAGGTCAATAGGTTAATAGTGAATCCTCAAGTTATTTCAGATTTTCATAAATATGTAAAATAAAATATGTCATCTGCATCTATATACTTTAAAGTGTATATATTTTCAGAAAAATACCTACTTTTAAATTTGGGCAAAACATGGGGTTTTTTATTTCATAATTGGAAAAAAATCTGTCTACTAATACATTTTGGGAGATGGGTCTATGCACACGTGTGTGGGGGGTACATCTTTGTTTGTGTGTATTTTTATGTACAGGTTTTACCAATACCTGCCTCACTTCTCTCTAAGGAAACGTAATATTAGATGGGCATATGAAAGCAACATTGAGTTAATTAGGTTACATGAGAATAAAGGTTACATGAAAATAAAATGTACTAATAGTATTTAAACTGTTACTTTATATTCATCCTATATTATAGGGTTTGGTTAAAACATCATTTTTCGTAGCAGATTTTTGCCTTATTTATCGTGCATGCATTGGCAATGAAACTTACTGCAGGGGCAATACAGGATTTGTGCATCAGGTTCTTTATTTTTGAATATTTATGGATTATATTACACAGTCTTGTCCCAAGATATACAGGACTTTGTGGGAACCATTGTAGGGTCAATCACCTATAGTTTTTACTCAAGTTATGACCAGATCTGGGGCTTTCTAATGCTTAGTGTCTTAACAATAAGCCAGTGACATGCCCCTGCATCAAAGCAGGACTGCAGCCTCCTGGGCTGCAGTTGGCAGAGAAGAACCAGCAGATCAAGGGAAATAATTCTCTACTCAGCACTGGTGAGGCACAGCTGGAGTGCTGGCTCCCAGAGCTCTCAGTACAGGAGAGACGTGGACATAGAGACATGGAGTTTCTCATCTGCCAGTCTCTGGCAGAAGGTTAAATCCTTCATTGCAGGATTGGAATAGGGTGCAGAAACATCCTCTGAGTGCAATGTGGCATGAATACCACAGCAGTCCAAGCAGGTTCACTCTAGAAAGGATCAGCTATTACAAATGCATTTAAGGAAGAAGTAACAAGCAGAGATTGACATTGTCTTTTAAGTCTTTAATCTCCCTTTTGTCAGTCAGTCTTTCCTTTCCCATTTGCCTGTTTGAGCATGTTAATAATTATCTATTCACATTATCAGTGTAAAGAAAAAATGCTCAAGTCATCCAGAAGTACTTCTTTATGACCAGTTTAATGACTGTTCAGTATGATTTACGTCAGTTCTGTCCTGTCTAGTTCAGTAGTCATTGTCTCCAAACAGTTAAAGTGCAACTGAGTATAAAAAGAAAAAAAAAATCTGAGATAGAGAATTCCAGAACCAAATTTTCTTAGAGAATCTCAATACCACTTCCCATACGTTGTGCCATAGTCTTCAACTGCACAGAAGTCAATACCTGTGCATGGTGGGAATACACATCCTTTTATGAGTCTCCTCCAACAGAGTCATCACATCTGGCACTGAGGTTTTTATTCTGTTTGTGTCACCTGAGGTACTTGTTGCATCTGTCTGGTACTTTTTAAACACAAGATGAAGGTGGCAGTATAATAATGGTTTAAGCATTCAGTGTGAGTGATAATATAATATGTATGGATGTACATAAATATATATGTGACAGTTTGCTTATGCATGAACACAGATTAATTTTCAGGATCATTACATTACTGCTTAAGCTTTAGTTGTTCATATCAGAATGTTTTAGGGATCTCTGTTTCTGCAAAACGTAGTTAGCTTTATGTCCAGAGGACGCTATAATATCTTATTTTGGTTTGTACTTCCATGTACTGCTATGTACTCCTATGTCCCTGATATATAACTAAGCTTTGGAACAGGATGCCTTTGGAGGCTGTGAAATTGCCATCACAGTAAGATGAATATTACCAACTTCTCGGGAACTTACTTACTGTACTTACATGGCAGGAGGAAAACTCTTTTAGTTCCTTCTAGACCAACTTTTCCAGTATTCCTAGGAAAAAATCTCAAAAAGCAAAGTATTTTTTGTGTGTGTAGGTATTTGGGAAAATTGAATGCCCTCACTTTCTGTGGGAGTGATGTCACACAACATGTGCTACAGTTGTTGGTTGGCACAACTGCTTGAACAATAAAGGAGCTCAACTAAAATGTGCTGTTCTAGAGACTTATATCTGTGTTTGCATACCAATTTTCAAGTTACTACTACTTGTGGCTGCCATGGGGTGTGTTCAAGATTTGGCATTTGCTTTGGTCACTGTATCTAATTTCTCTATCAAGTTATTTCCCTCAATACCCAGCAAAGATCCACAATTTTGTTATTAGAAATATTAGCATTCTGTACTGTATTTACTGAGAGAGATAACTCTTTGTTTTTCAGAGCTTCCATATGGCTGGGAGAAAATTGATGATCCCATTTATGGCACTTATTATGTTGAGTAAGTTCCCAAGTTCAATATTAAGTTGCTATTAATATGTCATAACCTAATAGTGGTATCCTCTGCAATGCTTAACCTGGCAAGGAATGGGTACAGTTACTTGACATATCAAACTAAGGGTATACCAGGAATTCTCAGTCTTCAGTGCAGCTAATGTGTCCAAATACATTCAATGTGTCTCAAATCAGTAACTCAGGCATTCAGTTATTTTCCTTCTCCAGGGTCTGGTTTCATGGTACCGTTCCAGCTGATACTTGTACAACGATCATATTCATTAAAGAAATGTTGCATTTTCTATGTGAGCTTTGGATATCCAGTGAGGTAGAAACCTTGTTAATCAATGAACAGAGCAAAGCATAGTCAATGAACAGAGCAAAGCATAATCATTTCAGCTCAGTTAAGATCCATTTCTGGGTAGTCTTTCCTTGCTGCAAATCAGATGTTTATACTGTTTGTACCAGAAGACAGGTTATTTATATGCTGCATATAAAATTTTAGGGATATTGTGTTTTATTTTGTATTTAAAAGTGCAGCTGAAAAGAAGAGAATATAAATTCTATTTTCATTGCACAGTCCTTGCTTTCATTTTTTTTCAGATTTTATTTTAGTCATGAAACAAGAAAAAATCTAGTTCCTCTGTGCAAAGGGCAACAGAAAGCTTTTGTTTGAGGTGACGGTAGAACCTGGCCAGTTCATGCATAGAATAAGTAAATCTGAGAGATAATTTTTCTCTGCTTTTTACCTTAACACAGTGAATGAGATTCATGTAAAGTGACTCTAGATTCAGAATTGTGATACCTGTTCCGACTGGTCAGCCCAAGTCAGCTTAGTCAGTCCAGATTCAAGCAAAAAGATAAGTAAGTTTTGAAGTCCTTACGTAATACCATTACTCCGTCTTGTTCTGCCCAAGTTCTTTTATGATGTCCCAAAGTGGGTAAGGGCTGGAGTTCTCATATCTCTTTGTACTTAGCTCCCTGAAGATTTCTGCATGTGCAATTATGCAGCTGCTGGGTGTAAGTAAGTCTTCTGTCCCAGTGGGTTTAGTGTATTTTGGTCAGTAACAGGTGTTGTGTGATTTCTGTCCATTAATCACTTGCCGAGACCCCACTTGGTTGTTAGCACGGCCCAAGGCATTCTGACACTGGGGAGGCTCACACTTCACTGCAGAGTCAGAAAAGGAGCAAGTGTTTATCTCCATTTCATGTCCAACCAGAGGTAAACAGACATAAGGCACCAGGCCCAGATGTTACCATGCAATTACCCACTTTAGGGCTGTTAGTGCCAAATTATTTAATCCTACCACAGATAAGATTTGTGGACAGATGCGTCAAACCTACTGCAGTCTCAGAGGTTTTTAGAAGTGGAATAGATGTTTATGGAATGGCATTAAAACTGTAGCCGCGCTAAATTTGAATGGAGTTTTATAGACAGTAAAACATAGCTGCACTTTAAATTGCTGTCTGAGCTCAATAAGTTTGAAACAGAGATTGCTTTCCATTTTTCCTGCTAAAACGTAACAGTCACACCTTTTTTATTACCAGTATTTAACAGATGAGTTGATTTTTAACTAGATAAAATCAGATTACAATAAATTCTCTTAATTATGTTGTAAAACAGGGTAAATCATGAAAAGCAAGATTACGAACTTCCACACATTCAAGTCCAGTCCAAGTTTACATGCAGGCCTGCAAAACTGTCAGTGAAGGAAAGGCTTGTACTCTGCTCACTGATTCTTGTATCCCATGGGAAGTTTGTAAGGATGAGCAACGAGACAGACTTCGTTTCACCTTACGAGAAGCAGCCATGCTCAGCTCAAATATTCTGAGGCCAGAGGCAAAGCTAAAAAAAAACCCAACAAAACAAAGTAAAGAAAGGAACACCTCTTGCTAGTAAAGTTAATAAAGACTAATCACAACATATCTGCAAATTCTGTGAAGAAAAAGGCTCTCCATTATAACTTCCTCTCTTAATTATACATAAATATAGATGTGAGACCTTATTATAATTTTGATTTACCTTGTTATCCAGGTCCAGACTTCATTTGTAAGGTGTAGACATTTGACATAAATGAGAAGTGTTTGCTATAGGTTTGTTAACGTTCATGCACTCTGGTCCTAATTTATAAACTAAGAACTAGCAGCACTTAGCTATGCAGGGCTATGGAGAGAAAGTAGTTATTAGAATGCACTGGGTCTTTCAGTATTCTAATTGCCAAAAGATTGTTTCTCTCTTTAAGGATGATTAACTACAACACAGAGCTCAATTTCCAGACATGGGCTGCTTAATTGAACAGCTAAATTAGCCATACAGGTAGTTATTCTGGAAAAATATACCTGCTTGACTTTCAGTTTCTGAAAATGCTCTGTTACTACTCAAATAGAAAAGGTTATTTCAGGTCTTTTTGTCATTATAAAGTATTATTAACTGGAAAATGTGAATGTAAAGTGGAGTTAGGGACTAACAAGTTATGCATTAGAATGCCCATCTTTTAGGCATCTTGATCCTTCTAATTACTTTATTGGGTTATAGACAACAATTCCAAAAGCTATAGTAACAAACTACCAAAAAAACCCCAAACATTAAAGCAGGTAAGAAAAGGAGATAAACTCCTTCTGCTGGTGCACATACTTAGACCTGCTACCATTTTGTCAGGGCTCAGCACCTTGGCCATCAATTAAAGTCTGCAAACTAGGGACTATTGCCCATAAATCTCCTAAGGATGTGTTTCAGTTAAGGACATCTAATGTGAACCTCCATCACAAAAACAACTTAGTCTGGCCCCAGTGACTCATGAGATGTCTTAGAGGCTGGCTGGTGCTAACAGTACCTCCTCATAACACAGAGATAGTATAGTATTTTGACATCACAAGTAAATGCAGCCCAAAAGTAAATCCTACCTCTGAGGGTTTGTCCCCAGTTAAGATATGGTGAGCTAACAGAAGACAGCAGTACCAGCTACCCCTTCTTGTCTGCAGAGGGAAATTCAGGACTAGAAAGCAAACAAAAGGCTGCATGATTCTCCTGTACAGCCACAATGGCACTAGGAGAAATTAGCTGGCTTAGGCTTTGGATTAGGCTGTCAGATTTAATATGCATTATATAAAGTAAGGGAAGAAAATCGAAGTTAGAATTGTTCACTGAATTAGATACTATGAGCACTGAGTAATAAATTTTTGACTACTATCCAAAATCTGTTTTAACCACAAAAGCACTTATTTGTAACCATCTCTAAAACTCACATTTGGCTTGTCTTATTAAAGCCTAGGTTAGTAATATCTATTTTGTATGATGTTCAAGTAGCTAGATGAAAGGCTAGAATATCCTTTCAAGAGAACTACTTAGCTTAATAACTTATTTCTCAGGTAAACTCATCAGGAGCTATTTTTCTGATTTATCTATGAAGCTTTATAGCACTTAAAATTGCATAAAAGGGACATGTTTCATGTATCATCAGTCTGGGAGCATAATCCATTATTACTGACATAAAAATGACTGATTATCAGAATAATTTTCTTTTCTTTGACTCCTCTTTGACACAACATTTAATGCAGTTTTTTGAATTTCACATTGTGCTTTTGAAACTGTACACTACCAAAAAACCAGTAAAAATATGGGAATAAATTGAAGCTAAAAATTATTAAGATTGCACCAACAACTTGAGGTGTTTCAAGTACCTCTGTTAGTCTTCCTATCTGATCTGATAGGACAAAATGTCATTTTCAAGATAGCTGTTATCAAAGACATTTCTGTGTAAATGGACCAAACCACAACTTAAACTCTACCTAGAAACTGCAGATAGGCAGTAGAAAACCGATTCTAGCTGTGATATCAGTGCCACAGTGACTATTGTTCCTAGAGCCATGGGCACATTATATATTAGCTAAAATCTCATCTTTTTTTATATCACAGAACCACATATAAGTTGGAACTTAGGTCTGTGAGAGCCCTCCTGCAGCACTGAGATGTGCCCTGCAATTATAACATGACAGTAAACATAGTTCAAGGTCCTAAATGAAGATCTGGAATCTAATCTTGGATACTCATTACATCTGCAGATTATGGCACAAAAGCCATGGGAAACCCATGCTCTTCTGGAGGGCAGTTGAAGAACAGACCAGGACACTTTAGAGCCTCTAAAGAAGATATGATCCCTATGCTGTAGCAACCATGGTTCTAACGTTATCAAATGCTAACATAAAACAAGCTAGAAATTGTACCCGGTCCCTCCTACTGGGAGCTGTTTTGTAACTTCCCATTTCTCCTTGTAAGAAGACTACAGATTTCAAGTCTGAAATCCTGACATCTTTAGTATATTCTAGTATTTACTTCCAAATATATTCATAGAATGCATTTATATATCAGAATTAATTCTACTTGAATAAAAAGCTAAAACTTCTTTGATCTTCTATCATAGAAGACTCTCTTTCACTGGTCTTCCTGTAAAACCTTTCCTATAAATTCATTTTATTTGATCATGGGTGGTTAGAACTTTATGTAGCATTTCCTGTGATAGTTATCACTGTCTTGTGTAATGGCAAAAGTAGTATTTCCTTTACAATATGGAAATACATCACATGATAGGTGGTAGCATGAAATGTACTTTTTTCATGCTTATGTTAGTAGTTCAGGATTACCTTATTTATTGCATGTAAGTCTTGTCTTTCTTCATTTTTACCTAGGAAAGTTTGTCTCCTTTCCATCACAAGTTTCTAGGTTTGCAATAGACTGAGATGTGGAAGACCCTGACAATTAATAGAAATGACAAGCAAAAGTCTAGGAAAGGAAAGCCTACCATCTTAAACAGCCTGTTTGAAGAAGGAAAGAAATGAAAGGGACTTTTTCTGTCTGCAGTGTAGATTAAAATTTGCAAGAAAACTATTAATCAAAATTTTGGAGTACAAAAGTAAGTTAGCAGCCACTTGAATGACTTACAGCCATGTGAACAAAGTAGCAACTTTAGGAGTTATCACATTTACTTTGGCTCATTAAGTCAAATATTCTTTTACATGATTGGAAGTCTTTTCATTGCATTAACCCTGGCCACTAAATCCTATTTAGCAAGTGTATTGCACTCCCATAGGACTTGCTGCCTTTCCTCTACCTCACTTCCTAATGGCGATTCCAGTTACTTTCTTTGAAGCACTGGTAGGATCAGAATCCCAAGGAACCTGAAAAGTGCTTAATGTGGCACAAAAGGTCATTTCAATGAAAATTGAAGATATTCAACCCTTTTAGGATCTTAGCATTTCAAAAGTTCCCAGGTCACCTTTCTAAGTGCTTAAAGCCCATGATTGGGATTGGATTTTCAGAACTCAATAGATAGTAGCCCACTGAGAACAAATAAGCACATTTGAAAGCCTGCCCTTCTGTACAAATGTATTTACTTCCCCATAAGAGTGTTGGAAGCACGAGCCCCTTTTCTTAGTTGTGATACTATTGTGATCCTATCTTTCAGATTTGTTCCACGCAGCCTACTAAACTGTTTTGCCTTCCTTTGATTGTAGGATTGCTCAGTGATTGATGAAATGTGTGCTTTAAAGAATTAAAATCAAGAATATGATAAGATGTATGTAGTTAAGATAGTATTCTAAACAAAATACAGAAAAATAGTGGTGTAATTACAGAGGTGTACTTAATGACCTATGGTAGGAAATGTCAAACTTCAAGAAAAAATGTGTACCTTAACTTTTATTATATTTCATATACTGATCTATGTACTTCTAATCTACCATCTGACTTAGTTTCTGCATCCAATTTTTCTGTAGAACTGAGCAGACATACCCCATAGTATTAGAAAGGAATAATCTTCAGTTTATTTTCTATGTTAGATTTATTTCTAAGTTGCTATCATAAGAGCAGTCTGTATTCTAGGCTTTTCCTTTGCTGTAAGTGATGGAGTAATTTCACTTACAGCTAATCGATAATAATGCACAAAAATGGATCAGAGCCTTTGAATTATGCACAGAACAGTGCTCATGCTGAAGACATGAAAAACTGTTGCTGTAGCATGCTTCAGCAGTGCTGCTGTTAAATATGTTCTCCCATTGATCAAAACCATTTGTCTGTAGCAGAGTTTGGCATATTGAAATGATAGGACCCTGCTCAGTGGTGTTCATTATGCGGCGCAGATTGTCCCCTACAAAACTGTGTGGAGTAGAAGGGACGTGCTCAGGCCCGTTGGGGGTTCATAACGGTTCACTCTAACTGCACACACCTTAGTCACATACATTATTTTATCATTTTCCCCAACTGAACCGAATTTTTAATCAAAACCAAATTTTTTCCAGCCACATAAATAGAAGAACTCAATTTGAAAACCCTGTCCTAGAAGCAAAAAGGAAGCTACAGCAGCATAACATGCCCAACGCAGAACTTGGAACAAAGCCTATGCAGGCCCAAGGTTTCCGAGGTACAGTACTGTGTCAGCTATCTTAGTTAAAATGAAAGTTCCTGCTCTCCTGGGTATGTGACAATGGTTTTGCCATAGTCTGATTAGAAGAGTAGTGTTGCCAATTCTCACAATGTTATCACCTATATCCTAACAATTTTCTCCCTTAATTGTCTGAGTTCCAATAGTTGCAGGACTCATGAGCTGCCTAAAATGCCTAAGTTTCAGAGGTGCAGAGGAAAGACAGAAAAGTCAACTCTAGTGTTTCCTAAAGGCTGAGAAACTGAAAGCATGATAAGAGCCCTAAAGTAATTTTCTAAATAAAATCATAAATTCTGTCCCTGGGAATGTACTCTCTCTTGAGCACCTGAGGTTGGCAACACTGAAATAATTAATTGTACTTCCTGTAAATTACTCTTAATTGATGTTTGGTATGTTTCTAAGCTAGCTCATCTAGCAAGCATCAATTAAGTTAAAAGCCTCAAGCACGGTGTTATAGGAGTTTACAAGAATACAGCCACTTAGTAACATAGAAATAAATGTGCTTAAAATGAGCTGTATAAGCAGCAAACAGTATTGGTAGAGACGAATGAGCTTTAACGTGAGGTTATAGCCAGAGAATGAGGCTTGTTCTCCTTTGCAACAGTAGAAAGCTCCTCATCAACCTTACCTAGACCCAAATTTGCCCGCCTGCGCCTCGTCCCCAAGAGGTCCCGCAGCGTGAATGACCTGTCCCAGTGGCGGCGCGACCCCGCCGGGACGTGCAGGCTGTACGGTACGTGCTCCGCTGCCCACCAGCCCAGCCCCACCGCTGCGGCCGCAGCCAGAGCAGCTCAAGTCACAACCTTTGCACCTTCCTCCAACCCTTCCTCACCACGTGCAGCATGGGAGAGAAGCACGGGGAGCCCCCCACCACCCACACCACACCGAGGCACGCGGAGAGGGGACACGGAGGTTGCACAGCAGTTGTGTGTGTCACTTGTTGGATGCCAAAACCCCTGTGTGTCTGGAGAGAAAAGCTCACCTAATGTTTAGCTCTTCTTGGTAAAAAATGGAATGAGATGTTCACAGGGGATATTTTCCTCATTGTGGTTGGAAAGGAAATTGTGGAGAATGTATTACTTTGTAGACAAAGTAGAATTTATAGGTTAGGAAAGAGGTTTTTAAATTACCTCACAGATCATTTTTATTGTTGTAATTATTTTAGCGACACAATATCCACTTCTAAATGTATTTCTAATATGAAAGAATATTTATAACTCCCCATTTATGGCTGATCTGCCATAGATAAGAAATATGTTTTAAGCTTTGTATTAATACAAGAACTCACAAATATTTTTCCTGGAATGCCTGCACCCTTTGTTTTCTTGCTTTTCATACACTGTCACTTTCTATCAGCCAATATTGTTGTCTGCTGTCCCTGCTGTGTTGTGAATAGATCCGAACTTTTGTCTTTCTTGTTTGTGTTGACTGATGTAGAAAAACCACTCTTCACCCGTGATGCATCACAACTGAAGGGGACTTTCCTCAGCACAACTCTTAAGAAAAGCAACATGGGTTTTGGATTTACCATCATTGGTGGGGACGAGCCAGATGAGTTTCTCCAGGTGAAGAGTGTTATTCCTGATGGGCCTGCAGCACAAGATGGGAAAATGGAAACAGGTAATTAAGAAGGTGTCCTCTGTTCTTTTATATGAGAAATAGAATGAGAAATATATGTCTGAGTCTCACTGTCTCCATGAATAGATACATTTTTCCATATGACTTTTTGTCTTAATATGTAGAAAAGGTAAGTTTCTCAGTAAAACTTTCTTGTAATTTTCCTTTCTAATAAATGCCAAGTAGCTTATTTTTCTCATTTCACAGTATTTTAAGGGAGAAAAGATGTCTGCATTCTCCTACATAAAAATGGAATGTGATATTCTTTGGTTTATATGCTGTTTACTTAAGGGGAGTCTGGAAAGAGATAGGCAGAGAGAGCACAGACTACTAAGTGCAAATTTATTTATTTAGAAAGGATGTAATTTCAAAATTGTTGAGTCTGATCCAATATTGTTGTCATTATAGCCACCAAAACAAGAATTTTCAATGTGGCATATGGCACATAGGCACATAGGCATTTGTGTCCTATTAATAAAGAATCTGTGAGAACTAACAAAAGAAAAGAAACCTCCTCTGAAGAGATTTAAAGCTGCTCGGAAGATCTGGACCACCACTAGGAATATTTTCATGTCCACATATTGATAAAGATTGCAAACCACTGTCTGAAAGGTTTGTCGGGTCGTGTCAGGTCTGTGTATGAATGAAACTCTGTTGGAGGAAGATGAAGTCAGTTTCCAAGCAAGCTGACATCTTCTGGGGGAGAAGACAATCAGAGAATAATAGAATAATTTCAGTTGGAAGGGACTTCCAGTGACTAACCTCCTTCTTGAAACAGGGCTAACTTTGTGTTGGATCGGGTTTCATGAGACTTGAGAAAATTTTATAGGACATAGATTCCACAGCCTCTGTGGACTCCTGTCCCAGTACTTTACCACTCTCATGGTGAAGATTTTTTCCCAGAGAATCTGTGGATGCCCCATCCCTGGAAGTGTTCAAGGCTGGGTTGGATGAGGCCCTGAGCAACCTGATCTAGTGGGTGGCATCCCTGCCCATGGTGACGGGGTAGGAACTAGATGATCTTGAAGATCCCTCTCAACCTAAACCATTCTATGGTTCTATGATTTTTGTTCTTTAGACACAGTTGGGCTTTCAACTGCTGCAGCTGGTTACTAATGACTGAAGTCCTGTGTTTGTGCAGCCCTGTCACTCTGTACCATCCACCCCAGCAATCCTTCTTCCTCAGATAATAAGTCAGGCTGCACACTGATAATGGGATAAATGTGCAGAATTTATCTTTCCATTTCTCATCAATACTTTAAAATAAAGAAGTGCTAGTTTGGGATTTTTCTTGCCTCTGCAGAAAACTAAGTAGTCGCCAGATTCACTGTGAAGATAATAACAAATCACTGTGGATGGACCACAGCAGCAGAACAAGATCCTTTTAGTATGTTACAGTACAGGAGGCAGACACAGAGACACACATAGGCACTATGTATGGACTATCACATGTCAGAATAAATCACTCTGAACTGTAGTTTATTTTGTAGGACTTTCCAGGACTTGGCAAGTAGGAAGTGTGAAGGTTGTGAAAAACATTATTAAAAAAAAAAATTGCTTCAGAGGTTATTTTATAGCTGGCATGATGTTTCTAATGCCAAAAAGATAAACAGAAAATTTGTATGAAGAAGTAAAATGTAAGAAAGAAGTAGAATATAGGTTGTTTGCATTGGTTTTATAAAAAACAGCTTTTTTTTATTCTCATTTCTTGTTGCCATTTTAATTTAATGCAATTTGGTTCCCAAAGCCAAATTTATTAAATTAGCTTGTTAAGGTTATACAACAGAATTCCTGAAGTTCAGAAGATTTCAGTAATGTGAAATTCATTTTTCCCTAATATTTTCATATTACCTAATACGTGACATGAGTGCTTTTCCTTGTTTGTCGTGGTTTAGCATTCTCAGGTGCACCACTCAAATATACTTCCTTGTTAATCCTTCTGAATAACCGGGGCTGGTTATTGGTGAACTTGTTCATATGGAGTTCTTTTCTCTGGAAAGCAGGTATCCTTGCAACTTACTTAAATTTTTACTTTGAAATTGAATACAGATTTCATAATACTATTGATGATGAGTATTGTAGACACGAATGAGAATAAATAGGAAAAAGGTGCTTTAAAACATATAGAAATAACATTGGTTTTTCTTTTCCTGAGGTAACTAATTCAACTATATTAAGAACGCAAAACAGAAATGTAAATGCAAATACATAATCACTCTATAATAACTCTATAATCCCCAAACATACAAAATTACATCTCAGAACAAATTTTGGTCTCAAATGTCTTCGTTGTTAGAAATCACAGAGTTCTAATGTAAAGTAGCTGGAGAATCTCAGACTAATGTTTGTGGCATCTAAAATAGATATGAACACTTGAAGTAATTTCTAAATATGATAGTGGTAAACTGAAACACTGTGTTTAAGGTCAGAATGTTTATAAAAGCACTACTGTTCAGTAAAGTGCTTGTATTTCCTGCTATCCAATCCTTTTCACACTTCCTGAAGTAGGATTTCTCTTCCTCTTCAGCCATTTTTACAGTCTAATCAACTGAAGGTATGAAAGCCTCCCAGGTTCCATCAATTGCTTTTTGTTCATAAAGCTGTTAAAATCTTTTGTTTGAAAAAATCTTTTATTTGAAATTACGTATGTTCCATTTTTTTTTTTTAGGTAGACCTCACTGGATGATGAATAGAGCTTTTAAAATAGATTTTATTTATTCTTTTGATACAAACTGAGTGTTTTTTAATTTATGTGCACACCAGCTATGATCAGATTCATAGGAAGCTTTGATTAATGATCAAAACATCATATTGTGGCAGTAGGACATCACAGTAGAAAGTCGGGGACAGTGACAATGATCTGTAAAGCAGCCTGAGTGTGAGGGATAACCACAGGTGCTGGTGCACCCAGGTCTAATATGATTCTGGACCCTGTCCCTTGCAAGGCTGACACTATTCTTTGACTAAGTGGTTATAAAAATCTTTGTGCTTCAGACCTGCATCAGATTTGGGGAAAAAAAGAAAGAAAAGGCACCATCTCTTTCATCTTACCTGATCTTGACCAGAGGCTGAAGACACTATTACTGTACTTCAAGCTAGTTGTTAAAGAAACAAGCTCTTAGAAAACTACCATTGTAACTCGGTTTACTTCTCCACCCAAAATCTAATACAAATGCTATTCAAAGAGTGAATCTGTGTAAGATATTGTCACCCTCTAATGTGATCATAACAAAGTGAGTTGACCTACAGGTTTCAAAACCAAGCAATTCTGAACTTCATCCTTTGGAACACAGAATCATAGAGTCACAGAATGGTTTGGGTTGGAAAGGACCCTCAAGATCATCCAGTTCCACCCCCTGTACCGTGAGGAGGTACACCTTCCACTGGACCAGGTGGAACTCCAGGGGGTTGACCACACCACACAGCTTGGTGTCGTTGGAAACTTGTTGAAGGAGCACTCAACCCCAGGGTGCAAGTCACCAGCAAAGATGTTAAATGGTACCTGTCCAACACTGGCCCCTGAGGAACACTACTGAAAGCTTGGAGGCCGCTGGAAACATGCAAGCAGCTGCTTGACAGTGACTTGGCATTGCTGTGATGCTATGAAACAATAAAGCAATGAGGCAAACAGAGTGCACTGAGATGCAACGGGAGATATCTGAGGTCCTGACGATCTCTCAGCGCCACTTGGTGCCCAGTGCTGGGCACTAAGAGATATTTATATTTGTCCTAGACCCACAATAAACCTCACAAGCAGACTCAGAGGAACCACATCTCAGTGGATGAGTCAAAACCAAAGAAAATTGCATTCCTGATCCCATTTGCCAGATGTTTCAGAATTCGTAAGGGCTCTTATGCCCTCATGTAAATCTAGCATCTGTGAGCTAATGGCTGTTAATAACACTGCAAATGCCTTTCTAGGACATGTTTTAGCATTTGGAGCTCAATCAAGCTGCTGGATATGAACATTACACTCCACAGCATCTATGTCTACCTCAGGACAGCCTAGGAGCTGATACCACATTCTTTTCTGGGAGGTTACATTCCTTTGTCTTGTCTGAAGCTTCATGCAGATGATAGAAATGCTGTCTGTATTTAAGAGGCCCCTCCATCCCATTAAAATGCTGAGGGAACATCACTGGTGAAAGACTGCATCTACATGAGAAGATTTTTATACAGTGAGTGATTTTGAATGACTGCTGTTCTAAGGCAAATAAAGTTTTGTGCCTGTGGCTGAACCAGATAAAAGCTCAAGCTGTAAAGGCAAATTCTTTCCTACAATTCTCAAGGTTATTCAATGGACTGGATAAACTGAAACACTCCCATATAATCAAGCTCAGGGAAAGATTCTCACTCTGCATTTCAGCAAGCTCTGTTTCCTTTGGCGGAAATTTCCGGGAAACAACTCAAAGACATGGTGAACAAGTGGTTAAATAATGGAGTCTGGTGATGACCCTTCTACTGATGAATAGCTGTGGTGATTTCATGTTGAACTTTCCAGAAACATATATATATATATCTGTGTATATATCTGTGGTGAAATGTCATAGCTCAACAGTGTGAATCAAGAAAGGGGAAACATGTTCTTTCCTTTCATCTGCCAGGCATACACTTGGCCAGCTTTAAGATGCTAAATCATCTGTAAACAATGCAGACTTAGACTTCTTTAGATATTATTCTCTCAGGAATGGTAGTTTTGCTATGTTAGTTATCTGTTCTAGAGATAGAAATTCATAAATTAAAGATAAGGTTCAGCTAAAAGATACAGATGTCTACAAGGCAGATGTCTACACCTACCATATAAGTAGACCCCTACCACTTTTGCATGACTGTAATAGGATGAAGCCTAGAGACTAGAAATCTAGAGATTGGTCCCACATCTATGACTGAGAATTTCTAATGCACCTCAATGATCTCCAAAGGGAATGAGCCAGCTGTTAAAAATGCTGGAAGGAATGATCTATGGCCTTGCTGCTATCCTTGGACCTACTGTCAAGACCCATAACAATCTTATGCATTGATGAATTTTTCAACAAGCTGAGGTTACTTTAAATGTAAGCAAATTGGAGAAGCCACATTTGTTGATCTACAAAGTCATAAATGTTGTTATTTAGCTGAATAAGAGCAAAACCAAAGACATTATCAGGTGGTTGACTCTACAATGTCATTAAGCTTAGGGAATAATTATCTAGTTTCATTAATGCATGTTTTTTTCACAGTGAGGCTAATATCTTACAACCTCTATAAGGAGTAATCAAGACAGAAGGAACTGGGGACGTCTGCGAAAGGATACAGTTTTATAAGTTCAAACAGATCCTTAATCCTGCTCCCTGTTTATCCATCATCAGTTCATATGAACAAACCATCATCTCACCTAATGTCAGATTAGATACGAAGCAAGCTGTCCAGTTTCAGCAACAGAAAAGATGAACTATGTATGCATAAAGAATGCCTTCAATCAAAAAATCAAATATATGAAAATAAAATCTATGTTTTGGTAGTCACCTGGGAATGTGAATACTGTTGGAATATCACTAAAGGACTCAATGTATCATGAGCACTCACGATTGTACCTATCTTCTTTTTCAAACAGGTCATGTCTCTCTCACATGCTATCAGTCAAAATCCATCTGACAATATTCTTTTACAACATTCCGTTCCCTTGGTAGCCAACTGTTTACCACAGCTGCCACCTCACTGACCAGGAGCTTGATGAAGAACTAATCACACACGTATGTAGGGCTTCATTGCCACAGTACCAGAAGCTGGCTGAAATTTAATTATCTCACCTGTCTCACACCACCTCGTCCAGTGACTCCAGGAAGACTGGCCTCACAAATTAAGGCATGGTGTTGGAACATGAAAGATTGTGCTCCTAGCTGAACTGCTGAGGAAGGACTATCTTTCCATTGCACTTATGCATCTCCAGGCTAAAACACTCTTTTAATACACACCAAGGCCTCATCAATTGTCAGTCTTGCAACTGCAAGCTGATGCCCAGTGATGGGTCTGTGAGAGCAGAGCAGCAGACATAAAACCAGCTTGTGTTATCAGCCTCCCTTAATACTCCTGCTTTCTTTGGAAGCTGTTTCATCTGAGCTGTTTTACTCTAGCTGACTGAGCATCTCTCTCTGTCTTCATATGTTACTATTTATCCCATGAAGTTAAGAGAAGGGAAATTAACTGTTTGGAAAGTAACTAACAATTAGAAAAATTACTTCAGGCATCAGGGAGAGTGATTTCTCCCACTCATGTTAGGCCAGTCGGTGTGAATTTGTGTTAATTTACTGCTTGCATTCCAACATCCTTCAGGAAGATGATGAAATGGTGCAAAACATGGCAGAAACACTGTATTTGCGACTGGTACAACCAAAACCTACTGTCCCTTTCACCAGTGGTACTGGTTACATTACCTTTTTGTGAGCCCAGCCAGAGGTAACTATTTCTTAAAAACCTTAGCCTGGTTTTCTAGTACGAGTCTTCTTTCATTTCACAATTTATTTTGGCTTTTCAAGGAGTGTACAGCATCCCACTTCATTTAATCCACTCTATGTTTCTCACCATAAAACTTTCATGTCATATAACTAATGCCAAAACTGTTCAAGAGGTGTACAGTTAAAATCAACCCCCTTTTAAGAATCTGTCAGTGTTATTAGTCCTCACAATTTTATCCTGAATCTCTATATAACCAGAATTGTTTAAAGCACAATTCTTAATTTTTTTTTGGTTGTTTAAAAGGGACTAAATGTAAATCTCGGCTTCAATTTTACAGGATAAAAGTTTATATTCCTCTGTCGCAGAGGAAAGTGCTGAAGTACGACCACATTATATTTAAGAGGTTTCAAGCATAAAACAAAATAAAAAATGCCAGTTTCATTATTTATTTGGTATCAAGCATTGAGACTCACTTTAGCTGGGGAAAGGGATATGACTAGTGGTTTTAAATGTTTGATGATGACAATTAAACTAATACTTGCATCTTAGAAGTATTAATAGCAGTTAAAAACTTGGTAGCAGAAAAAGATTATTTTTCAATCTCCCTTTCTTTCGTATTTTAAAGCAGGCAATTCATTGAACTCTGAAAGCCAGGAGACAGCACTCAGGTTGCTAGAAATTTTTAGTACTTTTTTCTAAGATTAATTTTCCATTATATTTTTTGTGTTGCTATGGCTTTCAGATAAAATGAACTTGTTACAGTGGTCACAGTTATATCTGTAAATTTCTCTTTATGTTAACCAAAGGACTGGGAAAGGTGTCTACTTTTGTCACAAAGTTACTGATTTCAAATCTCCTTGAGGTTCCTATTTTAGTGTTTTCTTCATATTTTTGTTCTTTTGATACTCACTATGTTGTTAGGTATTCACCAAATGATAACCAGGACAGAGATGAGCTTAGGCTAAGAAAAAAGTATCTGTGTTTTGTATACCACGCACTTAACTGTCTACATCTGGGGTCTTTACATGCACCTTGTCAGGTTTTTTTGGTTGTTTGGTGTGATATTCAATATTCTTGTGTTCTCCCAGAGTTGCAGAAAATCCATGTGTCACTATCTGTTCTGCCTGATATGGAGTTAGAGGTTGAGTTTATGTCATGCATCTGAGCTACTGAGCACTCATTAAGTACTGCATACAAATAGACATTCCTCAGGGTACAAAGGCAGCTACTGATTCATTTTAGCCCTGTCATTTGGCTATTCCCTTGAAGTCTTCAATTAAAATTATTTATGCAAACCAAAACAGCAATTACAGTAGAGCATCTAAGTTGGATCTCAAAATGCTTCTGAAAATGGACAATGTGTTCATTAAGCCACGGGAACAACTACCAAAAAAATTCTTAGGAACTTCTTGTCTTCACATCACATGTCTCATGAGATGATTCTGGGTTTGCACTATTAGTACTAAGGAACTCAGAAGTCTCTGATTCCGTATCTTGGGGTTTAGCCCTAAAGTTCACCATAATATAGAAATTTTGAGAATTTTCTATCTCAAGTTTTAGACTTAGTACCTTCATTCAAGGTGGTTCAAAGCAGAACATTAAGGAAGATCAATACCCAAGTATGGTGACAACAGGGAGGAAAAGGTTGCCTCCAGCAGATAACTGAGACTACCGATATTTGGGTGCAATTCAGTTGCATAAACATAGGTGTCCAGTGCCATTAAAAGTTCCAGGGATTCCACCTAGCCTCCTCCTACCCTTCCAGGGATCCCACCTAGCCTCATCCTGCCCTTCCAGGCAGCAGTCTCTTTTAAGTCCTGTATGGTGCCTGCAAGTTGCATGTGAATATCTCAAATGCCCAAGACTATTTTAAGTTACATCAGACACCTGCTTAAACAACCTCTTTCCTCCTTCAACAAGGAGTGCATTAATAGACTCCTTTGTTTTTCCTTATCATCTGTTGCAGCAAACAGTGATTAAATAATTACTACAATAATAACACTTTTGGGTTTTGACAATCTTAAGGATATTTGTTTCCCCTAGCCTAAATCGAAGCTCACATTTGTTGTTTTATGAATACTTAAAAGAAACTACAAAACCCCTTTTAAACTAAATAGGCTTAATTTTCTCTCATTTAACTATTCAAACAACAACGTTATAAAAAGTCTGATGGTTGAGTTCAGCTATGTACTGGGGATTATAAACTCATTTTCATCTCCAGCACTTATAATATTTTGCTTCCATATATTACTGGCACCCATAAACAATATACCAATATTAGGATTAAATTATATGTGTAACTTGTTTTCTTTCCTATGGTGACTTTTCTTCAGAAGACTCATTTTCTTCAAATCCAAATAATGCACAAAAATGCAGGAGGAATTTGAAAGAACAGCAGTCTTTTATTTTACTTTGATAAAATCCATATTGATACACAGGAGGCAACTCATAGTATGCATGGTTTGTGCCACTTATTTAATTTTGAAAGAAATTTACATTTTTTACACTATATTTTGATCTATGTTTATCAGTCCCAAGAATGATAACGTGTGCTTGTTACTTGAAATAGTAAAATATTGGACACATAAAGAGTTGAAGTTCTGGGTTATGTAACTACGTTGCATTAGTCTTCTGCAGGAGAGAGTATATGGGCAGGTCTGCCTATATGTGGTTTTTTCTAATGTTTAAACCATTAGAGCAACTCTTCCAGCACCAGCTACAGAAAGCTGAACATACTTGATTAGAGATGGCTGAGGTCTGAATATGTCCAGCTGTGCCAGTACAGCACTTACTTTTTATCCAACTGTTTCACCTTTGACCAGATTCTCACTGCATTTACATTTTTATTTAACCCAGAAACCAAAGGTGAAATAATTTGATGGGCAGAAAGGACATAATGGAGATATGATCTATGCGAATATAAAATTCCTGTCTCATGGACAAATACAACACAAACCATATACATAAGACATACACACCCTGTTTAACCTAAGCTACTAGTCTGGGTCTCTGTAATATGAGTAAATGGAGATCTTCTGGTGTTCAAAGGGGCCATATCTTTAGCAGAAAATGAGATCATACAGAAATCAAGAATTACGGTGAAGCAAAATGTGAAAGAGCAAAGGTGAAAAAGCAGAAAGGATATTTGGATGCAAACTGTCCAAGTATGCGTAGTCTCACATTCCTATTAAGTCAAGGTCTGACTGCATGGGAAAAATGACCACAAAGGCCAAAATCATAGACAAGGATACTAAAACTATCTCATACATATTGCAGTATGCAAAATACAAAGGGAGAAAAAATGTTAAATGATTTATTCTATCTACTATCACATACCAATACACCTTTATCCAATTTTAGTGTTCATATTGTCATACAAACTTGTTTTGTGTATGACAAGCCTAGGAAGCCCATAAATTTGTTCTTTGATCTGATCTCCATCATAAGAAATCTGCAGATTCTGATATTAGCATATTTAACTTTGGCCAGGAGATGATAAATATGTTGCCATAATCCTCACATTTATTAGGACAGTTTTTGTAAGTTTTGCAAGTTGTCCATTGAGTCAGCAGTGTGCAGTGAACTCAGTGGCTGCCAAAAATGCTGCAGTTGCAGAAATAACTTTTCTTCTATCAAATGTAATTAAAATCTATCTCACGTGATTTGGCTATTTGTATGAACAGACAAAAAATGTATTTTGAAAATAAGTCATCATCTCATTTACTATTTTATTTAATAAATAATCTTGTCTTGTTTCTTAACAACAAGAATGATCTATGAGGTCAGACAGAGTTTCTTACTATATACAGAGATGACAGGGAAAGTGAGAATTTCATATTGCATAATGAAATTAATCTAGAACTATACTTTTCAATATTATTAGCCATTATTGACTTACTTTTGTTTTGGCATATAGGGCTTTATTATACCATTCAATTATCCAAAAAAAGGAAACATTTAGCTGATTTTCAGAATTTTACTTTCATTTTGTATTAAAAAATAAATAGATTAAGAGTGCTTATTCAGCTCTGCCTCCACATTTGTGCAACCAAATACAATCTGCATCTATATTAAAATATAAGAGTTCAGAAATTCAGCTCATTGTTTGCCTTTTACTGTTCTGTGAGAACAAATTTTAGAGCTAAAATTTAAAGCAAATTTTAATCCTTTGAAAATTTAAGTATAAATTAATTAATGACTTCTAAGATACAATTTCTACTCTATAATTAGAATGAGAAATATCTCTCTTGACAGTTAGCAAGTGTTTTACTTGAATAAATGTTAACATCCCTGTATCTGAATTTCCCCATTGAAAATAGTCATTTTAGAACTTTGTAAAGTCCAAGAATTATTGCAAGTAGCAACTTCCATCATAACTGCTAAAAATGTTAGTTCGATAATGTTAATTAATTAGTTAAATAATGGAGTTCAGCTTCAGATATTAAGACCAAATACTGTGAAAGTTCAGTTGTACAGTATACGTTAAAACAGAAATCTGTGTTTAATGTTTAATGGGGATCAATTTTTTTTGTCACTGTTCTGAATTTATCATTTGATGTGTGGCACAATGTAATATTATCCAGAGTTGCATTAGAGATGAGGAAACATTTTCAAGCATATAAATCATATTCCAGGAGCTTTATGAACATTTAACTGATGGGGGCTACAGAGACATTTCAGGCAATCTTATTGTAAGTTCACTTCTAAAGCATATTTCACTGTCTCTTGCCGTAATTAGGATATTAGCAAAGATCCACCTCTTATATGACCCTGTTTAGTTTCTCACATAGCCTTTGTAAGAAGAGCAAAGTTTATTCCAGCACTTATGCAACTGCCTCTTTGTAATTGATGACTCTGACATTTTAAAAAATGGCTTGCTTGCTTAAAGACCTGTAATGAAAATTTCTCAATGACATAAGGAGCACTTTTGGAACCAGGAGGTAGGCATGGAGTGAATCCTGATGAAAAGTGAGAAGTCCCTGGAGAAATTCTTCCAGCCTTTTCTGTCTCTGCCCCACAAAAGTCTTCTCCCCTCCAGCCGTCACATGAGTGCGATATTAACTCTGAGTCAGTGGATGTAGGTGGAGCTCGAGATGCTCTGCTGCTCCCATATGCTCTGTGCATGCAGCAGTGGGAGATCTCTGGGCAGCACTCACTTCTCCTCGTCCCCTCCTCTGGTAGACACCAGAGGGAAGTGGTGCCATGGTGGTGTAGTCAGAGTCCCCTAAATGTTGCTCTGCTGCCATGCCCGGTTAGGTGAGGGTTGTGTACAGGAGGTGGGCAATTCTTGGCCTGTGGAGCTTGGATGTTTTGCCAGGTCTCAGCTATCCTCAGGGGGTGACTAGATGTTGGAAGGAGGAGAAGAGGGTCTCATCTCCAGAGACTGGGTGCAGAACTGGGAGAAAACTGACTGGACTAGGGTATGCTGGAGCTGAAGATGAGATAATTTGTTTTTGTTCTACAGGCAGGCAGGGAGAAAAGGCAGTAATTTTATGCTCAGAGATGGCTGGAGAGTGGGTGTTTCTATGCATGCGTGAGCGTGTAGGAGGCGGGAGGGGGTGGGCAAGGTACTAGGGAAAAGAAGAAAGGAGCTCTGCAAGAGGGGTCTGAGAGCAGTGATGTGAGTACAGATCTTTTAAACACTGGCAGTTTCACTCCTTTTGATGTATTGCTTTCTTCTTCAGCTCCAAATGGAAGTAAATTAAAATTCTTTGTATCAAGCTAATCTCTTCTGCATTAAAATCAACATCAATGTACGCAGTATTTACTTTCTTTGCCATACTGAGCATCACCTGTAGTGGTGCCAGGGAAAAGTCAGATAATATTGGACACCTTCTCTTGATAGCTCTGTTCCTTGAGAAGTTATTCATAAGCTAATAGTGATTCATGAAACATGTTGGATTATGCTGCTGCTATGTTATTTGTGATCTCTTCTGTTTCACTTTTATGTATGCAAAATAACAAGTCTCAATAAGCAGTTTATGATTACTGGCCTGAAATCACGTCTTTTAATCCTGTGAACACATCAGCTCTGAAGAAGATGTCAGGGCTGAGCTGGGGGGGTGCATATAACATGGTGAAGGGCTGAAAGAGCACTGAAAAAATTGAGTTTTCTACTCTGAGGTGATTCCAAAAAAAAACAGGCAGGAGGAAGATGTGAGAAATTGGAAAATTAGGAAATTGAGGTAGTGAGGAGAACCTGACAGTACTTTCATGTCTTGTAAGGGAGAGGTTCAGGTCATGGTTTAAAAAAAAATCATTGTAGGGGAATATGTGAGGCTGCATTAATTATACTCCCATCACTATTATGTTACTGGAATTATTCTCCTGATATTGGGCAGAGCCTCAGCCAGTGCTCTCTGTACCCATCTTGTTTGATGGAGTCTGGTTGACTTTCTTCCGCCAAAGCCTCCAGAAAAGTTCATGTGCTACAAGGTAGACTGGTGGGGTCAGGCAGGTTGTCCTCAAGCATCCAACCACGGCACAGACACTGCCTCCTGTCACTGGCACCAGAAACCACATGTGTATTTAACTTTGTTTATTTAATAAATGGGTTTGAGTGTAGATTCCTCTGTCAAATTCCACATGAAATTCATGCAATACTGCAGTGCTACACACGGTACCAAAATACTGGTCTCATTTACGTGTTTCTACTTTTAATATCATTTTAGAAGGGTGCTTTATTTTAGTGAGGAAGTTGTTCAAACACAAATTAGAAAAGTCAACAATACTATTATCTTATCTCTGGTCATTTTCCAGGCAGGTCACAATGGCAGTATCATCACTCAGAGTTCAAAAAAGCTTCCTTTCTTTGGCAGATTGCTTTTGACAATCTGTTTAGTCTGTCTTATTCCAATTATTTTCTGCATATCAGACAAGAGTATAATTTTTTAGGCCAAACTTGATTGCATCAAAAGGAAATGCTGTTGACTATTATATAAGAGATTCAAATGTTTCTAGTGCAATTCCTATTTATTGAAAAAATAGTTCTGAATTGTTTTGAGAAATTGGGATAATATTAAGAATTGTACTTCAGCAACTGTTCATGTCAAAAATTCACTCCAGACAAGGTGCCAAGCTGATGGATTTTTATTTTAAACTGTGCAGTGTTGTAAATACCATCTTTCAATAATCTTTTCAGTTCTGAATGCAGGATAATGTAAAAGAGCACCATGAAGCCCCTCAGTGATATATATGTAAAAATATTCATTATAATACAGATGTTATAATAGCAGATGTTAGCTATTATTATATTAGCTATTATTGATTATAACAGCAGATGTTGAATGTGTGTGATGAAGTATTTTTATCTGTGTATGTCTGTGGGTAGGTGTACTGAAGGTGTATCTCTGTGTAAAAATATATATGTGCATATGTGAATTTGTAGATAAAAAATAAACATACAATTAAGTCCATTTCAGAAAAAAAAGAGGGAGTTCTTTCTAGGAGCTAGGAGATGTAGATGAAGTATAATATTAACTCATTAAGTCAAGTATTTTTACAGATATATCATCAAAGGGCTCCATGGTTCTCTTGTACAGTGATCAACCTGGACCCAGGGATATCGGATTTCGACTTTTCCATGTAGAAATATATCCATATTTAGAAGTCAGTCTCATTTTACATGTTTGTGTCAGAATCAGGAGCTAATTTTCTTCCAGTATGAATTCCATGTTGGACATGCTTTATCTTGGGTTGACAGAAAAAGCCAGGCTTTCCCTGATTTGGATCTTCCAGCAGTTAAGTTGTGCAGAAGTTGCAGTGGCTATAGCAAGCAACATCAGGTTTTCTCTCTGTCATTCCAACTCTCTCTCTCTCTTTCTTTTTTTCTAATAACTGGAATGCAGCTGAGGGGAACAGCCAGATCAAGTATGAGAAAAAGGAGGGACTAGAACAGAGACCCTAAAGCAAAGGATAAAATATGAAGTGTAAGCTTGATAAAGACTGTATCAAAATCTGTTTGCAGAATGCAAACATACCAAGTGCAATGCAGACAACCTTTAATTGTTTTCCAAAAGATTACCTCAAATTTGGGGTATATAATACATATCATAAAAGACACTTGAAACAATCAGAGTCAAGACTGGAAGGAAGTCAATGTGTATAGTCAGTGCCTAATGGCCTTTCCGTGGCTATGCAAGCAGCCCCATCCAGTTGACAAGCAGAGTGATGCATAATACCTGTACAGTATAATTGCATCAGCTTCAACAGACTGCAACAAGATTTTTAGTCTTTCTTGCAGTGGCCGCAAGTTCTTCTCCCAAATATTAGAAATTACATGAGTTTTAGCTTTTTTGTGACCACTGTTTCATCCTACAATAGCAGTTTTTAGGGACAGGCTAAATATTAAACCTACTCTTAAGAGTAATTTAACTGTCTTGTTCACTGTAGCCTTACTATTTGATTGCTATCAGTGATGGAATTAGATATTCTTTTATATTCTGTTTTATCTGTAAAAGAGAGAAATCACATTAAGCTCATATTTTTTTATTCCTTTTTCTTTCATCTCTTTGCATTTCAGTCAATTTGATGCAACTGTATTATTTTGCCATTGGTTGAAGGCACACCTCATATTTTTCTGTTTGAATTAGGCAGTGTGTCTGTCTTTTAATTTGGAGAGTGAGAGATATGAGGAAACTGCAGAATGCTCATGTAACTAATTTCTTTTTTAATGGCAACCATTTTTAATCTCTTTCACTTCTTGTTGGTATCTGAGAACATCTGGGTCTTACTTAGGTATTCAAAATCCTTTTTATGCCTTGAGAGCATCCTTCCCAAATAGATTCTATTTGTGCAAGTGAAAAAGAAGAATATATTATCAGTCATCTTAAACAGTCTTGCAAAAGCACATTCCCTTTAACTGCACAAAAATAACCACGCAGACAAGAACTCGTTCTAATTTTCAGTTTCGCTGGGGGCAGGGGGATGGTCTTTTTGTAGAAGAAATGTAGAGTGGATAAGAACCAAGTTGGGAAAATACTTGATTATAATCCAAAGTTGAACCTGAGTAGACTCCAGTGGAGCAGAAGCACATCTGTTATGTGCAAACAGTTCTTCCCTGTGTGTGCAGACCTCATTTTTGATATTACTTGTTTTAATGTTGGTATAATTTTTGGAATACCAGGACAGAGCCTTTAATATGGTTGGAGAACATGCTGTTTGTACAATTATCTGCTGACTGGCAAGGGCTGTGCAAATAGAGAAATACTTTTCAGCTTCCTTGGCCAGCGTGTGGGACAGTAGGCACTGATATCAGAGGGATTCGTGTTATGTTTTCCCCATACCATTAAATTTCTCCTTCCATTGCTGATAGTATTTGTTTTTTCTTTATTTCCATGTCATTGAAATGACATTATCAGTTTCACTGTTCCCAGCTCTCTTGTGCTAGTCTGGCTTGAAGGGATCTTTGGTTTTACAGAGCCCTTTTTGAGAGCAGCAGCCTAAAACTGGACATAGAGGCAGATGCTCTCCTCTCTGTCAGGGTAAAGGTTGTCCTGTGCCTTCAAGCCCAAGCGAACGCAGGTGGAAGAACATGTGCCACCTCTGCTTATCAGAAGCTCTGCACCAGAGAAACATCTGTGCTTGCTGTTCTATAAATTCTCTACTGCCTCAGACTCCAAAACATGCTCTCCAGATTTTAGATTAGATGGACCACTTATTCTCCTTCTAAATCAGTACTGTTTTGGAAACTAGCTGGAGATATATGAATAAGTGTGAAAATATGCATATTTCTGTTTTCTAAAAGTGCCTTTTAGATGAGTTCTACTAGGTGGAACTGTGATATTCAGCATTTAGTTTGCAGCTCATTGCAATAAATTTGGGAGGAAAGTGAAGTCAGAGAATGAAAATGTGGTCACTACAAACACCAAAGTTACGCTCCTTTCTTTTTATGATCTCTATCACATAACAAATAAGGACATTGAGAAGCATTCACAATTGTTATCCCTATCATATTAAATCATTTACAGAAGTAGTGTTAGTAATTATACTATACTGAAATGAACACCATGGTATCAGATTTTTCATTTCATAAACCTCTTCCACTGTCCAAGTTAATCTGAGTACTCCTTGCCATGAGACTCCTAGCAGTGCTGTTACAATAGTTCTGTCATAACAGATAATAATACATGTATTTCTGGAGCAACAGTGAAAAGATTGGATAGTTTCATTCTCAATAAAATCATAGAACTTTCAGAACTTGTTTCTTCACAGTGTTTAGCTGTAATTCCACTTATATTAACTTTGCAAATCCAGTCTTGACAATGTTTCAGTAACAGTTTACAGTATTCCAGGCTCACTAGACATTGAATACATTGATTGGTTCATCTTTCTGTATGTAAAATTTGTCAAGGCTAAACAATTTTGGGATTCTTTGATGAGAGCAGTTAAGGACTGCCAGTTTGAAAATTATGTGATTCATTCTTCTAAATATTAATTGGAAACATAATGTATCAAATATTAATACTATAAAATTAGGAAAAATAATTATATTTTGTAGGTGTAACATATAGTATGTTGATATCAATTATTCTAAATGCTTGTTCTATTTTATTAATTGTTTTATTTTCCTATGAAGAGGTATAAAGTCTCCCTTCCAATCATCATAAAATCCATGGAATCCAAATGCACTAGGTCAAACCAACACTGAATTCATTCACCCAGCCATGCTTAACTTCACTGGTAGGACAATATTATTTATGGTGATGTCTGTCTTTTGTTAGCATTAGCAGCCCCAACTTTGGTTTGAGTGATTCGCAAAGACATTTTGGGTTTCTTCTCATGAACTTGTATCTTCTAGTTTATAGTAAATGCAGAGAGAGCTAAAATAGACAAGAAGCCCTACTTTCATTTTTATACCCAGGGTTGTTTAGGTTTTTTTAGTTTGACCTTAGGTAACCAAATACCTGAGTTTCCCTGATTATAACCCCTACTTTAAATAATGACTGTGTCATTTCACTGTATTTCTAAAAATTCCACTTGGCGTATAAACAGTTGACACCTGACCATGTTTTTTGTCTGGAAGTCACTTTCTGGTAGGGTATGTACATGAACATTGCTTGCATACAAGTCTGAAATGCCATAAGAAGCAGAAAGAAGCCATTTTAATGCAAATCGCCTTCATTATAAAAACACTAATTTTTGGAGCGGAATTCACTAATATACTCCAGTCTGTTTGTGCCTTCCTGAAGCAGGACAGGGCTCTTAGACATACAGCCAGTTAGGGTGTTTTTAAAGATAGGAGAGAACAAAGCATGGAGCACACACACATCAGTTTCTGCTGTCTATCACTGCTGCTGGCGTTCACCTACCACATTCTTCCTGCTCTTTCCATTCCTGTACCCCACAGCAGACATGCTCATCCATTCCTCACCCTTAGTTACCTCCTCTCTCTAATGTGCTGCATCCATTCACACATCATACTTTTACCCTTCTTCATGCACTTCTCATGCAGCAGTTCTTAGAAGGAAGTTTATGGGTGGCTATCCCACTTTTCCACTAATATCCTTCTATCGCTACGGCTACCATCTCCAATCCAATGGAATGGGACACCACAACTTGCTCTCAGGTTTTGATGGACACAGAAGCAACAACTCTCAGGACAGATGGTGCCACCTTCTTTGTTGGGAGCAGGGTAGAAATATTGTATTGAAGCAAATGACAGTAAGTGGTAGTCTTTTAAGGAAAAATTAGATACAATGATGATTTTGGGAAGGGTTTTTAATTACAGGCCACCTATGGGATGATTCACAGTGAGAACATTAGGCATACTGTGAGACTGCTTTTTCAGTCGGAACAAATAGTCTGATACAGGATCACAGTCATTCATAATAACCCATTTTAATTTACTTTTATCCATCAACTGGATTAATAAATTTAGACATCCAGAAAATTATTTTCTAAAGCAGAAGATATGGCATGTTCTCATACACCACAGAGTATTAATACCACTTCGTATGTGAAATCTGAACAGAAATTGATGTATCCTTAATGCAACTTAGTTTGTGCTAAGTGTTAGGATCCAAGCTGAACCCCCTACACTGAAGTGGGATAGAGTATTTACCCTGCAATGGTGTTCTTATTGGTCAGATATTTACTGCAGTGGAAATGAAGTCACGACAAAATTGTGACTCCTCAGTGCTATAAACCATAGAAGAGTACTGCAAATTCTACTCTCAGAAAGCTTACAAACTGAAACAGAAAATAGAGAGGTTGGATGAGACATACAAGGAGGAAAAATAGCTAGTGGGATATTGGATAATCCTCATAAAAGGAGAATGGGATTCCTACTCATAAAGCTGTAAGGGTGGAAAGTGACCTTTTTCTAACTATTATAAGGCTGAAATTTTCTGTGTGTTATAAAGCAGTTTTAAAGAAGGAACTTGGTGGGATTTTGTTACTGATTTTTCCTCCTTCTTCTCACAAAAAAAAAAATATTATGCAAGCTGAATTTTGTAGTTTATACTCAGTACTCAGAAGTGAGATGGAAAAGAAAGCATAAATATTCAGTAGTGAAGGTGTTAAATTGTTTTGCAAAGAATAAAAATATATTGTCCTTGAAAATGAGTGCTTGGCTGTAAAAGAGGCTCTAGAGATATTAAGGCAACATTTGCTTGGAAGGAAGGTCAGTTTGATAATACATTACCGTCTATTAACCTGGAAAAATACAGAGAAGCCTGAGAGAACCAAAAGGAACTCCACTATTTCTCTTTGCCACACTATTTTAAAGCAAGTAATATATTTATATATACCTGAAAAACTATTGAGTAGATCTTTTGGTATAGAAATTGTGTGAGAAGCTCTTTGAAGTAGAGGTAATTTTTTTGCCATACATTTGTACATACATTTTTAGCCATACACCATACATATGTGTGAGACATGAGTTAATGAATTGGTAATCAAAAATGGCTTCATTTCAAATGCACTGAGGTAGTTATATGTAGTAGACTATTAGTAAAAATCCACTTATTTAGCTGGAAATTATTTCACTGTTTTGATTTATTTTATTTCTTATTAATACAATGATTCCTGTCTTTAATTTTGCATAAAAACATTAATCTGCAGTAATCCAGACTCCTTTTGAAGTATCTATCTCCAAAGGGTGCTGACCTTGTAAAACCAGTTGACTACTTTCAAGATACAGCAAGATTTGAGGATTTACATATGTGTACAGCTATGAGTGCACATATAGATATTCTGAATTTCTGGTTTGGCATGGCAGTATAAGGTCCAATAACTAGGATGAAGCAGTGAATGAGCACACATTTCATTAGAACAAGGACACGAGATGTTTAATCGGAGTCAGATTCTTCAGCATAAAGTTTGGCAGTGAATTTATAGCATTAACAACAGCATCCGGGACAGCAGAATTGTAAACATTTCTCTTGGGAAGTATGTGGATGCATATTATTATTGTAAATTGAACTTGCTAAACAATACATCGTAGCAACACCTTCAGATCTGGTGCCTGGCCTTCAGCTCCACGTCCGTGGTTTGGCTCTAAAATATGCTGCTGAGTGCTGGCAGCTCACATTGATCTCAGTCAGCAGAATGTGGACCTGGACAATGAATACACAAAAATTCCACAAATCAAAGCTATAAGTCTTAGCTCTAAATTAAGTTAATAACCTGACTGATAGTCAAATCAGATTTACACCAGTCTCAGAGTGTCTGCTGGTGAAGTTAGGCTCCCGAATGAGCACTCTTTGCAAGTGTAGCAAGAAAAATGGATTATTGATCCAACAATTATGAAAATCGCAGTCTTAGTAAATAGATAACACAGTTATAAAACTGACCCATTTCTGGCAGCAATGCCCACTTCAGTTACAGGGAATCTCCTTGGAAACCATAATATCTCTAAAACAGAAATGAACTTTCAAGTTATACCTCTATAGATTTTAAATTGAGACTAATCCTACTCATCTATCTTTGCACATTTTTTTTAAGTGTCCAACAAAGTTCTGTTACTTTCACAAGATACTAATTTAGTATATGACTAGTTATTCTTGTCCTCATGGTGCTAGCATTACTCAAAGAAAGAAAAAAGCTCTATTAACCACCTCAGTTCACAAGTACAACATGACTGCCTGTTACTAAAAACTCCCAGTCACATATATATTTTTTTTTCAATCTATAAAGGCATTTGTCACTGTACTGCAGCATCTTTGTAAGTGCTCCATCTAGTTCCTCACCTCATCCTTCTCCCTCTTTCCTTCCTGACAGTTTATATCAAGATTTAGCAGTGGCAGTGGTGTGCAGTTGACAATGCTGCTGAAAATGTCTTCCACCAGGGACAGGTGGCACATTGCCAAGATTCCCAGGTGGGCACAGGGTCTGCTTGGTATTTAGATCATGCTTTGCTATACCCTTATGCCTTTAGGCTGTTGGGAGGCTGGCTGGGCTACTTTCCTCCCCCTGGGAGCCATTACCTAGATAAATGTGATGCGCTGCATACAGAAATAAAATGTGCGTACAAAAGCAAATGTGTTGTAAATTTTGACCTCCTTTCTCTAAAGAAAAAAAAAAGGGCTTCATTTCTATATGAGCCTCTGCACACACTGACACCTTTCAAAGTGATCCCAAATAGCTATACAAACATGGCATACATTTTTTATCTCGCTCTTCAGATCCACTGATGTTCTGTCACGCAGTTCGTTCACACCGAGCGTTTCAGGATGCACAAGTAGTTCCTGCAAGCAAAACTTAGAACAGGCTTACATAATTTGTAAATAAAAGGCTGCCTTGAAATTTAGACCTTTTACTTTTTATGAGGTCTTGCCTTCAAAATACTTATCATCTTTCAAATAATTTTTTTTTTTTGTAAAGTGGCAGTTTTAACATCCATGCTGTGCTCTTGAATGCTTGAAGAAGTGTCTGTCTAGGAAGAGAATTTGCCTACTCTTTACCACTTTATGAGCAGCATTCATTTAAGTATGCTTTTGCTATTGCTTTACTTACTTTTTTTTAATCTACAGTGTTTCATGTTTACTGGATCAGCAAATAATCAAGGTCTTTAGATTTTTCTGGAATGGATTTTATTTTGCTCCCCAAAAAAGTTAAATGCCTCTATTTAAACAGCTTCTACCAGTATATGCAAAATACAAATAAAATGGAAATAGTTTTTTCTACTAGTCCACATCTGCCTGAGTGTAATTACATGATGCATGCTGGTTAAGCAGAAAAATTTTGAATAGACGGCTTTTTAATTAGGCATATGCATTGGGTCACAGTAGAATTAAAATGGGTTTTAAAAAATTGATCGTATAAAAATGGCACCTGCTTACTCAACAGATCTGATTCTTGGGTAAAGTTGCAGATATGTGTCTGTATCACATCTTTCTATTGGCCCCTGAAGCCAAGATTGGAGCCAGTGTGCACAGTCCTTCCAATGATGGGAACAGATTTTAGCCCAAGTTAACCACTTCTACAATGATGCTTTGTACAATTACTGACTCAAATGTGACAAACAGATGGTTTGCATCTGTGGCTCAGGTTTCAGCAAGAAGGTAATCTAGGTCTATCTAATGCCAATTTGAGTGCCTGAATGCCTGGAAATACATTTTGGCTTCACTTTTTGTCTGATTCAAATAATATTTTTTGTTGAACTGATTTTTTCCCCTGAACCTCAGAGTCCAGTGAGTGAAAGGAGGATCTGTGTATAGTGGTTACCTGTCAGCTTTGCTGAGTTTGTCATACATGAGTAAAACTTTATGTATGTGGTGAAGACTGGGAAATGGTTCTTCTGTGCCAGTATGAGCAGTGATATTTTATTGGACTATTCAGTGTTCTCACATACCAGCAAGCAGTCCTAAAACTATTTCTGAGTGCAGAGACAGCTGAGCATTATGTCTCCCAGCAGCTCTTTTCATTTCACTGTGGCTGTTGCAGTACTATCTATCAGAGAAAGTTGTTATAAAGTTAATAATAAAGTGGTCAGTTTTAAATTCAGCTCTTCCAATCGGTAGCTGTGGTTATTGTATGAATGTTCTTCTCCCCAGGTGACATTCTTGATACACTTTAGCAGTTATTTTAATGTTCTTTTTTAGAAGAAATAAGTTAGAATTTTCTTGGCAGATGTTTTAAGTATTTCAGTATTAATACACAATAGTCATCTTACACTGCAATCGCCTTTAAGAAGTTATTATAATTCAGAAATTTTAATTTTAAAATAAGGGTAATTTTGTAATGAGTATTAACAATATTAGAGCCTTTAAAAAAAAAAAAAAGATAAATCAGGCTACCATGACCTGCAGGATCCTAGGCTTTATCATTTGTCTCTAAAAGCTATGCCATCAGATCTTAGCAGCTACAGCCAAATGGGTTTTACAAGGTTCTGTGGGCAGTTCAGAGTACAAGAAAACATAGAATTTCTGTTTATGCAGAAATCTTTTACATCCAAACAAATGCCTCTACCCATTTGTAAGAGAAATTAACACGTATGGCGAGTAGAAGGAAGCTGAGTTTCCAAATTTCAGAATATAATTTGGCTGCTACTGTTTAACTAAAAGATCCCTCACACACACTAGTTCTCTGTTCTGCTACTAGTAAGTGTATGAATGTACTAGTAATTGTATGAATGTGTGAATGTAAAAATGGCTCATTTCTAACAAATCTTTGCCTCTTTCCTGACCATCAATCCCATGCTGTTGTTATTAGAATTACCCCCATGTTTTATATCTCAGTACTGGAAACGTGCTAACACCTCTGAATTTATTATTAATAAGCTCCAGTGCCAGCAATCTTGCAGCACTTTGCAGAAAGAGAAGACAAGGTCACTGCTGAGAAGTGACAGAATTACATAGTAATGACAGCAGAGTGTGGGTGGGCAGGTGAAGGGAAAGCTTCAGCAATGAAGTAATCATGTATTCCTGGTTCTGAAACTCAGGCAAAGCTTGCATATGCAGAATTTAGAGTATATGGTTGAGAAATGCCAGTAGGAATAAGTAATGCTGGAGAAATTAGTAGAGTTTACATGGGCTATAAATGCAGCAAAAAAATATGCAGCCTGAGTCCTGCAGAGCTGGTGCTTCCTGTGCTGACTTGCCAAAACATGGGCTGGTTTGAGCTCCATTGCTATTGGCTTGTGCTGGCTGCAGAGAGGTAGCAGAGCTGTCTCTGACGCCCACCAAATCACAGCATTCTGTCATATTTTAAGCACATAAACCTGGTACTAAGAGCATGATCAAAAATGCCTCAGAAACAAATGAGACATTTCTACTAAGCTTTAAATGTGATTATAAATTAACAATGAAGATCTAATCTGTATTTTTTGCTCTGCATTCGGACTTCTCAGTTTAGTGAATTCTGAGTAATAATAAGAAGGGCAGTCCAGCAGATGCTTCAGTTCACTGAAGTACAGACAGGAATCCAAGCGCACAAGAAACAAGAAGAAGAAATAAGGAAAGTGTTTGTATACAAATAGTGGGAACATGGGTAAGAAAACGGAGGAATTTTACCTACAGATGCAAGATGTCTATACAGAAAATCTAGGAGTAATAAAAACTTAGCAGAAACAATAACTGGAGTCACTGAGTAGTATAGGTTCTTCACAAAGGAGGGAAATATAGCTGTTAACATTACATGAAACTTTAGGATAATTTGTGATGAAATTAGTTATGTCAACAAAACAAATTCTGTTTGGATCAAACACTTCAAGTATGAAGAAGTGGGTTTTTTTCAGAATTAATGCTTGTGGAAAATCTCCAGGGTATCAGGTTTAATTCTGCAACATTATTGTAGAGAGGCATGTAAAAAAGAAATTGTCATTAAGAGATGCTGAAGCTCACAGATTGCTTCACCAGTCACTAAACCAGCAAAAGATAATGATAGTATAGATCTGGTTTTTGCTTTGAAATGTGTAGATAACAAAACATAACCTTTGATCAAACATTCAGGCACTGAGTCCATTAACATTACGTGACAAAATAAGTAATGGTCAGCAAACCTTAATAAGCAAGACAAACTAGTTAAATAAGTGAAATATTATGAGGCTTTATGGTCATTTCTGTGACGAAGACATCAAATTTCATCAAGTGCAGCATTTTGTGTTGAATCTGACAGCAGGGGACTAGGTTCAGCCATCCAGGAAGTCCCCTCCAGACCCATGTTCCTAAATTTGTCAGTTAAATGCAAGAACCTTAAATAAAGCAGAGGTAACTTCGAGATGGTTTGACAACTTTTGTTGCTGTCAGTATTCTTTAACATTCTTCAACTCAATGGTGAATTTGGACATTGGCTGCCAGACAGAAGAATCTGCTCTTGTGACAGTGTAGATGTTTGAGATGTTGGCCAGTTTATCTATTGTCTGCTCTACTGCGTATCTATCAAACCTGACACTTCCAGCTAGGGAGTCTGATTCAGATGCTTTCTCCATACATCAGTCCTCCTGGTCTCCCTTATCCCTGAACAGTAACATAAGGTTGGTATGGTGTGTGTGCAGTTTGTACAGGGTAGTGAGGAAGACGAAACTGGGGAGAGTACCTGATAGTAAGGACACTGAAGTAGGGATGTCCACCCTGGAGAAGAGAAGGCTCAGGGAGATTTTACCAATCTGTGTAAGTAGCTGTGCAAAGAAGGTGGAGTCAAGCTCTTTCTAGCAATGCTCGGGGACAAGAGGCAATGGGCACACATTCAGACACAGGAGGTTCCCTTTGAACATCAGAAAACACTTTCGTCTTGTGAGGGTGACCAAGCACTGGCACAGGCTGCCCAGAGAGGGTGTCATGGCTACCTCTTTGGAGATTTTCCAGTGCCACCTGGACATGATTCTAGGGGAGCTTGTTTGAGCAGGGTTTGGACAAGATGACCTCCAGAGATCCCTACCAACCTCAATCATTCTGTAAGCAAACTCCAGTCATTTTAGTAAGTTTAATTCTAAAAGTCAGGAAAAGTTTGTTGCTTAATATAAATGTTCTGCATAACTTCAAAGATACCCACTCACTGTGAAACTGTGATTTCTGGAGGCAGACTATGGCTTGCTTAGAAAATCATACAGGAATTACGAAGTGGATCGCTATTATGCTTGTCCATATGCACCCATTATTATTAGAAGCAGCAGCACAAAACAGGCAGAAAAGATGCTACAGGAACCTTTAAGGGAGTTTTACTAGAGAAGAGAGGTTTTGAACTTTGCATTAGCATGGCACTAACTCTGTAATTCTCTTAACTTATCTCTCTCTTCCTACCAAATGCTGGGTACTCCTCTCTGTGTCAGCAATGAGGAACTCACAGCCTGGAAAAACGAGTTAGGTTTGGAGAAACTACAGTCGAGAGATTAATTTGAAGGATTTCTGAAATTAACCCCTTTTATTTCTCCTTCCTGTCTCATGATCTGAAACTCTCTTTCTTCCCAGTGTAACACCACTGTAGCTCCTTCCTTTGAGTTGAACTCATGCCATTGTGCTCATCACAATTTAACCTCTGGCTGTACATTCTCCATATGACAGTACAGCATATGGGTCCCAAATGGTTCATCTGTGAGTTACAGCTTCAGAGTGTGCCCAGACATGCTATTCATGTTATACCTCAGAAACCACAAAGAGCTTTAAAAATATTGATTCTGGAAAAGCTGAGGAATTTTCTGCAGTCTTGTGAGGGATAATGCAAGGTTATTATTTGAAGTTCTTACCCAAGACCTTCTAATGCTCAGCTTTGTCTGTTCAGTGACTGGAGAATAGGGCTACTTGGCCTGTATATTTCCTGACTGCACTCCTTTTGCAAAAGCTAATTTCTTTTCACCAGAGACCTATGTAATGTCAACTAGCTCATGTGATTTTCTGATATATGAAAACTATACTGGCTTAAGTTTTATATCATATCTAAGCTTGTCCAAATACATAAAGTGAAGGGATGAAAACAGGCAGTGCTTTACTTGCCCAACACAAAAAATGCATTTTTCCTTTTGCACTCTGCTTATGTATTGTAAGAGAGGATGAACAAACAGATTGGTCTCCTCCCACCACATAGCTGCGTTGCCAGCACTCGGGAAAATAAAGACTGCATGGATTAAAAAGTCGCAAGGTTACTGTTAAGGCATAAGCTACTGAAATAGGAGGATGCATTGAAGAGTTCTCAGTTCAACAGAATCAGTCCTATTGTGAGCAATGTCAGCCTCACTGCTAATGTGGAAGCCAGGGATGAGAATGCAGGTAAGATCTTTCTATACCAGGGCATGAACAAATGACAATGAATTGCAGCAACTGCCACAATAATTTGTACAGTGCATTTTTAATTTCTATTAAATTTTGCCTTTTGAAAACTGCTTTACTTTCAGCTGCTTGAGAGTAAAGCATTGGAGTTCTTTCAGCACTGCCTGTGAAGTGACCTTACTGCTTTCGCTTATGTTTTGAAATCTATTTATGATGCACATTTAAGAAAGCATTTGCAGCTCCTAAGGCTTATGTGAATAATATTCACAGTCTTTTAAATGAGCTCCGTTAGCATTTTTTCCCAAGACATCCTCTGAAGAAATCTTTCTCTGAATCACAATTTGTGCATATGCAATTAATTATTGTCAGGCTCTTAGACAGACTGATCATGTGGGAATTGACCATTTCGTTTTCACATAGAAACAGCCTTTGCCTTTGCCTTTTGCTGTCTCATAGAAACAGCCCTTGCACTGGCATCCTGATGATGCTCTTTTCCTCAGTTTGCTTGATTAGATCTTTTGATTGAAGTACTTGAAAGACATAATTTCATAAATACACTTGAAGCAATTCCATGAAAACCACCTCATCCTCCCTAAATCATTCTCGTTTTACTGATGATTTTTCAAATACGTTTTAAAAGCATTGTGTTGTGATGAGTCAATTACTGAACTGTGTATTTTGCAGATATCTCACAGTGGTAGGATAATGGTAGGTTAATAAGAAAATCTTCACTTAGAAAAATATATTAACTTCTAGAATTTTCTAACCAAACATCCCTCTCCTTTTCTATAAAGATGCAAACTGCTTCATGAAAGTGAAAACTGATTGTGGGTCATCAAACTATTCTGAATATTGTTTGTACTGATCCCTCATTTTCATTTTAGTATGCACCTTAATGGTAGCTAAAAATATTTATGGCTATAAATATAGAGATCTATTCTAACAACAAGAAGGAACGTGAACTTATTTCTGAACTTTTCAGTAGCAATAGCTGGTTGGTGCATGAGCAATATGGAGACCCATAAAAAACCTGTTGACTTAAAGAATTCTGCTTTCAAAGATGATGTGACTGGTAGCTCTGCTATATATATGACAAGATCTGGAGGTAAAGGAATTATTTTGGTTTTATTTGACCAGATTAGGTGGAAATACTAAACTGATTTTCAGACATTTGGCTGAATTTTTCTAATAGCAAATTATTATAACTACCTAAAAAAATTTGTCCTGTCATTGTCATAGAACCATCATGTCTACAACAAAATGCCACTAAATATCTCAATGTTATGCAAGATAGGTAGTTCATGCCTAGAATTGGAAATGATGGTAGTAGTTCTGAATGTCTGATGGCAAGTAATGACATTTAACAGAAAAATGTCAATATCACGATCAATGCAAAAAGTGTTTCTTTATGCTTATGCATGCAGTCTTGCATTCCAATTCCTTATTCCTTGATTCTCAAGTCCACAAGTACTTACTACTATTTTTATTTTTTTTTTAGTCTTCACCAAACAATGGTATTTCTTGACAACACACCCTCCAAATAATCTTCCATTGTATCCTATTAAAAAAAGTAATCTGTGCCCTAGACTGAAACAAATTGGAAAAATAAGGAAGAAATGTTAGGAAAAGGTGCATATCTCTATCCAGGTTAATTTTCCAGCTGTGAGATTCCACAGAAAATAACTGGTACTGTCATTGTCTCCTTGTATTACATTTGCCGACAGACAAACTTCACTTTTTTGTCTCTATTATTTGAGTCAGTATGTTGATTGAATTTACTGTATTTTTTTAGTAGACTTCTATCTCATTTCAAAGAATATTGCACTGCGTATATGGTAACTGAAGTTGTCTCATGTTGTCACTGTTTGTTCTTCTCGTTCTAGGTGATGTGATTGTCTATATTAATGAAGTTTGTGTCCTTGGACATACTCACGCAGATGTAGTCAAACTCTTCCAGTCTGTTCCTATTGGTCAGAGTGTCAACTTGGTGCTATGTCGTGGATACCCTTTGCCCTTTGATCCTGAAGATCCTGCCAACAGCATGGTGCCACCCCTTGCAGTAATGGAGAGGCCTCCGGTAGTGGTAAATGGAAGACATAACTATGAAACTTATTTGGAATACATTTCTAGGACTTCTCAGTCTGTTCCAGACGTAACAGATCGACCACCACACTCCTTGCACTCCATTCCAGCAGATAGTCAGCTTGATAGCACATTCCCACCACCTGCCCATGATGATAATGTATCAATGGCTTCTTCTGGGGCCACCCAAGCTGAACTCATGACCTTAACCATTGTGAAAGGGGCCCAGGGCTTTGGCTTCACTATAGCAGACAGTCCTACAGGACAGAGGGTGAAGCAAATTCTAGACATTCAGGGATGTCCTGGTTTGTGTGAAGGTGACCTCATTGTTGAGATCAACCAGCAGAATGTACAGAACCTGAGCCATGCAGAAGTAGTGGATATACTTAAAGAATGTCCTGTTGGAAGTGAAACTTCTTTGATTATCCATAGAGGAGGTAAGTTTGGAAAGTCTGTACAATTACAAAAATGTGTGTAAAAGGTTCTAAACCATAAGACATACATATAATCACTACATCCTTGTTTGCTAGATTGGGAATTAATTTCCATGTTGTGGGAGGTAACACCATTGGTTCTGGAAAAGTGTCTTCAATTAAGTATCCTAGGCAAAATCTTGCAGTTTGTTGTACATTCCTTTTTGTGTTTTGAGTGTCAATGGTCCCATCTCTGTATAAGGGTAAAACTAGGCAGTTCCTTTCACCCCATAATAGTTTGTGTGGTGTCTGCAGCAAACTCTTGTAGTCCCAAAGCAGTTCTGCAAGCTTTAAATATACTTGTATAGATTGACTCATTAATGTAGATAAAATCAGAGCAATCTATTGGTCCTTTACAAGGTTGCTGGTTTTCATACGCCATTTTGCCTCCTTTTCCTTCATTGTAAAAATTTTGTACAACACTTCTTTGTTTTTTTCTTTCTTAACAACAGAGATGCATGGTGTTTGTTTCTCTGATTTAAAAAATTAGTTTCTAGCAACCTAGTTTTTCTGACCAGCCTGACACAGGAAGTTTCAATATTCACCGCTGGAAGGGGAGAGTCAAGACTTATGTGTAAACAAGCAGTAACAACAGAAGAAGTTTTAAAAACTTGACAGAGATAAGTTATTTCAATAGCTTTTAATATTTTAGCCAAACAAAATTTCTTTTATGGTTTGAGATGAGCATCCATCATAATTTATTATTACCTCACCTGAATAATGATTGGATATTTTTAATTAAAGATCTTTGTTTCTCTAAAAGCATTCATATGTCACTTAATGTGCATGACTCTGTGCTTCAAAAGAAAAAAAAAGAAAGGATTCTATGTCAAAATACTAACTATTTTTCTTCTGAAGAGTAGAAGTTGGGAAATGAAGCCTTAGTGTTTGCATATGCCAAATGTTTGTCATTATGAAACCTACAAATCCTTAGGAAAAGGAATATAGTAACGTTTTATCACATACAGAAGCAATAAACATAAGGTGATTAAAATATCTATAGATGCACATTGTCAATAAAGTATTTTTCATATATACATGTAAAAGAATGGTTTATAAGAGACAGAATCTGACATTTCTTTGAAATTAAACCAAATTAAGAGTGATAAGTAAATTGGAGTCACTGTAGTATATAAACTTGGAGAAATTTAATTGTTGCAGAGGTGCAGTATTTGTTGGTATTAAATCTGTTTTTACCTAACATCCATTAAGGATCTGGAACAGTGGAGTAAGCAACTTTTTTTTTTCTGAAGCAGTTGACAAATTAGGGAGAATTGCATAGTCAAAAAAGAATATAAAGGGTTAGTGTAACCCCAAAAGGTGGAATTTTATTTAGAAAAAGGCACACTAATCCCCCTCTAGAGGAAAACAATTTAGAACACCAGTCTTCAGAGAGAAGTGGAGTGTGAAATCCAGTATGCTGAACAAGCCTGAGCACTAATAGACAGCAAAATAGATATTTCAGCAATTGGTGCAGGACAGTAGCAAAAAACAGTAGCAAAAAAACCCGTAACAGCAACATACTCAAGCCCATGAGGATAATTGCTCTCTCTCAAGAGTATTTCTTCTTAGAGCATTGATTCATGATCAAAACAACTTGACCAACATGACAGTTTAACAAGTTCTGGTACATTAACTGAGCTGTGGTTGTTTTCTACACATCACTGTGGCAGGTAGGAGATACTACAATGAGCTCAATACTCGATAAAAGCAGTGTAAATCTACACCATCTGGTCTTTTCTCAGGCCAAACACTGAGGTACAGCTGACACATATACTAGGTCCAAATGCAGTAACATTTAACCTTCTGTTGCTGGGGCAGGAAGTGGTTGGTTTCTTTAGAGAATGCAAGGAAGAGGGAGAGAGTATGTTTTTTTCATGGTAAAACAATGACCAAGACTAAAGCAACTCTTTGGAAGTACTACGGAGTCATTTAACTTAATGGGATGATGCAGAACCAATGCAAGTTTACTATCAGAAATTCTTGTACATCAGAAAAAATGACTATACCTTAATGGAAGGTTCTGACACTCTGAAATTTAAAAAAAAAAACAAAAACAAAAACAAAAACTCACTTGTTTGAGTGATGCAAAAAAAGTGAAAAAATAGAGTGTATGAGTCAAACCTATTCTACCTAAGAGATGGCTTAATCATAGCTTAACACAAATATGAGAACAGTTTTAAGGTTACAACTTGAGTTTCGTTTCTTTTTTTTTTTTGTAAATTTATAAGAAAGGGGAATTTATGTGACTAAATATACCCCTACAATTCAGGTTACTATACCTGTGCTAGTCGTCATGTCTCCTTTTATAGTCCCTGGGCAGAAATAAGCTTTTCTAGGGTGTAATTCATGTAATTCCACTGTAGATGTTTCAAATAAGTCAGGTATACCTAGGTATACCCTAAAAGTATATATTCTGCATGACTGACTATAAAGGGAATTGAGGATGACTGTTTCAGATGCATGTGTCTATCTCATGTGTTACAGATAAGAAACAGATGATAGCATTTGGTCATGTGAGATAATCTGAACACAAAACAAAATTCAAGTACTTACAGAAACCTGCTTTGATTCTAGAATATTTAATCTGTGACACCGGTAAAGCAAGGCATACTTTCTCATTACTCATGGATCCAATTTTTATTTTATTATTTCTGATGTGTAATGACACTTGAATAATGCCATCCTTTTCTATCATTACCCTGTGCATCCTGTCTTTAACATCTCATTTTTAAGATTAAGACCTAAGTGCTGCTCCTGCCTGTGGATGAGGAAAGCTGTGTTTTGCATAAGGTTGTGTGTTGCCTTGTAATATATTCTGTCTCTGATATGAATATGGCCTGACTGCATAGTTTACGGTGGCAAATCCATTTCTGTAAGTGACTTAATTTCTCTCTTATCCAGCAATCTTATCTACATTGCAGACAAGAAATAGATCGACATTGACTGAGATATATTCTCACAGCATCTCACACTGGAAAAAAATACTCCCTGGGATGGACGTAGTTTGCATGCTATAGCATTTAAAAAACCATTGTCCCTCAAGCTTAGAAGGTAAACAGCCAGAGTATGCAGGGGAAGGAAAGGTCTGCATATTTCAAAAAGGTGGAGGGAATAGCAATACTCAAATTTAAAGAGGCCACTAAAAAAACCTCTCTGAACCAACACCAAACAGAGACATGTCATAGGGTACAATCCAACAGGAGAAAATCCCACTGAATTCATAGTCTACTCATTTTAAAATTTCTAAAGCAGAAATAACAATTTATCTACTTGTTAAAAAAAAATGAAAATAATATTATTGTCTATCAAAAAAAATAGGAAGCAGCTCTCTAGCACTAGTTAGACATCTTACTATCTTCCTTCTGTTTATTAGACAGGTTCTTTGCTAAACACAGATGCACCAAAATAATTCAGTTTCTTTATATCTGTTTTTGCTGAACAGCTGTATTGTTTCCATTGATTACTATAAGCTGACAGATGTGTTTGTTCTGGGAAAAAAAGAAAAAAAGAATGGAAAAGGTAGTGGAAAAGTGTGTCCTAAAAAATGAAAAAAATAATAGGGAAATAAAATAAAATAAAATAAAATAATACCCAAAGAGATTTACTCCTTTCCAACTTTGCTTCAACCTTCACACTTCATCCTCAGTTTCTGCAGCAGACTTCATTGAGTACAGACTGCTGAAATAGCATGGAAGAGCTCTCAAAAATCAGTCTTTCTGAATGTAGATAGAGAATAAATTCTACATGAGTCCATTACTACTGAAAAACAGCACTTAGTGGTTGAAGTGGTATGTACCAAATTTATGTAGAGCAAAATATTCACTAATGAGGACATCAAAAACTGGTTTTGGCATATTCTACTAAATGAGCTATCCATGTACTTGGCATATGCCATCTTTTTTGGGAAGTACCTTTGAAATATATGAACTTATAGATAGCAGCCCAGCTCCAGAAGTGTTCCTGTCTGAAAAAGACCTGACAGATTCAAATGTAGATCCATCAAGACTATGTAAGAAATACTGTTGTTAAGGAAACCTGCAGACAACCGAGGACTGACAACTCATAACAAGTGTTGTGAGTGAAACATGAAAACTAAATGCAAGAAGTGGGAGCCTGACAAAGTTCTTATGTCAGATAGCTGTTCTATAATCATGGAATCAGAGAATGGTATGATCCAAACTGGCTCTGACAAACTGGGACTGTTAGTATGAAATGGAACCAGAGGAGTGATGCATTGTCCACACTGTTTAGTTGTCCTGGGACTGGACTAAGTCAGCTGCCAGTTTCATCGTGGCACTCTATGGGAGGTAATGTGGGCTACGTGCAATTCTCAAAGTCAAGATAAGGAGGGAGAATTTAACTATGGAGTTCAAAACTGCGTGAATAAAAGAAAGGCCAAGTATCTTTCTCATATTTTATATAAACCCCAGTAGAAGTGCGTAACTCCTCGAAACCACTAAGAGATACCAGTACATCACACAGAGCATCAGCAATTTTCGAAACAGACAGAAATTTCACCAAAAAAATCTCTGACTATTCTAGTGGATAAATCCAGCCACTCAAAATGAGCTGATTTCAATGGAAGGAATCCTACTTCCTCAGTGCAATTTCCATGGACTTATCTCAGATTTGCCTTTCTACCCCAGAGATGATTTTTTTTGTCCAGGCTTGCTGTGTGTTTCAATTCGTCCTCAGCTCATTCTTCTATTTCTCCAAGTTATTGTCTCTTGGGAAGGCTGCACAAGATAAAGCTGCAGGCAGCATCATTGCCCTGCTAACACTTGTCTGGACCAGGAATTTCTGATCTCCTGGTCCCATGACCTCAGCCCACCACTGATGTCTCTATAGCTTTTATTCTGATTCTGCAGTTCTTCATTCAAAGTATTAACAGACTACCTGGTGCCAACTGGAGAGCCTGTGTCTCATGGCTTGCTCATCCCGAGTTCAGAACTTTCTAGTCACCAATCCTGAGGGTTTAAAGAAACTGAGTTCTTGGAAGCATGTTGTAGGTTTTTGATTTGGGACTTATGGAGGTTTTCTATCATCCTGCTGTGTCTACTCTTTTATACCTCTAAGTCATTGGCAATTTTTTTCATTTCAGTTGCTTCTAAGGAACCCAGTCTTGGTTTAATTGCTTCCTATGGGTACTCTAAGTTAACAGCAGTCTCTTCATGCTTGTCTTGTTCATGAAGGTATGCTTCTTTCATTGTCTCTGAGAAGAGATATTGGGAGATACAATCTGATCTCTCTCCTGCTTCCTGATATGCTTTCTCCTCCCCAGACATTTACTTCAGCTGATTCCTTTTCTCTCATTTCTTGAAAGTACTCTAATGTTGAGAGAAATATTTAGCAATATTTGCACTTTTAGCCCTGTTGTAGTCTTAAATGGCACATATATCTCTTCTTTGTGAGTTTAAGGGACATTTGCGTATGAACCTAGTGGTGAACCACTGACATGTTTGAAGTGAACCATGTGATCCGCTGATACCTAGAAGTTAAAGACATAAATGTCTTCTGTCAAACATGCTGCTGGCATCCTCTTTCAGTTTTCTCTTTCCAATTTGCCACAACATTTTGCCTTGCCATCCCTCTAAGAAGTGCTCTGTTATTCTTGGATCCATCTGCTTTAAAACCGATGGAAAACAAAGGTTCATAGCTGACCTTTTTCCTTTCCATCTCAAAATTATGAGCTTTTTTTATTATGTCATAAATTCAACAGTTTCCTCAGCACGAGTTCTCTGTACACATATCCTTCTCATGCTGGTTTTGACTTGTTTCCCTTTTTTTGTGCTCATTTTTGTTGCTATTCTTAGCTAGTAATGCCAGAAATATTTAATGTTCAAAAATATTGTGAGTCCTGCTACATTGTCCACTTCACTGACTTTGCTGTTAGATATCATATTGCCCTTTTCCCTACCCTCAGCCGTGGGCACTTTTGCCTTCCTACCTTCCCTACATAGAAATCAGTATTTTGTGCAAAATAGTTTCCTAACAACCTTGTGAGAGGGACAGTTGTCTTTCCTGTATTAATTCCAGAAATAAAATCTCTGAGAGATTTTTAGAAAACACTGTTACCATGCAAGAAAAACTGCTGTTGTATTAACATAACTCCTGAAGCACCATTTTCCCAACTCATTTTACAAGGTATATCTCACCTTAGAGAGTATCATATTTTTAGCTGTGAGATATGTACTGTCCTAATAACCTTCAAATTATTTACATCCTTTTTGCCCTACACATTGAGACTGGTTTATACTTTGGATAAACTTGAAAAACTTTTTAAGCATCTTGTTGCAATTATCTGGCACAAAATCTATTTTAATAAATATTAGACATGTTATAGCAGGTAAATTAAAAAATAAGTTACATATATAGCCTCATTTATGAAGGGATTCAATCTAAAACTCATTAGTGAGAGAAATGGTAACTTTTCAGTAGCACAGGGAATGATAAATTTGAACAGAAAGAGTTAGGGCAGGAGACCAGTTATCCTAAAATTTGCACTAATAAAATTTTCATATCTTTTTTGTATAACTCTGAGTAGCAGTGAAACAGTGTGCAATTGCTTCCATATTTCTGAATAAAAGAAAAAGAAACCATAGACCTCCTTGGTGAATATGGATTCCTTAAAAAATAGACATCAATAATAGTTAGTAGCTATTATATTGTATTACTGGAAGTAATATTAATTGCATCGTGTTTCTAAGTGGTAGTGCTATGGTTTTGTTGCTTCTTTCTTATTAATGTTTGTACACTGTGTGGTACATTTGTAGATAATTTTACAGAGCATTAGATAAATCTTTTTTACATATATTGCATAGAAGGTTTTTAATGGCTATTAAAAACATTTAGTTTCAAAAGTACTTTTATTATTGGTGAAACTATTTTCTAATGTAGGCTTATATGGTCTGTGTGAAATTTGAGCAGTGCTTCTCTTAAAACTTTTGGGGACACTTCTCCTAGTGATGTGTGTGCCTAACTCTGTTGACATTAAGAGGCATTAGTTTGCACACTGGAGAAATAGGTCCCTTTAGAAGACCTTTTAGCAAAAAGAAGCACAAATGTATAGACATATTCTCATCATTGCATGTCATAAAGAGGTAACTACAATTGCTCCAATGGCTATTTTGCCATTAAATTCTTATACCCCAAGGTAAGGCTACAAACAGTGAGCAGTCAGACCTTATCACTACTGGGTCTACAAAGAGGCTTACCATGCACCTAGGATTTGTGCAGAGCTGCAGGAACTCTGCCTTCAGGACAGGCAACTACTTGTCTCTGTTGAGGAGTGAAGGGCACATTTGTGTCCGATAACTGCAGCCCACATCACTGCTAGAACCCAGGAGCTCTCTTGACAGCACTGCAGACTGGTTTCAGTCTTACCTTCAGTCTTACCTTATTAGTGAATGAATTAATACTAATTGAAAACAGTTTGTTTGAGAAAACAGACTTTTTGGCTTGCCTACACTGGAATCTGGCTAGGCCAGACAAGTTTCTCCTCTGTTCCTGCAAGCAGTATTATCAGAAAACTAATATTACCTTGGGTTATGTTGGACTGTGTATCTCAGTGAAAGATGACATATACCTCCCCAAGCATGGCCAAATACCTCCCCAAGCATGGCATGTGGGAGAACCTACTGCGGTACTGAGGCATGAAGAAACTTGGGATTTTTTCCCGTTGCCCATAGCCTAGTCTCTGAGTGAATCTAGCCTTCCTTAGAGGAAATCTCAGCCTAGGAATGGAGAACTACAGAGCTGGACTCTAAAAAAGTACCATACAACCTGTGCTTATGTATCAAGGCATGTCTAAAGTTTAGTCTAAATGTGTTGAACAATGCTTTTGTTGGTTCAGTATATAATGTAATGTCCTATTAAACAACATTTGTTGGGCTTCCAAATCTGTTGTCAAAGTACATTGTGTAGACGTTGTGATGTGGTGATTTGTAATATAGTGCAATATTTTATAGTAATAAAGTAAGATAATACACTATGAAATAAGTGAGTACATTATCTATTATGCTACAGACTTGAGACACAGCACTGGGGAGATGGGAAGGTGTACTTCCAGGCACTTCCTGAACCACTTACAAGAGCCACAAAGTTCTTTTGGCCCCTGTGTTCTGCCTATCCAGTAAAAATGTAGAAACTAAATTAGTCTTCTAAATGAGGTATTAATCCCTGAACGATTCTTTAAGCAACTTTCATTTATGTTCTCAAAAAGGAAAGGAAGGCTTTAGCAATGGCTACCCCTGCTCTCTATGATTAATGCTCAACTTTTTTATTTTTTTATAAACCAAGAGTATAACATTTATTAAATACAACACTGCCCTTCTCAGGAAGTCTCTGGATGACTCATAATTCAAGCACAATCAAAACCAGTACAAGGATACATACACCTTTGCTGTGTCACCTTCAGATTACAGTATAAAAAAGGACATGGAAACCAAAGCTGTCAGGCACAAACTCTGAAAGCTGACTCCCAAGTGTGTCCAAACAGATTTCTAAAGGAAATAAATTGCTTTCCAAAGCCAGATTTGTCATAGTTTGGAACAGTATTTCAGCATGTAAGAAACACACTGAGCAGTGTTCCTGTTTGGTAAATGAGATAAATTTTGACTTTTATTTATTTTGTACCTTTTATAATCATAAGCAAAAAGAAGACAAGCTTTCTGTACACACATTCCTGGGGTCACCTTCTTTTTAGTGTATATTTCAGTTGGGTGCAAGTATACTTAATGGACTTTTCAGAGTATTTTTTCTATAATGAAAGCATTTTTAATTGCATTTCATGTGTTCTAGACAGAGCACTTCTAAAGATCCTGTGATAATTAGAAAAATACTCCGTATGGATGAACAAAAAGCACAGATGCAAAACCTTTGAATGAGAAAATATTTTAATGATCTTTACATCCATTTTATCAATTAGTTTCCATTTCTACAATTAGCTTTTTTCTCTAGCAGAAAGTCTGCTAATATTTTAAAGGGATACATGATGATGAAGATAGTAGTAATAATAACAATACCATTTTTCTCAAAGAGTTAAAAAAATCCATTACATAATACTTCAGGGATTAGTTGACATCATAGAAAAGGTTTGCTGATTATGAGAAATGCCACAGTATTATCTACATATATTTTAAGTTTAACTAAATTCACTTGTCAATACAAAGTCAACATCTTTTTTTTATTATCCATGTGAAAGAATTTCTGTATGTTAACTTGTTCTTAATAAATATGAGGCATCTGAAATCAAGCAGTGCCTCTCTACTGCAGTATAAACGTTGTCATATCTCTGAAGTAGAGCAAAAAACACCTTAGTCTGTTCCTTAGGGGAAAAAAAGAATGACCAGTAGAGAAATATTGTAAATAGGATCCTAGGGGGACAGTGTATCAGGACACCTGGCTTCTCTTTTACATTGCTCTTAAGCCTCATATTGTTTAACATGTGATGTTCTCAGGAATAAGAATCAGGAAGTAGTTAGTAAAGATGGAAAGAGCCATTCAACTCTGTAACCAAAATCCAAAATGGAATCAATGGAAGGTCCTAGAGCAGCCCAGAGAGAAGTCTGGGAAAAGTCCACAGGGCTTTGATCTGTGGCCAGTGAGAGCCAACAAACGTGGTAAAGACTCCATCCAAATTCTGCCCTTCTTCACTAGCTCTTTCCATGTTTTACCAGTCCTTCTTCAGTCTGCCTGTTTATTCCTTGTCATTCTGGCTCTATTTTCCCTCATTTGAGCAATTCAGAGAAGCTGTCATTCTTGAATGTCAGCCCAGGCTTTGAACTTCACCTTGCTTTCAGCAAGAGTTTGGCCTAGCCAAACTCCAACTGACTCTTTCAAGCTAAATACTTATAATATTCTATGGTTCTCCATATTTCTTGTCTTTAGGGGTCCAAGGTGCTAAAAGAGAGGGTCTCTGATTGAACATATCATCATCCGGATAATTTTAATCTTCTTCCACAGTACTTCTCAGAGAGAAAGAGAAGCTATTTAATCTTTTCTCCTTATTACACCATACGAATAGATATTTCTTTAAATATGAAAGTTCTTTAGAGCTAATGCAAACATAAAGAATGATGACAGGCTTTTTGATTTCAGCTTTCCAGATGTGGTCCCAGAGATTACAAACACAACAAGTTATTCTTACACTATTGAAAAATAATGCAGCATTTATTTACTTATTGTGTTGCATTCCTGAGAGATCTCAGTGGCTTGTGGGGTTGGCTGTAAAATAGAAACAGCTAGATAGTCTGATCCAGCTAACATTCACTAAATGAACACAAACCACAATGATTATTTCTACTAAGGTTCATCTTAAATAAGCAAGAGGTTTGTCTTGTAACTTGATCATTGCATATCAGACTTTTAACTTTATCAAGTTCTTTATCCTAATAGCAGCACATTAAGGTGCATTGTACTAAGGGAAGAACCATGTATATACAGTTTCAGTCAAAATAGTCTTTCTTAAGCATTCATCTCACAGAAATTAATTGTGATTCTTTTTTTTTTGGCATGTCCCTAAAAGTAAATAAGCTGAAAATCTTTTAGGTGCAAAATACTTCAACTTGTCTTCCCAGTCTTGCCTTGCAACACATACACAGCCATGTTCACTTCAGCACTTGTCATCAGGGATCTTGTGTAGGCAGCTACAGTGAATCCTTCCTCATCTGATCTGGGCAGCAAGCAAGGATCCCTGTTTGATGAGGAAAATAGGCACCTCTAAGGTGCCATTCAGCTACTGTAAATACCTAAAGTAGCTTGACATTAGTATTCTAAAAGAACTTATTCTTCCCTGTTGATTATTAAAGATTTTTTAAAACTCATCTACTAACATTTGATATTTAAATTTCTACTCATGTTTGATAAAATGAATTCCAACTTAACTGTAAAAAAATTAGATTTCTAGTCTACACTAGTCAAAATAGTTACCCCTATGGCCAGTGGTGGAAAATAGGCACCTGAAGATGATGACTTACATCATTGTATTTAGTTATTGCCTAGGCAGCTTGTTCTCTGGGTTTGACCCTCAAGCTCTATGGATTATAGAGAAGTCTGGCGGAGGACCTTAGTTTAACCAACCAGCCAGATGGACAAGGGTGCATGAGTCCTGCCCACACACCAGAGGCAAGCATAGAATGATCAAAGTTATTTGAAAAACCCTGCATTATCACAAAAGCTGAAATCTGTCTCATTCACTATGGCTAAATCTGGAATGCCATTTATGCTACTGTAGAAAGCAGTCTCAATTTCTGTATAAAAGTGAAGTTACAAATGTGGACTTGCAGAAAATTTTTCATATTAATATATATTAATATCTTTATTAATATTACAAGTTTTATTGCAAAATTTAATTGTTTCTATATAATCGACTTCTGTAAGTCTTTAGATGCAACAACCCCACTCCCTATTTAAAAATGGAAACACATAGAATTAGTATGGCTTGCATTGAATTGAAAAATTCAATGTAAAATCAATTTTTAACATAGTTATAATTTGGAAATCAGGGAGGGAATTTATTTTTAATGACCTTTGTCTAGGAAAAGCTCTTGGCTTTTGATTGTGTTACACTTTCTATGAAAATCCTGTGGGAAACAAAATCAGTACTCATAAAGTTTGCAGTTGGCAGAGAGATTGGTCCACATCATTGGATAGACGAATATTACTGATAAAGAGCAGTGTGGAATACTTAATAAATTAAACAGTGCCAAACAGGAAGCATTTTTGTCCACTCATTGCAAATTAATTCCTGAAAGAGAGCAAGGAATGCAGCCCAAACTTGCCAAAGTGCTTTTGAATCATCACGAATAATCAGCTGAGCAGAACATCAAGATGAAAAACTCAAATTCATCACAATTTTTTAAAAGTTTTTGTTTATATTTTTCTTAGCAAGATGCCATTGGTAAACTATTTTATTGTACTTAATGCTAACAAAATCAATGAGATCCTGTTCCAGATTGTCTTTCCTTGCTTCTTAAGTTCGTGTTTGTCCTTCCATCTTATTTTTCCATTTTTTCCCATTTACTTCAAAGTTAGTATGTGACACTTCCATGTACTGTGCAAAGATGATCAAGCATCTTGCACAAGTGCTCTCTTTAACTAAAGTTTCTATTATTTTAGACTGAAATACAGGATTTCTAGAGGATTTTCCATACAGTTCTTCATTAGCAAAAATAATGACTAGTTCAGCTGTCCATGTGCAAGGTAGATGTTTCCTTAATACCCATCTCCTGTAACACATCTCATTTCCTTTACAAACAACTAGGTGTATAATTTCAGAATTTATTTCCTGTGAGGAATCTTACAAGTTCATTAAAAGCTTGTAGAAATGAAAGAAAAGGCCTTTGTCTGGGAAAAGTGGTCTAAAACAGAGCTGAAAGGATAGAAACCAGGCAGTGAAAAATTAGACATTCGGAAAAGATGTTTTGGGTTATGTAAACGGTACTCAAAGAACTCATGGTGTAGGATGATCCTTTTTTCAGCAGATAGGAGGCACAGCCCCTGACCTACAATACTCAGTGTATGAGAATCTATTAGATATAAAACTGCTTGAAAGCCATTTATGGTTACCATGAATATATATTTACATAAAACAGCTACAGCCATCCTCTGTGTCAAGTAGATAATAACAGTCTGATGGAGAGCTTCTCTTTGGTTTCTTCCAAGCATGTAAGCTGCCTTCCATCCTCTGAGAAGTGCCTGAGTCAAGTCCTCCTCCTGCAGTGAAGGCAGATCACTCCTTCCTGAGGTCCTCCTCACGGAGAGACATTTGTAATGGCTGTGGGTTCTAAGCAAGGGGAGGAAGAGCCAGGGCAGAGAGCTGGAGATCTGCAGCCTAATCCAGCAACCTGCTGAGAGGAGCAAACAGCAGACACATAGACCGCAAAGAGAATGGGGTGAAAATCTTTTGGGGACTAGCAGGGAGTATACAGGGCTTTTTATAACTCAGGAACTCATTGAGTTCACTGGAAACAAGGACCTGTAATGTAGGGACATCATGAGCAGGGCAAGCTGTTCAGAAGCCCCTTTGATTTCTGTATGCTCCAGTTATGACTTAACATTTTCTCTATCTGAAAACATATGTATTTTAGTTATATTATGATAAAGCTTGGTGGTTTGGGATTTTGTTTGGTTATATATATTGTTGCCATGGGATTTATGGTGCTGAAAAAATCTCCAGAGCAGTTAATTAGGGGTGAGATAAGAAAGGGTTTATTTGCCAAGGCTAAAGATGTTACAAGACGTGCCCGACCGTGCCTGAGATGTTACATTTTATAATACCATCCATCCAATCCCACATGTGTCCACCCTGTGGCCTTTACTCTGGACTGCCCCGGGGTCCACCCCCTGAAAATGGGTCTGGGGTGCATTTCGGGACCCCCTATTCATCCCACCTTCATCTCCCTCAGAGCACAAAAGGTACATAGTTACCCAGTTTTTGACCATGTTCTGTGGTTTAGGCCCTGATATGCTGTTCTGCCAACAATCTAGGCCTTGCCTTGACAAAAGACTAAACATTTCTACTGGTTTCAGGAGTAGGATTGATATAGGGAGCATAGAATGGGGTAAGAGGGTTAAGGAATGTGTAAACAAGGGTGCTACAGGGAAAGGGATAAGGGACAAGGGACAAAAGAGAGAGGGTTGCTGCTTTTAGAATCTACTTATAAAACTTATAAGGCTTACCAATATTAGAAAAATAAAAAACCATTAGAGGCTTAAGGCATCAATATAACTGACCCTTTGGAGCTGTCTGTAATTAAGGAGTCTGTACAGATCTAGATAAAATCTTTGGCCAACCTGGGATCCAGCTCAGGTGGGAAGAAAACATCAAATCAAAACCACTATCTAGCTATATCGCCACAAAATAGAAAGTAATTTCTTCACCAATTTGGTATATTCTATACACTGCAGATTGAAGGCTTGAATGCTTTTTCTTCCAAACTGACAAAATTTCTAAGGCTATTTAAATGTGAGTTAGTAATGAAGAAAAGAAAATCATTAGAAATTCCGCAGATTTCAGAGATTTTTATGAAAGGGGAAAGTTCTGTTACACCAGTTTTGCAATTTGGGGTTACAAAGACAAAAATTATATTCATTATTGTAATTAAGTCAAAAAAAAGAGGCACAAATTGGAATACACTGCTATGACTTTACCTTTTTCTATTTAAAACTAATATATTTGGAAAAATACACAGACCTCAAAGAAATAAAAAATAAATAATAGTGGTTTAGGGTGCAATATATTAAGTAGGAAAATAAATATTTTCTGTATTGAAAATAATATTGCAAATTAAAACAAACAAATTGAAGTAAGAAAAATGGACATCTCTGAAATTTTGCAGGTGGAGGATCAAACCTGGTCTCTAGAGAGTGAATATTGATTCTTAAGTACTTACAAGCTTTTTTTTTTTTACTCCCCTCTATTGCCTGAAAGATAAAGAACTGCAGTGTGACAACATATGAACTTTTGTCATTAAACATAAATGCATCTATTACAGAGTGCTGGTGTAGAATTTGCAATTCTGTTACATTTCTAACTTGCTCCTACTAGGAAAGGGAGGAATAGAAATTCATTACTTTTGTGTTTGTACACAGAATTACCCATTTTTATTCGTTAATATGTGATAGCTACTTGCACACTGTTTTTTTTCAGTTTGCCTTAACAGTACCAAAAAATCAAAAGTACTTAAGTTTACCAGATTAAGAAGAATTATAGATATTCACCATGTCTCCCATTTAAGGTCTCTTTATATGGCAGAACACACAACTCAGAACATTCTTCAGGGAAAAAATTGTTCAGTGGAGGATCTGAAAATAATTTTGTTTGTTTTCAGTTAATATTCATTGTTCATTGTTAATATTTTCAAATTGCACCAATAATTTCTGAATTACTAAATTCCAAGTAGAAGAACATACAATTTCTTTTAACCTAAAATGGGGTTGTAATTGGTTTCCTCTATCCTATGAAATATTTTAAGTTTAAAACACCTCCTACCAAGAGAGTCCTAGATTTCACCAAGAGAATGTTCACTGAGAAACTCAGTGAGAAACTCTAGACTGAGCAACTCAGTCTAGAACTGTCGGTTGCCTGATAGATGAAAAACTTATTTATGGTATGAGAAGCAAAGGCCTGCTTATTGTGGAACGAATTACTTTAGGTTTCATGTTATCAGGAATGTCTAATATTTAGTGCTTGATAAATATTAGATGATCCTGCTAAATGTTAGATGGTCAGTAGATATTTCATCTAGAACTTAACTAGAAATTTCATCAGATCTGATTTTTTTTTTTTACCAATTAAATGTTCAATACATTCTGGAAATGCAGCTGCTTTTCACAAAAATGCCTTTAAAGAATAACAATTCACCAATGAAAACTTCCTTTATCAGAAGAGCACTAACAAACTTTAATTTGAATTAACCTTTTCCTTTCTCTTTCCCTGAAGTAGATCTTTTCTTGTTGATCCCTGTGAGACTGAATTCTTCTTTTTAATCAGCTTATAAGAGTTAAAACCAGAAATTTTTAAAAAAGAACAACACTGGAGAAATTTCGTCTACAAACTATTTCCTAATTTATCTGATTGGGATTATCAGATTAGTAAACCTGTATTGTGACTGGGTAAAAAGCATACAGATCTACCCTTAGTGCCTTTCAACTTATCTATTCTTTCGGGAAACCCGAGGAGAAAGTAGTATGACCACCATGGTTTAGTTGTACTGTTCATCCAGATTCCTTCAGCCAGCTATGATCTTCAGGCATAAATTCACACTTTTTGTCTTGTGATCATGGGGGGATATTGAGGTATAAGGGTAAACTGAGAAAGAAGATATTTTACAGATCCAAAGGCTACATCCAAGTTTACTTTCTTATGTGGTAAGTTCTGAATAAGGAAGGACATACATGCTGGGTACCCTAGCAAGTCTTTCTAAAAATGCTAATTTTTAAGGTCCACAAGGTGCTTCACAGTTGTCAGCACTATAATCTCCTCTGTTTAATTTGTCATGTTTATGTACTGTTCCAATTTTCTCGGTGTTGAGGGGTTTATTTCCATTACATTAGACATGTCGTCTGAATCTCAAGTCTGAAACCAATTTGTGTTCCTCTGAGAGACAGAGCACTGTCACAGGGGAAAAAATTTACCTATTCACAGTTCTTTCTTTTCCTTGTAATACATTCATTTAAAACTCATCACTTCCCAACTATCTTGTCAGGATCCTTTATCAGCATCATTTTTTAGTGTTCTGTTCATTAACTTTTTGAAGTACTGAACTGGACTACATGTGACCAGCACACAATCTAAACATCATAAAATTCACATCAATACTGTTCCTCTCTCATTAGACTTTAGGACACAGCCGTTTTTTATGTTAATTGCTCATCTCCAAACCTTCAAGAATTCACACAAATGTGAAATTTCTCAATGTTTTTTTGCAAGCCAGCTCATCTTGGTCAATTTATCATGCTTTATACTCTTCAGTGTTCTGTAGTGCAATAGCATCATGCCAATCAATCATTATTACTCTCTCATTTTTAAATTTCAGGCTCCTATGGTCTTATGCTAAACCTTCTGAACTTTATGTCATTTTAAGCATTATAATTTAGATCACTGTAAAGCTTTTACTAATTCAGTTTTGTTCTCCTTGACAAGTTGAATACTGAGAATTACCTCCTGCCTGGCAATGTGAAAGCAAAGACATTTATCTCTGGTAGGTGCATGTCTGTGTGGACAGTATAAAATCTTCAGCAGTTCAAAGCAAAGTGACTTATCTGGAGGTTCAGCCAGGTAACTGTGAGTTTAGAACTTCACTGTTTTCTTCACAGTTTTGTTACTCCTTGTACATGGGCCTTCTGCTAACATCCCTTCCCAAATATTCTGCTTTTCAACACTAAATGTTATACTTTCACAGCTACGACTCAACCATGTAAACCTTGGCTCTTGTGATAAGTTTGGTTTCTCCACTTAGTCTTCCCTTTCACAATCTCTGACTGTTTGTCAATATTTTTGTTCTACCTGAATCCCTATCACCAGAAATAAACTTGTCTGTCAAGCTAGTGTGAAGGAGCAGGAAATTGGAAGTAAATTGTTACTTTAAATAACACCTGAATCCAAAGCATCAAATAAACATACTATTACTTATTCCGGCTTTCACCACTGTGGCCAAGTGGCATGATTACTTTTTTTATTATTGCCACTGAGTGTTTGTCATTCCACTATGTGGTATGAAAATGAGCTAATTATGCTTAGCACACCCCATCTCCTGACTGTTCCCATTTTCACTGAAGAGATTTTAAAGGTAAATCAATAAAATTCAGAACCATGCAGACAGCTTGATGCATATTAAACAAAAAATTCTGAAGTTAGTACAGTGTAATTTAATAATGACAGAAAAGAAGTCAGAGGAAGCCAGCAAGGTCTCTAACTTAACTTCTTACTTTATGATGAACTTTTGTCCAGTGCTCCCAAATCTCAGAAAAATCAGGAGGAGTGAGACTCTGAGCTCACTAACAGCATACAAGACCATCTCAGATGCACTGGGGTATCAAGAAATCTTCACTGGAATGGCAGAGTAAGGACGACAACCGAAGCTCTGAAGTTTTCCATAGGTTCTGTGTCATATCTGCCAATCTAGCAGAGATTTCTGAATAACATAAGGTATAGCACCTTTGGAACTAGACCTGTGGTTGTGCATCTGTGTTCAGTTCCTAAATCACAGACTATGACATGAAAATTTAACTGTCTGAATACCAGTATCTAAATTTGCGTCTATGTGTCCATTACAACTCATAAGGGCTTCAATAGTGCCTAAATGTTGGCATCCTATTCTAATTGAGATTGCCTTGGGTATTCCACCTCACTTCCCACCTACAGGTTGTTTGTCACAGCTGGCAATGCCAGGGGGATACACATCCTGGGTGCATGAGGCTGAGCAACCTGATAGAGTGGAAGGTGTCCCTGCCCATGGCAGGGGGATTGGAACTAGGTGATCTTTAAGGTCCCTTCCAACCCAAACCATTCTATGATTCTATGATATTCAAAGCCAAGGTCTCTAGATGGTCTAGATAGCAACTAGCCTGATATCTGGAAAATTATTCAGTACAAACAAGAGAGTCCAGAGGGTTTTTCAGGTCACTATGATCTTGCCATATCTGATTAGCTGAAATCTTTCTAAATTCAGTTCTCTGCTGTTCTGCCTCAGTTGCATGGTACACCACTACTTCCAATGTGCTATTTTTCTGTCTCTTGTTAGAGGGGGCCATTGCATTGCAAGGTCTCCCATTCAGAAATAGTTATGTACACCAAGGGCATTTCCCTAAGTTTAACTATTTTTGTTCTTTTTTTTAGGGATTTTTCTGATTAGTGTTTCAGTGATAGGATTAGCTGGTTTTCAAATGATCAGGACACAGAGAGGGAAATCCTGGCATGAGGAAGACTGTGAAAGTTTGAGCAGGCATCTGAAGAAGGGGGTAGCTGAGAGAAAATATGGTGGCAATGAAGGAATTTAGAGGGGGAACTGACGACATAGTTGTCAACACTAAATATCTGGTGACTCCTTTTCATCTTGATATGAAGCTTACATACAGGCAAAGGAATGGATTTATTATATAATATTTTTCCCCCACACTTGCTGAAGACTTTTTCTGAACATATGTTCAAGGAAAGGACTTTGGGATACTATTTAAACAACTTGTGCTCCATCTACATTTTAACACAAAATATTGGGAATGTGCTTTGATATCCATCAAAGTGACATACCATAATGTAAACTGAAATTTCTTTATTGTGCTTAGAAAGTGTTAAAGCTTAAATGGGAGCAGCATCTAAAAACATGACAGAGCAGAGACACTGGCATAGTGAAGAGTTTCTGACTGTCAGAGAGCTCTGAAAATACAATGCAGTATTCCTGAAAAGTTTCTGAAGCTTAAATTAGCTTTCAGTAGAGCCAGGTTGAGTTGTCAGACGTTCTTAGCAAGAACAGAAAGTCTTTATAGGTATGGCAGCACTTGCAGGTCGTTCTAGGAGCAACAGTCACAAGCTGTCAGGGTTCTGAAGTCTCAATTTATATTCTAAATTATGTTACTGGTTCAGTGTGTATGGCATACATCGGGCTTTTCCCCTTGCTGTGTCTGCTCTGCTCAGGGGGATTTACATGCAACAATATGTTTAGCCAAGACAGAGCATTGCTTTCATTACTGGGTCTCACAGTATTAGAGCAGTACAGTTAAGAGTGTAATTCCTAGTGTGGACACGTGAACCAGTAACCTGAACTTAGCAGCAGTCACTGGACAACACACATGAGCAAAACTGGAGATTCTTCAGGGAAAATTTCCTTATGCCAGACAAAAGGTTCTTTTTCTTCTCTGTACAGAAAAATATCCTTGACCTTTTCAAAGTGTTGTTAGAGTCTGCAGCCTGTGAGCAAACTTCTGAGATCTCTTGCTTATCATGTATTAATACCTATGCTTTGCTAATTGGGTTAATATTTAAATAAAAATACATATTTTATAGATATCACTGAGAAAAACAATAGTTCAGTCAGTACTACCTGCAGCTGCAAATCATAAACTAGGATATGAACCAAAGGATTTGAACTTCTTTTAGTAGGAACTTCTGTCAAAAAAGACAAGAAGCAAGGGTCTGCCTCAATTGCATAAGATATCTTTTTTGTCCCAGTACAATGTCTACTGAGTCGTACTGTAGCAGCATTTTTTCTATTCCAAGACATGACTGTCCTTCAGATAATACGGTTTCCTATCAACAAGGTAATAAACCTGTAACAGAGTAACAGTGATCTGGTAGTAGGTGCTGGAAAAGAGAAGACGGTTCCTGTAAAAGTGCGATGTTCCATAGGTGTTTAGTCAGACTTTGTCTTTGGAAAATAATTTGTTGACCACATACAAAGCTACTTGTATTTTCCATTTCCACAATGGACTTTTTTTTCAACCTCTAGTATATATAAGCATCAAAAGGTGTCCCTGGCACTGTTGCATTTGCCTCTGCACTATTTTAGCTATGATCCAGAAATTCTCTGCTTCACACCCAGATTAATCAGAAGGAGATGGTATTTGTTGGTTTTTTTCCTAGTTTCATAAATTATTTTAAATCTCTGACTGATTTCACAAGAGCTGTAGCAGCCAAGTAAAATAAATACCTGTATATCCATTAGAATGTAAATTAACTCGTTACGCCAGCTTCTGACCTTTTCTCTTGGCTGTATTCTTGCTAGAAAGACTCTTTGCTATTCATGAAAGTGAAATTTAATGGTAGCTTGAGATTCTCTAGTGTATTTTATATTATATTCTCATAGATTGAAGTGACTGATGAAGGTCCCATCTTGAACAGCAAGTATTTCTGTCATTTCTGACTTGAAATAGCTATCCTTTTTCCAATTATTTGTGAAGATCGGAATACTGTTGAAAATTTGTTGCTTAAGCAGACTAGGACAGTGAAACTTCATGGACTGCACAAAAAGTGCTCCTATGTATAAAAATCTGAAAATTGATTTAGTACCTGATCTCACAGTTGTTTAAGATTTTGTTTAAGTTCTATAGACTTAGAATATTAGAATCATGAAAAGGTTTAGGTTGGAAAATACTTTAAGATCGAGTCCAACCATTAAGCCAGCAATGTAAAGTCCACCACTAAACCATGTCCCTAAGTACCACATCTACACATCTTTTAAATACTTTCAAGGATGGTGACTCAACCAATTCCCTGGGTAGCCTATTTTTTCCCAATATCCAATCCAAACCTCCCCTGTGCAACTTGATGCAATTTTCTCTTGTCCTATCTGTTTTTACCTGGGAGACCAGCCCCCACCTTACCACAACCTGCTACCTGAAAGGTGTAGATCCATGGGGTCCCCTCTGAGCCTCTGTTTATCCAGGCTAAACAACCCCAGCTCCCTCAACTGCTCCTTTTAAGACTTGAGCTCCAGACCCTTCTGCAGCTCTGTTGACCTTCTCTGGGCATGCTCCATCACTTCATGTCTTTCTTGTAGTGAGGGGCCCAAAACTGAACACTGGATTCAAGGTGTGGCCTCCATTGCAGCGCTCCAGTTGTGTGTCATCCCACCACGTTTCTGTGATGGCAACTATATCATAGATTTCCTGCTGTGCTGTGGCTTCCAGCTCCTCCTGTTTGTTGCCCGTGCTGTGTGCATTAGTGTAGACACACTTTAGTTGGGCTATTGTTCCTGACACCTTTTTTGAGGGAGAATCCCTAATTTCTATGTGACTGTTGTCAGCTGCTTTCGTGGTTTCTAGCACGTTGATAACCCTCATGTCTTTGCTTCTGCATGGATGTCCATCCCCTACCTCTGTTGAGACAGCAGACCAAAGGACCTTGCTAGCACACCATCCCTCAAACACTGATGTGCAGCAAGCCTATTTTTATCCCTTACTCCCCACAAATCCAGTTTAAATCTCTTTCAATAAGTCCTGCTAACTTGTGCATAGATTTCCTGATACTCCTAAGCCTACTCACCTCCTCTCAGAGCTCTGTCACTGAGCACAGATGTTCCTCTACCTGGGAGGTGCACCTACTTACCAAGAAGTCTGAAACTGAAGAGAAGAAATACAGGCTATGACTCATTATGCCCCCAAATGAACTGGAGTAGAGATAAGCTGTAGAAGGTGATACCCCAATGGGGTCTAAAGATCTAGCTGAACTTCCCATGAACTGTGCCTGCTTTTTGCCTTGCACCTTCATAGGGCATTCTGTGGGCAGGAATGAATTCATTCTTCAGGATCACTTTTCATGGGTTAGTAGGCCAAAGAGAGTGAAAAACAATGCCGTTTTAAACTGGAGCACTACTTCTGCTGTAGTTTCACTTGGACTGAGATCAGGAGCAGTGGAGTAGTAGAACATAAAGCAAAATGCCACCACAAGCTGCTATTGAGGATCAGTTTGTACCATGGTGAGTCTTTTTTGGGGGAAAAGCTGGTTTTAGTAACATCTGAGTATCTGTATATTGCCATAAAGAAGACAGACATATTTCACAGTTTTATTAATCTGAACCTGCATTTGATGTAACAACTGATGACTGTAACCAGCCTTCATCTCAGTGCAGCACAGTGCTATATCAGTTACTTGCCATGCCACTAGTGTGTAGCGTTCTGCAAGGGAAAAGGCACTGGGTCTAACCATATGGAATGTTGTGGGCCTGATCAAAGATGATGGGTCGTTCATCTCACTCTGATGTGGGATGTGTTGATTTTTGACCCATTGCATCAGGTGCCATCCCAGCTAAAGACCAAATGGATCCTCCACAGCATGGCACCGTCACTCTGAAGGACAGCTGACAGCAGGACTAGCTAACTATGCTTGAAGAGCTAGAGCTCCCAGTCTTCTTACACCTACTCTTTATTTCAAGGTAAATCAACTTTTTGTTGTTGCTAGAGTAAGAGCTCAATACTTAGAGCTGTTTGAAAAGGATGGACCTCTGAAAAAATATTGTGTGATAATGATTGATTGTATTAGAAATTGAACTGCTAATTGCTATTCCCTCTATATCATCTGATATTTTATATATGACACAATCAATTGAAACTTTTTATCACCTGCTTGTTTTCTTAAGTATTATTTCCATTTATTTTAATTCATTGTTTCCTTTTAGATTTTGTTTACTACAGTATATAAATTAATTGAATTTACTCATTCTCATTGATCATGTTTCTTTTCCATAAAAGAGGAAAATATTAGAAGAATAATTGAATTAATGTTATATATTTGTTCTATGTACACATTCAAAAAAAATTACCTCTCCTGCAAGCATTTTTGGAATTTTAGCTGTAGGGTGTTTTGAATCTTACTGAGTTAGCCCAATTAGCTTTAGTTCTGTGTACCCAACCTGACCACACTTAACATAGCTCAATAAAACATATAGAGGGAGAAGCCAGGTGTTACATGGATGGTAAGAAACAGTTCTCTGCATCCTCCTAGTAGAGTATACCTGAGTCTGAACTCTCAGAGAAGTTCTCCACTGTTACATCCCTTTGAAATTAATGAGTATTTGACACCTTTGGAACTGAGGCCCCAGTGTAGAAAACTGATAGACATCTCGAAGATCCCAGTAAGAGTGAGAAAAAAGCACAGGAAAAGAAAAATCTACTGTTACAGTAAATTTATAGAGTAACTTTTCTAGAAAGGCAAACTTTTGCTGAAGTGTTGTCACATGGATGTTGATAAGGTGTCCATGGAGTCAGTTAATGCTCTGAGTGCTCATCAGCCATCTGTTCAGTGACTTCCAAGCATTTAGGAAGGAGAAGGGTCTCTGCAGTGCTTAGGACAGCTTTGCTCGGGAAGATATATGCAACAAGGATACTAAAGCACAAAAAAACAAAAAAACCAACCAAACAAAAAACAAACAAACAAACGAACAAGAAGCCAAGCGAAAGCTAATGGGCTTTCACCCATTAAAAGTGAAAGCGCGACAAGTGGTGTGGAGGGATGTTGACTTGCCCTGAACATTGCTTTAGATTAAAAAGCTTTATCTTTGATGCTGTTGAGTTCCTCCCTGCAGCACTACCACATGCCATCACTGCAGAAATCAAACTGTTCCCAGGCTTCAGTTTAATTATACATACACATCTGCCACAGAGGTGAACATCATTAAAAGTTCTAAGACTTAGCAATAGCTACATTAGTTGCTTATGATTTTGCAAAGTGTGAAGAACTTTTCCAGTAATCAATACAAAATAGTGAGAATAACAAAGATGGAATTGTAAAAGCAAAAAGCATCCACGTGGCAGCAGACTAAAAATCAAAGGCTGGTTTTATATTCCTGACATTATGGAATATGCCAAATTCAGGATTTTTACTGGAAAAAAAAAAGGGGAAACAAATCAAGACTGTCTTGCAAATGCTCTAAGTCCTGTTTGATACGTTAGTTTTAGAAAACTGAACTTTTCAACAGCAAATCCTGGCTAAAGTGTAAGGCACATGATATCTGTAAGCATATTTTACAACAAAAGCATACTTAAATTTGGATATAAGAAGGAATAGATACAATGAGTGTGATGTGATTTGTCTTTTGTTACAGGATATCTTCATCAAAAAGGAGAAGTACAATAAAATGAAGCTGGAATTTGCCTTGATCTGGGGAAAAAAGTTTTTTTCACTCTAATATATTTGAATCCAAAATCTTTTTTCGGTTCTCAGTGATTTTTAGTAAAGTCACAATGTAGAAACCATCACAGCTCTGATTTCCAGGGAAGCTCATTTTGGAAGGTGGTAAATACGACTTACAATGCAATGTAAAAAATAAGTTTTCTAGCACTAGTTTATGAGGAAATGTAATTCTGATTTTTAAAAAACATATGGTTGCTACTGTACCTCAGCTTATCTATTTAAAATTAAACAATTAAAATTTCAATATGTGTTGGCTGTACCTTATTACAGTTTAAATGGCCAACACTGAATAATTATATTGGGGAAACACTAATTTTGCAGACGCAGATGAGGTTATGTATTTTATCTCACATGCTTACATGTTGCCACAGTGTTTTCCTGCTAGCACGTGGCTGAATGGTGGTGGTTGCTCTTTAATACAAACCAGTAACCCTGCTCTCCTTTCCAAAACTAATGCAGGCCTGTACTGACTGTCTTTACAAGGAATGTTAATAAAGAATTATTTAAAACTAGTAGGAAGATACAGGAGTCTTCAGAAAGTGGGCTAGAGCTTATGTAGTGAAGCTGCTACAAGAAGGGATGGCCGTCAGGCACATGGGTGAGCAGAAAGTCACTCATGGTAAGAACAGGCTGCATGAAGGATTTATAAGTGGATCTTAGCTGAATATTATTATTTCAGATTTTAAAAGTGTATGTGGATATGGAGGTGAGGAGTGTTTATATGTATATAATATTTTCAGATAGAGTATCTGAAAGATACTCTATAGATACTCTATACTCTTCTGTAGAAGGCATAGGAAGTTGGACGGTAGGGGTTTGGGTGTTTGGGGAGGGAGAAGTTGAAATGTGGAAGTGGGATGAGGTTGTCAGACCTTATCCAGTATATGTAACTAATTAGATGTGAGTTGATTAGAAGGCTAAGCAGCACTAGTACTGTATTAGTACTCAACAGTTGATGCACTTTGGAGAACAAATTTCAGTCCTGTTGATAAATCAGTATCAGTATATGAACTGATGCCAATCTGGTAACAGCTGTCATTCATGTGGAATCCCACTGTCTCTGGTGGGGAATACTCACAGTGTGTAAAGGAGCACCAGGAAGTCAAGGGAACATGGGGTGTTGTGAAGTGGGGTCAAACTAAGTGAATGTCCACTGCTTCTCACTGCCAGCTGTAGAAGTGGCTGCAGAAGGCCAACGCTGTTGAGTATGCACTGAATACACATTATTAAGAGTCATTCTTAATAATTTTAAGCCTTAACTTTCTTAATGTAAAGGATTTGGTCCCATACTTATGCAGAGCACTGTTTAAAAGTGAAAGTTAGAAGGGTGCATGCAGTTTACACAGGAAAGTGCGTTTTGCTTTTATTCCTCTTCGTGTGGAGGTTCTTTTACACTTACAATGTGCTAGAGATGCATTATACTCTTGAATTCATGAATTTGTAGCAATGGTTGCATGTGCTTAAATATCAGTGATAATTCTGGATGTTTGAAACACAATCCATAATCAGTCTCATATTAAATAACTGATAATGCCATATATTCTGTAAAAGTCAGTTTTGTTTATATTGGGAAAAGGATGTTTATTTCAGCTGAGAATGCAGATCTTATGTGAAGCAATATTAAAATCTCCAAGAAATACATGAAAGATATAACTTATAGTTTGCTGTATGAAACTAGGCCTTCACCTGTTTAACCTAACACCTAGTCTTTGACAGAGGTGAGAGACTATCTCATCTTACATGAGGTCTAGGTGTAACAGCTGAATTTAAATCTGAAGAATGGATTTTAATATTATTTCCAAGGTTTGTTACCTTTAGAGATTTTTGCTGCTGTAACATGCTTTTGTACATCTATGGATCTCCAATTTTTTTTTTTTAAATCTTTCTTTGGATCTTTTACTTCTCTGGCATCCTATATATGTTAGTTTTTTCAACATAATTTCATGCTGTGTGAATAAATATTGCTTTTTATTTGTTTTGAGTGTAAATGTTGTCATTTGTATGTTGCAGTTTGTGCCCATAACCTCCAAGCTACATATAAGTCCACATTCTCTTTGTTTAGGGGAATAATTTAATTCTTTTTAATTGAGGATTTAAAAAAAAAATCTTCACTTGATGTATATGTCATTTTTATTTGATTTATAAATACTTATTGTATTTTTAATTGATAGTAAATTTTTTCTGATAACTCCAGCATAACCTATTTTTAGATGGAGATAGTAAATAAATAGGTAAAAAATGACCTTTCAGTTTAACTGGTAGTAATTTTTTCTGACAAGAAGTTATGGGCAGTGCACCAGTACCAGTGGTAGAGAGTGTTGCATCTACCAATATGTTCTGAACAACAAATCAGGGTAGAAAGTTGATTTGGGCAAGCCTCAAGTCTTATATTTAGCTCTGAAAGGAAAAGTACTTTTTAGATTTCACTCTTATTAGCTCTATAGAAATATAACAGGTAATAAAAAGGTAGCCATCTACCATCCAATAAGTTATTACATAAGTTTCTGCTACTGAATCTTTAATACTGAAAGTGATGTAGCCAGGCCTATCAAGGATGCCTGTTACCTCAGCTTGAATTTGCAGATGGAAAGTAATATGTCTACTTGTTAATATAGCAGTTTTTATCCAGGCACCATAGAGTCAGTAAACATAAACTTCCTCAGAATTACTTTTTCCAATATACTTTTTTCCTTTTTAAAAGCACTATCAGCCTATAAATCAGGATTACTGAACAGCCAGCGTTTCACTACAAGTGACTCAAGTGCTTTTACACTGCAAGATATTTCAGTTGAAATGAATTAGGTATCGTGGCAGAAAGAATTACCTCATTACCACAGAATTCTAGGAACCTTAAATACTGTGTACAAATAAAATTCCTCTTATGATATGTCTGTAGCAAAATATTACTCTAGTGCTCTCATGATTTTAATTTTCTTTCTAAACTCACCTTAGAAAAATAAATAATAAAGTCAGTACTACTCTTCCCGCTGAATTTATTTTTTGAGTGAAAGAGCAGTCTTCCTATTAGATAACTCAGTTTAAATTCAATTTCTGTTTCTGACAAAACAAATGAACTCTTTCTCATTAGCTTTTAATCTTACCTGGGAAGATCCACTGAGGTTTTTCTTAACCTGCTATTAAACTGAGAATGAGGTTTTTAATGAAAGATATGTTGAAAGCTGGTATTTTAAAAAGTGTGTTCCAATATCCTTTGAAATGCTTCTTTTTATTTCATACTTATAAGGTTTTTAATGTTATGTTGCATAAGATAAAAACAGTGTTTACAATGTGTGTTTCAAATTATCTCATTTTATGAAAAAGACATATCCAGAGTTTTAAACATTTATAAGCTATGATAGTTAAAATTCAGGGAAGTCACCGAAGCAAGTTATCAGTCAGTCAATAACTAAGGAAAAGGAGATAGCTACTTGTGTAAATGAGGTAGCCATGTCTGACCATTTGCTAACTATGACCAAAAACCAGGACAGTATTAAAACAAGTAATCCTCCCAAGACTTGGCCACTTTATCTAGACTGATGAAACAGTTATTTTTCTCCAGGCTTTTCTTCTAAAAAAATCTCTTGTATTATTAGGTTTTGTTGATGGGATGTTCTGAATGCTTCTTCCTAAAGGTGCGACTGCATTTGACACATCAATACCAGGTCATTTGGTGTCTTATCCAATGTCCAGCAAGACATTTGGAAGTCCTTTTGCTTAGTTCTTTTAATTTCAACCTAATCCCATGCTGTTTGTAAAGTATGGCAATGATCTCAATAGCTCCACTTGCATATATATATATATATATGTATGTGTGTATATATATATATATATTTCTATGTATTTTTTCTTAGAAATTATCCCTTGTGTTTTGTGTTTTCACCCCTTGTGTGTAGAGAATTTTCATATCTATCAATATTATCTGCAGACCTGAATGAGAATGGGAGCATAGACACCACTTAGCCTCCACTCTTTATGCACCAGAAAAAGCTGCTAACATTATTTTTTGTTTATTTCAGGTTTCTTTTCTCCATGGAAAACTCCAAAGCCTGTAAGTTCCTTTTCAAAATTATACGCATTGAGTTCATAAGATGACAGTCATTCAAGGCACATTTCTGTAGACTTTCGTCTAACCCTCCTGCTCCCAGCTCATGAGACACTTCTCAGCAGTGCCCCTGGTGACACAGGGTGGCCTCACTGGTAAGCTCTGAAGGTCTGTTGCCTTGGAGCCTGCCAGCAGCGGCCTGGAGAAAGGAACACCTCAATGTTAAGAAGGGTGTCAAGAACCAGAAATGCAGTGGCTTAAGAATAAGGGGTCTGGAGGAGAAGGCAGCAGAAGTTTGCAAATTCTTTTAGATGAGCAACTTGCACTTTTTCTGTTTTACAAGTGGCTTGAGTTTAACATCCTCAAAGTTATTGTTATTCTTTCTTGCACAGTAGATCTAGAGGTGCAAATAGTCGCGAACTTGGACTAGGTAACTTACTGAGGTACCTTCTAATCAACTTTTCTGTGTTTCTATGATTTTGGCATTAAAACCCGAGGTATAAATACTTTTCCTCATGTAAGACTACAAACAATGGTTGTATAAATTCTGTTGACACCACATTATATAATTTTTTGAAGTTGTGACAACATTCACAGTATAAAAAGAAATCATAGGCTACTATTTTTGGTTGTCTGGTTTGTTTTATTTTTATGGGGTTTTGTTTGGTTTTGTTGTTTGTTTTTTTTAATTTGGCTTTTTTATTGAGATTGTACAGACCTTAAAGAGTGCTTAACACTTATAAGAAGTGTGTAGAGGGAAATAGAGACCTGACTGTGCCTGAAGGCTTCTAAGAGCAATAGGAATAACAATAGCAATGTCTTTTGAAGGACTTACAGCTTTCTTATTGAAGGGCAGGCAGGGGAAGTATGTTAAATCTGAACAACTTCACATACTCTCATATTGGATCATGGCATGCTTAATGTATACCAAAATAATTTTTTAGCCTGTCAAATACAAATAGCAATTAATCTGCTGATGTAAGTCCATCAGACTACTTCAGCTTGTGGTGCTTTTGATATAAAAGCCTAGGGGATGTATGCAATACATTGGAATAAGTATTGCCTAAGTTGCTTTATTCATCTATGTAGCAGGACATTTGCGAAAGTAAATCAGACTATTGAGGGCTAACTTGTTCTCACCAGTTCACAGTTCCTGTCTGACTGGGGCATTCAACTTTTAATCTTCGGTAAAAAGTGAGAAAATAGAGAACTTGGAGCTTACTTGTTAAAGATCCACTTTCAAAGACCTCCTATTGTCCATACTTAACTTATTTATGTACACGTCAAATATATAAATATCAGCATGTTATTGATGATTGTCTGCACAGTTTTGTTATATAAACAGTATAGTAGTTCATGTTTGAGTAGCACTTGCCAATAAACAGAATCTAGAGAAACAACCTAAGTGATGCAGTTTTTCTGCATGGTCTGAGGAAACCAGGGATCACAGAATAATGTAACACCATTTATGAAGGTACTGTACACGAATGCAGGCTAACTGTTCACAGCTACTCTATTTTAGGGTACTCTCAGCAAGAGATTTTACAAATGATTAACCAAGTTAAGGTCATATACATTCTTCTATCTGTCACCATTTTTAACTAGAGGAATAGTCTGACATGAATTTGTAGTGTCCAAGACATGAAGAAAAGATTGAAACCAAGTGCCCCTGCAGCACTGAGTGTCTGCAGACAGTCTGAAGCAGTAAGGCCAGCACAGGAGGTTAAGAAATTCTCCCCAGCACCACAGCACAGACCTGTAGCTGTGTAACAGCAAAGACAGAGTAACCTGGGCTGACAGATATTTCCTGTGGTTCCTATGTACAGAGTCCATATATTACATATGTATATCATATATAATATGATTAGTACAAAATGACTGTGAGCAATGTCACCAAACCATTACCCCAACTTTATTTGATGCCCTGCACTCAATACCATGCCTATTCTCTTCCAAGAGTGTCTTCATCTCTGAGCTGGCATTATGATAACTCACGGAACACTATGTGACTATTTAACTAGTTGATATGGGTTTGGGAGATATAATTCCCCTTGTTTATCTGCTTATGTAACTGGTTGTGTTAGCAGTATTACCTGCAACTAAGAATGTTTTGCTCAGTTTTCAACTTCACACTCGAAGATATAAAACTAACCAGCAAGCAAGACTTAGGTGTATGGGACCCAGTAGGGTTTTGCCAACTGATCTGCAGTCTCCTGTCCTTTCTCCAGGGAAAATTTTGGTCATCAAAGATAATTATATTTTCCTTTCTCATTTTAAAACCTTTTTTAAAATATTTTAATTTTATTCAATTTCAGATTTTGAAAGAGGTAAATTATCTATTTTGCCAACACTGTCCAAGAAATCAGGAAACCTTCACTTCTATATACACTTCTATATAGGCCCTTCTATATAGGGCCCCACATGTCTTTCTGTTCCATAGCAATAAGATAGATAGTTTGATTTCAGTGACTTGTATTGTGTTTTTTTTGGTTCCTAACTGAAGGTAAACCCCAAACATATTTCTCCAGTAATTTCCGTGATCATACGGAACTTGAATTGAGCCCAGTTCTCCTTTCCTGCTTAGACATAGGGGTCATAATCAGTTTTGTTCCTGCAGACCTCTGAATTTACATTTCCATAATGCAATTATATACTGAATATATGCTTATACATACCAGACATTATTTCTTGAGGGCTATCAGAAGTAGTACTCTGACATTCATGTAACTTACCACAGAGGCTAATTTACACAAAATAGAGGATAAATTTATGTTGGTATAAAGGGTACCTGAAGGTACCCAGGGTACTTTCCTGTACCTAAGCTGTTTCAATGGCAACTCAAGTATTTCCATATGTCTCTGTATTGCACAGGATCTACATACCTATGGTACCCTCATATCAAATCCTAGTTGCATGTTTTGTACCTTGCTGAAAATAAATGTGTCTTCCTTGAACAACATAGCAAGTATTGAATACAGTATTCCATATCTTCATAATTAGTACTTAACAGACTAATACTTTCATTTCTCAACTTAAATATCACATCCAAGACTTACTAGTGTGTGAGAGTCATCTTGGGATTGACTGAGGTACCTGGATATTTCTTTTCTTCATTGTTCCAAATGAACCAGCCCTACTTACTGCTGAAACTCTGACAGAAGCACAGCTGTAATTATAACACTGCTCTGTAAAAGAATGAGATCCTCAGCAATTTAAAATGGCCAATATCCATAATCTGTTCATTCTTAAGTATGAACCTAAGAAGGTCAGTTCACCTGGGATATGCAGCATTACACTTACTCAGCATGTTAAACATCTGTAGTCCACACATGAACTATTCTGATGCAGTTAATCATCAGAATAGAGAGCAAAGCCTACCTGCTGAGCCAAACAGCTTCTGAAACCAAGGAGCTACAGACTAACGATAATCACAGAATTTGTAGACCAAGCTTGCTATAAACCTGTAATCACCTTTGATAAGGCTCTGCTGATACAACAATAGACATCAGTGGAATTTAGTTACAGTTCAGTTTGTTTCAACGAGGCATTTTTTTGTGTAATTAACATTGTTGGATTATGTGTGAGAACACACTGTTCAGGAGGCTTTACCATCCTTGTCCTCAAGAGAAGTCAAATACTCATTTCCTGGGATAAAAATTTGTGTTTTGTTTAACTTAAGCCTCTCCAAATAAGTTTGCTAATGCATTTTAATTAGTAGACAGCTTCTTCAAAAATAAAAATGCAGATCCTCAAGCCTTCTTTTGCACAGACTTTCATATCTTCAGGCTTGTTGTACTTGTGAGTGCTGAAGACAGTCTTGGAAAAAGCATGGATTGAGGTGTCTTTCATGCACAGACAATACACTGCTGTGTACTTCTTTCCTGTGAATGGTCTGGAAGAGTTGAAAGCTTTATCCTGTGCTTAGAAACCTGGTTGGATGATGGCAATTTAGTTTTTGATATAAGAAAGGAACAGTAAGAAACAGTAAGAAATGAAAAAGAGTCTATCAAACTAATGCTCACTTTTTTCTCACTGTGTTCTGTATTTTAGCACTGAACACTAGATGCTCAAGTACCTGCTGTAATAATTTTCTCTTTGGTTTTTATTTTCTTTTTGTTTTGTTTTGGGCTGGTTTTTTTTAATTTTCAGTTGAAGCTGTAAATTCTGCTCACAGTTGCAGTAATCTACTTCCCCTGGGCAGGTAGCTATTTTCATACATTCTCAGGAGATACAGCATTAAGATGATTCAGTTGCTACCCAGTCCGGCCCTTCTCTGTTAAGGGCTTTGTCTCATTGTGGAAGTCACAGTTTTTGCAAACCTTCATCTTTATTCTCCATATGTTTTTATTCCAGATGATGGAACGATGGGAGAATCAAGGCAGCCCTCAAACAAGTGTGTCCGCTCCAGCTATGCCACAGAATATTCCCTATCCACCCACTCTTCACAGGAGTTCATTTCCTGATTCAGCAGAGGCCTTTGATCCAAGAAAACCTGACCCATATGAGCTCTATGAGAAATCAAGAGCTATTTATGAAAGTAGGCGTAAGTGAAAATCCTGCTGACCATTTAGTATTTTAAGCTTTTGCCTATGAATGTGTCACTGTTGACATAATTTTCTGTAATTATCTTCTGTAATTTAAAGAAAGAAGCTATAAACCTGGTAAACAGAGGCCATTATAAGTGATTCAAAAACTCTACACTTACATATTTTCCCAGCTCTGTCCTAGATTCTGGTGTTTGACTTTCATAGTGTATTTTTCTTATATTTTTGCTCTCCTCATTTTGACTGTTAAATCCTTAGTGAAGCACAGTATATGTGCCACCATGTTTTACTGTGCTATTTTTCTTCATAGTTAACCAATAGGAAGATGTGAATTTATCAAGGAAAAAACAGTTTCACTTATTTTCACTTCAAAGTGAAGTTTTTTAAAGAAATTTCAAGTGTATTTGTTTTTATAATAATGTCTTTGTCAAGTTTTCATATTATCATTGGTGGTTTGAAAGTAACCCCTACCACCAAGTACTATTTGAAGACCTATACAAAACAATACTGAGCCATCAAGATTTCCATCTTGATTTAATTTCTCATGTTTTTGAGGAATATATCACATATTTTTCACAACAAGGGCATTTATTCCTTTCTTAAAGAACATTTTAACTAAAAACATTGTTCTAAATTGTCTGGAGCTTTTGTACTTACTTATTAAGATAATTTCTTAAAAGTAGCTTATTATTTTACTGAAAGCTTTTTCATCATAGTCATTACTTGCACATGCCACCTTTCAAATCATTTTATAAATTACTTGAGCCAATAGATCAAATTATGTTATAGATTACACATAAAATATTTCAGCTGATCCAGACTAGCCCATTAATATTAGTTGAGCCCAGAGGTCTGGAATGTACCAATTTCTCCAGCATGCAAAGGGATAGTCTAAAGGAAATACATTATTGTCCCAAACACTGGTTTGATGCCATTCTTACTTGCCTTGGCCCTTATGCATTAGTTACAGCGTCAGCATCTCTTCTTTAGCTTTGCTACCTCCACCCAGCAGAATGGATATGCTGGAGGAACACCACGGTTCCTTTTACATCAATTCTAGGTGAACTCTAATCTAGTGCCTAAATTGCATCTCATATTCCCCAGTTCTTTGCCACTGTGGCCCGTGCCACCATTTTCTACCACTGTGGTCCTGTTAGGGGAACACTTTTCAGTAGAGATTGTCACCGTAAAACTCACTTTCCATAATCCAAACTTTTTTTTTTTTTTCTGGCAGGGAGGTGTTTGTGGGGTTTTATTTATTTAATAAGTGCCTGAAATTAAGATCCCAAATTTAAATCTAAGTACTTAAATAAATTGCTGACTTTTTTGAGGAATACAAAATATCTTATTCTCCCTAAATATGGATTTGAGAACATACTTTAGACCCCTATAAAAAGGATTTAATCTTCAATTATAAACTATTAGACATAGGAACTAAGCTTTCCAGTGTATTTACGAATACCACGTAGCCCATGCTGGCTGGTATATTAATAAAGATCATGTACTAATGCAGTATCTTCCTCTGCTCCAGATTTTATTCTTGATGGACAGGATTCTCAAGACAATGTACAAATAGAGGCTATAATTTTCAAAATTTTAGAACTCTTTGAAGTATGGATTGGAATGCTGTGTGGAATGGGTCACACAGGTTTGAAAGAAGTAGGATTAGCTTTGAACAAAGTTTGGAAATAGTTTTCAGACATCTCTCCTCTTTCGCTTTCTCTTGTGCATTAAGAGCTGGAGTAAAAAATAAAAAGATTTGCCTGAGCTAAAATGCTATTCCCCAAAGTGCAAGGATTTTGTATATGATAAATGAAAAATAAACCATTCCATAGTTTTTATCTGCTTCATACCTCTTCTGAAAATACACTTGGCTTCATATACTGCTTTAGGGAAAGGAAAACCCTTTGCAACCAGTCACTTCCCATATGGATAGCTTCTGAAGGTGAAGTACTTTAGCAAAAGTCATTGACCAGAGTCAGAACCATCTTCTATTGCTAGTCATCAAGCCAAGAGTGCAGACTTGAAGCACATTGGAATTGAAACTCCATTGAAACAAACATCTTTTTAAGACAATTAAGAAAAAGTCATCAATGCCACATATATATATGAGATACATATTTATACAACATCTTCTTTCATCTCAATCTCCAATATGAAGAGTTCTATATTAACAGAATTGCCTAAATATTAATGAAAACAAATAGGTTCGATCCATGTTTGCCCTCCATAAACCCATGGGAATATAGATCTGATGTCAACTACAAAGATTGGCTTACACCCCAGAAGGTTATATATTGCACCACAAGATATATTACAGTATTCAATAAAATAATTAAGTGATTCATTATTATTCATGGGTCCCTTCTATGAGTTTTCTGAGCACTTCTTTGACCAATATGAACTCTAGTCTTTTACTGATATAATCTACTGTGTTCAGGAGCATATACTGTACCACAGGAAGAGCTTCCAACTTGTAGGTTGGAGTTACGCTAAAGCCTATGTTTGAATGGTATAATTACATTTGAAATCTCTCCAAGAGGTAACTGGAAATTGTAAGCGAGCCTTTTTCAACCAGCTATCTAGAATAATTAAAAATCATGAAGCTGCTAGGCCTAAAATAAGAAAGTGAGGGATGGAAAGCAAGACTACAGTAACCGCCCCTCCCAGACTTCCAGCAGCATCCTATCTTCCAGCTAATCCTGAAAACTAAAATTTGTTCTCTTCTTACACCTATATCCCTTCAGCATTTTCTCAAAGCCTTGATTCCCAACCAGATCTTGTCTGTGACCATTCATATCCTTTAGTCATAAATAGCTGCCTCCGAAGACCTCTATTCTCCCTGACATTTTTCTTTCATGAATACCATAATCACACATCTTAGCAAATTCAATTTGTCAAGCCTTTGATTGCTTTTATTCTCTACATAGTGCTACTGTTTCCTGAAGAAAGAAACAACAGGGAGGAAATCCATTACTGAGTCAAGTAATTGTCATCTAATTTGAGTTTATAGGAGAGACAGTTTCAAGACAATAAAGTTTCCTACCATATGGCACTGTCAGGTTGGTTATCTTTGGTAAGAGCATGCCCTAAATGTGCACAGCAAAAGTTCAGCTACTTCATATTTTAAGTACTTCTTATCTCAAAGCAAGTTTATCTTATCTCCTGGCAGGACCTTCTTTTCATCTTCATCTTCTAAAAATAGGGCAAAGAAGCGAACAATCATGACCTGGAAAATTCAGAAAGAAAGAGAGTGCTAGATTTTTGTTTCTCTTACAGTGAATCTCTGTAACTAAACAGTCCATTTTTGTACTGCTATGGCTCTGAATTTCTACAGATCCTTTTATTAGAGGGTCTCCCTGCAGTCAGCACTCACCAGGACCTCATCAAAGCCTCACCAGGACCTCATCAAAGCCTCCTGCTCCCCGATCAGGGAGTTAAGCAAGTTATGCATCACAGTGTAGTTCTGTGGGGAGCACAAGCAACGTGACTCAAAGCAGAGCAAGAACTAGACTTGAGAAGCCTGATTTACAGCTCATCCCTACCTAATGATAGCAAGAAAGAGACTTCAAGCAGGAAGTCTCAATGAAAAAGGATGATTTTCATTCTAGAGGAAATGCTTTTCCACCTAAGGAACATGAAGAACCTGCAATTTTTAATGATTACATATGAATTACAAAGGACTACTGCTTCTACAGGGGAAACAGTTTTATAGAGACAATCAAATGATGCATTAGTACAAATCCAGAGTGCAACTCAATTTTGTAAGTCATAACACCTGGAAAAATTGTTTGTCATGAGTTAGCTGTTACCTATCAGCTCCTACCTCTTAGCTGTCACCTGCCTCTGCTGTCACCTATGAACTGTGTTCAAAGCTCTAAGTAGCCAAAAAAGGAACAAAAGGTGTTTCCAAGGACTGAGGAAGATTACCACATCATCTAAAACAACTGCTTAAAAGCAAAAGAAGGGAAATTGTTTTCTGCTTGCTTTCTGTCCTGTGTCTCTCTGTCTCTGCTTTTTTTTTTCTCTTGTTTTCTTGTTTAATTTTTTTTCCTCTCTTCCCCCCTCTCCTCTTATTTCTTTTTCATGGTGAAGAGAACCTACCTAAGTTTCTGCTGTGACATTGTTTTGCTAAACTCAGAAACAGAGGAGAAAACCTGCTCAAATAACTGGATACTTTTTCCTTTTTTCCATCCAAATATTATTTCTAGGCAAATCCTTTAACTCCTTTCTCCTTAAGAAAACTATGAGATTGTAAGTGACAGTGTGACTCTCCTGATAACCATGGAAGTTAGGTAGAGAAGCTAGGAAATGGAATATCAAATCAAGAATTTCCTATTAATGAAAAAAAATTATGACTTGATATGCAGCAGTTGTTACAGCTGTGACTGGAGCTCCATAGTTATCTTTGGGAGAACTCATTCTCTTGAATTTTACATTTTTGCCCTTATAAATTCTCCTTATCCTCTCTTATATTTTATATTGAACTCTGTTTATTGTAAATTCACAGTTTATAATAAACTTTGTTCAGAGGCCCCTGTAGGCAGATATTAGTCAGACAGGAGACACAAAGCTGTTGGGAATCATAATGCCATAATATTTCTCTAGTTGTAAAATGTATAAAAGAAATTTGGTTTTATATTCCTCTAAGGAAATCAGTAAAATAAAACATTTTTTACAGTGATTAGGTTACATTTGTCCTTCATTTAGTGTGGTAGTCAAGACTGGTGATGTGACACAGAAATGCCAGTAGGAAGAATGAGAAGCTGGTGATAAGCTCTCATTAAAAGTGAAATCTGAGCAATTACAGTTTCACCTTTAACTGGAAGCACAAAGGTTACTTTCTTCAAAATCTGTCATGTTATTTTCTCCTCTGACCACAGTATTGTGAATTTCCCAAGTCCCTTTCAAAACTATGCACTGCAATTTTGTTTGCTGCCAGAGATTTAGACAAACTGGAAAAGGACCAAAAAGTAAAGTTCACCAACAGCTGTGAAATATGTAAATAGCAAATGTATTATAATCATTAGCCTCCATAAAATAAGGTGCTTTCTTATGCAGATTTATAAGTGCACTTCTCTAAGGGTTACAGACAAACAGTCCAGTTCATATTCACAGGCTACCTTTCCTCTGGAGTGTCACTGCAGGTATTCAGCACAGCTATGCATTAAGGTAGGAAAGGTTTGTCAGACAGCATTATACTGACTCATAATGTGTAACTTTGAAAATATCAATTTTGCAGAAAAATACTAAGGTAATCAAGGTTTCCTAAATTTGATAATCATGGAAGATAAGAAAAAAAATATTAGGTGTCTAGAACTGAATGCATTATCACCTGAGGGGTTCTATGGCATAGTCTACAGAATTTTCCTGACAGTGCTTGTTGGCTGAAGGGCTACACAGTTACATTCTTAAAAACTGAAGGAAATTTTTCCCACAATTTTTACTACAATTTTTTTCAGACAGTATTTTCCTGACCAAAAAAAAAATTGCCTCTTAACAATTTTTCCCATTTTTGCTCATTTCTAGTCTAAAAAAATTCACATTTGTTTATGGTGCTTTAAAAAATATATGTATACATATGTGTGCAGATGTATATATACATTGAACTATGATGACATGAGATACATAGTATTCTGAAGTATCATATAAATGGGGTTTTTGTATGGGTAAAGGGTTTGGGACTACAAGTTAGAAAATCAGATTCTAGGTTCAAATCTTCCTTGAGCTCAGTTTACAATATCTTTAATATTTCTATTCATCACTTAGTGCCCTTTATGTCAGTAAGTCATGCCTGCCTTCACTTAGTAAATAAAAGTATTGGAAATTGTTAATTAAGATGTATTATCATCAAACTACTCCTTGATCTAGAGTATGAGCAACTGAGTTATAAGAAGGTAATTTCTCAAAGCAATTGTCAAACAGCCCATGTTGGCATTTTCTTTGCATCTATTGCTACCCCAAACATAGAAAAAGTCTAAGAACTTATATTACTAAATGAATGTAATCCTTTCTTTTTAATAAGAAATCATACATAATGAAAGGAGAGGAAATCTATCAGTCCAATGTCAGATAGTTTTGTATTGTTTGTCACTGAAGAAAGAGTTACTCACCATGACAAAATGGATTTGTTGCTTACAAGAATTGACAGTGAAACCCAAAGAATTATGAGTTTATCATCATCACAGTACCATGGATGTAAAATGATTTGATTGCTGGATTGCAAAGTAGGTCCCAAGTGACCTCTGCTAATGTGAAGTGTCAGTTTTGCAGCTGATGACAGTATTAAAGATGTAGCATTCCTTTCTCTTGAACAATTTACACTTTACTAAAAGATATACAAATAGATTTTGATCTGCAAAGTGGCAGGGTGTACTTAAGAAGTCAAAGTAATAATTTAAGAAAACTGACTTGCAGGCATTCGGGAGTTGGCCACAGGTGCATGAGACAAATGGGTTCTGCATTGCCTGTGTGCTGTGTCAAACTGCTGCTTGCACAGCGCTGGAAAGGGCATTGCAGCATGATCACATTCATTCTTCTCATTTTTGAAACTCCTGTTTACCTAAAAAGCATGGCTAGTACTGAGATGCTGAAATATAAATGTGCCCTAGTGCTAGTTTTGTTCCATGTGTTTAGCATTCAACAAAGTCTGATCTAGAAAATAACAGAGAATGGAAAATAAATATTATCATCCCTATCTTTCATAATTCTCCCTCCAGAGAATATCCTTGTGTCATGTTGTGGGTCAATTGTGTTCCTATGGCTCTATCTTAACAGCAAAGAAACCTGCTATTTTCACCATTGATTTCATTTAAATCAGAGTTGTGTCCCAGGTGTTGCTTATCTCTTTTCACAAATATTTTGCAGTTTTCAAACTATGAGTGTAATTTTTTTTACACTAAACGTGCAGATGTACAAGCTTTTTACTATGCTATCTTCTAATAGTAAAATTAATCTTGGCTTTGCTTTCATCATAGAATGGTTGTCAGAATGATTTGGGTTGGAAGGGACTTAAAGATCATCTGCTTCCTGCCCCCAAATCTTGATGTATAGCAAGATTCTTCAAAATGCACAGCTGCATCCTCGTTCTCCAGAGCACACAGTCATCCCTATGGTGGAGATTTATTTTGGTTACAGTTATACACAAGTAGCAATTAAGAAGAATAATTCTTAGTTTTACTTTCCCAATTCTTGTTTCGAGGACAGGTTAGCTGAACTAAAAAAAAAAAAAAAAAGAAATCAGCAAAATTACTGAGTATTTTATTATTCATTCAAGCTTACTTTATAATTATTTCATTGCTATTTCACATGAAAGGCTACAACTACTCATGGCAATGCAGCTGCAGAAGTTCAACCAGAAGGGTTTCGTATGGGGAATACAGAAATCTTATGTCACCATTTTAAAACTTTCTGCACTTTGAATGCCTGTTCATGGTGGCAGTGTTGGGCAGTCTCATCTCTTTGTCCTGACCTCTCCAAAATTGCCTTCTGCTGCCTCATTTCCTGCGAGGTGGAGGCAGGATGGTTAACATATTAGAAAAGTTTCTATTAAAAGTTTAGAAAATGTCAAAATTAATTTAGTAACAAATAAATGGAAGGTTTCAAATTGCCTTCTGTAAAAGGTAGTTTCCTATAAAAACTAATTGACAGATTTTTATAAAACGAAGCTTGCTAGAGTCTCTCAGTATTCTGTTAAAATTACCAGTTCGATCAGTTTGTTCTTGGCAGATAGAAGACATGAGGATAGCTGAGGAGCAGGACCAGCAGTCCTTCCTCTTCACTTGGAACTTGCTTTTCTGTAGAGTCTTTGAACACAGAACTATGTGAGTTTTGAAAAAAAAATATTTATCTCTGCATTTGAAATGTGGAGACCTTGCTAATTCAGTCCCTTCTTATATGCTAAATGTTCTACACAGATCTTTCCTCTTTCGAAGTTTTCTGCTAGTTGCCAACAGCTTGGCTTGTCATGTGAGTGCAGCTCTCTAGAGTTTATATTCTGTTTTTCAAAGTAAAATAATTATGTCAGTGACATAATCACAATTATCCTGTACTGCACAGAGACCCATACTGCTGACAGCAGATTCCTCCTAAAATGAACATTGCTTTGTGTTTACCAAAAACGCAAGTCTGCACTTAGGTTTGCCTTTCTGGTGATCATACATTTAAAAGCTTTAAGGTTTGATTCAATGTCTTCAGCATAGCACAGTTCCAAGTTTTGTGTGTGTGAAGTCCTACGCTACAATGAGAACACATGCTAGATGCTGAGTGCTTGATTACAAGATGATAATTAACTCTCTTCATGAAACTCTACATGAAGCTCTGCAAGGCAGAGAACAAAAGCCGTATCAGACTTCATCAGATTAGCTTTGAAGGAAACTACCTCATTGACAGGCACTTTTGCTTGATCACAGACAATAGTTCACAAAAAAAGCCACTGCTAACTTATTTAAAAAATAGGGCTGTATGTCTTGACAGAGCAAGTCGTTCCCTAATTTGTCACAGTTTGAGCATGATGGTGTTTCTTTCACTTTGCTACTTGAGGCCAGTTCTGGGGCATATTAGGAAGACTGCAAGCAGAAATGGAAACACAGAATGCACCAATCTCACAGCAGCTCCAAAGAGCAATTCTAGCTGAGTGACCAAGAGAAAAAGCTTATGTCCTTTCAAAGCTAAAAGCATATGGAGACTACCAAGATAAAATTGCTTTCTGTACATTAAAATCATTCTGTCTCTTTTAAGAATTCCATTAAAATCTTGAAAGGTTGAGAGTAAAAAAATCATTTCTCCAAGTCTGCAGTGGAGCAGCATCAGTTTCAAAGGGTTTGGTTTTTTTTCAGGAGTTGTTCTGGTGGAATATTTTACATTTAGATAGCACCTCTCACCTGAAGGATCCCAAATTGCTGTACAAAATCTGAAGCATGTGAAGGAATTACCTCCTTTAACCATCAAATTAAAGATGGGTAGCCACCTATAAACTAAAATAACATAGCCCACATGACACAACTCAACTTAGAGGGGGAACACAAATAGAACAGGAACACCAAATCCAAGAGGAAGTTCCCATCCAGTGAACCTGAATTTGGTCAGGTCATGGCTGTTATATAAATATTCTTACCAAAAGAGTCGTAAGACTTTCAGTGGCTTCCATTTCCATTTCTGGGAAAATGTCTTTGCTCTAGAGCAACTAGTTCAGTATTGTCTCAAGTGAACTGTGAATTACTCAGCTGCTGCCATTACAGCCCATGCTGCCTTTAGGAAGCTGTCTACCAGAAAGCAGGTAGCTTTAGTCCAAATTCTTTCAAAGTGTTATGGAGCTTCCACAGAAGTATCTCACCACATACATTCACGTATTTCCAGAAGACTTAGCCAAAATTGCTGGCCTACAATGCATTCTCTGGCTTCTTTCTGCCTACTTAGATTATTAAATCCACACTTGTCTTCCTTCTGTCTCAGAAAGATAATATTTACTCGTCACTGTTCTACAAATGCTGATTGAAAGACCTTAGCCTGTTTATACCATGAAATATGCATGGTATGATATTCTGGTTTAGAGTCACATGAATGCATTAGTGCTTTATTTGCTCTTTTGTTGTGGGTAGGCCAATGGATGGCCACCTCTGGTTTGGAATGTTTTGCAATTCACGCTGGATGCTGCCAAGGTAATGAAAAAGAAATTCTTGTTCAGAACGTTGCAAAATCAGCAAAGGAAGCATGACTGAATTCAGCTAGGGACTCATTCCCGATTCCTCTAATGTGGGCAAAGTAGTGTTATCTGAAAACAAAACAGTTATTTGCTGCATTTTGCAGGTAGTTTCAAAGTATTTGTATTTCACTAGGCAAAAGTGTGGTAAAGGGTTTTGCCTGCATTTGCCTTCACATGCAATCAGTTGTTGTTATTGGCAATGTACATCCCTCTAGCAAACTCTTGCTCTTCTTGATGATAAAAGACATTTTACAATTGTGTTGTATAAGGGCAGTGGTCAAGTCATCTAAACACAACCATTAAACTTTCCCTTTTATTGCTGTACTTGAATAAGGACACTAATTATTGTCACTAATTTTCACAGCTTAAAACACACTACAAACTAACAATTTTACCTTCATCAGAACCTACATTATGTTAAAGAAACATTACCATCTTACCATCTGTTTGACTTTGCATAGAAATAGATAGGGAGGTCATCATCTAACAGGAATATTATATATACCATCTAAAAAGTGAAGAAGGAGGGGAGAAGAAAAAAAATGCAAGAAAAAGTAGAAATTGCAGTTTAGTAATTCGAAACACAGCAGAGAAATTGATGCTGCATCTTTAAATAACTTGAGAAATGTATTTCATCTTTAATTCCCCATTTTCCTATTCAGAACAAGTGCTGCCCAGGACTGGTTTTCGAGCGGATTCCTCTGGCAAGTATTCTTCAGCCTTTGTTGTTCTGTAAATTAGTTGTCCTTCATTTTATGTTTTAGTTATTCTTCTTTCTTTATCATTTCTCCAAATAATGGCCAATCATGACTGCCCAGTCACCATTTTATTTTGTATGATTCTTGTGGGGTTATAGAATGCTTACTCTAAATCTTTTTATAACAGATTTGCATTTTGAGAAAGGAAAAACATTTCTTTTTCCTCAGTCAATTTTTGTGTATGTTTTAGTGTGTTTTATGTGTACTTTCATACATTAGTGTTCAATATTTAGCATAAAAATGTATCTCTATAATTCATGCCCAAATCTAAACTTAAACAATACTTTTTGTAAAACTGAATTTAATTCTATCCCCTAAATATGTCTTGGGCTGTAAAAATGTAAAAGCAAAAACTTTCAAAATTGGGAGATTTTGGGAGTGCTTGAATCAACACTGGTCTTGTAAAATGGCAATGGACTTCTTAAAAAACCAACAACATTTGATTTCTCAGTGTGATTATGTTAAATGAACAGTTAAAACAGGCATCCCATACCAAAAAAAGGCTATCTTGACAATTTCATTAAAGTCTTTTCAAGTCCTGCACAGTTTGGACAGAGATCCTAAATTAAATATGATATTGGCCTGGTTTTGCATACCCCAGCAGGGTTTATGCATTGAGTAACTGTGTTAACACACCAATTCTTTTTTCTTTTTTTTTCTTTGATGATTTTCATACTGAAACCTTTATTTGCCAGCTTTCCTCTCTATAAATATCAAAAGGAAGTATGTATGTTTTTTTAAAAAGCTACTCTCATTGTAGACCAGCAGACCCATTACTGTTTTCAAGCTTTTCACATCTTTCAAGAGCATCTGAAACTCAGATGAAGTTATTGTAGTGTTGTGTCAATCACAATTCACAATTTCTAATTATTTATATGAAACAAAAATCTTTACCATCTTCATCAAGGGAGTCCTAATTAGTTTTTCTTTTTAGCAGATAGTTGAGTACACCTAGAAAGATTGTAAAATTAACGCAGCAAAGCTCTTCATCTTTGCTTTAATTGCAATATAGAAGAGGTTTAATAAAAAAATTCTATATCAACATTTACAGCATCATCCCAAATATCAGATTTAACACTGTAACATCACATAGCACTTGTTCATCTTGACTCACACAGAAAATCAATTCATTGTCTTCAGGGATATATTTTTCTCAACATTTAAGAAACAATTGCATGTACGTTAATCAGTGTCTAATTCACCTACCTATTCAGGTGAATACAATACAGAAAGCTAGCTCAGAGTAGATAATCACATCTTCACTTGTGAGATCTCATTATTGTTCAGTAACAATCTATTCTGGTACCATTACATTTAAAGTAAATTCCCCATCGTCCAGGAACCAGAATTTCCCCATGCTCTTTACCATCCCCACTGTGCAATGGTCAGATCACAGCTTGTCCAATACCATTCTCAAAGTCATGGGGAAACCAGGTGATTTTATAACCTAGCAAAGTGAATTGGTGTGGTTTTTTGTCTTCTAGGCCAAATGATCAGTTAAGAAAGTTTTCATTTACACAAAAAGCAAGAAACTAAATTCTATAACTATAAAAAAAGAGAATGAAGTTACTAGCAGGCAAAGGTAAAGTTCTTGTTCTAACATAAATGTGTATGGAGGCAAGCAGGAACAGGAAACATTGTCATTCTGCCACAGGATACCCCTTTTATATGATAAAAAATATTGACTTAAGGTGAAACTCTCCTTTTGATGAAACTGGTAGGAGACAGGACATTAACGCGTATTAAGTTGACAGGAAGGATAAGCTGTGTTAATTCAGTATTGGCTTGACTCCCGTTTCTGCAACCTATTCATTTCTTCTTACTTGGCATGAAGCACAAGGAACTAATCTAAGTTAGCAAGAGAAAACAAAAAGACACATTTTCCATGATGAAGTTATATTAACCAACAGTTTGCAGTACACTGCAAGGTACAGAGCATAATTTTTCTGTAAGTAGAGGTAATTTTCTCTGTATGATCAACTGAAAATCTGCTCCAGCAAGAAAACCCAAGATTTAGTCTATCTAACAATCCTTTGTGAGGAAAAAAAAAAGTACCAGAGTCCTAGAGAAGTGAGCACTGGAGGAATATCAGATGAAATGTAATCATTTACGTGGGTAAGAACACTTGATCAGTGTGTATTGAAGAATAATGAACTGCTGCCACGTAACAGTAGGGGCTTCCAGTAAATCTACCAAGCATGAGCTCCTGTAGGAAAAGTACATATTAGTGAACAGCTTACCTGTCTTTCAGAATCAGGAAAAAAGGGATCTCAGTAGCAGCAGGGCTTTAGAACATATTTTCTATCAAAGATGAACTGCCGATATGGAGATAAACTGAGAACCATGGGAAAGGAGTTTAGCAGAAGCTGGTTGCTCAGATTAATCTGGTAACTGATTTTTTACACCAAACAAGCTTAATCCATTTATACTTCAACTAGAAATTTTACAAAATGCCAGATATAATTGAAACACTTTTACATTAGCCTGGAGAAGACAGTGCTTATCACGAAATATAAAGAACAATTGCTAGAAAGCAGGTAAACCTTTCTATTAAAAGAACAGTTTCTGAACTGAAAGGCTAATATTATTGGAGAGCCTTGCACTAAATCTTCTGTCTTATTTTCATTAATCAATTAAGCAAAAAAACCAAAAAACTGGTATAAATCCAGTCCACCTTCAGAGAGATAACCTGAGGAATCTATGGTGTAGCTGTCTCCAGACCAATGCAGAGGTGGTCAGTGCAGCCAGTAGTCATACCATACCAAGCATGAAAGCTGAAATAACCAACAGCACCAGTAGAGGAAGCAGTCTTGTGTACTAGTCAGTCACTGGAGATACTGTGATATTACTGCAAAAAGTAAGTAAATTTATGGGATGCAATCCATCAGTGAAAACTCTGAATGAAGCAGGTGACCTAGCAACAAAGACCACAAAGAAGCTCAGGTACCAGTGCCTTCTTTGCCTGTGTCTTTACTAGTAAGGTCTGTGTGCTGTTTGCTTGCAGAGGTTTACAATAACAGGAAGCTGGACTAGATGACCCAGGGATACTTTCCAGTCCCATGTTTTGTCTCCTTAGCAGGATAGAAAAGAACATTATTTTTCAAAAGCAGTTTTCAGTGGCCTGGTCAGAGTTGGCAGAGAATGGTCTCCATGGACTTCTAACCTTTAGGAAGGAAGGCTCTTCTGAGCAAGCATGGTGGCGCAGTCAGTTAATCCAAAGGCTTCTGAACTGTGTTAGAGGTCATAAAAAAGTATGCCCATATACAGTATTTTTTAACCTAAACCTTTTCCTGGCCAACATGGCTTACCTATTCAATTCTAAATGGGAAGAAAAACAGTGTCTTTTAAAAGAAATAGTACCTCTTATTTTGGAGTCCGGTGCCAACATTAGTTTGGATGAGCTTTGTCAGTGTATCTGTTTGAGGGGTGTTTTCATCTCAGTTTGCCAAAGCAAGTATTCTTCACAGTCTGACATTCTTGTACTTTCTTAATGTATTCCCAACTGTACATATTCATTCACATGTGTGCAAATAAAGGTAGTGCTTGGTTTGTGACAGACTGCTGGAAACAGTACCTTTGAGTGTTAGACCTGAGTTACAAATGTTGATCATACTGTACCTATCTACAAAGCTCTCTCCCAAGTGATAAGCCTCATCCTTGTAGGCACAGCAAATCAGGTAAAGTATTTCTTTAATCTGAAAATTCCTTTGCCTCTTACAACTTGCTAAACAATTTGCATTAAGTTAACATACTGTACATGCAAAAACTTTATTTGTTCTTTTATATACTGTTGAGACACTTATCAAATAAATTGAAAAAGTTAGTATAAGAAGCTGTTCAGTTCTCTTTGGGTTCTCAATATATGACAAGTAAGTTGGTAGGGAAAGGTAATACTTTTACCAATTGAAATATTTGTGGTTCAATATCTTACCAATAGAGATTGTTGAAATAATGCACTATGCTGCTATCTATAGAGGATTTTTAATTGCACAGTCATAGTATAGGACCAGTGCATGTAGTTCTGTATTTGTCTTTGCAAGACTTGACTGAAATAGATTCAGCTTTAATCCCAGACTACACCTGGGATCTGCTCAATTCCACAGTTTATGAGGTGTTCACTGATGGCTCTGAGGGGAGATCTATGAGAGATGCTGAAGTACCATGTTTCAGCCATCTGTAGTCCCTCATGTCCTGAGGAAACAAGGCACAACTGGCCACACTATGAGCAGTTTGTTGAAATAAACCTACTCATCTCTTTTTGTCTCTGGGGGTTGGCAACAAGCTGACCAAAGCTGTCATAATATGTGGACCAGAGTGCAATTCCTAGGAAAGACCATTCCTGTTAATCACTGTCCTGCTTTAAGTGATGAACCTAAAGCATCTCTGAGCATGCAGACAAAGCAATAGTCACAATAAACAAGTTCTTAGTCCCTTAAATGCTTACAGTTTCACTTTGTAATATTTGAAATTTTATTCAATTATTATTATTTTTGACCCAGAACAATAGGTTCTTTCAAGTGAAGCTAAAGACACTTTTATAAGAAAATGTCTTTTAAAAGACACTTTGTTCCTGACTTGATATTTTCCAGGAGAGAATATATTTTTACAGCCAGGTTACACGGGCATATGGAAGCACAATCTTAAGGATTCAGAAAGCTGTTGAGACTTTAATTGGGTAGCTTTAAGGAGTTCAAGTTAACAATGTTAGCCTTCAGTTTAAACCCTAAGACTCAGAGACTTATAATGAGAGCTTTCGTCAAAACTCTTTATTGAGAGTATTACCTGAAAGTGAATACTTAAAAGCTACATTACATAAAAAGACATACTGCTCTATATCTGTGTTTGGAACTTAAATGACCTGTAATGATTTTCATCTTTTGCAACTTGGACTGATGTATCTCTATCTCCCATTTCAGTTTATTCTTTTTAGGGTTTAATGAACTGCAAGGAAAACACAAATTAAATACCAGAGGTGGATGAACAGCAGTCCATTATGCAGTCAGTTTTAGGAAGAAGACACCTTTATAGCCTGTATTTTGGACAGACTTTTCCAGTACTGTTCTTCTATGAATGTATTCTAGCTTGGTTTAGTGTATTCTAGCTTGGTTTAGTGTATTCTACTGAACATAATCATCCTCCAAGAGATAACCTGCATTTTCAATTCTCTTCCTTGTCTGTGGCCCATTTGTTTCCACCAGCTCTAACCAGGATGCCATTAGTCATGTGCAATGAACACAAGGTGGGAGGGAAGATGGTGCAAATTCTCAAGACAAAGCCAATATGCTTTGCTCAGTGGGATTTCCCTTTAAACCAGGTCCCGATTACAAGGAGTTGGATGTTCACCTTCGGAGAATGGAGTCTGGGTTTGGCTTCAGGATCCTGGGAGGAGATGAGCCTGGACAGCCTGTGAGTTATTTCTTCCTGATTTTCCTTTTCCTTCCACACTCTAAAATCTGTGTAAAGGTCAGAAAAATATTACTACATAGCTGAACCCAAATGAATACTGTGTTAAGGCTATAAGTAAAATGGCTTTTATTCATCCATAGAAAAAGACAGAACTCTCAGGTTGTTCATATCTGAAAGATGTTACAGTAAATTAAGTTGGAATCAGAAGGCATTAACGTAGAAACAGTGCATCACTCATCCCATTACTTCAGAGTGTGACCTGACATCTCTTAATCTTGACTTTCCAAACTCAAGTTTAAGCAGAATGTTTTAGAAATCAAATTATGTAAGACTATCTATAACCATGTCCAATGTAGGCAGACTGTATGCATAATATATGCATAAGGTTAAAAGATACTGTCAACAATGCAGTTTATTTCCAGAAACACAGAAGGCCCCACCAGGGAACAGTGGTCCATGTTGCAGGTTAGATGTCAACATCGTATGATACATCAGGCGTAAAAATAGTAGCTTTATACCATTCAGAGGGAGACATCCCTGTAACCAAATAACAGGTAACAAAACTAACATAGATTCGCTGCAGGTGAAATAAATATATAACATAAAACATATACACAGTATTTAAAAGAAATGTTGTAGAAGCCCAGAGGATACGGGGCTAATGTGTGAGACATCACAAATATTGATAAATTTTGATAAATTAATGGTATATCTAAATACTAGAATTTTGAGAGACAGGCAGAATTAGTACTCCTTCAGAAAAAACTTGATGATGTAACCATATTTTGGCAGCAAGGACTAATCCCAAGTCAATAATAATAGTGTTTTATTATCACAACCTTATGCACAGTCTGAGTCCTGTGTTACCACATTTCTGACATAAGATATAACTAATTAATAGACTTATATATTCCCTAGTTGATAGATTTGTGTATTCTGTATTCAAATGCATACAGAATAATATAGTTTTCATTCAAGAATTAACATGAAACATCACATGGCTCTGAGAAATAAAGCTCTTCTATTTTAAAATTTTCAACATCTGCCAAAGTACTGATATTAATAGTTTACTGATGTCTCCTGTAAAAAAGAAAAAAATACACTCTGTCATCAAACTTCCTTCCATGGAGCATTTCTCATGGCATATAAAATGAGACCATCATCTGCACATTCTCCAACTAAGCATTTTTCCTGTCCTTTCTAGATAGCCCAGCCAGTATGGTTCTCAAAGCTCACCTGCTGGATGAAGCCATTTTATCATTTTATGTCTGTAAAGAAATGGCACTAGTGGAAGGCACTACCTCCAAGACCAGGTTGGCTGGGGCTTTAAGCAGTCCAGTGTAGTGGAAGGTGTCAATGCCAATGGATTTCCCTCCCTTATTGCAGGGAGGTTGGAAGTAGATGACTTTTAATGTCCCTTCCATTCTATCATTCTAGAGCATTTGGAAATGACCCTCTACCTGCTTCAGACAATAGTGTCTAATGGCATTTCCTTTCTCCCAGGAAAGTGTCCCTGGCTACAAGGCTGCTCAGTATTCTGGAGAAGTCTCTCTTAGTGTCTTCTTTAGTGCTTTTTCCATTACAAATGGACAATTAAGTAGTCACAGACTGAGTGTCTGACTGACTCTGCAAATTGGAGGTTTATAACAATCTCATGGGGAAAAGTGCAGTTCAAATGCCTTATTTAAAAGATGATTATTTATATAAAATTGAATAATTTCAACCTAAAGAACTGAGAAAAAACTCATATAGAATACCTAGTATACTGATAGTTGTGAATACACGCCAGAGTTGTGAGAGACTTGAGTCTCTGCTCAGCAGTCCAGTAGAAAAGGAATTTTGAAACAAGCCGTTTGCCCTGCAGCTACCTGCATTATGCACTGAACTGTTACAGAGAAAAAAGGTCTTTCTAGTGTCTTTTCAACAAAGGACTGACCTGACTTTGCTGTCCGAAATCAAAGAGTCATAGCTGGATACCAAGTGCAGAGATAAGCACCTTGCTGTTTTTGGAAAGCAGGACCAAAAATGATGCCTTCTGTGAACCACCCTCTAAGACGCTTCACTGTCCTACTGAACAATTGCTCCCAGCCCATGCTTAGCCTCAAGGTTGCTATCTCTATTTCAATGCTTGAAAATACAAAAGCATTTTTTCCCAGATTTATCAGTCCAACGGGATTTATGTCTCCCCACAAACCATGTCTTAAAGTCCTCAAGAGTTAATAAGATCCTAACTGGAGGCTGAGGATCCTAAGGTAAAAACGCACCTCCCCAGAACTGTGTTGCGGTGCTGAATTTCTCAGTTCTCACTCCCTCATTGTTGCCCACCTATTCGTTTTCACTGATCAAATACATCACCAATAAAGAACATAGATATGTTCTTCTCTTTTTTTAGTGTCCCTCTATTTTGTATTCAAAGTACAAGACTTCTTAACTGTTTTCTCCCCTCCACTGCTTCCCTGCTCCCCCATGGACAGCCCGCCTGCAGCCTCCAATTTCTTTCGCCTCCAGAGAAGGAGAGGCAGTCTCCAAACCCCTGTTTTTCCTATGAAACAAGAACTGAGACACTTTGAAATTTTTGTTTCAGGTCTCCTGCTGTGCAGTCAGGTAATACAGAACAAAAGGAAGCTTTTGTCTTTGTGGTTTGATTTCTAAAAAGGAATATGGGTTCTTCAGCATAAGGCAATAACTTTTTCAAAGAAGCAGAATCCAAATAAGTTTTTTTAGAAGGATAATACTGGCACCATAGAGGGACTGTAGCTTAGTTTCATTCTAGTTGTATCATCTACATGACTCCTTAGAAGAATAAAGTGCTGCTGAAATATTCCACTTTCTGTATTTGTAAGCATAAAGATGCTTTTGAAAGGAAATACTTAAATTGAGAAATTCCAAATCTCAAAAGTGTGGCTTGTGCTAGTTCCAATCACCTCTCAAATCTACTTATACCACCATAGGTATTTATCATATCTCCCAGTAACTTGAGGATTTAATCTGGCTCTGTTACAGTTAATTATAGTATCACTGAAACATTGCAAATACACATAAATTGGAACTTTCTTAGTGTTGAAAATTACTGTCTCAAAAGGGAGATGTATTTTGGATACATTTGTGCAGCTTAAACTCAAAATCACAGGAACATGTACATAATTTCACTGAGTTTTACCTTTTCAACACAGATGGACTGCAATTCTTCTCAAAAATGTCTGCAAGATGCATGGTTACATTCTTTTTATTATCAGGATACAGTCACGTCTAAGACATAACAGATGTCCATTGAGGAAAATGTTGGTATAATGCATGGGAAGTCCTATTTTAGCAGTGATTGGGCAGAGTTCAGATGAATAGCTTGGATTTAGACATTGGAGACATTAAAATTAAGTGAATCACACCTTTTATTTGTATATACTTAATTTTACTATATACCTGTGAAGTTACTGTGTCATATTCAGAGAAACTGAAACACAAAATCAAATAATTACCAAGAATCACAAGGAAAGGCAATATGAAAACAGATTAACATGTATCAGTTAATAGAACCGGGCTTCAATTTCAGATTGTGCTCTGCCGCAGTCTTCCTAATTCCAGTATTTCTCATGTTTAATCTCAAGCAATAGGAGAAACTTTCCTTTTTCTCTCCAATAAAATCTTTGTTGCTTACATGTCGTCATCCTTTTCCTCACATATTCAAAGCAATCTCATGCCAGTATGAAACTGCATTACAGAGGTAATATAATCCTGATATATATTTTTCCAATTTTGTTTTGCATGTAGAATTGATAACTATTATGGCAACTACTCATCCATGAAATGAGAGCAGATGCTGGATAAGAAACAAGTTCAGACACAGAAAATTAAAAAGTAGAAATATTAAGCTATTCTTGCTATTAAATATACAAGTAACAGATATGATGGCCCTCATCTTGACAAACACACCTGAAGTGTTCAAAGTTGGACCCTGCTACTTAGCTTAGGAGTCTACCACTGAGATGAGTAACACAATCACATTCCCAGGTGGACATGTGAAATATCAGCAATAATTAATTAGTCAGAATTGGAAGGAGTTTTTGCACTTTGCTGTGGATACTGGTGACCTAACGTGCTGTGATTTGCATTTGTGTTTCTCCAAAGGTTAAATATGCACAAATTGTTCAATATTTTGGCAGGCAATCACAAAAAACCTTAAAGAGCTCAATAAAACCAAAGGAAGAAGATTCTCCCTGTAATATTCCAAGCTGCAGAGGGTTATCACCCATCTCTTCGCAAGAGAACTAGGAAAAAATTCTTACTCATATGCCCAACTGGAAAGGTTTTGAGAATGCTCTGTGGACATCTAGCTAAACGTAGCCTTGGAGAGTTTTTTTCTGTCCAGTGAAGGAGCATAAGTACATATTTCATAGTTGGATTTTGCACAAAGTATTTGCCAGAGCTTTGAGGTATATTCTCTCATTATTTGAAGAACAGAATGGAGAATCTGAAAGAGTCTCTGTGGCCACTCAGCCTGGTGCTGCCTAACAGGATCCCAGGAACACCAGAAATCAGGAAAACACTGCATCATGTTCTCTCTTTGCTAAGTTTTGAAAGCAAAAGTAAGCCAAAGGGAGGTTAAAAATTGGGGGGAATTCTCCAGGCTCCACATTGGGTTTCATTTAAACACTCTGCTGGGATATTTGCAACTGTGCAACTAAGACCACAAAAAACCCCACAGGACTAGCACATCTAACCTTTGCAGTTCATCATGAAAAACAGTGCTTGATAGCTTTTATCTTTTCTTATTTAAAGTGGATTGTCACACGGCATGTCATATCCATCATTCTATGCTCACTCTCACAGTGAAAAAGAGAAAGGAAAACTTGGAACACTCTCTGAATGCTTTAATATTCTTTCAAAGAAAGCGGGTTTTGTTTGAATCAAGCTCAACTGTTCTACCAGTTATTCCACGGGGAAAATATATATGTCTTCTTCTAATAAATTATGTGAAATTATATGTATATAAAGTGGAGAAAATTGTTAAAAGTTTTTGGACAGATTTTTACTAGTTTATACGTCCCATAAAAATTACATTTAAATGTTGATTTGGGAAAACAACATCTGCCCAGAGCAAGCTGACATTTTTCCTCTTTTTTCCATTTTGTTAATCAATCACTACCTAAGCAATTATTCATTATAAGTAACAAAATTCTAATATTGCACTTCTTTTCTCCTAAAGAGTCTGAAAGCAAACTCTGTGTAGTGGGGTCACTTCCACTAATGATCTCAGGTGTTTAACTTCAGGTGTTTAAATCACGCAACAGTGAAGAACCTTTGATAAGAAATATGTAGACTCACTAATTTTAAGTCAAAAGGATCCTTACATGCAATTAATGTTTAGATCTTCTGCATAATGTAGTCTATAACTCCACACTCCTTAGAGATAGATTGTCTTGATTTGAAGGTATCAAGTAGATTTTCCTTAGATTGGGATTCTCAGGTGTGTCACTCCTATGCAGGTAGGAAACACCTTCTGACCAAAGGCAAGGAAGCAGAGCTCTCAGACACACAGATCTCTTCACCTGCACTAAATCACCAGCCTAATTTTGGAAGAAAGGGAAAATCAAAGCAACGTTCATGTAAGTTGGAGGCTCAGTGTATAAATGACAGGATTTTGTTTCTTTGCTGCCTAGATTCTCATCGGAGCAGTAATTGCCATGGGCTCAGCAGACCGAGATGGTCGTCTCCATCCTGGTGATGAGCTGGTGTATGTAGATGGGATTCCAGTGGCCGGCAAAACCCACCGATATGTGATTGATCTTATGCATAACGCTGCCCGAAATGGGCAAGTGAACCTTACTGTGAGGAGAAAGGTGCTACCCACGGGTGAGTGGAGGCTGGGAAAGGTGAAATGGAAAACAGATCCCACTGCTAGCAGCACAAACAGGTGCTGTTCTTAAAAAAACAGAGGAAATAAAAGTGAATGTTGGTGTCATTTTGAGGAAAGAATAATTGTAAATGTGTCCCTTATTTCTGTGACAAAAATACTACAGCTGAGTGTTGTTTCCTTCAGAAGTGGAAACAATATTGCCAGCCCTGCTGTGGTGATCATGAGCGCTCTGGATTTGTTCCATGCTGTCTTGGTCTGTACTGTCTCCTCTTGTCCACTTTTGGGACTAATTGTTCACCGAAGTTAAAGCCGTTTGAGCTGACTGTGTCAATAAGCAATCAGAGAAAGGCTCAAAGACTATTAACTGTTCAGGGCAGGAACTCATTTCACTCTTGTGCGTGTTAAAAGCCCATTTCTGGTCTCACTTATGTCATCTGGAATTTCCCCCCGAACTGCAACACAAGCTGGCTGAAAACCTTCTGTAGGGCACAAGTGGCTCCTAGGAACAGGGCCAGATTCTCCCGTTGAGGAGACACATTCAGAAAATGAACCTAAAACAATACGAAGTATTTGTAGTAAATTAGATGTTTAGACTAGCTTGGTCTCAAACATCAGAACCTGGAGGAATGCGTTGCAGCATCTATTAAAGCTTTGATGGGAGAATGTAATGCCATTTCATTGCAACCTTCGCTTACTCGAGGAGAGAAGTTTATTTAAGAACTTTTAAAACATTTGTGGTGAGTACACTTCACTGAGGCACCAGAAATGAGCAAACCCACGTTCCCAGCCTGTCCTGTCTTATGCCTCCCCATGCCCTAGATCCACTGTCGCTGCCTGCACCATTCCCCTTCGCTCCCCTGCCAAAAAACCGCCCTCCCACTCACCTTCGTGTTCTCAGTCCCCCTCCCACTGCGGCACCGCAGCTCCCTGACAGCCACGCTCTCGCGGGACTGACTTTCTTCTGTTACTGACTCCAGAGTCCTCCAGCCAGAAAACTCCCCCTGCACCCGGCGCGACGCCCCCTCGCAGCTCCCCCAGCGCGAGGAAAATGGCCAATAACCAAGGTAATCTGCCGAGTCCTTGCCTTTAGCGCCTTTCCCGGGTCAGCCAGCTGTACAGAATGCAGGCAAAATTAGCAAGAGGGTTAGCACGGAGTGGATGCCAGCCTTTGCTGCTGCTTGTTAAGTATTAAAGGGTCTACTAGCCAGCCTGATCTCCTGGCACAGAGGATGAGGCAAGCTGGTAAAACACCTGAAGTTGTTCTTGGGCCTTGAGAGTGCCACACGAGGGAATATGGTGTGTAACTCATTAATATTTAAGCATTGCAGGAGCTGAACAAGATTTTAATGTGGTGTGTTATAACACACCATTTAATGTGGTGTGTTATAATTTTTTGTTGTGAAAAAATTTTAAAACTACTGATGTTGGGCGTGACTGCAAAACACTATACTAATGCATCAAGCCAATTAATTTCATGGGAATTTCTCACTAGCATGAATGTATACAACAGAGGGGTCTGGGGGTTTCCTTGCCTGTCTATAGTTGATATACATATATTAGCCCTCACCTGGAATCACCATTTTCCACATACACTTACACAGATCCAGAACAGAAAATCACAATTCACAAGCTCTGGAAAACAATTTGATTAGGAAAATGTGGTATTTGGAACAATGTGGATTAAAATGCCATTTTTTCACAGTCAGAAGCAAAACGTAATTTTTCTGATGAATGTCTATTGCACAGCTGACAGTCAAATTGCCATATAAACTTTTCCTCCTTTATCTTTCTTTTCCTATATTTAGTGGCATTCAGTTGCATTCTTTTATGGCCAAGCCAGCCTTTGGTCATTCTACAGAGTAAGATAATTTTCTTTCTGTTGCAACCCTACTGACATAAACAATATTCAGCATTCTGAAATGTGACAGCCAGAAAATGAGATCTCTCTTGTCACTGACTATGGCATTTAGTTGCAGATTTGGTTCAATAACTCTTGGAGATTTTCAGTTCCAAAGCAGGAGTATAATAATTGTTTGTTTTTCTTCCTCTTTATACTCTCTAATTACATTATTTCATAGTTGCAGAAGGACCGCTAAAGGACACACCTGACTGAGAAAACAACAGCTTGTCCTTGGATGATGTTTATTTTATTAATGTATACACACTGAAGGTCTAATTTGCAAACGCTCTACCTAGGTTGTATGTGTGTATGCGTGAGCTCCTCACATGTTCACTAAAATGACTCTGCCACACTTGTTGCTCAGAACAGAAAACATATTACTTACATTTATCTGAAAGTTCTGTATTAAAACTGTCAATAAATGCTGATTTGTGTAAATAACTTAGATCTGCAAGGAATATAAATCTTTTTTCCCATCTGGAGAAGTAACTTTACTGTTTTCAATTGCCAAAATGCTCGCACTAAAAAATGTGTAATCCCAAAAGTTTTAGCTGGTTCTCTATTTTTGTTACTATAAAGCAATACTGAGGTGTGGATGGACTCCATTTTCACTTCTGCCCTTCAGAACTTCCCAGACAAGAGCATCCTCAAACTCTTTAAATGACCACTGCTTTTGCCATGACACCCACAGAAAAACTACTTATGATTATTTTTCATTGTATAACTATTCTGTTCTATGAACATCTTTTGAGCATACTAATCAGCTTGTAAGAAAAACATAATGCAGCTAATCCTAATTACTCTATGTTAGCTCCCTGCTTAAATTCCTGTAATCCAAACACAAATAGTTTTATATTGAATTAGAGAGTCACATTTTCCTCTTGATGAAAGATCAAGCAGCAGATAAGGGAATAGTGCTTGCTAATGTTTTTGCAATCCAGACAAACACTGTTTCTCACTTTACTTTCCCCTCTTCTGGCTAGCTTAGCAGTGAGGGTTCATGCTTGCTTTATCTGATTACCCTTGAACGTTCTGCATAATTGTGTGGATTCCTGTCTCTCTGCATCTATTACAGCTCCTAGTTTAATACTTGCAGTAGTCTGGGCCGTAGACAGTCAGCTGTATTCATGTTGCATTAGCAAATGTACTGTAAGTCACAAAGCCACTGAGCAAGTCAGACTGTGACACTAGTGTGATTTATGTTGTAGGAGAACCCTGCCCAGAGAATGGCAGAAGCCCAGGCTCGGTGTCTACGCACCACAGTTCTCCAAGAAGTGACTACACGACTTACGCGAACAGTAATCACGCTGCCTCCAGCAGCAATGCTACTCCCCCCGAGGGCTTCGCGTCTCACAGCCTGCAAACCAGCGATGTGGTGATCCACCGCAAGGAGAATGAGGGCTTTGGCTTTGTTATCATCAGTTCCCTGAACAGGCCCGAATCTGGGTCCACAATAAGTAAGTAAATCATGTTGTTCAATTTATACTTTTCCAAGTTTGCCCCAAATAAAAAGAAATAAATTAATTTAAACCTATCTGCTAATAATTTATCGCTGCAGAGATTAAAAGGGAAGGTACTCTTAATGTTGCTGCAGGGGCATTATTCATCTCTTATATTTTGGGCAAAACCAAAGGTTATTTTGGCCTCTCGGGCACTGTGCTTCCCACACTCCTTTGGTGGTCAGAGTAATACAGGATTTACCCACGAAATAGATTTTCTCTGTTACTATGTCACAAAGAGACTCTGTGGGCAACCAGTAGGATTATATGAATAAATTATTCCTCCATGTGCAACTGAGTTTTTTGGTTTTGTTTTTGGTTTTTTACTAAATCAAGATGAAGTTCAGGAAATTGAAATAAAAGCTTAGATCACAGCAAACCCTATGAAAGCAGCTGTGCAGTTAGGGAACTGAAGAAGTAACTAGAAAATGGGAAAACTGGTTAGATGCAGGTGCAGAGAGGCTGATTTTTTAACCAGGTGGAGTATAGAGACCGTAAAAATACAACTGTGTACAGGGAGATGATGTATCTCCCTATACTCAGTAGAATCCAGATTCCAAGATCTGCCCTTAATAATTATAGCATGCTTTCTGTTCGGAAAAGTAGTGTTTACTGTGGTTCAATTTTATTGCTTTAATACAGGCATCTGGTGCCATTTGAGTTGTCCTGGGTAGATCTAGGGAGAGGCCAGGCAGATGTGGCATAGGACTTACAGAAGACTCAAACCCTTTGGTAGTGGCAGCTGCAGGCACAGGGGGGCCTTTGGGTCTTTCCAGTGACGTTTAACCAACTGAGAGCTGAGCCCACTGGAAGAAGGAAGCAAAAAAGGCTTTATGTTGAGAGGCATCTACATCCCCCACCAAATCTGCCTGAAACTATGAATGCTAACCACAGATGAAAACCAAGAGAAGTAAGAACATTTATAATTTTTCATGTTGCAGCCTAATGCAGTCCTTTCCCTGCATTCAAAACATGTTTTGAAGGAACTGATCTTTAGCCTAAAGCTGGCACCTGACAAAATCACCAAACTTTACTCTTCTAAATTCATAACTGAAAACCAGCTAAGAGAGTATGGAGAAAACCCTATCTCACAATAGCAAATTATCTCAGAAAACTCTTTGCAGTATTTCATGATCATGCAGTTATTAAAAGAGTTGCTTTTCATGTTACCTCAGCTGAATTTTAAAACTCCATGATTGCCAGAATTAATATTGTAACAAAACCATAGATAATTAGCCTCTTGAGACTCTGAGTTTTCACTTTATTGAATATAATAGCCAACTGGAAGCTTTTGCAGAAGATCAGAAAGGAAAAACAATAATCCATAGAGGACATTGAGATACATACATATTAATCAGTTAAGTCAGTCATGAATTTTTCAAGAAAATTACTTCATAGAGTTTGTGGTTGGGGAGATGGAGAAGGAACGAGGAGAGGAAGAGGAAGAGAAAGAGAAAATTCTCAAGCAACCAAAAATTCTGTGACTGGAATATTCTCCTGAAGACTACAGATCCAGGTTCAAGATCCAGCTTTGCCCCTTACCCTCCAACATGTTCTTGCAGTACTTTCTGCACAAGCAACTACATAGGTAGTCATTGTTGATGCTCAGTTGGACATCTCCAATAGTAAAGGAAAATGACAGTCTACTGTGGAAGTGACAAGTGAATTTATTCAAATAATAACTGCATTGAATTTCAGTGATCCCAAAGAGCACCAAATCCTAAGTTTACAAGAACAGCAATGAACGAAAAAATTACATTTGCTGTAGACAGTGACAGAACAGAGAAGAAAATAACCTTTCTATGTGAATTCTTTTACAAAACTGTAGTAGAAAAAATATGCTGAAAATTACATAATCTGTCATCAGTCATAAAAACAGTCTAAAAATCATTGACTCTTTGTAAAGTAAGAGAGGTTATTTTCTTTACTTAATTTGGGTGATGTAATTTTGGCTTTATTAAGAGGAGCATAGTCATTATTCCAGTGTTCCTGGTTTTGGAGCCAGTGCACTTGTTGACAGTTCCTGTGTCCCCCTGTGGCACAGAATGATGCTGTGTAGGCATATGGAGTGAAATGTTAATGTTGCAATTGCAAAGCAATTCTGAAAGAATCAAAATAGGCAAAATAGGTCAGAAAAGGAAGTATCTTGTAGTGCCAGACACCATTAGGAATAGCATAACCTAAAAAGTTGTCTCACTGGGAGCATCCTCAGGGCAAAGTATGGAGAAGAGTTCCTTTGATTTAAGAATGTTTATTTCAATTACTCTACTCCCTTCTCTACTTTCTTGTAGAAGCAAAAGACTTAAGGTCTTGGAAGTATAAGTATCATCATCACTTTTACTCAAGAAGGGACTTAATCATGCACTGAAAGTATTTTTCTTGTTCTTGAAATCATGCTTACAAACTATGTTTTACAATCCAGCAAATTCCAACAGCTCTTGCTGAGAACAGGAGCGTGCACTTTTTGTCATTAGGTACTTGTGCTTCAAGGACTGTTAAAATTGAAGTAGTCATTACAACAAAGTTGCTACGAGCTACAGAGTTGCAGGTTCATTGGTTTGCTGCTTTGCAGTTGACCTAAAGCTCAAGGGTTTACACAAAAGCTCACACTCCATTTGCCATGAAAGGCTCAGGAGCTCCCAGAATTAAAAGATGTCACTATTGTTCCAAGAGACTTAGGGTCTTAGTCAACATTTTCTTGACATACTGTTATGATCCAATTCATAAAATTATTAAAGAGAGATGTCTCTGCCCAAAATAAGTTGCAAATGAGACCATATGTCAAAGTCAACGCTACGGATTTTTATTTAACAGTAAATGTGAGGTAGAGAGAGAGAGAAAGAAATAGGAAAAAAGAGGGGGGGGAGAGAAGGAGAGTGACAGACAGATTAAGTAGAAAAAAATCACCATTCCATGGATTCCAATGGCATCCCGCTGATCCTCTTCTTGTGGTCTTCTTGGGGTTGAGAGTCCCAGTCTTGTTGAATTGATGACTGCAGTCTGGATCCACTGAGGGAAGTCCTGGGTGGTGAGAAAAGAAGCCTGTGTGGTGACAGAAGAAGCCTGAGAGTGTCTTGAGGGAAGAAGCCCATGGTGGTAAAGGAAGTCCCATGTGATGTGGGAAGAAACCCGTATGGTGAGCGAAGAAGTCCATGGTGCTAAGGGAAATCCCAGGGATTTTTATTATGCTTAGACTAGGTAGAAACACCCCCAGTACCTCCCCTGAGGTGGGGAGTTTTACAATGAATGATGTAATACTGGATCACAGAACATTTCATGAGTCTTTGACACCTTCTAAGACAGCTGCCTGTTCCATCAGCGCTATTGAGTCCGTTATGGCCCATCAGCAGAGATTAATATCTTCAGGCTACATGTTCATTTTTCTGGTAGTTCCCTGGAGGAGAGGTATCACAGCTGAATCATTTGTTTAAGGACTGAGAAACACTATCCTGCCTCGCAGGATTTGCCTCTTTCCTTGCTGTGCCCATCGTCAGTTTGCACCTTGGTTGTCTGAGCCATTAGGATTCCAGTTTCTCACACTTATGGGTACATTCTTCTCCTAGGATAATTGGGCAGTAGTACCACCTTTATCTTATCTCAAGTTCCTGTTGCAGTCCAAATTGGTAGGCGTATTCAGGAAGGGGTGGGCTTCGGTGAGCAGTTGCTTCTTTGCACAGTTTGCTACGGTGGACAAAAGTACTTCAGTGATTTTAACAGTATTTATGCCATTAACTATTTCAGTCTCCCACACATGCTATGCAAGGGGTTTGTTGCTACAGTTGATTTACAGGTCAGCCTTTGCCTTGCAGAAATTTTCAAAATACTAAATGCAATTTTTTTTGCTATTGATACACAGAGTGAGGACAGACTACAACCATAATTAGAGAACAGACTATTTTTCCACATTTTGTGATAGGCAGCACTGTAGTAGCTGTCATAAATAAATGTTAAGTAGTTTGGAGCCAGCCCTTAGATCTGAATGTCATTTTTACTTACTGGTACTTTCGTAAACATCCAATTCTTGTGGTACATTTATTTTCCTGTGTTGATAGTGGTAGAAATTTTGTTTCCCCTTTGTCAAAGCTTTGCTTGGGATGTTCTCTAATCCAGCACAGGAGATTATCTTGCACTGAACTGCAGTTCTAATGTGGGGCAGATCAGGAATGGAAAATGAACGACAAGGATTGAATGCAGAGATTTCACAGGGCAAAGCAGGGGCATAGAAAAGGTCAGCCATGCTTCAAATTTTTATCAGTAAAAGAAGATAAAGTGGATAAATAAAAGAACTGTCCTTGAGTGCTATATCCAGGAGCAAGTCATTTTGCCTTCTGCAGAGGATCTTAGGGTGCTAAGAGATTAAGAAAAGAAAATACACCTGTCCAGGCTCCTGACCTATTTCTAATGAAATAAAATATATTACTGTGCCTTCCCCCACATCCCCTTCCAACATTAAAGGGTACTATGGCTCTTGTCACTTTTCCAGATAGGAGAAATTACAGCTAAAATACTTAAAATTTAATTAATTAATCTACACTTTGCATTACATTTAGGGAAATATTTTTAGAGTATCAAGATAAATTCACTATCTACACCCCATGGAAAAGCACTTGCATTGTGATGGAAATAGCCAAAATGAGATTTCAGGATGAATTTGTCCCAGAGTTTTATGGAGTACATTTGCCCGTGCCTACTTCATATCTTCCTGCCACTTTTAGTGTATGTGTTTCAGATGCAACTTCATCTAGGAAAAGAACTTGTGATTCTCTGTAAATCTTTTAACATCCTAGTCTCCATAGAAAGAAACCGTGTTGTAAACAGATCTAGTTAACTTGCAGCTTCCAGTGGAATTGGAAAATTGGCAATATTTCCAGGTACTGTCAATTAGCAGAGTTAGAAAGTGTAAACAAACTGAAAATACAGGTATAATCAATAAACAATTTTCAAGAAATTAAAGGCAGATGACTGTTCATACTTTTTATGATCTTCCTCCTGCTTAGCAAAAGAGGAATTGTAGCTTTAATTTGTCCCTACACTGCATATGCCAATGCCTGCTGGATTTTCAAAACATGATGAAACAGAGCCTAATGAAAAAAGTTTCTTTCATTTCTGAAAACATGCAGTCTTAACTGAAAAACATAAATCCAAGCTAAGCCTCTGCTGACTGCAGAAAACAGCATTCTGAAATAAGTCCCATTCAGGTTAGAGTTTCTTTGAACTATAAAACCCAGCTTATTGATCAATGATAACTGTGTGAGCTGAGTTATTTGTGCAGCAATTTCTCCCATGCTTTTCCCAGGTAAGATGGTGCCTGGGGACGTAATTTTCTGTGACCCATCTACAAATTCTAAAGAAAACAAAGCATTGGAAATTAAGATGTCTGTCTACCCCACCTAGGACATCTTTGGAGCATAAGCAGTGAAAACCCGCCCACAGTGTGAGTCCCCCATGGAAGATATTTGCAACTTTTGGATTCTCATTTCTATGTAGCTTTGATATTCAAGTTTGAGCTGTTCTTCTGCCTCTTCAGTTATGAAAGCATACTTTCTAAGCATGTTAAACTGATAGTATAACTTGGAGCAGAAAGAAATTGATGCATGATTTAGTTTTTCAAATCAACATAAGCAGTTAATCATAGTGAAATAACTTTAAGAAATGAAAGAGATTTTTAATATCATCAAAATACATTTCTGCAGTTTGCAGGCATGAAATACTCCATTGCGTATTTGATATTTTGTGGACAAAAAGCATGGAGGATCTTAACCATTTCACTCCCTTCTCTAGATGATTTCTGTCCTCCAGCATGTTCCTGAGTAGGTCATTTGGACCTACAGGTGCTGCTCTTGTGTTTTCAAAGAACAAACACTGCAAGTTTTCTTAGCAGAAACCCATCAAGGGAATCAGGGTTTTTCTAATGATTCCACAAGGCCCATTTTGCTTTCATGAGAAGATTGAATTAAAGTACCTAAGTTACATTAATTTTTTCTTAGATCTTCAGCTTTCTAAGATATGGGCAATCCTTCCCACCTAGATCCTTATGCCTTTGCTATGCAAGCAAATATGCTCCATATTAGAACACAGTGGGATGTTTTAATTCATGGATTCATTAACCTTATAAACAAAAGGGATTATTTTCATCTGTAACTCTGCAGTGTGCCACAGAATCCTGTTTTACAAATAAGCACCACATAAAACAGCCCAGCAGTATCAGGAAAATATTTTTTAGCCCTGATAAAAAGTCCACCACACTCAAGCTTTCCAAATTTTAGATTATTCAATAGCAATGAAATTACAGATGTTTTCATTTAATATATTCATCCTATTAAAATCTGATATGTTGGAACTTGCTGGTTGAATGAAAACTCTTGCACATTTAGAGAGTTGAGAATATAATAAATATTCATTTGATTAGCTGTATAACATTGAAAAGTACAGCTGGCTCAGGAAGGCTCATTTGCTTGGTTTACTATCTGTATCTGTTAACATTAGAAAAGATTGCAAAAATTTATCTGCCAGAGGGTTTAATAAATAAAGCAGAGGTTCAATTTTTTTCCCCCCTGGCTGATACTTTTTGATATTTAGATACTATATAGAGGGGAAAAAAAATAGAAAAGTTGCTTTCTACAAATACAGGCTCACCAGTTATGTCTAAAAGTACCAAATAGATGTAAAATAATAATTATTAATAAAAATTATTGATGTAAATCAGAAAAGCATTATTTTTTTTGTAATATCATCTTAGAATCAGCTACTTTTAGCTCTTTCTGGTTTTTTTAGGTCTTTCAAATTAAAAGAGAAATCAGAAAAACATTATTTATTGATAACATCATCTTAGAATCAGCGACTTTTAGTGCTTTCTCTTTTTTTTAGGTCTTTCAAATGAGGAGAAATTAATTTCATTTGCAAAAAGCAAGAGGCTGATAGATATATCAGTCTTGTTTAACCTATGGTCTGGATGAAGGGGCAGAGTGTACCCTCAGCAAGTTTGCTGATGTTACAAAATTAGGAGGAGTGGCTGATCCACTAGAAGGGTGTGCTGCCATTCAGTCAGACCTGGACAGTCTGGAGAGTTGAGTGGAGAAGAACTTTAATAAAGTTCGAACAAGCAAATGGAGGGTCCTGCATCTGGGGAGGAATAACCTCAGGCATCAGTACAGGCTGGGTGCTGACCTGCTGGAAAGCAGCTCTGCAGAGAAGGAGCTGGGGGTCCTGGTGAACAACAATCTGCCCACGAGCCAGCAGCATGCCCTCGTGAGCAAGAGGGCCAGTGGTATCTTGGGGTGTATTAGGAAGAGCATTGCCAGCAGGTTGAGGCACGTGATCCTGCCCCTCTACTCAGCCCTAGTGAGGCCACATCTGCAGTGCTGTGTCCGGTTCCAGGCTTCTCAGTACAAAAAAGTCATGCAGTTACTGGAAGAGGTCCAGTGGAGGGCTAGGAGGATGATTAGGGAATTGGTGTATCTCTCTTATGAGGAAAGGCTGACGGAGCTGGGCCTGTTCAGCCTTGAGAAGAGGTAGCTGAGAGGAGATATTTGCATACAAATATCTAAAGGGCAGGTGTCAAGAGGGTGGAGCAGACAATTGGCAATTGGCACAAACTAGAACAAAGTTCATTCTGAAAATCTTCTTTCCTCTGAGGGTAACCATGCACTGGAAGAGGCTCCCCAGGGAGGCTGTGAAGTCTCCTTCTCTGGAGATATTCAAAACCCACCTGGATGCAATTGTCTACAACCTGCTCTGGATGAACCTGCTTCAGCAGGGAGGCTGGAATAGGTGACCTCCAGAGGCCCCTTCCAACCCCAACCATTCTGTGATTCAGTGTTAGAAGCAGTATCTGTATTCAGCAGCTGCTCTAGCTTTTTGTACAGCTGACCCAAGCATATGGACCCTCAGGTGTAACACCACAGAATTTACTTTTTCTTTTTTGTGACATGAAGGTGTGGGAAGGATATTAATTTCACTCATGGAGAGGAGAAGTGGGTGACTTTTATCAAAGAAAAAATATAGAGAAAAATGTTAATTTGCAGTTATCAGTAAATTTCTGAAAACAGATCTTATCCACTTTCTGAATGCAAAGATTACTTTTAAATCAACTCAGTCTTTTGAAATAAGTGGATCAAATTCTTTGCAAAGTCTAATCCAGGCATATGCTGCCACTGTTCAAAATGTACATGTTTGGAGAACAGCTTGTGGCAAATTCTTACAAGAGGTATGAATAGGTTTCTAAAAATTTTTAAGAACAAGTGGAATTATTTACCACCAGTCAAGTTATCTGGGATTTCCTTTAATTATTACATTACATTACATTATTTTATATTACATTATTAAGTGCTCTACTTAGATAAAATAAAGGACCAAAGATGCTATTTAAGAAAAAAATATGTGTCAACAAAACCCTAGTTAAATGCCAGGCGTGGGAGGTTTCTTCCCAAGAAGAGACTTGCCATCCTGGGAAGAGACCAAATAGCCACGCAGCTCTACACTGTCCCTTGGCTGTGACCAGTGGCAGAGAGGACATTGCCTACAGCACCTTCCCCAGACATCTCCTCAGCTTTCACAGCCATTAATTTCTGATTTAATCTGCAGTGGGTCCACCCCTGTGAATTGGTCTAATCCCTTTCTAAAGCCTTTCATTCTGACCCTCCAGAACGTTACCCCACCTTCTCTCTCCCAAGCTGTAGATAGGGAGTTCATGGACGTAGCAGGCTCATTCCTTTAAGCAGAAACTCTTTTCTGCTTCTTTCTGCCATGCTGCCTTTCTCTGAATCTTTGTGAATTCATTGCTATGATTTTTGAGATGAAGATACTGAAACTATCAGCAATACTTTAGGTGTACACTAGTAACTAACAATAACTTGTTTAATTTGTTATTGTTTTTCTAACTCTTTAAGACCTATTGACTGTTTTACTGATTTTGTGTTTATAGAGTAGGAATACATTTCCAGGTCTCTTGAGTGATAATAATTAATTTAGGGCTCATCTCCGCTTAAGCTTAGGCGGGGTTATTTTTTCCCTATGTGCATCATCTTGCATTGCTTTTCATGAGATCTTGTCTGCCACTTCACTGAACCCACTCGGTACTGACAGTTCTACAGCTCTTCCATGCCTGTTGTAGATGTGACCATTCTGAACGATAACATTTCTCCATTGTGAAAATTCACAGTTGATTTCTACCTTTGTTATTAGCTTTTAGCTAATTAATCTTCTATGAGAGTAGTTCCTTCTTATCCCTTCAAAGCAAGTATTTCACCACCAAAGGCTCTTAAAAATTAAGTTTCCCAACATATTCTAATGTGGTCTCTTTTTTTTGGAGCAACCTGCACATCATGTAATCTGCATCCCTTAGAAGCACTCATGTTTATAAATAAAGCCTTAAATAAATCCTCCCTTCCCAAGGAAACAGCAGGGACCATGGCAGTCAGGATATTGTGGCTTAGGAGGATTCTCAGGCAGAGTTCCACTGGGAAGAGACACAGAGACCAGAAACTCCTCAGGATATTACTGGGAGGGAAGGAGCTTCTCTTTGTTTTATCTAGAAATGGACATAAACCAGTTTCTGCTGGATGGGTATGAGTTCCGTTAGTAAGTCACTGGATTTGCACATAAAACCCTGATAGAGCATAACAGTGTCACCTTGAATCCCTTAGAGATTTAGAGATTCAGATTCCTTCTGCAAAAGCTTTCTACACTCTACTCTGCAGCAAGATTGTATGACAACACATGGCACCAATACAACTTGAGAAGAGGAGCGTTAAATCCTCAAATACCAAGGTGCAGTAGAAAAGGTACCTTGACAGACACAAGCTTTGTTTTGATGTTCACCTACTGTTGATCCTTTCATAACATGAATATTTAGAGTGGGTACCTTTATCGGGAAGATAAAGACCGTTAGGCTTAAGGGGAAGAAGAGAAGAACACAAAGTTCCTTCTTCTCCCTCCCTTCCCTTTTCTCAGGATTTGAATCAGATTAGACTCTCGTGGCTCTTCCACCTCCAGCTTTGATTTTAGGCAGACATCTCAACATACAGACATCTGCTCTATTCACCTTGTCAGGTACAAGAAGTCCAACAGAATTGTTCTGGCAAATTAATAGGATTTCCCACCCCCCACCCTCCCACCCCCTCACCACTGAAATGATGTCTCTACTTAAATATTTAGTCTAGCAAAAACACCTTTAGGGGTAGAAATGGCAAGTACAGAAATTTTGACTGTGGTATCTCCGCCATATTTCATGTTCTTTCTTACTACTAAATTTCTACTTTTTCACATAAGGCAGTCTCATTTTCAGATCTCCACTGATATGTAGTAAAAACATGACAATTTCAGACAGATCTTTTTTTACATATACCAGAAACAGGTGCATTTAGTGTTAGTTTAAAATGACTCTTGGTGATGCTTTAAGAATTGATTTGATGAAAAAGGTTTTGTGTGAATATAAAATGTTTCAGTGTCAGGTTACTCTTTTACTTGTTTACTCACTCATGTACATGCATGGCAGTTATACGTCTACATTGAGGGCAAAATAAACACAATTTTTGTAGAAAGTCTATTCTATTTAGTGTATTTTAAAACATAGAAAGATTTAGACATTGTGACATAAGTTAGGTGCTTATTTCCTAAACAAGACATTTCTGAAGTACACTAATTGTGTTCGTATTACTAAAGCCAAGATTTAATTCATATTCTTGTCTCAACTATAGTGGTAAAGAAGCATGCAGTTTGATTATGCCTTGTACTTCAGAGTGTTCACTTATACTTTCAGTTCTCAGAGAATTAATTTTTAACGCTGTAAAAACACTTGCATCCATACTAGAAACAAAGGCCACTTTGAGGTATGTGTGTTGTGACTTCATATGAGATGTGCGATCTGTGTTAGTCACCATCACCTTCAGAGAATGTTTATCAGAGGGCTGAGAAATTTGTTCTGCAGCAATGTATTCTGAACACATCTCCTGTTAGAGCTTTGGTTTATAAGAGCATTGATAGCCTACATATTTCCCAAAAAGTGTTTGAACAATCTTTTCTTTCACTTTTCCAAGTTCTCTGTAGATAATAAAATTTTAAGGATATATTATTTTTGAAAAATGAAACACAACTCTTTAAAACACCAGTTGCAGATAGATAGTGGGACTGAATTGCTTTGTGCTAGTTTGCCAAGGCTGAAGTGTGGGACTGGGGAGGGGTGCTCAGACACCATTAGGATACTAATTGAATATATAGTCAAATTTAATTGTGATAAGCATATTTATGAGTAGTAGACAGAAAGAAAAATGGCATGCTCTTTGGGGAGCCTAGAGAAAAGAGTCAGCCATAGCATATACATTTAGCTAAAAACAGAGGATAATAGGAAAGAAATACTGGGTGAAAAATCAGAAGAAATTTAGAAATTCAATGGACAAATGAGGGACAAGACAGAACAAGAGCATGGATGAAGTAAACAGAAAGGTGGAGAACCACAGAGAAGAACAAACGGAGAAGCAAAGTTGTTCTGTAATGTTTTGAGAAGGGGCTGAGATGTGATGTAGTACATGTCTATGTACTCATAGTTATCTATAAATTCAATTCTATTCATATATTATTCATATCTAGTTAGAGAGCGGCACATCTCAATAAATCTTCTGTATTATTTCTATTTATCAGAGTTAACATATTTGAATGGAGGAGAACAATTTCATGAACCCTGGGCATTTTCAGTAATTACATCTATTTGTCTATAAAATAAATCATGTCTGTAATGCCTCTATTGCAACATACAAATAAAGAAATTCTGTGAACTAGGAGGTGGGAGGCAATTTATGACTACTACTTATTGTGCAAACTTATCCCCTTTCCCCTGTTTTAATGCCTTATTGTTCTCCTGATCTGTTTATTATCTTGTTACGTACCGGGTTTGCAAAATACCTGAACTATAAACTTATTTTGGACTTCATATTTATATATATATATATGCACCATCTATATATACACAGCTGGATTCTGAATTTTTAGTGAAAAAACACAGCATTAATTCAAATGACATCCTTCGCATAAGAATTTATATCCTTACACGTTTTTACACGAACCATTTTTTAATTCATATTGAACTTTTCTACCAGATGAACTCATTTCCTTTTGCCTGTGAACATCACCATTTTTTTCAGCATACGTTAACTGTGACTATTGTTTCTCGTCTAGCTGTGCCCCATAAAATCGGGCGGATAATTGATGGAAGTCCTGCGGATCGCTGTGCAAAACTTAAAGTTGGAGACCGGATCTTAGCTGTGAATGGCCAGTCTATTATTAACATGCCTCATGCAGATATTGTGAAGCTAATTAAAGATGCAGGTCTCAGTGTAACTCTTCGCATCATTCCTCAGGAGGGTAAGTCAATGGCCCTTAAAAACAGGAAGAAAATTTTAAGTAGCCTCCAATTAGCTTAAATTATGTCACTGCTTGAAAGAGAATCTTTTGTTCCACTTCCTCAGCTGTAACGTGCAGCACACCAAAATTATGGGCTTAGAACTATCTCAAATAGGATCTGAATTCTTTAAAAGATTCCCACTTATGAAAAGGGCATTTAAAGCAAACCTGGAGGAACCTGAGAGACAGAGAGAGATGATGTTAATGTGTTTTGGAAAAGCACTCTGTAAGAGAGCCAAGTTTTAACTTTGTTCACTTATATCTTGCCAAAAGCCAAACCAAAGTGTGGTAAAGTGATTCACAAGAGACTGTGATGGCATTTACCAGGCTACCAGCTACCTGTGACAAAGAGTGATGTGAAGGAAGAGTTCATATTTGGCAGTTTCCTCTATCAGTATCATGTAGTGATATAGCACTATAAATGCACAGGGCAGGAAAAAACTGAACCCTAAATTATCTCATTTGGAGGGTGAGGATAAGGGGACAGATTCATTATTCTGATCATTACTCCACAGCTAATCAGTGAAGATCTTTTGATGTTGGTTCCATGGGGTTTGAGGCGGATTTCAGGGCTTTTTTTTAGTTTAACAATGTGCTACACTGCGGCATGAATTGTACCATATTAATGAGACTGTGACTTTATATCTCAGCAACAAATACCAGTACAGCTGGGAATGTCACACAGCAAGTAATGGAATTACTTAATGATCCATGGTCAAGTTAGACGACCTTCATCTTCTGCTGCTGCATCCAGCAACAGAACAGGGAAATAGTCTGACACTGGTCGTGGACTTCAACTGAGGGAACTCATCTACTTTGTTAAATTAATTCAGTGAAGGGAAAACCACAAACGTACACAAATTCAGAATTCAGATCAATTAGCAACTGTATAATTATGGAAGGTCAGCTTTGCAAGCATCTACAAATAAGTGTGATGCTTCATACAGAACAAGCAGTTTATTTAGGCCTCTATGTATCCAGGTTAAATAACATAATTAATAGTTCGGTGTTAGAGATAGATACATTAAATTAGAAAGAAAGCAGAAGTGCATCTGAGTTGTCATGCTACAATGTGTTCTCGGGTCCTGATGGTAAGAAATGATCTGTGCCCAAGGCATGGCTTCCCTGTGTGACTATTTGACACTGGACACCTCATTTGCCTTCTGATATTACCTTCCCAGCTTATAAAAATTGGGAAAAAATCTAATACCCCTGTAATATACTTTCAGGTGAAAAATACCATATAAATGCAAAGCAGTTTTAGAAGCAGCTCATGATTTGACTATTTCATCCATAGTTATGAGAGTAATGTAGAAACAAGGGACAACATTTCCAATCTTCCTCTCTGAAACTTACAATACAAAAGAGACTCACAGATGTAAAATGGGCAATTACAGCCTTAAGCATAGTAATTACACAGACAAGTATTGCTTATGCCTGCATGAGGAGTGTTTTAAGTGCAAATATACATGCTTTTTTGATAATTAATCCTAAACTGAAAATGTTTTTAATAAAGTAGCCAAAATTTGTAAAATAATTATGAGCATCAATTAGGTAAGTAGAGAGCCATTAGAAATGTGCAGTCATAGGGAAAAACTCACATGTTAAAAATTAAAAAATAAAATAATTAAAATAGATTGAAATGTAAAACTAGGCAAGATCCTGTTCATGTGTAGCTATTGCCATTAGGGGGTCTCTGCCATACCATACAGAAGTCCATTTTGGATGCTTTGCACCACACCACACTGGCCTCCCTCATTCTGTTGCAAGCAGGAGTGAAAAAATGCAATGTGTGCCTTTGCTGTTTATAATGCAGAACTTCTGCAGTGCTCTGTCATCTTGTGGCTGGAGTCTCTCTCATTTACACTTTTTAGTAGGTAAATGGTGAACAACAGAACTGTACCAGTGTGTTGGAATAAATACATTTGTTATGAGCTCAGTGCCAAATGTGTCTTCCCCCAAGCACAGCAGGAAGCCTGAAGGAAGATTGGCATCCTTTATTTGTAACAAGGCCAAAGACCACATTCCCTGCACCAATCTCTCTGTCTTTTTGAATTTTATGTTGTTTGGAAAGAAGGATTCTGTTTCTCTGCAGTGTTCCTGTGTGAAACCTTGGTCCTTTGACACAGTACAGTGAAATAAAAATCCCTTTAAATGGTTAGTCAGAATTTATTGAGATTGGTTTTACTGTTTTACTGTTTGCAGTCCCCAAAAATTTGAAAAGACAGGAAACTCTTGATGAGCTCAAAGACAGCAGGAGCTAACATAAAGACACAATGTTTATAACACAAAAGGTGTTTTGCCTTTTGTGACAAGTCTGTCATCCCAAACAGCGGTGAAAACACTAAAATTGTTCATTCTCTCACAATGAAAAGGGTTTTTTCTAAATGAAAAGCATTTCAAATGTCTAGTGGCTGTGCTAAAGCACATGGAGAACAGGAAGGTGATTCAGGACAGCCAGCACAGCTTCACCAAGGGTAAGTCCTGCCTGACCAATCTAGTGTCATTCTACAATGTAGTGGCTACATCAGTGGACAACAATGGACAAGGGAAGAGCTGTGGATCTCATCTATCTGAACTTCTGTAAGACCTTTGACACAGTACCCCACAACATCACTCTCTCTAAATTGGAGAGAGATTAATTTGGTGGGTGGACTGTTCAAGGGATGAAGAATTGATTGGATGGTCACATCCAGAGAGTGCTCGTCAGCAGCTCAGTGTCCTGATGGAGATTGGTGGTGTCCCTCAGGGATCCGTACTGAGACCAGCACTGTTTAATATCTTCATCAATGACATAGACTGTGGAATCGAGTGCACCCTCAGCAAGTTTCAGATAACATCAAACCAAGTGGTTTGGTTGATACAACTAAAGAGCAGGATACCATCCAGAGGGACCTGGACAAGCTTAAGAAGTGGACCCATGGGAATCTCATGCAGTTTAATAATACCTGGGTTGGGAGCAGCCCCCAGTATCAGTACAGGCTGGGGGATGAAGGGATTGAGAGCAGCCCTCTGGAGAGGGACTCAGAGGTACTGGTGGGTGAAAAGCTGGATGTGAGCTGGCAGTGTGCACTTGCTGCCCGAGAACCAATTGTATCCTGGGCTGCATCACAGGAAGTGATGCAAATTGCCAGAAGGTTGAGGGAGGTGACTCTGCCCCTCTTCTGCACTCTGGTGAAACCCCACCTGGAGTGCTGCATTCAGCTCTGGGGTCCTCTGGACCTGTTGGAATTAGTCCAAAGGAGAGTCATGAAGATGGTCAAAGGGCTGGAACATCTTTCCTATGAGGAAAGGCTGAGACAGTTGGGGTTGTTCAGCCTGGAGAATAGGAGGTTTCATGGAGACCTTATTGCAGCCTTTCAGTACTTAAAGGGGGCATGTAAGAAAGAGAGGAACAGACTTTTTAGCAGGGTCTGTTGCCATAGGACAAGGGGTAACTAAAAGATAGATTCAGACGATAGAAGAGATTTTTTTATGATGAGGGTGATGAAACACTGGAACAGATTTCCCAGAGAGGTGGTAGATGCCCCATCCTGGCATCCCTGGCAAAATTCAAGGCCAGGTTGGACAGAGCTCTGTGCAACCTGGTCTACTTGAAAATGTCCCTGTTCTTTGCAGGGCAGTTGGACTAGATGACCTTTAAGGGTCCTTCCCAATGCAAACTATTCTATGATTCTATGGTTCTAGGATTCCATGATCATTATTTCTAAACTTTAAAAGAAAATGTGAAATATGGAAGCAATTTGCCTTCTTCAGGTGGGTTTTTTAAATAATGAAGGTATAAACCAGAATTATAGAAGTGACCAAGATTTTAGATTCCACAGACTGTCAAAAGGATACCATTAGGTTCAAATGTCTTAAAATCTAATTATGACCCAAGAGAGTAAAAGCAACAAAGCATAAATTTGCAGAGGTAACATATGAAAAAAAATTATTATTGTCTACCTTTGCCCTTTATTAAATGCTGCACTGTGACAGGTCTTTAATCTCCAGCTTCCCATTTATGCAGAGCTGAACAGCCCAGCCTCGGCCCCCAGCTCAGAGAAGCAAAGCCCCATGGCCCAGCAGCACAGCCCCATGGCCCAGCAGAGTCCCCTGGCACAGCAGAGCCCCGTTGCCCAGCAGAGCCCCGTCACCCAGCCACCACCTCCACAGCCCCTCCAGCCACAGGGACACGAAAACAGGTTTGTTCATTTTCTTACATGTCTTTTTTTTTTTTCTTCCCCTTGTATAATAGAGTTTTAGAGTCAGGAAGATATTTTTATAGCAGGTTTTATCTGTGATGTATCATTTGCCAGCCAATTCTCAGCCAATTCTCATGTGTAATTTATGCATATGCATTAGCAAATTTATCTGTAATGGAAATTAAATGGTAGGGGGATAGAAAATTTCTGACCAGCTGTCTATATAAAAAGCACACTCAGGCTGTGGGATGGTACAACTTCATGTGACCTCCAATCAACACTATTTAGTTTTTGGATTATTTTTTAGCAAGTTAAATGAGGCTGATTACACTGACTGTCTTTATGCTAATCTTCAGTAACCAGCACACACAATCAAGACCCTCCTCCCCAAATGATGCTGGTTACAGGACTGTAACTTTTTGCTTCTGAAAATACTTGAGTTCAGTTGTGATTTAGACACTACACCCTCTAATTCTCCTTGCTTAACAGATGTAGTACTTTCACTTGCCCAAAATTATCTTCTCTCTATTAGTCACACTAGGAAAATTAATTTGCCTTATATTTCATTGAGTACTTTTTCCAAAAGTGATCACCTCCTAGAAGACGTATGTTTCTGATAAACTTCAATACAAAGCTTTCACAAATGTCTCTGCTCAGTTGGAAGTCAGAATTAAATTGGGAATTTTCAGATGGGACCAGCAAAATTATATAAATTAAAGTTCCACTGAAAAGTGTAAGCTATAATTGGTCATATCACCGTTTACATATTCAACAAAAATTGCACTGGCTCCGCCTGTGCATAAAAGGTTCATTTTCTAAGATACAGCTGTGGTCGTATGTGTCTTAGAAACCTGCTTAAGGATGGCTCTTATTTCAGAAAAAGGTCCATTAATGTTAGTTCATATAAGTAATATTTTTCACTAGATTTTATAAGTTAGATTACAGCTTGTTTATATAGCCACATACATTGTTTCTACACCAAAATACTATAAGATATTTAAAACTCCTAGGAATATTACCGGACATGTCTATCTCATATTGACCTTTTTAGCCACCAACGTGCTTGCAACAAACGCAGGTAGAGTCCTCCCCAAATCTCCGTTCGCGAAGCCGAGCCATGATGATGAGGAATATTAACTAGTATTTTTACTTCCAGTATTAATAAGCCTCAGTATCATGGTAACCCTGTTTGTTCTCTGTCTTCTTTTTACAGGGTCATGATACCGAGTAAAGAAAGTAAGAGGATTGCATGTTCACATGCAGGTCTTATTATAGATGCCAGGTACAGGTTTTAAAAGAACACGTGGCAGCAGGCTATTTTAATCTTCTCAGAGAAGTCAAAGGGAAACAGTTTAGATATTTTTGTGTCTGGTTAGACATTCAGCTTATTAAAACTATTGAGTAACAAGATTTGCCATAATGTTACTGTAACTGTATTAATAAAGTAACAACATTTTGAAACATATCTGAAACATTTTGAAACATTTAGATTCAGATTATTTTTATATGTAAATTAACATAATCAAGACAATGCTCTCATTTTTTTCAGAATGTAATTTCTTTTAATCAATAAATACATTTCAAAATCCCTTCCACAGTCTTTATGTGTCCCTGTATTTTCATGTATCCATGTACATACCTGGTTACTTGGTTGACTGAAAACTTCCAGTCCATTATTAAAGCCGAGTTTTAAATGTCTGTTACCTGTATAGGAAATAAGTATTTCCTTCAGCAACTAGGGAAGAATGTAAAAACATCCACTATATGAACATTTTTGTTAAAATCTTAACCAAACTACTATTACACAATTACCTTGCTATAAAGGTTCCAGACTTCCTTTGTGCTTCTAAGCCTTACCACATGGCTGAGGTATGGAGGTTTGCAATAAGAAATGTTTTTTACTTCACCCTGAAGTGTGAAATACCATTATGCACTGATTCCCATGTGGTAAGGGAAATTCCAAACTGAGTAAATTAAACAACTAGTCGCTGTGCCTCAGAAAGTCACATTGTCTTTGATATTTTAGGACCCATTTCCCTATAACCAGTTACCAGTTAGAGCAATATTTTACTTGTTATTAAATTCTTCATTAACCAAATTTATTTTCCTTTCACTCTTTGTTATTTCTGTGAATAACTACTTAGGACTTACTACAGACTTTTAGCCAGATAGTATTATCGAAAGTGTAGAATAATAGTAATAATAATGCACACTGTATTAACAGATGTTATATTAAAGAATACCTGTCATTAAAAAGATAACAGCTAGGACAAAGAATGTATGTTTTAAAAAAAGAATGTCTTTTTTTAACCTTAAGAAGCTCACAATAATAATAGTTTATGTCAGTGAAATGGGCATAAACCACACTGTTATTCCATTTATTCTGTAAAAATGTTAATTCTGGAAAAAAGCATTTTATAAAGTCAGTGAATTATTTTGTAGTGAGTATAGTGGGCATTTTCACATACAGTTTCATCTTCCAAACAGGCAAAGGTAAGTGGGAATCAAGATGTCTTACTGTTCCTGTCCCTTTGAGTCTAATCCTGATCTCCCTGATACAAACTGGAAAATTGCACAATATGACCTGAGTGAAAATTGCTTATGCCCATGTTTCAAAAACGCTCACTGTTTTTGGATGCCTTGAGAGGTTTGCTTCTCTGTGAAAATTTGTTTTGTGCAATTTTGCAGTTAGGCAGGTTGTTTTCCCTCCTCAGTATTGCATGCAATGCATATTCCTGATGGTTTGCAACTTTCTGAAACCAAGCCATTTCACTTTTCTCAGTTATAGGTCAGAAGTAAAAGCCAGACAAGATGTGAAACCTGACATCCGGCAACCTCCGTTTACGGACTACAGGCAATCGTCGACGGACTACCGACAGCCTCCACTGGACTACAGGCATCCTCCAGTGATGGATTACCAGCAGCCACCACCTCTGGACTACAGGCAGCCACCTCTGATGGATTATAGGCAGCATTCTCCTGACACCAGGCAGTACCCTCTGTCAGAGTACAGGCAGCCCCAGGTACAAACCCAAACACTTGGCGCACTCCTGAACAGAAGGCATTAGGGTGTGTGGGGAGAGGTCATGTATGCTGGTAAGGAAGATGACATTAGAGAAGGAAAAGACACATTTGTTGGTTTTACTCCGAGTTACTATTTCTCTGTAGAGGAAGTTACTTCCAAACCATTAAAATTAATGAATAACTGTGTAATCTGTAAAATAACACTACATTTATAATTGTGTGATTATAATGTTAAATAAACACTGTTTTTAAGGTACTGGAGAGTTAAAATAAAAATTCTAATATAAACTGCCTTTGCATAAGCAGAGGAATTTTTTCATTCCTAGGGACACAGTCATCAAACAATGGGTGTACTTAGGTCAGACTGCATTTGTACAGCGTTCTTGAAAATTAATATTTTATCTAACTGGAATAAATAACTAAATGAATGCAAATTCTGACTGATAAAATTATATTTCTGTTGGTAATAGTCTGGATGAGTAGAAACTAGCTTGTTCAACTAGTTTCTTTGATATCAGGTATGATCTGACAAATTCAAACAAATAAACCTTAGATCAAGAGTTATGGTACATTGGACAAGACTCCACTGATGAAAAATGTTTACTGAAAGCTGTGAAGGTTGAGGATTTAGCTCGAAGTTCAGACTTTCAAACAAATCCTCCTTTCTCCTTACATAAAGGTAGGACAAAAAGAGGTCAAAAATATTAAACAAGAGAATGTAAACTTCTGGACACTATATGCTGGAACCATGTATAGATGATTTCTATGTCCATATTTTCAAAGCCAGACACATGAACCAAATCAAGAAAAATAGTGAAATTCTAAAATGGGATCCAGAGAACTCTGTGAAAATATTATGCATTTCAGTATTAAATAGCAAATCCTTATGCCCATATGCATACCCTATAAGATGCTTTTTAGCATCTAGAGGGATGCTTGGACTGGCTGTTTCTTACCATCTCCAGTTCAATTCTCTAATCACTTGACTACACAACCCTAGCTTGCTCTTTTTTTTCTGCTACTCCCACAGCTCTTGCACTCTTGACTGACAATGGATCAGAAGATAAATAGCAATTTTCCCCCCCGTACCCCTGCACAGAGGTGGTAGTTTGGGCCAATCAAGGGAAAACTGCAAAGGTGAATCTCAATCTCTGAAGACACAGAAAAGGCAAAGAGCAAAACTCAGATCTCCTCCTTCCCACCTCCTCCTCAAGGGACACATTTAACCAAAGTGATGAGAGTTGCTATACTTTGTGACTCCATGCAGTCAAACCTGCCGATCACATTAAGTACTTCTTGGAATTTAGGAGATGTCTCCTATCAATTTTTACTTGCAATGATGCTTATACAGCAACTGCCTTCTACCTCTCTTGCCAAATCAACATTTCTGCATAGACATAAACATTTATACCATGAAAGTATTGAGGGTGAATATGGAACCCATCTCGAGAGCTTTTGGTACCAGGCAACTGCTGTAAAATACTCTCTCAGGCTGTTTTAGACTTAGGCATTTACATCTTGCTACAGCATCTTTTCAGAAATGACCAAAATCTGTCAGTGCATAAGATCCCTTTGTTTGTATCAATTAGGTCAATGCATTTTTGATGAGTTGTATTTTAAAGTTTTCTTGAATGTATACCACAATGTTCATGTAGTTAATTATCTTTCATTTTGTATTTGTCTGTACAGGACTTTGATTATTTCACCGTTGATTTGGAAAAAGGAGCCAAAGGGTTTGGGTTTAGTATTCGAGGAGGAAGGGAATATAAAATGGATTTGTATGTGTTGAGGTTAGCAGAAGATGGACCAGCAATAAGAAATGGAAGGATGAGGGTGAGTAAAATGCAGTGTAACTTTTTTTGCAATATTTTGCAAGATATGTTTGTTGGTGGGGTCAAAGAGAAAGCAATTTTTTAATCTCTGATCAAGTTTTAAAGAACTAATGCCAAATACCTTTATAATATAAACTTCTGTAGGAGTTCAGAAATTATCTGATACATATGGTAGATGTGTGTAGTTTCCTTGTAGAATAAATATATTATTGCTGGTTGATAATAGCTTTTACCCTGTTATAAATTTTCTCATTATGTATTTTCCTTCTTATCTAAGCAACTGAAAAATTTCTGACAAAGTTTGATGTTTCTTGGATAGTGATAGCATAATTAATAGTTATGTCTCTAATCACAAAAGCAAATTGATAACTATAGGACATATATTGGATAATTTGGAAACCCAAGACCTCAATCTGTGTTATTTTTCTAATTTAAGCAAGTTGCCTTCGTAGTGTTTGCTAAATTTGTTTATTGATATTACTCAATCTTGTTTGTAGGGATCATGATTTAAAAAAAAGCAAACACATGTTCTATGTAGGAAAAATAACCTAATCAAAAATAGATTAGTTTAATCTGTCCAATTTTGATAAAGACGAGGTATAAACTCATCCAGCCTTGCTGATACTTTGCAAAATAGTGAGTACATAAAAAGGAGAAAGAAAGAACATAGGCAAGTCTACCAGGAGTCAGCATAAAAAATTGTTTATGTATCTAATTAGTGCAGGCATGTTCAACCAGTATATAATTATGAAGATGGGCAATGAAAATTGTGTTCTGTACAGTGGCAATAGCAGATTTTAAAAATGTCATGGTTGTTACACATATTCTCTTTCACAGTTGTAACAATTTGATCAAACTGGGTATCTTACTGAAAGAGCATTGTGTTTCTGTGTATAACTCAGGAGATTTACTGTGCTTCAAATCAGTCTTAACTTGGCAACTTAGTAGAATTTTAAAATTCAGTTAGTCCTCAGTTATGTCATGGAGTGCAAGCCCCTCCCTGGCACTGGGAGCTTGCACAAGGTAATGGTGGCATAAGCAGCCCCTGTGTTGAGAAAGCCAGTGGGGTAGGCAGGCAGGCAACTGGCAATTGAGAAATACTCCCACAGTATTTTTTGTGTCAAATATAGGTGAATTTGTGCTGCAGATAGAACTTTAACTTAAGAATATCTTCTCTGGTGAGTGTTTTCATTCTTTCCTTTCCTGTAGCATTATCATAGTCTCTTGCTCTTAATAAGAAACCATAAGCAAGATGTACAGTAACAGGCATAATGTGATTAAAGATGGGGAAAAAATTGTGCTTTTAATAAGCTGTGGAATCGCATATTTGGAAACATATGGCTAAGAATACAGAACAGGAGAAGAAGAACACCTTTGAAGAGGGTTCATTTCAAATAATAACCTGTATTAGGTAGAAAACTAACTTATTAAAATCCGTGCATCATTTGAGCAAACTAGTACTAAAGGATAAAATTAGACTATCCACACTGTGAATAGCCAAAATATAAAAAGTGTATAACACAAATAGGGTTGGGGTTTTTTTCAATGACTTTAGGAAAATTCCTGTATGTTTTAATGAAAATTGTTAATATACTTTCTAAAATAACTTACTTCAAAGTTTTTCATTGTTGTGGCCGCAATACATAGCCAAGTGTTATTCTGGCCAGATAGTTGTAACTGGTTTTTTTCTCTCCTTTAAAAGCATCATTCTTTGGAACCAATTTTACCCTGCAGCCTTGTCACTAAGTCTTGTCTTATTCTCCTGTTTAACAGACATTTTAACCTGACAAATGGGTTTGGAACTTGCAAGACTTTTATCTTCAGTGACCTGTAACTGATGGACAGCAGAAGCTCAAAAAACAGCTTCTCCAAATCAAAAATAGAAAAAACCTAAAAATTAATAATTGCTGAAAGCAATAAAGTACACAGGAGGATGAGCAAAGGAAGCAGAGTTCTGAACTCATATCTCCTTTCCTAAGTTTACATCACCTGTTAAAAATGAAGGTTCATTCCCACTTCTTGGCTGGGACCACCAGCCTGCTTGCTGCATCTTTGTGTCTCCCTATTTCACAGGTTCATCTCCGTAGCAAAACATGGAAAAATCAGTTCAGTGCTTCTTGCTTTATATACCAACATCATTAAAGATCAAATTCTCTTATCCTAGGCTTTCAGCACTGGGGATAGCAAACCATGTTTTTGTGGTAGGATCTTATCAGGACCACTTTCCAGCTAATAGTTCTAATGACCTACTTGTTTCCATTATTGCTTTGCTGCATGTTTCCTCCTCCTTGAACAGCCTTCTTTAATTTAACTGAAACCTTACAGAAAAAACATTGAAGCAGATAACACAAGATGCAAATCATGCTTATAGAAAAATAATGCACAGAACTCCACTGCTACTCCCACTCATGAAGCAAAGGGGAAAAAAAAGCAAAGCCAGCTAGGTTGTTGAAACAAAAATTTATACAATGAACATGTTACCTGTAAAGCATTTATATGTAATAAGTAAACATATTTCACAAATAACATTTTGTTTTCAATATATTTATAACCAGCAAAATCCTGATAAAGACACATTCACATTGATATAAAGCTCCCTATTTTACAGAAATAAATAAAATAATATAAATTACCTTAAAGTAATAGAGCTGTACCTATACTAGTGGGTTTATAGAATGGTATAATTGAAGCAACATGATTTTTAACTGAAGACAGCTCCAGATAGGCAAGTCAAAATCTGCATGTTTACTCTGTTAGTGGACACTGCAAAACTACCATGATGGGATGTACAGTGTATAGGAAAATAGATGTAAATAAAGAACCATAATGGAACTATCTCTTGTAAAAGAAAATAGATTAGGTACATTACTGAGCAAGGTAAGTATGAAATAAGTACAATATAACAATAATAGGAGCAAAAAGAAATTGAACAAAAAGACAATGATGAAACAACATGAAGGAAGTGACATCAAAATTCTCCTTTTGAGAATTTCAGTTTAATCTTCAGATCTTCAGTCTTTTATGAACTCCTGTGAAGCTTGTGAGCAGATTAGAGAACAGATTCATAGAATAAGCCCTGGAAGTGAAGGTCTTCCACTGACCCTGCCAAAACTGTCTGGATTTGTAAAAACTGATGAAAGGGGGAAAAAGGTTTCATGAAGTTTGTTATTGCATCACCATTTCCATCATAAGTTCTGATCTCCATTCCCATTGGGGTTGGCATACCAGGCACTTTGTGTTTTTATTGGAAACAAATCCACCAGGGACCATTCCATTTTAGGATTACAAGATCTAAAATAGTCTTTAATTGCCCTTCATGACAGATGGAGCTTTCTACTTTGATTTTTTGTGGAATTGTTAGGGGAACTGGAAAGGTAGAAGAGTGGTGAGTTGATGTCATACAGAGTTCATCAGTTTTACCAGCGTATTGCTCTTCTACAAGGATCCCTTTTGTCAGCCTACATAGACACTGCACTAAGTCTTAAGGTTCAACAAATTATTCCCTTAAAAACAGTTTTAAAACTTTCACAGGCTTATTACACTGTTTGTAGTCATGGCACCTTCATGTGCACTGAGACTTTATTTGGGCCCATAGACTCTGCAAAATGTCCAAGGATGGATCCTAGTTGAACTTGGATTCATCTATCACTAGACATGGAAAGGAAATGCCCATCAAAGGACCTAGAAATCTACAGGAAAAAGTGTTTCTTCACATATGTCCTCTGCCTGTATTGTTGGTAAACTATTCTCAACCAGTGTTGGAGAGCCATAGCCATAACTATGTAGCTTCGTATAAAATCATGTGTCAGGTCATACACCACAATTAACTTTGGAAAAATTTTACTGCAATTCGTGAATAAGACAGGGAGATTGCTCACAGAAGATCGCTGTAAGGGAGGACCTCACCACTGCAGTGGAAGTAAATACAGATCCCTCTTAATTCTGATAGCTGAGCAGAAAGGAAGCTACAATGGTGAAAAGCCTACCTATGACTGTGCTCCATAAGACAAGGATGTGTTAAAATAACCACAAAAAACATTTGGATAATTACTGGTATTTTTGGTATCTTATCTTGAACTGACAGAGGTCTGAGCACATCAGGATTCCATTTCTCAAGCAAACGTAACATTGAGGGAAAAAATTGGAAATAGCTGGTGATGGCAATATTAAAAAATGAAGTTGCAAGGCCTAGTCTCAGAGTAGGGCAAGAATATGCCACACACACTCTCAGTGACAGTCATACTGAGTTGAATAGGTCACCAGAGACAAGAGGTGTAACATAGGCAACGTGGAGTACAGTCCCCACAGCCTCTGAAGATTTAGACACTACTGGCAACAGTTTTACAGGTCAATTAAGATAAGGCTCATGATAACTCTTATTTTATTTTTGGCTCATGTTGAGGACAATGATTGGCAGACCTCTGCTTGCAGATCTCTATCCCTTCCCGTCTTAGAGATGAAGAACTACTGACTGCTCTCAGGAGAATTCTTAAGCATGGTTGTAGTGTTTGCTAGACATGTGAGATTTAATCAACAGATCTCTTATTGCCTTGAATGATATCTCCTGCAACCAGCATGTTTATTGAAACCAGCATCAAACAAGGAGCCTGTGGCTGAGAGCTGCAAAGGTACAGAGTAAAACAAAATTCTTGAAGAATAAGGGCTTTTTTGTACACGGCGTGCATCTGTGTCATTTTGTCACTTTGTGAGTTACATCCTTTTTTTCACATCTTCCACAAAAGTCATACATCTCATCTCTGACATTTCTGGTTTCATTGTCTTGTCAGCTCATTTTTCTCAGTCCACATACACCAGTTAGCCCTATCTCCAGTTTCTTCATATCTCCTTATGCAACATTATTTTTCTGTTGTAGATTTTTCTTGTATATCTGCAGAACAGTCATCTGAAATACAAGCACAGCAGAATTTTATATCTTTCGTGCTTTGCAGTCCTACTTTGACTCTTCAATCTTGTTTCCCATTTGTTGCTTTTTCTGTGGCCTGGATCCCTCTTTTGTTTCAGTTGTACACAGTTGGAGATAAAAACAGGCACAAGGGACAAGAAGCTCCTACAGTGTCAAGTATGAGCTTCTGTGTTGTTACATAGGAATCTGTATGGCCTTGCTTGGTCTGTTCCAGGTTGCCAAATAAACAGCACAATAATGCTCACAACAGTAACCAACGTGTGCTGTGGACAGGTTCGTGGCATTCTGCAAACTAGCATAATTTGTGTATTTCATAATTTCTCTTAATAATAGCATTCACACTTACCTTATTTGTGGTTATTCAGAAACCTTCACCCACCTACATCAAGAATTATTCCTAGCAAAAAGGGAGAATTCAGTATTCAAGAGCCAAGGCTCAAAAAATACAGGCAGACAAGAGGGAATCTGTCTCTTATTTATAATGAAACAGAACTTAAGTTTCAAATCATGGAGGACATAAGTATTGTATTTGAAACTGCTGTCAAAATCCATGTATGAGTATTCAACAGCATTCAAAACTGACATTTTCATTGTCGTATATGTCCTAAATTATGTTTGCAATGAGAGGGACAGAGCACCTATGAAACTCATAATATGATATTAAAGGCCTCTCGTGCCACAGGAGATGTAATTTTAAATCCCCTTTGAAAAGCCTAGAGATCAGGCTTCTAAGCAGTAGGGTGCTATGTAACAGCTAGCTGTTGCTAACTATGTTTCCCAGAATAAATTAATTAACATTAAGACTCTTCAGGCTTCTCAAAGGAGTAGGTAGTATGTGGGCATCTGGGCTCTGTAAATGCTGTATAACAGTGGAGTTTAACAAGGTAATATAAACCTATCTCCCTGGAGCATGACACTCCCAAACATTTTAAGTCAGGCACCCAGAAATCACTTGAATTTCTTCTGGGTTCGGTGGACAGATAATCAGAGATGAGTTAATTATGTCCCTACAGTGTTTGTAATGTCTTTTATACAACACAAAACAGAATTCTCTCTCTTTCGTTTTCATCATGGGTTTTTTTCCCATTTCAGCTTTCTTGATTGCTTGTTGTTGCACACATGTGGTTTGGTATTCATCTAGTCATTTCATCACTGTATCTGTTTTTAGCAGTCCTTGATTTCTAGATTTTTAAAAGATCTGTCTTCTGTTTCCACCAATTAAGGAATCATTTTGTGTCTGAGGCTTGGACGTAATACAGCTTCCATAGTCACTTCTTTGAAATCCATGTCAACATATGTAAAGTATCCCCATTGTTTTTTAAATGTATTTTTTTAGTAGATGTTGTCTTGTATCTCAGAGAAGACAAAATCCAAGTAGAAACGGCTGGGATGCCACATACTGTTTTGTGAGATTCCCAGTGCATGGCCCAATTTTGTACCAGAAATCACATTCAGTTCATGTAATTTCACACGCCATGTACCTTCTCTCCACACATTATTGATGTTTTAATTCAATCCCTCCAAAATAGAGTCTTTGTTTTTTGCCCTGTTGCTAAAGGAAATGGATAAATATGAAAAAGCACTGATCGTCAACAGGACTGATTGTTTCCTGTCAGTGGCCATCAAATAAAAGCTCAAAAGGAAGAAAGAACGGTTTCTTACTCTACAGTAAACACAAATCTTTAAGAGCACGTTGCCATGCAGACCCCACAATTTGCACTGGCTCCTCACTGGTGTAGAGTCTCTCATAGATTTCTTGTTAATGAAGAACAGAGCATCTGTTTGGGATGTAGATTTTTTCCTACAGTCTGAAGTGGAAAACACCTAAGGTGTCAGTAAGTACAGTTATCAAGAAGTAGCTCAGCTCAGTTTGATGGTGATTAGAGCAAAAAGCATTAAAAATAGGAGAGAAAGAGTTGTCAGAGAGTGGGTGACAGATATTTCTATATCCAATCAAGAAAACTGCAGCAAGGAAATGGGAAGAATGCAAGAATAGCTTGATCAGTTATCATCTTTTACAAACATTTAGGGCAGTCACAGTATCCAAAAGTGAACTAAGGATTTACCGGTTTAATAGTTAATTTTTGCTATAGCAAACTTTGGAATCTTATTTTGAATTGGAAAGAAAGCATAAGATTGACATATGCTGCTGAGTGAATCTCCAGATTCTCCAGGTCCTAAAAGGTAGTGAAGTCTTATGTTCAGAATATTGGAGAAAAGTGGTTATTTCTGTTGGAAAGCCTCCTGCAAGTTTACTCTAGTAACAGAAAAAATAAGGTAGAAGGAGCAGTGGGAGGTCCTAAGAGTCAGAAAGATCTTCTCCAGGTGGTGTGCTGGGCACAGTAGAGATTCAGCTGCTGAATACTTGATGTGAGTGAGGACTTGAGAAGGCTGACAGAAACTCCAGCGAAAAATCACTAATACTTGGATATGCCCACACATAAAGGACTGAAGTATACTCCAGGAGCACTCCAGGAGCATATGATGCTCCACCAGCCTTGATTTGACTAAGGTCTTGTGTACGCATTTGGAAGACAAATACCTACAGAGTGATTCATGCCAGTTAAGTAGCCACTCTTTTCTACATAAGTAGCTCTTATTCTTAAAACCTGCAGCATACCTGGCTTACTTCATGCAGTAATATAAATCTTACCTTCATCGTAAGCATTCAGTGAATGTCAACACTGTCATTACAATGGAACAAAAAACCAAAGATATTCTTAGTCCCATCCACTTATTCTGTGATTTGTGATCCATCGGAGCAGTACAGAAAGATGTTAACTATGCTTTCCCACCAATTCTCATGTCCCTTTGGGGTAATCTCAGTCACACTCCAATTCCCTACTACATACATCACTGTCCAACCTCACTTGTAGTGAGGCTAGGTGTGATTGATCTGAACTCAGAGAATTCAACTGGGATACTCAAGCATATGAGCTGGATGCCATCCTGTGGCAAGAGGAGCCTGATGCTGGGTTCATGTAATTGGCAGAACTCGAGGAAGAATATATTGACATGCAGACATAAAGCTGAGCAACATTCTACTGTCTGCACAACAAAGAAATGCAAAATGAGATCCTTGGGGATCCTGAATATATTTTGACAGTATAAAAGTTTAATAAATCAAGAGTGGATTAACTGTAGGTGAACTATTATTCAGCATTTATTCAAAAAGCTATGTGCATCTTTTAGAATTTGTTTGCAGAAAGGTAAGGAGAAGGAGTATTCCTCTCACACACATAATTAAGGTAATTCTTGCAAAAATGTATTCTGTTTGAGACATTCAAAGCATCCTTGTGACTCTGTGTCTAGTAGCAAAATCCTTCAAGCCAGCTATTAAAAAGAACAAGTTAATAATCTTGATAAAAATAGTTTAGTATTAACATTAAAGACTAAACTACTTAGTTGGAAGGCAAGCATCATATTTAAATCTGGAGTTTATGGAATATTTATAAAGGCTTTCAGGTCTAAAAAGTTAATTAACCCTAACTTAAAAAAATTAAGAATCAAGAGTATTAGAAAAAAATGAACACACCAAATGATGCTGTTCTGATAACTGAAATGCTTTGTCCAGCAACAGGAATGACAGAAGCAGCTTCTCTTCTGTGTTTTCCCCAACCCACAACAAGTGGAAACTGGGAGAGGTCACCTCTGAAGGTAAAAGGGTACAGATATGAGGCCCATTCCTATGGCCCACCAGTCCAGTATCCTCACTCCAACAAGGACAAGTAGAGGATGCTTAGGAAAGGAATGAAGGACAAGTATGAAATGATTCTTCACTGTGCATAACACACAAGCCCCTGGCAATCAGCAGTTTATAGAATTTCTGTGCTAGAACTCACAGTTAGTGTCTAGGACTACTTTTTAACCATTTGTTTCAGTTTACTCATGCTTTTGACGTTCCTGATCTACTATGTCAATGGATTCCAAGTCTAGATACCTTCATTGTTTGGGAAAAAACACTCCTTTTTTTGGTTTGTCGTTACAATGTAATAATCTTACTTTATCATTCTCCATATCATTCTTTATTCTGTTGACCTATGTCATATCCACCTTTTTCCACTGAAGCTTATCAGTCTGTTTCATCATCACAAGAGAGCTGTTCCTTATGCCTGACCAGCCTCATTGGCCTCCTCCAAACCATTTCTCAATCTATCACATTCATTTGGAGGTGGAAGCACTGGAACAATCTGCAGTTTTCAAGATATTGGTGCTCCTAAATGACACAATGATGGCTTCTCTTTATTCTCCATTCTCCCCTAACAGTTAATATTCTGTTTGCTTTTTTGACTGTGCCGACATTTTCAGCAAGGTACTCACAAGGACTGTGGGATCTGTCTCTTCAGGGGTAATTGCTGGCTTAGAGAGGTTGTGTATGTGATTTTCCACATGTACTGTACTTAGTGCTTAGCACTTGGCACCGCTGAATTTCACATGCTGCTTTAGCACACAGGATCGTGCTATCTTCTTAGGGCTTTTAAGTTTAAATTTTACAATCCTGCATGGTAATGTGTTGCCTGCAAATCTTATCACCCCAATCTTGAACCTCTTCACCATGCCACTTACAAGTATGCTGAACAGAATAATCACTGTGGTAAAATCTTTTGACCACTTATTTAAAGCATTTTTTTCCTAGAATTTAATCTCCTACCTAGAAGACCCTATTCTTTTTCATCCCACAGCAAAGCCTTTACTGAAATCTTTACTATTAAAAGCTTTCTGAAAATGTCAGTGTACTAACCAGATCACATTTATCTCTGTAGTCATTGAGAGCTCCAGTGACCTGCAATAGATCTATGAAGAATGGCTTCCCTCTACAATAGCCACTACACTGACTCTTCCCCACTATATCATCATTATCCGTGTGCCAGCTAACCCTCACCATCCTTATTGTTTCCTTCCATCTGCTCAATTGAACATGAGACTCACTTGGTTACGTTCCAAGATGGTTCTTAAAGACTGGTGTCACACTTGCCACTTCCCATTCCTCTGCAATTCAGAAATTTACTGATTTAAGCAGTAGATAGATTATATTCTATAGCCATAAGTTCAGCAGTTTCATATCCAAATTCCTTTACAATTGAGGATAAAAGTCATCTACTTCTGGAGGTCTCTTACTAACCATTTCCCCAGTCTAAGAATCTTTGCCCCTGCCTTTGGAGTCAGTTCTTCATTCACCCCTGTGGTGAGCAGATCCTCTGCAGGAGTTTTGCTGCTCTCCTCTTCAGTGAACATTGGTGCAAAAAGTTAATCTGTTTTCTGCAGTCTTTTCTACCTTGTGCTCAAACTATATTTTGAGATGTGACAGGCCCCATGCCTCTGGTATGCTTGAAAATATCTTCTAAGGTCTAACATTTCAGCATTTTTCCTCCTCAAAATGTCTTTGTGGTTTTACCTTTAACTTCTGAGAGTTAACAGAGTTAACTTGTCAGAGTTAACAGAGTTAACTTCTCTTTTCTGTTTTGCTGCTTGGATGAAACTTTGGATGAAGCAATCTCCGTGCTCGGGCTTCGACGTAGGATTTATAAAATCAGCTTTTCAAATCTTGAATTGGCTTTGCTTTTCCCTGATGGGAACTGCCTGAGACCATCAAAAAAACACTAGAAAATTTTCTTCTTCCTTTTTCACAATTTCTGCTGGTTCCCATCCATGATTGTAGTGGTGACCTACATGTTATTAATTACATTATGTTACACTGAGGAATCCCAGCTCTATTTTAAAAAATTAATAGTATATCAGTTAAATCCAGTGGGGATTTTCCTTTTATCTTTCATCCCTTTAATTCACATATACATGGATTATTTTGCAGCGATGTTGTGGAAGGCATCAAGTTTTCTGTAGTACCAGAAGTCCCTTTTGCTTTCTCATTAGCCACCACCACAACTCCATTTCTCTCTGCAGTCACTATTCTCTGCAGACACTCAGTCATGCACACTTTCCACTTTCCAATCTCTCTCAAATAGCGTTTCTAACGTTTCTCCGTCTCTCAAGAAAAGGTAAAGAAGTGAAAAGAAAAAAGCTAGAGCACCTGCTGAGGAGCAGTGCAAAGGCCATTTCTTGCTCTGCACCATGTCCTGTGGCCCCGCTTTTCCCCATCTTTTGGGCAGGAGGCAACAGCAGGAGCAAAGGGCTAAACATTTCCAGGGGTAAGAAGCCACAGCTGCCTAAATAGCTGGTTGACCACAGGAAAAAAAAAAGAGTTTGTCACTCTAAACCTTCATGGGTGGTTGATTCAAAAGTGTCATGGGAAACGTTATTGTAATTCCCCCAAAGATAAATGCCCTGTCTCCTACTGAGACATCAAAGCTCACATACCTAAAATGCACTGGAGGGAGTCCAAGATTAACAATACCCCATAGCTTTGCTCAGGGTACATATTACACCTGGGATTTCCAGGCAGTACAGATTCTCTGCTGTGAGGAAATTTGCACAGCAGACATCCAGCTAATGCCTAACTCCAGGCAACAATATTAGAGCTTGACAGTACTTGGAAATTCACCAAAATAGGTATTCTGGAGTTGCTATTTGGTGTCCAAGTACAGACAATTTTTCAGCCTTTTGGAGTCATTAACAATAACAAGAGCAACAAATAATATGTAAAAGATGTTTATTTTATAAAAATAGAATGCCCATAAAAAGAATTAAGTGTAATTATAAAATGCATTAATAAATTGACAGCTAGCAATGCCCTCAGTAAAAATCATTTGAGGGTGCTTTTATCATTAGATTTAACATAGAATGAAAATGTGCATACACAATTGATTTAATTTCATGCAACTGGGAACTATACACCTACTTAGAGACTGTTCCTCATGCACTGATGGAGATAAACATACACAAGGCCATCTTCTTAGTTTAAAAGCAAGGAAAAAACTCTTTACTGCATTAAAGCTATACGTGTTTCTTTCTGGTTTACCCTGCTTCTGAAACTCTCTTTGTATGTATGGTTGCTTTTTTTAACAAGACCAGTAATAATTACTATAAAATATGGCCAGAACAAAGGCTCTGCATAAAAACTCATGTGTATTAGAGGCACTTTATTCTAATGATTTGGAGAAGCTTTGCCATTTTCTTACTAATTAACCTATCAATAGCGATGTCACTTAAACATTCCTTAGGAATATTATCTTCTCATTATTGCCAGAAAACATGCTGCCCAATTTTATAGCTCAGTTGTTCTCTACACACGGATGGAGTGTCTGAATTAATTTGAACTGAAACAGATTTTTTTTTAAGAAATATTTCCCATAAACACAAACTACTTTTGTAATTACATTTAAATCATTAATATTCAAATTTCAAAGCATTAAGGGGGGGGAAGCATTCTGTGTTTATTTTGTGCTTGCACACTGTAAGAACACAATAGAGGAGAATTCTCTTTGTGAAAGGGCATTGGGTCAGGAGGAGAACCAGCTGGTTTGGGTAGGCCAAAACCTACCTAGCATTGAAATTCAGCAAGGGTCACATTCTTTAGGAAGAAAGAAACACAATGCAAAATCAATGTGTGTAAAATTTCCAGATTCATAACTGCAAAGAGCATGTTTCTTCAGAATAAATACAGCTCAGGCAGCAGCCATGCAAGCTTCCCAGCCTGTCTTGCCAATGTCCTTCAACTTTAAGCTGGTGAGAACATCTGGAGGATGTGGAGGCTGATCACTCCTGTGTTGTAGTCTTTGCTGAATACTGCCAGGAAGGTTACAAATCAGAGCTGATGCCAGTCTGGGGAGTGTCCACGAATGCAGGGCTGCCTGTTGGGAACAGGAAAGGGATCCATCCATCTGTTTTGCATGACCGACCACCAAACAGCTGCCAGCCTTGCCAAGGGCTCACCTCAGCTCCACGCACAGATCCCGTGCTATGACACCTTCAAATTAAATTGTATTCCAAAGAGCTGAAGGCAGGGTGGCTTTGTGAGATTAAAACTCTGCAACTCAAGGGCTGTGCTCTCAAACGCTCTCCCTGCTGTTTGAGGGTTTAGCTTGGTGATTAGGTGCACGTGTCCTCTCAGCTGTTATGCAAAACTGTACACAAATGACATCAGAGCTGAAGGTGTTATCATAGGGATGGCTAACTCTCCAGATCTAAGGAATTGTTTTTTCTATTAATTTCTTAACAAAAATAAAATCAAAAAGTGTGATCTGACGAAAGACCTAAATGCCATGCAAAGCGATAGTGTTGCTATGTTGAAGTTTATCTTTTAAAATATTCTGATGTTTCATCTGAAAAGCTTTATGTCCACAGAAGGCAGCTTGCTGAAATGCCTATTAAAAGTAATGGTCTGGTATTCAAATGTGTCGCTTTCCACAAAAGGAGATAATGCCACAGGGTCATACCCAATAAAAGATTTAGACTTTCAAAGCTTGATGCTGCAACACATGTTAGGTGGCTAATGTCCCACTAGATGAAGAGTGAAGATTAAATGTGTCAGAATTATATCCAAACAGTCCTCAAAGAAACTATAAAAGGTGACAAGAGAACATAACATAATATATTTAAAGAAACATGAAGAACTGGGAAAAAGAGGTCCATCAGATGGTTAAAATACTGATTGCTTTCTTTTATGAGTCTCCACTGAGATGTTCAGAGGAAACATAAACAAAGAGAAATTGGTATAAATTGGAATAAAGAGAAAACTTTAAAGCACACTTAGATTCAAGTTTTTAGAACTTACTGATGTTTGTGTATGCTCAATGACTAAGGGAAAACAATTTATAGACTATTAGTAATTATGTCCAAGAATTCATGGGGGTTCAAGAAAGTTAGAAGCAGACTAGAGAAAGTGAAACATGTTCCCTATTTTTAAAGTCAAATAATAAAGAAACGTTCCTTTAGTTTTCATTCTCAGAAATAATCTGTGACAAATTTTCAAAAAAGTTGAGAAAGTCCATCAACATGTGAATCATAGAAAGCAAATCTTGCCACATCTGTCTAATTTCCCTTTCTTATGTCTGATTTTCATTCTTATTTCTTTGTGAAAAAGGGGAAGGAGAATGCACAATCTTCTTTTCACTTTTAGCACCACCTTCTATGAAATTCACAGGAAAAGGATGAGGAAAAAGGTTCTAGGTGGAATCCCTGTAAAGTGATTACTGAAAATAATCCCTCTCAAAGGCTGCTTTGAATGGTTTGCTCCTGAATAGTAGTTATGAGTGTGAAATTACAAGTGTGGTTCTGAGGGTTTAGGATGAAACCAACTCAGTTCAATATATCATTAATAATTGGAGACCCATTGATAAATAATAAAATAAAATTTGCTGATGCCAAGATGTTCACTATTCATAAAGAGTTTAAAGGACTTTGTGGAACTGACTTAGATTTCAAAATGAAAATTTCATACTAAAGCAGTCAATCTGATAAAATTCACTGAGGTGCTCAGTTTAGGGCAGAGAAATCAATGTAAAATAGGGGATAACTGCCTAGACCATACTGCTGGGCATAATCTCAGAATCCAAACTGACCAAATCTGATGTTATGAAAAGGCAAAGGACTCATTTTGGGGACCTTATTAGTAAGTGGTTCTCCTGCCTGGGAAGAATGTTATAATTTTAATCTGTTCTACCTACCCCCTACCTTTGTAATATCTCCAGTTTGGAGACTTGGAAGGATCCGGAAGAGAGGTATAGAGAAATCCCATGTGTGGTGTAAACTGCAGAAATCAACTTTTGATCCTAAAAAGAGCAATGAGGATCCCACGTAACAGGCACTGTTGGTTTTGGACCTGATTTTATGCTTACCGTTACCTCTGGCCTCATCTTAGTGTATCTTCAACGTGTGGGTGTATCTAAACTCCTCTTAAACAATCACAAGATTTAAAAAAGACAGAAATAGCCCAACAAATTTAAAAATTAATTCTACAATAGAAAAGATGAGAGAGCAAGAACATTTGAATGCCTGGACAGAGAAAAAGCATACAGCATGGTTTCCTCCCATATCAGCCATAAGAGATTGAAGAAAAAAAGAAAAAACAAACAAACCAACAACAACAAAACAAAACAAACAAAAAAAACAAACAAAAAAACCACAAAAAACAAAACAAAACAAAAACAACAAAAAACCACAAAAAAAACCAAAATAAATAAATAAATAAATAAATAAAAAAACCCGAGAATAGGAATTTGTACCTTACTGACACATGGGAAATCACTCCTCAGTCAAGATTTTCTCTTTTGTATGTGTTTCCCAGATACGAGTGTAAAGTCTAATTGAAGCTTTTCTTGGGGTAAGAGTGTTGGCAACTTTTTCTTCTTGTTTTCCTTATCTAATCAGAGCTGGGCTTGTGCTGCAAAGGCAGTATAATTCAGCTGTACATCAGTCAGCCACCAGACACAAATCACAGAACACTGTTAGCCCACTGCTCTTACAGCTATTCATTATACCTCTGGTCTCACGCTTTCTGATGTAAATTTCAGAGCACCTAATATTTCCAAACTTGTTTCTCTCCCCTCCTTCAGTCACATAACCAAGATGCTGGAATTTTCTAACTTTCCCAAGTTATTTGCACATAATATTTTATATAAAAGGAAATACCAAAACAGCTACAATGTTTTATAATAAAATGAAATATCAAATCAGCTACATGCATTCTACAGAGAAAAAAATATTCTAATTCAAAAAATACAGAAAAGATTACATTAATACAAGATAGTTGCTGCACAATGACCAATGAAAACAAAAGAAAGGCAAACAGCAAGGAAAAAAACATAACATTAACTTAACCTTTTTGCATGTTAAACTGTATTAAAATCTTTCTCTTTCTGCTCTGGAGTGCAGAGAATTTTATTTGAAGGACTGTACATTCTCTAGACAGCTTCCAGTACTCATTTTAAAAGCTATTTATCAAGGGGTGTTAAAAACATGTCTTTCATTTGCTCTAATCTTGCACTTCTCTCAAAATATGCTAACAAGAATATTTTAAATACCTTCTGCAAAATATGGTCTATTCAGGCAATGTGACACCAAAAAGAGCTGTCTTTAAACCTGTGAGTTTACAGGATTTCTACTGAGTTTAATTGTTTCATGACATTTAGAAACAGGTTTTCCCAGACTGGTTGTATTTTGTCTGTCTTTGGCCTGACTAGTATCCTCATGGGGATGCCACAATCCGTGTTCTGTCTGTGTCACAAAAGTGGTAACACAGATTTTCTATTTTTACTCTGAGTTTGTGCACCGGCTACATTCTACCAAACAATCCAAAAGTCAGGATGATGCAGAGACCTGTATGGTCAGACCTGGGGGGGAGATCTCACCATGATCCAGGGAACACCTTTGCTGCACATAACTGTGTCCTGGAGGTTGTCAGGAATATTTCAAGTTGTGCACTGTGTGGTACAACCAAATGCATTTTTCCTAACAGAAAATCCACTAAGGAAGAAATTTACACTGCAAAAATAAGGCATTTCCACACAAAAATATCCTGATTTTTTCCTTCACTGTTCATTCTGCAGTGTTTACAAAGTGATAGCAAGGCTACGATGTTTTATTTGGATCAATGGCTTTTTGGTTAAGCAAGGTACCAGCACAGATTGCTTGCAGGATCCTAGGAGAGTTCCTAAATCAAATTGCAGCTTCTATTGACAAAGTATGAATTCCTATTGAGAAACACTGCGTTAAGTAGCATTCTTTCTGTCTCTGAATGAAAGTAGGGACTAGATAACTTCTTGACATCCCTTTCAGTTATCTTTGATGCCAGGAGTCTTGTTGACATTTCATATTGTGCACATTTATTTGGTAAATGCTATATTTCAAACTCAGGAAGGAAGACATCTGAAGGATTACGCTTTTAGCTGACAGAAGTACCATAGTAGCAAAGCAAACATACAAAACAGAAAATATTTAAGTATCCAAGGCCAGCTAAGAGCTGGTTTTGTTAAGACAGTCTTGTAAGAGGAAAAGGAAGTACCTGTCCTCTTGAAGTCTGTATAATCTCCTTAGAACTGTCTCTAGGATGTTCTCTAGGATGTTCTCTAGGATGTACACTAGGCACTGTTGTTTTAGTGTAGTGGAAACACTGTGAGAACACTGTAGGTGCACACTGAGGCAGGTATGATCCTGCTGAACAGATCTGTTCCTCTGCCAGTGATAAAGGAGTTTGCTAAACCCACTCATCTGAGACCCTCATGCACCCCCTCTTGGCTGCCCATTACCTGGATCCACACCTCTACCAGCACCAGGAGATCATCTTCCTTCTGGGCTTCACCGAGGTCACCCCTCCAGTGGGGTTGGGAGGCTTCTGCAAAACATTAGCTCCAAAGGCTGTGGTGCTGCTAACACAAGGCTCTCATGTCACCTCACCATGTTCCTTGTTTAACTTTCTCAAAGTGAGTGGGCAGCTGTGGTATCACAACACTGAACAAGCAGTACAGCTTCTGCTCCCTACAGGTGTTGACTGCTGTGCTTACCAGGCACAGCAGAAAGCAACTGCTCCCCTGCACAGGGAGAAGGTTTTGTGTCAAAAGCCAGCCAAAACCAAATATACAGGTTGGAGGAAAAATTGGGAGGGAAATTGTGGTGCATGAGAGGCACAGAAATCAGTGCCACATTTTACTGTTGTAGAAATAGAGGCAGAAAAATAATAATGAAGCTAACTCTGACTGGAAATCTGGCCAGGAGATGAGTGGCAGAAATCCGTAATTAGAGCCGTGGAGTTGGCTGCTCGAACTGGACAGCTCAGCCACAGGCTGTGCTTACTCCCAGCAAAATACTTCTGTGGTTGAAATAGTTCAAAGCATGCTCTTTGAACTCCAGCAAACCTGCATGTCCTGTGCCATAGCACTAACCTTTCTTTGTTTAATAGTCTACTTCATAACAACTCTTGATTTGGTGTGAAACTTTACTTCCAAGATTTGGATATTCAAATGATGGAAGTTTGTATTTGTGCTTTGAACCTCTCTTTTTTCACCAAGTTAAAACAAAGTTCTTCTCTGGTTCACACAACACTGCAAGTTAAGGTGTAGCAAAGGTAATGTTCCAGTGATTCCAACATATCAAGCAATTCAACAAAACCTCTTACACGTAGAAGATGTGAGGCAAGTTACAAAGACATTACACTGATTTCAGCAGAAGACAAGCAGCATTTGATTTACCATATTCAGAATCCACTTTGGAGGTTATTTGATCTGCCAGTAATATCCCTCAGACAGACAGGAACAAATTTACCTTGATGTGTCTGTCTGTCATTCAAGTAACCTGTGATCCATTGAATATGTCTCTTTCTGAAATGCTCATTTTACTGCAATTCTGTCTGACTCAATATTCTTCTTACCTGACAGGTAGGAGATCAAATAATTGAAATCAATGGAGAAAGCACAAGGGACATGACACATGCCAGAGCAATAGAGCTAATCAAGTCTGGTGGCAGGAGAGTGCGACTGTTGTTGAAACGTGGAACAGGCCAGGTCCCAGAATATGGTGGGTTTTTATCTTTACATTTTTCTATGTGCATGAACCTATATAAATTAATTATATTGCTTTTGAGTTAAGTGGCAATTGAAGATATTTATATAGTGTAATTTCCTGGGGCATATTAAGTATGGGCTTAAGTGTTTACCTGAGTAGAGGTGGACTTACTCACACGTTTAAGTGTTTCCTTAGCCAAGACCGTATATGTGTGTACATCACTGTCGCCTGCTGCCCTCCCGACACAGGCAATGGCTTGTAAGATGTGCATTGGAGGAAGCACTCTGAACCTTTTAGGGGACATCTCTGAGTGTGCTGGGAGTTGCTGATTTGTCCATAAACTCTCCTTTTCTTCCTTTATTGGTACTTCTCTGTGCATTTTGAATCACAGCAGGTGATCTTGTTGCCATGAAATGGAGGGGCTCAAGTTGAGACACAAAATATTAACAAGAATGTACTGCTTTCTTTGAGAACTTTACCCATTGTATAATCTCCGACAATATACATGGATGATCAAGTAGAAGCCAATTCTGAATTAAAAAGGGGACTTTGCTCGTTGTGGTGAGAAAACAGGATCTATTCTTCTCATATTTTGCTTCAGAGGGACTTTGGGGACTTTTTTGAGTATTTAAAAAGTGTAGGTCATTTAGATAATATAGAAACCTTATTTCATAACTGCAATGACAGGAAGTAAAAATAAATTATCTAAAGGTAATTTCAGAGACAAAAAGTTCTTTTTTAAAACTGAAATCAGGGCTTACTCTGAAATCAGGTGTGACAGTGTTATATATTTACATGAGTTCTATGATGTGCACCTCTGGGCCTTATATCTCTCAGAAAAAGGGTTATTTTTTTTAACAAATAGTCCTTGACTTCTTTATGCTAGGAGGTCCAAAACTCTATTAAACTTTTCTTATGTTACTTTTGAAGTTCCAGCATCCTTTCCCATTAGAATCAGAAATTGCAGTAACATTTGAAAATTCAGAGTAATACTAACGCTTAACTGTAGGTTTAGGTCAGTCTTTGTTGCCAACATAAATTCATTATTTCTCTTCATTAAGCCAGCTCCACTGAAAGTCAGTGCTTTCTTGGCTGTCAGTACATATGATAATTGCACTGTTTTCTTCTCTAAGCTGGAGCTAATTCTGTGACTAAGCCAATACTTAGGACAGTGTAGGTATTTTTTCCAGCTTTCAAGAGCTTCTGAATAAGGCCAGAAAGGGTGGGCCACAACCCACTCATCTGGTGATAAAGTTAGTGAATTATACTTTTGGTGAGTAGAAACGAAGCCAAAGTGGTGAGTAGAAACGAAGCCCTTTTTATCAGGGGTTCTGATAAAAAGGTACTAAAACATTTAATATCCGGTGTATAATCCTTTCAGAGAGTCCTCCAAGAGAATTTCAGATCATCTCCAAAACTTTTTTGTGGGGAGAGGTGGATCATTTTTAATGGAAGAACAAACAAGCATCCAGGACTGATAAAGTGATTAGTAATCCTTCTCAAGTAGCAGAATCATTTACCAACAGTTCTCCAGTTCCTCAGAAAACAATTTAATAGATCCACGAGGCTGCTATGAGCAAAGAATCAATTGCAGTTCAGACCCATTCCAAATCTTTCTTAAGATCCCAGTTCTGAATGGCACTTAAACAAATCCAAAATTTATTTCCATTGTTTATATAATCTTATAAATCTGTATATTATTCCAGAATCATAAGAAAATTTATATAGATGTAAAAAAATTTCAGTGTAAATAGCATTAATTTGGGAAAACAAATCTTCCAAAAGGTGTAAATGTGCACAAACCTTCCCTACCACAGAAGATCACAAGTAGAAAATGCATATAGAAATCCAGACACAGCTTTTAGTGCTAACAGAAAGAGACAAGGTGACTTCACAGGATTGTTTAAAGCCAAGCTCGCCATTTGGAAAGGCATTTGGAATACTTGGCATTAGCTGAGTAAAAATGTAGAATACTGAAAAATAAAAGTTGCTCCAAAGAAGTGCTGTTTAATCAGACCATTTTCCTAGCTGCATTCCTAGCTTACAGCTCCAAATAGGAGAACTAACTAGCTGTGCTTGAAAGTTCTTTGTCCTACTGCACTGAAAAAGTGTTCAGGAGTTACTTCAGACGTTGAAGTCCTCCCTTGGTCATTTCCCAAAGCTATGAGAAATACTCTAAGAACAAGGTGCCCCTAAAATCCAATAGCAGCCTGCTTTTATTTTAAGTTAGAAACAGAAATTAACCAGTAGAAATTATTAAAACTGGAGAGGTCACATCTCAAGAAGGTCATATCTCAAGGGTAAGCTATTATGCTGCAAAGAACATCTGTTAGAGACCCCCAGAAAGAACATCCTTTCCAAATAATGGAAAACCAAATGCAGAGAAGACTGTGACATAAAATGTCAAAGAAGCTTGAGGATAAAATGGTTCTGAGAACAGCACATGGACTAGTCAGTATTTAGTAGCTCTCTCAGAATTTCGCAGTTGAGATGTAATACAACTAATTGGAGCTCTTTTTACTGAAAAAATCAGCTGCTTTTTTTTTTTTAGCAAGAACATGTCAGAAATATTTCTTATTCTCGTTAGAGTCCAGCTCTGGAGACCATCAGTGGGAAATAATACTTAGTTGAGCATAAAAATGCAAGGTTGGAGGACTGAGCTAGTAACAGGACTGCGATGGTGGTGTGTAGCAAAAGCCCAGGGAGAAATGTAATAACAGTGCAAGTGTAGCAGGGTCCTCTCCTGGATATTCTCTCTCAGTGTATGACAAGCAAAATGGTCAGGGACTTCCCAAGTCAGTTGTAGTAATGCTGCTTAAAGATCTTTCCAACAGCAGCAGCATTTAGATGCACAGCATTAAAAAAAGGAAACTTAAACCAACTAGCCCAAACCATCACCTTATCATCTTTCAGTCTCCAACTTCTTTATTTTCCCCATACAATACAATCAATGCTTTTAAATTCCAGTGCAATGTTTCTGTTAGTACAAAATATGGTGTGCAAGAAATATCAGTGTTTGAATGATCATAGAATCATAGAATCATAGAATCATAGAATCACAGAATCATAGAATAGATTGGGTTGGAAAAGACCTCCAAGATTATCAAGTCCAACCCCTGATCCAACTCCAATTACTATATCATGGCACTAAGGGCCATGATGATGCGATTGACATCAGTAAATGCATTGTTAAGGGAAAATCATCAAGGGTAAGAAAGTGATCTGTGAGAGAAAAGAATGTGTATTGAAAAGAAGAAAGTACGCAGGGAAGAAACAAAGAACAAGCTCCTGGGAGGGTGTAAGTCTCCTGAATGAGTTATGTCAGTTTATAATCCCTGGAAATCTGTACATCTTGGAAAATTCTGGCTGAGCTGAAGCACTATTCCAACCTAGGGTAAGAAATAGTGTGCTGCAAATGCATAATTTACCTCCACTCCAACTGCTGATTTTGCTTGAAAACAAATGCCAGAGATCCCAGAGCACTTCAGAGGTAGAAATCCCCTTGCAGCATGTATGGTATCATCAGAATGTAAGGGAAGGAGCACAAGTATGATTAATGCTCCAAAACAATCGCTGACTTCACCGCAGGGTGCAACAAAAGAAGCTTAGAACACAGCTGTTTTATCACCCAGCATCTCAGAACATGTTTGCTGAGGGTAGGGATAGCCAGAGGAACTGTGTTTCCAATGATGGTGAATTATTGCAGCTCATCCAAACCCGGAGAACATCAGCATCATGTTTCATAGCAAGTAGTCTGCCAGCTGTGTTCTCCAGAGAACCAAGTCATAGTAAGAAATCACATTACTGTGCGAGGAAGACTAGGAGTACTGCTGGGAATCCTGATCCTGAAAAGTAATGCCTGAGAAGTCTGGCTGGAGAGAGTGTGAGATTTCATACATGTCACAGGACACAAAACTCACAGTCATCACTGTAGCACTGAGCACTTCTCAGACAGGCATTAAAAAATATTTGAATAAAATATTTGAATAATATGACAGACCAAGACTTTCCTTGCAATGGCTGCCTAATTCCCTGTGTATGCACCTACCTAAGAGGTTACTGACTTTCAGCAGGAGCTGCTGGGTGTGCAACACTTCCAAAAATCTGTCCACACTGTGAGAGCTTAATTACAGATGCTCTTTTATTTCAGGCTTTAGCCATAGCTGTATAAACATCATGAGAAGAACATATACTTTGTATAGCCAAACACAGGGATGAAGTGCAATCCCTAAAGTAAATGAGAGAAAATTGTTCACAAAATCCCAAAATAGTTAAAATTAAAAAGGAAGTAAAACTGACAATCATCTGTCTATCAGCAATGAGTTCTGCAAGAGGCAAGTTACCTCTAATTGGCCCCAGAAAACTACAGTTTTCTCTCAGAACAATTACTGTTTTCTCTAAATACCTCTAGAGGAAGGTACCTAGGAAAGCCTGGGATATTTCATCTCCATCCCAGCAGTCCTGGCAACTTGCTTCTTCTGGCTTACTGCTCCTGGCCTTTCCTGACTGGAATTTTCATTACTCTCTGCTACATTAAATATATAAGTACTTAGAAATATCTGAAAGTAACGAGTCTATAATCAAAGACTGCAAACAGGGTAAAAAGGTGAAGGCTGACGCACAGTTAGCACTTGTAGATGGACTCTATCCCTCCTCCCTGCCCCAGATACTTTCTGTCTGGCACTCTGGAGGGAGCAAAAAACACTGAATTTCACCTGTGAGGAACATCTTCCTACTTTTGGGACTACAAAATCATCTTATCAGGTTTGATATCAGGTTTCTACTCAAGTTCCACTCTGTTTTAAGTTGCTTAAGAGCTCCTGCAGGAAGCAGGATTTAGAGACTCCAGACCATCATAATGAGATTTTGGAAAACTTTTCATTGTCCTGTGTTCAAGTATGTGATCTAGCCCTGCGTGTGCTAGCTCATGATGTGATGCTAAACAAACAGAGCCATGAGAACTGGAATCCTTGAGGTTTGGTGAACAAAGAATCTGTGTCGTGGTGATTGTTGGTGCTTTATGGATTTACACAACAATGGTCCCTTTTCCTCTCTCCCCCTGCTTTGTTTGGCTTTGTTAAAAGACATGTCCTGGGGTTTAATTGTGTATTTTTGGAGTCTCTGTTGCTTCACACAATGCTAAATTATGTACACAACTCACCCCATAGGTTCATGAGACTCAGATGATTTTACAGAACTAGAGTTTAGATTCAGTTTTGTCTATTTAAGGCAGGAAGAGTTTTGTATGTGAGAAGTAAAGTTTCAGCATACACAAATTGCTGGTTAACAGATAAAAGGTACAAGTTATTTAGCAATAAGTCATTTTTGAAGGTCCTTGAAGAAACTCTTATCTCCTGTTTCAGCACTACCCCATCAACAAAACCAAAAAATGTCAGAGTTGATACCAATACAAGGATTTTTCATACAATTAAATTGGCACAGTTCTTAAATACTTTAAACCTTTTGCTTTTGATTTGTTATGACTCCTTCAGGAAGCACCTCAAGATGTACTCTATATCCATAGTCCAGGTGAACCTAAGTCCTGAAATATATATGTACAGTAGTTTCAGTAATCCACTAATATTTAGACTTACAGCATGCTTATTTGTCTTAGCTTTACAGAAATACTTCTTTCCTGTTACATATAAGCTTTTTACTCAGTCGTTCTAAACTTACTAAGAATTCTCTGCTCTAACAATAGTAAAATGTCTTTATGTCACTGGTTCTGTTAATTCTAATGATTGGTCCTAGGCTGTTCCTCCCCTTCCTTTAGGAATGGTACCTTCCAGTCTCTCCATGTGCATGAAAAGTGACAAGCATGGGTCCCCATATTTCTACTTATTGGGCCACCCTAAAGACACGGTTTGTAAACTCTGCATGTATATTATCTTTCTAATACGCTTTTGTTTCTCACAACTGTTAATTGAGTATTTTCCAACTTTTTCTGACATGCTAGCTCACTTAATAGTTTCTACAGTATTCAGCTTTTCTTTCATAATGATTATCTTAGACATGAAAGCAGCTATGAATTCTACAAGTGTCTTTTAATATCCTAAATAATGAGTTCTTCATGTTACACTACTGCTAGTGTAAGGAATATGACCATAGGTCTGCTATATATCCACTTTTTCTCATGACAAAAATTTATCCTCTGAGTATGACTTTTCAGGTAGAAAATCTTAACCTTTTGAGAATCAAAGCCATAATTTTCCCCGTCTTTATGGCACTTGGCTTGCAAAAGTATTAATAATATTGAGGTGGAAATTAGATGCTGATCTCAAACAATATTTATATGCAGCCTCCTGAAGAAATAGCTAAGGTAAAAGTGAAGACTTTTTGGAACATGCTGTAAGGCAACACTCATTTTTTAAACCCCATGGTTATGCTGAATTCACACAAAGCACTTTGCTCTTGATTTCAAGCCATTTTCTTCATAGAATCAGATCCAACTGCACAGATTGTTCAGATACATCTAATTTGTAATACAGAGTCATGGCCCAGATATGATACCTGGAAAGTAAAGGAAAAGGAAAACCTATTTTTTCTATTTTCTTTTTGATTGCTGTGATCACAGAAAACACAGAAGTGTTCAGATACATTCAGCTCTGTGTGCTGCTGACTTGCACAATGTAGTATATTTGCTACAATTATAAGGACAGTCTTACATGTTGAACTAGACAGATTGGAAATAGAAAAGGAGTTTTACCCAAAGGTTTTCTTCCAGCCTTTGAGCTTCAAGCAGCTCCCCCAGAGTGATGCCCATAAAATTCCTGCCCCCAGAACCCTGGCAGGAAGTTGTGCTTTAAGTTTTCAGTCTTGTGCGTGCAAATCCAGATAATGTAGTCAATTGCCTGCATGTGTTTCTGGTTAGAGCTTAATCTGTGTCTATAAATAAGAATTTTTTGAACACAGACACCTGCCTATACTTTGCTGCTGCAGAGCTGGGCACATATAAGGGTGTTTGGAAATGTACCCATGTAGTTCAAGTGTGTATGTCACCATCAAAGACCTCCTAGCCACAAAGGGTAGAAGTGCAAATTGCACCATTCCTTGTACTCTCACCTTACCTCTGCTTTGTTCTTCACTAAATGTAGCTCAGAGAAATTGTGAGGTTGGATAACCAGGCTGACATTAGGGCCATTTTGCAAGTCCCAGTTGTCAGCTCAATGAACTGCAGTTCCAGCACAAGTTCTATGTGTTTATAACCACAGCTTTCTGGGCATCATCTGTATTTGTCCTCCTGTAGCATAACCTACACAGGAAATAAGTGTTTTTCCCAGAATAAATAGAAATGTAAATCCTCTATAAATATAGCTAAAGTTATTTTGCACAGTCACACAGCTGTGAATGGTTCTCATTATTTATTTGGCAGAAAGCGTTACAACAGAAATTTTTTCTCAGTAAAATGTACCCAGAAAGTCAAAAGCACTTTAGTTCTGGTCAACATCAAAACTGAAATACTTGATTGATAAAAAACAATGTCATGTCAAATGAAATATGTTTGTTATAAAATGTTTCCACTTCCTATGTTTTTAATGCAAGAGTTTGGAGGAGAAGGATTTTCCTGAAGAGCCTATCTTGATGGGGCTTATCCAAACAAAAAATGTGGCTGATTCATTAGATCACTGAACAAGGAGTCAAATTTCCTGATGCAGAACAGATATGTTGACCAGTCTAGTATGCCTTAGGAGAGGCCCTACCATAACATCGTAGTGCAGTCCGTTACGAACCCACGTTTCACCCAAAGGAATTGTTCCATTTTGTATAAATAATCACTTCTGGAAGATGATCAGCAGGCTTACTTGAACTTAGATATAGCACAGGAGAGATGCAGGTAGTTTGGAAGGTACATGCAGATCAAGTGATACCTGCCTATGCTTCCTCGCACCATGGGTTTGGTAGCCCTTACTAGTGACCACTGCATTTATATTGGAAAAAAAAATAGATTAAAAATTGGGATCTTATACTGTGGTTTTATTGTTTGAATATAGTTGTATCCTTCAGAAATCTCCAGTCTGCAGTCTGATGTATTTTTCTGTTTCTTTCACTCCATTAGAAGGTCTGAAGCTTTTATGTTTGTTTAATAAACGGCTAAAGCATCTTGGCCTGTACTTTGAAGATATTCCTGCCTTTTCAGAGTACTGATCAGATGATCCCATTCATCCTATTTTTAATGCTTGTTTTATAAATCTCTAGAGCTGAGATTGGGTGTTATTCGAAACTTGAACTACCCTGTATATCATTCATCTGATGTCAGTGTAAAAATCAATAGTCATTTTGGAAAAGTGCCCTTTCTGTCTGTGACCACCTTGGTGGAACTGCAAACATTCATTCATATTCCTGCTGCATTTCCAATACCACCTTCTTATTTCTAGCAATACCAACTTAATTTCAGGAACCTGTGGTGTGTTAAAAAAAAAAACACACCATAACTAAATGAACCAATATACTGGTTAATAAAATTGGTCTACAACCATCAGGCAATTTGAATACGGGCTCCCAAAGGTTCTACGATGTTTTATTGCTATGGGTAAAAACTATTCAAGGGCAAAACTGAATATTAAAACCTGCTTACAAACATGTCTTTAGTATTTAATAGATATGTAGCAGCTGGCAGAAAAACAGAACATGCTTCTATTAAATAACAGTGGATGTGTATGTATATGTGGGTGCCTATAGTTATCTCTGTCTTATAGCAAATTTCTATTTTAAAAGATATGTAGAACTTTTACATAGGTATCTCTTGATATAGAAATAGAAAACACAGTTTTGAAAAAAAGAGGGACACTTGGGAAGACATTTTCAGTTTTGGGGTAATGTTTATGAGCTTCCAGAAAGTCACTACCTTTTCCTTACTTTTTAATGCAAAAATAATGGGTCCTTTCTATAGTCCTAAACATTCTTTAGCAATTACCCTCCCAGTGGCTTTGGCCAGTCTATCTGAATATTCTACCCCAGGCTTCACCCATCTGTATAACAGGGATAGTAATATTTACCTACTTATCTCATGGGAGTGTTATGGGGATTAATTATTTAATGCTTGAGAAGCACTTTAAAGATTAAAATTCCTAGTCGACTACTCAGTATTATTATTAAAGCAGAACCTCACTAATCCACACTCATTATAATCCACACCAAAATTGGCAGTGTCCCCCCACATCTGAGCAAAGATTTAATAATAAGGCTGTTGAGCAAGTTCTCTTATTACTGAGGCTTAAATATTATAATATAGTATTCTGGAGTAGATTTACTAATGTGGTGTAAAGTGTAGATAATTACAGCTAAACTCCAGTGAATAAAATAGATGAAAAAATATTACCCTGGTTTGCTCACATAAAGTGGCAAGCAGACTTACCAGCCAATGAAGGGGAAAGTCCCACCCACAAATCTTTTTCTAACATTTCTTTTCATGGCTTCCTGTATTTCCATCCAGCTGACAATACTAGAGTATAATACAGGACCTGAAAGAACACAACCATCCCTCTGTCTCCACAGCATCAGTTTTTTCCTTTCTTCCTGTAATCCAGATAAATAGGGAAAACAGGAATTCGGTAACACTTCCTGTGTCTTTGCAGCTTGCCTTAGGATTAAGTCCAGTCTTCTGTTGCAGCATAATATCCCGGAAAATCCCTCTCCTGTTGCTCATTTCACAGTCCCTCGCATTTGCCTCAAGCCCCCAATTTTAATAAGACTCATCACTGCAACTTGTTCTTAAACATAGTTAGCTTCCCTACATATCTGTGGTGGTATCCTTGCCACAGAAAGCTATGAATCAAAGGGAACAGTATGAAGGCACAAGCCATTATTCCTGTATCAACTGATACAGGAATATTCCTGTACCATCCAATCAAGATGTATCAGAAAAGCCTTGCCAGTAGCCTGATGTTGTGATGCCCAAGACTAAATTAAACTAACAGGGCCTCTCATGACTTCCTGTCGTTGGCATCAAAAATATGATGAATCTAAATGATCACACAGAGAATGTCACAAAAAGCTGTTATTCCAACCATTAGTGAGGTGAAGGCAAGCTTTGTCCATGGAGATTTGCAATTGGTCTTTCCTCTGCCCTTCTCGCTCCACCATCCCAGAGTGCAACTCCTGGATTGATGCCTTGTGGCACATCTGCAGGGAAAGGTTAGCAGAGGTCATGGCCTCTGCCAGATTTCTCATTGCTTGTTACTCCTAGCTTGGGAAAAAACCCTTAGGAAGTGAAATGCATATATTTTTAATTTGACAGTATGAGGTAACTGTGATTCTCCAACCGATGCTTAACAAACATGACCATAGAGTATGTTGTATTTTGTTAAGCAACAGCAACACATATGCAACCCAGAATTTTGAACATCTGGGTTTTCTAACACCATGTAGTTTGTGTTTACTCATTAGGAGCTGAATATTGCAATGTGACATTGATTTATTTGTGCACTTCCATCTCATTATTCAGTTCTCAGATAAATTTGTCTCAGCATCCCAGAGATATCAGATACCACAAGAGCCTCGACAGCAAATGTGGTCCCAGGGTCAGCTCTGCACCTTCACTGCCTAGAGGCCCTAAACTACTTCTACAGCTTCTACCCTAAGCAGAACAGGACTACTGATTCATGAGCCTGAGTTCAAAGCAGGTTATGTGTTTTGCTTAAGATTATGCTGAAGTTGTAAGTGAGAACCTCAGTGCCTGCCAGAAACAACTGTCTAGGGACATTTCATTTACAGTCAAAAGGCTCTGACTTCCTCACTTATTAAGTAATTTTATATATTATCTACATACTTTTAGTAGTGACAGCTATTTATTGACCTGACAGAATGTGTTGCCTACTGTTAACACTCATTTTAGCTGTGATAATTAATAATTTTAATATTTAAGTTTAATTATATGTGTAATATCCAACTCTTCAATTATTCAGTCTCTGCAGAATGTTTTTCATTAATACCACACATCCTATTAACATATTTATGAACACCTTTTATTACTTAATGTGGTTTAATTCTATTAATAAAAACTAATTTTAAAGTCATTATCTTTTTAATTATACACTAACTTCCCATGTAGATTTTCCAGCTCCAGCATGGCTCTGGAAGAGAACCACTGAGGTTTCTGCAGTTCTACTCTACTGGCTGACCACACAGAAAAATATAAAACCTTCTTTACTGAAGGGATGAGTTTCTTTTACCTGAATAGCTGTGATCTGATAAATACGTGAGATGCTCACCTCGTGGTCACAAGGACCTAGTGAATGTGTGGTTAGGGCAGCATCACTCAAGACTAGCACTTATTGTCCACAGACTTAACATTGCCACTGCAGTGAGGAGCTTGCAGCGGGGGATGAAAGCACTGTACAGGCTGCAGCTCTTCATTTCAGCTTCTTCAGTATTACTGAGTAATCCTGCAATATTTATGCAGATTAACTTGATTCAAGGAAAATCAAATCTGCCAAATTCACTCAGATAACTGATTGTGATGATTTAGATATTTAAAGGATAGGATTGTTTACTATATCTATTGAATAAACTAAACTGGGTCTTGGAATGAGAATGTGTACTCATAATCATCTGGCCTTAAGATTCACAGCCAGAAGACTATTACAGTAAATTAGTAAACTGATTCACTAAATTAATTTACCTGTTTCTGAAACACAACCTGTTTGTAAGTGTGGCTCTTTATTTTTTCCCCTCTCCCATTCTGTGCTTTGGCTAACTTTTCTCTGCATAGAAAAATTACCCTTTTCCATTCTTGCTGTTGCAAGGGCAGTGTTAAATCTCAACCCTATTGTAAGGTGTAACTGATGTTGTTGGAGAGATCCAAATAGCTTGGGTGCTATTACAAAATCACAGGAAATTGCTTATGGATGTGATTTATTTTTAAGCAGTGAACAATGGCAGAGTAACACAAAAAAGCTGGTATTCCAACCATTAATGAGGTGAAGGCAAGCTTTGTGCACAGAGGGATTTGCAATTGGTCCTGCCTCTGCCCTTCTCGCTCCACCATCCCAAAGTGCAACTCCTGGATGATGCTTTGTGGCCCAGCTGCAGGGAAAGGGCTAAAGCAGCACCCCAAGTCCTGGAGACATCCAGTCCACTGCTCTCCAGGGCAGAAACTTTAAGTGCTTCTGAATTCATTAGCTGTCTCCTGTATTAAGCTGAAATGTCTCAGGCCACTTGCAGTGGCCTGTGTTTGCTAGAAAGGGCCTGATGTGGGGTCATGGGCGTAGATCTCTGTGTTCATCCACTCACCTTTGATCCACAGCTTCCAAAAGGGCTTCCCATAAGGAGCTCCCCAACACTGGTTATGTACATGTTCAACAGAAGAGCCCACGTCTATTTCCAGAGGTCTTTTGAGACACCTCTCTATGACTCTGTGAGGCAATTAAATTATTATCTCAAGTGGTAGGGACAGTAAAATACTGATGAAGCAGTGCCATAATTAAAGAACTAACTCAGGGAAAGAAATTTACTGAGAATGTCCTGAGTATAATAATGTAGGATCAAAGCCAGTGCAGAATAAGAATAGGAACTCTCGAAGTCAGATCAATCACTTCCCATTGTTTCTTTGTTAACCATATTTAAAGAATATGTTACATAAAAAATTGAAAAGTGCTTTCATCCATAGTGCTTGCTACAGATTAAAGCAAACACAAATCAATGTGTGTGGCTTTCTTGTTTCAAGAAAACATTCCACATTTTTCTAAAGGATTTTTAATTTTTTTTTCCTTACAGAATACAGTTTTGCTTTCTCTGCCCCAAGTTTAAATTTTCCCTTTCTCTCTGTTCCCTTAGCTCAAAAACCAAGCAACATCTCTTGAGCTTCTGTAGATTTGGTCTTCCAAGCATAGCTAGCAATCTACTCTTTCTGAATTGTTGTAGTAATTCTCAAATTAGATCTCTGAACAGAAAAGATTTCTCTAAAAAACATCTATACCAAGTACAGAAAAGGTAATAAAAGTGAATTTTACCTGAGATAAGATCATTCAAAGCCTCATCAGATGGCCCTTGTGAGGACTCTGTGTAAGGACCATATCTGCTGTAAAAATATTTAGGGCATCTATTTAATAGTTAGGTAAAGTATACAATGGAAAATGGATATAATGAACCCAAAGGAACTAGATTGTTGCTCATCAGTAATGATCAGTAACATGAGAAGAAGTAGGGCATCAGAGCATCAATGGCACTGGGAACTGAGCCAAGTAGGATGTAGAGTTGTGCTTCCCAATGTTGGAATAGGTCAATGACTGAATTTTCTTGATATAAAATTAAACATCATTTACAGTGACATCTCTTCAGTGCTTGTGGACATCTGTAGAAGCCATGCCACCAACAGTAGTTGTGGTGCCCATCTCTTCCAGTATTTGACCAGTGACAAAAATAAAAAATGCATAATGACTTTGATGACAGTCATTATGACAGAAAGACTACATCTGGCATTGTTTCATACTCCAAATGTCAGTCTTTCTTAATGAATCATTCTACTTTTGTGAAAATGCTGAGCACAAAATTTAAAAGTAAAAGATGTCGGGACTGAGATGCATGTTTGGTTTCCTGTAATCTTTCATGGCTTTGTTAACTAAATCTGGTTACCCTGACCAGCCATTCTCAAACCTTGCAAAAACAAATGTGCCAAGCCAAAAACCCCCAAATTACTAGAAAGCAGAAAGATTCTACTCTTGAGCAAAGCTACATTTAAAGTTACATTTATAAAATTCTCTAAACATCCAGAGCCTCCATGAGTCACCAGTCTACTAAGTACAAACAGGCAAGCAGTATAATGAATGGGGTTTCATTGAGATAGCAGTGAATTAAATTAGATTTTCATTGCATCAGAAACAAAACTTCAAAATACTAAACTGATCACTTAACTTCATGTGAGGGAAAGCAGAAGTAGCTCATATACTAAAAAATTGAATATAATCTGGATTTATTTTTGTAAATGTATTTGGAATGTGTGTCATTTCTGTACATATGATTATCACTTTGCACCCATAGCACACTACCATCATATCTTAGAAAACCATAGGAGCAGTGCTAATGATGGAAAGGCTATCCCATCTGGATGTGTCCACACTGACTGACCAAACAAAGGAGCACATCACAGCAGAAGGTGCCTAAATCCATTGATGTTTGCTTCCAGAGCTATTGGTCTTCAGGGATCTGAATGGGGATGAGTTCAGTGAAAGGGGAGACAAGTAAAGTGTAATTTTAAGCTAAGCAAAGTGCAATTTGTGAGAAAAAATTTGCATAGTATATTGAATAATTAACAAGTGCAAGTTTATAGCCAGAAGTACAGGCAGCCTGTAAGGTGGGGGCAGAGCCCATTGCCAACTCACTTTCTGGGAGAGTCTGGGGGAAAGGGTGGCATATAGTGTCACGTTTCCATAAAGCTGATAGCTGGACAGAAAGTACCAAGGGTTCTTCTAACCATCAAACCATAGAGAATCATTTATTTCATCAGGCAAAGTGTGCTGTATGTCTAGGTTGTGGAAGTTCTGAAATATCCCTCCTCAGAGAGTGTTAAAGAAAAGCTGCAGGAGACCAATGCAATCAGGAATATCAAAGACATGTCAAGCTATAATGAGAAAGAGCCAAATGCATTCCTGATGTAACACTGCCAACATTAGTGGATACTCACCAGGGGACAATTTATCCCATTTTTGTTATTAGCAGCATCTGTAAGAACTGTTTGCTACCTCCTGGCAATCCATAATTTCAGACAAAAAATGGGGCGGGGTGGGGGGGAATAAAGCATCATATTTTTTATTTAATCAAAATCTCTTTGATTCCCTAGGAAAATAATTCTGGGAAGATATGAGAACAGCTGCTTAGACATTGCCGAAACATTTCATTCAGACTCAATGAAAGCATTCAAAGCTTTAATATATTGTACATTATTCACATAATTTGAAAATTAAAAAGACAGAAGATTTTGTACATAAGTAATAAAATGTGATATAATTTTTACTCTTAACATTAGTATGAACTATTCAATAAATTAATATTAATAGTTTATTGATAATTATATCAAATGAAAAATCTCACATCCTGATAAACTACCAAGCAATTTTAAATATTTTGATGTTAGGGAGAACCTATCCACAAATCAGGGCTCCAACCTCTTTTGACCTGAAGATCCCGACCAGAGTAGCTAAGCACAGACAAGACTAGAATTGACAGAATCTTAGAAAGGCAGTCTGCAAGGAAAATATAAGTAATGCAGGGAAGTTAAATAAACTTATCAGGAGGCTGAGCTCTTTTCTCTGACTAGTACCTAGGCAACGCTCAGAAATTTAAGGATGGGCAGAGCTCTCTTCTCCATTAGCAGTAAAGCCAGGTTTCTTTGTTAGTGGTTCAGACATAAGACATCGGCAAGCACTGAATCCAGGTAGAAGAGTGGGCTTTAGTTAAGAGAGTAGCAATAGACACCATGAGAGTGGTGCCCTCATTTCCACTCCATTGAACATGTGTAAACTGACATAGCAAAAACAAATAATTCATATATGTGGCAGTTTCTACCTCAAACAAAAAACCTTTCGGACGGAAAAACTGCTGTGCTCCTGGTTTTCCCCTCGTCACTCTTCCTCCAAAATGGCTGTGTTCATCTCATACTGTCCTCCCACACATCAAGATCTTGTGTCTGTGGCGTCTCTTACTCAGTTAGCAATTACTCCTTGCCTGGGAGTTATGCAAACCAGGTCATAGGTGAGTCATTCTTACACATCCCATGGAGAAGTGCCACCAACCTACGTGACAGTAGCATGTGGAACCTAAAAAACCACCCAGAAAAACCTACTAAATTACACCAAATGAATGCTATCACAGTGACAGATTATGGTGCTGCTCCCAGCTCATTGTCTTGTCTAAATTAGTAGGTCAAGGGAGATTTTCTCCCTTCAAAGAAGGGGAGGAAGGCATCTATTAGCCTTCAGAGAGATGTATACTTTTGAAAAACAATTTCTCTCACAATAAGGATGTTATCCATGGTGACAAAGTCAGAAACAAATTTAAAACTACATTGTCCCTAAATCTCCCTAGCAGTTTCAACTGAATGTGATATCCTTCTCATATGCTTGCAAGTTGTTTGGGCATTAGTAGTTCATGCTCTATTAAACAGTTCCTCCCAGAGGTAACAGGATAAAAAAAATAAAATCGGTGCTCTGTCTCTGTTTAGAATGTTTACAAAATGCTTTGGAGATATGTTGGAATAACAGACAGTAAAAGTAGGTTGTGTTCACAACTAACATAAAGGTTTTATAAAAAACTTTAGATCACAGAAAAAAATATTCTGAAATATTAATAACCTTTCCAAATGCAGCTAGAACCTGAGTATAAGCATAAAGAGAAATTATTAGTTCAACTGCTCTGCAGGATAACATTTTGCATTTTTCTCCTGTTTGTATTAGTTATGGAAAAGCAATCATTTTAGTGCTGGTTGAACAAGTCCAAATGAACCCTTATGGCTTGAACACAGCTCTTTAAAAGGTTTTCTTTTGAGCAACAAATTACTTATATTACTGCACTTTGCGCTACTCTGGTAATTTTTGTATTTCCCATAATGTTCAAACATTAGAGGGAAGTCGCTTACAATACCCTCACATCAGTATTCTCCTCACTAGCGAGTGACATATTGCAACAATGGCTTATTGACATTAACTTCTACTAAGGCTGAGGATGACTTTCTACACAATGTCGTTTCATTTGAAAGAAAAAAGCAGGTTAGGTTGCGTTTGGCTGTGTCAGATTGATGGTACTTAACCTTAAAGAACGTCATTTGGTTCTTACTTGCAAGTGTTGTATTGCCACAGAATATAAATGATAGTTTTATTTCAATTTTTTTCCCCAACCACTGGAAATACAGACTATTTAAACATACTGCAGCCAGTGACCCACCTGGGATTCTCCTACAGCCAAAATTCCCTTAAAGCTGTGGCTACCAGTTTTCTTGTTTAGTTGACCAAATTGTCTTTTTTTTAGGGTTTTCTGGGGGAGAGATAAGATCCAGCAGTGCAGTAATGCATATAATATGGCATATCCTAGTTTATAGATGCCTATATTTATATATCACTATACATAAGAGATACACTGCTTCACTTTTGTTGAAGTACGCTGTAACCTGCTACAATTTCTCACTGCAACATTTGGTTGTTTTTCTACCCCCTTTAAAAAAGAAAATATAAGAAAAAAAAAAAAAGAAACTTGTCTAGGGGGACAGCCCATTAATAAATCAGTTCTCTCATCTCTAGGGAATAAAAACAGCAGGCCACTCACCCCCAGGTCTCTTCCCCTGAGCGTCCCAGAAATAACTGGTACCATATTGTCCTTTCATGCCTCAGAGGAGCCACAAGACGTGTTTTTTTCCACCATTCTTCTCAATGGTGGCCCTCTGGCTTGTCCTGCTTGAGGAGGAACAGCTGATTTGAGCATAGTGGCACATTTTCCACAGAGGCAATCTTGTTACCCAAAAGCATCTTGCTGCTGCAGGCCATTTGGTGTTTTTACCGGTGTACAGCTGATACTACCCAAAGTAACAAGCTATTTCTGTAATCAGAAGCTCTCAAAACCTAGCACAAGACTGGATAATGGCTCACTACTCTTCACTGCCACTCAGTGAAAAACAACATCTCATGGACAACTGGGAAATAAGATTGTAATTAAGAAATATATTGGTCAGGCCAACCCTCAGCACCACCTCTACCCTCTGGACGAGTGTCGACGCCATGAAAAGTACAAACTTAATTTTCTAAAGCTCGGGGTGGCTTCTTCAGAGCCAGCTCAGGTACCTTGCTGGTGAACACAGACGGCTTTATGCTGAGACCCAGGATAGTTTTAGTGACTTGAGCCCCATGCACAGTCTCTGATTCAAGTGTTAAACAGAATGGGATCCCCTGGATTTCAGATCAAAAAAGAGCCAGGGTGGGGTCTGCACCTCCCCCATCGGACACAGGCTGTGATCTTGTACCAGGGTAGTGGTGCTGAAGAGCAGAAGTGAAGAACAAGCCCATCAAAGTCGATGCTTTCTGTAGGCAAACTCTTAGGAGCTGATCACTCCACATGCATGAGCCTTCCTTTTATCTTTTTCTTGCTCAAGTGCCAAGCAGGGAGCAGATGGTACATTACTCAGCCTTAACTGGAGGGTAAGAAAGTGTGATTTCTTTTTTTTTAAATTCAGTTGAGACCCTCAGCCCATTTAGATTCCCAGCTCAGTGTTTATTTGTCTTACACAGAACTTGTACTTCTATCCCTCTCAAATGCTAATCCTCTTCACACATATGCTCATTATGCAAAAGCATATGACAGATACCATCTGGGAAAATAAATAGCTCCTCAGCTAACAGTGCTGCTCCTTCCCTTTACGTCACCCACCTCACTATTGTCTCTCCTATTTTTATCTGCAAGACAGCAATTACTCAATCCAACTATTAACTTAAAAGTGCCATTTTAGTCAAGCAAGCCGCAGATCCCAGGTTGGGCAGTAAAACCCATTCTATTTTTCAAGATGGGCATCCTCATGATAATTTGAAAGCTGCTGTAGCACTGAGAAAAATACATGTTACCTTTCAAAGGTCAGATGATATCACTGAGAGATACTAGTCCTGACCTGCAGAAGTCCATGCTTGTTTTTTTAGCTAGGTGGTTACATTTTGTCCCACATGAAATATGCAACTCTTGCCAAAAGTTCCACCTCGTTTCCATGGATTCCTGTGATAGTCCTTTGTCTCTGGCAGATTATTGCTCATACTGTTCAAAGACAGGCAATGGTGCTAAGCAGAGAATGACATAAGCCAAGTTCAGTGATTTCTCTAACCTCCATGTAGATGGGTAAGAATAGGAGTCATGCTGTCATTAATCCTGATGGATTCATTGTCTGCCAGAATGTTAATCAAAAGAAATTAGGATGTATATGCATTAGAAAGGCATCTCAGAATATTCTGATTTTTACCAGTGGATTAGGAAAATCATTGCAATTCAGCAAAGGAGGTGTCTATTTATCGAAATTAAACAGGATCTGCACAATCCAACCATATTGTATTGGGGCTAAGTAACCAGGGGAAATTCAAAATGCACAACCAGGAGACTCAGCGGCTGACACTGTGATATAAAGGCAGAGCTTTGTAAGTACCCTATAAGAATTGTGGGGCCATAAACACTGCAATATTATATCTGTTTAGAAAAAAAATGAGACAGAATTCAATGATGACCTTATCTGAGCTACAAATTCTTGTCAACTATTATATGCTTGTAGGGACATGTTTAATAGATGGTAGACAGTCTTTCTCATTTGTCCTCAGAGACAGCACTGGTATTGCCCAGCTAAGAAATCCATTATAGAGCTACAAAAGAGGCAATTTGGTTTCATGAGCACGTGCCTTTATTATTTTAAGAATAATTTAACATAGGCAGAGGAAAGCAGAACCTGTGTGGAAAAAAACAGACCAGGGTTTTCAGCATTTGCAGTTATGAGCTTCTTACTTCTCCTGAACTTTTTTTTTGGTGGAGTGATTATTTTTGTTTTCCTCTCTATTGACTCCACTGGGAGTTTCACCTCACCTGAAACAGAGGGGTTTAAGTCTGGTATATGATTTGGTTATCAGTGTTGCTCAGAACACATGTGCATGTGCAATACACACCCTGTGCTGCTGAATACACCCTCAACTCTCTTCTCTTTGTTGTTACAACAGACGAACCAAACTCCTGGAGTGCTCCCTCTGCCACCTCCCCAAGTCTGCCGGAAGTAGCTCTTTCCCTCGAAGACATAATCTCACCATTATCTTCATCACACATAGCCCCACCCTCTGACCCTTCTCACCAGATAAGCCTAGAGCCAACATGGGATATCAAGAGGGAACATGATGTAAGGAAACCAAAGGAGCTTTCGGTGAACGGTCACAAAAAGAAAAGGTTAGGAGAACAAAGAGAAAGGTCAGCAAGTCCTAAAAAGGTAGACAGGTCAAAGCATGAAGAGGCTTCTTGGAAAGGATATTCAGAAAGCAAAAATAAGACCACTGATGGTGGCAGGCCCACCTCAGAAAGCAAAGCGGTGGGACACAGCATTATGATCGAGGCTGGTGCAAGAGAGCACGTGTGTGCTGGAACCAGCAGTGATGAACAGTTTGGGAGGCTGAGGAAGCCAGAAAGCAAGAGAGGAGGATCTTTTAGCAAAAAAGAAGATCACAGATCCACAAACATCAGTGAGAAGAAGTCAGCTGCAGCACCTGACCATGTCAAGATCGATACAGGTGCTACCAAGACGTACAGTAGCAACCGCTGCAGCTCGCCTGGAAGTGATATGGACCACAGCCAGAGGGAGCCTGATGGGAAACCCAGCGAGTTCCCCAGGAAGGGACATCTCCACTCCATTAGCACTCGCAGCACCAACACCACAGTTCGAAAGGCAACGGTCTCCCCAGGGCCATGGAAAATCCCTGGCTCAGATAAGCTACCTAGCGTCCTGAAGTCTGGTACTTCTGCCATGAGCAGATAAGCAAGGGACTGTTGCCCTCTAACTGTCTCAAACTGACGCAGAACATTCTTCTTAGTTTTTTGTCTCACATTGGTTTGTTTTAATTTATTTTAACTATCACACATATACACAAAGCATTGAGGAATGAAACATTAGTGTGTAATTCCATGACAATGTGCACAGTATCTAATAAGTTCAAAAGCATATAGCCAACACGGAGATTTAAAATCGACCCTAAAGTCCCAGTTCCATTTTAGGGACTTTGGCAGCTATGGAAGAAACCAAAACACTATGAAGGATAGTACATCAGAGAAGGATAGTGCAGTGTAGCTTAGCATTTTTTTTCCCACTGCATGAAGGACTTGGATTTCATTCGAACTTTATATCAGAAACTGGAACAAGTTAGAGCAATCACAAACTGGAACATCGCCTTAAATAAAACTGCACGGAGCAAGCTGAAACCGAGAGAGGATCTTTTCATGGAGATAAAATGTTGTAAATAAATTGTTCTCGACATATCTAGACAGGGGTTAAAGGGTTTCTTTGAAGCATCGTTCGGGACTGTACACCCATGACACGTCTCCACTATTAATGCTTTGGGATAGTCCACGTGGTACCCTGTAGCATAGTTCACTGGGCGCTACGGGAGGAGTGGGGAATCCGGTGGATTAGTTTCTGTGATACCATTTCTACTGCCATTTTTGTGAACAAACCATGTTTCTGTACATTGGAAAGGAGTTAGAGTGGAGTTGTATTTGCAAATTATTCTCAAAAGCGACTTATTACAGGTTCCCCAAGTCCTGTGAGGTAGCACACAAATCAATTGGTCAGGCTCAAACCCCAGATGTCTGCAAGGCCCTTGCAATGAAAGGAGGAGTGCTACAGAGAAAAAGCTGCAGTTTCCTTAAGGAAAGGCCTTTCCTTCCTGCAGAAGATGATAGCATCACTTATCAACAGTGCTTTGTTTCATACCCATCCACATTTATTTAGGACACTGTCACCTTTCATCCCCTCAGTTTGGCAGAGCAGGTGCCTTTCAGGCACATGTAAACAATAATTAGACTGGTTTCTGAAATACAGTTGTTGGTGTCCTCATTCGGTAAATTCAATATATTTCCATTTTTAAAATGGTTTCCATTTTATCATTTTTTCCCTTTCTCAATTTTTTTTTCTTTTTGTCATTTTGTTTTTATCTTTCTTGCTTATCTGTTTTGAATTTCAAGCCTTAAGTGCCAGGTAAACATTCCAGTCTGCCTTCACAGGAAATAACTCCGAGTTCAGTCAATCAGTCATTATCTTGTTTCAAAAAGATGCGTGTGTGTCTGTGTAAGTGTGCATATGCTTATTCGTCTGTCAAAATTAAAACAAAATCCTGGGCAATAATACATTGGTAATTTTAAAAAAAAAATCATAAAGCTAAGTACTGTCAAAAATTCGTATTTAAAAATTATTGTTCACTAGCAATCTTAGTTCCTCACATGCTCTGCTGAAAAACTAGATTGAGATTGGCTTTGTTCCAAGAGATTAGCACATTACTGTATGTCTCAAACATTGCACTGGACTGTGAAATTTATAGACATGTTTCTTCCTGTCCAATTATTTGAAAAGCCTCAAGTCAAGGATTTTGCAGCTTTCGAACTTTTTTTTTTTAGAAAGAAAAATCCATTTATAATTTCTAAAAAAGCACAAGTCCATGTAGCTGTTTATAAAACTCTTATTTAATGGGAAAAAAATAAATCTTTAAAAATAAATCTTTATCCCCTGAACTAGAATCCAATATAATTTGCCATTAATTTATTGAATCTGATTTTGGACAATGCTTCTGTAGTGTAGATGCACGTCCCAGTATCTTATTTTTATGTATAAAGAAAGCAAACAATGAAATCTGAAAAACAGTTGAGATTATGCTTGCATAAACTCTAATTTGCACAGTTCACAGCTACTCCTTGTGCAGTAATTGCTTTATGCGGCTGTAATCGATAACCTGTGAAGACAGCACATCATCTAAACCCCATTCCAAATAATATTTCTGTGTAGTGTTAGCTGTGAATTTACCCTGTACAGCTCTATCTCTATAAATATAATTCCATGTATTAATAGTCACAGAAAGGCTGTAAGTGAGCAACTATTTTTATGAAACGCACCACTATGGATAAATTAACTTTTACAGAAATCTTGTTTACTGTATGATATTCTAAACCACTGTCAAATAAAATATATATCCAAAAATCTTTCTTTTTTCAATTGTATATAGTCTATGTTAATTCTGAGTAACAAGTGTTACCCTGAGAAACAATCATGTTCATGCATATAAGCAGAGTTAATTAGCTACTGCCTTACAAAAAAGGAAATGATCCATTTTGATTTCTTATTTCCAAAGAATGGTACAATTTATGAATATACATGTAGGTGACCAAACAAATTCTGTAATGGCAAGTTAAGGCCTATGAGCTACACAGACACAGAGAAATGTATTCCTTGGTGGAGAAGCCTAAACTCTTATTCTCTCTTCAGTCCCAGGAGACATAGGACCAGGGTAGTAGACAGGCTCCCAGCACTAAGAAACAACTTCTGAGCATACACTTTATATAAAAAAATAATCTGAGCATACACCATATTTACCACAGAAATCTGACAGTTCTAACTAGCCCTAGGAAGGTTTTATTGACAAGCTGAATGAAAGGGGCATAATTGCATTTCCAGTTTACTTTGCAGAGATAATGTCTTAGAAAACACCATAAGGGTATAAAAATATCGGTAACCAGACAGTCTTCTGGGGCTGAATACACTCCTCGTTGAAATGAACAGAAAAATACTCCTTACCTTCAGTTAGGCAAAACAAATCATCAGTTTACAGACTGTAGACACTGTAAGATGTGGAAAACTAGCAATATTTTTCACACATATGTGACATTTGAAAAAATAAATATTTCCTGTTTCCTTAAAGTATAATCTTCTTCAAAAAATAATTATTTGCCTTCATACAGCCTGAGTCAACTTCTGCAGAGCCTTGTTTTTCAGAAGATTAATGTTCCACATAGAAAATTTCAACCAGCTGAACTAATAACATCATTTTGCATTACAATAAACACATAGCAATTATGAAACATCTTTGATACTCAAAGAAACATTTACTGCTCTTTAAATAGCTGATATTTCCATGGCTGGAAATATGAGTGTGTGCCTAACTCAGACCCAGAGGTATGGCAGGCAAATGTGCTGAAGCCATATAGCCTCATCCAATCTAACTTTTTCTGTTAATGACGTCTTTTCTCTTTTAAACATTGTAGTACAGCATTTGTGTTGCAGTGCCATTCCTGTGACCCCTTTTAATCTCTCTTTTTCATACCTGTGCAATAATACAAGGAAATAGATGCTTATTTTGATGCAGACTCTCTGTTCCAAACTCCAGTGCAGCAGTGTAAGTAAGCTTACCAACCTATGATCAGCAATGCACATTTGGGGACGAGTTTTGGTAAAACCCCATAGACAGATGCTGGCGCAGCCCTTTTCTTAATCCGTGGCAAATGTGGGCTCTGGGGCTCATTCCTTCTCCAGGTGTTTCTCTGCTTTAGGAAGTCCACACAAACTGCAGAGTCTGGAGGAGCAGATCTTCAAACAAGTTTAATAAAAAAAACATAAAATTTAATAACTCCCACAAGGTCTCACCGAAGATGCCATCCTTTCTTCCAGAAAGCTGCTGGACTGACAGCATTCTTCATTTAGTTACAACAGGGCACAGGTTGCACTGGTTTCACTACACTGTGGTCTTCTAAGCAGGAGGGACATATGTCCATGGGCTACAACCTACTCCATGGCCTCAGAGATGAGACTGCCAACAATTTAGCCCCAGCTAAATAGCTGCCTGCTAGGAATTGATGCAGAAGTTCAAACACAGCCCCATTTCTTCCACGATATTTTTCATCTGAATGTGCAGCCAATCAGCATTGCCAAAGAGCTGCTTATCTTCATCAAAGATGAGATTCCATCTGATTAGTGCCAGCTCTGCTGAACACAAACATCTCATGCTCAGCCCCCTTCACATCCCATGTGCTCTCAGCACCACCAGATCTATTCTGAATCTCTTCTTTTCCTCTACAGTTCCCCACTGCTCTTGTTTTTAATCCTATCTCTAAGGTATGCTGCCTTTCAGTAGATCAAATTTTCCATTCTTCATTTTCTCCTTCTGTCCCTCAGAACTTTGTCTTCCTCTTTTTCTCTCTTTCTTTTGGCACTCTGTCACCATCTGGCATCATTTGTCACTCTCAACCTCTCTCTGGCATGTCTCAGCAGCTCAATGTGACACACATCTCCTGAGATGTTACGACTAGTTACACACCAAGACATTAACATGCTCCTGGGTGTTATATAAACATACAGGCACACCTAATACCTTGCACTGAAGTCCAAATCACCTGCCTTGTCCTCCAGAAACTGCTGGTGGTTACTCATTAGACATACTAACTCTACATGCTCTAATGTTTTATCTTCATTGCTAAATGTCTGTCGTGGTAATGATTCAAGCATTCAGGCTGGGTTTTGTGGATGCAACATGCCATGATCTCTACTGGAAGTCTCTAAATTTGTTTTACAAAGGCAAGAACAGGTAAAGCTGCAGGCACATTTCTGTCTTAGCCTTTTGTACTCTTTTTGTACCTCACTGCTGCCACAGAAACCCAGAGCCAGAACTGCAGAGGCATAAGTAAAAGAATACACCTCAGCAAATGAGGATGTCTCCCTCCAGGTTTCTCCTTGCTTGAAGGGAAGCTTTGCTGTGAAGGGGAACCATTTTTTGGCATGCTGCCATGGAGCTCAAAGCTAGAGAAGGCTTTGGGCTTGCTGAGGGATGACTGATCCCATTAGGGATTGACTTCACATCTGTAAGTCTCCAAAAGAATCCTTTCCTACTTTGTCCTCTTGAAGCCTAGAATATTTTCTGTAATTGCTGCTAAAAAGGCCACAGAGGCATGGCACACTGCCTGCTCTCATGACTAATAGAGGACTTGGAGAGGATTGTCATGGCTGTGTCACATCACCTCTATCATACTCAAAGACTCCCAAGGCTCTTTTACTATCTATCTGTGTAGAGGCCCAGAAAAGCAGACTCTCAGAACCAAACAATACCTTTACCTTCACAGTTGTCATCCAAACAGTGAGCCACTTTAATTAGCCATCAGTCCCAAAGGGAAATCCAATGCACTGTCTGGACAGAAACAGCTGTGCTCCAGCCAGGGCTCACACATCACCAGTGCCCCAAGCCCCTCACAGGTCCCCTGCTCAGCACTCAGGACTGTCCTCTCCCTTGGAGTAACAGCCTCTCCCCACCACCCAAGTAAGTATCCATAGTCTCTGTGTTGCCACCACCCTCCTGGAGCCAGGGTACACATACTCAGTCCAGCCTTGAGGGTTCTGCAATATTTTTCTTAGTATTTCTAACAACAGTTACATGATCACGCATTTATCTCCATAGCTGGCACCTGAGCTTAGAGCAATTTTTTTTCAAAATATCTTGTCAAGACACAGTAGCATAAGCAATATCTCTGAATTACAGCCAATCTTACAATTATGTTCTGCCATTCCTGTCTTTAGTGCCTTTATGGCAGTAAGTCACTCTGCTCGTTCAATTATTCAATAAGAAGAGTTTTGCTTACAAGGTATAAATGTATGTCTTTTAAACAGTTGTAGGAACACAAGTGCACAAATACCTACTCATACTCACACACACCGGGGCCTGGAGCATCATCTTCCACTCACACTCAGGAACTGCCCAAATAACCATGTCTGAGATGGATGGCTGTCCCTCTCAGGAAAAAAAACACATATGGATGCAGACTAATCCAGAAAGCTATTGTTCATCCACAGATCAACTGCTGTAAATGTGGAAGACATTTAAACTGAAAAAAAATAAGCAAGAAATTGTGTGGGGAAAAAGAAGAGGAGTGATGGGACTTTCTATGATGTGGCCACATGCTGACCTGCTCTTCTTCATGCTGACCTTTCAACTTCTTCAAGCGTGAAAAATTGAAAAGGGTGATCTATTAAACATGACAAATGTTGCAACAAAGCACTGTGTGCCTTGGGGACAGCAAGAGAGTATCTTTGGTGATTACACTTCTGAAAAGAATTAATTTATTTAAGTAAAAGGCCTGGGCTGGTGCCAAGGAGAGGAGAGGAAACTGTCCTCCAAGGGCAATGCTGATGGGCTCCTCAGACACAGACTAATCTCCCAGTTTCTCCAGAGGTTGCAGCCACATTGAGCAGCATCAGCAGTGGGCTTGGTCTCCCATGATGGGCTGACAGCAACAATTACTTTCCTGGAATGTAGGAAGGTCGAGAATCCAATCCCTGGGATGCTTCTCTTTATCTTTGTGCCCTAGGACTGGTGCATAGCACCAAGGGACAGCCCTGTTGTCCACCCAAAGATGTTGTAGATGTGGAAGCAGTGGAAGGAGTAATTAAAATGTGAAAGTCAACCCAGACCTATGGTGAGAGCCCCATTGCAGCTGTAAGCTGGAAGAAAGGTTCTGAGCAACTGCAGATCCCCAGCTACATCAAGAGTGAGACCAGGGCGCTGGCATCCTTCTATCCTTTCTCTCTCAGTAAATTGAAGTCATTGCTGTCACTGAAGCCACCTGAATTATTTTCACTGTTTTTCTAACACTCTACAAGAAATGTGGATTTTACTTCCTGGACTGCCCTTTGCTCAAAACCAGTCAAAAACAGGCACCTCAAGCAGTCCAAAACTCTCCTGCCACCACCAGGCAGCAGGGCTGCCCATGGCTCTGAAGTTTCTTTTCATACACATGTATGGAATCAATGAATTTTGGTGTTAGCACTTTCCAAAAGTGATTAAAAACTATGCCAAGAGCTTTAACTAAAGTACTTAAATAATTGCAGTCCATAAACCAGAAAATTGTTCACCCTGTTACTAAACCAGCAACTATAAAGAGCTAGAGTTAAGTACCTATTTAATTCAGGAAGAAAATCAGACCTTTCGTGCATAGTGCATAGTCCAGAAAGCTCACCATGTACTAAACACTTGTTCCAATTAACACTTCACTCACTCTAAAGTTTCTAAAAAATAAGCCCAGCAGGCAACATGGAGCACTGGAATGTGTTAGTACAGAATATTTCAGAGTACCTCTCAACCCTTGAACATCACAAACAATGCTAAATTGATTACTCTTTTATATCATCCCAGCAAAGATAAATGCCCCCTCCCAAACAACTCTTGTCCCCTATATCCCTGGTACTGCCCAGCTTTTCAGGTTGGTTGCTGGTAGAAAGAAGCCCCGATGTCACCGTGCCATGGCAGTTTCTGCAGGTTACAAAGCTTTTTTGGAGGCACCTTCCCATCTGACTTGCACACCAGCACGACAGCATGACCCCTGCACCCAGGAGCCTGGAGAACCATCCCATGGTTTCCAGCTGAGAAGGGGTAACAACTCTGGGCTGCACAAACAGCTCTGCATCCCTGGGCATGCGGCACTAAATCCTATGTTGTGACGTGTCCCAGCAACTAGCACCAGCAGCAAAAGCCTCCAAACTAGCCTGGTGCCAAGAGCAAAAGCTCTTTCCCTAACCACCACAGTTGATACTGAGATTCTGTGTACAGAGTGTACAGGTGTACAGCCCCCTTAACTAGACTATTTATTTCTTTGTCACATTAATTTATAGTAAGGCACACTTCCTGCAAGAGGGTAGCTCCAGCAATACTTCTGTCCTGACTTCACATCACGGTACAAGATCAGCTTCACATCAGCTTCAAAACTGAAAGAGCCTGGCCCCAGGCTCTGCTCATGGAGCATCTCTGGAGGATCAGTAACCTCACTCCCTGTGGGAAGGCTCCTCAAGCAGCCTCTGCCCAGTTCCCCACTCTTGTCTCTCATCTTGTTCTCTTTATATTAAATAGTTTTCATTCTGGCATAAAAATTGCAAGTACAGCCCCAAGTTGATTCCCTCCATACCTTCAGTCCCCTGAGGTTAACAAGCAGGTCTCTACCTCACAGTTTTGTAGGTCCATTATGCTTTTTGATTAGCAGCTCCTTCCCAAACTCAGTGGCTTTCGAATAAATTCAGAAGGTTTGATAGCTAGCATTTTTAAAACTGATTGTTAAAGTGTTTTGCAAATTGCATAAAAATTATTCATATTTCAGCTTGATTTATAAGCACCAGAATCCGTGGGCTTCATTAGCTGCAGCAAACACCCCAGCAATGGGACTGGAGGTGATTCCACCAGAGTTCTCTATTTTTTTCAGCCTTTCCCACTCAGGCATCTGTGCTGTGCTCTGCAGGGCCCAGCAATCCTCATTGCTCATGCAGCTGTTCAAGTCCAAAGGGAATAAATCATGGACCAGCCTAATGACACTCCACCCCCCCTCGATTTCCCCATTCATTTCAGACATTTCCCTCGCACCAGGAGGACACAGTAAACAACGTGCACAGCAGTGTCCCACTTTGCCATCGTCAGCCCAAGATCAGACTGGCCTGGGGCGAACTACTCTGCAGAATCAGATGCTGATTTTCCCCGTCCAGGTCTGGATTGCCTCCTGGTGACCCAGCCAACATAGAAAAGTGATTGGGGACCCCTGATACAGGACTGGCCATGTAAACATTGCAGGCTCAGGTGGAATAAATGGGCCCTATGAGTCAAAGTGGAGTAGTATGAGCTGTCCCTATATAACAGTAGCAATTACTTTTACATCAAACTACCAAGCACAGAAACCTCAGGCGCATAACCTGAGGGACAGTAAGGAACTATTATATGTTCTTTTATAAAAGATCCTATTGAAGTAATAGATTAAAAAGCAAAAAGGCTGTTGTAGAATGTGAAATACAAAGTATGAATTGACCCATTCATTTAATGGCATCCCTTATTCCCTTTTCTTGCAGTTGGAGCCAGCCTTTGTATGTTGAAAAGCTGTCCATGGCCAGCTTTTATAGGATACAGGAGTGGTGGGAGCTGCCCTGTGGGAAATGGGGAGTAAAGTCAGACCAAGTGGGCAGCTGCTGCCATTGCTCAGTGCTCTGGAATGCAGCACATGCCTGTACATGGACAGACACATGTCCAAGGCAGAGAGAGACGGGCAGCTCCATCACTGGTGCTGACTCTTCCTTGCAGCCTCACTGTTGGGAAAGGACAACTTGGACCTGTGATCCTCGTGGCCGCTCCAGCCCCCAGCAGGCTTGCTGCCAGGCTGGTGGGACCATGCCACTGGCATGTAGGGTATGTCAGCCATGCAGGCATGGCCCTGCTAAAGCTCTTCTGCTCTGTATACAAAGTTATTTATAGGCAGAGTTGTTTTATCTATAACCCAGGAAAAAATGCAAGCATCGTGTTTTCTAAGGTCTTTCAGTAGAAAAGTCATTCATCAGCATAATAAAAAACAAAATGCTTTAAAAGGAAAAAATTTGGCCTCTAAGTCATAAATAATATACATAATCATAGAAGACTTATCATTAGCTAATATTGCACCATTTAAATTACTGTGTAAGTATGTGGCCTTAGGGAACTGCCAGATATTTTATGACGTCTAATGGAATCAGGGCATGAAAACACAGAACAAAACTGGCACAGGAGAAACTACCAAGTCATAAGAACTCAAGTCACAGCAACACAGTTACATAGACTGACCTACAGCTTAGGTAACCCAATCAATACAACCCATAAAAAGTAAAGAAAACTAGAATTACATAAACTTATAATAGTAGTATGAGAAAATCAATTCATTAAAAAAAAAGTCAAATTTTGAGTCTTTGGCAGAGAGGAGATATTCTGCCTGGGCTGCTATCTTCCAGGTGTCTGGTCAGACTAATACCACCTGGAGTCATCTTCTCAACAATAAGACTTTTCTGCCAAGAAGACCACTAATTTCTTCTCTGTGAGTTCATTATGTCTTTTTAAGTGATTTTCCACTTTGAAACAAACTTTTTTGACAAATGTTGTGTAGTGTGTCACTGTCAGCAACTCAAAGGACACATAGCCTTATTCAATATTGGGAATCATAATCAATGGATAAGTCTATATTGTACACTAAGAAGCTCTGAAAGCACAAATGTCCCAAATGACAGCAAAGGAACTCCTCAAAAGATGCATTAAGGAACAGGATGGCACCAGGATCCCAAAGTGACAAACACTAAGCACAGATTATGAATCACTAGTCCCAAGAACTGGGAAGAACCCATTTTAAGGCACACTTGAAAACATAACGTGAATATCCTGCATAGGATGACAGTGCAAAAAAGGAAGCAAGGGGGCACAAAAGGCAGTTGTGGACCCTTCAAGACCAGGGTCAAAGGACAAAGAGAGAAAATAATTGCTCCAGCATCACCTCCTTTGATTCTCTTAACATGAGCAGCATTGCTGTGTATCTGCAGAAGTTCCTCCATCATATCCAGCAGAGAAAGAGTTCTGTCCTTGAGGTTCCCATTTGCCACGTTCTGCCACTGCAGCCCAAGCAGCTGCCTCTATGAGGGTACCTTTTACTATGCCATTGGGTAAAGAAAATCAGGATTTTAAGAACAATGTGTGTGTGTGTGTCCTCTCTGTTTCAGCTTTCCTCTATGACTCGATGATGCTGCAATACTCAGAGGCACATCCAGTCATTATGGATTAAAGGCAAGTCCTCACCCCCTGCAAACATTTATACAATACAGAGAGAGAGCAAGAATACCCAGTAGCCCCATGGTCAGAAAGATGAATGTTAGTGTCCCAAGTTCAGTCCCTGCTCCAGAGACTAATGGGATACAAGTACAGAGTAGGATTCATCTCATCCAAGTTTAGATATTTACATTCCTCTTACTCATTCCAGGCTTTTTGCAAAGGAAACCAGTGGGCACTTTTAGAAAGAGATTTTGCCCAACACCTTTAGGAATTAATTAATTGTTCTGCAGAAACATCTAAACCTTTCCACTGACTGGAAAGAACACGCAGAGTCTCTAGCCCTGAGTCATGTCCAATGTCTCCATTTCTGAAGTCAGTCTAACAAAATGTTCCCAGATGCCTTCAATTTAAGACATGTCCTGAGCATATCTGTAGGATCAGTCTGCAAGAAGGAGCAAACAGGTAAACCCCAAGAGTTCAGCTGGAGTTATTTGTTCTGTTATCTGTGTGCAACATCTCCACTCAGGTGCCCAGGCTGGGGCAGGGGCTCAGCCCCACAGGCACACAGGAGGGAGCTGAGCTGCAACTCTGCCAATCTGGGACAACCTAGAGGATTGCCACCAGTACTAATGAGGCAGGAAGGTGACCAAGCCCTTCTGAAAATCGAGACCTTCCTACCCAGGGAGTTCTGCTGAGACCAAAACTCCCAGTACCTGTTACTGCCCTCCACGTGCTGCCTGCCCTAATGCAGCCCCAGAACACACGTGTGGTGCTCAGAAAGTAACACAAGAGTGAATAACTGCGGGTGTCACAGGTTTAAAAGAATGAATATTTTGCAGTGCATCTAACTAGCAGGTAATTAGTAATGTGTTTCCAAAGGTGTCATGTTGGTAACTTACAGTCTCTCTTTCCAAAGTTCACATTTGCATCACAGATCCTGTGTCCTTTTTCAAAGAGATGGTTCTGCTTTTCACCGTGATGTGCATTCAACGCCTAGAGACCACAGCTCAGGGTCAAAGGAATAGTAACAGGTTCTTACAGAATATGGAGGAAATTGATACTTGGGTACTCCTTTCTTCCTTTGGAGACACAGAAGCAGAATTTTTTTCTACCTAATAGCACATGTGGTAGGATTGTTGAGGAACAGAAAAGGAAACAGAACTTCCCTGCCTAAAAAGGGCACAGCAAAGAGGAGCTATACATGCATAGATACACACACATGCTCACAAAACCACATCCTAACAGTGGCACAAACAACTCTGTTCAGAGTTTTGCCACTAAGGCCTGATGTTCTGTCATACTGGGATCATTTTGTCTTTTTACCATGATACCCAAATTTTGCATTATTTTTCTTAGGGTAATCGTGACCTTGTATTTATGTATATCAAATGATCATTCTATTCTCAAGGAAATAAAAGGTGACTCATATGAAAACAACGAAGTAAACATGTTTAGTGAGCACCATCTGTACCATGCCTGAATACCAAAATACTCTTTAACTTCCTTGGTTTTCTGAAAGATGACTAGGGGCTGGTGTAGAAGCCCAGAAGATAAGGGGTTCATGTGTAGGTCTCTGACAGCCAGATGGCTGTGGAGCCAACCAAGGATCGTTGGCTATAACAGACAAGGATTGTTGGTAAATAATATGCTGTGGGAAAGAACAAGATGTGTCTGGAGAATGGGAACATATGGAGGTATGGCAGCACTTTCCAGGGACAAACATCCTTTTTCTGGCTGCTGGAGATAAGAACAACACAGTCCAGCACAAGTGCAGGGACAAGGTGGAAAAGTGGGAATGGACTGTGGGGGGAATCAAGACCACCCAAGACCCCCAAAGCCCCCAACCCATTTCCAGAAAGGTCTGAAAGAACAGATTGTGTGTAATAACTAATTTGCATAAAAAGCAAGAAACCTCTTCAGGGTAGAGAAAATTATCTACAAAAACGTGCCCCCCACCAAGCCCAGGAAGTGCCCCCAGGATCCTGGGCATCCCGTCAGCTACACTGATGCTGGAACCAGGACTGGTGATTTCTTTCTTTTCTTTCTTTTCTTTCTTTCTTTTCTTTCTTTCTTTTTCTTTCTCTTTCTTTCTTTCTTCCTTCTTTCCTTCTTTCTTCCTTCTCTTTCTTTCTTTCCTTCTTTCTCTCTTTCTTTCCTTCTTTCTCTCTTTCTTTCTTTTCTCTCTTTCTTTCTTTCTTTTTCTTTCTTTTTACTTTCTTTTTTTCTCCCTTCCTCACTTACTTCCTTCTCTCTCTATCTCTCTTTCCCCCCCCCCTCTTTAGTTCATCTCTTCCTTTCTTCTACTCCCTTTTACCTTACCATTTTATCCAAAACCCCTTGCCATGTGCTTATATAGTAGATCAGGGACTAACATACCAATTTCCATGTCAAATGTGTAATTTACTAATAAAACTTTGTGAGTTTTTGCAGACCCTCTGAGTTTTGTCATTCCTTTGACCATAAGCATTTATGAATCTTGGGTGCTCCCTTCCTCTTAAGGGTGGGATGACAGAGCTGTTTTAACAGACAAATTAATTACACCTGTTATGCCCCCTGCACCACAAAGTGACATTGGTAGAAGAGTAGGATAGTATGGTCATGATATGCATAGCTGAACTATGTTTGTCTATTCCAGAATTAGCCCATCCAGGATTTTTCATATCATAAGAAAAAGGAGATTGCAGCACTACCTAACAACAACTGTACTTACAGTCTACTTGTACCATTCACAGCTCACTTAGACACTCCATTGCTACTTAGTAAGTGACATAAAGGGTACAATACAACCTGGGGCACACTGGAGGCGATTTTTTATTTCTTACCTAGGTGGTACCTTAATCAGTTGGGTTTGTAGTGTAGGGATTTTGAAAATACTTTTGAATTCAAAAGTAATTTGAAAATTACTTTTGAATTCAAAAGTAATTTTTTCCTAATCCCTTTTACTGACTACAGCATTTTTGTTTCCTTCTAATATTTCCTCCAAGGAAGCAAAAAAGCCTTTGAATTAAACAATGTTAGTTGCCTGTTACTGGATAGTACAAAGAGAGACAGAAATTAAGGACTAACAATATTCTGAAACTAGCATGACCTTAAATTACAGCAGGTTAATAAATCACTTCAAATGTAAATCTCTCTCTGCTCTCACCTTGAGATCTGAATACCTTTAATCAAGTAGTATAATAGAAATTTTGATGATCAAAGGCAGCAACTGCTGTTGGAGTGAGACTATAAGTTGGAGAGACAGCTGGGACTTAAAGTTTGGTCTGTTCAACAAAAAATGCTTTGGAAATTCAATCTCTCAGGAGCTCATAAAACATAACAAAGTGTTGCAAAAGATTCCGGTATTTAACCAAAGCCATTGTAAAGCTTGTAAAGCCCAGCATGAGCGATCCAGGTGGGAATTCAGAGGCACCAAGGAGATAGGAAGGAAACAAAGAGACTTTGGGGCAAGTCACAAGATCGATGTTCACAAGCATGACTGTGGGATGGGTTGTGGTAGCCTGCATCCAGTAGGGCTCTTCTGTGATGTCATTCCCCTGGGATAAGAAGGTTTGACACCACCAGAGTTCAGAGACCTGCACCTTGCAATGCAAGCTCACACGGAGCTCAGTAAAGCCAAGACTCACAAACATGAGAGAACCAATGATAAATGTGGGGTTTCAGCCCTGCTAAGGAACTAGAGGGCAGCTGCAGCACCAGCATCCTGACACTGCTGTCCTGCAGCAGCTCTTTGTGGGAGCTGAGGCCAAGGTCCAATGTTGCTCATTCTATGGTCTTTAACATCAGTACAAGAAATGCCTGTATGCACCTGAATTTTTTTTAATTATCTATATACCAAAACTCTGCAAGTATCAACAGGCATAAGCCTATTGATATCAACATATCATAAACCTTCAGTCTGAAAATCTGGGAGAAGGAAGACGTAAGGGTGAATTCAAGACAGAAGAAAACTCAGTGTGGCATTAACCCCCTTCGCATACTTCCCTTCCCACATGGACATTGTACTGGGCTGTTAAATTTGAGGAGTTCACATTTTCCTGGGCATGTTCTTGCTCATGTATTTGCTCTCTAAGATCTTCATAGTGGCATGCAAGGCAGCATAAAACTGTCAGTTTTCTCCCTGTTTATCAGTATTACTGCTTACAGTCACAAAAACATCCTCATCTTAGAGGCATAATTTATGGGTGTGTCTGTCCCTCCCCACCTGGGAAGCTTCTAAAATGAGAAAAAAAAAATGTATCCTTGCAAGAATGATAAGTTTCATAAAACTCCTAATCATATAAATCAGAGTAAACCTCCCGTGAAATAAAAATGAAAACTTGGCTCCACTGAAATCAAACATAAACCTTTTATTTCAAGGTGGACAGAATTCCACATAAACCTGGAAGAGAAATGGACTGAGATGCCTGGTTTATTCTAGTGCAGAGGAAACATCCTCAGCAGAGTACCAGGCTACTTGAGCTCTTCAAGCTGAGGAATATAAAAGCCAGAGATCTCATGCCAAGTCCCCTGCTTGGCTCTACCCAAAATGAGGAGTAATTCTTATGTATCACGCAGGATTTCAACACGTTCTCAAATGCAAATACCTAGATTTGCTCAATCCAGAACAAAACAGTGGCTGCAGGTGTGTGGAGTCCTGCAGCTCCTCTCTGCCCTGATGTCTCTGAAACTGAGCTGGCTGGGAATATGGATACCCACAGGGCACCACCCCTCAGCTTAGAAGCGTGATGCACAGCAGCCGTTTCTGATTACCAGTGTAACAACTGCAGTCCAAATAACCCCTTCACGTGAAATCAAAAGCAGGCTTGCCAAGTTGCCCTTCCCTACTGCTTTGTGCCCCAGAATAGGCAACATTAAAGACACTTTGGCCATGGTTTTGTTCATCCAGCATTTTCTGATTGATATATAAACCAGAGCACACTAAATGCATGTATCTGTGTGTGTATTTGTATGCAGTCCCACACATTTGAGCCAATTTCTTACAGCGGTCTGCACTAATAAATTTTATCCATCGCTGGTCCTCAGGTTCCTTCAGTTTCTCAGCAGAGAACCTGGGAAGCCAGCTCAAGGGGAAAGACTGCTGCTCTTTAAACACTGTGTGCCCCCCTTCATGAAATGCTGGTCTCAGGAGGAGGCAGAGCCTGGCTTGCAAAGGATGAGTAATTGCCTTCTGGAAGTGAGCTGCAACACTGAGCATCTGTGCCTCCAAAACGTAGTTTTCAGTCCCCATCTGCAGGCAGGATGGAGCAGGACAGCTCAGCACCCCAGGTGGGCTGGGGTATAGCCATGGTACTGCAGGGGAGGATGAAGAACAGCTGTTCTGTGCAAATCACGGGAGAGATCTGCAGATAAATTCTAGTCTACCCTTCATCACTTAATCACCAGCTAGAGCTTTAAGGGTCTGGTCTCCTCACATGGATGTAAAGGGGCAGCTGTCGTGCAATTCCTCACAGTCAGGCCCTGGGGTGTGAATCAAGTGCTGAGGCTGATGCCTTGCTCTGGTGACCCAAAGCACCCCTCAAACAACAGCAGCTTCCCAAGCCTCACGCCGGACTGGGATTTCATGACAGCTGGAAGTGAACTACCTGCTCAGACAGCAACATATGGATCAATTACATGAGCAAATCCAGATCAATTCCCAGATTTCCAGCTTAAGGAAACAACTAGTAATGAATTTGGGGAGAAGAGTGCATGCAGTTGAACTCAAGCTCCATGACACCTGTACGGTGGCTCGCTGCTCCCTCAAACACCAATAACCACCAAGCTCCTGCTATACCAAAGATTTTATCTGCTTGATAAATTGGTGCCCAAACTCTAAGACAGTAGGCAAATTTTCCTTACTCCCTACACTGGAAAGCAGTGATTGAGACCAAGGTTTTGAGCTTCAGCCCAAGGCAAAAGAAAAGCACAACTCAATCAATACTTTCAGGTAAGATACTCTTCCCTTTAGCTGGGGAAGCATGAGGAACCCAGAGGTTTTCATTAAAGTCCACCTTCCAGCCCTTCCTTGTTTTAGGAGGTTTCACCATTGTCTAAGTACTCTCCCTCGCCTGCTCACAGACAGCTTGCTAATATAGCTAATATTACTCAAATTTGTCAAGAGCAATTTAAAATCCCATCAACATCACCAAACTGAAAAGGATAACATTAAACCTTAAGTCCACCTCGTCAAGAACTGTACTTTCACAAGTTTCTAATGAAAATTACTTTGTAGTAAGTTTGTCTTCATTTTTTTGTTGTGACACAGTCCTTTAATTAATACATTTTTACAGCCAAAGTAATGGGTTTTCTCTGTCATATTTGCCTGATAATATATCTTCTAGGAAAAATGAGATTAATCATTATTTTAAAACATTGGCTTCATGGCTTTTTTATTTCATTTATGATATCTGCATAGATAAATCAAAAAAAAACAGTTTCCATCACCTTCCCAGAATGGGATTAATTTACCATAACAAAAATGGATGGGGGCATCAGAAGTGCTTGCTCCAAATATTCTCACAGTGACTAATACCATGAATATGAAAGGCTATCTTCACTGATTCTAAGTTGCAGATAGATCTTGGCAGAAAGGAAGACAGAGGAAATGAATGTAATCACTGCAAAATATGTAAAAATGACAGAGAGAGCAAAGTCTAGACAATATGAGATGATTGCCTTGCTCTCCAGCTTGGAATGCAAAGCTCGTCTCCTGATTGTTCTGAGGTTTAAGCTGCTGAACACACATCTCTCTTCAAACCCATATGGGCAAGTAATTTGCCATATGTTTTAGTACATGGCTCAAGTACCCATAGATGTACCACTGCTAATGCTGAAAATATAAAAAAAGCAAGAAGTGCCGCCCACGTCTCTCTGACACATTAACAAGAGGATGGAGCATTCCAGGATTGTTTTAAAAACAATACCAGCCCTCTGGATGGTGTCTTCTCCCTCTCCATGCCATGTGAGCTTTCCCTGACTCCCAGAGTCCTGGCCACAAAGAAAGCAATCCGGGGCTTTGGGTTGATGGCAAGTTGAATATGAGTCAACAGTGTGCCTGGGCAGCCAAAAGAGCCAACTGTGTCATGGGTAGCACCAGGCACAGCATCGCTGGCTGGTCAAGGGAGGTGATTGTCCTGCTCCACATTGCATTGGTACGACTGCACCTGGAATACCGTGTGCAGCTTTGGGAGCCTCAATATAAAAAGAATATAAAGCATCCAGAGATGTCTAGAGAGCGTCCAGAGAAAGGTGACCAACATGGGGAAATGTTTGGAGCACAAGGAGTGGCTGAGGTCACTTGGCTTGTTCAGTCTAGAGAACGGAGGGCTGAGGGGTAACCTCATGGCAGTCTAAAACTTCCTCAGGGGGAGAGGGGGAGGTGGTGATCATCTCTCTCTGGTGACCTGTGACAGAACAAAAGGAAATGGTCTTGTTCTTTCTTCTCCCCCCGTGCACACACTTCTCCCGTGTCTCAGTAATCCATTTGTCTGCTCCTCCCAACCACATCATGATTCCTCTCTCTGCCAAGTTCATTCACACATGAAGAAGACATCACTCCATCATAAGGCCAGCATCTCCTGCAAATATTAAAAGACAGTCTCAGCTGACTATGGCTTATTCAAAGGAGGGTGTGCAAAATTTCTAAATATATTGAAAAAAAGTCTGTTATTATTGAGTGGAGTAAAGCCTAAACAGCCTGTATGACCTGATGTACTTACTTTTGTTTTGCTGATACACCATTCACCTGAAGGGTTGTGAAAACTCAGAGCTCCTGGTTTAAATCATGCTGGGGACACTTGCACACAGGATAGCTCTGGTCCTTTGGGTTTGGTTATATTGATGCTGGCTATAACTATTTGCAAAACCATAGTTTTCAAACATTCAGTAATTTACTCCTGCTTAAATCTGTCATCTTAAGCCAAAAAGGTAGAACTTCAATGTACCTTCAAGTAAAAATATGCAACCTGATACTAAGATTTTTGTCTCTACAACATCAACTAAAAATAGTAGTATCACAGGCATAACCAGATAATCCTGCTGCTCGTGTTTAAAAAAGTGCATTAGTACAGCATAGAAATATTGAGAATAGGAATATTCTTAGAAGAATAATACTCTTATAAAGAATAAGAAGAAATGGCACTTCCAGCTGATAATTCTGTAGTGCCTGCACACAGAATGCCCCGTGCTCAGCCTGTGGCAGCCCCAAGCAGAGGAGTGTTCAGTGTGTGCATACCCTCACAGCTCTATCCCAAAGGCTCTGGTAATGTTTTCTCAGATAACAACTGCATTTGAGTAGCATCACAGGGAATTAACAGTCCTGCAGTCTTGCTTGTTGATCTTTGCTGGGTTTTGTCTTTTGGTTTTGTGTTTTGATAAAATGAAAGCCTTTGCATTTTTAGAGCATAGACCTGCATATGCAAGGAAATCTGAGGCTGAAGTAGGCAATTTGTGCCCATTGCCCCTTGTCTTCTCCATGTGGCTCCTTGTGAAGAGAGAGCCTCCATCCCTTTTGTAGCCACCCCTTAAGTACTGTAATGCTGTGATGAGGTCCTCCAGAGCCTTCTCTTCTCAAGGGAGGAGAAACCTAAGTCCTTTAGTCTTTCCTCATAGGCCAGGTGTAGATGGTGGCTTGATCATCTCCTGGGTCCTATTCTGGATCCTCTTCACCCTGTTTGCAGCTGCATCTAAAGTCAGTAGATGTTTTTTAAAGCACAACCACTACCCAAATTATCTAATCTATATAGTTTTCCTGTACTGTAGTGACAACTATTAGTTTTATAGAGCTGGGCTGGTATCTTGATGAGCAGAAGTCACAGCTGCTGTTAGAAGGAGCTGGTTCAAAACATGAGATCTGGAGAAAAGAGCATTGTGGTGTTAAATCTGTATTATCAGTAGTAACTTCAACAAGGCATCAACCTAATCTTCAGTGAAACCCTTCTTACCTTCATGGGGTGTTTTAAATGTTATTTTCAAGCATTAATAATCTATTTTGCCTTTTATTTCAAGAAAGCTTACTTGCCCAGTTAAGAGAATTTGAAAGAAACAAAATATAAAGGTAGTGGCAAAAGCTGCTATGCTAGTCCCAGTAGTGCACTCTTTGGCTGTTCATTATTAAGCCAACACAAAGAACATTTTCAGGAATACCATTATGCTGCTGTATAGAGAAAAATGTTTCTGATTAGCATGTACTCGATATGCTTGGAAAATTAGTTCTCCTTCAGAGAATTCCAGCAACAAGTGAAACATCTGTTGTTTCCTCCAAGTTATAACAATTATTTTGCAATTACTCTTTTGCATACTTTGAATTTCTAATTCTTTATTTTTATCTAGAAAGCCAGGATTTGTGGTGCAGTTGAAATTCACAATGTGCACATATGTGTGGGAAAGAAGAATAGGAAATTATGGCAGTCCCTAACTGCAGTGTTATGTCACCTCAAGGCCAAAATTGTTGGCCATCTACATTATTTGCATTCACTGTATTAATTACACTCTATACACAATGGGAATTAATCCCATTTCAATAATTTCAATGGCTCCTATTTATTTCAAGGTTGATGCCAATGATCCCTATTGTTTGTAGCCACACAATATGCTTTCTGCAGCCAAAAATCCAGCTTCCACCCACTCACCACAGTGCATTGCTTGTGCAGCTGTAACAGTACCAATGCTCAGGGTATAAACAACACTGAAATAAATTGTGTTAAAAGAAAACCACAAGTGGGTTGGAGTAGCAAGCAGCATGGCAGCAAAAATGTGCAGAGGCACTCAGGAGAGACAGGAATTGCTTAAGCCAGCTTCACAAGCAGTGAAAACAATTCACAGCACAGGCTGGCAAGAGCTGCGAACAAACCCCTCGACAGCACAGGAGTGAAAAGACTGACCAAAGGCCTTGTTCCATGGTAACATCCACATTCATATCAGTAGGAATAGGTTTGTCTCATTATATTCAGTTCAGATTTATCTGCTATCAAGAGCTATTGCTTCAAAAGTGATGAACAAAGAAGAGGTGAGAAATGCAGATTAAATATCGTATTTTGCTCTTCCTGCTGTGTTTGCCTGCACAGTAACAGTACAAGTGCTGGGGGTCACAGCCTATTACGGAAACAGGGCTCCAGCATCAGTCTCCAGGGGTCATTATAAAGTTATTTCTACCATCTACATAAGGTGGATTAATAAATAACTCACCAAATACACTTAGAAACAGTCTAACTTAGCACAGGTTTACAAAAGACTTGGAACTGGGACACCTTGCTGAAGGACAGGGGTAAAATGTCAGTGGTTCCCCCCTCTGCAAGTTGGAGATTTTTTCTGCTGTTTTCATCTGCCCTGCAAACACTTTTAGGTCAGCCATCAAAGGCCTTCGAGGAGTATCTTTGGCTCAGCTGCAAATCTACAGCCTGAAGATAACACAGGAAACATATGGAAAGCCTTGTCTCTGTCACCTCTACTCCCTCTGAGCACAGGGTACCCTTGATTCCAGCTGCCAAGAGGACACACATCACAGTGACTGCTCTGCACAGGGATCCTGGCCAAGCAGGGAGGGCTCTGCTTCTGGATGGGTTTTAGAGATCAGTGGCATCATACCTTTACATCTGGCAGCAACGTTGCCATAAGGGATTTCCAATGTAACACGCAAAGAGTGAAAGCAGCATTACTCCTAAAATTCCTTGCCAAAACAGGAGCTGCATTTCCCCGTGTCTGGAGTCAAGTTCAGAGCTGATCTTATGCATCCTTCAAGTTACTCATTTCAGAAATAAAGACACAGATCTCTTCAGGTACTCAGGTACCAGCTGTGCCTGTTTTGAGTGCTACCTTACAGACCAGCAGCTGTACAGAGGTGGGCGACTCACCAGCTGCAGTTTCACAGTGCAGGGAGAGATCTGAGTGCTGCTGCAAGACTATGGAATTCACATTTGGAAAGCTTTTCTAAGAGGAAACTAATAAAATGGAAAAAAAAAAAGAAAAAAATGTCTTCCTTCCCAGTGGCAGCTGAACTAATTACACAGCTGTGAACTCTGAAGGCCTCACTGTGAAACAATACAGGAAAGTCATACACAAGAAATACCCTGAGTTAGGTGGCTAAAATTTTGCATATGATTTTAAATTATCCAGATTCTTTTCCTTTTACACTCAAGGGAGAAATATCCCAGAGGATCATTAAAATTAGTGTCAAAAATCAACAAATTTCCCTCTAAAGGTAAATGAGACTTTCCAGAGACTGTCAAGGAAGCCCTGGGTCAATCTGGCAACTAACTTTTAGACAGCTCAGGCCAATCAGCCTTACACAAAGTGCATTATCATGGCCAATAGTGAGCAGGGCATGCAGAGTTGTTGGAAAGTGACCTTTCATCAGGGTCAAATCCTTATCTCTATGCTAGTTGTCTTTGATCCCAATGAGCACTATTGCAGAGATGGTTTAATGAAATACTGGAGTGCTCCTTCACACAGCAAACAACTATTTCACCAAAATTCATTGTTTTAGTGCCAACTTCCACTTGGGTTCCATTTGTTTAACTGCATTTTTCAATTAGCCAAGTAATTCACTTCCCATCTATTCACATGCACAATACAGAGCAAAAGCAAAAGATTTCACTTGATTCATAACCATGTGTCTCGAGACTTGGGCTTGGGCAGTGATATGGGCAGGAGGCAGCCACCTAATCCCTGAAAAATTTCATTACCAAAAAGGCCATACTCAAGGAGCAGGAGTTGTTTGTAAGGGTAGAATTTGAAAAGTTGGGGGTGTTTAAGAATGCAAGCATGCCTAAACACAAAGTACTGTCATTTTTAAACAGAGATTGAGGTAATAAATTTAATCAGTAAGAAATGGAATATTTTGGGGAGCTTGTCCTGAAAGTGCATATGACTTCTTTTGTTTGAATCGAATAATCAAACACAGGGGAAAAACAGAAAGTAAAATGGACAAATCTTTCTGCAGCATGACGTTATTTCTTACTCCAGATCATAAACTTATACAAAGTCGTACTGTAAAAACTGACTCTGCCCAGCCATCTGTGTTATTTATTTTATCAGAGGTGCTTATGTCCATACTCAATGTTGTAGCTTCATCTCTCAAGATCTAGAAAGGAAAAGAAAATCTCTCTTGACTTCTCTCTCCAGAGAATTCCATTACTGATAGCAGGAGACACAGCATTGCTTACAGCCCAGAGAATTGACTTTTTATCATGAAACTAAATCTACAGCAACTTCAGATTTCTGAAACTTTGATTAAAGATGGCAAGTGTCAGCTCAAGTGTAAAACGATTAAAGAGGGGGAAAATATAGGGAAGAAAAAGGTAAAAATATAAATTAAAAAATAATTTTATATTATTTAATAACACTTTGGGAGAGTTATTTCTAATACGCTGAGGTACATATTGACTTTCCAACGCTTAATCTAAAATAAATAATCTGAACTAACTCTATACAGATATTTTACGCTTGCATAATTCAGACATTGCATTAAGACCTACATGTACCAAAGGTAACTGGGGGAAACTCTCAAATGACGAGCTCATACTGGCAGATGGCACTAAACAAACTGGTTTCTTTGCCCTTTCATATTTATTCCTATTTTCATAGCGCAAACTTTCAGTGGTGAAACCAAGATGGGAGTCAGAATGTTGCTTGAGCTTTTACATTAATATACAATTAAAATCCATGGTCTTACATACCTGCTTATAGATAAAACTCCATAGATAGGCCTCCATGTCTTTGGTACCACAGCACTAAAGCATGATCTTGATACCTTGTTGCCAGAAAGCTCAATCTGCCTTAAACTTGACACAGTATCAGGCAGGATGAATTGGGTAAGCCCCAGTTATCTACAGCCATGGGTTGACACAGCCTTCAGCCTGCAAATTGACCAGGACAATTTGACCAGCTACAGCTTCCTCAGTGATTTCTGTAGTTTTTTTGTTATTATCCCTGAAATGTCCATTGCAGGCTCTGTCTTGTCTCAGTCCTTATCAGGGGAACCAGCAGCACACTACAGGGAAGATCTTGGTGTCCCTTTTCTCTGGAAAAGGCTTCACATGGAGGCCCTTCTCAATGCTGCCTGTATATCTAGAGAACATGCACATGCCAGACTCAAGGTTAGCAGTGACTGATCGCTTGAGACAGTAAGGAGGAAATCTTGTTTCCGCCAAGCCCCAAGCAATGCTGCGTTCACAAGTTGTATTTAATAATGCAGATATTCAACTCCGACAGTAGAACTGTCACCAGGAGTGAGTAGTTCCAGATATCAGAGGTATCAGACTCCCTTTCTTTCCTGAGTTATCCCTCTCACAAACTGCCCATGGCAACCTTGAACATTTCCCCCTTCCCAAGAAGGCTGTTTGGTTGCTGTCACCAGGGGGGTGTATCTGCTCAATCAGGAAGGCAATAGGCAAAAGGAGCAGATAAAATGAGCAGAGCTGACACAGACATCTCTAACAGCCCAGTCATGAACATACAAGTACAGGTATCTTCCAGCTGTTTTGCAGAAATATTTTTGACTCCAGGATGAGACATCCCTAAGGCCCAGCAGAATTGCCAAAATCACGTCCTGGCTGATCACAACTCATACAGGAACTTCAAAGGACATCTCCAGGCTCCATCCGTCATCAATGACAAGACACTGGTGATTTTCAGGAAAAGGAAGTGTCAGCAAAACAGGATCCTGAAAACCCAGCAGAGATTGTTTAGTTTTCCTAAGACTGACAAGGTAAGAAGGCAGTATACTTGGGAGGAAAGCCACAGCACAAGGGAAGACTGTTGTGGTGCTTGGTTTTTTTAAACAAAACAAACAACCTTGGCACTTTCTCAAGATGATTGCCTTCGCTGTCTTGGAAGAATTACACTGGAAAAGATGACTACTTTCCCCATACAGTTTGGCAGTTGCTATTTATGACTAAAAGATTTGCTTCCCTATCTCCTGCACCAACACAGATATATTTTTGTGCAGTCATGAAATAAAAATAAGACTGCTTTATGGATTAAGAACAAAGAATCATGTATTCCTCCTTCAAAGTCCTCTCTTACATTCCAGCAAATTCACTGCTGAAAAACTGATAACAAAAGTCTACCTAAGGAGGCAGCAGTACCAACAGCCTTTTCCCTCCCTTTTCCCTCCAACAGACAAGTTGTATGCCTTGGAGTCTGAAGTATCCAGTAAAAAAACCAGTATCACCATCTGTAAAAAAGATAATTCTCTCTACTGTATGCTGCTGGGTGCCAAGGATGGACCTTCAAAATTTGAACCAGTAATATCCTTAAGCATTACCTGGATTGAAATATGCTCACAGTCCAGAGAAATTTTTGGAAGTTATTAAATTTGATAGCTACCAAAGGGTTTTAAATGTCCCATCCACAGAAGAGAACATGAAGAACTAATCCAATTATTAAAGTATCTTTCTGCATTTGCCTGTACTTTAACTCATGCTGTTCTATTCTGGCTCAGACCAGGCTGAGGTAACATCACAACTGCAAGAAAAGGGTTGTAAAATTATTTTTGTTTTTTACAACACATAATCTGCACACTGAAAGGCTCACTGGACCCTACCAGAGACAGTAAATTACAAATAGGTTTGCAATAGTATGTTAAGCAGGCAGCACACAGATAAAACCTCCTAAAATTCACTTTAATGGTTTTCTGGAAGATCTTGTATCCCTTCAGATTCCAAATGTGGCACTCAGGAGGATACACACAAATTTAGCTCCATGCTATGAACTGTAGGAATACAGCTCTCTCTTTAGGAGGTATCTGAATTTCCCAATTGTAACAGTGTAAGACAGAGAACACAGCATATGCTGAGTTTGTGCCTGAACACAGACAGCTGCTTAGATTCCATGTAGAATTTTCTATTGGATGGGAGTCAGAACTGATAAATATAGAACATGATCTGAAGCAAGACAGTAATCTGCAACGCATTGGTCCTATCATCTTCAGCTCCACAACTATTTTGGAAAGTACTTAGACACAGATGGGGTCTGGACTGAGGAAACTCACACTATGCATAACATTTTCAGGCAGTACCTGAGAATTCTGGCACACTAGAGTGTCACCTAGAGACAGATGTTAAAAAGAATGGCTCTCAGAAGTTAATTTCTCTCCACATGCAGTGTCTTTCATGACCGGCAAAAGAAATTTTAAGTTGTAAATACCCTACATTTGGAATAAGCTTAGAAGGTGAGCAAAAGAACACAGTGTAACCTGCTGCCCAGTTATCAGGGGTCATGGGGATACAACTAGCAGGACAAGTTTGAAGTCCAAACACTACACTGTTGAAAAGGCAAAATGAAGCTAATTAAAATGGGTGTTTGAGAGCTGTTAATAAAACAGTTTTCTGTTAGAAAATACTTCACTAATTAGTAAATAGATAAAAATACGTAAGTTATCAAATATTATTTCTGTCCAAATATGCCATAATATGTTATTGAAGCTTTTCACTTTGATTTCAGTACGTACTTTAGTTTGTTTGTATTTTGATTTTTACATGGAAGGATGCCCTGTGACGTAATGACACAGTCAAAAAGGTGATTAAAATTGATACCTTAAATCCTGGTGAAATAGGACTGAATTTTGTTTTAATATTTTGAAAATAGAAACAGTTATTTGGAAGCTGCATGTCCAGCAGTCTTATTAAAATTTAACTCCTTTGCATAACTAACAGTGTCTGAAGGTTTGTGTTCTTGCAATGAAGTGCAATTCTGACAACCACCATTTGCATTCCGTGGACCAGATTTCTCTCCCAAACACACTTTAATTCAAGCAGAATATATGGATTTAAATCAAAACAAGCAGACTCAGAAATATGCTGGATGTTACTAAAAGACATAGCTCACCGCATTGCTTCTTTTCTTTTTTACCATCAACCATAGAAAGCTTTATTCCAAGCCTGATCACACTTTCAGTTACAAAACACGTGGCAAAAAATAACAGTTAACACGCAAGATCTGCCATATTTCTACTTGCCTCTACTCTTTTACTGGACTTTCCACATTGAGGGATGGAGAATAAATCTCTCTCATTTTTTAACATAATGAATATACCTAAGGGTAGCAAATAAAGGTTTTTATTATTTTTAATTTCATTTCAAAAATCTTTTACTTTCCCCAAGCCGCCATTTGTTAGTGCAACAATCCAGCACAGTGCTAGTTGCTGAGGTATACATGGTTAAACTAATTTCACCTTCAACCAAAACTGCAGTGTTTTCTCTCCCTCCTTTATTTTTAAAAGTAATGAAAGCCATATATTCACTATTTCACATTTCTAAAAATAATTCCACTCTAGAGTAAAGAATGGTTTTGTAATAATGACAGGCTGTAAAAAGCAACAGCCTTAGCTTTGATCACCCATAGAACTCCTGCTGTCCTTTTTTTTTTTTTAAATATATTTTGTGCAAAATTAAGTTCTGTGTAGGTCTGTACCATAATTTGGAAAAAACTGTGTATAAAATGTACTTTGTTTTTAAAAACAATCTCAACATCAAACAACAGAGAAAGGAGAAACAGATCAGATACAGCTGAAGTTTTCACATGAGAAACTAAATATAGTATGTTCTTAAAGCTCCAGTAATACATTCTTCCAAAATCCAGAATGCACTTTGGTCATTATTAAACATTAGTACAGAGGCAAATAAAATACAAAATGCTTGTTTGTGTTGCTTTATATATAAAAATATTTTTATACCACATAAGTTTAAGACCCATTACTTCAAATCTTTCAAGATTCTGAAGATTAGCAAACATAGTGCAACATTCAGATTCTTGTCACAAAATTACTTATAATTTTTCAATATGAAGCCACTATTTTAAAAACATAAAATATAAGAATACTCGCACATGGTGACATTAATCCTCCCAAAAGAATTTGTAGAAGAAAAATTTGTTCAAAGTTACTTTGTAGAAGGAAAGTTTGTTCCAAGTAACTTAACTCTACAGGGATGAACACATATTTTTGTCACACTGAAGAACCAGGAGTCTATATGACTGGTCCATGTGGGAGGCAGGAACAGAAGGCAGAGGGAGAGGTGTGACACCCACGGTTGTGAAACCCCAGTGGAAAGCACTAGGGAATGACACCTGCTGAGGAATGGGAGGTTATTTGAAGACACAAATTTGCCCAGTACCAGGCTTCATGAGCTCTGCTGCTCACCAGAGAAACTTGTTCTCTGTGTTTAGCTGTTCTTAAACTTCAATGTGGTAAGAATGGCATATACTATAGTGTACAAGAGGAGAGCATCTATCTATCTTTTGCTAAGTCATTCATAGCATTCCTTTCACCGGTAAATAATTCTTGTTTAAATACTCAACTTCAACATATAATACATACTGCTCCATAGTTCACCATAATATATTCCAATTAATATACATTTATATGTATAAAGTTTCTCCTTAAAAGTAACAATAAAAAGTGCACATGCACAGTCAGAGCTGCACAGAACAGCCCAGTATTTCAAATAAATACAATATTTAATTTTTATCAAAATATCATACAGCATGGTAACCATTTACAATTATTGCTCTAATAAAAGTGTTTTCAAAGAACACTTGTTGACTTGTTAAATAATACCTTATTAATATCCCAGGATATTTAAACTGCAGCCTAAATGAGTTTAGATCCTGGAATTACTCAAAATATTAGAAATTCCCACTTGTTTCTAATAGTAATATAAAATATTTCTGCTACCTATCTTACTGTATTGTCAGTACGTCGTGTTTTGTATATGTCTCATTTTTCTATTGCAACCAAACATCTACTGATGTTATGTTGTCCTCATAAACGACTGATACAAATGAAATAGTCTAAGCAATTTTACCACACTATCAAATGATTTCCATATAGTGTTACCATAATTAAAAATGTCCAGCATTGGCTTCAGCTGCAATAACAGAGCAATTTAGTGTAATCTATTTTCAGGATTTCAAGTTCTCAGACATACAGTTTTTGACCCTTCGCATATCTGACCTTTTCCAAAACTAAACAAGTAAGTTTGAAAATAAAATATAAATGTCAACTAAAATGAACATAAACCAGGGAGAAGATGAAATAAATATAAAGATTGCACAAGACAGATGTAAACACTTCAGTTTTCCAAATGACATCCTTGAAGAGGTTGTAGCATCTGAAATACGGATTCAGTGGCTGCTTTGAGGCAGTTTTGTCCATCAATGAGCTTTTCTATAACACTGTGTTATTTCATCTTCTTTCTATACTGTCAAGATTTGATCTTCCAGAGCTGCAAAAATTAGAGCAGTACATCAAGATTATTTCTCATCTCAGTTTTCTATTTACTAGAATTGCAATAGCAACACAATTTTTTTCTTATTATTTCATTTGCTGCATATTCTATGATACACAAAATACATTTTACATTCATTTACTTCTAATAGAAAAAAAAATAGGTAGATATAAGCAAACTCAATGGCAAATCAAGGGCTCTGTGACAACTACAAGCTTGTGTAAACTAACATGCCTCTAAACCTGAATATTTAAATAGTTTCCAGAGTTTGTAGTTGAGATGGGGCCAGAGAGAAGGACCTAATGAGACAGTCCTTCAACCACAACAAAATAACACTGTGTAGGATTGGTCATGGTAATACTGCATCTAATGTAATACTTTACTGCAGTGCAAGGATAGCCTGTGTCTTTCTGCATCCCTTAAAGAGCTACATAGTCAGCAGCGAGGAATTAAAGAGAGAAATCAAATCTGGGATATGAAGAAAAGTTAAAGAACGTCTTGCATTCATGTGTAGAAATATCTCCATGTTTATGTCTAAGAATTTCTGTAAGTGACCTAAATGAAGTCACAAAGCCATGAAAATAAAAAAAAAATTTCAAAAGGGCCGCTCTGACAAATTATTCTTCTGATACAGCTTTAACTTATTAACCATTTTCAAACAATAACTATTCTAGTTAATACAGCTAAGAATTAACAAGGCTACAACGTATGATCCATCTATCACAATATTCTGAATGCCATGGTGGGAAAAAAGGGTGTTTCTCAAGTACTTACCTTTAGATTAAATCCAAGCAAGTCACTGATGACACCAGAAACAGCTGACAGGATGACAACTTGGGTGATGTTATAAAGCAGTGGATTCATTGTAAGCCCATATAACCTAAAGGGACTGTCCAGTTCCTAATAATGCGAAATAACAGAATCATTAAAAAAGCAAAAATTACACAAAGGGCTTTTTGTTCACATACATATTAAGCAATATTAGATAGTTTAGGAAGTTTTCAAATCCCAGTGGAGTAAAACATTCTATATTATTTGGGAAATAAAAAACAATGTGCAGGAAAATATCCGTCACGTTAATTGACTGCTGACTGATGGTGCCTAAATAACCCTTCAAAAAAATTGGGAGCTACTAATCCATAGCATTTATTAATATGCACATGGAGCCAACAAAATGGAGAGCTAGGTGCCATCATTTTAGAATTCCTTATAACTTTCCAGAAATCACCACTGGTGTTGAAAGAGTGAGAGACAGCAGAAAAACAAAAAATAAGAAAGCTTTTCCATAATGACAGAAGGTTACCTCACTACTATGAAAAATTAACAATATCTTTCCTATTGCAATTCCCTTCATTTTCCATTAATTTTGAGACCAATTACTGATCAGCATAACCAGAAAGGATGATAAAGGAAAAAAACTAATACTCATTTGACTGCAAATATTTTACTTTTTTTCTATTGGAAGAAAAAAATAGCCCAAATTAATCTGCAACAAAACTTGAACAAAGAGGCTATTTCACCAATTTTCAATTACTGGTGTGTGAATATAGTTACCCAAACTTTTCTGGCCTAGAAATATGTCAAATAAAGGAAGGAAAAAAGTTTCAAGATATAAGAGTGGATTATATAAAGTACAACAACTATCCACTGCTTTGGTCCTTTAATATTTTCTAGCTTTAAATTCATCCTCATCCCTCTACTGCATTACATCCTGGGCCTTGAACAAGGTCTTATAAACCCTTTTTTAATAAAGAAGAATTTCAAAGCTCTGACTCTTCTCTCAAAAGAGGTGAAATAAGAATGAACAACCCTTTCATTGGTATAAAACTCTGCTGCAAATACAAAAGATATAAAAGACATGATTCTGAGAAGGACAGTAGAGAAATTCTTTAAGGAAAAAGTTTTTAGATTTTGGATTCATCTTATCAATTTTCTGAGTAAGAAAACAGTCAGAATAGTCAATATAACCTAGTCTTTAATGAAAGCTTGAAGATCAAAAACATCCAAAATCAAATTAAAACTCATGATTCCCTTTAGCTACTGGACATGAAATACATAATTGCGCTGATCAGTAACTACCAAGAATTTATTTAAAGCTCACAGCAGGTGGCTTGAAAATATCACTTTTGGGCACATTCTCACAGTAACTAAGTGATGGCCTGAGTCTGAGATTTGTGCCACAAAAGCCAAGTTCCCTACTGAAAAGGCCATGTCAGTTGATACATTTCTGGCAAGAGTAAAACATGAACACTTTTTTTGAAACACTGAGAAAAGTATGAAAAAGACGGAGCAAATCACTCTAAGGGTTGATCAGCATCCTGCCACCAACTGCAGCCACCTACCTCCTCACAGCACACAAACATTTCAGCTCATGACACGATTCACTGAACCTATCGTGCTTTGTCTAGTCTACTTTTCCAGTCTCTCCTTGAAACCAGATAATTTTCTGCATCCACAGTGTCCTTCGACCAACAGTTGCACGAGTCTGTTGCCCAATTCACAAAGAATACTTTCTTTTGTTTGCTCCAAAACCAAGTCCTAAAAGCTTTGCAGTCCCTTATTCTTATATCAGGAGATACAGTCAGTAACTGATTAACCAGGTTCTCCTTAATGCTGTAGCATAACTCTCAAGCTGTTGCTTTGTCAGCTTTGACTCCTTTCTGACACCATCAGTCTTCTCACGGAAAGTGAGAGCTGGCTAGGTTAAAAACCGAGTTTAAGCTTCATTTCAAGCACGGCTCCTCAGCACACAGGAATCAACAGGTTAAGTGATCAGAATTGTTCAACTGGTGATAGAATGAGACCACAAGGCCTCAAGTCACCACTGCATCAACACTCAAAACAGACAACAAAATTGCAACAGCATCCAAGGGTTCATCATCCTGTCTATCCTGAAGTACCTCCTCTCACACTTCTCATATGCTGTTAAAGAGCAAAACTTACTGTATGTAATAATAATTTGCAATCCGCAACAATAGCAACACAGCATTGTATGAACAAGTAGCATCACTGTGAAAGATACAGAGCAAATTTAAACCAAAGCATACTGTACTGCCTGCAAAAGTAACACAAACGGTTCTTTAACCAACCTCTTCTGCTTGTTACATCACAGGAATACTATTTTAATCTTACCTTCAATAACTTAGTAGCAAGTTTTAAAACATTGTTTACTAGTGTCAGTTCCTCCTTCTTATTAGGTTTCTTCTCCATTTTCAAGTACAAGTTTATCTGATTTAAAAAAAAAAATGCAAGTATCACCGCTTATTCAGAATGTAAAGGAATTAATTTTAAAATATTTAATATTACAATGAAGTGATTACTTAGTAGGCAAATGACAGAACTGCAATGACATTTCTGCAAGCAAGTAAATTTTTTGTTTCCTTTTTAATGTTTAAGAACAAGTACTAGCTCAGCACCACAGGAAAATACAATGTTTTATGATATAACAAAATACATTATTTTAGCAACAACTTCAAAGTTTAGTCCAATCCACAAATTAGGCAAGAAAAACCACCATGAATGTAAGGTTTGCATAATTTCTTTTTCCTCCTTCAACAATTGCCTGAGGGTTGTCAATTCATTCCCAGGTTTTTATACTAGTAGGCAGACCTTACAAGGCTTAAAATCCCCAGAAGTTATTGAATAGACTAAAATGCTAAAACACAATTCTCCTAAAGTGTAATTTCTTTTAAAAGATTTTAGTATAATTTAGTACTTCATGAGAACCTTGAGTGCAGAAAATCAATCTTTCCAGTGCCTTGAAATATTTGAAAAATTATTAAACTCTTCATTGCTATAGAAGAACAGTATATTGAACATTTCAATATTTCTGTGATGCAGACTTTTTCAGGTCACTGTTTCTGAGTAAGAGTACAAATTTGCTCTCTTTCAACCTTCTAGTAATTTTGAAACATCAGCTTTCATTTTCAAACAACATATGTTGGATATTCTAGACCAGACAAAGGCTAGTTTTTTCTTTTCTATTGCATACAAAAGAAAATCAAAAGAAAAAAAAAATCTTTTAAAGTCATTAATTTCTTCTTTTAGGATGACAACCTTCAACAAAATAAAAAATGAACAGTTTAGCAATGTGCTGAAGTCTTTCTTCAGATAACACTTACCAAGCTACGGAAGCAAAACTGCAGAAAGGAAATGATGCTATATGATGCTATGATATATTTAACTACCTTGTTGTAAGGTGGTTATCGAAATAAGGGTTCACAGACATCTAAATAAAATAACTGAATATTATCAGATTTCCCTAAAAGACCACTGTAAGATTCTTACAGATTATAAAAAATAAAAAAATATGCCTAATATACTACAAGGTATGTTAAGCTCCTGAACTATCAGTTTCATTTTAAAGTCAAATTATTCTTTCAGAGGCAAAGATATTCCAGTCTTTAAACAAAAAACTACCGATTTCAACAATTCAAGATTTATAAACAGGACCAAACTAAAGGCTCTAATTAGCAGCTCTGAAAACCCTAGGAAGGTTCAAGTCTCTTTTAACAGTTCATAGAATCATAGAATCAACTTTCAGGGACAGTGAATCCACCACCTCCCTGGGCAGCCCATTCCAATGTCTGATTATTCTCTCTGTAAAATATTTTTTCCTAATATTCAACCTAAACCTCCCCTGGTGCAGCTTATGATCAGGCCCTCTTGTCCTACTGCAGGTTGCCTCGGAGAAGAGATCAACCCCCACCTGGCTACAACCTCCTTTCAGGGAGTTGTAGAGAGTGATGAGGTCTCTCTCCCCTGAGCCTCCTCTTCTCCAGGCTGAACAACCCCAGCTCCCTCAGCCTCTCCTCATAGGACTTGTGCTCCAGTCCCTTCACCAGCCTCGTTGCTCTTCTCTGGACCTGCTCCAGCACCTCAATATCCTTCCTGAACTGAGGGGCCCAGAACTGGACACAGCACTCCAGGGATGGCCTCCCCAATGCTGAGTACAGAAGAATCACTTCCTTGGACCTGTTGGCCACACTGTTCCTGATCCAGGCCAGGATGCCATTGGCCTTCTTGGTCACCTGGGCACACTGCTGGCTCATGTTCAGCTTCCTGTCAATCCAGACTCCCAGGTCCCTCTCTGCCTGGCTGCTCTCCAGCCACTCTGTGCCCAGCCTGTAGGACTGCAGGGGGTTGTTGTGGCCAAAGTGCAGGACCCGGCACTTGGCCTTGTTGAACCTCATGCCGTTGGAATCAGCCCAACTCTTCAGCCTGTCCAGGTGCCTCTGCAGAGCCCTCCTGCCTTTCAGCAGATCAACACTCCCCCCCAGCTCAGTGTCATCTGCAAATTTGCTAATGGTGGACTCAATCCCCTCATCCAGATCATCAATAAAGATATTAAATAGAACTGGGCCCTTGAATCAGGAGAGGACTTTAAATGTATATATGCACAGACATCTATTTTGAGACTCAAAACTGGCAAGATAACAACTTTGATCAGACCATACATTGTTTTTTGCTCAACAAATGTACAAGATCAATTAAAAACATTTTCAGAAGGACTTGAAAAATTACAGGCACACATCATACAGTCAAAAAATGATCTTAAATTACATCAAATGACTCATACTGGTGCCTCTAAGCCTACTCACTTAAACAGAAATTGGGATATAGCCATCTCAATATTCCTTACAACTTTTGAACAAAGTCACACGCTTATTTCAGAAACTGAGCTTAAGGTTGTAAAGTGTTGTTTCACCACACCATAATTAACTCCCTAATCCAAACTATTTTAATACATCTAAAATGTCTGACACCTACCAGATGAAGGACCTGTTTAGATATAAAAATATAGGTCTATAAAAATTCTCACCTGCTCTGTAAGTAATATTGAGGTATTGCTGTACTTTTTACTAGTTTCAGATCCAAGAGTAACAAATCTTAAGAGAAAAAGAGTTAGTGAAATGCACCAAATTACGAGTTCCCAGTTGTAGTGACAATCAAGAAAGATCTCATGCATGTGAAGCAGCTGCAAACAAAAGAGTGAAAAAAAAATCAAAACTTAATTTGAAGTAATAATTATATTACAACATAAGACAATAGATATCTTCATAACTCTGAGAAACATTTCCCAGTAATGAATATATGTCAGGTTTTTAGGCATGTAAGAGTTTTGATGCAGTGTTGATTTAAAATTATGATTCAAAGATACAAGGTTTGAGACAATATATGTTCTGAAAGGCTTAATCAGAACTTATGACTTTTTTTTTCATGTCCCTAAAGCAATAGAAAAAAAAAATACACTCTGAGGCAATTTTAAACTCATGTTCAAACTTGCAAAGACACTATATGGGATAAAAACCAAAATACACACTCAAATGTACCAAATTTTATGTGAGAGTTATTGCTAAATTACATTCTTAATAAAATACTTACAGTTAGCTACCAAGCAAACACAACAGAGTTAACTACGGAAGAAACTGTAAAAACCAGCAGCTGTTCAGAAGCTGCCTTGCAGTTTGAAACAGAAGCTCCAAGAAAAATCTTAAGCAGTAGAAATCTTCTTTAAACATAGATTTGCTTACTAAAAGATATTCCACTAGAGGGCAGGCAAATATAGCCAACAAGCTTGTTTCTCACAAAAATCATCAAGGTCGGTCTCAACTGTCTTTGCAAAAGTGTGTTTTCATGTAAAATGTTAGGGGGGAAAAAAGTGTCCCGGAAATCACAATGAAAAATGAAAGAGGACAGAGATTTAAAAAAATAATAATGAATCATAGAATATCCTGAGTCGGCAAGGACTCACAAGGATCATTGAGCCCAATTCCTGGTCCTGCACAGGACAACCCCAAGAATCACACTGTTCCAGGTGCAGAATCCACCACTTGCCCTTGTTAAACTCCACACCATTGGTGATTGCCCAGCCTCTTAATTTGTCAAGGTCATGTTAGGAATTATGCTATAAAGAAGTTTCTTTAGCTATTACAGAAAAATAATCCATTAAATTAAATGAACAATACAAAATGGAGCTCAATCTTCTGAAAAGCTGTAACAGCTATTACTCGTTTTTCACTGTGGTCTTCTAGCTTACTAGAAATCACTATGCAAAAGGCACTTAAAATTGTTTTAAAAACTATTTAAGTCATGGCTGTGTCTATACAAGCAAATTTTCCTCACCTGTGCACAACAGATAAACACAACTGAGATAGTCAGTAAGAAGGCAGATGAAACTATTACATCCACAGAGCGCTGAGGACCTCGACGCTGAAAACAAAGGATATGCAGATACGTTAATGAAAACCTACCCACTTAGCAGTGATATATGGCATAACTAATTAGAATCACATCTTGAACCTGTGTTTCATCATGGCTCACAATGTGGCAACCTAAGTTGTATGTAACATACTAGATCTCAATAATATCAATACAATTGAATACCCCTGAAGGCACATGAGATGAATTCAGATGCAAGCATTGAAAGATAACTGTGAGAAAAGAAATTTTTCACCACTCGTTCATTCGGCTCCTTCGTGATGTGCAGTAACTTTTATTTAGGCAGCATTCCCCGACATAAATTTGACACAGTACTGGGCTTCAATCCCAAGTGTCAAATCAGTGCTAACAAAAGGTTTCTGGACACCAGATCACAACAGGATATCAAGATATGACTTCATATGGTTGGTATTTTTCACCAATTGCCTTTTTTTGACATACAAGAGTTGTTTGTACCCACTGAGCTTTTCTTCTTTTTTTTTTTCTAGTTAAAGAATTAGACATCCAGTGCTGCACTGAAACCTGCACAAGTTATCACATACATTTATTTCTCAACTTTATTCTCCAGACATGCCACTGTATAAAAGTGAGAAGAATGGGAAGTGTATACATGCAAGGTACAACCTTGGAACTTGGAGAAAAAGATAGGAAGCTTAACTATTGAAAAAAATTGAAGTGCAAGTTCCTACTGCAGGGATGCACACAGTACTTCTGTAGTGAGTTGGAGTGTTTGGCCTGCACAAGACTTGAAATATGTCTACACTCCTGCTCACATCTTCACAGGTGGACACACGTACAGGAAGTGTAATATGCAGGTGTGTTTTGGACAAATGCTCTGTCATTATGTGCCAGCAGTACCACTGCAAGAAGACAGCCCTGCTCCTTAGCTGCTTGTCTCCATTCCTTGCACTGTGCTGGTACAGGCATTACAGAGCTGCCCAGCGAGCCAAGTAAAGCAACAGATGGAGGTCAAAATTACTGTTCTTGACTGGTTATTTCTCAGTTGGGTCAGTTCCCTATGCACCTGCCTCTGACCACTGACTGTTTTTTTGTTAGCCACACTATTATACAAATGTTCCTGGTGTCATAAGAAAAGGTGGAATATGCAGATGTGGTTGTGAGGAAAGAAGGCAAGACATTCTCTCCCCAACAATGCTACCATACTCATCCAAGTGATGTTATCCTCCTTTCACCCCAACCAGCAACACACTACAGACTACAAAGAAAAAGATATGTGTCTCAAATGTAAAGTTTAAAGGACATCTCTTTTTTACAACATCTCTAACACATAGTTCCATAACTCAAGGGGGTGATATAAATTAATCACCTCAATTCCTCTTAAAATGATGCATCTTTCAAATTTAAGATTTTATTTTGCATTAAAAATTTTGCTTGCTTATAATTCCCCTTTCCACGGTCTCCAGTCTCCGCACTCTCCAAACTCTCCGCATGTTTTCATAAACCTTTTCCTACTTCTAAAAACTACTGAGAGCAGATTTCAGGGATGAAAATGTCTTACAGATAATACATGGGCATAATTTGTAGCTTCACCTGGCGCACATACACTCACAGCACAAATATATATATAAATGGTCTTGCTTTACAGATTAATAAAGATTAATAACACAATAAAGTGTGTTAACGACACTATCTGGTGAGGCCCTTACAATAAGATATTGTCGATATTATACTACAAGTGGTCAGTTTTTACTGACAACATACTCAGCCCAGAGACTTTTCTGCTAGCAGTACTAAGACAAGACTCCAACTCTGAATACATTCAGACTTTATTCCAAGGTGAAAACCAGACATTTACTTTCTCACAATCTGCAGACACTGCTGGTGCAGGGTCACTAAAATGAAGCATATATGGGAGACATGCACCAATAGTAAGTGCACAGGAGATATATACTCAGACTAGAATACCAATCTTCCATTATCAGCATAGGAGATATTTTATGTTAAAGCGTAAATACACATTGTTTTAAAATTTTTTAAATGTATTAAAATTTTATTAAAGCAAAAATATACATTATTTTACCTTTAGATAGGACCTGAGAGAAAGCCACATTTTTATATTCTGTACTTTCTTCAAACGGAAGTGAGGAACCTCTGATTTTCTTGCCCTTCTGGCAGACGTTAGATGACCGAAAAGTTTGGCAAAGAGTAGCCTCTGCAGAGAAGAAAAAAAAAATTAACTGTTAATTGATTTTCAGGGGTATTAAAAAAAACAAATGGAGAAAAGACTTCACATAATATGTCAAAGTAATGTACAGTGTACCAGTGTAAATTAAAATATGTTAATATAAAGCAGAAATAAGTGCAGTATATTATTAAAACGAGGAAATACACTAAACCTTTTAAAAGTCTCCATATTCTAATGATAAAATTTAGCTACACTTTGAGTTCCTTTCTTCAAATTTTAGACAACAGAGCTGCTAAGCTTTTAAAATTTTGGCAAAAAACCCTCAAACCTGCCCATTATTTACATTAGCGAGCATCTGTATCACAGGAGTTACTTTCAACAGAAATTATTATATTAGAAGCAGGTTAATTCTATTACATCACATATTTTGACCACAATTTAAGAACAGCAAGTATAAAAAATTTTCTTTTGCAGACCAATAAGTGTCTATATTCTGCAGCAAATAACGTTGCTCTCTTAAAAGTTTAAATTGCAGTAACAAGCAATAGAAGAACAGGTGCATAGTTCAGACAGCAGCTGTCATGATCTCCAGCCACAGAAACAACCTAACAACAAAGCAGTCAGGGCTCTTGGACAGGGTCTGAATGGAACCATTTTGGATGCCCCACCCCTGGAAGTGTTCTCAGCCAGACAGGATAGGGCTTTGAGTAACCTGGTCTAGTGGAAGGTGTCCCTGCCCATGGCAGGGGGGTTGGAACAAGATGGTCTTTAATGGCCCTTCCAACCTGAACCATTCTATGAATTAAAGGTTTTGAATGAAACACACTGGTAGAACAAACGGCAAATTTATAGAGTTCTTTTATTGAAGCTCCTTCTGCTTGTGGAAGACTGAGACAAAGTGGGACATGACTAAGCATTGGGTTAATGCATTCAGCCAGTTATCCCTCAGAAATGCTCTCCAGGAAAAAATATGTTTAGGTACAGAGACTTCAGTCCATTGCAACTGAATCATCTAAACTGCAAGCCCACTCAAGTATTTGTCATCACTGATCTATGAATCATAGGGTGCTGAAGAAAACAAGTTTAAAATATCCAAAAAGTCAAAAAATGCAAACATCAAACTTCGTTTTGCTTCGGATGAAGCCTCTTGGTTTGCTGTTCGTACCTGTTTATACGTCCTCTCTGCTACACACAGCAAGAAAAAGAAAATCCATACTAGAGACACACGGACCACGAAACTTATAATAACCATTGAGAGAACCAGAATGTCTCCATCTGATCCAAATGCAGTCATGCAGAGTTCAGCAGCAGAATGTGTAGCTAGTTGTTCTAAGTCTTTAGCTTGGGAAAGTCGAAAGACAAAGGGCATTAATCCCAAGATTAAAGATATGACATTTCCAAAAATCTGATAACCAATTCCTGGTATATAGCTGTTCACCTAAAAACAAAAGAAAACAAGGCATATTTTTAAGTTTGGAATGGATTTGGCACTAATTCAATAAATAAAATATTAATGTTTCTGTCTTATCACAAAGAACACTTTATAACCTGTTAAGTTACATGAAAACTTCAACCAAGCATCTTCATACTTCACCATTAAAAAAAAGGAAGTCCTCAAAGAGCACTTAGTGCACAGGAACCAGGACAAACAATTTAAAAACCCAACAACATAACATTGTAAACAAAATCTGGTGCATGTTCCTGTACTGAAAATTCATTGAACACTGAATTAGCAAAGTGCACCAATAAGACTGTCCTGCTTAGATCCTGTATGTTGCTCCTACTTGTGTTCTGGTTTTAAGTTGTAAGCTTTTTAATGGAATCAAAATGTTTACAGTGCAGCCATGACTGGAGTTCTGCTGTGCTGGCTATGGCTTTGCTAAGTTTACTTCTGCTGTGGATTGTCCCCAAACCTGTGAAGTTTATGAGTCAGGTAGAGATCAGAACTAGGTTTGTGAATACGTTGCTTTTTAACAAGTTTGGGATGGTAAGTATCAACTTGCCAGAACTAGGCAGAGTTAAGCTCTGCAAGGATTTTATGTCCAACCCTACAAAATATGGTCTATATTGAATAAGAGCATGACATCAATTTAAAGCTTGTCCAACTGTTTTCTGAAAAGGAGTACTAGGAAAAAGAGGGAGGACTAGTGAGATATGCCACTGAGCCTCTTAGATGTTTGCTTCTTAAAGAGGAAAGCTTTCTTTTCCAGTCCTAACTTTAGCATCAAAATACTCAGATTTGTTTATTCCTAACCCAACACATCATTTGATCATCAGAATCAAGAAGATGAATACAAATATTCACAGCATCTTTGTAACAATAAGAGAGGGTGGCTGTGTTAGCGAGTACCTAACAATGTAAACACATTTTATTGTCCCAACACTCAAGATCTGGTAATTCTTTAATCTGCTAGTTACAAGTAAATCCATGATGTAAGACATAGAACAATAATGTGAATAACAGATACTTTGAAACAAAAACCCAAACAAACAAATAAAAAAACCCACAACCAAGGAAACCAAACCAAAACAACAACAAAAAAAGAGAAAACACCAACCATAAAACAAGCTTCTTTTTGGTAGTGCTTAGACCTCTAAATACAATATTTGCATAAAGTTAAACGAATACTCACCCTGTTCATTATCATACCACTGATTTCAAGCACAGACATATCTGCTTTCTTACAGTCATTACCCTCCCATACAATTGCACTTATTTTTTCTAGTCCTGGATTCAAAGTGTGGATCCAAGGTAAATGACTCTGGGAAAGATAAGGAAAATATTCCATCAGAGTGAAAAATCTATTGTCATGTCAATACACCTTCATCAGCAACACACTGACGAAAAACACGCTTTAGACTGACAAATATTGCTATATAGCATTTCTTTCTACTATATATTAACATCATTCCTCAAAATCATCCACTTCTTTTCCAAGAAACAGCTGTGAGTACAGGGGTCTCTCCTCCAAGCTCTACTTTATAATAGTGATGAGTTACTGTGATTTAAGGATTTATTGGCTTTTTTTTCATTCAAACATATCAAAGAAGAGAGAAATATGAAAACAAGAATCTACTTATAAGTCATCCTTAATTCTGCCATGTTCAATGGATTTTTAAATTATTATTATTCTTCCCCTAACATTCTGAAAAGTATTCTTCTCAGGTTGAGCCCAAGGAAAACACTTTTTTTCTATTTGCTCTTATTAACATTTGTGTACTTTACAATCTTTGTTAGGGATAAAGACCCCCCCATATGCAAACTATATTTGGCAAGACTCAGAGCTCTCAGACTCAGAGGTAGGTGTCTAATCAATACACGCTGCTCCAAGAGCCAAGCAATCCCAGGTCAACCTACTGAATGCACTTATTGCTGAGGGACCTTTTTCTCTAACCACAGAGCCAAGTGAAAATTGAAGGATATGAAAAATGTTGAGGTGACAAGTTCTGCTCAGGCCATTTCTTGACTTTCCTCAGCCCTGTCTCACTTCTCTCCCATTCAGGTGATTAAAATTGCTCTCAGCTTTAGTCACCTGGCACTACGTGCATCATACTACTGAAAGTGGTGGTGCTGGCTGGGAAAAGGGCATGATATTATTTTTTAATTTTAACTTATCACTGATTAAAAGTAAACCTTTATTTTATTTTTATTTTATTGCTTGCTTTATCAGTGTTTATCTGAAATCTTTGTATTCTGCTAAGTCCTCGATTATCTCCCTTTTTATTTCCATTGGATGGAAAAAAATTTTTTATATTATTTAAACAACACAAATATTTTTTGCAGGACTTTCTTAGCCACAGATTCCCAAGGTCTTCCTCTAGAGGGAGTATCAACACCAGGAGCTGAATCTCAAAAATTCAAAATATGCAATCAAACAGAAAAACCTTCAACCGCAGAAAACCCAAGTTAATATACACGCTGCAATTCAACTCAGTATTTCAAGGCTTACACTTTTGTGTTTTATGCAATGCAAGCAAGAAGAACTAAAAATAAAAAAGCAAAGACTGCATGAAAAACAAACCGTTATCTCTTTTGGTTTGGGGGGATTTTTTTTGTTGGGGGGGTGGAGGGAAGGCTTGGCTTTGGGGAGCCCGACTTATTAAAATCAACAAATACATCATTTTCAATTCCAGCTATGAGTGAAGAACCTGTCTTTTGAAATTCTTTTCCTCAGTAGCATTAACATCGTCCCTTGCGTGACATTCCTTAGTTCTGATGATGCACTGCCCATATATATGACTTGTTAACCCAGAAGGATATTTCACATTCTCTCCATCTCTACTTAAATGGTTTAAATTAGCCATGTAATTAAAGATGAGATGTACTACAAATAAAACTGGCACTGAACGGTACATATGAACAGTTTTCATGAAATGAAGACTAAAACTTGAATGATTGAGTATTAATAATGCATTCTGTCCAACATTAGCCCAAGACAGGTAACAACTGAACTGCTATCCAAACAAACACCAAATTTTCAGAAATTACTGCCTATATGCTGCTACAGAATACCATTAAAGAAGGGAAATAAAATTAGCTTTCAGGTAAAAAAAAAAAAAAGTAAATAGAATTAGGCATATATAGTGTACATGTGACATCATATAAATACACATATATAACATTAGATACTGTGTATGTCATCTTTCTGTTTGATTTTTCTATATATACATAAAAAACCAGAAAGATGTCTGATAAGTGCTTACAAAAAAGTAATTCCACTAGAGAAAAAAAGAGGTGGGGGGAGATCCCATCCAAGACCAAAGCAACAAAAAACAAACAGAAAAGAACTAAGAAAAACCTCAAAGAAACAAAATAAAACCCCAAACCAGAAAAAAACCCCAACCAAACAGAACCATGAACTAGAACTAAGATTCAAACGCTCAAATATTCTATAAGCTATCCAATTTTTGCATATTGTCATATCCTGTTCATTTGACAAATTAATGAGTGAGTAGGAAAAAGCACATCTTCCTTGTTTTAATTCTATCAAATCACTTTGGCTTTGTTACTTTCTGTTACAGAATTCTTTCTCCCAGGCCTCCTGTGACACGTGATAAAACGGAAAATTCGGAACTTGTGTGTAGTGTAAAAAAAATCAAAATTGGCAGATACCAACCTGATGAAAGGGGTCATCTCTGTATTCTTTCTTCACACATGGATTCACTTGAGGGCTTTCCACATCTGTCTCACTGGTACAAGAGGAGTGACACTCAGCACAGTGCAACAGGTCCTCCCACAGCACATCTTCGGTTTCCGACTCCGGCCTCGCACTCTCAGAATCCTGCCTGGAGCTTGAACACCGAGAACTGCAGCTTGTACCAGATTTAGGTGTATCCTGAAATTGAAATTTGCATTGGAATTAACGTAGCATTTTTATTCTACATCGTTTCTTAGCAGAACAGTTATAAAGTTCAAATTAGTTAACCTGTGTTTATCTGGGTTTTTTATGTTCCAATCCATCATCTTTCTCACCAGAAAGATTTAGATGTTTATTGAAGATGTGTCTAAGAGGTTGCACGTTTTAAGACACTGTACAAAAAAAACAACAATCCGTGACTCCTGCTTTGTTGAGGAGAGGATCACACAAAGAAGAATCAAATCATACTAACTATTAAAAGGAAATAACAGTTTCACAGATTTTTAGAACTCATTAGTTTAGAATTTAACAGCAACTATCAAACTTCCAGCTATGTCTCAAACTTCTGAAGAATTGACTCTCAAAGTCTCCTAAAATCACATTGTTACTACTTACATATTTTCTCAAAGACAGAGTGAGTTTGTTTGCAGACCGTAATGCATCAGGTAGAAAGGGTACACATAGCTAATGCCAGTTATATGCATAGTCTGCATAGTCATACATAAAATTTTAATTATTTTAAATAATCTGCACTTGAGAAACAAGTATGCCTTATTAAACTCAAAGCTTACCCAGATGTTAGATAAAGAAAGAAAAATATTAAGTATGGGACATTCAAATCTCCCAGTGCATAGACATGAAATAACCTACAGTTGTCTTCAGGACAAGAATGTGGAGTTTTTAACTACTTTCCATAATAAGCAGAATCCATTTCCTACAACACAGAGATGAAGTATTAAAAGCAGTACCAGCCTACTCATTACCATCCTCTGGCAATTTCCGTTCCCTCTTAACATAAAATTTACTTCTTTCTACTAATTTTTCTTGAGAACATACACAATTTTTTACACTGAAAAAAAAAATTAAGCAATGTTTCAACAGACATACTAACTTATTAACATAGAATCATAGAATCAGCTGGGTTGGAAGGGACCTCCGAGATCATCAAGTCCAACCTTTGATCCACTACCACTGCAGTTACTAGACCATGGCACTAAGTGCCACATTCAGTCTCTTCTTCAAAACCTCCAGGGACGGAGAATCCACCACTTCCCTGGGCAGCCCATTCCAATGTCTGACCACCCTCTCTGTAAAGAAATTCTTTCTAATATCTAACCTACACCTCCCCTGGTACAACATATGATTCGTAATGCATTGCTATCTAAAGAAATGCTCTTCAATCTCTCTGAAAACTATGTATTTTATGTAAAACATTTTGTAAATAAATATTTAGAAAAATTTGGTCTGAACTCTCTCATTTTACAAAGTGAGGGATAACATCAATGCAGAAGAAGTCTGAACTACTTTTTTCTTAAAAATTAAAAATTAAGTATTTATAGAAAGTAGTCACTACTGGATACCACTGAGGGCTGAAGTTAATAAAGTAAGAACATTAAAAAGAGCTTGCTCAAACAACAATTAAGTTGACAAGTAAACAGGAAGGTAAAAGAAAATGCAGGACAGAATTTAAGAGTATATCCACTGACTTCACTAATTTATTTTTTTTTTTAATACAAAGAAAGCTTTCACTGAATCTAAAACTATTGTTTCATTTCCTTTGTAATTGTGTGGGGGAGGCGAGTTGGGAACAACAAAGAAAGGCTTCCTCTTTCATGGCATCAGTCAGATCAGTAAATGGGGAACAGGGTGAAAAAGTACTGCCAGACCTACACATGGAGTAAATTTTGTCTCTTTGGTTTCTGAAGGTATCTACACAGCCTTCCCTACCTCTGAAGTACTCCATGCAAGAGAAAATATATTTAAGCTAAGAAAAGAAAAAAATCAACTGTAACAGTGTCTTTCTGCTTCCTCTTATCAAGCACTACAGCTGCACAAGGATACAGTCAAGAGACATCTTCTGTAATATGAAACAAACAGTTCCAAGTATCGACCTGCTCAATTATCCTAAACCACACATGCAAAAGGCATTAAACACTCAAATCAATAAGCCTTCTGGATCTTTCTAACCAAAGTCTGTGAGAAATAAGTGAAAGAAGATAAGATCATCTAGTAAAGTTTCCTATGCAAAGCATCAAGGTTTTGCAGTTGTGATCAGAGAAAGTAATATCTGAACCCTTCCAAGGAGACATTTCTTATATCAAGTAGAGAGCCTGCTCATGAGGTTCTGCCTATCAAACCCACCTGGCAGTGGACTTTAGTCAGAGCTGATTTTATTCTTTACACTCTCTTAGGTCACAGTCTTAGTGAAAAAACAGCAATACAGCCTTTAAAGTATTCTGTATATCTGTTAAGTTGCATACCATTAGCAAAAAAGAGCATACTTTTTTAAATAAATAAAGAAACAAATTAAACCACAATAGGATATCCCTTTCTCTTTCAATGTCTGAGTCCTTACAGTTAAGGACTCTACTAATATGGAATCAATGAACTTCCCTCTTCATGATGGCATGAAGTCTCTTAAAATATCTGAATCTTTATGCATTAACAATTTCGTTAGACTTCATGACAATATTTTAAATTGTTTCAACAAACACGAGTGAATGAAAACTCAGAGTAAATCAGACTTCTCCACAAGAAAGCCAGTGAATCCAAAATACAAACTAAATGGAGAGAAACAGGAGCAGCAGCATGATGAAAATTTGTATATTGTTAATTACTACTGTTTCTGTAACAAAGCAAATTTCTAGAGGAGATAACCAGTGTCAAGAGACAGTAACAGAGTTGCCATAACCTGAGGCAAGATGTACAGAACATATTTTAAGCTCCTTATAACAAACTGAAAAATAGGATGAAGCTCAAACAAACTAAATTAAAACCTCTTAATTTCAAAACACTGTCATTAAACTAAAACAAAAAAATCTCTGTCCCCCATCAACGTGACTTCCAAATAACAGACTACTAAAATCCAGTACAGGAGAAAAAAAAGTTTGAGGAAAACATATTTATTCACTAAGAAGTCAAGAAGTTTTAACAATTTACAGACAAGAAGCATTAGAAATGAACATACCTCCAGAGGATAATGTTTCTTGTAATGGTGAGATTTCCTGTTTCGAAGCGTACAATCACTAGAAGTGCGTTCCACATTGCGACGTAAAGAATATCCAGTTTCAGGCCCTTCCTCACTGGAAACTTCATCTGATAAGTTTGTCACAATCCTGTGAGTATCCTGGTGCAAGAAACACAATACTAGTAAGACTTACAGTCATACAGACTAAGCCTTGTTCTCAACTACTGAAATCAAACTTCTTTCTACACCTTTAGTATCTCTGTTCAGTTAAACCAGATATTAACGTATTTTCAAGTGTCAAAATTAATTGGTACCATTAGCATTATGAAACAAATTGTAATATCAGAATAAACATTTTTCAAATGAAGGGTTAGTTTATACTATACCCAAGAAAAATTCCAACATTCTTATTTTAGATGTGATTTTGTCTCAATTGAACCTAGCAAGAAAGGCTTAGAGGAAATGTATTTACATTGGGGAAAAAAATTATAACAAACAAACAAAACCCAAAAAACCCCACACCAAAAAAACCCTAACAAAACTGTGATAGCAGACACTCTAACACAGAATTATCAACACACACAGTACAAAACTAACATTTACCTCTTCTCCCAAGGATAAGGTGCTACAGATTGCATGCTGAGATCACTTTTTTATTTCACTTCTCATTTCCCTGATTTTAAACTAAAGTTAAAGTAGCCCTTAGTAACAGAAAGCAACAGAAAGAAAAAGGGCAGCAAAAAGATCAACTGTGAAAAGCTTTTTTGTATATTCTCATTTGTTATGAAATCACCAGAAAGAACCTTGTCAAGTTTCCTTCGGAGTCTTCCTGTCATCAATGAAACACAAAAAGGACAAAAATAGCAAAGCTGCTCTCTGTGAATACAACAAATCCTTCCTCCCCCTGCAACATCATTCTCTCTTCCATGACAAACTCCATTTTCTGAGATGCTTCAAGGGCAGGACATTTCCCCTTTTTGACAGCTGAGTTGCAGACAGAAATAGGGACAGGCAGAACAGTCTGGGATGTCTTCTCTACTGTGTTTTGCACTGACACTGAAATGTTTTGATTTTCTTCACAGGAAGAGATGAGAAGGAGAGAAGAAAGGACCCTATTCTAGTCTCTGCCAATTTCTCTTTAATGTGGGTCTTCTCACAAAGCAAGTTCAGCATAGAAACATCTCATCCATTCTATCAAAGAAATTTAAAACTGTTTAAAAATCCTTTTTCTTAAAAGTCCTTGATTTGATGAATTTCATGAAGAATGTAAAATGCTTGGAACTGATAAGACAACTGAACCTTGCTACCACTGCTGAGAAAGCACCTCCTGCAGAGGAACAAAGCTAAGTTTTTGCTCTGAGATGAACCTTCATCACTTTCATTGTGACTTCATCATCATTTGACAAATTAATAATCTTCCTTCAAAAGCAACAAGCACACTTACTTTGTGATGACTGTGATTGCTGAAGACCTCTCTCGCTGTCGAAGTGCTCCACCCTGTCTCTTCTGGCCTGATCACTTCACAGCGACGCTCGTGGGCCTGCACACATTCTTCACTGCCTTTACCTGTCTTTTTCCCATCAAGGGACACGTAGCCATTATCAGTCTCTGTGGATTTATCTATTGAGTTTTTTGCTTTCTTAGACCTATATTTAAAACAAATACATGTATTAAATTAATTATTCTCTCAATTATTTCCCAGTCTAAGTCCTGCTTATTCCTCTCAGATCCTGTTCTACTACTAAGATGACCACAAACGAACAACGTTAACATTTGATGCAGTATTTGTAACTATTTAATCTTCTAAATAATACTCATTATTTTGTAACAATTTTAGGAAAGTATAAACTGTCAGAGTGTGTGAATGAAATGTCCACCATTATCTACTGAAAGAAAAGGAAATGTATTTTTTAAAACTAAAACTTTCACAGCAACTTTGGCAATAGAAGAACCACAAACCTCAAATGTAAACGAGAAACTCCTCTATTTCATCTTAACGAGAAAAGAGGTATGATAGAAGTTGCTTTAAGAATTATTAATTCAAAGCAAGCATGCGATTTCCTGAAGCTGCAATCATGCCTTTTATTACTCTACACACAGATATTTTTTGTTGTTTTAAATACATTTTGCTTACTGACAACTCTGCTAAACAGAAGGGGATTTACCTTTTTCTGTATTATCCTGTAACACCTCAGTAACATTTTCAAATATATCTTACAAACACAATAATTAAACCTTTTTTCAAAGCATAAAATCTTAAGACTTCTTATAGTGGTGAAAAGTCTTCCATAACATCCTCTAGAACCAAGGTCCTTTACTAGTCAATAGATGTAGCAGCAAGACTAACGTAAGAAAAAGGCTTTCTCAAAGCAAACATTTGGATGATTACACTTCCAAACTAGAAAGTGCAGTGGATGAAGGAATGAAGAGGAATAACAACTTGCTACCTTACTGACACAGACTACTTTTAGTCTTCGATTAAGTTTCTATATTCTCAAAGTAAATTAGATTTTGCTTGTTAGATTCTCAGAATGCTTGGTGGGGAAGCAGGGGGGGGAGAGAGGAAGAGGAGAGTGTTATAAATAAAGCTTCCAGATTTTTTTATTTTTATTACAAGCAGAACGCTGGGCATAGATCACAGAACTACCAAGAATCTGTCCAGTTGATCTTGTGCTGCTATGAGGGAATATGTATTGCCTTTCTCTTTAAGGAGTGAGGCATTCTGTGAGGGCTTGGATTACACAGCAGAAGATTAAATTCCTCTTTAGTATGTACATCAAACAAATTGGGAGAATTTGGATAGTCGCCTCACATTCCTTCCAAGATAAGGTATCCCACACATAAAGGGGAGTCCTGAACACAAAAATTCATTAGGAAGAGCTGGATAAAATGGAAAAGAAACCAAAAAGGACCAATTCTGCTGTTGGAATGCAGACAAAATAATGAAAAGAAGGGACAGTGTTACCATGGCGTTTCATCTTCCTTTCCCATCTTTAATGTTGTTTCCTCACCCCTGACTAGAAAAAATCTAACATTTTTATTTCTTTTAAATCAAAGGAACTGCTGCTCCACTTCTCTTATATGAAGCTATGGAACTCACCTAGTATTCTCTGACCTACTCCCAAAATTCTTGGCCAACTTAATTTCTAAAAGAATACCATCAGAAACACTTTCTGCAGCTACTATATATTTGCATGGATTAAGTTTTATTATAAGCTTACAAAAGAAAAGAGCCAGCATATGCTTTAGCATGTGTGGTGTGCTGGAGATCAGTCAGTGAGCCTCCTGTTTGCAGACTGCCAGTGTGAGAGCTCACATAAGGAGCTTGAATTTTCTAGGTCCATTAAGATAATCTAAAACATTACTGAGGCTTTGGACAAAAAGGTCAAGCTATCACCAGTAAACACATTAGAACTTTATTTCTGTGCCATTCCTTAATGCCACTGTTTAGCCAAGTTAACGAAGATAAGACAATTGAAGATAGGGAAAGCTCCAGTTATTATTGAACGGAAAACTTTGCTTTTCCATGTTTGGAATAAAGCAAGTACTGTCCTTTAAGTGGCAACTCACTGTAAAAGTTTCAATAAGGTCAGTTGTGAGTACCAAGGAAGTAGCACTAATATTAAATTATCTGCAATAAGGAGGAATCCAGAGCAGCAAATTTGTAATTCATTAAATATACTTCCAGCACTATTTAAAAATTTCTTTTTAACAGTGCAAAAGCAAACACAGTTCACATCACATGCACACACACATGCAGTCAGACACACTTCCTCCACAACAGGAGTGGATTAACAAGACTATTCCAAGTTTGACTTGAGAAGTTTTTATACATTTTATAAAAAACTTTAAAGCCACTAGGAAGAAGTAGCCTCAAACAGTTGAATAAGAACAGATAAAAGAAAGAACTTAGACATGTATGAACAGTTTGTTCAGACAGGATTTCACTACTCCAGCAATGTTTAAGTGCTAAAATCACAAGAGGAATACTACCCATCCGATATCAATTAAGGCTCATTCTGAAAAACAAGTAGCTTGTCTGAAGTCTTTATTTGCTTCTAACATAAAAGCCAGTTATCTTTTGGAAGAATCCCTAAGTTTAAGTGTAAGCCTCAAGCCAGAAAAATATACATTTAGGCTTAAAATTAGACTTTCATGCACTATATTGTGCTAAAAAACAAACAAAAAAATTAAAAAAAAAACCCACACAAAAAAAACAAAAAAAAAACAAAAACAAAAAAAAAAAAAAAAAACACACAAAAAAAAACCTAAAAAAACCCCCAAAAAAAAAAAAACAAACCAACCAGTTTTTCCCTAGCAGACAGAAATGTATAGTTTCCTAGAATTACTATTACAGTTTTATGCTAGAACTAAAAGTATTTAGAGCAAGACAGACAATGCCATGAATAAATCCAAGGTCTTAAAGGTTTGAACATGTGGAACATCTAAGTCAAGAATGACTTTTAGTCTTATTTATGCATTAGCTAGAGAAAATACTAAGGAAGATTTAAATCAAATTTCTGGAAGACTTTAGATTTTCACTGTCAAGTACTCTATTCCAATGTATTACCATTGGGGTTGGTCACAAAAACTCTCCTCCCTGTTCCCATTGTGAAACTTTTAGAGAAGTTATAAGATTTCCACTGGAGTAAGGACACAGAGCAAAGTCCCAAATCAGTATTACCTTCTGAATAAATCCCCTGTTCGGATATTACCTTCTTTTCCAGTGAAACTAATCAGTATTTTCTAAATTGCCAATGTGGTAGATTAAAGCCCATAATTATATTTTATCAATCAGACTGAGTTCTGCCATTCAAAAGGATATTTATTGAATACACAGTTCCAGATTAGCAATGACCTGAGTGTAGGCAAATGATCTAAGTACAGAGGCTCCTGCCCTAAACCAGAGAACATAATTTCTGAGGTTAATTTTGAAATCATGTATTTATAACCTATATTTAAAACTTCAGAAAATGTATGTCAAACCTTAATATATGCGAAAAACTGCTGTAACTAAACACTAATGAGACAGTCTAATGTGCTTATCTAAAGAGCTCCCACATATGTCTTAGGAAACAGGACAGACATCACTGTGAAGCTTCCTTGCACTGAGGTTTCCTAAGATATTCTTTAAGCAACATTACCAAGTGGTCAATGTACTCCACACTGTGCTCTTGCTTCCTCACTCCCAGCCCCACTCTGCCATCCCACACTGCTGACAAAGCTGTTTGCATTACCATGAAAAAAATTACATGAAGAAACTGAACTGCATGGTTGAAAAAGAGGTTATTTTTTCAACAGGACAAGTTCCTCATAGGGTTTGTATGGCTCCAGACATACAAACAACTGTGCCTCTGCAACTGAAGAGGTGACAAAGGACTAAGGGCTATTTACAGCATTCTCAGTCACTCTGTGCTCTTTTATCCTTTGAAGATACTGTATATGCTAAGTAGTAATCATGGAGGCTTAACATCTATATATATATACACACACTACCCCTCATTAAATGGTTTAAACAAGTCTTTAGAGTAAGTTCCACACAGCCCTTCTCAACTGAAAACAGTCTGAGCCCAACAGGAGGAAAGGTAAGGAAAAAATGAATCTTCCAACACTTCTCTTCTTATTTAAGATCAGTATCTTCAGTGAATGGAAAACATTTAAAAATTTACAAGACTATAATCGAAACATACAACAAAGTAATGCATTCAGACCCGAAGAACAGCCATGTGACCTACATGTGACCTACAGTTTATCAAAGCTAGATTAATCTATGCAGGAAAAAGTCAAGTTAACTCTCCTCTTGCAATATTTTAAAACATTGTTAAAACTTCTTCAAGGTTTCAAGTAGATATTCCCAGAATATCTTTTATATAACTTATGTAACATAACATAAGTTTTCCCAGTGGTTAAGAGCACATATCACAGGTATGACAGACATATTAGTGTTGCCATATTTAAGATGCAGCATGCACAACAAAACATCAATGTAATAACTTTGCAGTATCCCTTTTCTCAATTTCACACTACTTTATGAGCATATTTTCACTTGTTAATACATGCTGATACATAGCACTCAAAATACTGCATATATAGCGTATCTTGAACACATACTGCTATAGAATGTTTGTTTTTTTTAAAAAACTTTTTAATTGCCCAGAGCACTACATCAGCAGATTGATCCTTTCCAAGACAGCTCTGGTATCCAACAGGTTTAGGTGTTTCTTCTAATCATAACAAAACATATCTTCTACATTTATTTATAAACTAAACACTGTGCCCATTTGAATCCTGAAAGCTTTTCCTTCAGAAAAAGTGTGTGATTTGATGACAGTGACAGAGTTCAATAAGCATTCTTTCTGAGTAATAAGCAGCTAATGTAATAAAGTAAAACTGAAGAGTTGAACTGAGAAACTGAGCTGGTTTGTTCCTGATAGCCCACACAGAGTACTCCTAATTAAATAAAAGTTAATTCTCTACCTCACTCTCATGAGATCCCGCCTGGAGTACTGTGCTAAGCTCTGGGGCCCTCAACATGAGAAGGACATCAATCTGTTGGAGCAAGTCCAGAGGAGAGACAAGAAGATGATCAGAGGGCTGGAGCACCTGTCCTATGAAGACAGGCTGGGAGAGTTGGGTTTGTTCAGCCCAGAGAACTGAAGGTTCTGGGGAGATCTTATAGCACCTTCCAGTCCTAAAGGGGGCTACAAGAGAGCTGGAGAGGGACTTTTTAAAAGGGCATGTAGAGACAGGACAAGTGGTAATGGCTTCAAACTAAAAGAGGGCAGGTTTAGATATAAGGAAAAAATTATTTACTGTGGAGGTGCTATGGCACTGGAACAGGTTGCCCAGCAAAGCTGTGGATATCCCATTCCTGGAAGTGTGCAAGGCCAGGATGAATGGGGCTTTGAACTTGGTCCAGTGGAAGGTGTCCCTGAGCATGGCAGGGGGGATAGAACCAGATGATCTTTAAGGTTCCTTCCAACACAAATTATTCTATGATAATTCCATATTTTTTCAAAATTATTGCATCAGCATTTGCAAAAGTCAAGAAACAACAATTAGTACATTTTCAAATACTGAGATGAGTTTGCTATTAAGAGCAAAAAAACTAGATCAAGAGAAGTTTAATCATTACATCAACATTTACTTATTTAGAAAAGGGATAGTGCATCTCTAACACATACGTAGCCTTAAATAAATACAAACCCTGATAAAAAGAAAGCAGCATGCCAGATATCTCTGAAGACAGCGCCAATACTGCAAGAGGTGCTTGTACCGTAGCTCTGCACTGTTCCCTCCTGTGTGTTATCTGTGGTACTAGAGCCATCTCCTTCCCTATGTACTTCCAAATGTGCTGCTTTCCTTAATTTCCTTCATCAAAAGAGATTAAAATTGGAAAGTAGCTTTGTAAGTGCAATTTGCTAGTTATGTAATGTGTTCAGCAGTTTAAGCATGCAAAACCAAGCAAGATTTCAAAAGTATTTTGCTAAAGTTTTATCGTATAAATTTTATAAATTCCATTTAATAAAACTAAACATTGCACATTATCATAACATTTAAACACAAAATAAATTTCACTTCATCATCAGAGGCTTAGACTACAAAATTCACTACTGCAGGGTTTCCCATTTTAATGGGACAACTCACAGTGGCAAACCAAGTCAGTGAAGTGCTTGGAAGAAAGGTTCTGCACTTCAGAGAGCATCTCCTTTAATGTATGCTTCCCACAGATCACTGGACAGTATTGCATAGTTATAAAACTAAATTTGCAGTAATATAAACATTGTCACTCTACCACTATTCAGATAGAAACTGTTTTGAGGCAAAAATTCAGATTCAATGCATTAAAATTCAAATAAAATTATGCATAAATTAGCCAATGCATAAAAGTTAAAGAGCACAGTTAAGCACCCATTTTAAAGTTTCAAATAAAAACAGAGCACTAATTTCTCATCTCTTGCAAAGCAGAGACTGTAACCCCCTACATTTTTTTCATGCATGTTCTTTACAGTAGTTTAACAATCCTAAATGATAAAGTACTTTAACACAGACTATACCTTCTTCTTTTACCCCCTGTGCTAGGAGGTGGCTTAGGAGTTCGTGTTGAAACAATCTGACAGTGCACAGTCCCAAGTAGCAACATGAGCCATATCGGCCCAATGACTTCAGTCAGAGGTATATTATGTGGGCTTTGGGCTGTATAGAATAGCACTACAGCAGCAACTGGAAAAGAAGGGAAATGAAGTTGAGTTCAATATTTGAAATGTCTGAAATGGCCAACTCGTTATATGGCTTTTGTTAAAACCAAAACCAGTCAGTTAGCCCTTTACCTGCATTTAAATCACCTCATGTAATTCTGAGAGAGAAATCCTAATTGCTAAAAACCAGCAGCAATAAAAGTTTAAACAGTTGCCTACTGTCTTAATACCTATCTCTAATTTCACACTATATTATAGGTATTGCTCAAAAAAAGGGTGGCAGAATGAAGGTGGGGAAAAGCATTTGGAAAGCTATATCTGTCATGAAACAACTTTAAATTACGGTGAAACATTTGCAGGAGAAAAACCCAAAAAGCAGTTCAAACAAATGGAATTCTAGATCACCTATAATGACACAGTACAATCCAACAAGTTAAGTGAGACTTGAGACTAGAAACTCTGTATAGTAGAATGTATTTTAAACTCCATATTCCAGTCAAGGGACAAAATTGCCCATCTGGATAGACAGCCACTCATAAGAGCAACCAAGTATATATTTCACATATACTTGTGTGCATATTTTTTAGCAGTGAGGAAAGATCAGAGACAAAGCATGTAAACTACGAGCTAGTTCAGCTGAAGTCAGCAGGACTCTAACTAGCACTTGTGGTTGGAAAAGGAGGAGCTTCCAATTCCATCGCTAACTAATAATTTTGTAAACCTATAACCACTTTCCACATACAGCCAACACTCATCCAGCTATTCTTTCTCCTGTACCCAGAGTCCGACCACTTAGAAACATTTTTACAGGCCCCAGGTCAATCAGAACACATTCACCAGGCGTGGGGCAGGCAGGAGAGGCAACCCCTCTCTTTTTCTGCTTATTCTATGTCCTTGCCACTCTGCCTCTCTGGCTTGGAGTGCTGTGTCTATAAATCAGCTGAGAGAAGCTATCAAAAAAAAAAAAAAAGCCCAAAACAAAAAGCACAGAAACTCCAAGACACAATTCAGAAAGAGAAGTGGGAAATAATTATTTGTTCCTACCTTCTGCACATACCATGAGAACTTGGTTTTGTTCTTGTACTACTAAGAAGTGAAAGTCTCATAACTTAAACCTACTCCTAGTTCAAGAAATACATGGTATAAGTTCAATAGTTTTCACCAATTCTCTACTGAAAGTAATAGAAAAAAATGCAGCCAGTTGCAAAGCTACATGCCACACTCAAACACCTAAAATAAATCACATGAAGTCACACCTCACAGCAGACACCTGGACATGATGTTCTCCACTAAAAAGAGATTCAATGTGTTTTTCATTAACTAATCTTTCACAAGGTAACCAGTATTAAAAACATAATGAACATATGAAACAACTGAAATATTTTTGATTGTGGAAAAACTATTTCTAATTTCTCCTCAGTCTTTTTCCTAAATTAAAGCACAATACTCTTGCATAGAACACACAGGGTATCTTTTATTATTAGGTGTGGAATAAGTTTTTGCTGCATAAGGTTTCTCAGAAAGACAGTATGCATCTATGAGAAATCCAATTTATTAAAAAATATTAAAAAAAAGGTACAGATAGGAAAAGGTAGAGATAATGTCGTCTCTTTCTAAATGAGCTTATCTAGGTTCTCACAGATACATTAGCTTCATGAGGTGAAAGTGTAAAGAAGTAGCCAATTTTGACTCCTACCATAAAATTTAGATAAACATATCCTTCTCAGAACACAGAGCTCCACAGATCCATGTGAAATGATTTGCAGGAGTAGGTCTACAGAAAATAATTTTAAACCTCACTACTGCTACTTAATAGACATTTAGCAAAGCAGAGCTGTCTAGGAGAAATTATGTTCCAGAAGACAGGAATCTGTAGACTGGGGACTCCCACCATAACGTTTCACACCGATTTAGGAAAATGTTACCAATCTCCTGATCTTTTCAGTAGGAGGGGAGGGAAATCCAAGAATTTCTTTGTGCCCAGAGTGTCAATATGCTCTCCTTCAGATTATCCAAGAATTGGTCCTACCAACAGGTAGGAAGGAGTGGTCAGAACAGGATTTCTCACAGCACTTTTAATTATTTCTTTACATATTTAAGTATTTGGACTTCCACTTTCCTAAAACACAGTGGTTTATTTTGTGAAACAGACACAAATGTAATTATATCACACTGAGCAAAAAGCTGTCTCAAAGAAAGCAATCATACATTTCAAAGACCAACAAGCATTTATTTTTAGAGCATTTAAGGCTTTGAAATACTCGTAACAGCAAATTTAAAAAGGCATACATACTTATGTATCTCACCACCACAGTAAACAACCATTACATCACTATTAAAGTTTCTTGCTTCATACTTAAGAAATACATGATAGAGATATACATTGTACTTTCACTCTTGATTTTCCCATTAGAATATAAAAATATTTTTAAAGTAAAAATGAGGTACTATTATATATTAGATAGACAAGGAGTCAAAGGAAAAAGGTTTTACTTCTACCTTAAGTCACTGGCCTGTTCTGTGACCTTGAACAAAAAAACATTTGTCTGTAGTTCTCTTATCACACATTGTGCTAAGCACCTTACACTAAAGGAAACCAATACAAATAAACCTGGAGTCTAAATGTACAGCCAAGGAAAGAGCTTTTTCTACAGACTTACATAAATGCTAGCAAGTATCCTCTTAAACCTAATCAATTTTAAAGCAGTAATGCACTTCATAAATCTATAGAAAACACTTCATAATTAAAGAAGATAATTTAACTAAACATACATAAACAAAATAAAATCAGACCGTTTTACAACAATGTCAGTGAGAATCTGTCATGATGACAGAAAGTCCAAGCTACAATACAAAATCCAGATTCAGGGTAGAATTATGGCTACTGGAATTTGAAATTTCTTTTCTTACGTTTCCATCATAGATTCTTGACGTTTTGGTGCTGCCTTACCAGCCTTGTAAAAATTAGTAACTGAGTACAGTGCTTGGGGGGTGGGATGGAGTGTGTTTTAAATAGTTTTGAATAAGTAAATGTCAATTTAATTTTATTTACATGTTCCTTTAATTTATTTCAAAAACTATCAAAAACTCTGCAGCTAATTCAGCACAGTTTAGATATCAAGTATTTAAAATAGCTTATAGAGTGATATGGAATACAATTAATTATTTTATTTGTTAATTCACAACCTCAGAAATATCAGAAATACTTCATCATGTTTTGGGCTATATGGGTTAGGGAACTGATGCATTCCAACCATAACTTAGTAAATCACAGATCTCAAGAAATCTGATGGGGTAATGCGTTAATTATAAGATAGCTCTGTAATGTCCTAAAAACTTGCTTGCACTCAGAGTCTGCATTGTCTTACTATTTTGCTACTTTTAGAGTCTTATGAAAACTCCATACATTTTTAAAATAAATTTCCCAATAGGAACATAAAAAATTACTGTTTCTCAGAATAAGACACCTATGAACATAGTAACTAACTACAATTTCTGTCTTTTACTACCTATATTACTATAAATGAGATTAAAATTAATAACACTATGAGATCTCTTACTGTAGGATGGACAAATGCTAATGTATGCAACAATACTTCTTATGAACCAATTTCAGAAATGAGGAAAAGAAGGACTTTTGATAAGAGGCCACATGAATATTTGCCAGTATTTCAGGTCTTGAGGCACTGGCACTATGAAAATAATTTTATAGCTGCTAACATCACCACATGAGGTACGGTCATTTTTTTTTTTAAAGTCCCTATCTTTTTTAATTAAAATTTCCAAATGATACAGTGATTCACAACTGAAAGGAGAGATGGCAAAATTAAAAATGTAATATTGTATCTTAATTGATTTCAGTGGAAAATCTATTAGTCATTTAGCTTCTCGGGGTACTTAAATTGCTCCCAACTTTCATTAACCTTCTGTTCCATTTCTGTTGTACATACTTCTGAAACACTTATTCTTCACCCTTTTACATACTGACTCACTCCATTACATTTCTTCCTTTCTAGTTTTCTTCTTATATATTACATATATTTAAGACAATCACAAAGTCAGATTGCTCGAACTCAATACTGAACATCCAAAAAGTTGTGAACTCCATTCTGTTTGTTAACAGTTTCCCAATAGCCCTTCTATAATCTAGGAAACATAAAATTAAGATGTGTAGTCTCCCCATTGCAGTAGGAAAACAGCAGAAGCACAGAGGACAGTAAGTCCCTCATTTGCCAGTCATTCAGGAGCACGGCTGAGGTCAGACTGAAGTAAGCTAGAAGGTCACTGCCTCTCATGTAACAAAATAACATGTGGAAGGACAACTGGAAACTGGTCCATCAGATCATCCTACGAGGCTGCACAAGCCGCACACACCTTGGCAGGCTTGGCCTTGCTTATTTCTTGATCAGAGCTCTTGATCTGCACAAGAACCAGACACACCAAAAATCGAAGGCAAGATACACTCCCTAAGCCAAAGGTTTCTTCAATATTGCTCAGTCCTGAACTAAATTAAATAGGTCTGAAAACCTAAATTATACACAGAGGTGACAAACTAATGTGTGCTAAATGCTGAAGACAGTCTGTGAGGAGATCCTTAAACTTTTCATTTTGTCCCAAATATATATGTAAAAGAAATGTTAATGAAGAGACAGAAAATATTGAACCAAGTAGCATACTGCAGTTTCCAAACAATTAAAATAAGACATTCAGTTGAAGCTGATGCTGTAATCCAACTCTACCTTGGAGAAGGTAAAGAACAAGCAGCCAGAAAAAAATGACTCGTGATGTCACTTGGAGCCACCACCTGTAGAAGAACGGAAAGAAAACAACTCTCACGATTCCTTTGCGGGTCAAAGATGTCCAAGGACTTTCAGGTTTTGCTTTAGCAAAAGCAGATCCTTAAAAAAAAAAAAAAAAAAAAAGAAATTTAGATTTATTTCATTCTTACAGCTAATAAAAAAACTCTAGTTGTACAAAAACTCTACTCTAGCAGAGTAGTTAAGATAGTGAAATGGTGGAAGTACGAGATTTATTCAAATAATTGTGTTTAATAATTGCTCCTTTAAGTAATTATCTCCTCCTCCACCAACTAAATTGTTGGTGCCCTCTTGGCTGCCATTATCAGGAATGTCCAAAAATACCTGTATTTTGGAATGTTTGAATAACAAAGCATTGGCATTTCTTACTATGTCAAAATTATTTTTAAATAAATTACTAAAAATTGCTTTTTCATAGAGGTATCAAAAACTTGTTGTTAAACAATAAGAAGTCATATGAAAACTACATGTCCATGCACGCACAGCAGAGCCCTTTCCAACACAGCAAAGGGATCTAAAATATCAACATCTGTAAATTTTTCCAGCCATGTCATTTGGGAAAATGGAATAAGGTTGAGAAGCATTGAAGTGGATCTGTCCAACTGAGGACTAGCCTCAGGAGCAGGGAAGCCACCTAAAGAATATTTTTGTCTCTCCTTCCACACCATTTTTCATCTCTCTCATTCAAATGTCCTTTCTCTCCATTTCTTTTTCTTCCTGCAAATTCCCAGCTAGAAAAGTGTGTAACATTTACTTAATGGAGATGTGACTTAAATTATGCCAAGTTATTAATCAGAAATGGCAACTACTGCATGCTTCTATGCCATCCTCACCTCGTTTACCAGCAGAACTGGTATTAGTGAGCTCTCTGCTGCCACATGTAAAACACTGTCAGCACTGAAATTGCTTTAATGCCAACTTAGACATCCATGCAGAGCAGTCATTTAAATGCTATTCACTTACATCATCATACTGGTCTACCCCTGTTTCTTAGTTTCTTTAAAGTTCAAATGTTATTTGATTTTGTTTCTTTCTCTCACATTCCCATTTTTAAAAGGTTATATTGTAATACTGCACACCCACAGATGTTAAAAGAGATAATGACAGGAGGGGGAGCCCAAGTAATACCCTTTTGGGGTTTTTCTAGACCCATCATTGGAACCATCAGCTCATCTCAGGCCCATATCCCCACGCCCAGATTAGGACAGAGGTAAAAAAGCAGGTGGAAATCCAAACCGTGGAACAAACACCATGACCAGGCCCCTCCCAGGGCTGTCCCAGAAGAGCCATCGACCCCACTGTCCAAGTGTGAAACACTCACAATGAGTCTCTGGGAATAGCTCTCCAAGTCACCTTTCAGAGGAGAAGGAGATGCTGTCTGGGCAGGTGGGACTCACTAAGGGATGCAGGGGAAAAGCAGCTCAGATTGCACAGACTTACTATAGGACAGTTAAGGGATGAAAAATCTTATATTATCTAACCTTCTATTGCTATTTTGTTATTTAAAACAGGCAAGAAACAGTCATGGCCTGTACAATTTCTATTCTGCAGAAACTTCAACATAACCTTTCCTCTAGATGTCAGAAGATTTGGAAGAAGTTTGAGTGCCTGGCAATTGGAGATTTCTGAACTAAAAATTTTAAAATGTTTATCCATGATAATGCACAAGTTTGGGGTTTTTTTCAAAATCTAACTCTATACAGCAAAATTTAGATCAAATTCTTAAGCCTTCAGTTTAATCTAGACTTCATAATTCACCAATATTTCCTATCCACCCACTTCAGAGAAGGGTTATATAGGGTTGCTGTGTTTTGGTATGCTTGGGGTTATTTTAAACTTACTAATACACTCTTGTTATAAGACACAGGATGGCTGTTATTTTTATACTGAGAAATGCAGCTTTTTCTAGCTCAGACCTACCTCTTACAAGATCAACATCTATGAGGTCTGGTTTCACATGCCCTGTTTTCTTTGGTTTGTTTCTCAAACCCTGCAAAAGACAAATACTATCAAAACACATTCATGCAGATGACACACATTAAAAAAGACAAAAATATCTATGTGGTCAGTAATTGTATTTAACCTACACTGCTACTGAAAATTCAGACAAATATGTCAACTTCATAGATTTAAAGTACTAGAAATTAAACATTCCAAGGAACAATGCACAATAGATGCCTTTTAAACACTTCACAATCTAAACAAAACCCAACCAATTACTGACCCATGAGGCAATTTTTCAAACACAGCTACACGCTGAGAACTCATCCCCCATAGCTTGGCATTATGCAGACAAAGTATGTACACACTTGCAAGAATTAGTAATACATGTCTATTAGGTTTTCAGAACTTTTGCAACAAATTACATTCCTGAATCTCTTTTCTCCCTAGATGTCTAACGAAACTTCACAAAATGCTTACATTGCAACTCCTTAATTCCAAACCTAGACAGCAAATCACGTTGCAATGCAGGAGCCACTAATCAGCAAGCTCTCAGAAATCCAAATTCTAGACAAGTATTGAATTTTTTCTTCATAGTGAATATAAATTAGCCAATTAAAAGGAGGGGAAAAAATCCCACACAATAGGAAAGCAGCAGGAAGAAAAGCAAGCTTATTTTGTCTTTTAGAAACAGCATCTTCCATCACTGAAGAGCCAAACTCTCTTGCAAAGCTTTCAAGTTTGCTTTTAATGCTAAAATGTGATGTTGTACTCTCAAGTCTCAGAGACAGTTGTGAGTTTATTCTGCTCCCTTTAGATTAGACTCTTGGTCACATTAGCCAGTAAGGAAACCACAGAGCACAATTCATGCAGAGTAAAACAAAATATTTCAAAAAATATTTAGGATACAAATGGAAATGTTATGAAAGTCATTTAATTGTTTTCATTCAAAAAGCAGTAACATTCAGTGGCAAACTGTACATTTCTACCACTGCCCTATTTCATCCACATGTAAAAACACTTATTACTCAAATGTAAACATTAAATATAGATGAAAGCATAAAAATGAAATTATTATCAATGACAGACAGATCAGTGAAATCTGGAAATGTTAATCTTTATACAAACAATATCAAGCAAAATGTTCAACTGAGTGCAGCTCAAAGTATTTCTCAGATCAAAATTCAACTGGATTTATTTTCATGCTGAAATAAAGATAAAATTAAAAAATCAAACTGTTTACAATGAGCTAGATATGTAGTCATTACCTGATGTGTCTATCAGAAAAATGGGAGTTTGCTTGAAACAAGACAAAATTAATACAGAAAACTGAATCATGGGTCGGACAAAATGCACTCTGAGAATGACCAATACAGAAACCAGTTGTACTGTAGACTTAGGCACTGCAAAGACCTTAGTATGCAAAATTTTTACAGAACAGCAGTCCCAAAACTGCAGTAACTTTATGCAGAATGAGAAAAGAAGCCCATAATTAGAATTGGAAATTATAATCTAGAATCAGCTACAGATTCTTGTGAAATTTTGCATAAGTGAGCCATTCCATTTCATAAAAAGATCTGAAGCTTAAAAAGAAAATGCTGAATGATATAATAATTTTCAAATGTATTAGTGCTTACAGGCCACAAGATCTTTCTTGGAAGTCTAAATAAAGATGTGCCTCTTAGAAGAAATAATCCCCTGGAAAAATACACATAATCCTTGGAAAAATGTACCACTGTGGCTAAAATTATGTTTTCATTTTAAAGAAAGAATTCTGAAAAAAATAAGTCAAGTGTATAACCTGATGCAACTTTCATGCGAAAAGAAATGGTGACTCATTCCTTAAAAATTCCATTAGTCAAACTGCAAATGTTTTCAGTGTCCAAAGACTACACTGAGTTGGTTCTTGTACTTTTTGCCACACAAAGTGAAAGAATTCCATTTATGCAGATGCAATTTCTCCACTCTCTTAATGCATCACCAATATCGGTAATATATATATGGAAAACAGCAGTGTTTCAAACTAAGATTATTTTAAAAAAATATTCATAGTGTTTCATAATGCTCAGATCTATCCAGTTGGTTCATATAATTTCTATTCAGCACCAAATACATTTCAGCTAAGTAATAGGAAAAAAAAGTTTAAATAAAAATACTTAAACGCAGGTGCTATTATTGTAAAAGTCCTTTTACAGAAATTTTAAAATTAGTCTTAATAGATTCTATTATAGTTCTAACTAAATTATCAGTTTATAGTAAAAGAAACAGATTTTCTACTAAAAATAAGAAGTTTTCAGATTTTTAGTAAAGTTAGTTTATAAATTATTATATGATTATATAATATACACATGTATTAGATATATTCATAAATATCAAAGTACTGTAGGAGCTTTGAGATTAAAGCACTAATGTGCAATACTTAAACTTGGCCGTGTGCCTCACTGTTATCTGTATTGCATGAAACTCAGTCAATACAAACTGATACAGACACCATCAGTAGTTTGTTAGTTATTGTACTCCTGAGCCGAGTGAGATGGATATAGATTAAGCACAGGGCAATATTTGCAATAATTATTTGAATGATGTGCTATTACACAGCAGTTACAAGAACTCCTGTCATAGCTGTGACTGGCTTTCATGACCATGGGAAGGACCCTTCAGGCACCCTCGGGCTCAGCCACGGGGCTGAAACACCATTGGGTCTGACTTGATGTGTGTATTTCTGTACAGAAACCAGGGAACTCTGTAGCTCAGGTCAGTAACAGTTTCCACAGAAGGCAAGCATGTCTCCCTGCATGTTTTATTTAGCTATTTAAGGACTGAGGCAGGAAAAACCCCACCTCCAGGGAAACTGAAGCAATGCACCTTTTACTGATGTTAAGTATTAGCAACATGTTGAAATTTGTGCAGCAGTACCATACTTCTTGCATGCAGTGTTTGAGCAAAAAAAGGTTAATTGCGAGAAAACAACTGAATTAACACCACGGAGTGTGACATAATATACAACCCATAGAACTATCTTATATAGGATCAATTTTCTCCAAAGCAATTTAGCAATGTGGCAGACACTGATGGCACTGTTAGTTAAACCAAAATGCACAGAACACTGTTAACTTGCTTGTTCAGAGAAACAAAGCCTGAGGTACTTACCAGTCTAATAAACTGTACAAAACAATGACAGCATCATAAAGGAGGAAAAGTAAACTGCAGGTATAAGGTAACTAACTGAAAGCAAAGAGAGCTCAGATAACTGACATTAGAATTCATCACAAAGAAAAGTGAAAAGACAGAGGTAATAAAACAACTAAGCCCTGGCTTAAGATAAGTGAAAAGAAAAAAAATGTACTGAGATATAAAAATGTGTATCACACTAAATGCTGCAGAGTTATTAATTATGTAAAATAAATAGAGCATAGTATACTGGTTACATTTGGTTACACTCCAGAAGTCTAGTTTTACTTTACCACTATTAAATACCACCACATACAATGTAAATTACATGAGTGCACACAACCACCAAAAGAAATAAATGTTGAAATGCTGTATTATTACCTTTATTTCTCTTTGCTCTACTGACTTTTCCCATATTTGTTGATCATATGCTCCAATCTAAAAAGAATACGGAAAAAAATACCAACATTAGGATTTAAAAGACATTGATCAAACAAAATCAATCAACCTTCAATGACAGAAGCATGAAGCCAGCAGGTTATTTGCTTGGAGAGGTTTGTTTACAAAGGAATCTTTATCTTCTCCACTCCATCTTGGCTGGACAGGATCTACCTAATCCATCCAGGAGTTGTGATACAGGGCACAGGTGAGCCAGGTAGCCCCAGCCTCACACCGGGCGTTGTGCAAGTCAGACTGAGAAGACCATGCTCCCTCCCACTTCAGGTCAGGATTCCAGTCTCTGTACTGGAAGAGCAGAACTATGGCAGCAACACTGACATGGTCTTTCAGTTAACTCTACAGGAATACCACACATATGTAGCTGAACTCATACCTTCAATTAATTTATTCTTTTTTTAAACCATCTCCCTCTCTAATTCCCATTTCGTTCCATCCACTTTTACAGCTACGTGGTCTTTAGAGTTATCTCTTCAGAGCACACAGCAACAAGATATATGGTCAAGCTGGTAATCAACTAGATTATAGGCCAGGGGAAACTCAAAGAATATCAGGAAACTGCCCTTTTCCCACCAAAGCACTGAAGAAAATGTGTTCCTAGTAGACCTATTCCCAAATTTGTTCACTCTCATTTAGCTGCTAGTCTATTTATTCATGAAACTCTTCCAAATAACTTAGTTTTATTAAACCTGAGCAAATTTTTGGTTAAAAAATTGAAATAGGTTAAAAAATTGAAATAAAAAGGAAGTGTTTTCTCCCGGGCTCTAACCTTACCTCAGTGTTGTAGAAAACTGTATTTGTGAGAGCAGAACCACAGACTGTTGAGCTTTAAACCCAGTCAGCACCTAGGCACCACACAGCAGCTCACACATAGCCCCAGAGCAGCTACTGTGAAGAAAATTAACTCTATGCCAGCCACAATCAGCACACATTGGTCTTGCAAGCACTTGTTAAAATCCTAGCACTAAGACCAGTTTCGATGGGTTCTGTCATTTTAAATAACCATCAATACAAGTAGCTATAGTCAACTTAAGAAATTACTGTGCACTTATTTATCCAACACAGAGAACCACTCTATGACTGTCAGATATTTTGAAGAAGGGCAACCTTAAACTTCAGGAGATTCTCACGTAAGATAGTGACAAGAACAACTCAATATATGAGACAATATATCCAAGTTTTGTAAGAAGTTATCAAAGATCATCAGTGCTTTGAACTCTGCACAAATAGTATTTCTGGGTAATATTCAGTAATGATCTGTTTTATTCTGGCAATTTGAAAGCCTTGCCATCCCAGCAGTTCTACCTCTACATATAGATCACGTGCACACGTGTGCACACACTGCTGGTATCTGGGGTTCGATTCAGATAACAAACTTTGAGCAATTAAGTGCAGGATCACTTTTAGGTCATGAGGGAGAGACAGATGTGGTTCCTGAGATCCTTTACTAACATGCAGAGCTGACACAAGCAGCTCAGTCAAACGCCTGACAGGCAAGAGGAACAACTCCCATTATTTGAGCAAATCTGCTTAAATTCAGTCTTACTGCAAGGGTATGACTCGTCCTTCCAGTTCACAACTGCAACAGACACAAAAGACCCAAGCACAAGTGCACACACCTTGTACCAGAAAACATTATTCTGATTTCTCTTTTATTATTTCAGCCTTCATTAATTTAGATGTTATAAAAGAAATAAAAAAACCCTAATTCTTGGTTAAAAAGATCTTTTAAAAATACCAATAATAATAAAAAAATTTCTAACTTAGAGCAGTAAAGCCCAAAGCACATCTAAAATTCAAAGTGAGAACAGTAAACTGAATTACTGAATTGTCCTTTCTCAAATTTAAATAATATTTCCCACTCACAAAAGCTAAACAATTTCTATAGTTTGCTACTTTAAAACTTTGGGGAAAAAAATCTACTGTTTTTTTGGTAATGATAAATACTTGACACCTCTCATTTGGAAAAAAAAAATGAGACTGCAAAAAATAACTAGGGAGTCAGGTACTGTACTGGGTAGAATTAAGCACTTACTACAATTAAAGTAATTAAACCAAAGGAAGTTTAACAGCTAACTCCACCTGGATAACAGCCAGCGATTAAAAAGTCAATATATTGAATAACCACTCCACCCAGCATTTATATCTAACTGTTCTGGCTTTTTCTCTAAATACATTTCAAATGAATTTTCAGGCCTTCCTGGTTTTCATTAAATTTGCTAAGAAGAGCCCCAAGTGAAATTTTTGTGCTGCATAATATTGTGTCCTTCCCTTCCCACTTCAAAAAAAAAAATAAATTCTTTCTACAAGGACAGAGAAGGGGATGCAAGTCTGTGTCCCCTCTCCATTATGCAAGAACCAAATGCGGAAGGAAGCCTTTGTACCAATAAAGCTGCAAAGCAAACCCTATTCCTAATTCCATTCATAGCTGAAACTGGTGTAGAGTTGAAAGTCTTTAAAACAGCATTCTTCTTTTAGACAAATAACAGACCATTTTTTGAAGGAAGTCTGGGAAACACAGAACCCAGAAGACATCTGAGGCAAGGAAGTTGACTGATTAAAAATCCTACAAATATTCCTTTTCCCTCCCTAGGGAGCACAGCTTCCATCTCCACATAAAGACAAGAAGCAGGGATTTTGCCATTCACGTTTTTCTTTCAATGTAGCCCCATAAAGCAACTTTTCCAGCAGCAGGTAAAATAAAAGCGTGAAAACTACTTTAAAGGACACGGTCTTTTACAACTGTTTTACTGGAGGAGTGGATCTGTCCGATCACCTCTGATCAATTTTAGTTATTAAAATCTGAGCACAGGATTACTAAGTAAGGGCATACTGCTGCAAACTGAGAGGAGTTACAGATAGAATTGTAGACAGCAAGTACCATTGCAATCTCTCACAATGTTTGGGGTTTCTTTTTTAGTCTATCTAGTATCACCTCTTTGTGTTTTAACACAGTTTTAGAAGCACTTCAGAGAGCAGGAATACATGCCCCTCAGCACATCAGATTCAGACCTGATACTCAAGTTCCCCTCCCGCCATCTGCATAGGCATCTCTCTATACTTCTCTTCCAAGTGTATCAGAGGAAAACACTTGAAAACAAAGCCATCATTATAAAGTAGCATACTGGATACTGGCACACTTCATTTACCACATTAAACAAAAATAGGTAGAACCAGTGTTACTGAAACAAGACAAGAAAAAAACATAGGTAATAATTTGTTTTCTCTCAGGAAAGCACACCTAGCGTTTGTGAAATTCTTGCAGAATTCACTGAGAGGTGTTTTTCATTAACAACAAACTAAATTATAACATATAATGATTACTAGAAATGCTAGACACTTGTATGAATTAAATGCAAGAACATAATTTGTGAATGAATTGAAGAATGTAAATTAATATTAGCAAACCTTCCCAGTTTTAAATTATCAAGAGTACCAGTCAATTCCATCTTCGAAGAGTATTTGCAAAGTATTTGCATTTGAATTCTGTTTCATGTTAAATCTAATGTAAATCTAAACCAAATGTAGGCTCTGGCTCTTGGCTATTCATGTAATTCTTTTCAATTGTACATACCTCCAGGACACTGAAAAGAAGCCTAGTATCTAGCAATGCCAAAGAAATTAAGGTCTAAAGGCAAAGAAAAGGAAGGAATAACCTTCCAGAGATAAGATCAGGTTGGAACTTGAAGAATTTAAATATACACAAAACTTGATCAAAGCAAGGTTTCCCTCAATATGCAACTGTCCCCAAGGCTCCTCCACAGGCATTCAAGCTTCCTTGTCTGGAACTGTTCCAAAATTAATGCCCTGATCAACTCCAGTACTTATACACTCCTGAACCCACCAGCTCTGCCTGGAGTCTCATTCCTTATAGTTACAAGTTCTGCAGTATCCTTCAGAGAAAATTTAAAGTACGAAACACAAGAGTCAAAAATATTGTACAGTTTTTACGTATACAACTATAAGAAAGGCTTTTCAAATCTCTTCAAGACACAGTGCAAGACTGTTTGTCACTGACACATTCAATCTATCAGTCCAGTCTACAATTGGCAATAGACTTTTTTTTAAGCAAACTATACAACATAATATCCCAATTTTAATCTGATTTCACACAGAAATTTATTCTAAGTTATTTCATGAAATATCTAATCCAAAAGGATCTGAAAATTGTACTCTATAGCATTTTTTTATTTAGTATGATTTGGCAGAAAATAAGTTAACAAAAAGTTGGATAACAAGCCTATCTTATCATTTCTAAATATATCTTTTATCACCAAGAATCAACAGCAACACAACCCTGTTGTAGGAAACTTGTCAGTAATACGTTACAGATATTAGAACTTGTGGAATAACCTGCCTGCAGCAGAAGTAGATAAACTAGCAGATGTTATTTTATATACTCTTAGTTTAAACTGTGCATCTCAGGCCTCCTCAATGCCCAGATTCTATCCAGTCTATCCAAATCGGTTACCTCTAAAGAGTTCAGTTCTCAAGACCCCATGCCTCAATAAACACCAAGGAAAGAAGATGAAAGGAATTCTGTTTCTTTATATATTTGCAGAACTAACAACCATTCTTCAAGCAGCTATAAAAATTTTTGGCATATAAGAGATTACATGCAAAGACTGACAACAACAGCCACTCTTTTGCAATGGAAAAGTAGGGGTTTAGTATCCTAAATTAACTAAGCATAATAAACTTTCCAATATGTTTTCTTGAAAAAAAAAGTTTTCTCACAAGTAATTAATTGCAAAAAAATTAACAAATTGTCTGTGACTTGGCATGAGATATTAAGCTATGCAATTACACATTTGGTAAAACTAAACTCATCTGATTGAGCTAGCTCTTTACTGAAAGATTAAATAAATTTCAGACCCTTTTTAAGTGCAGACTTCTCAAAATGTTTCCAGTTTTTAAGAGGTATGTGCACCTCTTGAAATTATCTAAAATAATTGCACTTATTCCTTCCCAATCAAATACATCAGAAAGCACTTGATAACATTTCTTTATACACCTAAAATTTGTTTGGCACCTGTGCAGTTTGGTTTTAGAACATTAACAGCAAATAGCCTAAAATAAACAGTTAAGCTATTGAAATAAAAATTGCTGTGTTTTCAAACAAAGCCCAGTGGAAAGGGCTTTTGCACTGTGTAATATTTCTTCCCAATACCTTTCTCATAACAAACCACATGTGCATCAAGATTGAATTTGAGCTTTGTGAATGACACTGATATTCGCTTTAAGCTAATGTAGTGATGGTATCAACCTGTAGCCCAATACTCACAAGGCCTTCTGATTCTAATGGAATTGATCAATATTTCAGGAGACATTTATAATTTATGACCACGCAGACTAGCAAAGATTATAATCCTAAGAATACATAGTATTTCCTGTTGGATCTTAAAACTTTAATGTTTATCAATAATGAAACCTGCGTGCTAAGCTTTGCTCTTTAAAACCTCTAAACAGTTTTACAAGCCACATCACAATGGTATTACAAATCCCAAAGATAAAAGATACAAGATACAGAGTTTGGTAAAAAAAAACCAAAGTTGTTTCCTTGGACTGTGTACCAATGTAATTAAGAGTCTGACACCTTATTAAAACATTTAGTGCTAAAATATTACCTAATATGCTTTACTAACTTTTATAGTCCAACATTACTAAAATAACTACATGATTTTATGTATCAAATCTAGTATTATGATATCAATATATAATAATTTCTCTACATGTAATATTATGAATTTTAAAAATATATCTCATTTTCTCAAAACCCAGAACATAATTATTAAAAGTTATTTTAAACTCATTTATTTTTTACATTAACTGATCCCCACTGCAGCAAAGGCAACACTCTAGTAGCTCAGTAGTATAATTGTCTCTGTTGAAGTAGATTTCTACTCTTAGGATGATTTTCTTTTTCAGGATGTTTTTAATTTTCAAGGGTGGTGGGTTTTTTGCAATTTTGTTTGTGGTGGATATGTGGACCAGACAAGCTAAGCTAAGTCAAACTTAGCTAATAAACCACAGACAGAAATCACCATATAACAGTTGTACACTGTCTGATAAAAGCAAAGCATTCAGAAACTTTTAGTCAAACAGAAAAGAACAATGGAGAAATTAAAGCTGTATATATTAGGGGTAGAATTTTGAATTTATAACTGCAGAATTATTACTTCTGATTAATAAAAATTCCATGATTCTCCTGCCTTCTCCTGAAGGGAGGAGAATCATGGAATTTGGCCCCAGAAGGAAAGCTGAAACCAACTACTACTAAGTGTAAAATTAAGCAATTCAAAACTTTGAGTTATTTATTCTTAACTATTTGAATTGCCAACTAATGACCTGCTTAAATTCTGGTAATAACTGCAGCAGCACTGTATTTACAGCCATTTCACTGAACAATAATTTTACCAAGGATTATTTCAGAGACACTGTCCCTTTCAGAGTCCAGTAATAGGTAATTAAACATTTATCAACTATGTATTAATAGTTTTTCTGGATTATTCTTTACAGATTAATTCTTGTTAACATCTGTCAGCTGTGTTTATTTATTGCCCTAATGGTTTACAGATTTTAGTGTACCTACTAAAAACAAAAAACCATTTGCAGGTTAAATTAAATGAGAATACAGGAATAACCAACACCTACTCTAAGCTATGTCCTAGTGACATGAACTGGACAACAGGGGTAACTTTGGGTACCATTTCTTTGGCTTACATGGACTACAGAGCAAAACCTGAAGAGAGGCACAAACTGAATGTGATTCCATCTCCGTAATTAATGGCAATTAAGCACGATCTCATATGATAATGTTTACCTATCTTCAAATTTCAAACTAAATTCTTCATGGAATCGCAGAGATTGGAACCTCCAGGGGTCATGTAACCCAACCTCCTGCACAAAGCAGGTCCAGTTACACCAAGTGGCTCCAGGACTTAACCAGTAGAGTTCCAAACCTCTCCAAAGATCGGACATTTCACAGCCTCTTGGGGGTCCTGTCTCAATGCCTGGCAAACCTCACCTTATAGGTTTTTATCCTTATAGCTAATCAGAATTTCCCACTTTTCAACTTGTGTTTATTGTTTCCCCTGCCATCCCTGTGCAGCTCTGACAAGAACCTAGTTCCATCCTCTCCACGGCCTCCAAAGCAGGAGATGCCATAGTAGTTAAGTGCTCCCTTTTGCCCTCTCTTATTCAGGCTGAGCTAACCAAGATCTCTCAAACTCTCTGCACATCACATGGTTCAGCCTTGTAACAACCTTGGTGACCCTCCACTGGGCTTGGCAAGCAATGTCAATGCCTTTCTTGTACCACTCAGTCCAAAGCTGGACACAGCATCCTAAATGCTGTCTCATATGAGCTGAACAGAGTGGAATAATCCTTTTCCTTGGTCCACTGGCCACACTATTGCTAACAACATCCAGTTACTTTCCAAGTGTTAAGGATTTAAGACCTCTGTAACTTTTTTTTTCACAATAATGTACTCGCACAAAACAAAACAGTCTCAAGATGTAACTGTGTCAATCTCATTATTCAGTATAATTCCATGAAGACCACTGGAAATCCAGCAATTTTACCAGTGTTGTAACCAGGATTTTGAAACAGCGTTGCCCTTATGTCCCTGATCATTTCCACTTCCCATAGCACATTTTCCTTGTGCCACTGCATCCATCTGGGTGGCTGGAAGATCAATCAAATCAGTCAAGAAGAAAAAAGAAAATGTTATATTATAGTTTGACAAGGCCTAATGACACAATTTAAGAATCAGAAAACCCCTCTCAAGGCAGAGGGATTTCATCTTATTGCTCCCCCATTAGAGAGGTTCAGCTCCTTATAGATTCACAGTCTTAGTTTTAACTGGATCGGTTCCCTGACCAAATTCACTATGTAAATGTCCATACTCTGTGGGAAGGCAAAGCAGGCATGGGAGCCTACAGGCAGGCAAAATGCAAGCCTGCTTAGTTCAGCCACGGCACCGATTTGAGTGATCTTTTGTGCAAGATTCAGAAACTGAAGTTTTGTATGACCAAACAAGACACTGAAGGCAAACCCCCATTAGGTCAGGTGACTACTTGAGTATCGAATCCCAGTACTACGTGGAAGGAAACTATCTAAATATACATTTTCTTCCTCAGTGCTTTCACAAATACCAGCTCCCACACTGGTCAGGTTTTGGCACTTGAGGGCGGACCTTTTCAAACCAACACAGTTTCAGCTTCAAAGTTTTAGGTAAAATAGCCACACAGCCTGTGCATTTGGCAAAAACTGCCTTTGGTATCAGGGTCACCAATGCATCACATGAATTCAGTGACAGGAAGGAAATCAGGTGGTTTCATGGAATGGCATAATTTCCGTTTTATTTCCTCCTTTATTAACTTTATTAACAGAGAGACTGCCTGAGCAGTCAGGGATTAGGTTAGGAAAACTAAAGCCTTGACAGAATTCAACTTGACCAGGGACATCAGGGGCAACAAAAAATAGCTTCTTTGGATTTCTTGATGATAAAGGGAATACTAGGAAAAATATGGGCCCTCCCTGGAAGGAAACGGAAGACCTGGTTACCCAGCACATGGAACAGGTCAACGTCCTCAACATTTTTGCCTCAGACTTCACTACCAAGTGCTTCAAGTTGCAACCTGGTCTGGTGGGAGGTGTCCCTGCCCATGGGGGGGACTGGAATGAGATGAACTTCAAGGTCTTTTCCAGCCCAGGCCATTCTATGATTCTACAAATATAAATTGGCAAGTATAATCTTGAGCTAATGAGCTGGAAAACACTGAGCATTACAGCTCTTAAAGCAATGCCATTAGAACTCTCATTTTGCCCTTTAAAAATATGATAGAGGAAACATCTCATTTGTTTTATGGTGCCCTTTAACAGCTGTACTCAAGGGACACCCAAAACAGCAGAAAGCTGCATTGGCAAAGTTAACTGATATGCAATCAGATGCAGGAGTCAGCTTCAATTTATTAAGTTCCATTTTGCCTTCCCATACAACCATCCCCAAGAGAAGGAACAACATAATTGTACAAATTTGTTGACAATATTGCAGGAGAGAAAGGTCCCCATTTTAGCAGCAAGGCTGTTAAGGTAAATTTACATATAGCCTCCAAACTGGAAACAAGACCAACAATTCCATGTCTACTCTTATCTGTAAAACTTGAAAGTATTGTAAGAAATAAATGCAAAAATTTACAAGTAATAGATGCAATATTTTAAGTTATTAAGAAATGTATTATTTTTAACATCCATTACTGTTACTGAGGCAATACTTCAAGTATGCATAAAGTATCCACATCATATAAAAGACATACCACCAGATACTGAAATTGTTTAAAATTTGTGGGGGTGTCAGATTTTTTCAGAGGAAACATTATGATGGTTTCTCTGTAAAATTAATCCATTACAAAGCTGAAGCAAATTCAGTATTCTGGTAAATACACTTAATCCTAAGGATATTAACTAACAAAATGCATCTATGTAAGTAGTAGCTTGGTAGCTGTCTGAAATCCTTCCAGAGAGCAATGCAGACAACCCTGCCACTCCCTTTTATTGCAAGAACCAGGGCAGCTCCAAGGGCTGAAAACAAGCCAGACAAACCCTGCGTGACACACAAGGATCTCAGCACTGTGCTGAGTAGTGCAATCAGAAACACAGCAGAGGTTTAATTTATCTTACCTACAGAGCCAACCTGTATCTAGCAGATTTCATGCCTTGCAAAAGTATTTGTACCAGCTGGGAAATGCAATCACTGGAAGCACTAAAGCTCTGTCCGTGCAATCTTGTATGTCAAATAAGAAGCTGGTATAGTACATTGAAATCTTACAATCCAACTTAACTCAGAATTGATTACTGTATTTTTACAAGATAGTAATCAAGAGCTCCAGTGCACTAAAAGCAGAGTAGGTCTATTGCCACAACAAAAAACAAGTTTACATAATAAAAGGTCTGACCTTTTAAACAATTAAGGGTATTACTAAATCATCCTCGTGTGAGGAGCTCAATTTCAAACAATAGCATGAGTCATGAATAAACACGCTGTTTGCAAAACTTGCCTAAAGTAGGGTTGGAAGAGCTTAATTGCTTAACTCCTTCCATTAAAGGAATATAAAAATGTCTCTTGTTTGAGAAACCAATAGATCTCTGAAACTCAGTAGAGAGACACATAAATATATCAAAAAACACATTAAAATTGAAAACTAAGAAACAAAAGGAGTAAGCTCAATATTTCTTACACAGCCTCAACCTACTTAAATACTTCTTAGTCATGTATGACTAGAAATACCAGAAGTTCTTCATGTTACTTTTTAGGGCATTCATACATCAATTTATCAATCTGAAAATACCTCCCCAAAACAATTTATTTTTCTCATTTTATCACACAGGCAAATCATACCAATTTGATCAATATTGACTGCAACCCCAGTTCTCTCTTGCCCCAGAAACAAACTTCTACTGCCAGAATGTGCTAAGTTTTGATCCCTCCCCACTTTCAGTTCCAGTTACTGTTGAGATGAATCAGGAGATCTAAAAGACAAGGCAAGTGGGACAACTCTGATAACTAAAATAAAGACTGAAATGAAAATGTAAAACTCTAAACAACCACCAGTTCACAGAGTTCAGTAGTTTGCCATCATAAGCAACCCTATAATAAAAAATGTGTCAGAAAGGGAAAAAAAAAAAGTCTGCTATCAACTAAACACTAGCACAGCTTTTTCTGTTGCCCAAATTGAAATCTTTGGGGCAAACAACAAATCCATGGGAAAAATAAATACTGTGCCATGTAAGAAATGAATACATAAGTAAATAAATAAAAAGACCCTGGGTAAAAGAGTCTAGATACTCCCAGGAACAGATCACACCACACTACAGAGTCAGAGAACCCCTTAAGGGTCAGCCTGATCCAGGAGAACCCTCAATACGTGGTACCTAAGAAATTATAATCTAATTAGCAGGAACATTTGCATGAGATGCAACTTTTCTGCCATACAGCCATTTGTCTCATAACATTCCACTTCCTCATACTGAAAGCAGCATAACTTGCTCATTTGGCAGAACCAGTCCATGTGTGGATTGCAATTAAACTTTGTTCACACCAGGGAAAATACTGGCATCTGGTTTATGCAAGATCTTATCCCTCCTGAAGACGGCTCAGTTTTTCACGAAGTAACAGAAGTCACCTCATCACTACTCCTTGCCATAAAGGCACCATGAAATTTCTGGTCAACAAGACCTCTGTAGAAGCCTACAGAGATTTGCAGTAGAAATATTGTTGTTGCTATGAACCAGAAAAATGGAAATGTGTGTGAAATCACTGGAAAACATGACAGAACAATGATTAAAAGAATGATCTGTACTGATAACAAGTAATGCTGTTGAGAGTAGTGCCCTGGGAAAAGTAAAACTGAGGAATGTGTTGTTTATATCTAGACCAGAAGGCCTGCCTTCTCTAAGATCACAGTACAGTGGCTCTTCAGAAGAAGATCCTGCCTTTCTAACACCAGGAGGATGGAAAGTTGGAGCATATCACATCTGGCATTTCTTTTCCTGTATGACCAACAGGAAAACAGACATGTATTAAAAAAAAAAATTCGAAATCAAAAAAAACCCCCAGGTATCAAGCATGAACTTCATTTAAGATTTACAGAGTTACAAGCTCTTTGTTGCATCAAAGGACCTTATATATATATAAAGCTGAACACCATAAAAGATCTGTCCAAGGACTAGTGCATCATCACCAATGAAAACAACCTCAGAGATATGAAAACAACCTCAGAGACCTGACATCCAGCATGTCTTACACGCACAAAGGAGGTCCTGGCCAGACCAAATGCACACACAGCTTGGTGCTTGGAAGTACTATCATTATTCTGATACCACTGTACTGTGAGTGAATCAAATTTATGACAGAATGAGTGCAAGTGGGTAAAATGAGAATGGTTTCCCCCTTCCATGAGATCCTGCACTGCATTTTCTTACATAAAATCTTTTACAAGTCATCTTCCAAGCCTTTAAAAAATGGGATTGGACCTGCAAGCAAGAAACTGTTCAAAACCACAGTGTGCTTCCACTGATATTTTTACAAAAATACTCTTTGCAAAGCTTAAATAAGAGAAAGAGTACACAGTACAAAAAAAAAAAAAAATCCTTATTAAATTGTGAATTATTTTCAAATTTTTCAATATGTAGTTGAATGATTGCTCTAAATTAAGTCAGCAAAATTAATTTTTCTGCTTTTTCAACCTTACATTTAATTTACAGTTGTAAAAACCTCAGCAAAGCATAGCAGTATTGTCTTATTTCTAGAAATTAACTGTTGCTGTGTAGAAGTTAGCAAGAATTTCTGTTTTGAAGACCATTGCCATCCTTCAGCCTGTGATAAATAAATAATTGTGATTCGTGAAACAGATGGGTGATTACATCAAAATAAAACAAACGGATTGTAAAACTTAATTACACCCCCATAAAGAAATAAAACAGACCCTTACAAGGTCAAGAGGCCTAAAACCTCCTTACTATCCTAAGAATAAAATATAGTAGAACTTTAAATCTTTAGGCGCCTGTTCGTCCAAGAATGTATGAATTACGACCGGTTGTAGAGATAATACTTCTACTAAATACTTAGCAAAAACCTGTAGAATGTATATGTATATGATATAATTAATATCATGTACCCTGTAGTATGTGTGCAGATTTGGGAAACTGGTCCCCATCTCTGTCACTCAGCCAGCTGCTTGCTTTTACCATATAAAAAACTATTATTCAAGAACTTATAGAAACTCAAGACTTTGTTTATCACAAGCCCAAGGAGAACAATAACTCACAGAAACTTATTAAACCATTTACAGTCAAGAAAAGAAAATAATCATCACACCTTATTTATGCCCTTAGTAAAGATGCACCTCTCAAAGCTTAGCAAATTTTTCAGCTTTTTAAAAGCAATTTAACTGAATAAGCCAACTGGCATATTAATGTTGAGGATATGATCAATGGGAAATAATAAATTAGAAAGAGACATCGACATTTCTATGTGCAAACATGAATCAAAAGATACAGTAATCAGGTAATATTGTAATTATCTGTATCTCCAAATGAGAGATTTTTCTCTCCTCTCCCCCCCTGCTACTTTTTTTCCTAACAAAATTCTAAAAATCTCTACCTATCTCTGTTGGTTATGGATTACAACATTTTTGGTTGCTGACAAAAAATACATTTCAATTCTTACTTTCTACCTAAATACAAGGATTCTTTGCTGAGCTATGGAAACCACATACTCCTGTACATTAATTAACACTCTACTAAGAATGAAAATTTTCTTTCCTTTTTCCCATAGCACAAGTAACCTAGGGAGTAAGGAGTTTTCAGCACAGACCAAAAGCTGTTCCATTTCATTAGATACAGTCACTAAATACTTGTTGACTTTTGGAAGTAGAGTTTCAAGGTACTTGCTCTCATGCAATGCTAACAAGCAATGCAGAAGTATTTTACATTTTTTATACTTTACACATAAACACAATAAGCCACCATAAAAAAAAACAAATAGAAATCTTACCTTCTTCTGGTACCAAACTATAGCATCGGTTACTTTGGACGCCATTTATTCCACTGAATTCACAGAGTCATTTTAGGCTGTTAACAGAAAGAGACAGAAATTTACTTCCACCTTCCCGTTGAAGGGTAAGATAGGGAATGTAGAAACACTCCCATTACCTGCAAAGCACTGAACAGTTGTGTTTACTTTTACTAAGAGTTTGGGGTTTCTCCTCTAAGCAAACAAAAAACTACAAATCTGCTGCTACAGGACATCAGAAGCCTCAGTTTTGTCCTTCCTTCACAGTAGAACACAGGTTGCACAGAGATGATCTGTCATTGTCTCACAAGAACCTCATGAGAATTATATTACATGACCCTTTTTTTTCCTGATAAATTAAGCAACCTATAGTTATTAGTCCTGCACAGTATTCTGAAGTCCAGGAATAATTATGTTATAAAACGCAAGAAAAATTCATACAGACTATTAGATATGTTTGGGAAAAAAAAATCAGTGCTAAAACTTCACTAGTCATAAAATTAATATCCTCATGAAAACAATAGAACAAAACTAAGTCAAAAGGAGAAAACCAAGGAAGAGAAGCATGTTTTATTCTAATGGTAACAAATAGCAATAGCATTAATTAATCTTTGATGTCACTGTCATTAGTTTTCAATGTGGAAAAAAACCAAAAGCCAAACTTCCAGCCTACATAAAACATTTGTACCTTGAAAATTAAGTTTTCTGTCATGCAATAAATCAGCCAGAGTTAATTCAGGAAAAAAAAGGAGAAAATAAACATAAAAAGCCTTCAGGTCACAACTCTCTCATAGTGGGGAGCCCAGAACTGGACTCAGCACCCCAGGTTGGCCTCACTGATGGCAAGAAGAAGGAGGGGTAGCTTAGCCACCAACCACCACCTCAAAATCGGCCTCTCAGAAAAAACAAAAACCACAAAAGAAAACCAACCAACCAAACAAAAAACCAACCAACCAAACAAAAAAAAACCCCACACATACCCCACCAAACCACTAAACACGGAATTCTGGGTTTATTTCTGATAAAAATATCACTCTCGTAACATAGTCAACAATAGCATGACCTATATTTCTTCACTGAATGGAAACAAGAATTATTAACTCGTAGGCAGTTTTTATAGTGAAAGATTAAATGTGATCTTTATCTTTCTCTTTGATTTCAAGACATTTGTTTACAGCTTTCGCACAGATAAGAAAAGCAAAGAAAAATGCAAGATCCAAGAAATGGAATGGAAATCAAAACTGTGCAATAAATTAAAATAAGTGTCTTTATGAAACGCCTAAGCATTAGAGCAACCCATGACACTTTATTATATGTTGTTCATCACCAAAAATTTCAGGTTTTTCCTCTTTTTAAAGTAGATATTAGATTACTTGATTGTACCAGCTGTTAGTACAAAAATCGCAAACACTCCCTCTACAAAAGCCCTTTCAACACAGCCATCTGCCAAGACATTTTTTGGAAAGAAAAATAGGCAAAATGTCCAGCACACAGCTGGATAAAACCACCATGCCATGCGCGAGCAACTGGCTCCCAGGCTGGGCACAAAGAGTTATAGTGAATGGGTTCATATCAGACCAGCAATGGGTCACCAGTGGGGTTCCACAGAGCTCCATCTTAGGCCCAGTTCTCTGCAACACCTCCATAAACACCGTGGACTCCAATATCTTTTATACAACTTCAGATAAAGTTACAACCCAAGAGAAAGAAATGTCTCAGAAAGCTTAGACTGTCACTGCAAATTTCAGAAATATCAGAACACTGACAATTGGTGCAACTGAGCAAACAAACACCACAATTTTCCCACTGTTGATAATATCATCATGTAAGACACATCAAGTCAGCTAAAGCTGGCAGCCATGACTGTGTCAACATCTGTAATTGGTCCTTATTTGTTTCTGGTAATAGAGTCTGTTTTTTCTAAAAGCAACTATCAATTACTAAGAATTCATTGGCACAATAAATATAAAAATATTTATATCACTTAAAGCAAGAAGTCCAACAGAGACTTTGATATAACCTGGCATATCACATAGACTGGTCACCCTTCTTTCTCACACATACAAAGCTTACAATAGGATTTATTTTCTTGTTTGAAAACCCGTTCAATTAAACTCAAATTTAAAATCCTTTGCTACATTGGACTAGAGACTCAAAGTCCTTCCTCACAAAACCCTTCCCCACACACACAAAGTCTCCACATGCATGACCTAAATCACCACTGCTCAGGGTCACACTTGCACCCTCACCTTCCCCTCCTTTGAGTCCTCGTCTTGAAGGATCTATAACTCCTTGTCATTTCTCTTAAACCAACATCCCCTCTCGCACATAAAATATCCTGCTTCCTACCACCATAGTCACAGGATGAGAAAAAGGTTGGAGCAACTCATTATCAGCAGTAAAGAACTGCTGAACCGGCACAGAAATCTTTCCCTCAATAGCTACATTAACCCGATGTCTCTCTCCAAGGTCAATGATTTTTCAGGAAACCAAGGTTAACTCATGAATCCAAGACTTCAAACTGTGCCAAATATGGCTAAAATTGGATAAGCCATTTTAAAGGCAGTAACCTTTGTTTGCAGTAGTTTTCTAACTCACTCAAAAATCTTTTGCCTCAAGAAACAATTACATCACAAAATTATAAGCCAAGTATAATGAAGTAGTTTTACTTGATTTCTATCAACAAATGTGTTATTTAGATTATCCATGGTTTTCATATTTTCAAGAAACTCTGTACATTAAATCCTCCATAGAGTCTATTTTGGTGGCATTTAAAGCAGATTTGCATACACATTTGCATAAACAAATGCAAATATGGTGCTTACAAAAGTAAATATGACAAAATCATGGGATGGATGTCTCAAAACAGTGTGTGCTAAGTAAAAATACCTCTACAAGGAAATATCACATGCTTTCTTCAAGAGATACACAACCATTTCTGAGACAGCACTGTAATGAAAGGTGAAAAACCTTATTTAATTATTTCTGGGCACTGTTTCTGGCTGCAGGGGCTTGGATTTGTCTGTGGTTTGATTTTTTGGTTTGTCTTTTGGTTTTGGGGGGTTTGGGGAGGTGAAGTGAGACTTTATGAGTTTAATAGACTCAGCCTGAAGCTAGCTTATCTGGATGGGCCTGGCTCTGACCCTGCATCTGCCCACAGCTCACCAAACACTTCAGATTGGAGACAAAGTATTGCAGCAATTTCAGAACTCTGCATATTTATTACAGGTTCATCTCTCATTCACAGCTGACAGTTCATATTGATCCTGAAATCAGCCTGTACAAGCCATGCACATCAGTATCAACCGTGTAAAAGTGAACAAGTCAAAGCAGCTGACAGACATGCACAAGCACTACAGAGCACTGCCTATTCTTCTGCCTGGTTCTCCTCCCATCCTCTCTGGACCCATCCATCTTTTCCGTGTTCTGTGTTGAATATTGGCATCTGGGACAGGGACCAGCTTTAGCACTCAGTTGTATAATGTCCTGTGCAGAGTAACTACTGCAAGATTAACTTAATCTTAACTAGCTGGAGACTTAATAGCAGTACAAAAAATACTCCCAAACTTCAGAGATTAGACAGAGCATCCAAATATAAAAGCTTGATCACAACATCTCTGTTACATTCAACAGAGCTGTTCATTACACTTCCATCAAACTCACAGTTAATGCTATGAATAACAAGCAATATTTTTTAATCAAAACTTCATTACTTCCTTAAAGCTAAAAGCAGATTATCTAGTTCTAGTGATCCCTATTCAGAAGTGGGGTTTCTTAGCTATTTCCAGTTTCAGGGCATAATCATATTCCATTTTAAGTACACACTACACCCCACAATCAATTGAGCAGTTTCTCAAAGGTCACAGAAATCTATATTTAGATGTGTTCAGGTAGCTAAATGCATGAAGCACTGCAGTGCTTATTGTGTGAGAAAGGATTTAAATAAATTCAAAGTAAGTATATTTAGAAATTTTACTCATATCGTCAGGGTGTTGGCAACCCTAGTCAGACAAATTTATATATTTCTAAATGACAGTCTACAGTAAATGAAAGCAATCTGAATTCTGACACAAGTCCAGAATAAAATTGCGTTCCTTGTAGTGACAAAGAAAAAAAATGACAATTTTTTGAAGAATATACAAATCTAAGCAGTGTCAACCAGCTTAATTAAAAATTAAATTACTAATTAAAAATACAACACAAGCAAGGACACATAGGCAATAGTTCTTTCCTGGTCTGTAAACACTGTGAATCACTAAGTATTCCAAGGAACCTGTCTCCTCTATAACAATCCCAACCTGAATGGTCAGGATACCATCCAGCTGTTGAGTCAAGACTTGAATGTCCTTCTCTACTCATTATGATCATGGAATGATGAAGCGATCAATTTGGCACGTTCACTATACATCATCAGGAGTAAAATTGCAAATCTGTGGCATTTGTCTCAAATGTTTTTTAAAAACACCACTGATTTTTATTACCTTCAGAAGAACTTAACGTTCACAGTAAATTAAAGGCAGTTTTAAAAAGGTTGCTACATAAAGCCGCGAGAATACTAGAAGATGGTTTCAATTGCTCTCCATGATAGACCTTTTTTACCGTTATTAGATCCTCCATATTACAGTTTCACAATCACAGGCATAATTTCACTAAGATTCACTAAGACAACAAATCAGAATAGTAAAGCCCACGGCCTAAACTACTAATTTTGTAGGAACATTTGTATCGCACAAACTCTCTTAAAACATTACACCTGCTCCTGCACAGCTGGAAAATAACTTTAATGACGTAAAAAACCTCCCTTTCCAGGTTCAACATCAAAATACAAGTTAACATTATCATCAGATTGCCGACATTATTTGATACTATAAGTTAATTTTAAATGAGCCCAATAAACAGCTTAGTCACATTAGGCATCCGCTGTTGACTGAAAAGCTGCTTCTGCCATGACGTAACAAACCAAGGCAGGTATCAGTGTAACGCAGATACTGCACTAAACTCACCACGAGTCATCCTTCCCACACTCAAATCCAGGGGAGTTCTGCCACTGCCACAAAGAACAGGGTTAAACCTTGAAGCAATGTTCCAAAGGAAGCATTCTTTTTCATGTGCATTACAAGTAAACTATTAAACCTACATATCCTATTTGAAGGGGAACATCAAATACTATGTGATGCACTCAGTGTTCTTTTTAAGTACTTTATCTATGCATCTGTTCCGAAAAGAGCATTTCAGAATTGCAAATTGTATACAACCAAATGAGAAACTTGTCACTCCCAGGTTCACACCTTTCAGTGGAAGTTTTACCATATTCTGTTCAGCTAGCCTCAAGAAAACCTGAAGCAGGTAAAAGGGAAGGAAAAAGTAAAGTTAAATTAAAAGAAAAAAACAGACACTGCTAACTTAAGGACTGCATCCAGCAACCAGCATGAAAAGTACTCTTGCTGCCATGCCTGCCAAGCCCCCCAAGTTTCTGTCTTGCAATCCAATGTCGTAATAGTTTGTAAATAAAGAGGAATTAACATACTTGCTTTCCCCAAGGAACAACAACTCTGCTAAAACTGGATACCAGCATTCCTAACAATAAACCAACAAAAAACCATCAAAACCACTGAAAACCCAAAATACAATAACCCCCAAACAACAGATAAAAAAAAAAATTGAACATCTCTAGATGTATATTTGGGGAATTTTTTGTTTGTTTGAGGAGTTTATCAGGCCAACAGCATCAATAACAAAATACGAATCAGTGTCTATGCTGGCTGCTGTGTAACAAGCCCTGTACTTTTTGAACAGAGATGTACCAATCATGTCTCATATACCGTGACACATACAGAGACTTGGCAGCATGTCCATGCCTGCCTGTGCCTCCAGTAAAATGTCAGGGACTGAAAAACTGACACTTTCTCAGGCCTCTGTATTCTGCCCACAAACCACTGCATCTGATCCCACTTCTGCCACTGCACATTTATTCTTCCTTATAAGCTCATGCCCTTTATCACTTACTAGCCCAGACAGGAAGATCTCACAGACGTAGCACAGAGCTTGTAGTGAGAAACAGTTTTCAAATTCTGACGGGAAGTAGGCTCGGCTTAGCCGTCTTCACTTCCACACCAAACACACCAACACTTGAAGCAAGAAAGTACCACAGAAAATAACTGTCTCCCAAGGAATACTTGTTTTGCCAGAGAATTACACAACTGTCTGAAATAGCAACAAAATGTTGACTATCAGGATTTCTGAGATTTATTTCAGGTTCTGGTAAAAGAACATTGCGTGCAGTTGCTGCAACTGCTGCAGCCGTTTCTGGAATCTATGCCCTCAGCCTTAAGGTCTGTGCAAGTTTCCTAATTTTGTTACATAACTGGCCCATGGCTCCATTTGAAGTGACACGACACAATCTCATAGATACCTTACTCATAAAAATAGGGGGGAAGAACTCTTCTACAGAGAAATCCAGGATTCCACACCTCTCATAATTTACCCTTGAGCCGGCTGAAGTATTCATAAATTAGCAAAAAGCTTCTACTATTTAAACATACTCTACCATTTAATAAAGTAGACAAATCCAAACCCTTAAAGGAAACTATAATCAAGCTAATTTTGCTTATCTTCTATAAGAGACATTAGTTTCAAAATTCCCATTAATCCAAATACAGTAATTTCTGCTAGCATGATAGATCCAAAAGCTGTTTCTGAAAATGCTGTATCTTTTAAAAAAATTAAATTAAACACAGTATATGGTCAATCTTGAGTTCTGTTCTATTTAATTCCTGGGGTTTTTGTACTAAATACCATACACATACATACATATCCTACTAAACATTTGTAAACTTGTACTGAGAAATCCTTGAAATATTGCAGAGATTTGCTCTTAAAACTGTCATAACTTTATTAAAGAACAGAATATCTATAAACACCAAGTTTTTAATTTATATATACAGCCACTTTAACAAATACTTGAAAAAACCAACAAAACAAATACAGTATCCACCTTGAAATAAAATGCTAGGCTCCTTTTCTCCTTCATGTGATTCTAAACACAATAAATCTTGCTCACTGGAAATTCTGACTTGTGTTTAGGAGGGCTTGTTTATCTGTCACCAGGCATTGCATAGCAGAGTTGTGGCTTCTCAATGACTACAGTCAGGAAGCTGAAAACCACTCCTAAATCACCAAGTCTGCATCATGTTCTACAAATAGTTATCCAGCAAGTTCTTGATGCAGCTGAGGCATAAAGTGGCTGAGCTGTCAGAAAAAGCTGCTGTCTCTTGTAACAGTCACTGTTCTGCAGGAACACAGTAGCAAATGCTGGATCTCTATTCTTTAAAAAGTCTCTGGAGTGATCCAAGCAAGGAATTGCAGAGTAACAAGCCTTACAAGTGTATCTGGCAAGATCCTCAAAACAATCATTAAAAATGGAACACCATTATACCCTAAAGACTATCTGATAGGGTCTAATCAGCAGTTTCTGCAGAGGAAGATCATGTCTCAGTCTATCAGTATTTCTGAACATGTCAAACTATCTGATAAACACGAGCAAGTGATAGAACATATGTGGACTTTTCAAAGAGCCTTTGGAAAGATGTCAAAGACTTCTAAACAGACCACTGTCTATGAAAAGCAAACATTGCCACAGATCAAAACCAGCCAGAAACACTGAACAAAATTTGGAGTCAACCTTCTTCAATGCCATGGGCAAACTGGGTAATGAAGATTAACAGCAGCATCCAGACTGCCTAAAGTGGCCTAGTGATCACCTGTTCAGATGCCCAGGAGCACCTTGGATCACCCGTCACTGGCCTGTAGCTCTTCCATTTAGTGCCAGTCTAAGGCAAAGTGCACACAAATCCCTGTTCTCCTTCACGTAGAACCATCCTAATCCCGAAACTAAACTCAGACTAAATCTTCCTACTCTGGTCTCTCTGTTCCACCAGCCTTCATGTGCCTGAGTGCTCCGTAGTGACAGAGGCAGACACTCGGGGCCTCATCCAGCAAACACGTGCCCTAGTGGCTACCTCTTTCTCAAGGTCTCACGTTAAAGGATGAGAGCATCCAGAAATCACAACTTCCAACTCTCTAAGTATGCCAACCATCAGACTTTTACTAGAAACACAAACACAGACACTCATCACACTGCTGCTTCATCGGGCGCTGACAGCTAAGGGTGGCTTACAAATAAATTGAGATGCCCCACATTCCTTCTGGCTTCCAGAACTCTGAAGAGGGAACTTCCAGCAGAAGCAATCACTCCCTAAAGACACGTAAGGTCCACACAACTGATGGTGAAGGTGAGAATGGCTTAGTAAGGCTTCACAAGGGTTTTAACCACTCTAAGGCAGTACCACCACAGTCACTACCCCTCCTCAGTCACCAGCTCCCACTCCTCTTTCTACCAGCATCAGAGCCCACCATACAGCAGACAACTGTACCATTAACACTGTTAATCTGGACTAATTAAGACTATTTCCCCCCTCCTCCTCCTCTTATTTGGACCAGTAGACTAGCGTTTCTATAAAGTACTGCCTAAATTAAGTCTTGAAACAGAGTGAACTGAGTCCTGTCCTATTTTTCCAAATTTTAAGCCTCTGTAAATATGTCCAGCGACTTGCTGTATTTATCTTTTACACTTCAGGGAAGAAAAGAAAACCTGAAGTAGTGACATTTCTAGATAACAATTAATCTTAAATTGGCAAAGCTTAAGAATACAGATTAACTTTTACAATGAACAGGCAACATAAAATCAACCATGTCAATGTTATCTATAAGTGTTATATGTTACATATGTTATATGCATACTACTCAAAGCTTTAAAAACAGGTATCTCAAATCCAGAAAGGAACTTTGGCAGCTCAGGGAGCTCTTCCATCCAATATACTACAGTCAGAAGAACACAGAGACAGTTGAATAAATGAGGAATGACAAGGAAAACACTGCAGTACAGCTCTGTTGACTGGTTGCACAACCTGATTTGAAACACACATATTTTATTGGAAGAAGAATATTAAAATAATGAGGGAGGTGTTCTGAGAAGGGCTATGAATTGCCAATCACTTAAAAGACTCTCCTGTGGCAGTAAATCTGCATTATATGGGAAATCTGTTGTTTAAATGTGTCTTAAAATGGCTTTTGGTGGTCTTTGCAAACACATGCTTCTTCTTCCCAGCACCCCCCAGGACAAGTGTTATCCATGCAGGAATGTCCTGGGAAGGTGTCCTGAGGTGTTTCCCATTGGCCTTTGTTAACCCCTTCCTGTGATTGGGTGTTCCTGTAAGCCCCTTGAGTCTTCTAATTGGTTACTCTGTGAATCCTCCTAAACCCTACAAATGTAGCATCCCCAACAATAAACTCTCTCTTGCCTCCTCTCCACGCGGGTGTGCTGTCTCTGTGCCTGCCATGGGACCACGTGCGTGGGGGGAGGGGAGGGCACCTCTCCCCTCCAGCCTCAGGGACAAAAGAAACCCCTGAGAAAACCTCTGGAGTCCCCTTTCCCTATCCTTCAAGACGTCGGAATGGTTCTTCAGATGGAAACGGAACTAGAACTGGGCCGCCCCACGTCGTGGGTGGGGAAAGGGATCCAGACTCTCCTGTTGAAACAGGCAAGCATGAACAGGAAAAAAAAAGGAATTATAATAAATTAAATGAGACGTTAAGAAATATACAGAAAATCCAGTCAAGAAAACAACAGCTTTCAATAATACAGGGAACTTCATTAATTGAGCTGAGAGGATAGCAAAGCCAAATTTTTAACAGAGAAATATTATATTACAACACATAATTGGACTGTTAAAGTCAGTACCACAGGAAGTCATTGAAGCCAAGACTTTACTCCCATTCGAAAAGAAAGCAGCTATTTAAACACACAGTAACAAGAAGCGGGAAAAAAAATCAACACAGAGCTGAGGGAATCTCAAGCTTCATGACCCAGGATGCAAGAAAACATCCAAAGAGATCACTGGGCTGTATTTGGCCATACAAACACTCCCCTTAACTCGACCCCTCCACGGCCAGAAGCCAATACCAAGGAGAGCGTGTGAGCAACACATAGAACAAACTGTCCCTCAGACAGATCAACACGAAGAGTGTTCAGCTGCCAAGACAGCATCTGCCAACCACCTAAACCCCAAAAGCATCTGGTGCTGGCCAACTTCCAAAATGCAAGGCTTGCACGATTTCATATTTGATGTGATATTGCTTTAATTTCTTCTCCCACTTTGCAATTGCATTTTATTTTTTAAGAACAGAGTAACAAATTATTTCCAAATGAGAGTTCAATCCAATGCTTGGACTCATTCCAGGAAGCCATCTAGGCTCTCTGGAGTATGTCTACCAAGACCACCTTAAATGAGCAAAGAATTAAATGCTGAGCATTACATATTTCACTTAAAGAGTATTCCCAGTGGAAAACAAATTTGGAAAAAGATCCCCTTTACACGTGTAAATTAAGAAATAAGAGTATAGCTCTAGGAACTCTCCGATATCCTTCCCTTCAACTATAAAAAAAACCCCACACCACATACACAAGCTGTATTTCCAAATTTCTTGACAATATAATGGCTATCTCTATATATAGGTACATGTTTGCTCTAACTTTGAAGCTGCTCTGAGATGGGGTTGGACAAGACTGATGACTTCCAATGACCCCTTTCAACTAAATTATTCTATGATTACATGTAGAGCATACCCAAACATTACACAGCAATACATTATAGCCCTAATTACTATTTTTATCTCTACACGCAATTTATTAAGCTCTTTGTGTTCTCCTTACAAATTTGAATATGGTTTCTACAAGCACATTACCATTTCCTATGCACTCAGAAAGGACTTTATGAATAACATTACAGTAAACTCAAGGGAGAAAACATGATAATTAAAGCTTTCAAAGTCTTATTTTTCACACCACCACCTATCTTTGAGTAAGTGGTGGTCAACCGTCCTCCACCAGTCAGAGGGAGCAGTACCCCTGACAGAGGTATCCCAAGAGTTTTGTTTTGTTTCCTTCATACAACAACAAAAAAACTACAGAAAAAACAGGCCTACCTTTCCCCGTGGGCAGAAGCAATTAAGTCTGTCTGTTTTTACCAGTGTCCCGTGGCTCCCTATTGTCCTGCTCCACCTCACCCATCATTGTTTTCCTGCCCCCCACCCATCTTAACAACCATCCCGACTATTTGGCTGCTCCGGTAGCAGCAGGCACCATGATGGCTCAGAGTTCAGTACACAGACTGCCCAGCAGTTGCTCACTTTTTGAAGAGGGAAGGGACTCAATTATAACTGCCTTTTTTGGGGTGGGAATATTAATTTGGGTCACTACCTGTCAAAAGTTTTATAAAAATTTTATAAAAATTGTGTACTTAATCTCTTTTAGTTGCCATTAACTTTGGTTTCATCATCTGAGAAGTGACTCAAGTGGGAGAAGACAGACAATGAAAGTAATTGTACAAGCTTTTTGCCCTTAGTAAGCCTTGCTAAAAATTCACATAAACTGTCCGGTGATGAATCCATAGATAATGCTGTTTATTATGAAAAGAACACCCTCCTAGACAAAAAAAAAAAAAAAAAAACCAAAACAAACCAGAATGCAATCTTTGACTGTCATTGCTTTCACTCCCATGGGTCATGAGAAAAGAAAAACATTTCTTCAACAAAATTTCTACTATAAATCAGTAGAAGATATGATATTTAGAAAAAGTCTGGGAAAACAGTATATGTAGCTTTGGAGAATTAGGAAAAAAATTATGTCCACTGCTTTCCAGTGACCCCTGCCAGCTGTGACAGGAACAGCAGTGTTCAACCCCAAGAGCCCCGTCACTCTTCATTGCCTGGTCAACTGCCCCAAACAACGCTGATGGAATTCTTTAACACACCTCTGTCCCGCTCTAATACACAGCAATAACCAGTTTGAGTTCTTCCAGAAATCACATCAATGCCCAGCAGCTATGGATACACCCAGGACCAACTTTCTGAGACAAGCTGAGCTAACTCTACTTTAGTAGAAATCCAGTTCTACCAGAGTACCTGAAGTGCTCCATGGAGTTCCCAACAATTACTGGCAATTTACTGGTATGTCACATTCCACACAATACAAGAGGAAAAAAATTCTAGTACAAGCATTGAATTAAACCAACGAGGTTTCCAAATTCTTTTTCAGGTGACTCAGGCTTGTGTTTTATCCTTTGTAATATTTATATCCAAAATAAAAACATACATTGGCAGTAAAACATAGCAACACAACATTTAACTGCACAAACATTCCACTTCAAACATGGATCAGGATCTTAAACGCACCAGTTCCAGGCACTGCTCTCAGCCATCACCTTCAGAAATGAAAATTGCTCATAAATACTGTACAGTGGAGTCTGTGGGGGTGATGTGCGTGCATACATCAGTTCATAAACACCTTACTGGAAAAGAAATAAGACTTCTGAGAAAAAGATTATCCTTTCCAGGGAGTTACAAATAAAGAGGCAAATCAAAGAAGATCACCAAAACCTTCAGAGCTACAAAAATAGCCAAAAACATACAGCTATTTATAACCCAGAGATTTATTCACAGAACACTTTTAGCCTCTTAACCCCAGGAAAACAAAGTCTCATGCCAAGTGCTAATGTATATAACAGAAATATATCCTTCTGCCACATAGTGACCACTCCAAGTGCAGCTAAAGATATTAGGATTCACTTACTAGGATTAACAGGTTATTTCAAGTGATGCACTTCTCCATGATAAAACAGATACCACCATCTGTTTAACAGCATCAACAGGAAGATATAAGCAGACAAATTACTGATGACACACTGTATTTAGCTTCATTCCTATTAGAGAACTCGTGTGTCCAAACTGTAAAACCAGCTGTATTTTCTGTAGGAACATTTCATCACTAAGAATTTCAGAGCGTTAATTAAAGTTCTTTCAACAAGTTAGGTTTTCCAATTAATTGCTTTTTCCTGTTAATTATATGACAGAGGGATAAGACACTGGCAAATTTGGAACAAAATGCAAGACTCAGCAGTACTACATTTCAAGTGACCAGTAACATCTAAAAGCAATAAAAGGCAAAACACCAAGCACAGAGCTTGACACTAAGGACTAAAACTAACCCTGAATCTGATACACGTAAATCACACCCACTCAGAGACTATGTATGAAAACCAAAAGTAAAAGAAACAAACACCTGGATATTTCTACTACCACGGAAAAAATTTTCCTCAGGTCCTTTGTTTTTTCAAAGAAAAGACAGCAAATAAAACACCAGGGAAATGAATGTGACAGCAGGAACTTCACCTGATGGGAAGTTACCTAACATTTTGATTCCCAACTTGGAAACCAAGGGCAAGCTGTAGTCAAGTTATCAGTGGTCTAGGATGGAAAATGAAAGAAAAGGGATAAGGATTGAGAAAGAAAATATTAAAAGAAGAAGAAGGCATGTAAAAATCAAGAACACGGGAGATGAAGAGAGAGGCGGCTGTGAAGATGCCGAAATTCAGGACCTTTAAAGGGAAGAAGAGAACTCCTATCACCTGACCCAGGCACTGGGGCAGCGCTCGGTGCGTCCGAGCAGCTCCGCGGGGAGAAGGAGCCTCACGGCAGGAGCCAGGGGCAGGGCCCCGAACCGTGACCGCAGCTCCGCCGCCCACGACGAACCCGGCGGAGCGGGCACAGCGCCCGGGCACCGCCGGCCCCGGGACGGCGCGGCCGCAGCCCCGGCCGGACCCGGCGGGCAGGGGCCGCTCGCAGCCGCGCTCGGACCCCGCGCCCCGGCGGCACCGGCATCGGCCCCGCGCCGGCCCCCGCCCGAGGGACCCGCGGCGCCGGGGAGGCCGCGGCCGCCCGCCCCTGCCCCGGCCGGGATCCCCCCGGGGGCGGCGTTCGGCAGCAGCCCCGCTCCCGCCGCCCGCCCGGGGCAGCCCCGCCGGGGATGAGCGCCCCGCGCCGCCGCTTCGCTGTGCCCCCGCACCGAGCGGGCACCGTCGCCTCGCCCCGGCGGTCCCCCCGCTCTCCACGCCCCGGTCGGCCCCTTCCCCAGCGGCGCGGGGCACTCGGCGCCCCCGGTTCTCGCCGCGCTGCCCCCGCGTTGGGGCCGGGGCGCCCACGGTGCCCCCTCCCCCATCTCTCACCGTCGGCGGTGCCGCGGGGCAGCGCGCGCCGCACGCAACGGCCGCGGGAGCGCGAGGCGGCGGCGGGAAGGCGCGCGCGAGGCAACAGCTGGCGGGAGGAGGGCGGGGGGGAGCGGCGCGCGCGCCCGGGCGGCGGCGGCGGCAGCAACAGCGCGCCACCGGCTCGCGCGCCGCCGGGGGGGCGGGGCGAGGGGCGGGGCCGAGTGCGGGCCGGTGGCCAAACAGCACCGCCCCCGTCTGGCGGGGGCGGGGCCGGGGCCGAGACGTGACTGGCGGCGGCGCTGCCCAACGAGAGCGCGAGGGAGGCGGGGCTGAGGTTTGACGGACGGCTGGAGAGGCGGAGGCGAGGCCCCTGTGACAGACAGACCTCTGCACCAATCGGCGATGGGGGGCGTGGCTCAGGCCCGGCCGGCCTCGAGGGGCGGTGCGAGCTCAATGGGCGTCCCCGGCGGCTGAGGGGCCGAGAGGCGGGGATTGACTTGAGCGACGTGGCAATAGACCAATAGCAACAGGACGGCTATGGGCGCTGCCCAATGGCAGGCGCGGGGCGGGGCAGGAGGCGGGCGGGCCCTGAGGCGCAGCGGGCGGGGAGGGCCCGGCCGCCCCTCAGCCCCCTCAGCCGAGCGCGGGCCCCGCCGACCGGGGGCTGCGCCGGGACCTGCGGTGCGGTAGGTGACGGGGGGCCGGGGGGAGCTTCCATCTCAGGAGCCTCCGGCATGGCCGGGTGAGCGGGGCCTGGCGGGACAAGGCCGCCCGGCCGAGGGAGGGGCCGAGGTTGTGAATAGCAAAGCTGTGCTTAAACGAGGTTTTAAACCGGGCCTACCGCGGTATTTCTTTCTAGGTGTTAAATTACTCGTACCTACTGAATAGGTTCAAAATACTATCTAATCGAGTTGGAGTTCTGTTTAACTTGGTTTCAGCATAATGTAAATTTCAGGACTTTTTTAGGCGATGTTCAAGGTTTAAATCTAAATGTATAGATCTGTGTTATCATTACCACTGCACTGAATGTCATGTATAAGTTTCCCTCCGCTTAATTTTTTCCTTCTAAATAGGACAGAATTAGCTCTCATAGCATCCTGATTATGCAGATCATCCTACCAAGGTCAGTGATGCTCCTTGATGTTTCTCATCACTGAGAATTCTCACGTCCTAATTATGTGGGTCCTGTAAGGTGTCAAGAGCCTTTTTATTGTCACTCTCTGCCTTTGACATCCCCAGTTCTCACAGAAGAGCCAGGTCAGACCTGTACCACAGATGCATCTACATTTTCCAAGTGCTGCCCGTGGTGTTGGGATAGCTGGGCTCCAGCAAAGAGTCTGCCCATCATATCCTCCACTACAAGATGCTTCATGTAATCAAACCCTCCATCATATTGTCAGCTGCACACCCAGCTGTCAGTCTTCAAAATTTGGTAGTTTTCTTTACTTGGACTTTAAGATCTCTCGAAAGTACACTTGGATTTTCTTGAGTTTTCATCCAGAAAAGCCTCTAAAATTGACAGGCTTTGCAGTCCTGTCTAATCTTGCAGTAACATCTAAGTCAGAGAAAGGCAGCAGGACGTCCCATGCTGAGTTTTCTGCCTCTGCTTTTTACAGTTGTTACAAAGTGGGCCTGAACACTCGTGAAACTGAAAATATTTTCAAGTGAGCAACCTTAAAATCGAGTAGCCCCATGTAATACATCTTCAGTAGCTTCCCATTTCCTCCAGAGACAGGTGATAGCACCTTCTCTGAGTATCTGATAACCTGATACCTCTAACAGTGTTGAATTTCTTTTTTCCTTTCAGGCCCAAGTTTCCAGTCTGTTTCTTTGGTTTCTGCTTTCTCCAGTTTGCTGTTGAAAGAGCCTCCTTCTTGCAGTGTTTGTAGCATTGATTTCTAGAACTGGTTTTCAAAAAACATTCTCATGAATGTTGAAACTTCATTTCAGATCATGACTCTTCACTTCAGCCACAGACTTGTACTTGAGAATACTGGAAGTGTTTTCAAAATACTGGAAAAGCTTCAGGCAGGACATAGTAATTGTTCTGTAATCCTCTGCACCTGCCAGCTTGTTTGGGTTTGTTTCTGTGACGAGCAGAACAAGGCTATCTAAACTTCCTCTGATTTTTTTGTCCCCTTAGCAATTGACTCTTCAGTGCCACTGCTGAGCTTCACCTCTTCCCTAAGGAAGGGGAGGGTGGGGGTCTTGGTTCCACCCTGCCAGTAACTGGCTTTCATGAGACCCTTTAGTGTTCTGAGCAGAACTGAGACTGTGAAAAGCAAATGAAAAATCCTATTTTAGACCCTTTTATTTTTGGTTAGTTCAGCTGAAGGAACTGGCCTGCCTTGGGTCACACAAGTGTCAGCCCCAACACAAAATGGGGATGCACTCACAGCAACTCCAATTTTAGGCAAAATTGGATCTTTTCCTTAAAAGAACTCCTACTGCTATCCTGTAAATCAAATCCATTCAAACTTCAGACCCAGACTGAACAAAATAGTAGATCTGTTGAACCATGTATCAGAAAACACAGGTGTAAATTGCAGGATAATTTTAGTGGTGTACAACATGGTTATCCCCTCGCTCCCAGGCGGCAAGTCACCTTCTCACCAGCTGAAACAGCAACTTTTACTTCCCTCCTATCAGTTCCAAAGCTTATGTGAGCACAGAATTTGTTCAGCTTCCTAATCTGGCAAAAAACTAACCCAGTTAAAAAGGTGGTAGTAGATTTCTGCTTGTTGGGTGAGTTTAACAGGCTTATCAGGTGATGTTGTGAGGGTTGGTAATAACACAGAGGAAGGTGCAGCAGCTTGTGGGCAGGGGCACTGAGGGGACAGAGGGGAAGCAGCTCTTGTCCTTCCCTCAGCATCTGGTGCTGAGGATTAGATGCTTCAGAACACAACATCTCACTTTTGGTATTTCAAATATTTTTGTAATCAGGAACAAATCAAAGCTCATTTTCTTATTTCAGGTGAAAGGATGTCAGTGTTGTAAAGGGAATTATTAAATTTCTTAACTCTAATTTTTAAAATAATTAAGAAACCTATTTCTGCACCATTTCACTGGTATATATTAGTTATTCATCTTTGTAGCATGAAATCTAGATCTCTCAGAGGCGTTGTTACTTATGCTCTTTAGTTGGTTTGCATTTTACTGCGGTTATTTTGTTATGTTTGTTTTCAAGCGTTAGCTGTGAGTGCCTCAGTACTGGTGGAAGATGGATCTAAACATATTCTTAGCATTCCAAAATCCCTAAATGAGTCTGACAGCTAGTTTAGGATTAAGGCACAGTTTGTTTCACAGACCAAATTTAGATTAAGGCAGCTACATGTCTGACTTAAGGCTCTTAAAGGGAAGGGGGGACTGGATCAAACAGTGTTTAGCTGAGCATGGTAGTTACCAAAGAAGTGCCAGGAAACAGTGTGTGGGTGAGGTTGGAAGGCAGGGAAAGCAAGAACCAGAAATTGCTCTCCTTTAAGGAATATGCCTAATGGTGAGGTAGTGCCATCTTTTGATGCCTTCCCTCCTCCCTTTTGTTTTGTCAGGTTGTTGCTGACAGTGAAGGCCTTCCTCTCACAGCTGTTTAAATGAGAATGTCCCTGGCCCAAAGAGTACTGCTGACATGGCTTTTTACGTTACTCTTCCTCATCATGCTGGTGCTGAAGTTGGATGAGAAAGCACCATGGAACTGGTTCCTCATTTTCATTCCAGTGTGGATATTCGATACAATTCTCCTAGTTATGTTAATTGTAAAAATGGCTGGACGGTGCAAGTCTGGCTTTGACCCTCGGAACGGCTCCCAGAACATGAAGAAGAAAGCCTGGTACCTCATTGCAATGCTCCTGAAATTGGCCTTCTGCCTCGCCCTCTGCGCCAAGCTGCAGCGATTCACCACCATGAAACTGGCCTACGTGTTCATCCCACTGTGGGCCCTGCTTATTGGCGGGATGGTGGAACTGGGATACAATATCTTCTATGTACGAAGAGACTGAGCTCTGCAGGTGGTTTTCAGCCCGATGATTGGCACCAAATTACCAGAATATTACCATTTTGCCATGAGTTTGATCTAGAAAGCCAAATAAGAAATGAGTCACGCTGGAGACTTTATCTAAAGCAGGCTGAAGACTGGAAGTAGACTTGTTCCATTTTTTTATTTTAAAACTATCACATATGCTCTTGTAAATAAAAGTATTTGTTCAACATAAGCTGTTCTAGTATGATTACTATTATTTGTTACATGGAATAAGATACAAGCAGGTAGAAGATCTTCTCAAAGGAACCACAAATGTTGTACCCAGGGTGTTCAGCACATTGAGTAATCCTTGGAAAGAGGACTAACATTTTCTGCTACTTATGCTATAAGTCAAGAAATAACCAGGTAACAGTAATTTCCATAATGAGCATAATTTGCTTTAACAATCAGTAACAGTTGACAGCTGCCAAATAAGAGCAAAAAAGCAATAAAGTGACTCAGTTTGGTTTTACTTTTGACAGTGAGACTCCACTGCCAGTCTAAAAATAAGCACTATTTCCTAAGCTACGGAAACAGCCAATAACCAGTATGTCAACCCTAGGGAAAAAGGTTAGTAGCTGAACTGTGCAAGCAGTCCTAAGATCCAGAAAAGAGGGAGACAATGGTGATTCCTTTCCAAGTGAGAAATCCCCAGTGCTGCAAGAGACTGGAGCCACAGGGTGAGTTCAGTGCTGCATTTGTACCTGCCCAAAGTGGTACTTGAACAAGACAGTTTTCAATGCCTGAGGATAGGAAATCTTTGGGGGTGAACCCTTGGCTTTATGGAGCAATGGCAAACTCAGATGTGAGTAAATGAACTGTTCAGGGTAACAAATGAACAAGGGGGAAAATGGAACTATGAGCATATTTTGTGGACTAAAGTGCTCTTCCAGGCGCTACAGTAACACCAAATTCAAATGTAGCAGTTGTCTAGGACATTATTAACATGCACACTGAAGGTACTGATCCATTTACAGTTCCTAGAGACAAAAGAATGTCAAGTGAGTGAAAAGAGCCCAGGAAAAACAGTCTAGGGTAACAGGACATGACGAGATCAAAGTGTCTCACTGATAAAATTTTAATTATGGACACTCAATGTACTTCTCTGTGGAAAAAAATCCTTCCTGAAGTGTTTGGATTTACTCTTGCTATTTAATCACACAGACATGGGTAAAAATACAGGGAAACCATACTGGCAGATAAAGCTCTTTCAGCAGTGTCCAAGAAAAAAACATGTTCCACTCTAAGGCAATGGATCTCAATTGAAAACATCAGGTAACAAATGATCTTTAGAAAGAATTTAAGTCATCTTTGCCTCAGCATGGTTGACCTTGCCAAAGGGGAAACAAAGAAGGGACAAAGACAAAAGAAATCTAAACCACAGCCATTGTCAAAAAAGTGCAAAATATTTATAACCCCTTTATTGTAAGCAAATTAAAAAATAACACAAACCCATGGACCCAGCCCTGGGTGATGAGCACCAGGCAACACACACACTTACCTTGGGTATGGTATGGGACCAAGCATAAAACTGAGTGCTCACAGTCCTTCCCCATCCGATGATTCTCACAGAATAAAAATCCAAAAAGCCCTGTTCACAGGATGTCAAACACCCCCACACTGCTCAGAAGCGCAGAGCAGCTTTCCTCAGCCAAGCTGGGGATGGGAACTGATTGTTATAACTTAAATGATGGAAGAATAAGAACTGGCCTCATTAGAACTTGGTGTATTATTAGCAAGATGGGCCATGAATGATGACTCTGCCCCCTTAATAAACCCCTTCTCTTCCTCAGATGTAACAATTATCTGAAAGTTTGGCATCTCTAATTAACTAGAAACACACACAGTTATTACAAATCTCCTTTTAATTCCTGCCTCTAATTCAATAGGAAAAGAGCAACAAGTTCAGTTTTGGTTGTGGGTTTGTCTTTTTTTTTTTTTTTTTAAGGTTTACAAACCTTGAAATAAGTGAGAGATTTTGAAAGCTGAAGCAGATGTTTCTTGCTGGTGTCATGGAGAAGTCACACAGAGCCAGCTGGAAGTGCTCGACTTTCCAAGTTCCTTGTCCTTACAGGTATACTTGGACAAGAGGAATATCCCTTTTGACTTTTTTTTATCACATGTAACTGACCTGAACTGTGCCACTTTTTGTACATAGTGTTGCTTCTCCGAGACATCAGAACTTCATTCAAAAGGATTTATGATACAAAGTATACTGCAGCCCACAGTGACCTTTCCAGAAGCTGCTGTGGGAACTAATTACACCTGTTTATTACCCTGTTCTCAAAGGCACTGGTCACAGCTTGGGAGTGGAACCAGTGCTGCTCACACATTTCCTTAAATTTACCAAACTGATCTTTAATTAAATTAACAGGACAAAAGAAGTGAAAAGCAGATTTGCTGGAGTTTGCAGGGAACAGGAGAGGCTGATGCCGAGCTGGCTCACACTGCTTTGTGAGGAAGGAGCACGAGGACGTTGTCTCAGCTCCCTGTGGCAGCTGATGGGGGGGCACAGAACTTGGCCTTCAGCAGCTTTGTTTTAAACTGGAATTCAAAAGCTTGCTGAAATGAAATAGAAGTATTTATCTGTACTGATAATATGTATTGTATATGAAGAGGTATATTCCACATAATTTATTTCTCTTCCAATCACTTACAGAAGTTTGAACACTTCAGCATCCATTGCAGGTGAGTATCTGTTCTTATCTGATTAAATACTCAATGCGCGTGTGCGAAAGGCCATGAAACTATTATTTTCAATTACTAATTCATACTGCTTTTCTTGATTTGTCACCATTTAGGACAGTATCCAGTTTTCTGTTCATTTTATACTGGCAAAATGCAGTTATGTGACATAAACATCCCCTTGTATAATGAAGTTTAACCTGAATGCTCTAAGAATGTGTGTGCACACACAAAATGCTCTGCTAGGCATGAAGGACAATATCAGAGTAAGTGGGCACAGGACTGAGGGACACAACCAATTTAAAATATGTGTTATCAGTACTATCTTCTGACATATCTGTGTCTAGCACAGAAGCAAAATGTTTGCGTAACCTCATGGAAATTTTCACATTTGCCCGGTTTAAAAGTTGGGTGACACAAAGTGAAACTGAAAGTTAAAATTATGAGACTCCCAGAAACTCAAAATTTTAACGTCAGGTGTTTCCTATCTTAACATCAGTATTATTTTGGGAACAAATAACATGGCTTTTCAGTAATAAAGCTCCTGAACAACTGCATCCTCAGAAATAAGTTGTTTGAATTTACTAGCACAGAAAACATAGTACTATCATGTAACACATCACTTTTAAATAAGATTGAAGTAAAAATAACTATGCTAAGTTGGGAAAAGAGTGTTTGTACCTTTTCACTGTACCTTTATTGTTTCAGGGTTTGGATGGAGTTCATCTCCTATATGAGCCTTTTAGACCTGAACAGACCTTGCTGCTGAAAAACATCAGGCTTTGAGAACTAAGGCAATTTAAGGAATCTCTGCAGCTGGATCACTACAACTGTTCAGTATAAATTCTACATTTTCTCCTTGTATTTGTACTGAAGTTGGATAAAGACTATGAAAATCTGCAACTCAGTAAAGCCATTCCCTTCAATCTGCCTTTCCTAACAAAACCAACATCCCGAGCAGGCAAATACAAGACAGGTCTCCATACAGTGCAGAACAACAGCTTAAGAGCAAGAAACAGAGAAGAAAGGAAAATGTGAGCTTAATTCATCTGGGTTAGTTTTTATCTCAGTGTTCCTTCTGAATTTCATAAAGAAACCACTGCTAAAAGATGTTTTTTAGTCTCAACTGGTTTTTTTTCCCAACTGCATCAGTCAAAAGGGCAACTACCTGAGTGTTGTCATTGTGTGCTTAGGATAAAGCTTTAGCAGTCTTGACTTATGTTACATTAGTCTCCCACACACAGATCTAATTCTCAAGATTTTCATCTTGAGACACACAGGGAATAACCTTCTCAGCCCCATTTTGTCTCAACCAGATAAAAAAGACTTCCATAAAAAGCACAGGCCTGAGCTCTACCCAACACGGCACCATCATTCTGGTGGGCAGCAAATTAAATGGTAAAAGAAAACACGGTATCAAAATAGCTACTGAAAAACCAAACTTGATAAAAATAGAAGTTTAAACTGCTGTTTTAATCAATGTTTGTATCAGATAACTGTACATCAAATATTAAAGAACTATTTAGGACTAACGCCCCCATCAGTAGGCTCATCTATCAGCATGACCAGAACAAGAGAAGATCAGTGTTTAGCTGGCACTCAAGTACAGCACGGCTCCAAAGCAGAGATAATATCAGCATCAAAGCACAGAGAAAAACAGTGGTTAGAATATAATACACTAAATTTGCAAAGTCAGTATCCCTGATGATTCTAACAGAAACAGCAGCCTAGATATTGTGAAGTTAATCACTGCTTCTGAACAGAACACAAAATAATTTGCATTTCTAAGAAAAATGAAATGAGTGACTGATGGGAATCAGTTTCCCAAATTTTCCCACATATGCTGCAAATTCAGTGGGATCTGCACAAAATATCAGTATCTTCTATTATACAGTTTTAAAGTGCATTTCATCTGTTTAAGAAAGTAATAAAGTATCAGCTGAACACAGTGACTCATAATCAAAGAAAACATTCTCGACAGTCATTCACAGCAAAGCAGAGAGCAGTGAAAATTTGTCCTTTCCATTTCCAGCTTGGACACATCCAGGGCAAGGTACAGGCGCTGGGCTGACTAAAGACAAGGCTCTCTACCTACCTGACCACTAGAAGGAAACAAGTAAAATGACACTTGAGAAGCTTGAACTTTAGAACAAGAGAGTTAAGAGTTCTTTGATCTCTTGACCAGAATGAGTACAGTTTTCAGCCTAGCAGGGTCACGTGGCAGTCTACTCTCACAACAGTTTATTTTGCCCATGAGCAAGGAAAAAAATCATGGATTTATTTCAGTCAATTCAGCATCCTCATTCACATGCAGATCTCAGAAAGCAGTAGTTTTGATCTATGAATACCAGTCCTGTGTTTCTTGGAAGACTTATTCATTTTTCCAAATTTGTAATGTTTTGAATCTGTTTCACAGCATTCTACTACTTCAAATTTCCGTTTCCTACATAATTTGCAATTCCAACTTATTTACTGTGCACATGTATATCTGCGTAAAAATCAACTTTATTTATCACCAAGGAATTCTTTCACAGATGAGTAATTAAATCATCACCCTCTGAAACAATACTTTATTTCTAATACTAGATAGAATTAATATTTCAGTTAAAGTAGTATTGAAATATTCACTACAGTAACAAGGAAGGGAAAATCTGCATGCCAGCAGTACCTGTAACGAGAATGTTCTTTCAGAGTCAATTTGCAGGCATTTGGAGGGCTGGGGGTGACACAACACTGAGTAACACTTGAATGTAACACACGAAGTCAGTTGCCAGTGAAATGTAAAAGATCCAGTAATACAAAGAAAAAAAAGAAGTGGCAGCTACCCCCTTGAAAGCTCTTGGTAGCAACCATAACAATGCAGTTCTTTGCTACCCAAAAATATGTACGAGGATCTAGGAAAACATCTAAATTTCTGCACATCATGTCATTAACTGGGATGCCATTGCAAGTGCACGGAGATGTCAACACTGCCACAGTCAGGCCACAGGCCTTGGGCAGATCTCTCCAATCTGCACAAGAACAAGGGCCAAGAGAGGCAACTAAAACTGGAGATCTCAGCCAAAATAACAAAGATTTATGCATCGCCAAAATCCAGAGAAGGGGCAAAATCAACAAGCAAGGACTAATTTCAGTACATCAAAAGGCATGAAAGATTTATTGCTGAAGCAAAAGTCTGAAGATGAAGTTATATGCAACAGGAATAAAGGTTATAGCACAGGACCACTTAAAATCAAAGCAAGACCTTTGTCAGTCTAATGAAGAATTTGGGAGGTGAAATTTTCAGGACTACTCCCACCTCAAAGAACAAACCCATCAAAATGGACACACCACAGGGAGAGGACAATACTTCTGTTTTTTCTTTTAAAAGCTGACACCTGTGAATGCAAAGGGAGGTCTCGTAGGCATTGGTAATCCCAGCATGGTTTATATGCTGTCTGCAAGGAATTCTGACAGAAGTGAGAATCTAGGCTGTCTCAAAAAAAAATGAAAGAAAGCATAAAAATCACAAAAAAACTGCCACTTTTCTGAATCTCTTAAAATTCTGAAAGTGATAAAAAAATGGTTTGAAGATGTGACAGTTTAAAAGTAAAATCTCAGAACCAAGAGGTACCTGAACATAAGTCTGAGGCCACGTCAGCCAAGACCACTGAGCAGGTCTTCAAAAGGAAACAAAGTTCTACTCTTAAGTGTAAAGTCGTATTTGTTAAACCGTTTTCACAGATTTATTATTTCAGTCTGGACAGGGCCTATGCTGCAGAAAGTTATCAGCTGTCCCAGGGGGTGTACACACTTCACTAAAATCTGAGAGGTTACAAAACATTACTTGAACCAGCAGGAATGGTCAGCACATGCATCACCAGCACACTGGTAACATTTCTATTTTAAGTCAACTGAATAGTTTGGGGGGGTTGTTTTGTCTGTATTTGATTTTAAAAAGCAGTATCTGGCAAGGCTGGTTTTGCTAAAGCTGGAGTCTTTGGCTAATCCCCCTGGAGAGCTTCACACTTGGTGCAAACTACAACCTGCAGCTCTGCGCTGTCACTGTTCTGCCACGGCCAGCACAGAGAACAGGAATGGAAGGCTACGTAATTGTGTACGGATGTTCATACAGCCAAAGAGATTACGGGTGGAAGGTTCCAGATAATCCAGAAAACACAAAGGGAGCTGAGACCACATTCCTACTATCAGGAAAGCTCAAATTCTTACATGAACCAATTTTTTCAAATCAGAGTTTGCCAGAGTAATGATTTACCATGTCACACATGAATCTGCTCATGGCGTGAGGGGAAAGCAAGATCCCTGAGGCTGCAAAACTGGTAGTAATCTCTTAGCCAGCATCAAAGAAAACAGCAGTAAGACTTGAGGATGTTTTAGCCACATCCAAGAGACTCACGTTTCTATTGCTTCTCTAATATGTAATTATGGCTATGTAGGAGTAATGTTTAGCAATTCAAATATTGATTTAATTAGTAATTCCTTGACAGACCTATTTTAGATTAAACAAATCAGGGCACTCATCCATTAAATAGCTGATTTTAGTGCCAGGTGTGAGTACATTTTAGATTTTCACAATCCATAAGCAAAAAACATTTGCAACAGAAGGATCTCAGGAAGTTGAATTAGACATCACCTGAAAATCGTGTTGTTCTATTGCTACAAATCAAGCCAAGTGATCACCAAGTGCACTGAAAGTTATAAATTGGGTACATAAGGATGTACAACTTCCAGAAAGTTCTACAGAAAAATCCAAACAAAAATCAGATACAGAGGGCTTTGAAAATAACAGGCCTTTGATCTTAAGTTTTACATACTTAGCTGAAGGACATGCTCAGGGAAGTTTACTGCTATGTGAAGCTATCGGAAAAAGACACATCGTTCAGCTGTGTTTGAACTACACAGGAATACATTACACAGAGAAGAAATAAGTTAAGTGACAGAGTTTTGCCATTACCACATCAGATGCTAGCTAGCCTCAAAACCCTCTTCCCTCAGAACACAGCCTAAGAGAATCCAAGTGTTCCATAGGTGGGGCAGGAGAACAGTTAACTTGGACACCGCTGTTATTTTCTTAATGGAACACCTCCTGCTTCCAAACTGTGACTCATGAGAAACCTTCCTACTATACACATTGGCAAGTATCCTTACTGCCTGGCACTGTCAGCACAGGGAGCAATTCAAATCCAGATATGTCTCTGTGAATCACAGGTCACTGCTAAAGTTGAGGCCTTCGTAGCTTGATAAGTAACCATTTAAATATTATGTGTTTTAACTTTAGTCAGATTACCGATTTGAGGGGACGGTTGCTTTTTTGGTTTGTTTTGCCAGGGTTTTTTTCCATGTGAAATGGAACTGTCTTAACTGTGCCTTGAGCACGATGAAGAGGCAGGCACAGAAGGGAGATAGCTGCCTTGCACCAGCTCCTCTGGAGAGATGCAGGTGGGTACTGGCAGCGCTCCTGGAGACCACCAGGTGCCCCCACAACAAGGAGGGCAGTTTGTCTCTGTTCCAATTCATATCTGACAGCAGGAGTTTGGGGAGTGCCTTGAACAAGCACCTGTAAGGAGTCCTATGAAGGGATGACTGATTCTGCATTCTGACTAATCTGCATTTACAAAGATGCCTCAGCTCTACCTCAGTTTGCTACAGCTCCTCACCCACAAGGTGTAAGGGCATCCTATGCATTAGTGCAGGTAGAAACACAACCACTTAAGAGAGGCAGTTTAACTGAATTATTTTTTGCAGACCCAAAAATAAAACCAATCTGTTATTATGAACCTTTATTAAGCGGCTCACATTTCAGTATAAATCACACTAAAAAGATTTTTAAAAAAGATATTTACACTACAGTGCTGACACATTTAAAATGAAAAAATTGGTATAAATAAGCTCTATGGAAAAGCCTGGAATTGTCAAAAAGAATTCTGGCTCATCTTACAAAAAATATATATGTTAAATGTCAGCTCTACTCTAAAACCTACAACTCAAAATTATTTAAAGACTTCTTTATGTTAAACCTGCAGTGTTTACAGTGCATCTGGCCCTAAGTGCTTTGATACTTCACAGTTATGGACAGGCACTGAGGAATGTTACAAAGCTACATAACTATTTTCTGTAACAGATGCGAAGGCAAGTCACAAGCTTGCCTCACAATTTATGATCTTTACATTATTACATCATTAAGTTTAAAAAGGAATTTAAAACCATATATACAAATTTAGCACAAAAAATCATCCTCTCTTTGTCCATGCAGTTTTGGATATGATGAACTATGTTGTCTTGTATCATCTGGATGTACGTGACCTCCGGAGCACAACTTGCCTTGCAAGTCCTTGTTGCCAGGTTCAAATTTAGAATCCATTTCCAACTTTAATGATGTCAACTCAACGTGATCCAGCCTAGACTGAACATTCTGTCCCCCGACGTCATTAGGGGCCACGGTCTTTTCAGCAAGATCGACATTCATGGGCTCTTCTTTTATCTGGTGAGATGTAAGAGGTTCGTGTTTTATCGGCATAAATTCCTGCTGCAGGTACTTGGTCTGCAGAGCATCTGAGAGTTTGGTGTCTTCAGAGGTATCTTTGCCCATGGTACAAACTCTCTTGTCAGTCTGAAGTCCAGCAACCGAAGACTTGGGGTCTGCAGAGGTCTCTGCTTCAACAGTACTCATGTTTTGAGAGAGTTCTTCCTCTGAATGGTAGAGCTTGAGCCGGATGTGCCAAGCCAAACTGCACACAGCTGAGACTGTTTTGAACTGGTGCACAACATTCCTTGGGATAAAATAAATGTCATTATCGAATAACTGGATTCTGGCATATCGGATGCCTTCCCTTCGCAGCTGATTAAGTTTTGCATCATCAACCCACTGGACACACTGCAGGGAAAAAGTGTGGGGGGGAAAAAGGTGAAAACTCTGACTTAGTACTCAGAGGACACTGATCATCAGTTCTTAGCACGCTTACCTGTGAGAGTGGAGGCTCATGCAAATCTAACTGCATTCGCTGAACTACCTCCAAGAAGTCCTCAGCATGAAAACAAATTACATCTTTGGTTATACGAGGCTGCTCAGACCTACAGAAGAGCAAGAAATGCACAGTCAGGAGCTGAAATGAACATGCCACATAGGATAACAAGAAATCTGCAAGCAAGGATAAAGCAAATTATTTAAATTAAAAAAAAAAAAAAAAACAATTCTAGCATAACCTAGATTCTTATAAGTGGCAGTAAAAGCAGCCATAAAAGGTCAACAAAACACACAATTTTTCATTTCTATTTTTAACTGACCTCTTGTCTGCCCTGATGCCGACACACAGATGTCCCAGATACGCTGGGCTTACTCTGTCAACACTCCAACATGATACTCCCATCAGGTACCTCAGAGCACAGAGCAGTCTGACTGTGGGCACTATGGCAACCACTGCTCAGTATCTCAGCCTCAAACACCTTGCTCAGAGTTCGGAGTAAGAGCTGATTCTACATTAAGCTGCCACAATGCCAGTAATCAGCCAATACCGGCATCCTTCACAAAACAACCCTTAAAAATACATCCCTATTTGTGCTCACTAGAGAGCTACAGGAATTAGGCTTTGTCTTTGTATTCAAACTACTAGGAGAAATCATCTCTTGTCCCAAAACGTCTCTCCCAAAGAAATGCACACTGTATAATTCTTCTGGAGACACTTTCTAGAATTAGCCAACAAAAGGCAAAAGCAGCTACAATCTTTATCCCTTTCTGATCTAAAGGCCAAATTCTGTTCCTCTCTGGAAACACATAAAACTAATCTCTGTGTGTTTGTAAGGAGTGTTTGATTTTTAAAAGGAATTTTTTTTTTTTTGAAATGTGGTGATAGGAAGATTTCATTTATATAGGATAAAGCTCACTCTGGAGTGGTTTTGCAAGTGCAATTTCTCAGCCAGAAAGAACCTGGGTGATGATTTCCTTCCATCCTCCTCTGCAGAGTCCTCCTGGGGCTGACAGGAGTGCAGCACCTCAGCCCACAGCTGGCACAGGCTGCACATATGGGTGCTGCCCCTCAGAACCACGGATCGGAACCATGATCCACTGCTGTCCTCCTGCCTCCCCCACCTGCGGGGCCAGGACAGCTCCTGACACCCCTGGGTACATCCCTCGCCCCACTCCTGCCCCTCCACACGTGGGACACAAATCAGACTTACAGGGGCCCAGGGGAGGAGCTGATGCAGCAAAACTGTTTGATACATTTCAGAGTCTATTTAATGGATGTGCAAATGCACTTTTTTTAAAAACAAGATGATAATTTATTTTTATATAAATATATGTGTCACGTTATTACCATTCCAGGAAGCAGGCAATGATGTACAGTTCACTTGGGCTTTTTAAACTTCAGAGACGTGTTTATTTTATTTAGGTCATGACCTCAATAAAGCAAAAAATAACCAGTCTGAGGCTATTTTCAGGAGAAAAAAAAAATCCCCGAGTATGCTAGGGAGACTTTTCAGACCACATTATTTTACTTCCAATTTTACAAAGATTAAAGTAGTTCTCTATATTTTGATCTATATACCCCTGGAGAGGATTAAAGCATTGAAAGCAAAAAGCTTCAGAAACATTTCTAATCAGTGGCATTAAAAATATTAGCTACATTAATCTACCTTTCATAATGTAGATATGTTTGTTTGTAAAAAATATTAATTTGCATTTGAAGTTACCACTATTTGTAAATTAAGTTAAGAATTAAAATAGATTGAAAGAATATTTCACATCCTAAGAGAACTTAAATCCAAAACAATGTGTTTTCCCAGCACATTCCGGTTTATGTATTATCATTCCTATTCGCAGTCCCTATATATGTCTCCAGCAGGATGCATCACCAACTGCTGCAATTCTGTATCACAAAGCACAACATTTCTTTTGCAAACAACTGAGAAAAAAACACTGTCAGATAATTTTAAATTCTGCATTTGTAGATTTTATCGTTAGTACAACTTTGAGATATTTTGTAGAACCTTAAATTTAGAGCGTACCCCCAAGCAAAACAGTACCACAGTACTTCAGTTAACATCCAAAAAGGCATTAAATCAAAACAGAACTGTAAGATGGCTTCAGAAAAACCCATTTAAGCCCCTATTAGAGTATTAGTTAAAAAAATATCATAATCCAGTAATTTTACAAAGTATCTCAAATCAAGAGCCTGTCATATTCGGGAAAAGAAAAATTATTTTTTTCTTATTCAAAATACTATGTTTAATTTCCAGTCATGTCCTCTAACCCTAAAACCTGCTTTTTGCCTTTCAACAGTTCTGTTCCTGCCTGTTCTGAACAAACCAATTATCCCACCTAACACCAACATTTGTGCCTATCAATTACTAAATAAATTCTACTTTCTTTAAATCTACAGCAACTTCTTGATTATAAAGCTTTTTTGGCACACTCAATCCATTTTCATACTAACTAAATACGAACAATCAACTCAGTTCAGCCAATCCAGGAAATGCTTTATTTTCTCCTCACAGAAAACATGAATTTTAGATACGTTATCATTAGAACATGTGCATTTTTACTGCCATAGTGCCTTAATCACCCCAGAATATCTCCAGCTCTTCAGGTTCAGTAAACTACTCAAACAGATTTTAAAAAAAGCAAGCAACCAAAAAAACAAACAAGCCAGATTTCTTAAAACTTCCATGCATGTTGTTTCCTTTAAAATAAATCTACTCACAGATTGCAAATTATGGTAAAACTAATATCTGAAATTATTTTAATGTGTTACATTAATCAATGGCGCTTCATTATCATAAGCCCTGATTAGGTCTCATCATGTAAGTACACTGAAGTGGCTTTTCAAAATTATAGAAAAGTGGAAAGGGAAAGGAGAAATTATCATTTAGGTCAAATCAAGCTTGAAATACATAATTTTTATTGTGTTGCTTGTGCTGTATATTTTCCTCCTCTCCAGACATCAGTCCCAAATTTTTTATTCTGCATTAAAAGATATCTTTTCAGTCCTTATGCTGAAATCAAATGCTGGTATTTCTTTTATGTTCCCCAAACTGAAGTACTTTCAACTATGTTATGAAGTTATAGGATGAGAATGGAAAGAATTACTATCAATTTAAATTCTTATTAATCTCCACAGAGATTCTCCACAGAGAAGGGTAGGGAACAGAATAAAGGTCTCTATGTAACCTTTGTTGATCTCACCAAGGCTTTTGATACTGTGAGCAGAAAAGGTCTATGGCAGATTTTGGAACGTTTAGGATGTCCCCCCAAGTTCCTTAAAATGATCATCTCACTTCATGAGGATCAGCGTGGCCAAGTCAGTTATGGCAATGCACTTTCTGAGCCCTTTCTAATAACCAATGGTGTGAAACAAGGTTGTGTACTCGCTCCAACCCTATTCACAATCTTTTTCAGCATGATGCTCCAAAGGGCCACAGCAGACCTCGATGATCAGGACGGTATCTACACTCGATACCGTACTGATGGAAGCCTTTTCAACCTAAGGCGACTGAAGGCCCACACCAAGACCTTAAACCATCTTGTCTGGGAGCTGCTTTATGCTGATGACACCGCCCTTGTTGCCCACACAGAAGCAGCTCTGCAGCATTTAACATCCTGCTCTGCAGACGCCGCTGAGCACTTTGGGCTGGAAGTCAGCTTAAAGAAGACAGAAGTTCTCTATCAACCTGCACCTCAGGAAGTCTTCCATCATCCCCATATCACCATTGGCCAATCAGAGCTCAAATCAGTCCAGCAGTTTAATTACCTAGGTAGCCTCATCTCCTCGGATGGTAAGATTGATGAGGAGATAGATAACAGGTTAGCAAAGGCATATAGTGCTTTCTGGAAACTCCATAAAAGAGTTTGGCATAATAACCACTTGAATAAAAGCACCAAGATCAGTGTTTACAGAGCCATAGTGTTGTCTACTCTCTTATACGGTTCTGAATCATGGGTCATCTACCGCCACCACCTGCGTCTCTTACAACGCTTCCATCAGCGCTGCCTCCGTACAATCCTAAACATCCACTGGTCAGATTATGTGACCAATACATCTGTTCTAGAGCAACCAGCAGTCACAAGTATTGAGGTCACGCTGCTGAGAACACAGCTGCGCTGAGCAGGACACATCTCAAGGATGAAGGACCACCGCCTCCCTAAGATCTTGCTTTATGGTGAACTTGCCACTGGCTGCTGCAAGAGAGGAGCCTCAAAGAAAAGATACAAGGACTCCCTGAAACAACATCTCAGCCTTGGCCATATTGATCAACATAACTGGTCTACTCTGGCCTCAAATCAGGAGGCCTGGAGACACACTATCTATAACACTGCTGCTTCCTTTGAGAACACACACAGGATCACTCTCGAGGAGAAAAGACAATGCAGAAAGAATCAAGTCTAGCAGAATATACCACCTAAGGAGTCTTTTCGCTGTGCCTTTTGCAATCGGATAAGTCTATCTCGTATTGGCCTTATTAGCCACCAGCGTGCTTGTAACAAATGGGGATAGAGCCCTTCCCAAATCTTCATTTGCGAAGCCCAGCCATGGCAATGATGAATCTCCACAGACATCCAAGTTCACGGAGTGGGGCTTTGTTTGGTTGTTTACTTCCTTCCAAAGTCTCTCTCTCATATGTGCAAAGTGTAATTTAAAATACTCAGACCTACACAGTTATCTCAGCTCTTGCCCTGCTACCACTGCTTAGTCTTAATTCACTCCAGTGTCTCAGCCAAGGCAAGCAGGAAGTTGAAGGCTCTCACTATCACCAATCTGAAGAGGAAGGAAACTGCAAAACCTCAGAGCCCAAAAGACAAACACATTACTACCTGAACAATCCAGTTCTTCCCCAATGGCAATTATTCTATTTTCTACATCAGTGAACTCCTGCACTGTAACACAAATTCACCCAAAAGGGAATTTACCCTTTTAATTTCTAGACACACAAAGAGCAAAAGGTATTTATAGCGTTTACGTAGGCAAAGGTAAGATCCAAAACTAAGGTTGTTCTCCCAAAGCAAGATCAGAAGATCATGAAAAATGCTTCTTAGATCTGGGCCAGGAAGTCCATATGATTATGGGCTTTTTATTTGGCCAACATGTAAACAGCTTCAAATGAGACACATTCATTTCCTGAATCTTATATGGGAATTCCCAGGACAGACACCAAAGAATTTTGCACAGCTTCCAACAGGATTCTTCCTAGGTGATCTACCATAAAAAAAATCAGGGTTATAACAGCCATGACTTGGAAGCAGAAGCATAAGAATTCTGCTCATCTCCACACAACACAAAGAACTGCCAGAAGGTCTCCATGTGCACCTCTGAGGCAGCAGCTCAGGTCAGTCCATGTGCACCATTTAAAGCAAAACCAAGTGTGAAGTGCTTTTACATCATCTAACACGAACTCAGTTACAGCAACTCAATCACAACTGTCACTGCAAGGTACCTTTCTAGTTTCTACCCCACACCGAGTCATATGCAATCTAGCAGAGGACAAACACATCTAGTGCCCAACCAGTATCTACCAAGTCTTCATCAAACCTCTAATCTTAGATTAACCCACCCTGCACTCCTTCTACCAACTATAAATGGAAATTCAGGCAAACAAACATTTTTCAAACATCTAGGGGAAGCCAATCAGCACCTACCACTCCCCACAGTGCACAGCCTTCAACACTCCCACAGCAGCTGTAGTCTGTCGTTCAAAGCCTTGTCCTATGTGATCCGCATGGGCTCGTGTCCGGTCTTCAAATAGCATTTCACGGGGTTCACTGGTTCGAGGTAGGTACTGCAAGTTTTTTATTTCATTGGTAGTTCTGTGTAAGAAAAAACAGTAACAGTGATACAGAAATTTCTCTGAATCATCTTATTTCCACCATAGCCAATAGGATTGGTTTTCTCCCTTCAGTGAGAACATAGGAGTTAAATGAGAAAAACAGTAACTGTTAAGACAAATTAAAAATGTAATGAGCTATGCAAAGAATCAGAACACCTGTTTCAATTAAAAAAATAAAAATAAGGACAAAAAACCCAACCAACACTAACAATAACAAAATGTCATGTCCCAAAGTGGACTAAAAAGCCTTAATGACTGAGCAGCCTCACTCACAGTCCCCATACACAAACACAGAGAGCCCCAGAGCTCTATATAAGCTCAGACTTGGACCCTCAGTCCTGGTCTGTGCCATGCTGCAGGAGCACTGGTCCATCTCAGCCAGAGGTGTGCTGGGCCGCAGACTTGCTTCTCAGCTTGTCCTCAGGACAGCTTTGTCATCATGCACCTACGTGGCAATCTCTGGACCTGATCCTCCCTGGTAGACTGACTTCCTGGCTTGATCTCAGACCCGCCCCATCACCACACACTTGCCTGACACTGGGGTCTGGGTTGAATCTCATCCCCAAACCACATGTCTGCCCTACCTGCTTTCCTCAGGCACTGTGAGGCCATGGTCAGGAAACTGCCAGCCTGACTATTAGTTAGAGATTTCAATTGTCTCTGAAGTCTTTCTTAACCATTCATGTTTCTATCAAACTGCTGGAAAATGTGTATTTAGTTCCATGTCGAAGAACTTGGTATGAGAAACAGCAAAGGATTATTTCTTCAGAGTTTAACAGAAGTGAAGGAAACACTGCAGAGTGAGAACAGAGACACAAGACCATCTCCCTGGCCACCTGGAGCCAACACTGTGTGACATTTTTTCCAAGAGCTGTTTATAATGGTAACATAGCAAAGGTTGGAGATTCTCTAGTCCAAATTCCTCCACTCAAACTGAGCAATTTCTTGGCCCTGTCCAGTCAAGTTTTGAGCAAGACCATGATTCCACAAGCTTTCTAGGCAACCTGCCCTAGTGCTCAACTATCCATACAGTACATTTTTTTTTTCTTATTTTAAATGGATTTTCTTGTAATTCAGTTTGTATCCACTATCTCTGGTCCTGTCCTGGGAACTACTGGATCATGTCTTTCTTACAACCTCCTATGAAATGTTTATACACATTGATATGACCCCACTGAGCATTCTTTTCTCAAGAGTAAATCCCAGTTCCCCAAGGTCACCATATATGCTCCAGTATGGCCATATCTGTCTAGGCCTGGTGAGCTCAGGACTGGGCACAATACTCCAAACATGTCTCACCAGTGATGAAGAGAGGGGCAGAACCCTCTCCCTCAACCTGCTGGTAGTGCTTTTCCTAATCCTGTCAAGGAGGCTGCTGCTTGGCTTTGTTACAAAAGCACACTGATGGCTTACGGTCAATCTGTCCCACACTAGCCCCATAAGTCCTGCTCTGTCCCCTGCTCTGGATCATGGGATTATTCCTCTCAGGTGCAGGACTTTGCCCATCCCTTTTAACTTCCTGAGTCCCCTGGAGTTGGCTCATTTCTACACCCTCTCAAGGTCCCCAGCACATCAACTCCTCCTTCCAGTTTTGTATCACCTGCAACTGCTGAGGGTGTGCTCCGTCTCACAATGCCATTATTGAAGATGCTGAACAATACTGGCACAAGGTATCAAGGCTTGAGTTACTCCAGTAGCAACTGCTTTTCAGTTGGACTTTGTGCTGCTGCTCACAACCCTTTCAGCACAGCAGTGAAGCCAGTTCTTGGCCCACTTCACTTACCTACCAGTCTAGTTTGTCCTTTGTTAACCTATTAGGACATTATGGGAGTCAGGTGTCTGCTGTGGAAAGCCTTGATAAATTTGAGACAAACAACACTCCTGGCACTCACCCTGTGAGCCAATCATTTTGCTGTAGATCAGGTGGATAAGGCATCATTTCCCCTTTGTTAATCAATACTAACTATTCCCAACTATCATCTTGTACCTCATGCTTGAAATGGCATCTTTCCCAGGACGAAGGTGAGACTGACTGGTCTGCAGTTCCTCAAGTTCTGCTTCTTATCTTTCTGAATGACTGGAGCGACATTTGCTTTCCTCCAGTCCTCAGGAACCTTTGCCAATTGCTATGACCTTTCAAAGACAGTGTGGCCTTGCAATGACACTGGCCAGCTCCCACAGCACTTGTGGGTACATCCCAGCAGGTCCCATGGACTTGTGTCTGTCTAATCTCCATGTCTAACATGTTCCTTAACCTTATTTTCCTACACCGAAGGCAAGTAGTCCTTGCTCTAGACATTACTACTGTCTCCTAGGACCTGGCATTCCTGAAAGTAAATCTCCCCAGGAAAGAAAAAGGCAAAGAAAGCCTTGAGTATCTTGGCCTCTTCTGTGTCCTTTGTCTCCAGGCCCTTTACCCTGTTCAGCAAACACCTCACATTTTCCTAGTCTTTATTCTACTGTCCATATGCCTGTACAAGTCCTTTCTGCTCTTCATATCCCTTGTCAAATTCAGCTCCAGATGGTCTTTGGCTTTAACTGCACCCCCTTCATGGCTGGACAGTGTTTCTATACACCTGAGGCACCCGATCCTGCTTCCACTTCTTGCAGCTCTCTTATTGTGTTTGAATTTCAAACAGGAGAACTCCCATGACAATTCCTCATGACACAAAAATATTCAAGTTCTGCAGAGGTGTCCCTACTCTTCAGGTGGTACTTGATACCACAGTAAAGCTTAAAGATGCCACTTAACGTTGGAGTTACTACCTTTTAGGTGAGAGAGAAGCCCTTGACCCTTGAGGTCATAAATCATCCACTCATGCTTAACAACAGGGATATCAATTCTAGTCTCAAGGCATACATCAGTAATTGTATGGTTGTTCACATTTCCCTGAAGTTTTCAGCTTAAAATTCTACTAAAGCTCCAAAAAGGACCAGAACCTTACTTGGCCAGACAGTAAAAATTAATAATCCAGATCCTTACATAACCAAACAATTTAAAAGTATATTTGGAGATGAAGATTTACAGAGATTTATATTAAGATTCAGTATCAACCAGTTAAAGGTTTGGGATAAAATGAATTTGTAGAGAAAGAATACTAACCATATATTTATCAAGTAAGATAATTCAACTTACCTCTTCCTTTTGAAAGGTGACTTTGGCATGTCAGCCACAGGGATCATCTGTTCTCCTGGACGTACCCACATAATGGGACCATCATCACTGTCTTTACGACTCTCTAATTTTAAACTAGAAAGTGTTCCCCATGGCAGTGTACACTAATGGGAAATACAAGCCACAATTTTGAAGTGAGTTACTTTAAAAACTTTTTAAAAGCAGCCTTTATCTGTCACGATGAAAACATTTATGAGAACACTCAGTTATCTAAGCAAGTATCACATAGTCTCACTTTTATAACAGCACTAGACAGCATATTGTTCCCCTTCTCCCAACCCATTCCCTTCTGTCCTTACTTTTAAGAAGGGTGATTCTTCCAACATATCAAGGAATTCAGGGAAGTAATCCCCACTTCCTCATCAACTGCTCCAACCAGGCTGATCTGTCTCATTGGGCCAGCTCTATACGTACCATGAGAGTATGTTCTTTTTACCTACAAGTAGAATATGACAACAGAAGTTATACCACTACTGTGCAAATCTACATTCAATAAACACCTTCAATCTCTATGCTTATGTTTGTTTTCTACTGACATCAGTCTTCAGTATACTTAAGATTATTATGAAGTCAATTACTATGAACTCAAAGACAGAAATTCTCCTTAAACATCTATGACATCTTGTATTTTATTTTAAAACCTGAAGATAAACCAGAGTAACTATTTATTGTCTCTCAAGAAAATAACACTCCAAAACAGTAACTGTGAAAAGCTATCAATGTATGTTCTGCTCAGTAACTAATACATAAGGATTCTTACCTGGATTACTCAAGTCTAGCTGAATTTTTACCTTTTTGCTGTAACAGGTAGAACTCTGAGTTACAACTAATTTAACTCTAAATATTTCCTCTGCTAATCATGCTCTCCAGTATGGCCTCTGTGTGAGCACATTAACTGGAGCTCATTATCACAGTAAAGACAAGGCTCATAAAGAGTTCATATGGGAAGAGAGACAATGATGGTCATTTCCTCATTTTTGCTGTGCTAACACATCTTGTGCTCCCTTCAGACTTTAAGGGCTGTAACATTTCACCTCTCATGAGAAATCTTCTACTGTGAATTGGAACAGAAACACATATTATTGTGAAGTTCTTTTCAACAATCTGATCTGTTGTGTTAGATCACCAAAATACTTAGGCATGAGATTGATGAGAATTATGTCCCCCTAAGCTTCTTATCTCCTGTTTAACAGGCTGAAAGACATAGTGGTGTAATGAGGTGAAGTATGATGAGATCAAAACAGAGGGAAGAGCGGATGGGATTACTGCACACACCAAGTAAGGCTCCTGTACTGCACCTCTAGACATTGTGCATCCAAAGCAAGAAAAGAAAAGAAGTGTAAAGAAAATAGCTAATGAAATACTGTTTAGCTATGGTCCTCACCCAGACAGACCATTAAAATTCCTAGTAGTTACAGCAGTGCAAAGGAGAATCAGCAGCAGTTCCTGAAAATAAGACTAAATCATGGAACCTGGAACAACACTGTGCTCTCCTGAGAAGCTCAGCTGATGTAAGCAGATGCATCCCAGAAATGCAGAACCAAATACTTTTCAGATCATCTCAGTCATGTCACACACCCAGGAAATGGAGGAGTACTAAAAGTAGGATTTTACAAAATGTCTGAGCTAATGCTCACCACAGACATCACAAGCCATCACAGACACATGGAAAAAAGCAGTCCTGCTAGACATCAGTATTCCTGTATTCCCCAAATCCTTAGTCATACATTCCTGCAGCTTTTTTTGCACAGACAGCTGGTGATTTTGTGATAAAGCATCAGAAAACATTCATTTCTGCCGAATCTGCATCAGTTCAGTCCTCAGCTACATCCGCACTGTTACAAAGCACCAGAAGCTCACACAACTCAAAGCACTGGGCAAGGAAGGGACACTCATGTGTCATTACTGGCTTACAGGAGAGACCAGTTCCAAAGAACCCTAAACCCATTTTCTGAAGCTACAGTCAGTCACAGATTTATGACATTTTATTAAAAAAACTTAAATGCAAAAGGACATTTCTTCCACTGGCATAAGTAGCTTAGTATTCCACCATTCCAGGCCAGGATATTAAGCTGCTGTTTTCATCTACATCCTTGATTAACGAGAAGCATTTTTCTGCTTTTTTCCATGCTTCCTTCTGCTACCACTACCATTCTCCCAAGTAACAAGTGATCAGATGAGAGGAAATGGTTTCTAAGTTGTGCCGGGGGGGGGTGGTTAGATTGGATATTAGGAAAAATCTCTTCACCAAAAGGGCTCTCAAGCACTGGAACAGGCTGCCCAGGGAAATAGTTGAGTCACCATCCCTAGATATTTAAAAGATGCGTAGATGTGGCATTAAGCTTGCTCGGCCCCAGCAGATGAACCTAGGATTAAAGGTGGGCTCAGCTCAGCTCACACTGTGTCTCACCTAAAAAACCCACTGCGCAGGCTCGAAGGGTAAAGACCTTTCCCAAATCTTCGTCGCGAAGAGTGGCCATAAAAAGATGTGGCATTTAAGTACATGGTTTAGTGGTAGATTTGGCAGTGCTGGGTTAACAGTTGGACTCTTAGAAAGGTCCTAAAGGTCTTTCCAACCTAAATAATTGTATGATTCATGTAGCATATGATAAACTAGTTGGGAAACTACTCCAAGTGAAAATTTTAAAAATTCTCCTAAAAATACTAACTTAAGTGAAATTTGGAAAAACTGTGAAGCTTCCAGCTATCAACTCACCAATCTGGCTTATGTACCACTAGATGTTGGCAATGAAAGCATAAAGTCAAGTATTTAAACCCAGCATAACGCTTGCTTAAGGTGGACCAAATAAGAACTTTCTTACCTATGCCCCAAAAAAGACCATGCCACTGAAGTCAGAACTGAAAGATCAACTCAACTTTTTTAAGCATTATTTGTCCATCCCCTTTCACTCCTAGCTCTCCCTGTCAACTATGCTTCCCTCATTCCCCAGGCACCACAGATTGCTTTTCAAGATCTATCTTAGGAGAGGTGAAATACCAAAATTAATGCTAAGATAATGTCAAAGTTACAAACGATGAGTAGTTTCTTCTGGGACCATGTTCAGAGTTGTATCATTACAAATACAGACTGAAATGTCCGAGTGCTCAAGAACTCTGTGTTGCTTAACCCCAGGCAGTGCATACTGATCTTACAGCCCCCTGCTCAACCACTGCCTGCAATGGTGAGACATGGGAGAGAGCAGGAAGAGCAAGGAAACTGCAGGGGTCCAGATAAAGACAGTTCATAAAGAGAAGAAAAGAGGAAAGTAAAGAGGAAAAAAACACCCAGTGTGTTTTCACCACTCTCTAACTCTCACAAGCAGACTGATGCCCAGCAGTCCCTGGGCAATAGGTACCTTCCAGCCAATACTCAGCCCCCTCAGTTTTGTATTGCTGAGCATGGTGTTATATTGCACGGAATATCCCTGCAGTCAATCTGGACCAGTTGTCCCAGCCATGCCCCCTCCCAGCTTCTTGCCCACCCAAGCCTACAGCTAGGGGGTCCTGAAAGCCTTAACACTGTGCAAATGATGCTCAGCAACAGCCAAAACACCAACGTGTTATCAATAGTTTTAGTCACAAACCCAAAACAGCCCCATGATAGGCTGCTACAAACTCTGACCCACCCAGACCCCAGTATGAACAGGAGATAAATCCATGCTGGTGATCAAAGGAGGAGATTTGCTCTCTTTTCTCTTCTTTCCTGCTAGCATTAGGTCTTCTGAAGACAGACAGGGAGCAAACTTAGGGAATTGATCTGAATTTAATCCAGGAATTACCCAAAGAATTTATTTACTTTAGAAATTATAAAAATTAAATAAAGACATAGGCCATAAATACTAATGCTGGCCAGAAGAACAAGAGGGAATCTGAAAGAGGAGGCAGCTGCAGGCAGTGAAAAGCAACTCCCATCTCATCTCTTGCATGGACTGGGTGAAGCATGCTAAACTCTAGTCTCAGGCCAGACTACTTTAGATTAGGTTAAAGAATTAGATAAACATATATAAAAAGGTGAGGTCATTCTTAGACAGGAGAACTAGCTAATTTTCACTCACTCCCAAATTAGCTGCTTCTAAATAATAGTGTGAAAACACCAAAAACCTCCCACTGATATTGACCAACGACAAATGTAAAATTAATCCCTATAAAGACACCACTAAATAAATATAATCTATGGCATATTAGATAACGGCAATGTTTTCTTTTACTGCGAGTGTCCTTTGGTTGATTTGTTCACAGGAACAGAAACAGATTCCTGTACACATTTCTAAACTCACAAAAACAATACTGATGTACTAAACTAGTACGTACTTATTGAATTCTACACATTAAATTATGCACTGACCACAAGAGAAGTATTATACACTTTTTATAAGGTAAACTTCCTGGATGTAATCTCACAGGTTACAGTGTGACTATGGTTACAATGTTACAAATTTGCTCAATAAATAGCTGAAACAATCTAAATCCAGAATAAAAGAAGGAATCCAGGACATGCTGCTCTTCTAGCATGTGGTCATGAATGAATACACACAAAAATCCCCAAGTAATCCCCAAGTATATACCATGGACAGGTAAAAGAGATAGAAATATATCAAATAATGAACATGACATTCTAACTTCTTTCTTCTCATACAGCTTAAATTTGAGGTATGTCACCTAAAAAAAAGGAGATCGTGTCACTCTTTTGCATCACAGTAATGGACTAGTATGCCTCAACTGATTTTCTAATGTAATAGCAAATATTCTGACAGAAATGTCTTGATGTCTAACAAGAATCTGAAGACTAAATGTGAATCTACAGATACATAATACTGAAAACAAGATATTGGGCATTATCATCCTACAAATAAGAACATTTTAGACATTATATGTTAAAGATGTTCCATTTTCTGTTTGAAGAAGTCACAAAGTGGAAGGAACAATCCAGAGAAAACAAGCATCTCAAGAGATGAATTTAAAAAAACAAACTGGGGCAAGTCACAACTGAATTCCTATTTTTAATATAGTAGGGTTTGGGGGTGTTCTGGTTTGGTTTTTATTTGATTTTTTTTCTGTTGAAATTTTATAATTTTCCTGCTAGAATTTTAAAAGGTTTAATTTATTTCAATTTTTCACCTTTAAAACCAGGAAGGTCTGGCAAAACTGTCCTCAGAGTAAACAAACCAAACAAACAAAACAACACAACAAAAAAACAAAACTCCCAACTGAATGCAGAGAAACCCACAAGAAAGTTCCACCAAAGACCAACAAAAACCCCAAACCCATTAAATCACCATGACAATATGCAAGGGCATTGAAGGAATAGAGGGCTTCCATTTCACTACCCAAGTGGCACAAGCAATGCACTTACACAATGCACATTTGTATCTCAGAGTGGAAAATATCCAATTTCACATTCAGCATAATCTCCAACGCTGTGGCCATGTAGGCATTCTTGCTTATTTGATACATTTTGATCAGTGCCCGAAAGGCTTCCTGTTCCTTGCCAACTCTTTTCAAATCCTTAATTGATAAGATATATTTTTAATTCCAAATGGAAACCAATACTGAACAAATGGTTCATCAAAATTGCTCTGATTTTAAAAATATTTGCAAATACTTTAGCTGCTTTTACTACTAAACTACATGTACATCATGCTACTCCTTTGCCTTTCTTTCTTTTTTTAGGTACAGGGTTTTGCTACTCAGGATGGGTGCCTTGACAGATCCTGGCATTGCTCAAAGGTGATCCATTGTCATTGTCACTTTTACCACTGTAGATCATTATCACCTGACACGTTTTATCGTTGCAGCTGGAAATACCAAATAATGCCACAGATGGACAGAAGTTTTTAAAGGAAGATGACCTTGCTATATTCTGAATCCAGTGACAAAAAAACCAAACAGTGAAGCAGCCAACAAAGAATTTAAAACTTAAAATTCAGTGATAGCATCAATTGAATACCTTCATGGAAAACGACCTTGTGAAAGTGAAGTAACTGTTACTGTCCTTGTAGCTCAGGAGGATCCATAACAAGGGTCAGTCTCACATCCTGTCCAAGCTGCCAGCACAAACCTCTAGGGCTTTATTTAGGTTTGAGGTTTGTTAATAGAGAATATGTGACTAAAAGAGCAACATATGACTGTCATCTGGTATTGATTGTTTGAAACTGTCAAGAAGTAATCTAAAAGATGGCTGTTTTCTAAGTGGAAAACAAATGAGCATGTGTCCAATGCCATTCCTGTGAACTGATTCTTTGTTCAGTGGTATTCAGTAAGTGAAAACTTTTTTTTGCTTTTAAGACAATAGGTGCCATCATCATCATCTATCAAAAAAAGTCTTACACGCAGTCTTACAGATTAGTTTTTAAAAAACAGATCTTTTTAGAGTTTTTTTTTAGATGAAGAATCTTTTAAGATTTTTTTTAAAGAAGAGTTTTTTAAAGAATTTTTAGATAAAAAAGAGAATGGGCAATATGTATGCTTAACAGAGCTAAAATTCAATTTTCCATCATCTAGAAGGAATAAAAAAAATGAGAGGAGGCTGTATTTGGAGGGCTTGCATAATAGCAAGCAGTTGCTAGAAATGTTACAACTTTTTAATAATAACCAAACATTTGAACAACTTAAAAGCAAGCAAAAATTCTATTGAAAACAAATTCTACTGAAGCACAACTCAAAAGACACTAGTTTCAACATAAAAGAATTCTTTCCAGAACACAGGAACTTAACATAATATAGAGAAAAAGACATTGCACAAATCTTTAACAATAAGGAAATTAAACACTGACCAATTATTTGAGGTTTTCTTTAAAGAAAAATTTTCAGCAATTCCCCTCAAATACTAAAGGAACTAATATTTCAAGCAGGATTTCACAAATTAAAAAGGATTAAACAGCAAAAACCTCTCTGCAAAAGACAAACACTTAAGAGCTAAACAAGGAGGAGAGCAAAGAGAAGACAATATTAAAATACGCTAAAAAAGAACTGGAATGACAATTCTGTGTGCAACGACAACCCCTCATGTGAAAAGTCACACCACAACATGAACTGTCATTACTATTGCAGTTCTTCCTTTCACACACTTATTCATTATTTGTATATTCAGTGTCCATCACAGTTAACATGGCAACATGAAGTTATTTCAGACTGGGAACAAAACCAAAAAAAAAAAGATTTCTGCGAAGACGCAAACTGCCTGCTGTTATGGAATGGGGCTGATTGTGTAGTCCCACACTCATCCTTGAACTACCTCTGGCATAATAAAATAGTATAATTTGCTAACTCAGTAATAAAACCATCCCTCAACCCCTCAAGAGTAGTTAAGTTTTCTGCTGGATTAATGAACCAAACTGGCTCACCAGTTTGAGAAGCAGCCCAGTTTGGCACAAAAACATGCAACTGGGAGAGAAAAAGGAATGAAGACACTCTTTTAGCAGCAGCAGGTGCCAGATTGGCTCTGACCACTTGTCTAACACTGAGCAGTTAAGAGTGACTGTTCCTAAGCTGAACAGTCTTAATGATGTGTGTCCTCACACACCTACAGCACAAAGGTAGTAAGGTAAAAAGAAACAAAGCTTTAATCAATCAGTGAGAACTCCAAGCTGTGTGGTGGAGTTAACAGGATGGAAGGAAGGGATGCCATCCAGAGGCTCGAAAGTGAACCTCATGAAGTTCAACAAGGCCAAGTGAAAGATCCTGCACATGGCTCGGGGCAATCCCATGACAAACACAGGGCAGAGAACTGATTGAGAGCAGCCCTGGAATGGTGCTGGGTGGGTGAGAGGCTGGGCATGATCTGGTAATGTCAAAATGCCCAGAAAGCCGAATGTATCCTGGGCTGCATTCCCAGCAGCATGGGCAGCAGATCGAGGAAGGGGATTCTGCCCCTCTGCTCCACCCTGGTGAGACCCCACCTGGAGTGCTACATCTCTGTGGTGGAAGGGCAGGACTTGTTGGAGCAAGTCCAGAGAAGGGCCACAAAGATGATCATAGCACTGAAGCACCCCTCCTATGAAAACAGACCCTTCATAGACAGACTGGGATTGTTCAGCCTGGAGAAGAGGCTCCAGGGACACATTACAGGAACCTTCAAGTACCTAAAGGAGGCTACCAGAGAGCTGGAGAGGGACAATTCACAGGGTAGGACAAGAGGGAATGGCTTCAAACTGAAAAAGGACAGGTTTAGATTAGATATTACAAAGAAATTCTTACTGTGAGGGTGGTGAGGCACCAAAACACATTGCCCAGAAAAGCTGTGGATGCCTCATCCCTGGAAGTGTTCAAGGCCAGGCTGGATGGGGCTCTGAGCAATCTGGTCTAGTGGAAGGTGTCCCTGCCCATGGCAGGGTGGTTGGAACTAGATGACCTTTAAAGGTCCCCTCCAATGCAGGCCATTCTATGATTTTAATTCAAAACCACAAAGTCAATCCTTCAAGGCTGGAAGACAGTAACACACCCTCTTAAAGAAATAGGTGTCAAGAGAAGACAGAAGAGTTAGAGACATTTACCTAATTTCAATTTCCAGAAAAAACTTAGCTACATACAACCATCAACAACCTAGAAAAGAAGATAATAAAAGCTAATAAACATGGATGTGAAGAAAACCAGTCAAGTCAAACTAACAGAAGAGGCTTTTTCAGAGGACCAGTACAATCTCAACATTTGACATTTGCATTATGTTCTCAAAACTGCTACAGAAAACATGGTCTAGTAAGAACAAAGAGGGGCAGTCTTGTCTGTGCTCATGTAATCGTATCAATATCCTTCAAATCTTTCCTTTGGATAGTGTATCCTCAAGAAACCTGCAAGTACCACAAAGCTGCAAGTCTACTGTAGGAGAGGATCAAAACTAACAAGATCTTGAAACTGGAGAAGGAGTCTGAATGTAAAGGTTGTAATTCAATTTGGACAAAAGCGAAAACTACTCTCACATATATAATGAACTGCATAAATATGAAAAGAGAGAGTAACTCAATTACAGGAGCTGCTGCTACAGGAGATCACAAACTGCTCTGAAAAAGAGAAGGAATAGATAACTAAGAGCAATAATTTGCAAGACACTTATAGCCATCTTCTCGCAGTCCTTGACATCAATACACTAGGCAAACACTGCCCAGGACACAAAGAGGACAACTGAAGAGGGCATAAGGGGAGAGCAGTAAGACCAATAAGGGTGTAACATGTAATGGTAGACTGAAATAACTCAAAATTCCTTCATTCGGTGGGAGGTGAAAGGCATATAGGAAAAACTGAAAGAAAAGATAAATTGTTTGCCTTGTCCAATAAGATCAGAATAAAAGGATAAGAGGACAAATAAGAAAAAAATTGTTTTTACAGCAGATTTCTTTGGAAAGTGTCAAATCACCTAAAGATCTCCAGCAAAAGACATCAGACAAGGATTTGTCATACCTGGCTTAAAAATAGTTAATCTTTTCTTGAAGTACAGGAATTGTTGGGTATTGCTCAGCATTTTACTTTATCTGTACTAAGAAGTTGCCTCTGAGACAAGACAGTAAAATCAATGCACTAAGCATTGTTCCAGTTAAACATCAAGTTTGTGCTTTGGGGTTTCAGCAAAGCAATAAAAATTTACACTTGCACAGCATGAGGACAGTAATGTGTTCAAAATATTAGTGGCATTTGTTCTCAACAGAAGTAAATAGCTTAACTGAAGTGATGTAAGCTGCAAGTAGGGGGCAAAAGCTGATTATTTACATTCTTTAAAATCCTCCTAAGAGCCTGACAAGATTCACAGCTATCAGGTAACTGATGCAGCTGTTGCCATCTACGCAAATGGTGGAGCCCAGGGATGATGGAGCTACAGAGAACAGTTTTCCACTGCCTGAAGGACTGACTGACTGCTACAAGGTTATCCAGCTAATTCCATTTTGCCCAATTACAGAAACAGTCTGACTAAGCCTTTCAGTCGTTCACAAACAGCTATTCCAGTAACTCAAAAAAATTTTAAGGAGTACTTAAGCACCAAGTTAGGTGAGGAAAAACTCCCAATTCCTCTCCCTCCAAAATTTAAAAGCTAATTCTGATTAGACAGAACCAGTTTCAATACAACTTCCTCACTCCTGTGCCTGCTGTACCTACTCTCACAAGCTTCTGTCCACTTCTAATCTAACAAGTAAAACTAATTACTCATGGCACAGGTGTATTGGGAAGGACAGTGAGAGGGTTTAATTTCAACTCTACAATCGTGAAAACTGAGTAAATTACTTGAAAGATGCAGACTTTCCAGGTAAAACTAGGAGAACTCCAACCATTTTGACCTCACCAACAGAATTTACTGTGAAATCTGCCTCTTGCCACAGAACCCGACGACTTCAAAATAAGCATTACTTAAAATGAGAAAACCTCACCTGCCACAAAACAGGAGGTGGAAGATTATCAAGTGGTACTAAAAGGATGAATGTCAGAAATAAAAACTGATAAACACACTACAATACTTTCCATTTCAGGCTTAGCTCATCCTTCTTTCTCTTTTTTTAATACTTTTTTTAGATATTTTTAAATATTAGGTTTGTCAGACTGATTACATGTGCTACAGTGAGTTCTCAAAAACAACCGAAGAACCTCATTTAGCCTCATTTCAGTGTTTTAGTTAAAATTAGCAAAGCAACACCCAAGTTTCTTAAGACTAATGAAGTCCAAGGTACATACTCAAAGCAGACTTGATAAAACCAACTTCCTATTAAACCTCACAAAACAACTTACTCTCTACACAACTGGTAGCCATTGCTGAGGCAGCTCAGGACCACAGCACAGAGCTTGGGCCATGTAGGAACAGAAAACTACATTTAAAGTTCCATAAAAATATACTGCAACAGCATATTAGAATTCCTTTGAAAGATTCATAAAGAACTCAGTGATACAGAAGAATGTTCTCAATCAGCACAGCAAGTCAGAACAGAGAATACTAAGCTAACAAAACATTTCAATCGTAGCAGACCTGAGTAGGACAAACAAGCAACCAAAGAAAGACAAAAATAAGGAAATATAAGGAAAACCAGAATCAAAAGCTAGGTAACCAAGATACTAACTTAAATATTCCAGGAAATAGGGATGCTGCACAGAAGACAATAAGTCTGATGTATGTTTGTACACATTATTTATACTCCATACACCCCTTATTTAGCAAAATACAAGGAGCCAAGCATTCTCTGTCAAGTAACCAAACCAAGAAGTGATAAAATGCCATGAAAAATAAGGAAAAAAACTGAGAGAACACAAAGGAAAAGAAGATACCAGAACTAAATCTCCAGCCAAGTAAAACACAGTTTAGAAGACAAGACCATGGAGCTGACCAGTTGAATGCTAATAATACAGTTTGGCTTCTTTTTTCTACCAGTCTGTCTCTGCTCCTGCTTCACCTACACAAAAATGGGAATTATGATCACAACCCCAATGAACACTGGACTGCTTTAACTACAGATCTTGATGTTACTATTTTAATACTGATTTAATCTATCCCTTTAGTAAAATAATTCTATTATAATTCAACAGTAACATTTGGGCTTTTCTTAACCATGTCTTTAGGGCACATACTGGCACACAGCTATTCTTGCATTAATGCTGCCCAAGATGACAGGCTGGACTTAAGGAACATACTCTGAAGGATAGATTCAGCTGTTTTTATATAAAATGGCCAAAGACAGAGCAGCTCTGGAGAGCTGCCCATGTGATTTTTATTATTAATGATTCAGTTTATATACTAAAAAAACTCCAGTGACTATAGTTCACAGAATATTCATAACCCATGGCAGTAGATATTTTCTTAACCAGCACTGCTAATGTTCTCTTGCAGCAGCATTTCAGTTCTGCATATCCTTCTGGACAACATACACCTGAAATTCATCAATAAATGCAAGTGTTCTATGCAAATGTTTATGTAGCCAAAGGTAAAAAGCACGTTTTTCATCAAAAAGATGACAGTGTAACTTACACTTGAACTCCTCAAAATTGTGTAAAAAGTGTAGACTAAACAGTTTAAAGGTGATCCATACAACATCTAAATTCACAAATAATGGAGTTAAATGGCAAATGTGAGATAAAGTGGATATAAATAAAACAGCATTGAGTTTCTTCATAAGTTGTTTCAGAGTATCTGTATAGGCTTTACACAATACCCTCATCACCAAGGTGGAAATCTTAGAAAGCTAGACATTTTTTCCCCCTGAAGACCTGAAACATGAATAATTTATATGCAACAGAAATGTATATTCTACAGCAAGTTAATAAATAGCAGAGATGATCTTCATCAATCAGTAGCCGTTGTTAAGAGCGTACACAGTCATTTCCCTCCAGAAAGTCAAGAAAAAATAGATTAATTAAAAGCTGGTTGACATTTTGCCACGCAACTTAAGAGCTTTCCACAGAATACAACCAAGTGGGGGAAATGCAAGGGCTAAAGACCAAAGCAGTAGCCATGTTAACAACCCAGTTGTCCTTTAACGACCAATTTTGAAGACTCAAACTACAAATACAACAAAATAATTCTTCCCTACACAGGTTTTATGTATAACTTGTATTAAGCATTTCAGTTTAATGAAGAAGTTCACACAGATAAACTACAGTTTGGACACCAAGACAGCCACAGCTAAACCATTTCAACCCTCCAAAACTCACACAATTAAGCTTCAGCTACAGAAACAATTTCAAAGAAACCTACACACACAGGCATGCAAACACTTCCCCTCCCCCAAAATCCAATTTTATGTCTCAGTTAACAGGCTTCTCATCTTCAGTATTGCAGAACTGACTTATTACTTAAAGAATTCCCTTGTTTCTAGTCTTCTGTGTCATCCACACAGCACAGCTATTAGCAACTACTCTAAAAAAAAAAATCCCCATTCACAGTTGTTTGAAACCATTATACGACTTTAGAAAGTAAAATGTATAACCTCTTACCTGAGCATGAAAATTTGACATAGTCGTTGTCTCTATATCTTTCTTTCCCAAAATCTCCTTTTCACTGGTGAATTGGGAAAATTAAACGAAAAGTAGTCTAAAAGTCAGGTAAATAAGTAGCTGCCCCATGAACAATACCCATTACATAGTAAGCTGCACAGTTTTCATTTTCACTAAAACCAGACCCACAAACTCTTCTGCAAATCTCTCCATCTCCACAGGAGACAAGTGGAGAGTTCATTACTGTAGGCATGGATAACTGATGCACCTCCGTTAGGCTGGTGCTCAATATGAATCAGCTGTTTGAACTCCAATGTGTCCAACCTTTTGAGTTTATTTTGAACCCGTGGCTCCTTTAACGAGACAAATGGAAACTCACTGTTCTCTGGTATCTTGGACTCACAGTCCTTCTTGGGATCCATATTTTTCCCACTGAAATCCTTAAGATGATCATCTATGATGCCTTTGGTTTCCTGATCCTCAATATCAGAAACCAATCCTGAGCAGATGGTCTGAATGGATTTGCTGTACATTTTTGGACGCTTCCTCTTCTCATTCTCTTTATCTTTTTCTTTTTCTTCTTAACTTTTTTAATCTGCAGCTCTTCTGCATTGGTTTTTGGTTTCTCCTTCCCACCTGTTGAGAGGAAAAATCTCTTAAGACTCTTTATATACATAACATGTACTTAAACGTCAGTATTCCAAGTGACCAAAACCCCCACTGACACAAAAGACCAGAGACCAAAAGCAAGGATCACAACGTGTATCTTAACAAAAACGAGTGGAGTAAGAGACACCTGCCATGTTCACATTCTGACTGACAAATAAGCTGACAAATAAGGGAAGGACATCACAAAAAACAAGTTTCCAAGGTTGCTTTCATGATGAGTCACATTTTCATCATTCCCTTTAACTGGTCATAGCAGTTACTGTCCCAGAAAGTCCAGAGAATGGCACGGACAGCTGTCCAACACTGCCAAATAATATCAGCAGCAGGGAGCTGTTCACAAGATGACACTACTAAAACTACCCTGTCAGATGGGCTTTACATGGTCATTTTCATAACTAAATAAATTGTGTTGAAATATATGTGGGAACATCTAAAAAGTGACATATTAGAAAATAAATAGAATTCAAATGAAACAAAACACACATTAAGGAAAACACTCACAAACAGAAACTAGCTTCAAGTTTACTAATACACAAACTGAACTGAAAACAAAGTGTAATGGCCTAAAGGCAGAAAGCACTCACTTGGGGATAACACGTTCAAGTGATTCCCAAGGTAATGTTTCCTTGTTTAAAACTTTCCTTCAAGTGCTTTTGGGTTTTTTTGCAAGTAATAGAAGGGAAGCCAAAAAAACTTCTGGCACTACACTGCCCAAAAATCTAGCAGTTGAAATGATTTAGCAAATAGTGAAAGGAAGTTACTGGGTACATTTCAGTGCAAAATTATATTCACAAGTGACTGAAGACCAGCAGGTTCAAAGAGAGAAGCTTAGAAGTTTAGAAACTGAGTTGCAAGACCAAGTAATCTCAAATTCACAAGAGTTAAGTTAGCCAGTCTCTACTACTATGCTGCAGGAGACTATTTTTGGCTTGCAATCCTTGGCCCAAGTAACTCATAAGAGTCCTATAAAAAAAAAAAAAAAAAGAGAGAGGGAGAGAGGGAGAGAGGGAGAGAGGGAGAGAGAGGGAGGGAGGGAGAGGAGGGAAGGGAGGAGAGGAGAGAGAGGGAGGAGAGGAGGAGGGGAGAGAGGAGAGGGAGGAGAGGAGGGAGAGGGAGGGAGAGAGGGGGCGGAGAGAGAGGGAGAGAGAGGGAGAGAGAGAGAGGGGAGCGGGGGAGGGGGAGAGGGAGGGAGAGAGAGGGAGAGAGGGAGAGGGAGAAGAGGGAGGAGAGGGAGGAGAGGGGAGGAGGAGGGAGGGAGAAGAGGGAGAGGGGGGAGAGAGGGAGGAGAGAGGGAGAGAGGGAGAGAGGGAGAGAGAGAGAGGGAGGAGAGGGGAGAGAGGGAGGGGAGAGGGGAGAGAGGGAGAGAGGGAGAGAGGGAGAGAGGGGGAGAGAGGGAGAGGGAGAGAGGGAGAGAGGGAGAGAGGGAGAGAGGAGAGAGGGAGAGAGGGAGAGAGGGAGAGAGGAGAGAGGGAGAGAGGGGAGAGGGAGGAAAGAGACCACGCTGTTGGTGCAGGGAATCTCAAATTCTTGCTGATAATTAAGAGGCTTGGACATGGAAATGCAGCTACTGAAAAGGAGAACATGCAGTTTAGACACTTGCCTCTGAGCCTTGTGAGGTTTGTGACAGCAGCTACACACCTCTGGGATTCCTGAAGTGGAGGCAGGCAAGCTAGTTATGTCCCTGCATTCTATTTTCTCATGGAGGGGGGAGGAAGAAGTGCCCTGAGGTCACTTCATTTCTTACTTAGCCCAAACAAGGACACAGCCTCTAGGATTCTTAATCTAATAACTACAAAGATTCCCTTCACTCGAAATCAGATTAACATGGCACACCCTGAGCACAATTTCACTTTTAGCTAACCGAGTTCCATTGCCAAAAGGCAGAGTATCCTCAGAGTATCTGTCCTTTCTTAGGCTAAATTTATTGTAAAACTAGCATTACCTCTGCAACAGGACTGTTTCATTGGTAGATGCAATATTCACCCAAATAACATCTTTCTTCTGTCACAAGTGTTTAAATGTAATAAGCATGAAAAGACCAGAAAGAGGAGCAACAGATGTAAAACTAAGTACCTCAGTCTTAGAGGAGTACTGAAAATAGTTCATTGAGGGTAGCAGGGTACTTAAGTGAAATGTCACCACCTGACAAAAATCACCTACTACTCACATCTGGGGTATGGTAATGGTGTCATTACGGTACCAACTCATTCAGGGGGAAAAAAAAACAACAAAGAAATGGTTTATGACAGTGAAAAGTTCTATATTACAGGCTTAGAAATCTCAATCCAAATCTCAAACGCAGACTACAGAATAGACATTTTTTTCCCCCCTCCTGACTGCAGGAATACACAACCAGAAAGCATCCAAGAACATACGGTATTTCAAATTCTTAAACATGTTTAACTAATAATTTTAAAATTGTTTCACTCTAAACATGAAAATTTGTTGCTATATTGATGGATATTGCAAAGAAGTCAAACATTTTCAGATATTATATTAGTATGAATATAGAAAATATGGATTTATAGCACCAAATGCTGGAGCATGTTGAGGCAGAAGGAAGTAGGAGACACCTACCAACCCACTTCACTCGTCCTAAAATGGAGCTCAGATTTCTGTGGGGACTAATCAGTCAGATCTGGGACTTCGTGCACAGTAGGGAAAGGATGGAAATTTCTATTCACTGGGGTGCAATCAGCAGTAATAGAAACGGCAACACATACAAAACTAAGTGCAAAGCAAGAAGCTATTTGCTATGGCAAGAGCCAAATTTCTCTGTTGTACTTGAACATGTTTATAATGACCAAGGAAAATCCTAAGAACTGAAGATTGGCATCTACATATTTCTGTTGAACATCCAGCTATAAAATTACATTCCATTATTGCTAGTTGAAATGTGAAGTACTTTACATGAGATGGGTATGAATCTGTATTTGTGCAACACTACTTCAAAAATTACTGACTTCCATTCCTACAGTACAAGAAGGAGATGATCTGATTTCCCCTTCCAATCTGTCCCATGCCTGCCTTTGATTCTATCTTCTGAGAAGTTTTACTGACTAACAACCAATTTCACTCAACTTCTCCTGTAGTATATGGTGACTGCTTTTTAATCCATCACTTACTGTATTTCACAGATGCAGCTGTACAATAAAATAAAAAAATAAAATACGTATATCAAAAAAAAGTCTGCTACTAAACTACAAAACTGGCTTCCTTAGAGAGGTGGTGGATGCCCCAGGCCTGTCAGTGTTTAAGAGGCATTTGGACAATGCCCTTAACAACACACTAACTTTTGGTCAGCCCTGAAGTGGGGGGCAGTGGGACTGAAGGATCACTGTAGGCCCCTCCCTTCCAACTGAATTAGTCGTTTCTATTCTAATCCTGAGCAAGGAGCACTCAAAAGAGCACAGCCATGGGCTTGAAAGCAGTGGTACTTTTAAGACAGAAACAACAACAAACAAACCAATATAACAATTAAAATCAGACAGATGGAATGTAATCCAGTCTCAAATTATGCAAAGTTCATATGAATGTGTCCAAAAAGGTTTGTGCTCAAAACCAGTTGTAAAAACAAGTTTTAGTTAAGTTGGTATATTTATGGAAGCTTTTAAAATCTTAGGAGGAATTACACTAAGACATTCTTGAAGTGAAGAACATTTATCAGTCTCTGTGCTTGTTTTCACACCATCTCTGTGAAAGCTTCAGAAAGGGAAAAAAAGCTCTCAACCACAGGATAAAAATAATTCTTTTTCTGGTATCCAACAGTCTTCTTTCCAGCTTGGTAAGAAACCTTCTGTTCAGCTTTAAATAAATAAGATTTTATACAGTCTGTTTTTACTTTTGAACTCAAGATAAAAGGGTTATGCCATTTACACATATATCAAGTATTACAATTCATCAGTACACACTTCCCCAAATCATGCTACGTTGCAAAACTGGTGCATACAATTTGGAATCAAATAAATATTTGCTAACAGCCTCTCGTCTTTTCCACAAACTCTCTTCCACAGAATTTTTGGACCTCTATATGTAAAAAGGATAGAACTGAGAACATTTTTAATTCTGAAACACTTGGAAACCAAAAGAGCAACAATCACTGAAAGAACAACAGGCTGTACAGCAAAAAAACACCAGAAGATCTATGATGGAAAGTAGCAGGAACCCTGAAATGCTACTTGAAACTGGAAAGAAAGAGAAAAATGGTGTTTATCCCTGTGAGACAAAACATGAATCAAGAGTCTGAGCTACTGATGGCACTGAAGAGGAAAAAAGCCTTAAAACACAGAAGTCAGAAGATAAAAAGGATTCCAAATGGGATTTTTCCAAAACATTTCCAGAATTAAAGACTTTCAAAAAAAAACTACCTACCAACAAAAGCAAAACTTAGTTCTCTAAACTAATTCAAGCAAGAATTAAAAGGTAACATGACTTCAAAAACTGATTAGTTGTTTCCAAGCTTTTTTCAAATTCACACAGGCTTTTGCTACTGCACACACAAGACAGATTCTGTCAAGCACTCTACTTCATTTCCACACTGGCAGCACATTACATACTTACAGAAAATTATTCTTAGATATTTCATACACCATATTTCAAAGAGAAAATATTTATATTATAAAATTAAATTGAATACTGAAAGACTGAAAAAATGTGAAATGTGTAATTATTTGTTCAGCCTTCAAATGTGGATACACGACACAGCTGAGCAATGTCTGAGCTTGCTGCCATGGATGAGTCCAACCCCCCGCTCTCCTCTGCCACTGCTCCTGGCACTCAGCCCTGCACCATTCCTGCTACTGACTGACGCTCATCTGATTGCACAGAACTCAATGGCTCAGCAGAAAACTATTCACTTTGCTGCTAGATCAGAGAACAGAACTGGTTCACAGCACTGGCCAACAGGAACTAAAGTATGGAGACCACTGAGAGCAGGCACTGGGGAGTACTAAAGCCACTCCTCATCAGTGGCAGAAAACACTTGATCTGCTCCCCACACCTTCATCTATCCACCTCCAGCACTGAACAAGGCTGAATTTTTAAGGGGGGGAAGGAAGTCCCATCACCTCACACAATAGTACATATAGGAGACAGGATCCATTTCCTAACAAACCTTAACAGAAAGCTCCCTAACCCCAAAGCTTGAACTCTTCAATTCAACATAGAGGTACACAATTTATCTTTTAAAGGTAACGTTTTAGTTTATTTAACTGTAATATGGATCAGGCTACAATTTCCTCCCTCTGTCCTTTTTTACAGTGAGTGTGGGTGGTGGCTGCACAGTGCTCACTCCCCATCCTGCTTTGACATCCACAAAGCCCCAATTTTAGAATATTTATGTTCAATTATTTCAGCATACAGACAGTTTCCTGAAGAATACAAACACAAAATGGAAAACTGATTTCTAGAAGTAAGCAGGATTTTTTAGCAAAGCTTGAATAGGCTGTGACAGAATGAAAAGGAAGCACATTTCTAGGCTAAGGCTTCTGCTCTACTGAATTTCAAAGATCCACTCTGAAGTAGGTATTTAAAGCTGCTCAGAAGTTGCAAATACTCTAACAGCAAAAGGAGTTAGTGTGCTGAAATACTGGGATTGCTATCAGCAATGCCAAATAAATACTTTCATCTTATTCTTCTTCTGCATTAGCTGTAGAGAGGAGCAGAAACCCACTCATCCAGTCACTCCTCTGCTGCATATATCAAATACTTTAAAGTAAAATGTGCTGCTGCTTCCCAAACCAATAATGCTGCTTTGACACTTGGCTAATGGACACCAAAAAAGAACAGCTGCTTTCCACATCTCCCTAGGACAGTAATCGAGTTGCCTCAGAGCAGACATACAGAATTCTGTGAAAACATTAAGTAAGCAATCCAAAAGGCTAAATAAAGATCCCAACACAAGACTGAGGATCCAAGCCAGCTTAGTTTTAAGCAAGATTTGGCAGCAGCAGTGCAGTGCTCAATGCAAGCTGATTTCACCTCTCAAGTACTTACTGCTGAGGCACTCACAACCCAAAACTTTCGAGATAGGCGTTTCAGAGATCCTTCACCAGCATCACAATAAAGGTGTGTACATACATACATATCCATACAACTGCTAGAATCTCATTGCAGTCAAGACAGCACCCATTCTAAAGTGCACAGTATCTTTGTCCCTGTGTCCTGAGATGCATTTAGACACACACAGCTACTGAACACAGCTATAAACATAAAACTTTTTTCCACTGCATGGTTTGGAAACTCAAGACAGAAGTTAACAATTTTCACTTGAATTAAAAACAAGTTACTTGAGTCAGAGAACTGCTGTAGGACCCCAAGAATGAGAAATAACAGAGACAGGGGGTGAGTAGAAAAACCCTCAGCACCCATAGACTTTTACAGGAGCTTTCCCCTTGACCTGAAGTTAAAAAGCAGATGAGCTCACACTTAACTGGACCGGGGAAAAAAAAAAAAAAAAAAAGAACAGTAAAATTTTAATTCTCCTTCTGCTCTTATTTGGCTAATCATGTCTGCATGAGGATGGAGTCATAAAACTCGCAGCACATTATTAAGGAAGTTAGAAGAATGGAAAGGTACGTTCATTCTGTTGATGCATGTACAAACTCAGCAGTATAAGAACTATCTGTAAACAAACTTTTAACCATCATCTAGGCAAGTCACACCTTACTTCTATCATACATGCATCTATAGGAAAGGTAGAACTTTCAGGGTAACTCAGTACATTTCATTTCTTGTGGTGACACAATATCCCTGTCAGACACAGCATAGGACTGAGATTCAGAAATACTCAAATTTTATATAAATCAGCCAATGCTCTGTTATTACTTGATGACCCACGCTTGTATTTTAAATTAATGTTAGACAGCCTGAACTCTGCTTAACTACAGACACTTACAAGAGTAAGTTTTTACACCTAGAAAAGTTAGACATTACTTGAAGTTTACTTTATATTGTGTTTTGTCCATTAGAACATTTGACATGAAATTTTAAACGAGTAGAAGCCATGAAGTAAAATACTTCATTCAGTTGCTTCAACCAGAGCAGCATTTCTCAACTTGAGGTCACAGCCACCAAAATTATTAAGGAGGGACTTCTGACATTTCAAAACAAAACCCAAAAATTAATAACTAAATTATTCATTTACCACAGTTTTCTAGCTGACAACTAGTAGCAGGAAGACACAAACATTTTTAATAGCAGTCAGTAATTAAAGACAGTTTTGATTTCTGCACTTGAGGAAAGCCCAGTCACCAAAATTTAAGAGAGCTGAGGAGCACTTGGTGAGGAGTAGAAAGATGAAAGAACATCAACACGGAGAAGCCTAAACAGGGACCACATTTCCAAGATTTTTTCAACTGAACGGAAGGATGGCACACAGCAGCTTCCTCTCCACTCTATGGCACATGAACAGACACGCAGCACCAACCAGCTGCCTGTACACCCTCACTCTGCAAGGCCCTGGCTGTTCTGCCATCAGCTACAGCACACGGCTCCAGTCTTGGGCTTGGTCCTGTACCAACCACTCCCACTGCACCCTCTCCAGTAAGGGACAAGTGAGAATAACCTCCAATTAATGATCTTCACTTTCTTCCCACAGTCCCACACGGCCAGAGACACGACTCTCACTGCAATTCACTCTAAAGCTACTGATTAATGTCTCAGCTCTGCTACAGCTCTTCAGGCTGAGTCTTAAACAGCCAACACAAAAATCCAGTTCAAACCACAGAAGTGTCCCCCTGGATCTTACAGGGAGTTAAAGTCATAACCACAAACACTAAAAAAATTGAACAGGACCAGCCAAGATGCCGTTCACGAACAGCATAAATAAAATATGCAGTCACAGAGAATATAAGTGTTCTTGAAGCCACTGTCACTTAGGGTGGCCAAAAAAAAAGAAAAAAATTCTAAAAAAAAAAAAAATAGCCAGTACAAGAAAAAAAACATGAGCAGCATTTAGATATTAAAAACCCTCCCATTTGTCCCAGATAAAAAAATAGAAAACTGTCAGTTAACTAACGTATCACATGTTATATATTATTTTTAAATCTCTTTCAATAAATATGCTTCTATGTAATAATTTGGTGAGTTAATGAAAAACATATTAAAAATAGCTCAAATTATTAGAAACTGATTTCCTAATTGAGTTAAAATGGGCACATGGAATTCTAAACAGACATGAAATGCACAGTCACTCCACAAATAAGGGGAATGAGCAAGATCAGCTGCTGACACGTTGCAAAGCTAATAGGCCACGTGCTGAAAACAAACAATTTCAAGATGCCTCAGTACGAGGCCCAGGAAACAAACCGAACAGCAGGAGTAACTGAGAAGTGACAGCTACCTTGTTCTATTTACAGGCTTGAAAGCTTGACTATTAAACATCAGAAAAGTCAAGTCTAAATACATCAAATAATCCTATTTCATGTTGTCTCCTGGAAGCTGAATAGTCACACCACCTTGAGAGCAGCTATTTAAGATTTTCAGAAAGTGACTCTTTGGGTGTACAAACACAACATGTGATAAAAGTTGCTACAAAGATATGCATCGACTTCTATCATGTTCAGCTCCTTAATATAACTGTCCCTCACCTACCAGAGCCATACAGGAAGATCCAACATGCTTCTTCCTACATCCTTTCCAACAACTGCACCAATGAACTCAATGGCATGTGTAAAATAAGCAGAGATTTATAAAGTGACAAATAAAAAAATACAAACCTCTAAAATATTTCCAGTTATTTTTCTACAACAAACAGATTGAAAATATGAAGTCTGCAAACAGCCTCTGGAGTCTGGTCATCTGAGTTACCACATTAAACATATATATATTATAATTTAACTATGTTATGTACCTTATAGAAGTATATCAAAAAGCAGCAACCTGTATTCCTTCCATACATCTAAATATCTGTTCTCCAAATAAGGGAACAACCCAAATAAAAACCATTAACAGAAATCCAGCTAGACTAAAAGCAAGGACAGAAAACTTTGTGGAGAGGAAAGGCCTAACAGAAGATTCAGTTCAAAATTAAAAGTCTGCATATGAGAAGAAAAATCTAAGAGGAATGAATGCAGGACAAAGTTTTTGTGCAGTTCCGCACTCCTGGATCTTAAAATACAGTATGAGGTGAAAAGGTGCTGATTTAATCACCTTGTTTCAATGAAGCCTTTCACTTCAACACGCACACTCCTCTACCAGCATTTTTCACTCTGCTATGGAAGAACTTTAAAGACAGCAGAGAAACACACATAGAAGCAGACCTCTTTTCTGAACTGACCATCACAGTATTTTAATTCATCTGTGGCATCAAAATTAGAAGAACTGAACCCACTTCCCATAAACAATACAATCAGAGGGTAAAAGAAAAAATTTTGGTGCACGCAGCCTAACAACTTACTCAGATATTTACTAGCAATAATCCAGAGGTACAAAGACTGTTTTCAAAGGAGAATCCTATAAATGTGACAGCACTGAAATTCTCACAGAAGTCTTATCTTTGAAACACAGTAATTCAAAAACTACAATTATTTCCACAGTCTTCACCATAAAAAGATATTCCAAATAATACACGTGCATATGCTATATAGACTATCATAATTTGTAATCACAGCCTTCAGATCTCATTTAAAAAACTTATATAAAAAAAACAGAGATTTTGCAAGCAGTTGTAGAAAAAGGCTTTCACTTTTCACTGATGTACCAGAAGCCTTTGCTTCAAGCCCCAGACCCCCACCTCCAGCAAGACACATTTCAAAGCTTTACAGCACAGCTATCCCTCCAGCTGCCACCTGCTCCATCACATTCAACATCTGTGTTTTACCCAAACTCATATATTTATTGGTAAAAAGTTAGTAACTTGGAGCATAAGGACTGTGAGGCAAACTCAGTATTACAGGCAAATCAGTGTGATGGGTTGTGTGCCCTACACTCTTACTTCAGTCTTACCATTCCCTCCATGTCCATCAACTAAAATGCAAATAAATCCTTCAACATTCTCCCTGAGAGATACACACAGACAAATACAGTGGATGGGAAAAAGCATGCAGTATGACTCAGGTCTCGTGTTCGATATACCATTTTATAATTACTTCTGTGCAAAACCCATCAATAAAAAATTTAAAAGGTTCATAAGAATGTGCAATTAAATGTAATTTCTTCCAGAATAATATAAAAAAGAAGTTTTATAAAACAATTTGTACTTACATATGTTTATACCAGCAAATAAAATATTCATTTTCAGTTCTTTCCTGCATTTTGGTATTCAATAAACTAAGGCATTTAACCTTGCAGAAACACACACTAAGAATTTCTCCTACTGCATTTTAGCTATGCTGTGCTTGATATAAATAATGTGAAAAACAAGACTGACTGGTTTTTCTTAAAGAAAAAACACAAATGGGACTGTTTACAAATAAACCTATTAATCATCTTCCATTTTGCAGGACCTCCAGTAACTTTCAGTCACATCAAATTTTTTGTATGAAACTTTCCATTTCTAGAAGGTAACTGTTTACTATGCAATTTTTTAAAAAATAAGTTTAGTTCACTTTAGTTTCTGAATTTTTAGCAATATGCATGTGCAAGAAGCTTTTTTTTCAAAAACTGAGTTCTTCCACATCACAGACTGAGAGACATAGAGGCAATTAGATAGCTTTATTCTTCAGAGAATACATCTTCAAGTGCAAAAGGGTGACAAAAAACCTTTTCATTCTAGATTCATAACAAAAGCCATCAGCCTCTCTGAAAGTGCCTCATTTCCTTTAGCAGCCTCAGGAACTGCAAAACAAATACCATCTTCAAGAACTGTCTGTCTCCAACATTGGCAAGTTTTATCACGGCTTTCAAACAGACAAAGACACAAGTTTACGGAGCAGATGAAACAGGCTTACACCCTAGCTTCCTCATACAAGTAACACTTCCACTTCAGCTTAAAAGCATCAAAATCAGGCTTATGCACCAACTCTCCCTCAAAAGGCATCAGTCCCTCACTACTGACTTCTATAACTAGTCACCTTTTACCTTGGCTAGCTACTTCAGCTGTCTGAAGTCTCACAGACTGTTACCTCCAGCCTTTCAAAGAAAGTAAGTCACAAACAGATGGTCAGAGCAACATTTTACAACAAGATATAGATCTAATAACTAGGAAAAGGAAATAAAATGCCTTTAGGCACTGTAGTGCCAGTCTCTAGACATACACAAAAAAAAAAGAAAACCAACCATAAAATCAAAAATGCAAAGAAAAGGGAAGCAGACTCATTCCAAAACTTTGTCCAAAGCCCACACAGTAAATTCTGAGCTCAGAACAATAGGGCCTGGAGCCTTTGGTACACAGGAAGAAGACACCCTTAGATAGAGTTAATATTTGAGAAGGTCACAGAGATGATACATACAAGAAGCTGCACCTTAAAGCACTTCTGCCTTTGCTGTCTCTTGCCCAGGATGTAAAACCAGATCAGCTAAACAACTCAGGAAATGTTATATCAATGTCACAGCACATACAAGCACATCCAGTCAGATTTTGGAGGCCCACAGAAAACAACGACCTGCTGTTCTGAATGGGATACAAACCCAGTGGAGAGAATCTATCCGCTCTCCTGACACATTCCCTTCTTTTCCTGAAATAGGAGTCAATTTTGCAGGATACTGAAAAACCAAACATAGCTTCTAAAAACACTCCCTTCCAACACCTTAAAGAACACCTAAAACACACTTGACTGGCAACAAGTCAAGTGAAATAGAGTAAGGCAGCTAATGCACTTGCAGCAGCGTTCTCCATGAGAACAACCCATCCTGCTACTTGGCAGAGATGTTCTAACACAGTCCCTGGGCATATACATTTTACATTACTTTGAAAGTAAAGCACCATTTTTGGCTCAACAGCCCCACTAGGCATCATTATTAGATCTGTGTAAGAAGACTTCCACCTGATCTACTGAATGGCAACAGAAACAGGACCCAGTGTAAAAAAAGGCTGTGACTCAAACAAAGCCTGAAGAACCTCACTGTTGAGGCAGTTAAGCTTTGCTCAGTATCTCCAGTATCTCAACCACCAACTTCCTTCCACGCTCAGCAAAGACAAGTCACACCTGTCCCTCTCACAGGAAGTCATCAGTTTACACTCCTGTTCAAGGTAATACCTTTAGATCTGATCAAAGCAGGTTTGAAGCTGTCATAGCTAATACAGTTAACTTGGTGCAGAGTATATATGATGCATATAGTAATTACCAGGTTCTGTGCCTCTGACCTCATAGGAACATTTTGAAGATCAAGTTTTGATTTGAGGGTTTCAGTTTCTGGTTTCTAAATTAAATCCTACAGCAGACAAGGCAACAGAAAAACATATCAGGAATTTGTTCCTAACGTCAAAAGCAGAATCTGAAAATAACATATTAAAAAAAAAAAAATTGCTCTACTCAAATAAGCAACACCCTCACAAAAAAATCTAATGTAGCATGACCTAAGTGAAGACTAAGGTAGTTCAAGAACTGGCTTAACTGCTGTGCTCAAAGGGTTGTGAGCAGCATTACAAAGCCCAGGTGGAAAACAGTCCCTACTGGATTAATCCAGACCTTGATATCTTGTGCCAGTACTGTTCAGCATCTTCATTAATTGTGTCATGGGACAGAGCACACCCTCAGCAAGTTGCAGGTGACACAAAACTGGAAGGAGGGGTTGACACACCACAGGGTTGTGCTGCCTGTGAGAGAGACCTTGAGACACAGTAGAAATGAGCCAATCTGGGGGACTCATGAAGTCAACAGAGGGATGGGCAAAGCCCTGCACCTGAGAGGAATAACCCCATGAACCAGCATAGGCTGACAACCTTTTTCATGAGGTGTTTATACACACTGATGAGATCCCCCTTGAGCCTCTTCTCCAGCCTTCTCAGTCCCAGCTCTCTCTCCTCATAGCAAAGATCATACAACAGACTCATAGAATAGTTTCTGTCAGAATAGACCATTGAAGGCCATCTAGTCCAACCCCCCTGCAATGAGCAGGGACATCTTCAATTAGATCCAGTTATTCAAAGCCTCATCCAACCTGAATATCCTGACCTTGAATATTTTTAAGGATGGGACATCTGCCACCTCTCTGGGCAACCTGTTCCAGTCTCTCATCACCATCATCATAAAAAAAATCTTCCTTATATCTAGACTGAATCTAATTGTCCAGAGAGACTGTGTTGCCTCCACCCTTGGAGACAGTCTGATAGTCCTGGGCAACCTGCTCTAATTGACCCTACTTGGAGCAGTGTCAGACTTGGCCCCTTCCAGCCTCAACTACTGCACAATTCTAACAATCAGTGGACGCACAAGTTATGTGAAAACATTTTCTTAACGACATTCCTTTACAGAAAACAAAGTTGAAGAAATTAGTCAAAATTAAGGCTGCATGTTGCATGTAACATTTTAGTATTTGACAAAGTTTCTGAATTACAACTACTTAGTTACTCAGTTTTGTAGACATAAAATGTAACACATTCATTTTTCTTCTCCACAATATATAAAATGATAACCTGCATCTTCTCTGTAGTTATTGAACAAAGTATCACCAATATTATTCCTTGAAGTACTGGTCTTTCCTAATACTAACTGTATAGGCAACACCATGGTGACAGTTTTATCTTAAACCTCCAGCACCTAATACATTTGACAAAAAAAGTAACATCTACAGTTAGGTTTTAACTTGCAACCCTCATACCAACTAACCAGAGAAAATGGCATAAGCTAAATGAAAACCACAGTATTGAAACTCAGTATCTAAACACAAATATTTTAAGAACTTAGAATGAAAAAAACACTACATAGTTTGAACATACCTTTCTGCAATAATTGATCTCTCCATTTCTTTCTTGATTTCATTCATTATTTTATGCTTCTTCTTCTCTTTTTGCTTCTTTTCCCTTTCTTTAACTTTGTCTTTGATTTGAGCTGAAATGCAAATATTTCACAATTAAGTAGGAACAGAAAATTAATTGTCACATACATGTTTCATATTACTCTTACGTAAGCTCTATTAAGAGGATAAAAGGAGGAGTTACAAGAAAATCCCAGTACTTATAATATGAAAAGCTAATATTTATCTGTTGTATAATCCAACATAAGCTCTTTAACTCACACAAGTTTTGTTTCTGTTAGGTTAGAACTGTACACAACAACCCAGCAAGTTAACTGTAAACAGTTAAAAATTTTTGCTTACTGCTATACCTTCTGCTCTTATTTTGCATCTGAAGTCAGCTCATTCCTTGAAATTCAAATTACACACATTACATAAGAATTGAGGGGAAAAAAGACTATAATTTGCATTTTCCTGGGTGCACTTCTACACTGGAAACCTCCCAACCTATCTACACATACTCTGAACTTAAAGGCTTTTGCAAGTACCTTGGAATGGCGACATCATTTCTCAGCTAAAAATTTTTACATTATGTTCACAGGCTACACTAATGCAGTGAGATGTAATTAATAAAAACACATGAAATGTGCTGTATTTGCACAGCCAGTGTAATTCTCCTGTGCTTCCCCTGCTTACCTACAATCAGCAACAGCTCACCTGAGTAGTCTCATTATTCATTTACTTTCTTGTCAAGTCACTCCATGTTTTTAAATCCCTGACACACGAAAGCAGAGCCTTTAGGCATGCTTTCTCCACGTAATATACCAGACCCATAGGAATTCATCATTTCAAAAGTAATCTTTTCAAGCCGAGTTTAGATTCACTTATGAGGCCAAGCATTTAGAGAAGTCAGATTTTACTAGGCTTATATGCACTGCAGCCAGCACTTCATGCCTCCTGTCTTGGCCTGAAGCCAGTACCTGCTCCAAGAGTACACTGAGCTTTTTAACCTCCGCAGGGAAAGAGGAAATCTGATTTCAAGCTTCTACATAATGTTATGCTTCAGAATGCTTTCTCAGTAATATAGCTGAGACAATCCTGATGTTTTATTCATGGTGCTTGCATTATAAACCCCCAAGTGGAAGCAAAGAGAAATCCAATTACTCTTCCTTAAGCATCTGTATAAAACAGAAGCAGCAGGTATCTTCACTACTAACATATCAGAAATATTCCTCAGTTCCAGAAGGCTGTATAGAGTGGCCCCCAACCAAACTACTCATGAAACATGTTAATAAAGGTGCAAGGAGTTGACAGTAATGCACATAAATGAATGCTTTAACAATGACTACACAGCATTCATACCTTTCCTTTTAGGAGCCTTCTAGTAAGGATACAGAAGTCAAACCCTCGCAGTTGTCAGGGCGAAGGGAAAAATGTATTTAAGGGAGAGTCTAAGAAAGTAAATAAAACCCATAAGAGATGGCAGTTGAGATATGCCTGTTGTCTATCCACAGATCAAGATAAGCATTGTGAAGAGAAGAGAAACTATGCTGGCACAGAAATAAGGAATCAGGTAGCTGTGCTTAAAGCTGTCTGAATATCTTTGTTCTAAGTGACTGAAACAGTCATGTCCAAGAAAAACCTTCTAACAGCTCAGTGAGAAGAGGTGGATGACAAAGCAGATTTGTGTATAGCAGACCATGGAAACCAAACAAGTTTTCCTAAGCAACACAAACCTTTCTAGGAATAGGTTAAGCAGGCGTAAACCTTCCTCTCTAGCTTGTCTCTACCCAAAAAGGAATCCCTAAGTTGTAAATCCCCTGCAACTCAAGAGAACGAAGTCAGAGATAAATTGTACAACAGGAGTTTAAGTAACACTCTGAAAGCAGACACTCAGCAAGTAAGCAGTAACACCAGGTTTGACTTATAACCTGTGCTGAATGCTGGACTCATCCAGGATTACAATTATCATGGGAAGACCTAGATTTTATCTCCACATTTTGGTATGGTTAAGAGGCACACTTGACTTTTGATATCACTTACAAACGAGAAGAAAGACTGAAGAGCATATACAAATGCTGAGCCTTGCTGAGAGAGGACAAAAGACTGAAAGAATCCTTTACTGCCAGCTCATGAATAGCATCACAGGCCAATGAATCTTCCAGCTTTGTCAGAAGCAAAACATAAGGACTGAGAACAAGCCAAAACCTTTTCAAGAGCCTCTAGTTTATTTTCACATCTAGAAAGCAATTAGTAGAGTCAATGGTGAAACCTTCCAGACAAGAGAAACAATGGAAGCATCCTGTGACCTCCTCTAGCAACAGCCACAAGCATATCACACCTCAAGCCATTGCAAATGCAATGTAAATGAAGCTGAGGAAGGTTTGAAGTAGAGTTTACTTAACTGTTTCCCCTCTAGAAATTACAGTACTGTAACAAAACCAGTCAATAGTCTGAGGCAAGTAAAGAACAGTTGAGAATCCCAATTTAAACGTACAAATTTTCAGACTTCCTCTCTCAAAGCTCACAGAACAGATTAGCGACAGTAGTTCTTAAAAAAGACAAATATTGAAATAAAGAAAAAATTTCATACACTAAAAAAATCTGTGTCAAACAGTCATTCCTCGGATTAACACTTGAGCTTAATTCTCAGGCCAAACTTCTTCAGTTTACAAGTATTAATATGTATTTTCTAATCTGCCTTGTAGAACTCAAACACGACTCTCAAAATTCTGCAGATTATTCTTGGGGATAGATATTCCATTTCACAGCATCCCTGGAATGCAGGGATAAAAATCAACCAAATTATTTTATTATTTTTTTATTATTAACACAAGATCTACTCCAGCCTAGCTACGCCCGCTCTACAAAGTCTGTAAATTCAGAAGCATCCAACAGTCATTATAGTCAATAAACATGATGGTAACATGCCTACAGCTCAGACACCTTACAAGGAAGGGCAAGTGCAATTCTCCAAGCACAGTCTCCAAAACTGCAGCCATCACACGATGCTGCCCAATAAAGCCAATGCAGCTCACTACAGGCCTAGAACTCTGAGACTTTCCAAAATGCCACAGACCGGTATCTCACCGAGTATCTTCTCTAAGGCAAGGTAACAATTCCCTTCAGCCACACATAATTTCAGGCCAAATATCGCTTTTTCAACCAAGAAACATGAAAATTCTTCACAATAATCCTGCTTTAAAATGAGTAGTCCAACATTAAGCAATGTACAACCTACATGTCAGGGAATAAACAACCAACAAGTGAGGTTGGCAAGGGAAAACAAGAAAAACTTGTTCCACTGAAGTTATGAAAACCTGGAATGCTCTTGTACAGCTTTTCTGACGTTTACCAGTAGGAGCTACAACTGGTCACCATTTCATTCGCAGGGCAACAGGATCACAAAGTAGTAAAAAGTGAGAGATGTTTATGCTAAGCTTTCCATGTACACACAATATTCTGCAGTTAGCCTTCACCAATACTACTCCTAACAAATAAAAAAATAAAAAAAGCTTATTGAGCTGGTGAGGGAACAGGATGAAATGAGTCCTCAGGGAAGTCATGTATCCCAAATACACAGACTTCCCATGCCTTTACATACCTCTAAAGACACTAAAAGCCAACAGCTTGAAATAATCTGTACCCCAGGGCAAAAATGAAAGAAATCTGTATCTTCATGAATTTTTGCCCCTATCAAAACACACTTTTACGTTGTATAATTTTGACAGAGAGTTACACTGCTCAGGAAATAACTGGTAACAGACTAAACAGAGTTTGTAAATAGCCATTACCAGGGTTAAAAAAAAAAAAAAAAAAGAGAGAGAAATTCCAAGTACAGTAGGAATCAGCTATGCAAGTCCAGTAAGAGCTGGGCTCAATCCTTCAATCCTTAGTTTTCAAGCTCTACTGCCTGGTAGGAGAAGTCTTTATTACTACGGAAGTATTTATAATTCTTCTGGCAAATTGACCCTGGCTGGACACCAGGTGCCCATCAAAGCCACGCTATGACCTCCCTCCTCAGCTGGACATAGGAGAGAAAATACAAACAAAAGGCTCATGGGTCAAGTTAAGGGCAGAGAGATCATACATAATACCAGTTACCATCATGGGCAAAAGAGACTCAACTTCGGGGAAAAAATTAATTTATTAGCAATCAAAAGTAGAGTGGGGTAATGAGAAATAAAAATTAAATGTAAAAACCATCTTCCCCCCACCCCTCTCTTCTTTCCAGGCTTAACTTCATTCCCAGCTTTCTCTAATTCTTCTCCCTTGGTGACACAAGGGGACAGGGGATGGGGGTTGTGGTCAGTTCATCACACATTGCCTCTGTTGCTCCTTTCTTCTCCTCTCACTCTACCTCTGCTCCACTGTGGGGTCCCTCCCACAAGAGACAGTACTCCACAAACTTCTCCAGTATGAGCCCTTCCCAAGGGCTACAGTTCTTCACAAACTGCCCCAGTGATTAAGAGATTTCCAGATGTCTCATTCAAGTTCACAATATGAGTGTCACCACAAAGTCCATGTTCTTTGGTTTTGATGTCACAGAAACAATACACCCACCCATGAAAGAAATGCAGCAACAGTAGTATATTAAAATAAAAAGAGTGCTACATACAGATAGGAAGAGTTCTATTATGAAGAAGTGTTCTGCCTCATCTCCTAAAATGGCATCTGAAGAATGCTTTCGCTTTGCAATGACTCCACACAATTAACTGAATTAATTAAGAATTATATGCATACTTCCTTCTCAAATCCAAAAGCTTTTATTTTTTTCTGGATGTTGGGCTAAGTACATAAATAAAAGAAACTGATATATATGTATTTATACGTTAAACAGCCATTTACAGCTAAAGCCTATAGTCAAAGTCCTCTGTTTCCTAACTCCAGAGATGCCTTCTCTAATGACTGCAGTGATTTCCTGCAGTAGTAAAAAAAGGAATCCAAATTCACAGAACATACCAATCTGACTTCAGATATTTAATTAGATCTTTGGTTGGACTGCAAGCTTTCTACAGACAAAAAGGTAAACCCAGTACACGCTCTGTAGTGGATGGATTACGTGCAACGTGGTCACTGTCTGATTGGAAAATTCACACCTTGAAGCCGATGCAAGAGCTCAAGCAAGTCCATTTCAGCACTGAAAGAGGCGAGATGTTCAACCCTGTCAGATGCCAAAAGCTGCAGCTGCTTTGCATCAGTTTTCCAGATGGTAATCCACATTAGTAGTCAGTCATAGATTATGTTCAAAGTATTCTGCCTCTCTCTCCGTTTGATTTAAGGGCTGTCACTGCATATGAGGCAAAATATTTACAGACTACTGCTAAGGGACATCATCAATATGGATAACACCAACAGCAGTGTAACTGAAAGGAAAGGGGGATAAGAAGGGGAGTATAAGAACATCAGTCACCATTTCGTTCATCAGCGCTCTCTCGTCACTTTAAACAAACACCCATAGAAAAAAACCTCAAGAAGCCATGTTTAACTGGTTATGCAGATACTTGAAGCACATTTAACACCACTATGTTAACAGCTTTGACACCTGCACTTTTATTAGGTCCTACGAGGTACACTGCAGAGCAGGTTTCCTGACTTAATGAACAAGAAAAAAACCGTATTTCCAAGACCAAAAAAAAAAAACACCACCCCAAAAATGATAACTTTCATGTTCCAATAACCAGGAATATCTGGCTGACACCCCTTACAGTAATTTAGGTTTAAAATCCAAGATAAGACTAAAGAAATATTCTTATCAGGCGAGAACATTTCCCCAAGCTCTTCAGTGAATGGAAAGGAAGTCAGACCCCTTTCAGAGTGAAAATACTTCTAAGAAACTGAAATCCAATCTTTACAGTTCCCAATTCCTCCAAGCTTCACGCTTCTAAGGAGACTTTTGACATGCAGAACTGAATGAGCCAAGTTTAAGCTCCAGCACTGGGGAGTTGCATCAGAAATCAGTAACAGAGAACGTGACAGCTGCAAACAAGGCCTTCACAAGAGGTTTCAGATCAGATGGTTCAGCCTCCTGATCCTGCGTCAACTAAGAAAAATTATTTCATATTCTAAAATCAGAGCAAGCTTCTGCTGTGTAAATTACACATAAAGCTGGATTCTGGGGTACAGGAGGGACTTTGTTCTCCAGCTTAGAAGGTGAAAGATTTTGTTCTGCCTAGCAAAGCCTCCAGTTATCTCACTGAAAAAGGGTCAGGGTCCCTCAGGAGAAAGATACACTGCTCCAAATTTATCTCAACAGCAGACACTTACAGTTAATGTCACTACCAGCTCTGAAAACTAAACTGCATATACATCTCAAACATCTAAAGAAATCTGAGAAGCCCCTCTTCCTGTTGAATACCACACTTAAAACCCTAAACACTTGCTAGATATTGCTGCTTACAGTGGGGTATCTAAATAGAAATATATCAAAGAATTCATAAGAGAGTGATCGAGAGGCCTCACAAGCATGAAAACAACTGGTGAATTTAAGGAGTTCAGCAGAGGGAAGAGGGAAGTAAATTAAGCCACATAGTACCAAAAAAAAAAAAAAAGCAAAGGAAATGGAAGCTAACAGAAGGAAGATACATTTAGCACAAGAAAAAAAGACAACAAAAGCAGCAAGATTCATGGTCCCAGTTCTAAAGAAGGGAAAAAGAAGAAGATCCAAAGCTTTCTCCAACCTACTCTAGTAACACAGACTATGAAATGAGCATTCCACTGGATGCAAACCAAATTTAACAAGACCAAAAAGTGCAACTTCTTAAAAGCCAAAAACCCAGAAGTGTCATGCAACATAATGCAAGAGTTATTAGAAGAATCAGTGGGAAATGCTCACCTGAAATGTAATCTAATTTATCCTTCAAAGACAGCAGGAGAAAGAACTGGGGGAGGGGGGCAAAGGGAGAAACAAACTAATAGGAAAAACAAGAGTTACAGCACCATATTCAGCTTTCCTGCTCATGGGGGAATCCCCATCCGCACGTTAAAGATACCAGCCTCATTTTGCAACTGCTTGTACACTGAGGTAATCAGCAAATGGATCACTGAAGAAAAAAAGGAATTCTGTACACAGAAAGGGCAAGAAAATCAGAACTGATGGGTCATGCAACTGGATTACATCTTACAGCAAGCCTGCAGACCAAAACAAAAACTTGGGCAGGTGTCCTCTGATGAAGTGGGGAGCGGTTGAGCTGAGCTTTGCACTGTTATGAAAACAATTTCAACTATGAACTGCTAGAGCAGACTATCAGTTAAATGACTGAATCAGCATAGTCATAACCTGAAACAGCAATCACTTTTGTCAGATTCATACCACGTTTTAAAACAAAAATATTGCACAACTTCTAGTTCCACTATCAGAATGTACTTGACAAGTGAAATTTAAGCTTATTTTAAACAGCCTAAGCCTTGTATACAGAGGATAAATCATACATCTGGCAAAAGGTTCTTTCAGGTTCTGTGCATGCTAGATCATCATCTCAGAAGGGTTCACTGAACTCCATTCATTTGATGGAATCACAAGTTGTAAGGCTCGGTTATGACTCTGCAACTTGAAGGTCTTTGCAACAAATTAAAAGACCAGAGAAGTCTTTAAATGAAGACTTGTTCAAGGAAGAAAATATAACCATTCTGAAGAGCTTTAAACACATCATCCATCTTGGCTATAAGCAGGTTTAACATCTTCCTATCACTTAGGAAAGAAAGGTGCCTCAAAACTAGGCTCTCTTATCTAGCAATCATCCTTGCAAGCAAAGGACAAACATCAGCTCCTCTCATGAGCACTTCTGAATGCTAGGTGAAAAATCTTCTCACAGTGTCCTCCTCAATATCCCTTATCATCATCACAGTAGATAAACTAGAATTAGGAAAATGCAATTGTTACTACTCCGAGTCTTACTTATGATGATGATTTTGCAAGGCCAGATCTCTCACTCCACAGCACTGCACACCCTGATTCTCTGTATTACATTGTCTACACTACAGACCCAGCAACCTCATGAGACAAATGTTGCCATTCTTCCCCTGATCCCCCTAGCTCTGCTCCTCATTTTCTCTGAGATCTGTGCAGGCCTTCACCAAGGTAAAGCTTCTTCTCCTGGCATCTCAACTGCCCTGTGGAGCAGAGCAGGCACACAGCACCCTCCTCCCCAGTCACAGGCACCGACTCTCTTATGGGGCAAAGCCAATTGTGAATTCCACTCCATCCCCTGTACCCACCTGTAAGGCACCTCCCCTCTGGCTGCAAAGAGGAGGATGGATTTTTTTCCATCTTCAAAGTCTCAAAACAACCACGGAACTCCTACTCATTCCACCTGCTTATCTCTTGGTATTTCTGCCTCTACACCTCTAGTGTCCTCTCTGGCACTATCTCCTTTCTCACAGGTGCAACACTGATACTTGCATCAGTTCTGAAAGCTATGAGAGAAAAACAATCAAAACTCTTAATTCCATGTTGCTGCTCATTTTCCACTGCACCAAAACAAAAAAGGTTATTCAACTGCAGACTCCAGGAAGAACAGACTGCACTTGACTGCATTAGGTCAATTTTTAGAGTGCATTTCCAGCTGCAGGGTGACAGCTTCTATGAACTCATCTCATTACACCTTAAGGGCATATTTTTCCTACTCCTCCACCCCTCACATATTCTGTGTGTGCAAACCTCTCAGCTACTTTAATTACACAAAATCCTCTAAACTCACCCTGAAGTTGTAATTGTAGGCTGACTAAAATTTTCACTCTTCTTCCATCCTACCCTTCGCTAACCCTCCTTGCCTTTCTACAGCACCGAAGCATAATATTTTTTGCCCCAAAACAAGATCAGAATCACCTTCCTCTTACACGGCTTTTGCTTTTCCTCCCTCTTTCACGTCAGTTTCTCAAATTCACTCATTATATGCTGCAACCACAATCCCTATGGTATCTCCCTCCAGTCTATGCCACAGTTTCAGTATTCCCAAGCACAAGGTCCTGCATTTTTACCCTCCCACCTTAATATGTCATTCCTAGTTTTCCTCTGCTTAGGATTCTACATGCCTGCCCCCCAGCCATTCTTTTCTCCCTGCATCACAACCGCATTTCTCCCTTCCTCTCCAAAAATAAATTATTCACAGGATTAACAGCACAAACCTGTTCTTTAATCTACAGTCAAATACTGAACCACTTTAAAAGGCTGACTGCTCTCAGCAGAAGACACAGTGCATCCTTCACTTCCTTACAGCCTTCTCTGCAAAAATAGTATCTAATGAACATAAAGTTCTTAATTTATGAGAAATTATGCCACAAAATTTTAGGTATAGAAACTACTTCCTCTAAGCAGAAATCTGGAGACTCAGATGCCAAACGCTGTGGAAAATTTATGTGTTGCATTAGGTAGGTTTTCACAAAATAAAGGAGAGGTAAAAAGATCTGCTCTGAGCAATCAGCAACTAAAAAGTCAAGAACCTCTGTCTGTCAGCATTTAAGTTCCAAAAAATATCCTTTCCGATACAAGGTGCAGAATCTCCTCTTTAAAGACAAATCACAACAATTATTCAGTTGACACCATCACTGTCGATTTCTTTTACCAATGTGAAAAAACACTTCATTATTACACATTGTTACATATTGTCATTGTAATATGGTTCCCAGAGACTCATTAACATGACTGTGTAACACTGGTAGGACACTGTGGCAATCTTATTGAATATGGTTATTAATTACACAGCTTTACTAGAAGGATATCGGGTCAGCTTCTTAGCAGCCATCCTCGAAGACAAGAAGGTTTCACCACAGAATTTCTGAGCATCATTTCTTAAGACTTTTTCCAAGTCACCTTTTAACAGGAACAAGGAAAAATGCACTAAAATGGAATACTTGAAAGCACTGAAATGAGATACCTAAAAACCACTTGTACACCACCAATCCAAATAATCTAAAAAAACCTAGAAACTAAAAAGTAAGTAAATCATACACCAAGATGCTCATGGAAATTAGTGGAAAATGCAGTAAGGCAGCCAGACAACATAATCAATAGACAAAAAGGCATATTGCTATTAATAAGATTCTCTACATGCTTGTCTGATCCTACAAACACAGGCCACAATCAAAATAACCTTAGTCTACACAGCTACAATTTATCTTTCCTTTGAAAGAAAGGAAACTTGCTTAAACTAGGTAGTGGAGCACACGTTTCAAATTCTTCATATTTCAATGTAAATGCAAAAGCATCAACATCTGGTTTAAGGTCACTGGAGACTGGGAAAGGACACACTGGAAATAACATATATTTGTACTGTCTTTATATTCATGCATTGTCTTTACTTCCCAAGATTTATTGCTGATCACAGTCAGCAGGAACCCAAGCAAGAATCTGGCCCAATATCTTGTCCTACCTCATATGGCCATTTTTGTCCAGCACTACTAATGAACTAACCCAGTACTCCTCCCCTTCTCCTGAAGGTCTCGAGCATTTCTTGGAAGATGTGATCTTCAGGAAATAAAGTAAACCCGAAACAGCAACTAAATGAGAATTCAAAAGTCCAATTGAATTTTAACAGCATGTTCTCTAGTACTCAATGACTTACCCTGTAAAAATTAACAGACTAATAAACGAGATCATTCAGGATTTAATTTTAAATTGGGGTGGTTTTTTAAACGTGTTCTCCGTTTTTCCCCCAATTCAGTTTTGTTCGCAGATCTCTAATAAATTACTCAGCACCCTTATTTCCCTAATAGGTAAGAAAACCTAAGGCCTCTGGCAGCTTCTGGCTGACGCCATCGCTAATTCCACACCCCCTTTTTTTGACAGGATTGACGGCACTATGAGCCGCCGCTGCCTTCCCACGAACTTACACAACGCCGGCGGTGTGTGACCGAGTCCTGCACTGCCCGCAGCCCCCAGCCCGGCACCACAGCCCCCCCTGCTCCCGCCGGGCACCTCCGCCGAGCCCCCCCCGCTCTTCCTGCCCTTCCAGCGCCTTCCCGCCCCGGGCCGCCCCGCTGCCCCGCGCTCACCTTTCGGGAACAGCAGCTTCACCTCCCCGTTCCCTCCCCTCAGGCCCCCGCCGCCATCTCCCGCCGCTGCCGCCACCACGGGCAGCGCCCCGTGCTTCCTCCTCTCCTTGTCCCGCTTTTCCTTGCCTCTTGGGCTTGGCGCTCCCGCCGCTCCCGCCGCCCCCCGGCTCTGCTGCCAGCGCCAGGCGGTGCCGGTGGTGGCGGTGCTGGTGCTGCGGGTGGGACGAGGAGGGGGAGGCGGACGGCGGCAGCAGCACCGCGGGCGGCAGCAGCTTCCGGGCAGCGGGGCAGGGAAGGCGAAGCCCCCGCGCTCGCCGAGGGGCCCGAGGGCAGCGCGGCGAAGCCCCAGGGCGCGGGGCCGCCGTAGCTCGGCACGACCGCGGGCAGCGGCTGCTTGGCGCTCCCGCCGCCACCCGCCGCCCCCTTCGCCGTTGACGCGCTTCGCGCCCTTCAGGCTCCGCTCCTCAGCTCCCTTCACCTTCTTGGCGGCCGGCTGGGACCCGCGGGAACCCTTCGCGTCCGGGCCGCCCTGGCGCCGAGCGGCTCCTGCTCGGGGGGCGCCGCGCCACGACCGGACTAGGCGGCTCCGCCATCTTGGGCTCCGGCGTCTATTTACTCTCGGCTCGCCCCAACCGACAGCGCCGGAGGGGCGGGGCGGCTCCCCAGCGACCAATGGGCAGGAGAGGCACCAGAGTGACAGTGGGAACGACCAATCGCAGGGCGGAGAGGGGGGCGGGTCCTGAGGGGATTGGGGCGGCGGGCTCGGCTGAGTGCGCAGGGAGCGCGAGGGGGGCTGACGGGGCGGGAGGGGAGAGGGGACGGGGACGGGGACGGGGACGGGGACGCAAGGGACGGCAGCGTGGAGGGGAGGCGCTCCCCAAAAGCCGTTTGTTTGGGAATAAGGAAGGTTTGAATTAATGCCCACCCCGGGCGTTTCGTTAATACCTCAGGTTTTGGGCTTCCCCTGCTGTGGGACCGCTGACTGGGATGCCGGCAGCCCCCCGGGTTGCTCCTGAGAAAGGCACTTGTTTGGGATGTAAGGAAGGTTTGGACTAGCGGCGTTCCCGGCGGATGCATGGTAGCGTCCCGGGAGGCGGTGCAGCTGGTCCCCCGGGATGTCCCGAGCCGGGAGGGTTGTTCCATCCAGCGCTGAGTCCCAGCGGCGTTCCTGGTTGAGCCCGGGCTGTCCGCGCTCCCCTGCCTCGGAGGGAGGCAAATAAAGCCTGGAGGCCCTCGAGGGCCCGACGGGAGGAAGGCAGTTGCTGCCGAGGTCAGCGGCTGTGCGGGATGCCGTGGCCATCCCGTCGGGATAGGCGGGATGTATCACCGGCGGGTCACCGACCGCGGGGCCTCGGGAAAGGGATGGAGCTTATTGTCCCAAACAGGAGCCCCCGAGCCGTGCCTTTGGCACCCACAGCCGCCACAGCCGCGGTTCGGGTGCGAACCGAAATGCCCCCGAGTCCTCGTGTCAGCAGAAAGCGCCACGGAGATAAACAGAAGGTTCCTGGAGCGTGGCGTTGCCGGGCTCCTGCTCTGGTCAGTCACTCCTGAGGGGCTCCTCGTTGCGGTGGGAAGAACAGCGGCGCTTCCACATTAGGCTCTACCTGGCAGTCTGCAGCCGGATCAAATTGCTCTGTGCGGTTTTGTACGTGATGTATCAGCAGACAAACAAGCTTTTAAGATTGGATTTTTTTTCTTCACAATCCATTTTCATTTGAGCTGACACTGATCAGCCTCAGAATAAGCTCCTAGTGCTTGGTCTATCCCCTCCTGTGTTTCGTTTTCTTTGGAAATTGTAAACCAGGTTGAGTGCTGTTCAATGTTCATCTCAGCAGCAGTGAAGAATAAATTTTCTATATCCAAACAACTCTGCTTTTTCCTCAGATGATTCAAGTTTCACTACTGTGAGAGTGTTACTTGAAACTGTATTTCTGGGCATGATGGAGAAAATGGCATCTGTGTCAAAGCACAGGAAGAACATTTCACTGCACATATTCAAGCAGGAGTAAACTCACATCCAATCCCAGACTGAAATCCAGGTGCAAATCTGTCCCTGCCTACGTAGAGTGGTAAAATATAATAGGCCTGTGAGTATGAAGGTCAGCTTCCTCAGAAATGTTTTATTTGTATCAGTAGGTGAGAAAAACCTGTGCATTTTAATACACGTGTCCCTTTTCCATGTTAAGTAAAGGTGACCCATCCACCTTAGTCAAAATCAGTGATTTTGTCTCAGTTGATGTTACAGCTGCCATGTCATGCATACAAGCCTGTTGGTATCCCTATATACCAGTCCCTCGTGGACACTGGATTGTGGTGACTGTAGAGTGAAAATTTGAGGCACCTCATGGCACTGTCTCAACTTCACTTGAACAACCAAGTTCGTCTTTCTTCTATGCTGGTATTGATATCAAATCAACAATATACTAAGTTCACTCAATAAACTTCAGATAAGCCACAACTATATTAACCTCTCACTTTCAGGGGCTTTGAAAAACAGAAGAGCAGCACTTCTTTTATGTTTAACTAGATTAAATCCATACGCTTGCTTTCAGTTCAAGGAACTTAATCATAACCTCTATGAAATGCCAAGAGAACAACCTAAGAGAATGACACCAGTTTTCTCCATACAGCAGGCTCAGCAAGATTAATAGGCTAATGAGGCTAGATAGCTGTATAAATAGTCGAATGTCTTGATATGTGCACTTATATCAATGTTAATAATGAAGATAAATCTTCGTATTTCTGAACTTCTTTGTCAGACTGCTGGATGTATAAAAATTGCATTGAATTATAATGCAACACATAAATATGAAAATAAATACGAAGACAAAACTGGTGGAAGGAGAAGTCATAACCCTACACTAGATGTAAAAACTGATAAGTAACCTAATAAATGTGCAGCAAACTTTAACAGCTGACAATATGCTACTAAACTTAGGTCAAGCTGAAGTTTTCCTTTGGTTTTTGAAGTGGTATAGTGTGCTTGTAAGCATAAGCCAAGTTTTTATTAGCGAATTCTTTATAAAATTCAGCTGGAGCAAGATGACAGAGTACCTATTACATGTAATTGCTGCTTGTTGGAAGCAGTGTGACTAATGTTTGGAGGTGTTGCTGCTGCTATCTCATACCCATTTGTCACCAGGAGAAGTTACAGGGTGTTTGAAATCCAGGAGCCCTCTCTGTGTGCAGCAGCAGGACTGCTGCACACAGGCAGCCTGGAGGGCATGCCAGAGGACAGAGGACTGGGTGTTGTCCCTGTCACTTGTTTTGTCACCAATCACTCAGATGCCTTGAAGTGCTTCACCATACCTGTGGTGTGCACACATTCCAAAATATTAAAATTAAATTTCAGGGCGTCTTCTGTACCACTTCTTTTTACTTTAATTAAACCTCTACCCACTGGTGCATATACTACAGGCAGACACTTCTGAGACCCAGATAAGATGAGAAACACCAAAACTGCTTCGGAGTAGAGTGTCTTTGAAAAATAGGGGTAAATACAAGCAGTATACCTTGTGTAAAATACAGGTTAGATTCACAGATTTCTGTTAACTTAGTTTAACAGTGTTCGTTCACTCTGTGAAAAGAGTGGAACCTATATGCTTAAAATGAAACTATACAATTCTGAGAAACACTGTCCAAACAGTGCCCCCTCAAAAGAAACTACTACAGAGAAATACAGTAGTGTCTCATGTCACAGCTCCAGTGCCTTTCAGCCACTGCAGGGAGATGTGTGAACTGGCAGAGCCTCTGTGGGGATCCGTCCTTGGCAGAGTGATGGCATCACAGTGCAGAGTCCCCCGACACAGAGACCAGGGAGTTTATCTGTTTTAGCAGAAGCCTTTAAACTGATTATGGAAACGATATCATTGTGCTTTTGTCTATAATTTTACATGCACTTAGGGAAATCCATGAAGATTTCTAGACATGAAAACCTAAACCAGGCAAAACTGTAAAAATGCCAGGCACAAGGCAGTCCAATATCCAACATACATTAAGGATAAGCTTCCCAGATTATTAGCCTACTTATTGCAAATGTGTTGTCATTTTCTAGAATAATTATGAAATGCTGATATAAATGGTTATTAATCAAAACATTATTTAAATACCTCTCTTGTTTCAGTAACTAAGGAAGCTAAACAAGTTAGTGTGTATGCTCACCTAAACCCAGTCTAATTTCAGACATCTATAAAATAAAAAGCTGAGTGTAAGTGCTGTACAGAGGCTGAGTTACAGTGTTTTGTCTTTATGCTCAGCTGCCTACCAAAGTGATGCTCTGTAACCTTACTCAGGTCTTCAAATAGAAAAACAGTTTTCAGAGATGTTATTTAATCTCTTTATAGTTCCAAGAGTTTGCTCTCCATGTGCCTACTTCCTTGGTTTGGCATCTGCTCAGTTCCCAAGTGAAGCATGGAAATAATTGTGCCAAGTGTAAATTGAAAACATTTGATAACACTTAGACATCCTTATGCTGGTTTTTGTCTGCAAAATTAGCTAAATGTAACTTTTAACGCTATTCATATTTTCTTGCAACTCATTAAAAGTCAGTTAGTTCACCTTTGGAAATGGAGGTGAAAACTAGCCTTGTGTGCACAGAAATGTACCAACAAAGGCGGTTTCATCATGCAAAAGTGTGATTTATTTTAGAAGAGCCTCATTTTCCATAGTCAAACTTTTCATAACAAATAATGACATATCCAAATCCTTCTGCAATTACCACTCAAACAATTGAACTAAATGAGGGAGTGGGACTAACTTGGCTCATAACTGGGAGCTGCTGACAGCGTGACAAGCCTTGCTGCAGGGGGGTAGAATTGCTTCCTCCTGCTGTTGTCCTTCACAAGGGACAGTATCCCCTCGCCTAAGGAATGGGAACCGGAACGTGCAGCCCAGCATCTTTTTATTAAAGAGGTGACAAATGTGGCATTTATCCTAAAAAGCCTTTTTTTTTCCTCAGAAACAGTGGATGTCACTTCACTGACTGCTGAGGGGTAGTGGGTTAGACATTTGGCAGAGGGGCAGAGCAGACAACTGAGGACAGTCATGTTTTTTATTATGCTGTTCATCTGCCAACACTTTATAGAATCCATAAAAACCACAAAAGGGAGTTTGCACTTCAGAGAGGATCTACAGTACTTATTTCTTGGTTAATGCTTTTTTCAAACAGCTACATATTACTGTTTTAACAGCTCGTCAGATTTTACAACTATTTTTCCACTTATGTTTAACATATGAAACACCCCAGCTCCTGTATTTCTTTTTTTTGAAGTGTAAAATCAATCACAGCAATAGAGCAAACTTGGAAGGTCTTGATATACACTTCAAATGATATCTTCTTGCAGTTGAAAAGATAATTTGCTTTGCTGTTGTCTTCATAGCATCCAAAAAAATTTAGACTATTTGAAAGGTCTTTTGGATTTTCAATACAGAAGGAACATAATGACTAAAACAAGTATGGAAGCAAGAGGATGTAAATTAAGCAAAACTATATTTCTTTGCACATGGAGGGAGGAGGAGGATAGAAGTCTTACCCATTTCCTTATTCAGTAACTATTAATTAAGGTATTAATTTTCTTCAAATGAAGCGGCTGGTTTGTGAGACTGGATTTTTTACAGATTAACAACCTCCTCACTGCAATTGAGATACCTGAATTCCCTGCTGTGCTGCACAGCTCTATAACAGATACTTATACAAGTAAATAATTTTTCATTTCCCTTAGAATCCGCTACCATTAGAGCCACCTTCACCTAAATACCTTCAGAGTCTGTCCACTCTCATATTCATTCTGTATATCCTGGCTGAATTTTAAAAATACAATACAGAGCTTAAACCTTGCAATGTAAATACCACTAGAACAGGGCTGCTGCTGACCCTGTCCTGGGTGAACAGGAGACTGTGGGAAAGGGCTCTTTCTGTGGGTTGTGCCTGGAAATCACCATCTTTTCCACTTCTTGATGCTCCAGCTGCAGGCAACTCCAACATCATGGATAGAAGAACCTGCAAGGTCATCCCTTTGCTTCAGCAGGCACAGGGATCAATATCTATTTGCTATAACAAGGAGTTACAAGCAGCTGCATTTCCAGGAACAACTACATTTAGCTGTACCTTCCTGGCAGAAAAAAAGCCCCAAAGCTAATCCTTTTCTTCATATTGGCTTGGAAATTCTATGGGAGTCTTCCAAAAGGAAACTCTGAGGACTTCTCAGATGATGGGGATCTGGTTTAGTTTGATTAAGGGTTTTTTGTCATTAAAATTTTGACATAGCCTCAGTTTATATATATTTAAGATACCTTCCCACCTAAAACCATTTTGTAGTTCTATGAAAGAAAAGCCATAGACTTATTCCTTAACAAGCACTTCTGGGAGGTATGCATACCCCTTGTTGTTACCAGAGTTCAAGTCAATGAACTGAAATCTTATGGATTACAGGTGGTTTTTGTTCCCCTATCCCTAGAGCTTATAGAATGACTAACAGATCATAGAATGGCCACAGAATGGTTTGGGTTGGACGGACCTTTAAGATCATCTAGTTCCAAGGCCCCCTGGACACCCTTCCACTAGACCAGGTACCACTAGACTCAGAGCCCCATCCAACCCAGCCTTCCTTCAGAGTACATTTAGTTCTAGGAAATTCAGGTCTTCAGATCTACTGGAAAATCTACAATAAAGAGTTTTCAGTCTATTCACAAATTTTATTCTACAGCAGAGGCAACAGCCTTGCTGATTTCTGGAAACAGTTCAAGACAAACTGTTGCAAGTAAAAACGCATTTGCCATGTTGTCCTTGGATTTCTCAGATGCATCAATGTACCTAGAAGGTAATTGTACCTGAAGTTTCTAGACCATAGGATTAGGAAGGATCTCACAGTGATCTCAACCCTAGATTCCCTACTGCAGGCAAGGTTGAAGTGGAAGATACTGTACTTCTCATTAGACATATTTACATTAGATAAAGTCACCCAAAAACTTCAAATATATGTGCTGGATGGCAGTTAGGGGCTTTAGGATCCACTCAGGATGGAACAAATAACATCTAACACAACATTATCAGCCTCAGATCATGGTCTTGAAATGGGAGATAACCTGGCTCCTCCCAGCCTGTTTACATGAAAATCCAGTTGTACCCTACCTTGTTACTTGTACAGTCTTGCCCTGGCTTAGAGGCAGGAATGCTGAGCCTACATGATGGATAGCCCCATTTCCAGTAAATGTGCAGGACACATTTGTCATCTTATCACAGACTCTGGCCCAGAGGCTGCTCCCAGTGAGCTCCCTCTGATGCTTGGAAGTTAGTGAGGAGGGAGAGAGAAAAGCAGATGGAAAAAATGCTTCACATGTAAAATGGATCTTAATTACTGAAGAAGAGGACACTGAAAAATGCTTGTTTGATATGCCTACATACACCACATTGAGATAAAAGTTGCGATAAAAACGCCAGCCAGCCTTCTGAAATGTATAACTGAAGTGTGCAGCAAGTGTAAAAGAAGTGACTTACCCTGGTGCCCTCTCTCTGGATCTTATTATTACATATACTTTGGTGTCTAGCAAAATGAGGATTTGTTCCATGAATATGAATTTAGATAGGTGCTTGATGTAGCACTATAAGAGTACCTTTAATGAGTTATGAGGAAGTCCTTAGAGCACACCATATGTTCCAGAAGTGGTGAGGAGAGGAGCCCTGAACTCCAAAACACAAAGCATTCAGTTTAGTGGCAAACACTGCTCCCTTCCAAAATACTTACCCTGTGATCCAGGGACTGTGGACAGGCCCAAAAGAGGAGCTGCCTCTCTAGGAGCCAAACCCCTCCGTGAGGGCAGGATGAGCTCAGTCTGTAGACTATGTGGAAGATCTACGAGAGACTTTTGGCTCATGTAGCCATTTTGAATTATCACTCAGAGAAGGCTGGCAGGTACCCGAGGTCCAAAAGAGGCCTGATATCTTTCCTTATTTTAATTACAAGACTAGACATCCCCTTTCTTATAAATCAAGGAGTCTGAGACCATCTTCCCTATTGTGGAATAGCTGCCTGAGTGAGGATTCAGTTTTTCTAAACAGAACATGCGACAGGCAGAAGTGGCAGAGAAGTAAATTCACAGCGGCTTTGACCACCATACTGTGTCCAGCTATAAAGAACTAATTATCTGCAGAAATACTTTGCAGGATCTGAAAACTTATTTCCAAAAAGAGTGAATTTAGGTGAAAAAAAGCCACTTCAGTAGTGTTCTTCCCAGCATCACTAAATTTGTATTGATTTGCTGTCTGAGGACACAAAAGGGGAAAGAGCTGCTCAGCAAACACTTTTCAGAGCTGTTAGGTGTCTCCCTAGTCATAAAGTATAATAAGGTTGATTTACATTATAAAAAGAATTACTTGCATTGTGTCCTTCTTATCAGTGATTTACATGTCAGCAGGCAGATAAAGATGCATTCATTATATGGCAATGGTATCATAAAGCTCCCCTATTCAGGTATCACTTTGAGGTCTCAAAATCTATGTGACAACAGATGGCTTTCTGAACTTAACCATTCTTCATCTCTCCCACCCAGTCCAGGACATTTCAAGAGTCAGTTTATCCTTATTAAATCCCACCACCAATTTTTCTCCTACCCTAAGGAGAAATCTTTCCCTGGGCCTGATCAGGCAAATCCAAGAGGCTGGTATTCAATTGCACATTTCGCAGAAACTCAAACCCTCCAATTTGTTAAAGGAGAGTTTCCTCGTGCTGCATTCCTGTTACCCAACCACACCTTTCTGCCCTTCTGAGGAGCTTACAAAACTGGGAACCTGCTCAACAAGTTCACTTCAACCTTTTATTACCCACAGGCAAAGGCAGTTTCCTCCTTGTACTTGCTACAGTTCAGCTCTTCCTGCCTCTCTTCTCCAGGGCTACTGTGCTCCTTGTTCTTCCCAACCCTGCCACACTCACTTCTTACTGCACACCAAGCAGAGACTATGACATTTTACGGGCATGTTTTGGATCACTTTCTCTATCCAGGCAACTTGCTTCACTTTTGAAGTTCTCACAAATTACTTCCCACAGATCTCATAACCTGAGCTATGAGTCATTTTTTTAATTAACTTTATAAGAATCAACATACAAGTGCTTTTTCAGAAAAGCTTGATGGTATGGGTTGTTCACATTAATGGGAAATGCAACCCTAGATTCCCTACTGCAGTTTATAAGGATGCCTATTTTAGCTTTTAATTATCTCAAGTGAAACAGATCAGAAGCTACATTAGCGTTTTTCAAAAAATTGCCAGCCTTTCACTGGTGGGTTCAACTGTGTCCAGATACCAGAGTAACACGTGGAATTAAGACTGTATCAGGCCCAATCCTTCACTTGCAGCAGAATAATGGTGTTCGGTGCATTCAGGGGTGAAATCCTAAAATGAGAAGTGAATTGGGCAGTGTTGATAAATTGTGTAAGCAATATTGCAAAGTTAATATTCACCATAAAGCATATCCATATTGGAGATACAGCAAATAAAACAACAGCTAAAGCAAATGGACACCAGAGGCCTGGCATGTTTCCTCAAAAGATTTGTGTCTTTGTCCTGCCAGCTTCTCTAGGCTCATTTGAACAATGAATATACTGTTTAATGTGAAAACAGCAAGAAAGAAAATACAAATTTGAACAAACATAGCAAATATTTGGAAAAACCTCTGATTATTAACCTGACTTTTTTTGTCCTTTTAACATTAGGCCAGAGATGTAGCAAGTAGATTATATACTGGGATGGAACCACACACCAGGCATCTTCTGGTGAAGAGTGAGCAGAGTCAAGTACACAGAAAAGCTCCTCACAGTCTTTGATACTCCATGTTTGAACAATGGGATCCTCTTTGATCCAAGTCGAGCTCTTCCTTCGACTTGACAGTCAAGCTCTCCATGGGATTTTGGCACTACCTGCCCAAAAGATCAATTTCCTTACCTGCCTGTGATCTTTTACATGAAGGACTGTAACTCTGCAGATCAAAGTGGGAACTGTAGATGTGAAAGACAACTTCCAGCTCACTAGCTGAAATCCATGGAGCTCAGCCATGCTGCCAAAGACAGAGCTAGCCACTCTCCTTATGAGTGCCCCAGAACTGCAAACACTGACACGCACACTAAACCCTGCAGATGAATGACTGCATTGAGCTCCCTATGGCTGTTTACACGCACAAGGTAAGTAACTTCACGGGATTTAAGCTGAAACGCAAAACTAATTTCTTACCTTGGCCTCACTACAGTAAGTTTTTCATGCAGACACAGTGTAATTTCAGGGGCAACACTCAAGTCGTTAAAGAATCAACTGTTACAGCAACAGTGATCAAATAGGTCAAACCAGAAAATGTTTTCAACTACGTCTCTTCAAGGAAAGACCATTTACCCCAGCAGTTCAGACTGTGAGATTTGAGCACACAGGCAAACAACATTTTGTTTACTCACTGTTTAAGACTGCAATACTAAGCTTTTGCCATGTAGTCTTAGAAGTGATGAAATGAAGCATTTGGTACAGATCTCAAGGACACCACAGCATTGAAGCCAAGAAAACAGTATTTTCTGCCTCCGTTCAGCCCAACGCTTGACAAACCTGTGTTTTAATAAGTGCATGCACTGAAATGGTTAGAAAAAGTCACATCAGAGAGAGCCTGCCTATTACTGGATGCTACTAAGCCTATTATAACCACTTTGCAGACTTTCTGTCTCAACAGGCTCAAAATACACTGAGGGTTCCAGGAGGGCAGTCAGTGTGTTGCACTGGCTTGTCCCAGCTATGCCCTGTCCTAGTTTCATGCGTTCCATGCATTCAGCTTTGCGTTTTAGCCCACACAGGATAACCTTTCCTAGAAGCTGTTTCAACTCCTCAGAGTTGAAGAGCATTTTAAGATTACAAGAAAGGCCCTTCTTTGGCAAAGCGCTGCAGTACTGCAACTTGTTCATTCATACTGTGGAGATGTTACTCCTCCCTGAAGCCTTGGAAAAATTCACAAAGCAGTTGGGTGCAATTGTATCTGCTTGAGTATTTGCTCAGTTACATTGTCCAAAATCCTTAACGCCTTGTTCCTCCTCAAGCTCCCCTTGTGATATCCATTACTAGTCTTTCCCTAGTCCAACCCTGGCTCGCTGGGTTCTGTCTCTGGCTGTACCGTGCCAGGGTTATGCTGCAGGTAAGAGCTTCCTAGGTGGGTGCTTCCCAACAGTGTGATCTACAGCTACAGCAACTACTCTGGGAGCAGCGTGGGGTGATCGCACTGCCCAGTCACTGTGTCACACTTGATCTCATTCTTTCTTTTAGAGATGTCTCCAAAGAAACCCAACCCAATAATTTCAATGCACAAACCCCCCAGAGATAATTTTTTGAGTTTTTAATTTTTCTGCCCAGTTCCCAGTTAGAAACTTCTTTAAGGCAATTTACATCTAAACACAGCAGGTTCTCCTAACAGATAAGAAATAAAAATGCTGACATAAGGCTCTAATTACTTACCAAAATAGAACTCCACCTGCCAAATCAATGCAAAACCTAAAATATGCTGTGTAATAGAGATAAGCAATGATATTAGTAGAGGTCAGCTTTATTCTTAGACTTGAGAATCCACATTTCTAAAACACGGAGAACTCATCCTTCTTTTGATGTGATAATTTACGGCATTATTTGTTCAATAGTAATACATTTAGAAAAAACAAGAAAATGGAATATTAGAAAAATACTGAAGGAACAAACAAGCTAATGCAGTGGTTATGAATAAGAACAGCTGGGTTGAGTAGCATTAATTTGCTACAGTGATCAAGTCAATTGTATGCCTGAAAAGCTGCACTTCAGAGATTAAAGTTGAAGACTGCTTTCAGAAAAATTAACATGGAAACCTGGAGCTAAACAGGACTGATTTCAATATATGTACGAAATTACTTGATCTAGATCTGTATTCAGTGATAATTTGCAAAGGATGCTCTAAACTCCTTTTGATTCCATTTCAAATAAACCACAAAGAAAGGTCTTGGTTGTTTTTTTTTTTGATGGAGTTGTTAAGATTGGATAATATTTCCAAGTTATGACGTGAAATTCCCCAGCATACAGCACCCAGCCCTGCAGTTACCTCCGTACTGCCCACAAGAGTGGACACAGAAAGTAATGACATTGAGCAAGTTTCACCTTGCACTTAAAATTGTCAGCTTATCTGAAATACAACAGGTGAAAATATAAAACTCAGAAGAATGTAAGCAGGCAACAGTGAGTTGTAAAACAGCTCTGTCAAAGGGCACAGAAGTTCATACAGGACAATTGCTGCTAAAGCAAAGAAAGGCTGCAAAATTTCTGTGACAAACTCAGTCTGGAATATGATCCAAATCCATGCAAATCTAAGGGAAAAAAAGATGAACCCGCATGTTCTTTAATTAAACATTGCCAGATGGCCTGTATATAGTGCACAGATTTGGGTCAGCCTTTGCTCTAAGTGAAATTCATATGTGAAAAGCAGAAAATCTACTACCTGCACAGTTGTGTATTTGCATGGTAGAAAAATATGGAAATGATCCTTGAAAAGCACAGCCAAAACATATTTGGAAATTTTCTTATTTAAGTTTTTTTTTCCCCAAAAGTTACAACAATTTGGACTGTCCAGGGGTGATGACAGCCCGCCTTGCATTACAAAACTGCAGCTCTGTAAGAGTGAAAGTCTAAGCTAATCATCTGCAACACGAGGGAAGGGAAACAAAGTTCAGGCCAACTTTATTCTGCCAACTGCTGGATAGTCCAGATTTCTGAACTGTTTACAAATCAGGAATATATAGGTTGATATAGGTTATCCCAGATGGCATATTATATTGAAATATTTATTTTTAAACGAATAATTGCAAAACTACATCCATGGGAAGCATTTTTAGCACACACAGTTCTTTGAAAGTGCTCCCCAGTTCGACAGTCTGTCACGTGTACCAAGCACATGGTGATTAATCCACAGTCAGAGACAGTAATTGCAAGTTATGCACCTTTTGGAAGTTACTACAGGGCTGCTATCTGGGCAGCTGATGCTCTCTTTTAGCAGAGAGGCCCTAAAGGTACAAGTAGTAAATTAGACATAATGTTTCCATGGCTAAAGTCCAGATTAATAGTTTCACTACCTAAAATGAACATTTTTCCTCTAAACACCCTTCTCTGCTTCTCTGGCATTATTGCTGGCCAGAACTTTTAAAGCAGTTACTAAACTGTATTTTGTTCAAGTACAAGATCTACAAGCAAAGCCAGACCGCCACACTTCACTCTGTTTCACTTTGCTTCCGAACACAGTTTTCTTTCCTAAGAGTAAAAACACCCATAATGAGATTTTTACTTTCTTTAATTTAAAGATTGTATTACAGAAAAGTTTAATAAAGGAATCCTTATAAGGATTAACTCTTGACGTAATATATTGCCAAGATACAGTGTAGCTGCAAGGGCTCCAGGTGAACCTTCATATAAGTTGCTTTCTTACATACACAGTCGTTGAACAACAAAAATGGTATTCCCCATCTGTAAGAGAAGACAGTGGTATTGAAACAGTCCTTTTACCAGTATGTTCTGGTTTTCCCAAATTAGAAACACGCCATATTAAACCTGTAAAATCCTACTATACAGAAAGGTGACAGAGATGAATTTTCTACAGATTGCAACTGATGAAACACTAAAATGAAAACTAAGGAGTGTTGATTATGCAAATGGTTTCTCTTTTACTCTCAGGTCAAATATACTAAGAAACGTACAAATATTTTTGATAATCTAGTTCCAGATGAACTCAAAACACTGAAGTAACATATACAGGCTAAGAGAATTCAATACTGTTCCAAGGCACTTACTGAATCTCCATGACTAGATGAAAACCAGAACAAATTAGGTCTGACAATTAAACAGTATATAATATAAAAATAACCTTTTGCTTACAATTTACAAAATGTATACAATCTTTATCTCTGCTAACCTGCAATTTCTGGCTGTGTGTGTCCAGCAATTTTTGTAAAAAAACCCAGAAACTATTTTCTAAAACTTCAGGGCAAATAATTTACAAATAAGGTACACAAAAATTTAGATCATGCAGAGATTTCTTACATCTTCTGTTAATATTTTATGATTGCAACTTTATCAAATTATATACTTACTTGCCCTGTACATATACAAAATAATGCATACATGGTACTCAAACGTTAGCAAAAAGTAGTCCATAAACACAATCTGTCAAAAGTATTACTATATTAACATATGTCTACAAGCAGCGTGTAACAGGGTTAAAAGACATTAAGGCAATAATACTTGAAGTTACAAAATAAATCGTATTAATACTTTCTCCTAAGTGTAGTAAGGCAGGTAGATGGCCCCAGCAAAAAGTTAAGTTGTAATACTGGAATCCACTGTTGTGAACCATGTGTCAGGTTTTGCGTGGGATGTACTGCGAAGAGTGTACCATGGATAGTTAGATCTACACTGCTCTGTGTTAGTTGCCCCCCAGAAAAGTGGAATACTATTTTTCTAGTTCTCAGTGGCACTTGAGTTTTCCAGTAGAACTTAATGATAGTATGTCCATTGGTTCTTGGATCATGTCCATTCTGAGGGTGGCTTCTCTTGGTCCTCTGGGCTTTGCACAGCGGTTTACCAAAACCTAAGGAAAGAAACGTATTTAATATTCTGTCCACTCAGACAACACAGGCTCACAAACGCTGCCAGCAGTCAGAAGGATCACTACGACTTGCTTCCAGCTCTTACAGAACAGGTTTATTCTCAGGGCTAGAAAACACTTTGTAGTATGAGGAGTCTAAAGGCACTATGGCCACAGGAAAATAGAAATACGAGGAATTTGTATATCATTATAGTTCACTATTTAAACCTCACTGGAAAGTATTTATCAGTAAATACAGTATTATAGCCCTTGTTATCTTTCTTTTCTCCTTCTATGCATACCAAAGCAGTTATCAGGTATTATTTCCAGAAGTTTTCAGTGCCTAGAGACATTATATCCCATTTGACATATTCTATATTTTACACACTCTGAAAAAAATGAAGTGAGGAATTACTCAGTCGTTGATTCTGGGGAAAATTCCTTCAGCAATGCTGAAGAGACAAGGCAGGCTTATTGTCTGCATCTCACGTGAGCTGGAGGGGAGACGGTAGTAGCATTAATCCTCTGTTTAATTCATCTAGTGATTATGTTTTGAATGAATTGTAATTACCAATATCTGTTACTTCTGCCAGGAAATTCTGAAATTTGACCTCTTGTATCAGTGGAACCAGAAAAGAAATCTGAGGTAAAATGTCAGTTGGTGTTTTGTTGCTTCTTTCAGGATGATCTGGAAAACACACAGACCACAATCATTTAGTCACCACTGTGGCAATGCCACTTGTAATTGCAGTCCAGAAAACAACCGGCATCAAATATTATTTACAAAAATAAAGCTTTAAAAGCCAATTTCTCATTTCTTAAAAATGATACTTCAAAACTGTTTATGAAGCAAATGTTCAATGACAGTGACACATTCCTGCTCGCCAAATCTGGATTACTGTTTGTCTTACAGTTTGCATGGATATTTGAAATCCCACATAGCATCTATTTATAGCAAAAACCCACAAGATGCCATTTAATGCATCAACATAAATGCATCTGTTCATGTTCTTTCTAAGCTAAAGGTGCTTAGACATGATAGTAAGTATGTGTTGCATTACTTGTATAACCACTCTAGTAGCAAATCTGTAATATTCCTAAACTAATTTATTTTAAAATAAACTGCCAGGTATTTAACAGGCAGCTCCAAGTGGACAGTACAAGCCCATTCAAGCAGATGCAGAAGAAACATGCAGACAGTCAGGTACAGCTGAAGCAGGTTGCTGCAAAGTTAAACGTCAGCTGGTAGACCACACTTCCTATCGAAGCCTTTTCAGAAGAACAAAACTAAAGACCTGGATAAATACGCAACATACATATAAATTACAGTTTAAAAATAGAAGGCCTTTTCAGAAAAGCCAATGTTTTGACAATCTACTTAGATATATTCAGAGTAAAAGCAAATTTTTGTTCAGTAGGAAAAACATTATTTTGGAAAAAAAAAATTAGAAAAGCTTTTCCACTACTTACCAGGTAGTAGAGGTGAAGTTGTTTTCAAACTCTGTTAATGAGAGATATATAAAATAATTATATAAACCACTTGCAAAACACTAAAGAAAATAAAAAATTAAGATTATGAAAACATCTCCAAAAACGTACAACATTTGTGGAAATACCTATTTTCCTTCACATTTTTGGCTTGCTTCAACGCTGACAAAAATGCTACAGTAGTTAATAAGAAAATTTACTATTAGAACCTTACTTAGCATTTAATAAAAATTTGAAAATATGACACTGCAAATCATTTGCAAAATTAGGTAGGTTAGTTCTCATACTATGTTTATAGCCCCTGAAAACTCACATCTATGTTTTTGTTGTTTTGAAGTGAGGTATTGGGGTTGCATTAAAAAAAGGCACATGAAGTGAGGTATTGGGGTTGCATTAAAAAAAGGCACAAATGTAAAAAGATTTACATGCTTTGAAGTTTTGCCAGCTCTTCATGCTGGATGACTTCAAGCTAGATGACTGAAAAGTGAAATCTGATGGGTAAAAAATGGTTTGTTTAAAATAGATATGGACATTAGGGAAAACCTTTATCAGGCAGTGAAACGGGTGATATCAAGCGTCTGTCTCTGGAGGTTTTTAAGACCTAACTGGATAAAGCCCTGGTCAGCCTGGGCTTAGGCCCTCCTTCATGCAGCAGGTTAGACAAGAGACTGCAGATCTCTTTCAGTTTGAATTGACCTAAGATTGATTAAGGGCAGACAGAAAGCTCTATAAAAGCAGCACATTTACACTCTGAAGGCCATAATTTAAGGTATATTAAGGATGACTTCTCTTAAAAGTATTGCTGAACTTAGAAAACCAGATAATTTCCTTGGAAAGAAACACACTCCTAACACATCAGTTCAGCAGCTCGGGTGGAGGAAAAACTGGCCAGTTGTATACGACCAAGAGCTGCACCTTCTCACAAGTGTGTATTTTGCCTTTTGTTGTGTCTCCCCACCGAACTAGAAATGACTGATTAGTATAGACTTGTCTCCTACACTTACTGTGGAGGCTGCTTGCTCAGGGAGATGCTGATCACGCAATATGCTCCACTCCGACTGCGCAATCACAACTGGCTTCAGCAAGGGTGTGCCTAGGAAAAATTAAATCAAACTCAACATACTTGAGCTCTGCCCATGATCAGGCATTAGTACACAGCATTAGAAATGTGCTCTAAAGCAACTTTTTTTAGATTAAATGCTTGTAAAAACATGAAAATCTCTTTATGTGAAAGCGTTCAAGATAAGGCAAAATGCCACAATGTAATTCAAAATACACAACTGCAGTGCTTTGCAGCGTGGATGTTCCCTGCCTTCCTTTGAGGGTTTCCTAACCAACAGGGGAATTGGCTTCTTCTCAAGGATGTTTCAGAAATTTTGTTACGTCAGCTGTGCCGTAACAGCATGTGTTTTTCAGATCTCCTAAGTTAACATGCAAGTCAGGACAGCCATACCTGTCCTTTACAGACATCATGCAAAAACACAAACAAAATAGAAGTGTTTTTAGCTATTCCAGTCCCAGAAAGATTTATTTTTTTTTTAAAGGAAATAGCTTGTTTCTTGGGTTGTCACAGAAATGGAGCAAGTCCATAATATTCAGAGGATGACTTTGACTCTGAACTACCTATGCTTATGATGTTCAAGGGACACATTTACAAAACTTCAATGTTTTTATGCTGAAAGTATCTAGATTAACTACTTGGGCCAAAAATTTTTGAGTTTCACAAAGTGACACTGAGCAAAAGCCTCAGTAAATAACTGCATCATATTGGGCTTTCTGGAAGATACCAAGAATCAGCCTAACTTATCACTTAATTTCAATTAATCTGTCTTGTGTTCTGCCATTATTAGCTTGAAGAATGAACTATGACAATAGAAGCACATCATTTGTGTCAGCTTTTTCTTTCAGTTACCCTTTTGATACAGGCAAAGAGTGAACTGCATTTAACTTGGAACAAACTGGGCTTGTTCACTACCTGCAGTGCAGTATGATGCATCATCATCTTTCCTTTCCCCAAGAAAAGGGAATCAGATAAGCACTGTTCACGTGCATTCCCATTCCCTACCTGGGAGCAGTAGGAAACCAAAATAGCTGGGAAATTCCCTAACTGTACTGCATTTCCCCAGTGTATCTCATTTCCATACCCTTCAGAATGAAAACGAGGTCCATTAATATCGAAGTCTCCAATTACTTAGATATCATATAACAGCATGTTTAGTCAGAAGATGAAAAATAATTTCACTGTGTTCAAGAGCTTGTGAAAATTAAACCTCAAAATAAGCTACTATACATGCTAGATTTCATTCCATTTTATAATTGGCTCCAACAGATTAACCAAAAGCAGAGAGTATTTGTATTGTATTCAAATACAATGTTGAATGCTTTTCACATTTTATCTCCAGTTATCACAAACATCAAAAACTCACTCTGTTCACTTGCTAATACAAATGATTCTGGTGTTCTTTCTGGGAGCGGGGGAGAGGATTCTTCACTAGCATCAGCATCTAAATCAAATATGACATTTAAATAAGTTAAAAAACACACTTAGATTTTCCTCCCAAACTTCTAGAAGTTGATCTTTTGATACATGAGATAATCCTAAACTTGGTAGAAAAATTTATAGCAAAAGAACAGTTGCTCTAAATATTATAAAACATTTTGGTTACCAAACTAATGCCCTGGAGCAATTTCATGGTAACAACACTAAGTTCACATTAAGAGGGTAGGATCAGTTTGTGTGTTATGCAACAAAGAAAAGAAAAACACATTTCCAGACTAAATAATTTAGAGGAAAAAGACCTCAACAACTCTGATGAATACTTTTCCTTCATTATTTCAAGTCCCAGTTTTGCTTCGCAAGTCCATCTCAGGGCCCACCAGCTTTCACACCACTGATATAACCCAGTTAAACAGTCTAGTGCAAGGTTAATCAACCAGAAGGGTAAATAGGAGCCAGAGGAGATGGCTACTGCTGGTGTCAGTACCACATCCTGTCCCCAGTCTGTTCCCTCTCACCTCTCAGGAGTGTACTAACACAAGCTCTTCTGGCACCAAAAGCCCCACTCTGACCTGCTAGAAAATCTGAAGCAGTAATTAAAGGTTTAAAACAATTTAAAGTAGCTGCTGCCATAAGAAATCTCATCTGACAACTGTACTCTGCACAGGATTCAAAAATATGAAGACACATTTCAGCTAATGAAGCCATGAAGCTTGACCTGCCAGCATGCCCTGCTGCTGCAGGGACAGAATTCCATCAGGTTGTACAAGCCACTGTGTTCCAAGTGACTTCTGAGACCTGCTCCATCTCAAGTTTACTATACAGCCTAAGAAAACCCTTCATTAATGGAAATGGCCTCTATAAAACCAGAAAATAAAGCCATCACGGATATGCACTAACTGAGAGTTTTTAGGGTTTTGTTTAGGGTGTTGTTGCTGCTCTGGAGTTGTTGCTGTTCTATTGTTCTGTTTGGGTTTTTTCTTCTTAGCTCAGGGTACAACTACTTTTCACTTCATTTGAATTAAAAAGAGGATTTAACCATGTGGTAAGATCATGCACACCAGCAGTTTATGGTTAAGCAATTAGGCTGCTGGTAAGTTCACAGGCAAGTTTCCCAGATGACTGCACCCATAGTCCCAGCTTCAAACAGAAGACTCCTATGCAAGTATGAAATTGAGAAAGTCACTGTAAAACAGGGCTTAGAATCACTGGTGCAAAGCCATATAACCCTATATTCTTGAGTTCCAGAGAGATTACAAGACCTGCAACCAGAATATAAAATGGGAAGTGTTCACTATCATACAAAAAGGGATCAGATACACCCTAAATAAAAGGAGATAAATGATATAAAATTAATGTCAAAATTTTAATCCATTCCTGTGAAATCATCAACATATCAGCAGCACAAGGGCTGTACTGTTATTTCAGGACATTTCTGATACACAGTTACATGAAACAAACTCTAGAGTGACATTCCTCCCATTCTTTATCATTTATGGTATATCACTATTTTATTTGCACGTTCTTATAGCATCTACATGAGATGCATGGAGAGGTAATGATTTCCAAACAGTGATAAACAATTATTGCCCTGGGAAAGACAAAAAAAATCCTGGCTAAAAGGAGTATTGGAAAAATACTATAGCCTGTAAATCCAAAAAACAAATCCAAGCAAGAGTACTTATAAAGTTGAAATAACAATAACAAAGGGCTTTGTAAGCTCTGCAGAGCATTTTTAAAGTGTCACAATTTAAAAAACATACATGTATGTGCAAGTATTGTTCTGTCTGTATACATAATGTAACAAAAATCTATAGAATAGATTGTTTTTTAAGGTTGCAAAACAGTTCACATTGCTGATACATGACTTTTGGTGAAAGCTTAGTTCACAAAGCCAGTATTTTTAATTCAGCTGGTTCTGCACCTCACATCATACAGTGAGCCCCATTTCACCTCCAAGTCATGAAGTCTGCACAGACTCCTGAGGCGAGGCCATCACTGTAAGCAGTTCCAAGCACAAGAGTCTGAGCTGAATCCAGAAGCTCACGTTCTCCTTTCAGCTCCACAGCCTTTGCACAAGCAGTTATCGAGGCCTAATCTGTTCTTCCCAGCTCTGTCCTCCATCTGATCTAAGTGTGCCAGCCTGACTGAAATCTGCATCTGCATGTTTTGGGACCCTTTTGCCTTTGACAAACAATGTTGTAGCTTGCAAACTTCCCTTTCACAAAAAAAATTTTAAAAAAGCAGTAAAAGATTAAAGCCACTAAATAATTTTCAAAAAACTAAGAAAGCATAACTTGGATTTTCAGATGAACAGCAATATTAGCTTGTCTACCCCAGCCATGTACAGAAAAAGAGGAAAGCACAGTTAAATATTTACAATGCTATTAAAATGCAAGATCCAAATCATGAGCAAGTTCAAAGAGCAGTATGGTGAATGAGGTTACATCTACATTTTTAGGAACAGCACATCAACCAGTAAGCATGAATTTGTCTGTATTTGGACAAGTCTGTTGAAAATACTTTGACTAGTCAACCTCCATTATTATAGACACTTTCATGAAACTAGGAGTTGAGAAAAAAATGTGCCAACCAATAACACAGAACCTACAAATAAGAACACATCATAAATAAAGCATCAAATAAACACTCACAATAAAGCTTTGAAGCAGCTAATCAAGGTCTGTAGTACTTTATAACAAAACAGTTCACATGCAAACTGAAAGCTGGCAGGAAAAGTGTTGTGCCCTCTCTGAAGCTGCCACACTGCACTGATTCAATTCACCTTTAGAAAATTGCACTGAAAAGCAATTTATTTTGTCCCATCTCTACAGACACAGGTAGGTTAAAGTGTAGCAATTCTGAACCTCAATGAAACCTACCTTTGCCATCTTCAGAAAACGTTACAGCTGTTAAGTCTTGCCTAGCAATAGACATTGGCAATACTTTCCTGGCAGAAATGTTTTCAGTACTAGTGGCAGCAGAGACTGTGGCACTTGCGGTTGACACATTAGATGCGCTTTTGCTCACGGCTCCATCAAAGTTCACCTCCGTGTCAGAATCATCTGAATGGAGAGGATTAGTAAAACAGAGGGGTGCTCGGACAGAAATAGGGGTATGATCAACATTATCACTGGAAGGATGTTCAACTGTGGTGTTTGATGTTAGAGAGAGAGTTTTAACACCATGACACAAGGTGTCTGAAGATGTGTCTCCAGACGCTGACGTACACAATGCACTTTCAGGTCCATGTAGTGACCACGTGGCGTGTCCCTTTTCTGTCAGAGGCAGACGGTCTGGTCTTGGTGGAGTATCAGACACCTGTTGACTTTCTGGTGAAGGTATTAAGGCTGTATTAGACTGTGGGACATTGTATTCCACACGCGAGTTTTGAGAAGCATCTACAAATGAATCCCCTGAAATCTGTTCCTGTGGCTTAAAGCTCTTATCAATTACAGAGGATGACACAGGCTTAATTTAATTGCATGTCCCCTGTTCAACAGGGAGTTCCCATCAAAGCTTCGTGGTCCCTCCTGAAGAGGTACCTTCTTGATCTCAAAACTTAAGTTGCGCTCCAGCCTTTTCTCTGCACGTTCACTGGGTTCGTTCTTCCCTGAATGTTTCTGTTGACTTATTATAATTCTCGTTGAGGTCTGTTGAATGCTCTGATGAAACCATGTGCAAAACTGGCTTTGGATGGTATCTATCATTGTCCTGCCACACGGTAGTGACTGTTGGATAAGCTGATGGGGGAGATGGTGTTAAGATCGGTGGTACTGGCAGAGGCTCTGGAGGCTGCAAGATTTCTTCTTTAGCATCTCCTTCTACAAGGCAACTGCAGAACAAACAAAACACAATTGTCTAAGTTTTCTGTATTTTCACAAGATTTTAGGTAGCTATCTCCTCTGTAGCAGTAATGTTTTCATACCAATATCAAACTCCACCCAGAGCTTCCAGTGCAGACAGACAACGGTTATAGAATATGACTAATGGGGTAGGCAAGAACTAAGTCAACACACTCAAACATCTTTCAGAACATCACGAAGACACGCATTTAGGCCACAGCTAATCCTCACTGATAGTTCAAAGATTGCTCACATCCTTTCCCAGAAGCATTTTTTCAAAGATGCTGTAAGACAGGCCCTCTTGTGGCAGCATTTCACTACTTTTTTCCTTCTGAAGTAGCTCAGAGAAACTTGACACATGGAATTTAAACTTCAATAAAGCCAAGAAAAATGTCTTTCAAAAAAACCCCAAAACCTTACAGCCCACTTGATACTGAATCTTCCTTCATTTTTATTTTTCCACAGATACCCAGGAGGATTTTATTTTTATACTGCTGTATTTAATAGTCTGTGAATAGTTGTAAGGCTAATGATGCAGACCAAGGTTAGCTGACGTGAGGTGCATACAGTATTAAGACCACTCACAGTAGAATATATATGATCTAAATATATACAGTGCATATCAGTGAGACCACAGCACTCACAATTGCAGTTCATCTCAAGCTACTAAAAGGAGAAGCTCTTCAAGCATATGGTCATTCTACTTTCAGATTAGATGCAGGGTAATTGACTATAAGCATTTAGCATAACTGACAAAAGTTTCGTCTACAAACAGGAAATTAGGCATTTTTATAATTTTCATTCAGAGCTTTTAAAATCAGAAGGACCTGGACACACTCAAGAAGTGGGGCCATGGGAACCTCACAAGGTTCAACAAGGCCAAGTGCAAGATGCTGCACCTGGGCCAGAGCAAACCCCTGGTATCAACACAGGCTGGGGTGCTGAAGGGATTGAGAGCAGTCCTGTGGAGAAGGACTTGGGGGTGCTGGTGGGTGAGAGGCTGGACATGAGCTGGAAATGTGCCCAGAGAGCCGATTGTATCCTGGGTTGCATCCCCAGAAGCGTGGGCAGCAGGTTGAGGGAGGTGATTCTACCCCTCTAGTCTGCTCTCATGAGACCCTACTTGGAGTATCCCATCTAGCTTTGGGCACTCCAGCATGTGAAGGACCACACAAAGGCACAAGAATTTCTGCCTGTCTACAAGAGAAAGGCATCAGACAGGCTCTCATTATTTGTCTGCATGTCACATCACAAAGTGATACAAACTGATCTGCTCCCCTACTTCCAAACCAGGTCTAAAATGGATTCACCAAGTGCAAATTCTTGAGACCATCATGACCTTCAGAAAAACAAAACAAAATAACCCCAGGGGACTGCCTCACATTTGAGTCTTGTACAGAACTAAAAGCATATCTGACCTGGGACAGGCTACAGCACATGTTTCATCCCTGTGACTTCACTAGCACCAAGCTACAGCAGTATGGGTTGACTAACTAAAATCCTTACAAAGGATTCCATACTGTTTGGATTCTCAGTTTATGAAAATCCCAACCCCTAGAAGTACTGCAAGCTTCACAGCTTCCAAATTATCTTCTAAAAGTTACTGTACCTTTGTATCTGAAAAACCCCAAATCCCTTTGCAGTTCTCCCGAGTGACCTCTTTCATTGTCTGCTTGATTCCTGCCACAAAGAGTTGGGCCTCAAATTTCTTCTCTTTCTCTCCTCCCTGTGCTTGTATATCACTATTTTTCTTTACATTAAAACAGGAGGAATACAAAGCACATCAAAGCAATTTAACAGAAGTAACTGGGAACTTTTGCCTCTAGATGTTGTTGAAAAATGAATAAGCTTGAGACTAAGTTGTTAGCTTGAATTGGTAAAGAAAAGACAGAGAAGGAGGGGATGCAAGTTGTGCTCCAATTTAGTAAACTCTAAGGACAGGAGAATTCCCTCCTCTTGGATTTCTCTCCTCAGTTCTGAATGGGGGAGGGGGACATGGAGAGGGAGAGAGAGAGAGTACACTTGCACAAATGTTTACATGCCCCCTTTAGCAGCAGTGATGCTCATCAGTAATCTCTACTAAATCCTCCTACTGAAAATAATGGTTTTCCCTTATTGACCTCATTTTCCTGACCCAGAGTTATACATGCAATCAGCAAAACTACTTTCTTATCTGGTACAGACATAACATTACAATTAGCTAAAGGAGCAAATTAGCATTGAAGTAGATATGACAAGGCTACAGGCCCACAATACCAGTCAAAATTCATTAAGTTCTTCACCAATTACTGTTCAATGAAATCACTCTACTCCCTTTGATTCACTAGTAAACAGAGCCCCACATGCATACAAACTGTTCCCTCACATGTATCCATAGAGTTGATGACATGGGAAATGCTGCATAAATCAGCAACCTAAAAGTTGATTAAACAGCTTCCCTGTACACAGTTCAACAGAACTACTACAATGTTCCCCATTATATTTAAAGTTAGATGTCATTCCTTCACTCTTAAATAGGAGCTTACAGCAATCAAATGAGAAATTATTTGCCAAAATCATTCTTTCCCGTATTAATATTGAAGGATATCCGTCCTCAGAAATCAAGATGCCCAAATAGCATCCTAATGTAGTTTTTCTCTTCAAATAAGGAAATAGATGCCAATAGGTAAAAATTTTTCCATTTTACTGACATTTTAATATTATTATTTCACATGTTCTGCATTGCAAATAATGCTTTTGTGTTTCCACACAGTAGAAGTATTAGGATATGTACACATTCAGAAAGTCTCTGTTTGGCAGTAGCTTTTTCTAAAACTCTTGTCAGACAATCTTGGGCATTTTGGGCTGCTGCATAATGCATTCTTTGGGCATGTCCTTCAACAGCTGTGCTCCACAGACACTTCTCCCCCCAGAGGCAGAAAATTATCTGAAGATGAACTACTAATACTGTTACAAACAACAGGAGACAGTAAAACCAGCTTGACTTAAAATACCATGAAACTAATAGAAAGCTCATGAAAGAGGATATTGAGATAGGAAAGAGCCAGCGAACCAAAGAAAGCCAGGTCAGTCAAGAAAGAAAATTAAGCTCTCCTGTATTAGACCTTTAAATAAACCCTGTATTGCTTTTATATATTGCAAAAGCAAGCATTTCACACGTACATTTGTAAAATCCCACTGTGCACTAAAGAGATAGAAAGCTTTGTCATGACACAGCCTTCAAGTGTCTCTTCACTGCTACTAATTATCTTGGAATGCAACTACCTTGGCACTTCCTCATACATGACTGGATATGGAATTTCCTGAGGTGATCAAGGCAGTTTTTTGTACCCTTTTATTGCCACTCAGCCTGAGCCCTGGTGCCAAAGGCTTCTGAGGTGTCGGGTAAACCATGCTTTAGGTGATAATGACTTTTTAAAATTTTTTTGGTTATAATAACAGTTTGTCAAAGTACTGCAATTTGTTAAAAAAAAAAAAAAAGCCCTCCCACAGCTTTCCACCAAAAACATATACATGAAAAAAAGGCAAACCTAAAATGAAATGATGGCAACATTATTTTGCTTTTTCTGCAATGCATTATAAATTTTTAGAATGTTTTAAAATTCCATTAGGAAAAGAGCTATATTATTAAAACTGGGCACCACGGATTCAGATGAAACTTGGCCAGTGTTCAGAAGGAAAAAAGCCTTAAGTAATCCACAGTTATTCTATGCAATATACCATGGGGTGTCTCAAATAAAAGAGAGTGATGCCAAGGTCATGGAATGCAGCTGCTATGATCAACCAAAAATAGATACCAAGCTCTACACCCTCCCTCATAATTAAAATAGGAAAATTAAACTAAACATAAGCAGGTTGAAGCTAGACAACCACATTATTCTACTTTAGCATTAAATCACTGCCATCCAGGTGAAAGAAAAGCTGCAGTTCAGTGAGCGAAGTTGTAGCAAACTGTACTACAAATAATTTGTATGTTAAAAAAATTATATAAAAGTATAACAAATGAATAAAGATAACCAACTGGTGAATTTATCTAGTAAAATTTACTTACCAAGGCTTTTTGGTTTTTTAATTGTGGCACACAAATTACAGACAGTTAACTAAGATGGAACACCAACTAATCTTAGCTTTGCAGAAGGTGCAGAGACAGTTTGCAGGGCTTGATATGAAACAGAATAACACTTAACCCTGGAAATGTGTTTACTGTCATTAGACTAAAGTCCAAACTAATCTGATGAGAAGTTAAACTGCTACATATTTCACCTTTTCTCCTTCAGATGGTAGCACCTAGCTCTTCATTACACTGCATACAAAAAAGCTGTTACCTCATCTTTGCTTTCTGTGAGTTTATGTCTGAGTTTCTGCTTTTATTTCGAACTGCATTTGAACTTGAAAACAAACTTTGAAAATAAAGAACTTTTTGTAACCAAGCTGATTAAAAAACCACCTCTTCTTCTAAATACTTCAGAATTAACTACTAAATACACAAATATTTCAAGGACTAATATTTAAAGATATTAAAATACTCTTCCTGCCTTCATCTGAAAATAGATAAATATGTCTAACAAATAACACTTTGCATCCCCTCAAGTCCTCCAAAGAAATTTAATAGTTCGAGGTGACTTTCACTACAAGTGATCATCAACTGCAAAGCCAAGCAATTTCTAGAATAAGGTGCTGATGTGTGCACTCATGAGTTGCTCTTGTTTACCTCTGTAATAATCAAGGGATAATATTAGAATTTTTTTATGTTGACATCAAATGGAGAGAGACATTAGGCTAAACGACTAAGTTCATATATTGTACAGCAAATATTAATTACGTGGAAGTATTACAAGGTGATAATAGATTGCAAGGCAATACAATTCCAAAACCTCTGCAAAACAAATATAGCTAGATGCTTCATGGTGAGCTAAGTAAATAAAATATCAATTTAATATGGATTTACTATCACTAGCCTAAAGATACTTATAACTTTCAAGAAGAAACAGACATAAAAGCAGCCTAGAAGTTATACTTTGTAGCACTCCTTCCCCAACACACGGCCAGGCCAACAGAAGTACTAAAAGGATTAATTATCCCTCTCTGAGTAAGCTTCCTATCTTACATGGTAAAAGTCTTTAGTGACATCTCATCCTTGCTTAGCACAAACACTTTAAGAGGAAGAGATCTACAAGTTTAAAGAAGATACAGAGACAACGTCACGATAATGTCACAATAATGTCACAAATCAGAGAAGAGACAGGTGAGAAAGCCACCTTCATAGAAAAATTCTACCCCCTGCTGAGAGAGAGGTCAGAGAAAAGGGCTGTAGAGGAGACGTCACCCTCTCATCCAGCAAAGAGTCTTTGGGCTGTCAGAAAACAACTGACAGGCATCATAAGCTTTACTGCGTAAGCAAACATGGCTTGGTCTGGTAGCACTACGGCAGACAAGCACCCTGAGGTCAGGAGACATAAACCAACTTTCCTCCTGCTCAGTCAGGATCATCTCGGGCAGGTTCACCTGGAACCAAGCCGGCCCACAGTACTCTGCACTATTAGTCACTGCAGCCCTTTTTGCTTTAGAAAACAAAGCAACTGCTAAGTCTTCCCTTAAAAAATGCAAGTTGCTTTACTAATTACACACTCTAGAGCCAACTACAACACAGAATATAAAGAATTTAAAAGCCTTATTTCTTTCAAAAGTAGTAGCTTTAGCAACTTGCTTGTAACCTCTTTAGAGACAGCACACACACAACTCGAGCACGCATTTGGCTGGCAACAAAAATGTTCCCTTCTCCATACGGGGATTACATTAGAATCTTTCATGGATTCTTCTCTCCCATCCTCCCCAGGAAAAGGATGTCAACCTATGCCAGAACATCCACAATACACAAAACCTGGCTCTATGTCCTGACTGAATCAGGCTGCAGATTTGTAAAGTTACCTCCCCATCAAGAAAAAAAACCTTGCTATTAGTGGGTATTCTGAGCAGATGTGACTAATAGTAAATGAAGTCTTTCCTCGGAAGCATCTTCCATGAGGGGTGTAATTAATTGTTTTTCAAAAATAATCTCCATTTTAGAAAGACAACAGCTTTGCTAAAAGCTTCCATTTATTCACCTCTAAGGAACCAATCTGCGTGCCAGTGCTGGCAGATGGGAAAGTATGAATTTATGGAAACAGGTCCAAAAAAGACCAGGATTTTAAGGAGAGATTAAAAGATTTTAACTTAATGCAACAAGTAAAGAACAATGCAATACAGATAAGACAGATGTGTGCTAAAACATGAATTATGCATATATTATTATTACATGAATATATAAAATGATAAAAAGCAATGTGCACCTAAGATTATTTCAAGAAACATTAATAAGGAAATTCCCTATTGAACAGAAATCATAATTCTAATTTCAGTGACTAAGTTTCAAGAAGAGCTTGGAACTCATCATGAACACAGCTCATCTGTCACCATCTTAGTCTACATAATTGAATACAATCACATTACCATCAATCTAAATAAGGTAAAAAACATATTACCTACATAGCACAAACTGTGTCATTTGGTTGTAAAAAGCCCCAACTCATTTCCATGTCTCTTTCTTTTTTTTATTTTATAGCAATAAAACTTTCCTTATGACTAATTATTATGTAAGAATATTAACTGGCTGGTGGTTTCTTATGTCATTCTACAACTTTAGGAAACCCAAGTGCTTATTTATGTCTATCTAACTACAGGCCATGTAGCACAGACAAGGCCACCTGCCATGGTCCTATAAGCCTTCCACAAACTAGCTAGGGAACTTGGACACTTAGTTCAGAAGAGTTGCTTATTTAGCTCTCTTAACACTCAGGTTGGGTACCCATTTTAGGTTGATGAATCTGTTGGTTCAGATTTACTTTTGGCTTTTTTAAAGTTAAGTCTATGCATTTTAAGAGCTCAAAAGGATTTTCTTTTTCCTCTGTTGTATGAAAAGATTGGTGAGATCAATTTTTCTTCTCAAGAACAACAGCATTCTGTTGGCATACTCTAGTCAAAAGCAGTACTTACCTACTCAGAGATAGTCATTGCAAGATTGAGATATTCAAATACAGACTTCTCAAAGATATTAAAGGTTATATTTAGAGTTAATTACAAGATTTCTATCTGCATTATGTACATTTCTATTTATAAATAGAAAAAAATGTATTTTCTTAAATCTTTTTAGTATCGGTAGCTTTAATCTATTTTATATTAATGAAACACGTCAATCTTTCAGCCTTTCAGCTTAAAACAGTCTATTAACATAGTTAACTACCTGCGGGTCCGTGGAGGCTTTGGTGGAGGAGAATCCTGCTTCTCAGCATCTGAAGAACTGACAGCATTCTCTGTATTGTTTTCATCCTGATTAAAAGAAAAAGGTTTTTTTTTACTCATGGCTGTAAAGCTGATACACACAATATTTGAACTGTGAGGTTCAAAGATTCATAATAATACTTGACAATAATATATAACAACACAACCTATTTTTGTCTATCATATAGAGATCACTTTCAAAACTCTACTAAGTGCAAAATATTATTCTATATCTTGTGTCTCCAACTTCAGATTTTTCTGACTAAAGATTTGTTCTGTTTGTAATTGAATAATCCACTGCAGAAAATTCTCAAAAGCTGATCTTTCAGGTTAGTAGTGAGCAAGCTTTGTTGCACTCTCCCAATTATTCATACTGAAAGCATTTATTTTCCAGTCTAATTATTTTCGCTTTTACAATCACTCCATTGGAGATAAGGCTCATCTACACTGTAGTAAGAAAATGAGAATTTCAGCTACTGTAAAGTGACAAGTGGGTAAGATCTAATGCGTTGATCTAAAACACTTTGAAATCATCTCCCGTTTGTGTACAATGAAGTTTAATTTATTCAGCAAAGCATGAAGATTTTAATTTGCTTTAGGAGGACCATAAATATAAGATATATTTAATATACATATTTATTTATAAATATATGTATCCATACACACTTCTATGTATATACATATAAAATATTGTGGGTTAGCCCTGGTAGGGCAGCTAAGCCCCACAAAGCCACTCACACACCCATTTCTCCATCCCACCCTGGACATACATGTGCCACAGCCAAAGACCCAACAAAACCAAAGAAGACCTTAGTGTTATCTTAATTTAATGCCTATTTTACCTAAAGGCTTTTCTTGCAGGAATTCTCCTTCAAAAAGTGATTTTAAAAAAGAACAACAAACATCCCAAATCAGTGTAATACATTTCAAAGCAGAATACCAGGTTCATGCAATAGGGTCTGCCATTTGCCAGGCTACCTGCTCAGACTGGTGACAGAGACTGACCTTCAATCTTACAAAACAAAGGGAATTCCCTGTTTATTTTTGCTTCAAATGTGATAGTTGCATTTCAATTCAGTGAGCAATTTCTGCTTTGGAAGACAAACTACAAGTAAGTTATCTCAACAGTTACCTAACCTTACTTAAATTTAGATAAATTATTTTTAAGTTTTTAATTTCTATTGCTAGTCTTAAAAGTTACCATACCACTGTTGGCTACTGTGAAGAGTCTATTATCAAATTCTATTCCTCAAAGTACTAAGTGGAGCTTTACCTGCAAAGAAAAAAATTAAATCTTTTGATCTTTCTTACTGTTTTTCACCAACCTCCCCCCTTAACTTGCTGTCAAATACAATATTGCACAAGTACTCCAGCAGAAATACCCTATTGTTCCTTAATAAATGGATTGTGTGAGCCCTTTCAGAGAAATTGCACAGGGAGTTCATTGTCCTGCTGACCACTAGCTGTAACTATCGAGGTTTTTTTGGAGTAAGATTCAATTAGCAGATAAAAGCCACTCACTCACATTTAAATGAACACAACTGGAGCTCCCACTACTGTCAATCAAGGTTGGTTGGTTTTCATAGAATCATAGGAGTTTGGTTTGTGTTGGGAGGGACCTTTAAAGGCCATGTAATCCAACCCCCTCTGCAATGAGTAGGGACATCTTCAATGAGATCAAGTTGCTCAGAGCCCTCTACAACCTGACCCTGATTGTTGCCAGGGCTGAGGCACCTACAGCCTCCCTAGGCAACCTGTTCCAGTGTTTCATCACATTCATCATAAAACATTTCTTCCTCCCATATAGCCTTGCTTCAGCTCCACAGCACATCAAAGTTTCATAAGGCAGAAATATAATAGAAAGAGTGAGACTTCACAAGAGTTCCTCTCCTTGACCGTCAACTTCTCCATCCTACATCCGATCAGAAAAGTCTCCCACTTCAGTTCCACCAGCACAGATTCTTATTTATGCACTCAGTTTTCTAAAGGGTATGGCAAGGGAAAGGGTGTGCCTGTTGGCTGTGGTGCAGACTAACTTGTCCAGAAAACAAACCAGCAGCTGCATCCCTGTCCTCCTGTGTTTGTAAAGTGAAGTGTTTGTGAACAGAATGTTTCCTGAGATATGCTTTTCTCACAGGCGGAAGAAAAAGCTTATTAAGGAAGCTAACATATGTCAAGCTTTTTAAAAACTCCATGTATACAGTAAGAAGCTGTTCTAGTTGAGATAGCAAGAAGTAGCTGAAGAGGCATTGCCATTTTTGCCTCTGGTAATAAAAGGTATGGATACACCTTACAGAAACGTGTATAAACTCAAATATCCAAGGCACATAGACAACCACAGAGTTTACAAAAACAATTACTTGGAAAAAAACAATTTAACCCCCCAAACAAACCAAAACCAACAGAAAATCCACACACAAAATGGTACTTCAAAATTTAACCCCAGAAAAGTCAGTGGTTACCGCAACTTTGCACACTGGGAAAGCTTCAGGCAGGTAGGTGTTCAGAAGTTTTCATCTGTGCATTAGGTTAAACTCCATACTCATTCACTGTTTTAGTTACATTAAATGAGGAGCAAGAATGTTATAGGAATTACTGTCATCAAAAAAGAGGTACTTCACTACTCTTGTCTTAATTAGCTCAACAGATTGACGACTTTGTTTACTTTTAGATAAGCAGATGAAAGATTTTTACTTCAAAGGTTGAAGATGATAAAACTTTAAAGCAGTAGCCAAATGCACTAACACACACAGGAAAGAAGAGAGTACTCATATATCAGTGCTGCTGTTACTACTGGCTCTCTTCTTGTTTTTGTCCAAAGAAATGCTGCTGGCTGAACTCTTAATGCAAGGCTCTTGTTTCCAGTTTCATGCTACAAGAAATAGGGAATAACTGGTATTTTGGGCACCCTTGAGTGATATCAACTCACAGATTTCCCTGTCGTATATCAAAAGAAGTGAAAAGGTAAACAGGCAGAAAAACTAGCACAGAGCAGAAAAGAAGATCAACCCTAAAAGTGAATATAGGGTATCTCATTGGAATGACCACATCTGTTGAGAAGAGCAGATGGCAGTATTAAGAAAAAGCCTTCCACAGCCTTCCTAATCACAGCTTATCGACATCAGTCAACACCCTCCTGCTTCTCTAGACAGATGTTGCACTCTCAGGCAGAATACAGTTCTTAGAAGTATCAGCTTAGACAAACCAGGACAACATATGTAGTTCACATATAATTTTTTTAAAAATGGATTAACAAATGTGCAATTCAGTGAAATAAGTGCTCAGTGCAGCACTCTGCTTTCTTACAGAAGATACTTATCCTACCCTGGCAGACTTCTCACTACAACAGAAGCATCAACAATAGACGGGTAAACAACAGAAAAAGATCTTTCCCCAACCTTTGTGCGTATATGCATCAAGTACTCAACAGTGCAAGAGTTTCAATGTCCTCGCTGAGGGAGCAGCTACTCAGATCAATGTTCAGAGTTAAGAATTTATAGGTATTCTGTTAAATCACACATATATAGAAATGTGTGCATAACTACATATGAAAGACTACATTAACAAATGGAAAGACCATAAAGTCAAATATTTAGAAATGTAGATTACATCTAGTCTACTACAATGCAAGAGCAACTCATGTTCCTGTAGTAATGCAGAGAAACAAGGAATTCTCATGGCAGATGCAGCGTCTGAATTCAATTTGCTGAAGTGACCTAAACTGTGTTATCATCTCCAAGGGTGGGTCTTTCCCCCTATGGCTGAATCAACCAAAGACAGCTGTCACTAACCTCAAGCAAATAGAGGATCACAGTCTTAGACTGAGATTTCACACACACTGCCTACAATGCAAAACCTTTTGCCCAGGAATTGCAATGTATAATTTCTTTTTGGAACTCACAGTGGAAATATTTAATGTCACTCAGAAGCTTTCTGTACTGATAAAATACTGGCAAATTTACTGCAAAGACTCCTCCAGAAGTAATCCCTTAAAAGGAATTGAGGCATTCCTTTTGCTCTTATAATAAAGCATCATGGGAATCACTTAGAATCAGTAGATAAAATGAGAAATATTTCAGACTGAAACGATACCACTCAAGTGACTCAGATTAATAAAACATTCTAAGCACAGGCAACAAGATAATGTCACTGAAGACATATATGATTTTTTAGAATGCTATGATGGCAAAAAGTATCTTTGCAAGCTGCAAAACAGCAAAGAGAATATGAACAGCAAGGTCTTTTGACTTACAGTTTCTAAACCACTAATGTTTCAAATGTCAACATTGTTCTTATAGCAGCTGATTCCTCCATGACTTCTAAAAGTGCAATCAACCACAGCAACAGAACTCTGCCTCTTTTACAGCAAGAAATGCAAGAGACACTGGAGAGCATCAGCAATGCCAGATTTTGGAGAAAGTGTTTATTAACACAAGCTTCTACTTATGGATAAGGGTAAAACAAGGACTTGCAGTACTGTAACATGCTTGTTACTGTCAAGAGACAAAATTTAACAATAAGTATTTTTGAAGTGATGGTGAACTTGGTTGTTTGTTTTTTAATCAATTTTCCTTTTCCTACATCCAATCAGAACATCCAACTTGATGGAATTCCATCTGATTCAGACTTTCCAAGACAGCTATGGTTCGCTTCAGATCATGAAGAAGCTTCTCAAAAAACTCAAGATATTTTAGTGACACAAATCTGACTGATATCTTATCAGATGATCAAGACTAATCAGCTCTCATATGTTTCAAAGCTTCCAAACACAACACCAAGTGTTATATTTTCACAGCAGTACTAACAAAACAATGATGATAAAAAGCACAGTTACTGACTTCAAATACATGACAATATGATCAAAAATTTCAGTGTGAAAGGGGTTGAGTCCAAGACTGTTCCAATTTAATTTTTTGGAAATTTAAGAGTACTACTAAGGGGAGGGGGGTGGATAGTTCCAATTATCAAATTTAGCATCTGAATTATTTTCTTATCAGAGAAAAATTGCTCCTGAGTAGCAATTTTTCACTCTGAAATTTGGCTACGAGGGGGACTGTTGAAAGTACTGGTATCTGAGCAGAGCTTTTCTCATTTCATTTCATTTCCATACTTAGTATTATTTTAAGTACATTTGTAGTTCTATACATTACAATACGTATAACTGTATGGTAAGAGTATACAATTACTATAGCATATCATATATGCATTCTCTTCATGGTTTTGAATCTTTCTATCAAATTCTAACCCTGTAAGTCTCTTTCAAACACTGCATGTCTTGTTGTTGACTTTTTACGTTATTGTTTCCAGCAGGGCAAAGCTGGCAAGTTCACAGGAACACACATTCAGGATTGTGTCTGAGCTACTTCCCTATGAATACTGTGCTTGCTGCCAATCAGATTAACTTTTTACTGTGATGTTACTGGCAAGCCCTGCTTACAAAGGCCTCGGTAACTCAATTCATTCCAAACACTGCTTGAAATGAGAACAGCAATTGGACAACAAAACCATGAAACCAAACCCTACAGAGCACTCCAGCTCTTCAGAGTATTATCAAAATAGAATAAATGAAACACTTCCTCTTCAGCCCCGTAGTATCTCCTATTTAACTAACAGTAATATATCCAAAGTAAGCACATTATTTTATTTGGAATTGTTTCCACTGGACATAATTAAAATCCTTCACATGTTCAAGATTCCACAGTTACTGTAGCATCTGCAGGCAGAGTAAGATCTGTGAAGGAACCTTAGAATATTACATTGTATTTAATAAAGTTATTTGAAAAATTCCTGCATCGGAATTAGCTTTTAAACTAAGATACATCCCAGAATGCTTGTTTGGTTTTTAAGAGAAAGCAAACTAAAAAATTTCCAGGGAAAATCAGACATTATATACAACAGAAACTACATAACACCATTGGAGAAAAAAAGGGAGCTTTTTCAGAATAGCAAAAACACTGTCTCAAGCACAGATTTAAGAATCAGGTTAAAGCTACCAAGAAAACATTAAACGGCATACGTGAGGTAAAAGACTTTTCTAAACCAGTTAATTCCCTGAAGGTAAATTTCCTAACAAATGGACAATAGCAAATTAAAGTACCAAATCTTTAGATACAAAAATTTTTTACCTATGAGACCTTTTTCCCCATCAAGCTTTCTGCAGAAATACTCAAAGCTCCATCCAAAGAACAACCTTTGATGTTTGTCCAGGATTTTAATGTTTGAATTCTGTAATATACTTTTGAGATAAGCAGACTTGACCTGCAGACAGTATTCCAGTTGCAAGGTACCCACACAATGACATTACGTTCCCTGCTCTTATTAGTTTCCAAATAACTGCTAAAACTCTATTTCCTTTTCAACTTACTGATTACAAACCAAGATTATATCCAAGAAAACTCAGAACTCAAACTCCATCACTGCCTATTCAGAGTTGGTATTTCTCCCTGTCTCACCTCCATGTACATTACCCATCCATCATCCATTTGCTCTTGTTTTATTACTCAGCCAGCAAATCTCTCAAGCTCTGCTACAGAAAGCACTTGCCTTTGTTACACAAACAGTATCAGTTTGTTGTGCCCCCGCCTTACTCATGTTCTAGAATACATAAATAAGTAATATAGTATATATAGTAATAGGTAAATAAAAGACCTTTTGTGATTCTATATAAGAGCACAGACATAGGTCAAATGAAAGTCAAATAACCAGAAGATACAGTAGACTGATCTACCTATTATTTTATGACCAAAACTCAAGTAACTAGAAATCCCTTATGTACAAAGCTAATAAATCTGCACATTCCAAACCCTGTCATACTCATTCCTCAGGAAAAAAAAAAAAATCACATATCAGTTTAATCAAACTTGTAACTAATAAAAGCAGCATGCCCTATCGACATTTCATTTAGTCCACAGGTTTCTCGTCATGACTTAAGATTCCAGAAGTGTTGCATTAACTGATATAAATTCTTAGGAGTTAAGAGAAGGATGTATGCCTTTTTTCCAAGAATGAAAAACATTACAGACTTCCTAGAAAGCACATTTTGAAGCTAAACCCCTAAAATTAAAGCAATGCTTGTTAGTAAAAGCAGATTTAAAATTGCTTCCAAATATTTCACAGGGTCCTGAAGTTACTACTCATACTCCCTTCAGAGACCTGAGGAATCTACAACAGTTAGGTACTGAAGGGACAGATAGAATCACTGAATACACAAAACACAGTCAGGGATGAAGGATGATACAGAGTTCTGGACTGTGGGAGAGAAAGAACGTATCAGTCAAAAAACCCCACTTTTCATATAGTGCCCAGTAGCAGACAAGAAGATATACCTAAACATAAAACAGGGAAAAAACCTAAAGGAGACATGAAATTTAAAGCTGAAGTATAGAAAGACAGAAAAATCCTCAAATACTGTGATTACCAATGAAAAACACTATTTTTTTCCACTTTTTTTCTCCTTTATTAAAAGGATAGAGCACGAAGCTTCCTGAAAAAGGCATTTTAAACTTATTTTTCTTTCCCCCAATGTATTCATTCCAGTGCAAACAGTACTTCAACACGACATCAGAACTTAATAAGATCATTCACTGCTATTCCTGCTCAACTCTGTCAAGACTGTTGGGCCAAGTCAAGGCAGAAGCAATGTCATTCAATACCCAAGTCTCAGGTGAAGAATCCGATTAACACCTATTTCCTGCTTTAAAATTGGGCCCAACACCACACTGGGGGGAAGGAAGAAAAAACTTCAGTAGAGGTTTTCCGCTTTAGGGAGTTTAACCTAAACATAGATCAGACAGAATTCACCAATATACACACTGTGTGTGTTAATTTATTTTTATTTGTATGCAACATATGGATACATATATTTGTATACAAATATATGTATATGTAGGTTGGAGTTTTACTTTTCACTTGCTCTTCATCACACAGTTTAAAAAGCAATTTGCAGAAGGTCAGCCTTTCCACAAAATTTCATTTGCTGTCAATATATCAGAATTGGGCTAAATACTGACAATTCAAGTAACAGATCAGCTGACAACTACTGTCACCTCACCAAGGTAAGGGCACATTTCACAATTTAATATTGAGTTAAGAGTCCTTCATTTCATCCAGACTATAATTCTTTCCATTTTTTCCCCCATTGCAAATGCATTTGGTGTGTATTGTAAGTGTTCCTATAATAACCTGACTCAACTTTTACAACCAAGTCCTCAGTGTAAATTGAGTATAGACCAGCTGTCCCTGCTCAGCAAAAACCATTTGCAGTTCAAACAAGTTCTCTATGTGCCTTAACACCATTGAACATTTATCTTTAAGAACTAGACTTCACAGGAAAATCTTGATCAGAAAGTAACAGCTACAGCTGATTGAAATTCATATGGGAAAGACACATACCACTCCATCTGCAATCTTCCAGTCTGCACAACTTTCATATTTTTGCAGTTGCTTTTCAAATAGTTGTGCTATGGCTCGATGGACAAGTTCATACTGCTCCTACAATAGATTACCAGACAAAAATTAGTGCACAAGACCTTAACAAAGAATAATGATATATTATCATATCCATTTTAAAACAAACCATACCTTTGTCTGCACTGCAGAATGCCTTTGAGTCCTCATTTCCTGTATTAAATTAAATACATTGAATTCTTCAGGTATTTTCTGAAATACAGAACAAGTCAATTAGATTAACATAGCTGTTTGCCAGAAAAACAATACAAAAGCTGTTAGACATCCAAAAATAAGTCTAACTTCGTAGTTAAAGGTAATCTATTCTCTCCATACTGCAACTATTAATTTTCTTTTAAAAGCAACTTCAAATTGACATTTGATTTAGACCAGAGGAGAGCATTTCAAGTATTTTCAAAATGAGACATTCAAAGTCATTAATATGATACTTCATTATCTAAAATCCCAGAATGAAGTTATCCCTTCACATCTGAATATCAGTCTTTAGGAGCTGCAAGATTAATCAGAGAGACTAAGAAAGTTGAATTTGAAAAATCACTTTCCATTGAAATATATTTTTTAAAAATTGGAATTTTATAGTGACTTTTTTAGATAAAAACTCACTGTTAAAGGAAAGTAAGTTCATACTAAAGCATGAATGCAATGAAACTAAACATCCAACCTGTCGAGGGAGTTCCAGAATGTCATAAACATTTCTCTATTTTAGAACACTTGGAAGCTCAATCACAGTTATGTAATTACAGAATGCCACAAAACTTTTAAGATTCCTTACCCCAGCTTTAAGTAAATTCCATGTATAATCTATGGCACAGATGGCTCCCGTTCTTCCACACCCTGCACTATGAACATAAACAGTTATGTGTTAGAAATTATTTTAGTTTGCTAAAAACACACTCTAAGCTTTATATTTCCAGAGTCCACACTAAAAAAAAAAAAATTATCCAAATCCCTCAACTATCATTTTAAGCTCACTCAACCTGACACTATGGTGTGTCTTAAAAACAAACAAACAAAAAAATCAGCAGCACAAAATGCAAAATGGAGCATTGAAGTTTTTAATGCAAGTTTTTCATAACCATTTGGAACAGTGGTCACAAAAGATGCTTCAGTGCTGACAATTTCATTGCTCTCTCTTTCATCACACTATTACCAGTTACCACGGTAATACCACGGTAGTCAGCTTACACGGTAGGGATCTTGTCCAAGTTTAATGACAGACATGTTAAACGGCAGAACAGAATATATTTAAAGACTTCTTGCATTTTTCTGATTTAGTATTACATCTATATTTTCTGCCTTTTAGATAAAAAACATAAATATCAAAGTCATAAAAATGGCAATCAACTATCACGTTTATTTTTCCTAATAGCATGATTCCCCCATTTTACACATGAAGTTATAATTCATGCATATCTACCCCATTATAATTACACTGTTGTAAAGAGCCAACATTTACAACTATATTGATATTCAAGAGAAACAGGACAAAGTGAAATAGATTTCAGTGCTAAGTAAGTTTTTATGGGTTTAGATCTCAATTACTTAAGAGTGACAAGTTAAAAAAGAATGCAGCTAGTCAGTACACTTCTATGCATTTTAGGAGAATAACTAAACTTTAAAGACTTTATAAGCCCCAACAACTGACATTTCCTGGCTTACAAATCTGAATTCATTATTTTCCTGACATAATACATGAACTTTTGTTGCTTTAAAAAGCATCAAGTATCATAGGCATAAATTTTCCAGATAATTATCAGAAACTGTGAATTCACCAAAATATCTTCACAGCAGTTCAGTTTCAAGTCCTTCTGTCAGCCAAATTTCAGGTCAAGGATGAAATAGTTGCTTAGAAGCAAAGACTTCCCAACTGGAAACTACAGTCTGCCCATTAAAGATGTTTTTTGTCATATTAAAAGACAGAGTTCTTAGTCATGCACCTGCTCTGTAGACTCTCCTATTGCGAATGGAGCTTTCACTTCCATAACTGATTTGCAATCATCTTCAAGGTCTGTTTTGTCCTCATGAGGATTTACATGTCTTAAGAACCACAAAATGGTTTCCCTTTCAAAGGCTCATTCTTTCTGATTGATATTCTGTCTTAAACTGAAATAGAAGTAAAATCTCACTGTGGTATCAGCTTTAAGAAAATGAAGGCTGTATGATTTTGAATTAAGTTTTGACTCAAGGAATTTTTTTAAACTGAAGTAAACAAATAAATTCTGATTTAGAACCAAACTAATGCATCTCATACCAAAAGCCTAGACTTCAAAAAACAAAGACATACATAAATTTGAAAAATAAATATATTGATACCTGCAGTGTATGCAAATTGGTACATCTTCATGTTCCTGGTATTCTCTCATCAAGCTGATCATGTCCAGAATAGAATCAAAAGATGAAGGGACATCATGGTCAGGCCAGTTAACATAATGAAACTGATAGACACTACGAGTCTCCTAAGGGAGAGGCAGGGAGAAAGGCATTAATGACAACACACATTTGAGTGTGTATGAAAGAAGTAGTTCTATGAACCTTCACCTTTTGCATGATTAAGTGTGGACAAGCAAAGTCATTTACTCTATTAAAAATACTTACAGTTTATACCACTTTGAAAAACAAAAGAGGAATTCTGAAGTAGTATTTTGAGGGCTGCTAATGCATAAGAAAATGAACTATGGGACAGTTCAGAGAAGCCCCTCTCTATTACATGGGATAAAGGACCCACAAAACTGGACCACATTGAAAGATTCTACATCTCTGCAGTCATAAACTTGGAAAGGGAGAAAGAACGGGAAAGACCACATGAAAATTTCTTTTTCTAATTGTACTTTAGTAACTTACATTGGGAAAGAAAAGGCAGGGGGGAAGGAGGTGTTTTGTCATATTACAAAATACAGTGTGTGCACATGTGCTCACACTCAGAGGGAAATTAAGAAAATGAGAGAAATAATTAAGACTGTATTTAAGTATGGATCACGCAACAACAATAGGTTTTGTTCTAGTAACATGAGCTACAATAGTACTAAAGACAGGGTAGGAAGCAGGCTTTAGAACAGCCTAGTTACTCAGTTACTTGAATCCCTGAAAATCCTCTTCCTCATCATTATCCAATGATAATGATATCCACAGCTACCAGTAGAACTGGTAGTCAGTTCTACTGCACCTTTCCATGCTGCGGTCACACCTCTGGATTGCAGTACACCCTTCAAAGTAATGTACTGGAGGGCATGAATTTTCTGATCAATGTTACAGGCTACAAGTTTCAAGACCTAAGCTACCTTCTATTTAGTTATTTAAGAAGCAACATAGCAGCCTCTTGAGCATGGAAAGTTATCTATTTTTGATGCTTGACTTTTCCCAGACCTGTGGAAATGCCATAGGTAATAAAAACTAGAGACAATGCAGACTAAGAAAACCCACATTTAAAATCCAGATGATTATGTAAAACCAAGGTCATCAGAAAAAAGGAAGAGTTACAGCTGCCTATTAAGGTCCGTCAAGAAATTCACTTAATTACTTTTAAAAAGACCAGTGATTTTTCACATTAGCAGAACTATCAGAAAAAACATATCTGAATTTGTTTTTTATATGAAAATTGAAAATTAAAAAGAATCTTCTTAGTCCTTTTTTTACTGCCACTTTTAAGCTAACCACCAAAGTTCTTTCTTGAATATAATCAAGCTTCAGTCAAACTGATTTCCTCTTGACAATAAATCAAAGTGTAAGGCAAATTCCAACACACAGATAGACTTTACCCAAAAAGAAGCTAACTAGAAGAAACAGGATTTTTTTTACAAGTTTGACTGAGTTTGTCATCATATTTTCCACTTGGATTAAACAGTGAAATTCTCCTAGGGTGGCAGAAACCTTTTAGTTGTTACCATATGGTCTTCATAGCATAACACACCTTAGGATAAACAGAACATACATAAAAGACAGAGTTTCACTCCTCTTCCCTTATATACTAAGCTTATAACATCACTTCTAAACTTTATGATTTACACACATGCAGAGTCAGCATTTAAAGAAGTGAAGAGATTTTTATGAGTTTCCACCATTGTATCTTTTTAGAGACCTTCGAGCAACCATTGAAGGTCAGACCAGAAGTGACCATGTACTTACATTTTGAAATTCAAGTAATAATGTTCTAATGAAGTAATCTGTTCTTGCTTGCTCAGCTTCCTAAACACAAGAAAACAGTAATGAATTGGGGGAGAGGAATCAATATGCAGCATACAGGATATAACTAAAAACACCAACTTTAAACTCAGATGCCCTTTTTCAATTTACTGGTTTTGTATCTATGATTTCCTCAAGAGGGTCAATAAAAACATTAACATACCAGCAACTAAGTTTGCTACATAACATGTGTGAAAGATGTTCCTTTTACTTAAAATGTGAGGTTTGAAATGAATGTCTAGTCTGCTCCTGAAACCATCAATAAATCTTCTAAGAATATTTCTAAGTATCTCTTTGTTTTATTTCTCTATACTTTTAATTTAGAGATTGCCTTCCACAGCCATCTCTCTATAACACTTTTGCTGTGTAAACTTCAGCTTCTTATCACTATCCTGTGATATCTCCTTTAATTTTTTTCCCTTTTCATTATTTTCAGTTAAGAGTGCATCTGAATGAATCATTAATTATCTTGATTGTGGCCTAAAAAGCCTGGCTTCTAGGCTCCCAACATTTTCAAATCTGCCTTTGGAATACCAAAGAAAGTTTATACTGCAGACATCAAACAATATTATTGTACTTAAAATATCAGTAACATCAGAATCTGATGATGCCTTGAAAAGCTTAGCATTACAGCTACCCACAGAGAATTTAGGAGATTGCATATATGCTTTAATGTATTTCTGTCTCCTACTGGGAATTTACCATTTCCCATGAACCACTGCAACACCTTGCAGGTTTAAAGGAGATGGTGCATAGCAACACAGCCCATGGACACTTGTGGACCTACAGGTAATACATTCTCAGCTGTGGCCAAGAAATCAATTACACCATAGACACAAACCCTTTTCTCCAATACCACTAGGTACAGGGGAAAAAAATCAGCCAAATTTAAATCAATTTAAGGTCGGAAAAGGCTACTCAGAATTTTTACAGACTAAATTTGCAAGTATAAATATTTCCTGACAAGATGAACTTGACGTATACTTAATTCTTGGTAGACTATTCAAGGTAGTATTAATAGCTCAATAAACTGGCATGTTAGCTCTCTCTGAACACCTTAAACACTTCAGCTGGAAAACAGCAGCAATTTCTGTCCAAACCCACATAATTATTTAAGGAGAAGTAAAAAAACAGTTTTGAGATCAATCTGGAAGGGATCAATTCCACACTTTTAGACCATGAACAGCTAAGGCCAATGATGAACTCCAGTGTAAAAAGTTCCCAGTAAGATCATTCACACTAAGGAGCCATGCTCATCACTTCAGTGCCATGTTTCATTCCCACCCTAACAGTAACTAACAGCACAAGGTAGACATTGATTAAACTATTCTGTGGCAAGATTAAAAATAAAGACACAGGGAAGTGTTTTCTTCCAAACAACATGATGCCAACATCAGAAAGAGCAGGTGACAAAAACCAAAGCTCAAACAAAAAATTATCAAATTAATCATGCACTGCCTGATTTATAGAAGCATGGACAATCCAGGGACACACTCAACTAAGGAAGTCTGTTTGTCCATTGCTAGAAGCTGACAAGTACAGAAGGATCATCTTATACATGGTTTCTCTGTTCTCTTCCCTTAGGTCATTAGGTTGTCATTAAACACAAGAGATGGGCTGCATGGACCTTGGTTTCACCCAGAATGTGATCACAGCCCTAAGAGCTACAAGTTGGACAAACAGGCCAGAAACACATTTAAAGTAGGAAGGAATAAAGATACATAAACAGGTGTGGACAAAGGTAAATTGGATACTATCCCACACCTAAGGAATGCTGATCATTTTGATTTTGGTGGCTATGGTCCCACATGCCATATTCTCACCCATACCCTGAGAACCTCACAATTAATGGAGTCAGTTTCTGCTATTTCCTTTTGTAAATGGCAATTGCATCATGACTTCTCTTACTCTTACAGTTATCCCCTAGGAATCCTTCAGGAAAGACTGAGACCTCATGGTGACCCGCTACTCATTTTTGTTTTGATTTTAAAAGCAACAATAGAAGAAATTTTCATTTCTCATGCACCTTCAGAACACGCAAGGCATAACAGACAAAACAACTGCAAGAGTATTTGATTTCTTGAGTATGGTACAGACATTCAAGACTTCATCATGTAAAGCTGAAGAAGTAATAACTACAAAGATATAAGACCAAGGCACACAGGTTCCCTACTTTAAAAAAAGAAAACAAAACAGTCGTGGAGGGTTCAAAAAAACCCACACAGCTTAAATGTGCACATTCCTTTGAGAATCCTTGTGTAAAATTTAGTACTGAATGATCAGAAAAGCACTTCTTTTATAATATAAACCATTTGTTGAACATTTATTTTAAGGTACAAAAGCACTAAATCCTTACAAAATTAATTTATAAAGCTTTATACTTACACAAGAAACACGAAATGGTCCAAAAGTTACAGCTGTTTCTCCATACAGAGGCCAGTAACGCTCACATTTTTTCTGTTAAAGCAAAGAATTCTGATTTAATTCATGCGTAGCACTGAAGGATGATGATTAACAGAAGCAGAGCAGACAAAATGATAACCCCAAATGCCTTATTCTGGACTTCTTTTAAGATAGTAAAATAACATTTCTTTGGATAACAAAAGGAAAACAAACCAAGACCCCAGATGACCAGTAAGTACAGCCAAAAGACACTATGTAAATTAGGACATGAACTTCACGTCTGCCTACACACATGCACAAGCTTGCATCAAACAGAGGGGAGTAATGAAAGCTTAGTTTTTTCTGAAAGCTGGGAATTCACAATTCTGGATCACTTCTTTTTTTTCCTTCTAAGGTCATAAGAATAAAGCAGAGAGATTTTTAAAAAAATTTGGTTTTGCAGCTGTATCAATTGACAGGAAATTCAGAAGGACTCAGGATTTTGATAGTTGGCCCACATCCCACAAAGAGCAAGACACGTTTTTTCCATAGTGACATGACCAGAAACAACCATTGGTACAGTTCTGTGTACAAACACATACTCCACTGAGATGACACCTAATAATAATGTAACACTACAAATGGAGCAAAGAAATGCAGACTCATTAACTGTTTCCTATGGATAGAAATGTAAGGATAGGCATTCTCATTCCATCTAACATATTAATATTATTACAGTTATGGATTTGGCATATGAAGCTTCACCAGTATTGCCCCACACAAGCACAGCTCATTCAGTTTTGTAGTTAGGATACATACCCTTCCCATTTCAAACTCTCGACAGGCCATTACAATTATCTGAAAAGAAAAAAAGATGTTCCAAGTCAGCTGGTTTTAGATCAAGTAACTTCAACCAACACTTCCCTACTTGCTTCTATCAGGAAGATACTGAAACTCCTTAACTAGCTACTACGGAAGAGACTAATTAATACTATTTTCCTTCCTGCATAGGCATGCTCCTTTACTTCTAAAAAAGTAACAAAGTTTCATCCTTCACAAAATCTACATCACTAATACAACATATTAAGGCTACTTAATTCAAATTCACTGTAATCCTGTACAATTTTATTTATTCAGCCTGAATGTAAACTCTAAACTTAATCATAAAATATAGAATCATTTGCCAACTGGAAGAAACATAGCTATATTTGCTTAAAGTGACACAGATGGCATAAAATAGGAGCAAACCCCAAAAAAAAACCCACCCAAAAAAGGACCAAGAATTAAAATTCTTAGGTGAAGCTATTTTTGATACATTACTGTGAATAGCACAATAAAAATGCACCAACAGGTAAGCTATTTGTTACAGTAAGCCATGATTTAGGTGCTTGATAAAACAAAAAAATATTTCCAGAAATAATTTGTTGAACATATCCAATTTTAACAGTATTCCTGAAAATAGCTGTTTGTAAATAAATAGTTGTAGAATACATAAATCAGTAAGTAATCCCAAACTAGCATAAATAGAAAAGTAAGTGGGTTTTTTTTGCTTCACATGCTGCTTCTGTATTTGATTTTGTCAGTCCACATAAAGTCAGAGTTGTAAGGTCTCCCATGGGACAGATGTAACCAAGCAAGAACCTATTCATAAACATGAAGAATTTAACATTCATTCAATAAAATTATTACTTTGAATTTACATTGTTAAATTGAATAAATAATATTAATTACATATAGAATGCTAATTAAAATACAAAACCCAAGATTTTGGAAGTAAATTAACAAGATCGCTGTCAATATTTTTTGGTAATGAAAGTCAACTTGGGCAAAAAATGGACAATTGTTATGCTATAAGGTAACACCCAGTTTTCAGTAGGTACTTACAGCAACATTGTATTCCCATATCATCCTCCAGAAGTCTATGACTGTATTGGCTAAGGGTCCCTGTGTAGCACGTACGCTTTTGGCCCATGGACTCCCTGGGATTGCACAAAGGAACCATTAATGTTTATAAAGAAAATTTATCTGCACTGAATGAAGAGGCTTTCTGTTATAATAATATAAAATTAGAATATCCTTTTTTTTGATATACAACAGGAAGGGTGAATATCAACATGAGTCCAATTACATTAGTGGGATTTTGCTGGTCATCTCGAGGAGGCCCAAGATTACAACAGCTACAGCACTGCCAAAGTCTGTCACAGAAAACAAGTTTCTGTATGTTCTGTTCAGATCCTGAAGATTTCCTATAAGTCCTCATTTTTTTTCTTCAAACATTTAGTAATGAAAATTTGAAAATCTTTCTGCTAAAAAGCATCCTGTTGAACAAACTTAAGTTCCCCGCTCCCACTAATACATTTAAAAAATATGAAGTTTTGAAATTTGTTTTATATAAATCCTGAAGAAATTAATATTCAGCCTTTCAAGCTAAATATTCAACCTGTTTCTGAATAACAAATGCTGGGTAAAAACATCAGAAATAAAGTACAAAGACAGCTCAAGACATTAATACTTTGAAAACAAAACTGGCTTTTAGTCAATTCTGGCTTCCCTTTTAGAATGTTAGACATAATTCCATTGGCACACTTTTGCCATGAACAGCAAGAAGTGTGTATTAATATACACAATTTGTAAAACACCTCATTTATAGTCCCTAAAAACAGTCTTTCTTAAAATGGTGTATTTTTATCACTAACAACTGCATCTGAACACAACTGCATCTCAATTTTCCTATGGTATAAATTTCCAATTTGCTTGCCTGCCACTTTAAAATGAAGTATTTTATATTTTCACTTAAGAGTAATATCAAAGTTTAAAACTGTGTTAGAAATGGCATCATGTTTGCAAATTTATTCAAGTCATAATAAAAGAATATCTTCCCTCACAGCTTTAAATTCTCATCTCAGACTCTAATATTAAAACTACACTGACACAAAATAAAGCCAAAAAAGAATTCAAGAACTGTTAAATTAGTAATACATACCTTAATGAAATTTGCATTGATGTAGTCTGAATCTTGTGGGGGAGTTTTTAAGGTCAGTTTAACTCGACTATGATCAACTAAAAGGAAAATAATGGGTTTTTTAAACGAGAATTACAACACAGGTAATCAGTATGTAACAGTAAATACAATATATATAGTACATTAAAGAACATTTCCCAAAGGTTAGTCCCACATGCAAGTCAGTTCATTAATTTATGAATAAATCAACTCAGGTAGAGATAAGCAGAGCAGCTCCTATTGCTATGTGGTGCTTCTGATGCTCAAGTTCACAGGGTACCATCTCCTGGAATTCCAAGAATGCATCATTACAAAGAGTCAAAAATCATTTAATCAGAAGCCATGAAAACTGTAGTTAATTGTTGCTACACAACAGTAACACAGACATGAACGGTCAGAATCAAAGGCACACTTATGGAAAGCAGAAGAATAAAAGGCCAGTGCAGAGTTAATGCAGCTGGCAGGTCTTAAAGTCTCTGCCAAGGAGTACTTTGTCAGGTATTACAACATAAAACTTGACTGGGGTTTATTGCTCAGGCACAGACTGACCTCTGTCCCCAAACACTGGGCTGGGCACTTTGCTGGGGCACTTCTGAACTAGAATGCAGCAGATTCCTTCATTTAAAGGGTTTTGACACGTCAAGTTTCTGCCTCAAACATTATTGACTGACTCAGAGAAAGCTGCTTATAAAAACAGCAGCTCTTTGGAGACCAAAATCCTCAGCAGTCTTAAAAATAGCCTTATTACTTGTTGACAGAACAAACTAAACATCTTGGTATTCTTTTTGGCATTGAAAAAACCCCCTGCATCTTTAATACTTGATTGTTACTAAAAAGGGGTAGGTGGTTTGGCAGGTTCACCAGTCCTTCCAGCTCTTGTTGACAACAATACTTCCTAGCTATGACACAAAAATCATTCACTCTATCTCTACAATAGAGGCTCCTTTAGTCATAAATCCAGATAAGAAAAAAATTATCTTCAAATGGGGGAACAGAAGTATCTGCAGAAACAGCATCTGCTCAAGCAATTTATGCTACTTTCTGCTCCAGGGTCAACTTCTCAACAACTGAACAGCTGTAAGCATTTGATTAGACCTAAATTCAAGAAAAAGAAACAAAGAACAATATATTTCAAAAGAGCAAATATGGTTAAGTTGGGGGTTTTGTTTTGTCAAAACACCACTGATAATAAAACGATGAATCATGCCCACAAGAACTACATGCTAAGAGTAACTTCTATACGAAAAGGTCTTTCAAAAAGCTTGTAAGATGGTGAAATTTTTCTGCCAGACTTCTCATAACATGCAAAAAAAATATCTGCATTACAATGAAAGGTTTCCTAAAAAAGCACAAGACTTTTAGATCACAGATTCTAAAGACACCACACTCACATAAAGGCCTAGAGAAATCTAAAACCCATTAACTGTATTACACTCTGATACATAGAAGGTTAAAGAAAGAACACTCTCTAAGCATGCAGTACTGTCACAAGCTTTATACTAAAACTGCTTTTAAGTGGAAGAACAGACTAATTAAAGTAACAGGCTAATGAGGGATCCTATCTTCCCAGCCCAGTAGATCCAAAATTCTACAGCAGTTTTCAAATCTCAACATTTCCAGCCTGCCTTTATGTGCCACAGCTCAGCTCCTACAGAGTTTTAGGTCTAGAATAGAATTCTCCAAGAAAAATCCACTGCAGATTTCAGCTTCAAGAAGATTAAGTGCTTGGATACTGCTGTGTAACTTAAAGGTTCAGTTCCCGATGACTAATTGGTTCTTCAGGTGACCACTGAACACCATGTTTCATTTAACTAGCATTTAAGATGTCTTAGTAAACTGTAACAGAAACATGCATCTTTGAAGCCAGTGTTGAGTTAGAACTGATCTCTCCGGTAGCAGTAACAATTTCTGACAAACATAGCCCTAATCTCTCATTAAGTTACAAATGTACATTCTTTCCTGGATTTACGAGAGATAGGCAAAGTATCATCACCTTTCTCCTGGTTCTTCTCATTTCTGTCAAGCTGGTCTCCCATCAATTTATTGCTGAAAACCTTGGATGTTTGAAGACATTCTCACTGTATGAGTGAGAACTGAAAATATGCCTTCAATTTTCCTCTATGTCAGCTTGAGGTTCATTCATTTCCCCACTGTGAGCAGCAATCCCAATGACTCAGGTTTTATTTCATGCAGATGAAAGATATGCAGATCTACTGCTCTAGTTGCAGCCATTCACTACTGTAGTGCTACTGTCTCCCCAACAGCCTGGGTGCTACCATGATTTTGCTGTTTTGTTCATGATCTACCAAAATGCCAGGACAGAAGAAAGAGTATATCCACTGCTAATAAGATGACAATAACCACTTCCTCTCTCTTTTCACTCTATCTATAAACACTTCCTCTCAACTAAAAAAAAAAAAATGAAACAAACACAAAACATTAATGATATTTAATTATTTTGCTGCAGTTCAGCTCAGTAACACACTACTCTTCAAGATGTGATCTATGTTATATGTACATCCCCCAGTGAAATCTAAACACATACGTATTTCCTTCTCAGCGTGGCAGCAAGCACCATGCCCACCTTGCTAAACAATCTAGGGCCTTGGCTTTAGGTTAAAGTTTACTGCTTGAATTGTTGCTCCAAGCACTAATAAACAGTAAAAATTTCAGCACTAGAAAAACCCAGCACACAGGTATACAACAACCTTAAACACAATAATTCACTGGAGTTTATTATTAGAACACATTTTGAAAGTGAAAGCTAATGATGCTTAAAACCATTTTCAACTGCAAACTAGTTGTAAACCTCCTAACAATTCAGAGAAAGCTGAGCAGAGCAAAATATACCTGTTGCTGACCTGGGAAGCGTAGAAGCCTTTAATCTCACTGTCAGCTGTTCATATCAAAGGCATGGTAGAGCTTCTGAATGCACGGCCTCATGAGCTACACAAAGTGAGCTGTAACAGACAATCTTGTAATTTCAGATCACTGATCTGTTATATCCATACATTGGTGGCTTTAAAATTTAAATTCTGTTCTGACTCCTTTCTATGACTTTTCTATGTCCACACATTAACAGAATTTTATTTAGGCTCTAGCAAAATAGAAACGAAAGTTAATCCAGCATTGAAAGTTCTTCAACACCATTTGTAGGATACAACAACCAAAAAAAAAGATCTATTTTACTTCAAACTTACAGAGCCTTAAGGTCTGTAAAATTTCATCTGGAGTTTATGCTGCCATTTGTTTGTTTTGTACCATTAATAACGTGCTTCTAAGGAAAAAATACATTTAAGTACCTTGCAAAGTTCTCAACTGTTCTGAGCTGAAATGAAAGTGCTGGCTTGATATGGCTTCAGAACCAGCACTTTTATCTTCAGGTGGTACCTCTCTCTCAAAACATAAGAATGTTCATTCACTTTGCCTTCCGAGTTAAAAATACAAATTTTAAGAAGGTTATCTTGCAGTAAATTATCTCCAATTTTGCCTTTCAGTAGTAATTAATAGTAAAATTCAAATACATGAATAAAAACAAGCACTTTCCTTTGTCTTCTATTAACATGTAAATCAGACTTACATGGCAATATATCCTTGTATCTATTCTTTTTAACATTTTCTTCTTTTTCTCCAGTGGCTGTTGGGTAGATCTTCTCTGTTCTGTATTTTGTTGATAATCTTCTTAACCTCTGAAATAAAAGATTCATGTTAAAGTCTCAACAAACATCACAAGGTATTAGTTTCATTGATGAAGAAGGTCACTCAGAAAAAAAAACCCTCTTCTCTTCTTTTACAATATTCACTGTGATGAAGTTTAAAAATCTAATTATCCAGTACTTTTAGCATATCAGCAGTTTATAAGCAAGCTGAAACTAGCTCTATACATCATGAGACATGGAACTTTGGAAAAGCCACCATACCTGTCTCTCAGGTACAAGCTACTTGCAATTAAGATGAGTGACAGGAGGTCTGCTGTACTCACTACAGTATGTAATTTTTTTCTCCCCTCCATCTATTTCAAATCCTAGAAATTTGAGAGAGTCAAAACCTCTGATAATAAAGACCAGCCCCTGCCTTTCAGAAACCTGGGAAATAACAAGAGCATACAGCTTTTATCATCCCAAACAAGTTAGGCCTGTGCAACCTGAAAACTGAGGAGGAAGAGAAGAGTGTAAGTTCTCTTTGGAAAATAAAAAATACAAGAATAGTCGGCAGTGCTTGTTACTTCAGACTGTGTAGACATCCAGATTTAAAAAGGTACACTAAAGAACTCAGAAACTTAACTCTGGTGGTTGCAAAACCAGTCATTCTATGGACACTGACATGGTGGTGGTATGTAAGACTATCAAGAGGAAGACTGAACACAGCTTCAAACAAGTTCAGCATCTCCAGTGAATGGTATTCTGCACGAGTAGAAAAATAGAGGTTGTTCATGATTCCCTCCCTCTATATTCAATGCATCGTTATCATCTTGAAGACTCAAAACATCCATGACTTATGTTCTTTTGGGGACAGGGGAGGTTTTTTGCTAGTTAAAAATGTAAATCTTGTTTGTCACTGACTGTACAAAAACATACAGGCAGAAGGGCATTGTAAATAAGATCATCTGCTTGGAAGCCAGTTTCTTCTTGAATTCTTCTAAACTATTAAAACACTTGGGACACTCACTGCACACTTCAATTAAAAAAAAAACAATTTTGGCAACTCATGTCCCCCAGTAATCCATCAAGCAAAGAGAAAAAGAAAAAAACCATAAAATTTAGCATTTCTCTTGCATATAGAAAAACATTTTCACAAAATTTATCTGGATATAGTAAAAAAAAAATATCAAATTTTCTATGCAAATGTGGATAAAACTTGGCACTAATTTAGTTGAAAAATAAGTCTCTAATAAACCAGAAAAGTGGCATTTACAGAGCAAAGACAAATGGCATGGTAAATTAAGATAAAAAAAAGGTACATCAAGTAGTACCAGTTTCAAATTTTTTCTCTTCTACAAGGACTTAATCACAGATTATATCCCTGAACACTAAAAAGAGTAACAGAATTAGCATTAAAAAACTTGCAATATTAGTCAGTGAAGTAAAACCAGTAAATATCTGGAGATACGGCAGTAGGTCTCTGACCACACAGTGACCAAAGTGCTAAATATATTATCTGAAAACGTTGCTACAGTGAGGAACAGGAAGATGCAATTCTTAACAAGGCACGTAAACAGTTACTGGAAGGCTCCATGCAAACTACACTCATCTTTGCAACACTAAAAACAAATTTGCAGCATAACCTGTGAACACGACGGGCAGAGAAAACCTGGTTTGTAACTCAGCATGAAGAATGCCACTGCACACAGAAGACACTGTCCAATGTAACGCTGACCTTTCCCTGTGTCAAAATGAAAAATACCACTTGTGCTTAGACTGAAAGTAACCAGGAGTCTAGAAATAGTGAAATTAATACACATAATTCAGCTATATCTGCTATGAACTGTGAGGCTGAGATAGGCTATAAGCCTCCAATTAAGGGGGGGGGGGGGACAAAGAGCAACAATGATACTTCCACACACAGTCACCAATATGATTTGTGTATTGTTCCACATCTCAACGTGGTTGTGAGTTTTAGACAGTTTTTTTCCTCCATCTTACTTATTTTATGGGACAAATGTCATGACTCTGCTTAGAAAAAAGTAAGAAAGAAGTTTAAAGAAAAACTACCTCAACAACCACGAGTAGAAGCAAAAAGTTATTTTGCATGAGAAAAAACAAGCTTGAGGAAGTCAGGTTAGGTATCAAAAAGCACATGAGTAAGATGATCCTTTTTGCTTTAGTCTATTTTAAAGGCATGCAAAAAAAATACTTTCACAGGTACAACTTGAACCTGCTGTAAGCCAAAAAGGCTTGAGTGACTAGTATTGACTTTCATTTTCTAGAAAGAGATGCTATGAGAGTTCAGCACAGCCTTCTCCCCTGCATGATCCACCCTCCCCTACTCTACAACGTGCTAACAGACCAGAAAGGAGGATTAGCATAGTACAGCTCCAAGGCAAAGCCTCGAAATGAAATACAGATTGATTTTAACACACATCTGTTCCAAAAATACTTCAGGACCCACGTTTTAATGCATGTTTTGCCAGCTGTTTTGTGACATGGGTAATAGAAGATATGTAAGTACAGTCCTGAGAGCAATCAAAAAGAGTAAGGAGCACTCTTTACGATTTATAGTCGTACCCCCTACATAGAATAATATCTACTTTGTGCTTTGGAAGAGGAAGAATGACTAAGGAGTAAAGAAAGAAGTTTTAAAATTGAACTTTGAACAAACTATGACAGGAATGGAAAAGTGCCAGACTCAGCAGAGGATTCTGCCCTACACACAATAGAAAATTCCTGTAGAAAGCTATTGCAGTGTGCTCACAGCCTGCTGGGGGATGCACAAGATCCAGTGCTTCCTAGGTTACAGCCCAGAGTGACCAGAAGGAGGAGAATGTACTCATAGCAGAAAGGGGGCAATGACAGGGCAGAAGAAGAAAGAATTTTTTTCATACTGTTGTAAGCTGATGGCAAGACAGCCAGCAAGATCCGTCACAGTCCAGTTTCACGCTAATTTTTAATAACAACTGTCTACAGTACAAAGCATTTGGGTTAAGTCAGTAAAGTGCCAAAATGCTTCCAAGAAGATACTCAGACACCAACAGCAGGGACAGAGGTCCCACCTGGTGCCTCTGCAGATAATACGGGCGCTTCCATGACACATCTATTCATTGGAATTGCTATTCTGGTACCACAAAAAACTTCACTGGTATATTCTTTAAGGAACAAATGGTCAAAAAGTTAAGTATGATTAACCATAGACATGCACTTAAAGAACTACATTCACGAGGCCTTTGGTTCCATCCTCATTAGAAAAGCTTGATTTTAATTCTGCTTATTCATTGCATGACAGAAGTGGTTGTGGGGTGGTGACAAACACTTACCACATGTGACAGTGGGGAGATGAGTCTTTGAAACAACTTAAGTTTCAGAAGCATGCTTCCAACTTCCACAGTGGTTTTATAGTCTCTACTACAAATCTACTTCAGTATTTTTTTTAAAAAAGACAAACCAGCTTTTCAAACCCAACTTGCGGAATCCTACCATATTAATAAGAACTCTGTCCAATCAGTTCAGGAAATACAGATCTCTGACTTTAATTGTCAATTTATTTATCTATTTAACACTTCAGAAAGCCTGTGAAGGTACATTGCCTAATACCATAGAAGTGCTGTTTGTGAATTAAAGAAAGCATTTATATAGCCTACTGAGATTTGAAGAACTCACTTCAAAAGCATAAACCTTATTTAAGATACTAAAGTTCTTGTGACTCCTTTCCAGGTTTCTTTTCAAGGAGAACGCAAGAAATATTTCACCAGAGTTTCACTTATCTCAAGTCCTCAATCTGACTCCTAAGCCTTGTCTGACATTTCTAATTGGCAAAACATCAGATAGTAAAACAGTAATGTTCTTTTGAATCTCCTTTCTGACCATACTGACGGGCAGGAAATACAGGAGTGTCAAATGCCACTCCTACAATACTCCAGGACACCCACAGTTCATTTGCCATACTCTTCAGGGACAGTTCTGGCAGTGATCTTCTGAGAATGCACTAATCACACAGGAACATATTTTGTTTTGCAAAATTTGCCTAAGTGCATTAGAAATACTCAAAGAAACAAAAAATTCAAGAGAAGCTTCCACAAAGTTACCTTAAAAATCAAAGCATAAAAGAAGATACTAGGACACACTTAAAAAATGTTGTATTAATGCACTCATTTCATGAAACAAGATAACTATTTCTATCATAAGGTAGGTATTTCATTTTTCTTACTAACAGGAGGGGAATAAAAACCACATGAATTATGTTCAACTGTGGTCTTATTTAAATAATTTAGATAAACAGTACTAGGGCAGAATAAATCCCCTAGTACTTTTATACAGTGAGAAAAATGTACCTGTATGGAGCAGTGTGAACCAAATTACCACAATGTCCAAATTACTTACTATTTTCTGATTATCTATGGTCAGCTTACAAAGGTCTCTGATTCTGTACCTATGAACACAGAAATGCCAGAAAAGCCTTTGGCAGCAGACAGTTCAATGCAGACTTAGAAATAGCACTGCTCAAATGGGGCTCTGACTTCCTAAAACTGCTTTGGTTCCACAAGTATTTTAGATTCAAGTCTCTGCAAATCCAACTGGAGATTTGCTACACCATTTTCTTATCACTGAGGGTTCTGGGAAACACCAAGAGCAGCTGATGGTAATAAACCCAGGTGGAGAATGGACTGTTCAGGAGTGCCTCTGCAGCTCTGGGTTGCAATAGTGAGGAATAAATGACCACAGTGAGCTGGATTTCCTTTTGTCACTCTGCCAGAAGAGCTGTGTGGGATTCAGTTGGGCTGAATCAACCTCCAACTGGGATATCACTGGTTAACTTATTCCCCTGCTAAGTAGCACAAATAATGGAGAGTTTAGTATGATTTCAGGTATCACACTTTGCAGTTTATGTTGGTACACTAAATGCTCTGCATCTGTTGTTGCAAATAAACACAGCATGAAAACAGGAAAGACCTACATGCAAAAAAGTGTCCAAACAGTCCAAGCTGGCAACTAAAATAGTTATCATACTTAGCACATACATATGATACTACAGATAAAATTACTTGAAAACCAGCATCCACTTGTGACCCATGTCAATATTTCCCCATTGATTCCTGTTAGCTTTCAAACAGCAACTGTTTGTAACAATTCCTAGCCCTCGTGATGGCAGGAAAAAGCCTTCCCAAGCGCTAGTCCAGCATAAACAATGAAATGAGAATGATCCGGTTCTGTAAAAGCTTCACTGTATCTCAACATTCACAGATGGCTTTGGCTGCAAAAAAAACCAGGCTAGCAGTCTCTACTTAACCTATTTCTCTGAAACAAAGCCCTGAAAGGAGATTTCAGGCTGCACTGATAGAGGAGTTTCCATTGTCTCAGCATTTTCTTCTGGCAACACCTACTAACTCTCAAGCTTCAGGTGCTCCAAGGCTGAAGTGACTAATAGACAAGCCTGATAACTACAGTTCCTTGGGAGCTCTGTCTTCTGTGTTTCATAGCAGGACGACATTCCAGGAAACTTGTGTGAACCACATAAAAGAAGAATCCTTCCAAAATTAGCCAGAGAACCGAGAACAGCATCGTCTCAGTATTAGATGGCACAGTGTATTCTATACAGGAGTTGGGCTTGATGATCCTTGCAGGCCCTTCCAACTCAGGACATTCTATGATCTACAGTTTTACAACATCTTAACTTTGATATTTTCTCAGGAAAGAGGGGAATTCATGTTATTGCATTAATTGGAGATTTCTAGCCAGTAAAAAAGCTTCAGTCAATGAAGACAAAGCCAGTACAATCCTCATGCAGAGGATGTACATCAAGGCAAAATAACAGTACTGCAAGCAGCCAGTTAGGGAGTATATCCTACTTTCTACAGTATCACATTAAAACTAGAAACAGCTGATGAAAATTTCAATGGAATCAACCAGCACATCTGAAAAAAATCCAGCAGCTTGTTCCTGAAGAAAACAGCTCCTAAATGCAGTAAGAAAAAATTGTTGATTTTGTAGCCTATAAAATATGCCATCTTTCTATTTAAGGGCTTCTATACCAATCTTCTTACTGATTCATTTTTCACAAGCAATTGAATTTAAAAGTCAAGATGGTGACTAAGACTTGAGTTGACCTTCATATAATTTTCTGCAATTTTCAAGGCAACCAACACCATTCATTTAAGGACAAAAGAATTATGATTGTTTCTTTAGTGAAAAAAGAATTATTAATATCTAAAAAATTTTAAACACTTAAAAATTGCAAAATAATTACAAATGTCAGTCTACTGAGCAAAAACAATCTTGAAATAAGGAAGAAAAAGACAGTTTTCCCCACTTCCAGACTTTTTTGTCACAACACTGTAGGTATCTGGTGTACTAGTAGTTCTTGTACAACTTTACTGCCACCAATCCACCAATCTTGATGATTTGTTCAAGAAACTGATGGATGTGTATTTATGACACATTTAGGCTGAATCTGCACTTCGGTCAGAGTCAGAAATTTAACATCTTGGCATATGACAGCGACAAATAACTTGCAAAAAAAATTGTCAAACTCAGTCCAGTTTTCATTACATTAATACTTTCTTTGCTGCAGGAAATTACTGTACCATCACATAACAAGGGTACAAAGACACATAATCCTTCCACCTTCTGCCGCTACCTACAGCATAGGGTTTAAGTAGACATGAGGGATAACAGGAAAGGGTATGTATTGTATCTGTTCTCCAAAATGTCATCTATATGTGCAATCAGTGCAGAAACTTCCAGTGTAAGCACAACAAAACTGTGTAACTCACTCTAGACCATGACAACCTCCAAATGTGTGGGGCAATTCAGCAACACCACAATAACAGGCCAGTTGGGAGTGTGTACAAACACCCTGAACCCAGAGTGTCTGTCTATAAAGTATCCAAAACCAGGATCGAGTATGACACAGGTGGGATTAACTTTCCACTCTGACGCTGGAAGGGGGTGGTGGTTTTTGTTTATTTTAAAACAAAGAAGTGGTTATAGGTCCAGGTAAACTTCTTCTCAAGAGCAACTCTGACTTATCTAGGAGAGATGGCCACACTACAGTCCGCTCTACCTAGACAGTCTATCTCCGAAGTCAATCAAATTTTGACATCCTGAATGTGATGCTGACATTCTTGGTGCAACATTTGAGTGAAGATTTTACAGAGCATGTCCTTCACCCCCAAATAGAGACAAATTAGACACTGGTCCTACCTCCCTCCACACACCAGATTTAAAGTTTCTCAGGGTAGTCAAAATCCAACAGCTCTGATGCAACAGGAACAGACACCAAAGTAACAGCATCCCCAGGAGTGGTGCATGGAAGCCTAGAAGAAATTATCTAAATGCAAGTTGAGTCTTTTTCCACAAGAACACCCCAAAGGCAAGAGGTTTTACTGCATGTTAATCACGCAGCTAAAAGGAACACAAGCCATACTTTTTCATGGCCACACAAGAGGGGCTGGATGAGTCACTGTTGGTTGTAACTTTGTGGCTCCTGAGCTTCAGCCCTTGTGTCTCAATTGATATAACAATCTGAAACAGTGAAAAGTGCCCTGTGACAAGCACTCACAGGAAAAGTTGCATAGCAAATCCACGTGAGGTACAATTCATACAAATAAACAGCATGAGGATCTAAACAGGCATCAGGTAAGCCACTGTCCTTGAAGAATATTTAGGGGTTTTAATCATATCAATTCTCCCCGAAATATTCCATCATTTATTACTCCCCACAGTCTTTACCATTCCCTTGCTTGTGACTTCACAGTATGTGGAATAAAGCATTAAGATCCATGGAGAATGTATTTCACTTTTGTTTCTGCTCAGCACTAGAGAAAAGAGAGGGGAACTACCCAAATTCTCCCCCTTCTTCCTTCACAAGATGCAAAAACCCTTCCTCTTTTCCCACGCCTTGGAACACATTTCCTTGAAGTCAGTGTTTGTTTTCGAAGCAATTCATAAAAGGTGGAAAAAAAATGCACCACAACTGAAACAGGAAACACTGAGCTTTCACTCCAACAGAAGTAAACTAGAATTTCCTACCTGCTAGTCCCCCACTAACAAAGCTGCCGTAATTAAAGACACAGGAGAATAATCTTAGAGCCTTATTAAAACCAAAAGCCTTTTAATAAATCTGCACATACACACCCTGCCCCCCAAAAAAGGATCTGCTATAGCCATTATCTCCTGCCTTCCAAAAAGGCTTTTAACAGCCATGTCTTGCCAATTTAACTAAAACACAAATCCTGCCCTGTAACTTTCACTGAGAATGACTTTAAGTTGAAAAGCTGGAGCCTAACAACTGCTCTGGGTAAAAAGCATAGCTGTTTGTGCAGTCAAGAAATACTGCAAATGACATCTGGTTTGGGGTCCAAATTACCTCACTGAAACATGTCTAGAGCTCAAAGGTGCTGTTCCTTTCAGCTATGTGACATTCTCGTGCATACAGTTGAATTGCTATGCAATGACACGTGTTTAGTGTCTAATATGCAATTCCAATAAAAATATTCCAATTTTATCTTTCCCCAGAAGTCTAACTTGTTTTTTAGAAGCAAGCTTGAACCTTGCACAGAAACATCTTTAGTGATTTTCACAGTTTAGAACCCCCACTATTCAATAGGCAAGATTAGGATACTGCTAATACAGTTATGTTAGTTCATGACTGGCAAGTAAAACCACCACAAGGTTTTAATGACTACTCCCCTCCAAAAACCCCACTATCTAACAAATACAAACCCCAACATTTTTGACAAGTGCTGAATCAGTACTTCCAGGCAGGGAACATACACAGGGAATATATAAGACTGTAAAGAGAAAGATAAAGTAGCAAACAGAAAATACATTTCTACTATCTGGAGAAAACACGATTACAACTATTTTCACCCCTTCTTTGAGGCTGTGTCTGGAAGCCAAGGAATGTGCTAGTTATAAAGAGGCCATTTATGACAGAGTTCAATAGCATTTTAAGAGCCAGAAAGAAGTAGCCTCATTAAAGATGTACTAAGATTTCAACTGTAATAACCCTAGCTAATAACCAGCACAATATTTGTGGAGATACAAAGGAATTTCGTGTACTAATTGTTTACATTTGCAATATCTGTCAATTTTTGCCTAACAAATGTGTCCCCAACAGTTAAAAAGCACACACCTTTCAAGCACAATTCTGGTTTCAAAAAGAGACAGAACAGGGAATCCAATGGCAAACAAAATTCTTGTAATTCTGGAAGAAAAAGCTGTAAAGCAACTATTGAGAGGAAACCAAAGCAGCAACAGCTAGTACAGAAACAATAAATCTAGACAACCAGTTATTCACAGACATGACTTTAGATTATTTCCCTCCATTAAAGTTCTTGCATTAATGGCTGAACGTTCAAGAGTTGGAAGTAGCACTGCTAAATGTTCAAATGTTAGAACGATACAAACTCTACTATTTAATTTGCTTCTACTGAATTAAAAAAGGCCCCTAATCTTCTCCATATATTCCATATTGTATGCAGTTCTCTTCTACAAAATAACACAGGCATATACACAGTGTTACAGATTTAGTATTCACCATGAAGAGTATATATTATAGTATTAATATAGTATTGCCACTCAAGGTATTACAGTATACCATTCAAAGAGAATGTTTCTTACTTTCCTCATATTTTGTTCAACAAGTCACTTCAAGAAAAGGAAAAGGTTGTGATGCTTCTCCAATAAAACCATTTCAAATATATTGTTTGACATACTATTAACACTTTGAGTTCCATGGTAACCTTAATCCCAGATATTCTAAGGCCCGCAAAGAAAGTTATCTCTTCTGCAGCCCTGTATCATGACTTCATTAGAACACCCAAAGACAAGAATACTACAGTGAAGTTACCAAAAAAGAAATGAAAATACTGTTTTAATCAAACAGTTTGAAGTTTAACCTTTTTAAAATCATGAACAATCCCAAGGAAATTTTTAATTCTGAACTCACAAAAGCTTGTACCACCACTAAAGGATCAAGTAACAAATGTTTAGTGTACATCCTCTTAAAGTCAGTGTTGAGAATCTATATTCCTAGTACTTCAAAAATAATGCCTTTATATAAATTATTTTGTACACCAAAACTGCAGTTCAAATTTAAATTCTTTTCGAAATATTTGTAGGATGCCTTTATGATATTTATAATGTATCTATTTCTGCAGTTCTTCTATTTTGAAGAGCAGAGAAACATTTACCTCCTATGAAGTATATACTCAATCATCTAAAGGTTTTTAAGTACCCTGCAGGTTACATTTGTTACACAGCTAATGTGTGAAATACAGTCCTTCTGCAGTGCCAAATTTCAACAAACAGAAAGCTACTCAAGTCAACTGGTAAAATGAATCTGGTTCAGGCAAGTGCCTTGTCAATCAAGTTGCTGATATATTTAAAACAACCCTCAGCTGCCATGGCTTTAAAAAGCTGAATATTTACAATCCAGAATGTTAAAGTTGATGGTTTGTTTGGTAAACAATTGCACAGGTTTTTATCTGATATACAAATAACTTTACTCAACACCTCCGGGTTCTGGATGACAGATTTACTTCCAGGTATTTCAGAAACACACGGGAACACCTTCAGATCCCACCTCAAGATTCTTATCTATACTTTTCATCTATGTGGAATATGTGACTCCACTTCCTTTCTTGGAAAAGGAAGCTGTTCCAATCTGAGCTTCAAGTAAGTATTTGATATGGTGCCAATTCAAAAGAAGAGTATGTGAATTTCTACAAGAATTCAGGCGAGACTGGTCTCTTTAGTTTGTTTTTACAAGGAAAAAATTGTTTTTAAATAAAATCATCTGACTGAAGGGATTTCACAAGCGGAGTTTCTCAAAAAAACTTCCCAGGCCAAGCAGGCATTTTCCTTCATGACCTCTCCAGCAAAGCAGTGCACACTAACAGATATTTGATGAGAAACTGGAAAACAGTAAGAGACGAAGATGAGAATATAACACTCATCAAGAAGATGGACTTTCAGGGTAAAAGAAATAAGAATAAACCTCAACAAATGCCAAATAAAGTTATACACTAGAACATGACAATGAAGAAAACATAAACGCATATTATTACAAATAATAAGTGGCAACTCATAAGTGTTTCTAGTAGTCACCAAGAAAATAAAACAGAATAGTTACCAATAACCTGTACTCAGTAATAAGTCCAGCATTCTGGGAAACTCTAGAGATGAGACAATATAAATTCTCAACAGATGACAGGACATAAACTATTTTTTTTCTTTCTTCTTAATAACAGGTCAGTTAAAGTTGTGATTTTTCTTTTTTGATGGATTGAATGTTCTCAATTTTCTTTGTGGTCTGAAATTAGTAAGACTGATTCAACCTGAAATTACTGAAACTTTCCTCTTAAGACAAAAACATTTATATTCTACTTTATCTATTGCTTGTATTGCTTAAGTGTCCCTTAGCACACAAAAAGCATTAGTAGCTTTTACATTTTGTTTTCTGGTACTTCATATAAAACATGAATTCTTTTTTATGTCAGTGGTTTAGGTTGTGACAGTCTGGTTTTATTTGGCAATACTTTCAATGTAAACAAAGAATGCTAGCAAACATTAGCATCTTTAAGGAAAAAAATCAATATTTATTCTGGACAAGGAAGTAATATTTTCTTTTTTAAAACAGTCCCTGAACACTTAAGTCTAATGCTCTCATCCTAAGAACTGTCAGTCGATATGTTCTATCATGTACAATATTAAAGGGGTCTGAAAGGCTTGATTTGGTTTTAAGCCTGAATTTAAGTTCCTTGAAACTGTCTCATTTTAACCTCCTTTACAAAGTTACCAGATGGCCAACAAATCCAAACCCAGTATATTATTGTTTAATGAACACTAGTGCAGAATAATTTAAACACTCGAGAGATCAAACAATAATCTGCAGCAATACTTAACATGGCATCTCCTGCTGTCGAGCTTTAGGCAGTGTTTATTTTCTCTGATAACAAAATGTGGATTTTATTACCAAAGAACTGAAATGTCTATTTTTGTCTTTAAAGAAATACTAACATTTTGATTAATATTTTCAGAAAGTCTGATTTCTAAGCATTGTTCCCTGTCTAGGAACATTCCTGGAAAAACTGTGGTTTTGTTAAAACTTCTTCTGATACTTGGTTCCCAGTTAAACTAACAGCTGTCCTGGACAAGCTGCAAATCAGCTATTAGGTGGTTATTAGGTATCAAGCTTCATTGAAAGAACAGGCACAGAACTGAATTCAACTTAGAGGCACCGTCTGTCCCAGAGGTGAGAAGCTGGAACACCTGCTGAGAGTTGTGGTAGTTCAGCCTAGAGAAGAGAAGGCTCCAAGGAGACCTTGTAGCAGCCAGTAAGAGAGATGGAGAGGGACTTTCTACAGGGGCATGTAGCCACAGGCCATGTGGTAGTGGCTTCAAAGTGAAAAGAGGGCAGGTTAACTTAGATGTTAGGAAGAAACATTTTACTGTGAGACATGGGAACAGGTTGCCCAAAGACGCTGCGGATGCCCCATCCGTGGAAGAGTTCCAAGGCCACAAGACTGGGTGGGGTTTTGAACAAGATGATGTCCCTGCCCATGGCAGAGGGGCTGGAACTAGACGATCCTTAAGGTCCCTTCCAATCCAAACCACTCTATGATCTGTTTCCTGCTGTGCTACACAGGCAACTTACCTTCTTACCTTCTTCACAGGCTGGGAGGGCAACTGGGGAATGAAATAACTTAAATAATTTTACTACAAACATCTGAGGCTCATATGCAGGTAATGGGAATGAGCAAAAAACCCCAAAACTCAGCAACAAAACACAACTACTTTGACTGCAGAAACGCTACTCCTTAAACTCCAGAAGTTACACAAAACTGACTGGGCTGCTTCATATTTTTTTTTTCTTTGAAAGAACCCTGAGGTTCTAAACGAAAACAAAATTTACGTAAAAGTCCAGAAGAAAGATGGCCATTAAGCAGCAGTTCACTTGCCCTGTGTCAGTGGAACCCGCCCACTAGATGTCAGTGTCCTCTTGGGCAGAGGAAAACCTTGGATTCCCAACGGAAACTGGGCAGCTGGTAGTCCTTGGCTACCAGGACAACTGTACAGGAGGAAATTTTTATGAAGCACCCCTGAGCCACAAGAGAAACAGGACAGTAACAGTAACATTTGTGGGTAAGAGACAACAAACAAATATAGTCCTAGACACAAAGTTCTGCCAATAAGGTTAAGAGGTAAAACACTAAGAATTCTTTCATGCAACATTACTGATTAAAAGAACAGCAGATTGTTCAATGGAATGGTGAACACGGGTGATAAAAAGACTGAAAGATAAAGGTATTTCTGTTTCCTATTTCTTGAAATACCCCAAAACACAAACCAGCATTTTTGGATGAAAAGGAAAAAAAAAAGAAGACAAAAGAATGGTCTCTGCCTCTACCAAAATTTAAATCAGGCTTAAGGAAGCTTAGACTCGGAAGCAATAAAGTAAATTATTGCAGCACAGTGTGAAATCCTCTGTGACAGGCATGAAACACCACACCCTAAATACAGGGCAGAGCAGAAGTCAAAGTTCAGGCACATTAAGTGCCTGTTGTCAGAAAAAATGGGTAGGTCTTTCTATTCCCCTGCATTACATGTAGATATTAAGGTAAACTATAACTTTTGAATAGAATATTTCAGTTGGAAGAAACCTGAAGTAATCATCTACTGTCTGACTGTCTGACTCCTTCAAGGGTGTCTAAATTTGAGTCTAAAAGGAGGATACTGATACAAAAGGAATCAAACTTGATTGCAGGACTACATACTTGTAAACTAATACCACCCCCACAAATTACGTTGGGCTGATGGGCAAGGGAATGCCAGAGGGGAGGCAGCATCATGCTTATGAAAGCAGACAGACAAACAAGAGGAAGGTGAGGAAAAGCAAGCTGAGTTTTTATAATATATTTTAATGCATCCAGGATTATTTAAGACCTATACTATCAAGGAAACAATCACTGCATGGCAGCACACACAAGAAACCTGATGGTTCTTGAGGAGGAGACTGGGAAAGCTATGAAGCTGAAATTAAGTATTTCAAAGGGGTAAAAAGTACAGATTTCTCTTTTTAAAGATATCAGATCAATTTGCCAGAGAATCTTTCACTCCATCCCCGGCAAGAAAAGCACCTTGAAGCCAATTTGAGCTGGCTAAAGGTCCTGAAGAACTACTTGTAGTTTCTGCACACTTACATCTGTTATCCTTGCCAGACAGGAAAAGGCTAAAAAAAAAATTCACCACAACTTTTTCCTTTAGAAATAGGAACTTAAAAAAAAAAAAAAGACAAAAAAGAAAAGAAGGAAGTTGAATTATAGGAAATTATACAGAGCTAAAAAAGTAAAACATTCGCAAGCAGGCCAAAGCCTGTTGACATGGGCCAAGTAGCAGTACCTGCTGATCTCCTGACCAGGGATGGATTCTGGTGCCCTGTGCACATCAACCCACTGCTACCATGTACAGTCTGAGCTTCTACTCAGAATCTGCCACTGAGAAGGACTGGGAGGATGGCTCTGTTTCATTTCTGACATTCTCTCAGTATCCACCAGTCAAAATAAAATATCAGACTAGGTGCACATGACACATTACACCATTCTGATACTCTGAACAAACTAAATGTATCATGTGATCCTAAAATTTATCTATTTATCTTCCTCCCAGTTAATAATATACCTATTGCACTGTGTACAGCAGATGGTATTGCGCTGCCTGAAATGCATAAAAAACATGTTACTGCTGGTCCCAACCACCATAACTGCAGTTATGATCACTTTAGCTGTTCATTGTTTTATAACCAAGTTATTTTTAAGGGACTGTTTGTCTTCTACCCATGTGCTATTTGCTTGAACAAGTCTCAGATAGTTTTACCCTTTTGCTCTCTTGCTGCAAATCCAAAGGAATCTCAAGAAAACTGCCCTCAATACAGAAATAACTCCAGGTTTTATTTCCCATCTGAATATATGCACTGCAAGACACTGTGCTTGCTGCTCCATCTCTTTTCAAGGTAATTGTTTTGATAATTTTAATGAACAAGTGGTTCTTGAACAGCAACAAAGGCAACAAGGGGAGCACTCTGACCAAACTCCAACTTTTCAGCGTTTCCTGTAAGCCTTACACCACATTACACCTTTACACAAGCCTTACACTTTTACACCACACCCTCATCCATCATGCTGACACTATTGGTTGGTCAAATACAGGTGTACTCAGCACCAACATAACTGATCTGTAGATTCATCTACTCATCTTCTTCCCTAGTTATTAATATACCTATTGTACCATGTGTTGCAGATTCCAATTTCAACACCACTACAAAACAAAACATCCCAAAATGTTTAAAACATTTTGAGATCCTTTCCAGGAAGCACAAGACAATACCATTTGTATTATTCCATTGTCCCAAACACCACAATTACTAAAATTCAGCTAATTTACAGTGTTCAGGTAACAAACCCATCACCTCAGCACACAAATAGTCTTTACAAAGCAATACTTCTTTCATGGTTTATTGATTATGATTTCATGATTATTAATTACATACTTAAATGTTTAGATCCCATCCCAATCCTCTAAGTTACAAATGCTAAACGGTTAGCAAGACTAAACGGATCTTATTTTAGGTATTCAGTAAAAATAGGAAAAAGCAGCAAAAGTAGATTATAGACTTTTCCACCTTGTAGAAAAAGGCAAGTAACCACTTTGGATACAATTCAAAGGCATACTTCAGATTTTAAAAAAAACTTTCCCTCCAGCTAAAACTGGAAGTGCATAAACCACTACTCATCTGCTTCCTTCCATCATATATTGCAGAATCGAAAAATGGAATACAGCAAAGACAGGTTTTGATGACCTACATGAATAGAAGATATGGATAGAGGGGTTCCTTTCTTTGTAGCTTTAGGAGTTTTGGTGTGAGCCATGCTTCATCAATGCAAGTCTGTTCAACTTCTGGTACTATGAACACAAGGACAGAGGTTCATATCCACCCCTACAGCCAAGGGTCAGCTGGTTTGTTTTTACTGTGCCGGAGGCAATAGTTAACATCAATAACAACAGCTATTTATATATACAGATTTTTCTCTAGTTGTTGCATCAAGTTTAACAGTTTTCCACCTCTTAGCTTTTTACTCCAATTCTGTTTGCTATAATCTTATTTTCTAAGCCACTGATCTCCTTTATTGCCATTCCTTCCTCATATGTCTGTACAGTACTCTGCTACTGACATTGGCTGCAGCCCACACTTCGCCATCTAGGAAGGGGAAAGCTGCTCAACATAATCAAATATTCCTCTTTTCTCTTGTTTACACATAAATTAAAAAAAAAAAAATTCTGAGCTGTGGTCAAATTCACATTCTAATTCTGGAAAACCAGAAACCATCTCAGCAAAGCCACAGAATTAACAACATGACTGTGACAGTGGAGGCACCAGAGGAGCAGCAGCCACTAGATCAGCATCACAAAGCCCCACTGACTGCAGAGATCAGAGTCAGGTCTTGTGTGACTGTAAAATACTGAGGACAGTTATGGCACAAGCAGAACTTCTTCCATATTTGTACTGTCTCTCTTTCAACTCAGTACATTGCCCAGTACACATTACTCACAGAGAGCAGCAGGCTGCTAACCTGCACACAAATAAGCCATGAACACCTTCCTGGTTTAGCTCGCTAAAATGCAATGTAATCTCCACAAACTCCTCTTTTTGAACAGCTTCCTCCTAACCTTTACTTTGCTGCCTTCTTCATCAAAATGGTTTTTCACCTCCCTCAAGACACATTGCACTTTATAGCATTTTACTCAGTACTGAACTTACATTTCCATTATCCAAAAGTGTCCAATTTTAGATCTCTCTTTGTGAAACTGCTAGTCACAGCTCTTCAGAATGACAAAGTAAGTAGATAAAACACAAGGAACAAGGAAAGTTGCATTACCAAAGTTACTTCCTCCGATCTATCAAAGCTACTCTTGGGAAAGGTTAGATAGAAAGAATGGAATCAAAAAATTTAAAAAGTAAGATAGGAAATACTAAAAGCAAAGTGTGAATTTCATTTTTATATAAAACATAGAACAACTGGGAAAAGTGAGGCTACATAGTACTGAACAACTTAAAAGGAACAGGTTGTACTGCTGCTTACAGCCACGAAAACTGTGTGACTTGCTTGTGTGGAAACAGATGTGCCTCTAGTCAGAAAAACCCCCAAACTTCTGAGCTACTACAGATGTTGGGAACTGCCTATTGTGGTGTTTCTAACTAGGAAATAGGCAAGATATTGTGAGAAATTTGGACTGGGGAGAAACAATGACCCTTTCCAAATATCAGAACTCCCCACACTTACTACGAGGAGAATTATTTGAGCAGATTAAGTAGGACTCAAACCAAGTTTCTCAATCTTATTTTCCCTTGGTGGAAGTGGCAGCATTCCAAACAAAATCCATACCTTTAAAAGATCTCAGTTAATTTTCAACATGTCAGTCAAGTTTAATCTCAACCCCAAAGCCTTCTGCAGTTTGACTTTAAGGAACAGTAGCATTTTTCCAAAGCAATGCTGTCTTTAAATCCTTGCACTGTGCCTTCTCTTAAAGGTTACCTTCTTCTCATGCCCAGTTTGTAGCATTGTGCATCAGTATTCCACGGGGTAACCAGAACAGCTATTAATGCTAATAAGCCCAGACAGGAATACACATTTGTTCTAAAGAGACAGTAACTGCATGACAAGTAATAGGATGAGACATACAGGACTGCTAAGTCCTGGCTTTAAAATGCAAAATACAGAAACACATACTCTACAGCCAAAGTGAATTAATTCACAGGAGCAGTGAAGTATCACAAGGTCTTATCAGGATGCAAGTGCTTCTTACAGATGCATTATGGTGAATAGTACAGGATGTAAGCACGCTCAAGTACAGTACTTACTGCAAGATTGCATCATGGCCCCACTGCTATTCCCTCTGAATACTGACTGCACTCCTTGTAGCTGCCAGGACCCAGCATTTATTTCTAAATATTCCAATTAGGTTTTAGTATCCATGAATCTCTGTAATAACCAAGCTTAGACAACACCTCAACACTACAGTTACTCTTGTGAGGAGAGGGATCCATAAGCAATATCACCTGGTCCAACAAAAATCCTGGAATATTAATCCTGCTGAAAGGAACAAATCATAACAGGAAAATTCATATGGAACACTCTGCATGAAGATTCTTACAAAGACTATTTAAACTAGTCTGGTTAAACTTCATTGTCCTGCTTCACAAGCTTCTTGCTTCATTGTCATTAAAAACCAGTGATCAGCAGAGTTAGGTAACATTTATAAACTTAACTTTCATTTTAAGAAGATAACAAAGCCAATAAAATGTGTGGCTATTCTGTTCTGAATTTAAAGCCAAAACCAAAAAGACCAGCCAGTTCTACTATTACCATTGAATTCAGAAAAAAGGCAAAAAAACCCTCCCATGTGCCGCCTTAAACTCAACCACTGATCACTCAGTGCTCACACAGCTTAAAAGAGTACCAAACTACACTACAGACAACCATTTACCTTCAGTTCATTAAATCCATGACACCCTGTACAAAGCTAATGCTTCTTCTGAAGAGTTTCTAGTCTAAAAGCGAGGCAAATACAAAGCTGAAGAAATATAAACTTTTTCACATGGTTTGCCCCTCATCATGCAATGGCTTCTGTCCTCCAAAAACAGTAAAAGTCAAAGGTTTAAAATTATATGGAAACCATTCTAGCAGCATAGGGATAAGGTAGCACAAGCACAGGAGTAAAGGTGAGAGTAGAAAGGAAAAAAAAATTAGTAAAATCCAACCACAACATAAAGAGAGAAGTAAAATGAAAACAAAACATTCAAGACAGATCAGAGCTGATACAAACAAAAAATACATGTCGCAATTTGCATAAGATCTGACAGAAGTACTATGCCCAGTGGAAAACTACACACTTGGTAGGATGATTCAACTTCTAGCTGACATAAATGCAGAATTCCTGAAGGATATCTTGTTTATACAATGTCCAGAAGCTAGATCCAACAAGCTGAAGACAAATCAAAGACAGGAGTATGAATACAAAAGGAAGCTCGCATGAGCAAGCATTTCTGTCTTTTCCTCTGCAAAAATCCTTCCTCCATGGCCTTTGAGATACTCTTAAAATTCACAACGCACCTTGCATAAGCAAAGTTCCCCAACTGTCTTCTGAAGGTTTTCTCAAACCCAGCTTATAAACTAAAAGATTTCATGTGTTTAACTTTCCACACAACATGACAATCATATACCTATTAAACCTACTAACCACAGGAAGGAGAGGAGGTTGTGATCTCCAAACAAATCTTCAGTTCAAGCATATGAAGTAGGTAAGCTACTATGGTGGGTTGGCCCTGGCTGGATGCCAGGTGCCCACTCAAGCCATTCCATGCACCCCCTCCACAACTGGATAGGGGAGAGAAAAATATAATGAAAGGCTCATAAGTTGAGAGGAGAACTGTGAGAGATCACTCACCGATGGCCATCACAGGTAAAACAGACTCGACGTGGGTATATTAATTGAATTTACTAACAATTAAATCAGAACAGGGTAATGACAAGTAAACCAAATCTTAAAAAACAAAACAAAACAAACAAAAAAAACCCCAACAAAAAACCAAACACCTTTCCCCTACCCCTCTCTCCTTCCCAGACTCTACCTCCTCCCTGCAGTGCAGGGAGATGAGGAATGGGGGTGACAGTCAGTTCATCACATGTTTTTTCTGCCACTGTTCAGGGAGACAAGTCCTTCCCCTGCTTCAATGTGGGCTCCCTCCCAAAGGAGACAGTCCTCCATGAACTTCTCCAACGTGAGTCCTTTCCACGGGCTATAGTTCTTCACAAACTGCTCCAGCGTGGGTCCCTTTCCACAGGGTGCAGTCCTTCAGGAACAGACTGATCCAGTGAGAGTCCCCCACAGGGTCACAAGTCCTGCCAGCAAATCTGCTCCAGCATAGGCTCCTCCCTGCCAGGAGCCTTTTCCAGGGTGGGCTTCCCACGGGGTCACAGCCTTCTTTGGGCATCCACCTGCTCTGCCAAGGGGGTCCTCCACAGGCTGCATGTGGATCTCTGCACCCCCATAGCCCTGCACAGGCTGCAGGGCCACAGCTGCCACACCATGGGCTGCAAGGGAATCTCTTCTCCAGCTCCTGAAGCACTTCCTGCCCCTCCTCCTTAGCTGACCTGGGTGTCTGCAGGGCTGTTTCACATATTCTTGCTCCTCTCTTCTCTGACCACAACTACATTTGTGCAATAACTTTTTTGTTTTTTCCTTCTTAACTATGTTATCCCACAGGTGATACCACTGTCACAGATGGGCTCGGCCTTATCCAGCAGTGGTTCCATCTTGGAGCTCTGTTGAACATGGGGGAAGCTTCTGGCAGCTTCTCACAGAAGCCACCCCTGTAGCCCCTCCACCTCCTACCAAAACCTGGCCACACAAACCCAATATAGCTACATTCCTACAAGAAGAACATTTCACCTTCTCAGTTGTTACCAATAAATGGCAAATTCCACACTAACAAGAATCCGTTAACAGGGAAAGGAGGGAAAAGAAACACATACATCTCGTAAGTGAATACTGTCCGCTGTGCCTTGGAATAGTTTGCATGGGACATCTGAACATCTAAACCTTCAGTACAAGATTTGGGAAAGTCTTGACTTCAGGATCAAGTTCTGGAGGTTTTAAAGTGGTAAGTATTACAATGACCCCACAAAATGTAAAGCAAAATGCAATAATAGAAGAAATTAATTTTTGCATTTGTTTACTGAATTCAATTCCACTTCCTCCCTACCATGCCTAACAAGACCCTTTACCTGACTAAAATCATGGTCATTTTTAGTTCAAAGGTTCTGTCTCTAGAAATAAATCGGTTCAATACTTAATTATATCCCTTCACTGGATTCCCTTTTTTTCATTGCTGCTTTTCTCACTTCTAAACACCTTCTGGCCTCAAGCACATTGAATATAACTGGAAGTTACCTTCATCCATGAGAGCTAAAAACACCATCGTTGAGGTTTTCATATCCACATACTTTCTTCATGGGATGATCATATTGCCCTACTGTACCAGACAGGGAATATTTTTTCTATGAATACAGGAAGGGAAGCCCATTATATATGCTGTAAGACTGGAGAAACAGGATGCTGGCTTCATTTTCACACAATCACCAATTTAAACAGTGCTAATGCTTTTTAAATTGCTGTGCCAGAAAGACACATTGCTATAGCTTTGCACCAAAAATACTATAGTTTTTAATCATGTATAAGGTACCAAATGCAAGCTCTCATTCAGGCTATTCCATGCTAGAATTAGTTGTGGAATTAGCATTTTAGAAGCAAATATTCTTTCCCTGTAGGAAATCACAGTAATTTATGGCAACAGCTTGCTGACTTCAGGATACACACATTTTTTCAGTGTTATTGGTCTCTCAATTTAAATAATTTATTAACAGGCTACAGACTTATGTAATTTCTAAGAAATACAACTAGGCTTCTCTCTGCCACAGTTTCACCTGCTCTTTTCAGAACAACAGGGAGTTGACATCTCAGATAACTTGCAGGCTGCATTTTCACCATAATAAAAGGGAAAACAAATGAAAGTTTAAATTCCATCATCTTAATCAAAATATTAAGAAAACATGTGGCACCAGTCGAAGAAGCAATTGTAGTAGTGTTACTACAGAATTCCAGGGCAACTCCCATGGCAGTTCTATGGAATAGCCTCTGGAAAAGTTCTTTTGTTTATAAGGAAAATACAAAAGGTTGTGCAGCTTTAATGACAACCTATTTCAGGGCATTCAGTTTGGAAAGCAGATTCGTGCCCAAAGCTTTAAGTGAGAAATGTCAGTGTTTCACTTCTGTAGCAAAGAGCTGTTAAAAGAAACAATGTACATTCCTCCATTCTGGGCCTAGTCTTCCTGAAGTAGAAGAAACAGAAAAATAAAGCATCTATAAAACACCACATTTCTTTACTAAAATAAATCCCAGTGAGTGCCTGTAGTACTTGCCAAGCCCTTTCTACCTGCCCACAATCAGCCATTTTTTCTTCATTAACATTTATATTCACTTGTATGTCCTTAACGTCACAGTTTTGTTTATGCAAACTCAAAGAAAATGAGATAAAATTAATTTTACATTATAATTTGGTCATAATAAAACTTCACACAGTTTTGTATAACCACCTAAACTACTAAAAATTGAAGTCCTAGAAGAAACTGTCAAATACTTGGAGCTATCTGGGGACACTCACAGTACCTAAGAGATTATTTCCTTCCTTTAGCAGTCTGTGCAATAGGGGTGCTGCCTTATAGGCAATTTATAATTAATTCATCTCTGCAGGAATTCTCACTTTCTTGAAGCAGTTCAACTAACCTACATATGCCCTTCCCTCCAGAATGCTGTTTCATTTTCCAGTTTTATTTTGAGCTAAATGTTTCCCTTGAGTACTCCTACTGGACAACTGTATTCATTTCAATTAACAATTACCTATTTGCCAAAATTATCAGAATATACATGAGGGAGTAACTAATAACAAAAGCATAGCTTCCAGTTGTAATCCTGCTTCCCATGCTTGATGGTAAAGATTAAAGTAGAAAATAAAGGAAGAATTAAACTTTATTTTCCATATGTATAAAAAGCAGTAAAAAAAAAGCTATGCACTGCAAAAAATATGCAGGACATGATACAATTACCACTGAGACATCTCCATGATTAGTTTTACTCACTCATAGTGCAGCCAGTCATCAACTTCAAACCCAGCCTACCCACAGTCTAAGTGCAGTGTATTATTCCTATCACTTAGTTTTCTCTGTTATTCCTATCACTTGTTTTTCTTTGTCTGTTCTGCTTTCTATGTTAATCAATCTCTCAGTTTTGTGCAGTGAGACTGTACAAATACTGGACAATTAATCCAACAAGAAAATTTGTCTAAGTAGGAAGCTATACCCAGGTACCGTCCATGCTACCAGAACACTGAGTGCCTTGAGGAAAAAAGACGCTGTTCCATCACAAGGTTATGCATTACAGAGTCAAATACAGTTGAATAAGAAGTGAAACATTTAGGACAGAGAGGAACATCATTCAGGCTTCTCAAGAGCAGCGCAGTTTCCACAACAATCAGTCATTTAAACACGATGCATAATCTACACTGGCAAGTACTCTGAACACTTAGACAGGAAACCCACGAAGCATCCTTTCAGTTTGGAAGCCAGTTGTTCAAAGATAGTTGGGTCCTCCAAGAACTATCAGAGGAATAAAAATAATGCCATACTAATGTAAAGGAAGACATGATGTATTTAAAAATACAATCAACAATGGAAAACAGTATGAAAACTCTGGAAGAACAGCCCCCTGAAACTCTCAAATGTGACAAGTAGCTGGAAATCATGCCTAAAGTCCAGGCAAAACCTGCATGCACTAGAACAGAGAACTAGTCTAGCCCAGCACAGGAAATGGGTTTCTCATCCATGATATTGACCACATAGCAAATATGAAAGATAGCAAGGACAGCAACAATAGCAGAGTGCTGACTGCCCAACCTCAATTAAAGCAGGAATACAAGACAACGCCTCTTATGTGCCACATTCTTTTCAGCCTCCCTTTGACTGTTCTTTATTAGTTGTCCAGAAGAACAAGTATTGGCCCCTTGTTCCCACTGCAGCCGGTTGCACAGCTGAAAGACAGTCATCTACCTCTTCAGAACCCAAGAAAAAGCCTCTCTCAAATCTCACTGATCCATATAGAAGCTGTTCTTCCCGTGATCACAAAGAGTACAAAACATCTGCGTGTTTTCAGAAGAAAAACAAAAAGCAGATGTCATCCACATGAGGCAGCAAGAAGGACAAGACAGCAGGACAGACAAATGCAGTAAGATGCAAAATTTTTCAAGAGGACACCACTGTACTCAGACCTTAGAAAAACAAACAAATCCAGCTACACCTTACAAAGCTACATAAGAAGGAAGTTAATATAAAAGAAGTTTGTTTGAAAATGACAAGTTCAGTGTCATAAATAAAGAGATTAAAGTAGTACCTACATTCTTTAAAGCAATATGGTTTTAACTAAGTTAACTTCCCCTTAGAGACTGATGCTTTCCAATCCATGACTTTATGCACCAAAAATCACAGCTAAGATCAAACAATTAAAACTAATACATTTCAGTAACATTTAGGAATCAAGGCCTGCTCTTCAACATGAAAAAGATGAAGAGTATAGCCCTTCTGCCAAAAAGAAAGTTATATGGATACCTTTATGGACACTTACCAACTGTGTTAGGATTTCTCCAAATCATAGCAAATTAAAAATTGAACAAGCCAACTGATTCATACAGCACTTAAAACTTTCAGTTTACTAATGTAGTGGCCCTTGGCACATTCCTAACACTAGGCAATTCAATTCTTTTTGCAAGACTAAGGGAGTTCAGAAGTAAAACTACTGTAAAAAATTACTGTCAGAAGCATTATGGTAGGATTTCCTTCAAAATTATTGATGTTTCCTTCTAGAAATCTGAATGAACGAAACGTTTCTTTATTTGCTTTTGTTCCTAATGATATATGTAGCCCAGGAGGCAACAATACTCATAGCTTCAGTCCTCTCATAATAGCTAGATATTTTCCCCCATTGAAGTAACTGCCTACATCACCTTGCCACATTTTACAGCTGATAATTCAATTCTTCTAGGCTTTTCTTTCACAAGACACTTCCATTAGGGCAATATTGCCTTTAAGTCGTCCCATAAATTAACACCAATAAAATTACCTTTTAAAGAAATTAAAAGTATTGGCTTGTAGGAGGACAGATAGGAGGAAAAATTAGGTCAACTAAACTAGGTCATCCATTTATACCTCTATTTATCTGGTACCTTTTGGGAAGCATATTTCTCTACTTGATCTTTTTAGCTGTGTAAGAATTTTTTCATTCTAAAGCTGATGACAAAAGGGTAGCTAGAACAAGGCCCTCAGGGACACAGGCAGTAACTTTCCTATGCAAACCTGACAGTGACTGAAACATCCCGACATGAGTATTCAGAGATACTTTAAAACAACAGTGTTTAACCCAGAATGACAGACCTAAAGCCTGACAGACTTGACTGTGCTCTTCTGCTCTTACAGCTCTCGACTTATCTTGCAACACTCTCAGCTTCCCTACTAAAGCTACTGGCTTTGCACTGGTGTTGTCTCAGTACTGTTGGATCTGAATACAATTTGGTTTCTAGAAGATGCAGACGGACTCCAGACAGAACTCAAACACAGAGCCACTCTCTGGGGCTACAGGTTCTGAGTCAAAAACTCCACAGCTGTACCATAGTGCTCTTCTTTCATAAACACATTCTGACTGCACAAATTTGAACAAACAATTAATGAGTTAAGTTTATATTAGCAAGTTTTTTTTGTCAGATGAAGCAGGAAAACAAAGAGTTTAATCTCTTCTGCAACATTCACGTGCTAGTTAACAGAAATAGAAATGCATGTCCATGCTTCACTGAGGGCAAACACACATAGCTGAGTTATCCAAGGCTGTGGTGGCATAACTGTAGCAATTGTGGAGTACAACAGCCTGAGGAAAACACTAGGATGCAAACGCCGTGCTTTTTAACAGCATAAAAAGCTCCTGCTCTACCCAATTAACTTGTCCTTTACTCAGTTCCATATCTGAACTTTAACACTGATGCCTCTCCCTAAACATAAGACCAAGAAAAAAATCATTATCTATCTTCTGATTTCAGTTCTACAAATGCATACTCAAGGTACTCCTAGAGTTTCACCTTTTCCCAACACTAACAAGTGCATTACTATTTTCCCTATGCCAAATGTTCTACTTACTAAGCACACCACAGTAAAAGTGTAGCAGTACACAAAGCAAAATCCACGAATCTTACATAGTAACAGTGAAGAAAATCAAACAGAATTTCTGTTTATTACAAATCAATGGCTTTAAGATTAATATAAAAGCCTCAGACTCTTGTTGTGCTCAAGATTAAAAAATGTATACATATTAGATAATCTGAATATCTGCTTAACCTTTCCCTGCTTGCCGATAACTTCTATTCAGCTATAATAGCACCAAGGAAAAATACTTTGAACCTATTGCAGTTTTAAAGTAACTGTGTACACTCTAAAGCAAGAAATTAGTTCTACAGCATTTCTACAGCATCAATCACACATATATGCAGACATACAACCATGCAAATACAAATATATAAGCTTGCACCAAGCACTACAGATCTATAGATTTGGGTCTAGGGTTGATAAACTATGGTCACATGAGACGTATCCATATATAGGTATCTATTGATATGAATCTATCTATCTATCTATCTATATATGTATAACTAAATACAGCAAAAGGCACTGTAGGATTGAGATAAGAATAAAAACAAAGTATGTATCTGACACGCTATTTAAATTATTTGGAGTGCATGTAGTATGTCCATGAGGTGGAAGGTCAAGATTACCATTTGCTCCTCCTGAATGATTCTATAACATTCTGCAATATCCGTACACAACCCTTTACTCCATAAGAACAGTAGAATTACACACTGCTGTCTTTGGAAACTGAGCAAACAGAACTTGTTACCACACAAGCTATTTGACACAACCCAGAGCATTGCCTAATTGACTTGGTTTAGTTTCATGTGCCTGAAAGAACTGCAGTTTTAGGCAGAGTTTGTGAGTTCTTACACCCCAGGGTCACTGCAGCAGCTTTGTGGCTGTATTCAGCTGCTTCTATGAAAATTCAGAGTGGCATCTTTGAAACAACAGAAACAGCACTCATTTCCTCAGAAGGAGACAAAAACACTGAACATTTAAGCTGAATGGTTGTTCATGTAAAATTGTATTTTTGCATAACATTTAATGAACAGTATTTCACAAAATTCCAGAAGCCTCTGAAGTTCAGGTTTACTGAAATGACTATTTGGTCACATTGTTCCATCCAGATTTAGTCCATGTCAAAGAAGCTTTATGAATGGCCTGGATGACTATCACCACACACAATGAAGTAATGTGTTGGTGTGTGCCCCCCACATACAAATTAACAGCATCTAGCTGAAATACAGCTAATGGAAACAAAACTTGAAAAATACATCAACACTCAAGCATAAGCAGTGCCAGCAGAAGTCAAGGAAAAAGTACCTGGATGTACTGCAACCATAGTAGCAACATCCTATTCTATATTATTTTAGCAAAAAGCCCACTTGTCCCTGTATCCACATATACCTGATTACTGGCAAGGCACACAGATGTGCCTGTCCTGTTTTCAGACTACCCACTTCATTTAATCCTAACTGTGCACACCCAAAGTACTGAAGTGATCTACTAGTAAGTCCTGCTTACTTCCTAGTGCAAGCAAATTAAATATATTAGATTTCCAGTAACGAACTTGCCATTGGTGCCCAGATTACAGAATTTATCTCATAATCGGAGTGGGGAGTGGGTAATAATCGATTTTTCACCTTCCAAGCGGAAGTTGTTTCCAGGTATGTCAGTGGCATTATTAAATAGTAGTCTTAGTCATCTACACTCTGGACTTTCAATAGCAATCAGCCAGGCTTATCAGCCTACCTGTGTACACCTCTAGCTTCCCTACACTCTCCTCCAGCACTCCCTGGCACCCATCAAGTACTTTCAGTTCATTCACTCAGGCCTATATACAACTCTTTAAGCCTATTACTTGACAAATTCAAAAGCAATAAAAAACATAAAAATAAAGAATCATTTTCATTTGCATTCTCCCCCTCTACCATCTGTATTTCAGATTCCATTTTGACTTGGAAATGAGGCGATGAGTAACAGCAATTCCTATTCCACAAACTTGCCAGTGCTTAGCAGCAACAGTACATCCTGCACTTAAATGAGAAAATACAACTTCCTCCCTTCCCACTCCAAAAATAATCTACTAATTCTCTAAAGAAAACAGAATACTGAAACTTATATCCCCTTCACCTCCTTTATTCTCCCCTTCCAATCATTTTAAAGAGCACATAAACATGGCTCTGTTAAGACAACCAAACACACCTCAAAACACACACCCCCAAAACAAAATACCCCAGTATGTTCATAGTGAAAAAACCCCAAAAATCAGCAATTATTATTCTTGTCACCACACTAATCTATGTCTGCTTTACTATATAAAGGTGAATATTAAGGCTGAAGACTGGCATCTTAGTTTCCTGCTTTCCCTTTAATTTACAGTACAAAATCAAATATAAAAGTCTGAAATACAAAGTGTTAAGAGGACAAAAGAAATTTTGAACACAGTTATCTCTGGAACATTTAACACTGTTTCAGGTTATAACATCTTTCTCCTGAAATGCCTTGCCCATTAGTTCCTATTTTCCTACTTTTAGCAGCATTCTCTTTCCTTGCTGTTGCAGGAAAGCAACGGGAAAACTCACTGCCTATACAGTTGAAACCTACAGAAACAATATGCTGTCAAATAGAGAAATTGAAACAAAAGCTATTTTACTATGCAGAGGTGCCACTACTTCAAAGAAAAGATGACAAAAAAGATGGTATTGTATACCATTTGACTATAACAAAGCTAAAACATTAGGATATTTATCAGATGTGAAATGGTAGAAGTGGTTTAGGAAATCTAGTACAAAGTATTAAATATAAAGGTTATTAATAATGTCCCGCATTTTGCACTAGTCTAGGCCACCCTTTCTGTAAAGTACATGTAATTAACACGAAGAAGACAGACCCATCAGTACAAGGCAAGAAGTCAATTTGAGTTAAAGAGCAATTATATTACTAAAACTATTACTTAATTAAACGCTTCTGTCAGAGTATGTAACCTTTAAGCCCTCATGTGAAGACTTAGAAGGGTCCTATCACTCCAACGCCGTCCTTCATTGTACATATTTCCCTCTTCCTTTCCCACACGCTCAGATGTTTCAGCAGCATACTTTCAGTATTTGCAAAATCCTGCCCAAAGAGCGTGGCCGATTTCCCACGGGCTCCCTCCCCACCCTGGATGAACTCGTTACTTCCCAAAGTCCACTCCACTTCCTCTTCCACCCCTGGACCTGCCAGCGCTCCCAACGCCCCTCCGCCTTGCCTTGCGCAACATCCGCGGCCTCCTCCCCACATTTCAGACAATCCCTGATGCGACATTTACATTGAGAATTTTTTTTTTTTGTTCCCAGACCACTAGCACAGACTGACAGCTTAAAGACCTAAGGATGTGGTTTTAATCCTAAAGAGAGAGGGATAATAAAATAAGCTACAAAGACACACGAATACGAAGGGCACTGCCCCACTCTCCTTCGGCTCTCCTGTGGGTCAAACTGCATTTTGATATTAAGTATTTAAACGATATTGAAAAGTGTCAGCGACATCTGCCCAATCAAAATTATTGTTCGCAGCTCAGACTACCTATTCAAAAGATAAATCTCCCGAGATATTTTAAAAGCCCGATTAAACAGCCAAAATAAACCAGGAAAAGCGCTTATTCTCCAATAGAATTTTTCCCCGAGCGCACACGTTAACCAAAGGCTGACGGTGAACCGATCTGGAAGGAAGAAAGGACGAGGGATACAGGCAGGGCTGCGATGGGGGATGGGAGCGAAGGGAGATGTTAGGGAAGGAAAGATGAATAATCCTCCAAGGACTATCAATACATTTAACACATCTCCTCGGAAAGAAGAGAAATCTCAAGCAGGTAGCTAGAGAGGTAGATAAAGGGGAAAGGAGAGAAGGAGCGCTCGATTATCCCCAGCTGACATTAGGCACGGCAGCCCTGCAGAGAAAAGGGGCTGCAAGGGCGAGGAAGCGCTCTCGCAGCCCCCCCCTTCTCCCCCCCCGAGCCAGCTCTGGCTCCTTTATGCGCTCAGAGGAGGAGCGGGGGGGGGGGGGGGGCGAGGAGCCTCCCGGTTAATTTGGCAAGAGCCGGTCACCCACCGCCTCCCCGGGCGCGGGGAAGGGCCAGGGCCGCGGTGACAAACCTCCCATGGGAGGGGGGGACAGGAAGGAGGGCGAATCCAGGCGGACACACTCCCTCCCTCCCTCCCCCCGCCGAGCCCAGCAGCGCTGGGGGGCACAAGGAGCCGGCCGAGCCCCGGGCACACAATAGCAGGTCACTCCCGGGGGAGCGATGCTCGCCCAGCCCGGCACCCCCTGGCCCGCCGGGGGATGGGGAGGGTTCCGCGGGTCGCCCTCCCCGTCCCGGGGGGCGCCGGAGCCGCGCCCGCACCGCCCGCGCCGCCGCCCCTCACCATGAAGTCGCTGGCGAAGTTGTCCTCCCCATTGTGGTCTGTGTCCTTCATGGCCTGGACGCGCTTAATGAATTTCCTCAGGATCTCCTCCTGGCTCATCCTGCCCCGCCGGCCGCCCTGCGGAGCGGGGAGCCCCGGCCGCCCGCCCGCTCCCTCTCCGCCCGGAGCCCCCTCCGCCGCACGACCCGTCACCCGGCTGCCTTCCTTGCCTTGCCCTGCCCTGCCTCGCCTGTCCCCCGCCCAGGCCTGTCCGCGGCCTGCTGGCTGCGCTCCCGGCCCGCTCACGGCCGCCCGGCCGCCCGCTCCATCCTGCCCTGCCCTCCCTCCGCCCGACCCTCCCCGGAGCCGCCGCCGACACGGACACGACACGCTCCCTCCTCCGCCCCCTGCGCACGCGCGGCGCGAGCCCCGCCCGCGGCCCTGACCCCGCCCCGCCGCGCCAGCGCCCCGCCCCTTCCGCGCGCCCATTGGCTCCCCCGGCCGCCGCTGCGCCCGACTGGCGGCCACGCTCACCAATCACTGCCCGGCCCGGCCGCGGGGGAACGCCCGGTGTGCTCCGCGCCTCGCCCCGGTCCGTCGCCCCCCCTCGCTTCCCGCTGATGGGACCGCCCGAAGAGCGCCTCATGGAGTGCTGGAAGGGACCACTAGCCGGGCGGGGGGGAGGCTGAGCGGAGCGGAGTGCGGTGCCCTCTGTCCGGAGCACAATGGGCGGCGGTGGGTGCTCTGCAGCGGCATGTCGGGACGTGTAGTCGCGACAGCGCCGCGTCCCAGCGCTGCGGGGCTGGGGGCTCACGCAGCGTCCCACTGGAACGCCTGGAGCAGGAGGGTTCCCACCCCGTGTGGGAAGCCCGGAGCCGCTGGAAGTGCCCGGGGGTCCCTGCGGGGGCGGTGCCCGAGGTGGTGAACGCGGGACAGCGGGAAGATGGCGGGACGGGACGGGGCAGGGGACGGGGACGGACACTTGGCCGGGGACCGCTCCCCGCATGTGTGTTTGTATGTCTATTAAGTATAGATGTAGATATAAATATGCATATGTATATATTAAGTACTTATATATATGTACGTGTATATTATTTATTAATTATAATTATTTCTCTGTGTATGTAAGTATATATAATATGTATATATATATAAGTATATGTAGTTCTATATATGTACTTATATATATAGGTGTGTATATATAAGTATAGATACAGGTATAGATACACCATGGGCCTTCCTGCCAGAACATCGTTTAAAATTTCTCCCTTACGTGGTGCTGGATGATTTGGCAATGTGCTATACCATCTATAATGCTTCTGTCTCCTTTGAGAACACACGCAGGATCACTCTCGAGGAGAAAAGGCAACACAGAAAGAACCGTGTTTTGCAGAATATACCATCTAAGGAATCTTTCTGCTGTGCCTTTTGCAATCAGATATGTCTGTCTCGAATTGGCCTCATAAGTCACCAACGTACCTGTAACAAATGTGGATAATGCCTTCCCACATCTTCGTTCGCGAAGCCCAGCCATGACATGACATGATTTTGTTCTTTATTTGTGTAGAAAAGTTGAACATCTTCATGTTTGGTGTCCTGAGGACATTTGTAACTTCCATTCCAGCAATGCAAAGCAATTTTAGAGGTGTGTGTATTTATAGCCCTATAGGTTAGTAAATATACTAAGTGAAGTCTATTTTAAAGTATAGTTTTGTTGGGGAAGAACTACACAGCCTTGAGTGATGCAGTTGATCCAATAAGACTTTGTCACACTGACATGATAAAGGTCCATGCTAAGAAGCATAACCTGGTTAAGGCACTCCTCCCAAATACCCATTCTTGAATGCTCATTCCCACCTGCTGGAGTGTGTTGCTCTTGCAGTCACACCAACACAACCCCTTGTTGGACAGTACATCGAACGGGCTCAGGGAATCGACTCAGCTGCAATATAAGCCCACAGAAAGTCGTTGTGTTTTCTTCTCAGATCATTCAATTAATTTGGCTGTGTTACGAAAAGAAACCTACAAAAAGCTTGGTCTTTCTGTGTTGCTGTAAGATATCACTGGTTTAGATGATGGCCAAAGGTTACCACTTCCACATCAGAATTAGCACAACGGCACATTACCACCCTCAGCCCAATTCAGTGCCCATCAGCTCACCGTCTTCTGAGTGGAGGCAGGTTTTGAGCTATGACATGGGACCCTGAACTGTAGCTGCAGGTGCATGGACACGCATTTCCTTCTCCTGCATCTGCTACAGACAGAGTCATCTCTGGCAGAGGGGCAGGTTGGAAAATTGAGCATTTTCACATGACTTGCTGCAGACTGACTTCAGCATCTTGTAAGAGGGTTGGGTTTTTTAGCAGTTGATGTTCATGGACCCTAACTTACAGCAGATAAAAGGACAGATACATGAAGGAACTGGAAAAGGGCATCAGTTCTGTGCTGAGGTTTATTGAAGCCTGAGCACTCCACACAAGCACCACAGCTGTCAAAGCTCAGTCTCCTTTCCATGTCCTTCACACCAGCCTCCATAATAAGCTGATCAATCGGCCTCGAAGACCCACAGAGACGCCTGCTTTTCTTGCTTTAATCCCTTTCCCCTTTTCCTTCTCCAAACCTCCTTTTCTACAATACCAAAAAGCAGCATTAAAGAGAAATGCAGGAGAGAGAGAGGGAGGGCTCAGAGATCACCAAGGACATCTGGGGCTTGGATCATCAGATAGTCTTTCCATGTCACCTTTCTTGATTTCCATCTGCTTTAGGAAGGTTGCTGTTTGCTCAGTAGCTGTCCTGACAAAACTGCTCCCAGTACCAGATGGCAGGTAACTTTAGAAAAGTGATACTTAGGACTAAGCAAACAATTAATGAAGTCTTGAATGTTGTATGGTTTTCTTCATTTATTCACTCAACTGAGTTACAGAGGAGGAAAGGAAAGATCATGATTTATTGCATTTGAATCTGATGTCGTTATTGCCTGACATGGAAAAGTTGTCAGCCCGGCCTTGTTCATGATCTGTTGTAATAAACTGCTGTAGACCAGCAAATTTAACAGCAACCTTTCATTTGGGTTAACTGATAAGAAGGTTATATAGTCTCAGAAGAAAAAAAAAGCCCCCAAACTAGGCATGTGTCACTAGCCAAAACAAAGAAATAGCGGGGAGGAGGACTGTGCCTGGCATTGTTTGCACATGCACGTACCTGCGAGAGCTGCCAGACAGTCCTGAGCACAAACCCAACAGCACCAGTTTTATCTCCTGCAGGCCTGCAAATGCTGCATGAGGCTCTCATCTCTGTGCTATGAACACGGACACCTAAACCTTCAGCAGCAAAAATAGCATTTTAACCAAGACTTTTGATCTGAGGCTCAGACTGCCTGGATGGAACTCAGACATCTGACCAATGTGGCATGTGTGCATGAGTGTGTATTTGTGTAGCCGTAGGAGAGAGGCGGAAAAACAGAGACACGGGGTGAATTACTCACCCTATAGATAGAACAGGAAGTTGCAACCCAAATCTGTAGAAGAAAACTGTGGTTGTGTCTTAACAATCCATACAAGTCTGGCCCTTGAAGAAGAGAAACTTCTCTGCTGTAATCCCATTTTGCCTTGCCATGCACTATCCCAGCTGCTGCAGGGAAGGTGGACAGACAGCTTTTTTCTGTTCAAAGGTGGCTTCTCATGTTGCCACAAGGTAAACGTGTAAACTGGTGAATGTGTTTCCCAGCATGTGTACCGTGGTTCTGCCCAGTCAATGGATGGGAGTACCAAACATCCAAGTTTACCAACCCTCGGAGGTTTCCCTCAGGACTGAGATGGAGCATAGGCTCACCTCAAAGCTGTTTGACTTCAGTGCCTCTGTGGCTTGGAGCTGTGTTCAAAATCCAGTGCATATCTACCCAAAAATGTATTTCAGAAAGAAATCAAAGAACCAGTTTGGAAGGGAAGGCTGCAAGAACCCTACAGCTCTGAGTAAGGACATCATCTCCTATGGTTTTAATTTCTCCTTTGTTCAGCAAAAGATTTTGTGTGTTCATTGTAATTTGGCGTGACAACGTTGCAATGATAGCTCACTTTGTCACCAGTGTCTTCTCCCCTTTGCAATAATCTGTAGATTCATAGATTTTCACTTTCATTTCGAGTAATGCAAAATAACTATAATGCACTATAACACATTATGGTGTTGTGTAATTAATAATGAATACTGCAATTATAATTAATTCATGATCAATATATCCTATACATGAAACCTCAATTAATTTTATTCATACTGAGAGTCTGAAACATTTTCATAATCAAGATCATTTAGGATAAAAAAATAAATGTTAGCTTTCATAGATTTTAAAATAACACTCCTGAAATATATTCTAAGTGCAGTTGGTTGGAAGTTTTCTAAAAATGTGGTGTTTCAATGGAAAATGCTGTTTCTGTGAAAGTTACATTTTCCACAGGAAACAATTTTGCCAATGTTTTTCTGCTTTCTGACAAAAACAATGCACTGTTACACTTACAGATGCAGAAATGTCTTTACCATTGAAGACAGCACAACTTGGGCGAGGAACTCGGTGGAGTATAAATGCCAGGAAGCTGCTGAACAGCTCAAGGGTACACATAAAAACTAAGTCCAAGTGAAACATTTGTCTTTGATCTGACAAACTGAAATGCAGTGTGTCTTTCCACAGATGTCAAAATGTCAATGTGTTTCATGCTGGTTGAAAATAGTTAAATGAAACATTCAGAGATAGCAGGATCACCTACTTTTAGTATAGTCTTATCCTCAAAACATTTTGGTATTTAGTCACTTTTGTTTCTGAAGAGGATAAAAATAATGTATCAAGTTTTCTGGCTGATCCTCAGTTACAATTTGACCACTTAGATTATAAGTAACAAACTACCAGACAGCAATCCTCATGGAGTTTCAAAATACTGATTTTGAAAACAAAAGACATTGTGGACAGTAGATCTGAGGAAGATACATAGTATCCTTTGTATGCAACAAATAAATTGAATTTCTGATTTAAACCTGAAACTAATCTCATTTTAAATGAGTCATAAAGACCTGATCAGTGTCTGTATAATATGTTCCATTCATATTCATTAAGTACCGTGTGACTGCTGGATTTCTTGACATTTACCTCTATTACTCTCAGTTAGGCAATGACAGACTCCTGTAATTACCACTGAAAATGCTACTACTACAATTTAATTTTACCTGGCTTGCTTAGTTTTTATTTATTTACTTACCATCTTCTGAGATTCATTGCATGATATTACTAAAAACCTTTAAATGTGACATTTCTTATGCAGCCAATAAATATTTTAGGTCAGAATTACTGAGTTTCATGATCAGTGCATAATTTGGATTCCTCTCTAACTGTGACATACATACACAAGCCTCCATACCAAAACAGTTTCCATACATAGAAGAAACTTTGTTCTTGCTGCTGTACTTACTGTAACAGCACTGAGGTTTAAAGTGGCTTTTTAGATATGGCTAACATGCAACTGAAACAAAAATAAGTGTGCACATTATGATCATCAGCATAATCCTCCACCATGACCAGTTCTAAAAAGAAAGCAGCTGTGAAACACTGTCCAGACTTAAAATTTTTCTGCTTATTTTTTTTTTAATTTCATTTAATTAAGGATTGCTGATTGAGGTACTTTGTTTGATTTTTGTGAATGTGAAAAAAAGTAGTGTTTCAGAATACAATTAATATTTTCTTCAAGTTTTTAACAGTATTAAAATAAATAGCCTGTGGTTTACAGATAAATTACTGTGTCCCTTTTCGATAGTTGCTTTTCAACAACCTCATCGTAAATCACAGAGAGGCCTGATGAGGGTTATTTATACATGTCACTGTTAATGTAGCAGAATATCTGCTTCGTGCTGTTGGACCAGGAAAATCGGGAGCCATTTTCCATCTGTATCTTTTGACCTTATTAAAATTGGACACACAATTTCTGAAGCAGGAATATTTCTGTCTTGTGACCACGCCGTGCATCTGACACGACGTGACACGGGTCTGGGTTGCTGCTGCCCAGCTGCAGCCCCATGGTGGGCTGCTCTGGGGGAACCTCATTTGCCTCCTCGTGACAAAGCCTTCGTTGAGGGTATTCCCCAGGCACAGCCACAGCACATCTGAAATGGAAATACCAGCAGCAGAAGGTAAGCCTGTGCACAGGGCATGGTAGGTGTTTGTGCTCTCAAATCTTTGCCTGCAAGTACCAGAAAAAGCATCATTAAATAAAACTGGTGTGTTTTGACACCAGGGAAGAATCTGGATGTTCTAATGGGAGGCACTCATTCAAAATGTGATTCTGAAACAGGTAATTGAATAAAAATTGAGTTTGCAGTGTCCCTTAGAAAAAAAATAAAATCTTAGTACAAAATCTTGCATCAATGAATCTGAAAGATGTGTAAAAACTGAATGAGCTTCATTTATTGCATTTAGTTATTGTGAATCAGCCTCAAGAACAAAAGAATTAATGTGTTTGTTACCAATTCTATTTCAAGGTTCTTATCCATTAGTGTAGCAATATTTGTATCATCCTTAAACAAATCTCAGACTAATATTTGTCTCTAGTTTTATATTCATCAATACAAATTGAAGTATTTCCACTTCTTTAAAATGCACTTTAATGAAAATAAAACTAAAAATTATTAGACAAAATCTGAGCAAAAAATATTAAACACTGCTCTTTTACATAGCACAAGCATTCTCTGGATGTACATACTATTCCATTTTATTCTGAAAATCCTATTAAAATAATATCAACAAGGACAGAGACTGCTGCTACTAATGCATAAGATACGCTGGTGAAACTGAGCTCCCTAAGAGTCCCTCCTGTGAAATGCCTGCTGTTATGACCATTAGTAGTCATAATGGCCAGTTTGGATTCCCAACTATTTTGTAGATTCAAAAAAAATATTTTTAATAGTCTCTTAAGGGAAATAATGAGCTTTATAGTTTGGGAAACAAAACCAGATGGGAAGGGGAAAAAAAAAGAAAAAAGGAAAAAAAGAAAAAGGAAGACTAAAGACAGCCCTTCCCCTCAAGCCCATGAAAATTGTACTATAGGGAGCCACCCTATATATGACCAGATCTGTTTTTATATTAACTCCAAACAAATATGGGTACAGTTGTGACTATACTCTCTAAAGAGAGTTTTCTCCCCACATTTCTGTGAGAGATTTGCTGTGCATATTTGACAAAGTGACATAAGCCCAGTATATACTGTGTCCAACAATATTCATATTTCATTATCAGAGAGCAGCACAACAATAGTTCTATTGTGTAGGGCAGCTCTCTTTGGAGGTGGAAGGAAGGCTGCACACAAGCTTCCAGAGTGGTCCAGAAATACGATGGTGACACCAGACTGGCTCATGTAAACAGGAAATCAAACCAGGATGTAAACTGGACTGCTTCCATATTCAGTAATATTCAGCTAAAAATAAACAGGTTGAATAGAGGTAGGAAAGCCAATTCTCTCTGCAAACTCATTTTTCAACGCTAATTTTTCAAGACCTGATAAAAAATTCACATAAAATGAGTGTTACTGTTGCTCTATCAATATGTCTGTAATGAGATTGCAGTCTCAGATGAGATGAGATTGCAATGCAGAGTTGCTATTAGTGTGAAAAGAACAGCAAGTCTCTCTTTCCAGAGAATAATAAGGACTTGGGGATGACAGCTGAAAAGGAATGTGTGTGATCTATAAGTATATCAAGGGATTCAAAAAATCAAAGAGAAAGAAGTTCTACTTAAGCTAAAAGACAACATAATCATAAGAATAAATAAATGCAGACTGTGAAATCTAGAACTGATGAGGCATCTCATTCCGAGAAGAATAAGGAGTTCTCAAGCAGCCTCTACAGAGTGAGGAGAAGAAGCTGGGTTTTTTCTGTAAGAGCATTATCTAATGTTATTGCTGCTTCAAGACCATCATGTGGAGTTCACCTGGGAGTTCCTGTGCAGTCTGAAGTTCCTTATAAATTCTCTGACTGCTGAAATTAGGCCCAACTCTTCCCCAGCTTTAAGAATAGGTGAATATAGGGTAAGAACTGGAAAAGAGTAGTAAAAGTCACAAAGTCCAAGCTCCTGCCATCACATGTAAATCTGAATATAATCCGATTAATAACACTGTCAAGCTTCATCTCCAAATAAATCACATTATTTGCCTCCACTGGCCACACAAGAAGACTGTTCCAAAACCTCAGTGCTATAACTCTGGAGAGGGTTTCTTATTTTCAAACCTCAGTTTTTCAAGGGTATTTTTTCCAGTGCAAAATACTCTTCATCACAACCATCTTTCCTTTATTATACTAGCAAAGCTATGCATTTGTGCTACTCTTATGCCATAAACTTCTAATAATTTCTAACATGGTCTTCTTCATATCTGGAGAATCAAATTAATTCTTTAAGCTGAATCAATCTTTCTTGGATAGGGAAGATTAGATATGTGCCAAGTCCCAGATTATTGAAAAAGTTCCCTAACCTCTGGATCTGCTTGCTAATGAAGATCTGCTTGGGAATGCGAGCTAAAAGACATTGAGTAGCTGAAATTCTGAGGGAAAGGAAGGAAATCCAGGATGAAGCTTTTGTTTAGAATTTCACACTGGTGAGCAAGAGCAGAGCAGCATGTCACTTCCCAGAGCTGTGCTTGCTGCCTGAGAACCGCAGCAAGGAATAGCCAAAGGTACCCTAAATGGTAGCCATCATTATTTCCATCTGGAGTACTGCATCCAGCTCTGGAGTCCTCAGCACGGGCAACATGGACCTGTTACAGGAAGTCCAGAGGAGGGTCCCCAAGATGATTAGAGGCATGGAGCACCTCTCTTACAAGGAAAGGCTGAGAGGATTGGGACTGTTCAGCCTGGAAAAGAGAAGGCTTCAGGATTACCTAATTGCAGCCTTCCAGTACCTGCAGGGAGCCTACAACAAAGATGGAGAGAGACTTTTTGCAAGGGCACGTAATGACAGGACAAAGGGGAATGGATTCAAACTGAAAGAGAGTAGGTTTAGGTTAGATAATAGGAGGAAGTTCTTTGCTGTGAGGGTGGTGAGGCACTGGAACAGGTTGCCCAGAGAAGTTGTGGATCCACAACTGGAGGTGTTCAAGGCCACATTGGATGGAGCTTTGAGCAATTTGGTCTACTGAAAGGTGTCCCTGTCCATGGCAGGGGGCTTGGAACTAGATAGTCTTTAAGGTCCCTTCCAATCCAAACCATTCAACCCATCCATTAACATGGATCCATTAACATCAAGACTTTGACATTGCACAGACTTCGTGACACAGGAATAGGACCTAGAAACGAAGTAAGCTGACTGATCCAGCCTTCAAGGAGGGCTCTTTCTTGAGAAAACACTCCATATGATTCAGTATTGGCACCTCAGACCCTCTGGAAATGTTGGTTAAGTAAATAAGTAAGGTGCCCAGTATTTTCTCCCCTTTAAAGTAGAACTTCCCAAGAAACTTTGAGGCTGTGGAAGGAGAAAAGCCCACACAGACTTGGCCACGAGCCAAACGTCTTGGCTCAGGAGCCACAGTTCTGACCTAGAGACTCACAAAAAACATCCTAGATGGCAGAGGTAGAATTTAGGTGACTGCCATTAGAAAGAGAAATCACAATACAGTAGAGGTGGTGCATGTTCTCATTCATGTGCAAGCTCTGAAGGGAAAGGATTTTTACGCCATCTAGAAGCTGAAGAGAAGGTGTAAATGCAAATCCTGAGACAAAGGCCTGTAGTGGAACTCCACTGCAGTGGAGTTCACTCTAACTTCCACCCTGTTCCTAGTCCTCATGTCCCCAAGCATTGTCTGTCTTCCTTCTTGACATAATTTAGCCTTCTGCCCCCAAAATGTTCATTAGTATATTCTTATATTTGATCATTAATGAAGGTGATGAATAGTACCATTGAATGATCCTGTGCTCATGACGAGTGAATTCTGAGAAAGTTCACTTACAAAAGAAACGAATCCAGAAAATCAAAAAATACTAGCATGCAAAGTCCAGTAGTTAAAACTGTTCTATTTTCCCAGTACAGACTTTGGGCTTCTTAGTTTCATAGCAAACTAAAGTGGATGGTAAAATCTGTAAATTTATGAACTAAAATAGAAAGAGGAAGACAAAAATTATTCAGTTGTGATAAAAGGAAATCTGCACAAAGAATGAGCGTAGAATACAATGCAGCTGTTACATTTCAGCATCACTCATTGAAGAAAATTAGCATCATGCTCTTTTAAAATTATCTTTTTTCCTTCTTTTATTTAGCTCTTATTTACAAAAATGCAGTAATTACTCAAATAAATGAGTCATAAAACTATTTTGCACATGTATTTGACTGTCATTTTCTAGCATGCACTTTTGAAAGTTCTCGGACCTCAGCATTAACATAACTTGGTTGCAGTATTGATTGTACATGTGTTTGCTGGTTAATTATTTAACTTTGAAACAGCTCACTGCTTTTTCATTACTGGTTGTTCTACCAATTTAGACTTCTGGCAAGCCTCAATTTCCATTCATCACAGAAGAAACTCTACTTGATTAGAGTCAGATACCATTATATTTGGTTACTTCTTTTTAAGAGCAACATGTTCTCTGTATGTGGAATAAATGATGTACCTGCTACATTGCCAGATGCATAGTCAGTAGGCAATCTTCTGCAAACATGGGGTTTTTTTGTTGTTTTCACATCAATATTAACCATCTCAATCAAAATGCAAAATTCACACTCACTGCCATCTGGATGGTTTTAAATACAAAGTCCCCGGACAGTGTTCTCTAGGGACGTTGTGTTTACAAATGGAGAATGGCTTTTCCTTCTCTATTGATGTAATTTCACACACTAAATAAGCAAGATAAAAATAACCATTAGGTATTATAGCATATACTAAGTATTCTCAAAGTGCTTGTGTCAAAGAATTTAACTGGATGTAAATTATTAATATCAAGGAAACGATGGCGTATGTGTGTGGGCAGAGCATCAAAGATAAAGCTGTGCCTTTCATTATAGACAGCATCAAGCACATTGAAAGTGTGCACGATGGAGAACACACTTGAGTACTTCCAATTTATGACTGCATTAATCGCAGGCAATGTACAAAAATAGTAAGAGGCAAATCTGTTCCACTAATGTATTTTGAAGTTACAGCACGTGCTCTGGGAAAGACATACTCCCTGGATTGTTGGTATTTTTTACAAATCAATATGGTGTCAGTGTGTTGGAAGGATGTATCTGCTGAATAAGTGGCCAGGAAGTCTCCCAGAACAAGATACATAATTGACAAACATTTAATAGATCAAATCTGCTATATATACATACAGGCTGTCTTACTGGAAATACCTCCAGAATCCATTAGCAACTTTTTGGATTACATTATTTTTCTCCCAAACAGCCAAGAACCCAAGAGCCTGTAACGTAGTAAAGAACTTACTTTTTTTTCCATAATCTATCTGGCACAGTCAACGAGTAGGTAATACCATGGCTGAATGTTTTGAATACTAAATACAAAAATAGAGAAAGCCAAACTACTCTCAAGTCCATAAAGCAGAGTGCTCACAAAGTTAGCTATACTCATGGTTTAAATCTGCTTTTAATTTTAGCCTTTACTTGCGTTACACAAATCCAGTCAGATCAACAGTCACATATTGTAAAACTGGTATAACCAAATAAACAGTGTTTTAATATGCACAGCAAAATTTGCCATTCCTGAAAAGCCTGATCTCTAGTTAAGTGCAAATCTACATGCTGCCCCAGTTGTTTTTTTTGTTTTTCCTTTGTTTAATTCTAAATGAAACATGAATGATTTTCTTCTATGTTGCTCATAGAAATGGAGATCCACACAGGAGAGAAAACACTCAGCAAGATTTTTATTTTTATTAAGAGGCTTCTCAAGCACGATGACTTCAGCAGCAATGCTCAGCCCATGCCATAGCATGGGCACAGCATCTTGGAGTTACCTCCTGCTGCCTAACTGTGTATCCATTTAAAATGCATCCCTTAAAGACTGCTCAGAGAAGCCATTGATAAACTTAGTGCTCATTATCCTGATACTAGTTTTTAAGCAGGACTCCAGGGCAGATCTTCAGTATTCTGAACTAATAACCTGTACTGGTTCAAACAGAAGAAACTATAATAAACAACAGAATTCATAGACATCAGGGTAAATATGGTACAATGAAGCAGAGTCAACATGTAAAGGGAAGTTGTGCTTCGCTAATCTACCTCTGACAGAGTCAAAACATGTTGGCAGCACAGATCTGTTTGATACCATCTGTCTGAATTTCCAGAAGGCGCTCAAAAAGTTGCCTTCCCCGAGGCTCTTGAGGAAGCTAATCAGACATGAAGAAATGCTCAGAAGATACAAAGAAAGGAGATAAAGTATTCCTTGCCTCTCACAGCAGAAAGAGATCACACATGGAGTCCCACATGGCTTTGCACTGAAGTCTGCATCGCTCAACACAGATCACAAGCGGTCAGAAAACAGTGTCAAGAAGGGATGAAAATATTTGCTGATGGCACTGAATTAGTCAGTGATGTAGACTATGGTAGATTGCAGACTCACATAAGAACCCCCCCCCCCATGTAATGACTTGGCAACAAAGATTCACTGTAGAGGAATGTAAAATGAAGGCAAACATTTCTAGAAATCACTACAAAAGGAATCAAGAATACAAAGGGAATCAAGAATATAAAATATCCTTTTGCTGTTGTATAAATACATGACACATCCACATCTTCAGTAGTGTTCATAGTTAATGTGTCCCTCTAAATACAGATATAGAGGTCCTGTAAAAGATACAGATAAGTGCAGCAAGTATGGTTAAAGATATGGGGTGGTTACAGGATGAAGAACAGTAAAATAGATTTTTTGTTGTGAAAAGCACTAAGAAAACATGTACTAGAGATCGATAAAATCAGGAGTGGCCTGAACAGGGTGAGCAGGTAATAACAGTTTCTTTCTTTCCAAAATCTGGAAGATATCAAGTGAAGCCAGATCATACAGCCTTCAGGCAAGTGAAAGGACCTATGTCTTCACTCATCACACTTTGCTCATCGTTCTATTAACCAACAGAATTTGTGACAGGACATAGTGGATGCTAAAAATGTACCTGAATTTAAAATAAATATTTGACAAATTCACAGAAGAAAAGAACACTGGGGCTATTCAATACAAAACCACATCATGTAGTTTAGGAAGTCACAGAATAACTGATCATCAGATACTCAAAAAATATTTTGGGAAGAGTTTCTGGAGGGCTCTTAAAATCTTTTTGGGAAACACAGTTACCATCACTAGTGGAAACAGGGTGCAGATCTAGATGAAACTCTGCTCTTACTTGTATGCAATTACTCAAGTTTGTATCGGGGTTATGCACTGTCTGTGTCGAGTCAATGTGCGCAGGAAAAGTCTTCTGTATTTGACCTGCAGAGTGAACCTGGAATTTCTGGGCTGTGCCATCAAACTGTGCAAGCACGGCTGCACTTTTTGGAGAAACATCAAGCCTACTCTACACATGGAGCCACAATCTCCAATGTGTTATGGATGTCCAGGGTTTCCAACATATGTCAAGCCTCCCCTCACAAACACGCATGCTTGTTGCAATTGCTCAACTGTCAGATTTCCCAGGAAAAGGGCTCCTGTTTCCTTTTCTTTTAGGACTAGTTCACTTCCAACACCCAATTCTCTGCTTTTACTTTAGATGCCTGTAAGAACTGGTGAAATTTTCTACCAGCTATCCAGAAGACTTTTTTGTTGTTGTTTCTTTAAAACATTACATTTCTTCCCTCTGCATCTGAGGGATGATTTGTAGATCAGGGTAAGTGTATTGTGTTCTTGTTTCTCCTTGGTCCTACATCTCTTATATCTTCTTGTACTCTGGAACAGTGAGACCTGTTTGTCAAAATGTAATGTAAGCCTCCAGTCTCACACTCAATTACAAGCTGTGTTTTTCCATCTTTTAAGATTTCTCACAGAAAAGTCGGCAGCAGAGATACCAAACCTTCCTCAAGAATATTTTCTAGGAATTGTTTATACAATTCATCTCTCCAGAGCTTGTCCAGACTGTTATCCTTGCTGTCCATATCACTGTGTCTCACTTCAAAGTTCACGTAGACATGTTACGATTTTCATGTGTGTCTCAACAAACTATGAGAAGTTTTCACACTGGTACTAATGTGACTTTCTACTGGGGGGAGGCTGGTGCTTTTGACATTTGCTGAATGACCACAGGTAAACTTTCTGACATCTAGTGACAGTGTGAAATAATTCCTTCTCTGCTTGAGCATAACTGTGCTCCCTCACTATCAGCATTCTCCATTTCCTTCATTCCTGCCACAAGGCTGCTCCAAGGGCTGCCTACAAAGCAGCTTAGAAACCTGTTTTGCACATGTTAAGGAATTATCAGGCTTTCCAGCTCACACTCTACTCTCAGCAGTCAATGCAGCAGAAGTAGTCAATCACTAAAAAGCTGAAGCCTCCATTGATTTCAACTCCTTGGCTTATCTAAATGGAAATATACATGGATATAGATATTTATTATAGATTCTTCTCATTTTATGTCCTAAAAGCTTAAGCAAATGTAATTCATCAATAATGAACTGCCTAGTTTATATTTTAGAGTCACATTTTAAGCTGAAAAATGACCTGAATGACAGTAGATATTGATTGCAGACACCCCCAGCAGCAGCTGCAATCCAGCTTCTGCAGGAGATCCTTATGTAGCCAACATCTGGACAGGGGAAAATCTGGAAGCAGATCCTTGTGGCCCTGTGTTCTATATGGAATTTCTGCCAGAGGAGATCAGCCCTGCTTAGACTTGTTGTTCCACTAGCTCTGTGAGGAGGAATGGAGGAAGCCAGCATAAGCACTCATTTGGGTCCACCACAGGAAAAGGCATCCAGGGAATTACTGATAGCACTGCTGGAGTCTAGTTGGCACTGGCTTTGGCAGTCATTTATTTAGGGCATACTGAGAGCTGCTGAATTCTGAATCTCCTCTTTCTGGTGCAGCCACAAGAAATGAAGACTTAGGACTTAAGCTTAAGAACATTAATATTAGGGGATTGTGATGTGCACTTTTGTTCTGTCATTAGCAATAATTTGCAAAGGCAGAAAGAAAATCAATCTCATAAATATCATAAGAGTCTTGGTAGAAAATGCACATAGAAGCATTAACACTTTAAAATACTTCTGGCTTCTGCATGAAAAACTGTGAAGCACCCATCGCAAAAAAACGTGTTTTTAAATAGTTGCCTGTAGGTCAGATAAATTTTTTTAATATATTAACACCTCATAAATTAATTGGATGCAGACTATGGCCTCTGAACATCAAATACTTAAACTTCTCACTCCTTTGTTGTCATTTCTGTGCACATTGTCATCATACACTTCTCTAATGCAAACATTATTTTGTCCTACCAGTGATTTCAATTGCTTTTCACAGAAGAACTTACCTTTTGGCAATGTTTGTGATAGAATATTTTCAATTGTTATTTTGCTGTCACCTTTTGAGTTTTTCATTCACAAGGGCTTATGGTAGGTTGTTACTAAATGTACATTTCTACTCACTAAAACTTTAATTTCTACTGAAGCTGAATAAGAAAGATTCATGACTCAAGCTTTAAAAAGCTAGATGTTTTAAAAAAATCTTATGTTCTGTATTTTTAAATGACTATTTATGAGACAGGTGGAGAGAACTTTTCTAAGTCAATTTTGCTATCAGGAGAAAGAGTTCAACAAAAATGGAATTTTTCCAACAATGCCAGTTGAGATAGGATAAAATTATAAGGGTTAATTTTTTTTTTTTTAACTGGCAATTTGTGTACATAGAGGTCAAAGAGTGAATTTCAGTAAACTTATTTCTGTTTCTTTCCAAAATTTCAATGAAGAAAGTATTGCAACATTTTTTGGTCATGGTAGGTCAGGTCACAGTCCATCTGGGTACATGTCCCCATGTAACCTGTCTCTGAAGTGGCCAATAGTGGACGCTAAGAGAATGAATACAAGAGATGAGACATCCATGGAGTGATCCTCCACAGGCGCTGTCGCTTTGCAGCTGAGGAGAGCCTTAACTGGAGTTTATACAGTGACCATTCTGTGCTACAGTTACCAAACAGTATCTGTGAATGTATCAGCTTCTCTTCTTGACACAATAGATTTCATGTCCAAAACATCATGTGGTAACGACTTCCGTAACATAATTATACGCTGTGTGAAAAAGTACATCCCCATTGTTCATTTGAAATCTGATAGGATTTCATTTGATTCCTCCTAAATCCTTGTATGACAGAAAATGATGGCTAGCCTCTATTGCATTCACAAATTCAGAGTTCTCTCTCAAATCTCTCCTTAAGTTTTCTTCTGTAAGCTGGTCAGTCCGAATCTATTTTGGCTTTCTTCACACAGGAGCTATTATAGCTGCTCAGTGTTTGAGATTTTAAGCTGTTGTCTTTAAACTTGGCTATCTTGAACAATTCTTCATCATTCCGAAACTTATCTCTACTTATCCAAAATTGTTTATTGCCAGTTTATTGAGTAGTGTCCATCTCAGTAGAGAGACTTACCCTTCTTTGTGAAGATAAAATCTCTGAAGAGAACTTTCCTTTTATTATATGATACCTCCATTTCTTTCAAATACTTTGGTAAGGGACTTAAATTTTGAAAAACCTTGAAAATACCAGTATACTTTCTATAAACACTGGGTGACCCTCCCCTATTGACCCCTAACATGTCTAATAACCTTGTGAAACACCACATCATGTATAGAGGTTTTGTTGACTTGTCTCCAACATACTAGTCTGAACACAGTGTTTATGCTTTTGTATTATTTTGCATAGTTTCTACCAATATATTCATATGAGCTTTCTCCTCCTATGGCCTTCCTGTTTTAGAATAGCACCTGAAAGGCTTAATTTCACTAGCCTCTATCAATTGCAAGAGCAAACAAGGAGATTATTAATATTTAATTATTATTCAGGTGTCTGTAGCTATATTATTAAAACGTATTTTCATTTTTGTACTCTGTGCACAAGAAGTCAAGAGGACTCTAATAAAAAATTATTCCAATGCATTTGCAGAGGTCCAAAGGCAAGTATAACTGCAGAGATAGCTTTGGAGGCCCTTTGGAAGTAACTCAAAGTCCACTGGGTACTTTTGCAGCTGCAAAGATCTCTAATGCATTTAGATGACTTGGTGACTGTGTGTTTTATGTAAAGAAAAATTTGCAATCAAGGATCTGCTTCAGAAAATGCTTGTCATTGGTTATAATGTTCCCTATGAGGATGTTACTGTTCTGCAGAAATCTTCCTACTGACTGCAGTGAGCACAGAGTAAAGCTGTACCATCCCATTGCTGCTGTGTTTTGAGAAGAAACGCCCATTTCAAGCAGAAGGAATTTTTCCACAAAGAAGAATTCTATGCCATGCTTTGGGAGAACCAAATCTCAAAGTCTTTACTCTGAAAAACTTTCATTGAAAGTAACAGCTTAAAGCTGGGACTATAGAGGAGCAATTCTGCACTGGATAGTAAGGGCCTAAGCCTGATTATTGAAAATGGTGCATCAAGGTGAGGAAAGGAAAAGGTGATCTGGGATTCTATTGAACTTCATTTGTGAAAAATGTAAATGAGCAGTCACAAAAATGTCAGTGCTGACATTTTATCTACCCTTTCTCCTTTCCTTACATATGTTTGCATACTCCACATAACTCCTTATTAGTTAATTTTAAAAAAAAATTTTATGTCTATTTTCCCAATGTTTTGATTCAAAACTTTCATGCATGCACCATAATTTGCACATTAAAACCAATTTACAATGCAAAATTTCATACTAATTTTATATGCAATTCAGATTTCCAGAACAATGGTGCATACATTAAAAAATACTACATTTTGAAAATTATCTTACGTAGGCAATAGAATATCATAACACAGTGAAACATGTCTCACAAGTCATACCAAAAAACACGTCACCATGCTAAGCAGTAGTTTGTTTGCATGAAAATTAGCACTGAGAAGTTTTACTGGGAAACTGATTGCTTGGATTTTCCACTAGAGTACTGGGGCCAAGATGTGGTGTTGCTTCCATTTTTGTGTGGCTTCTGTTCTTCTAAGCAACATGGAATTACCCATTTACTTTAAATTTTCTGGAGAAACCTCACTGAATTTTAAATAGGACAGTTAGGTTTATAGGAAACTGTGTGAAACCAATAAATAAAACTCTGTTGCCTGCATGCCTTTAGGGAAGCAATTGTCATTAGTTCACACTCAGGAATATGTTGCTGGATCTCAGCAGGGATGTTTGGAAATACAACAAGGCTAAGGGAATGCAGAATTTCCAAGTCTGCACTTCACATCTGCCCCAGTCACTTCTCAATTAGTATCAGGGGATGATTTGTACAAGGATCAAGGGTAGAATCTGGCCAGCATTTAACTAATTAGATGATATGGATGATACTGTCACCTCAAGAAGACATAAAGAAAGGCAGAAATATTCACACTTGGGAGTTCTCTGGTGTCTCTGCAAATTACATAAGATAATGTGGCATCAGTTCTGTAGCCTGGATGGTTCACATTGGAGATTTTTCTTTAACTGTGAGCTAAAAAAAAAAAAAAATCCCCTTTTGTTAATTCTGGACAGTCTGGATTTGTTGTTAGGCCACATAAATGCCCCCTTAAATGCCACAGATCCATTGCACAGCCTGTGCATGTGATAACCTTGCTCCTAAGCATGTGGGGGGACAGAAGTAAAAGAACTTGCTGAAACACATTTGTTATATCTTAGGGTTACTTTTGTTATGCTGAGTTGCTCTTGAGCTTTTACAGTCCCAGGCTTTTCACTATCCCCATTTACTTGCTTGCACTAAGTTCCCTCTACAAAACACAGAGTAAGAGCAGGATGACAACAGCCACTCTGCAGAGCTACAGGTTGTAACTTACATTGAGATCAAATGTTGGTCACTGAGGTAAATACTTTTTTTCCAATTTCAACTAGAGAAATCAATATTTACCATTTACACAGCATTGCATGTTTCTGAAATATTGAAAACATTTTAAATTCATTAATCCTGTCTCTTATGCACATTGAGGTCAACCTTGTTTTTATGGGCAGCAGTGTTACTCAGGATTAACTCAGTAGAAGTCGGTTTGTCCAGCATTACATGACAATATAATTTGGCTTTTAGTGCTTACAAATATTTTAAAGAGGTTAAAACATTGAATCAAGTCTTTTCCTGATCTGCAAAGCCATTGCTGTGGTCTTACAGGATTCCATAATTTTAAGCAATGGCAGAATCTGCTCACTTGAGGTTAAGCTTGTGTAAGGGGTTCCTGTATTTGTGGGATAAAACTTATGCCTGAGACAAATTCACTGAACAGAGGTTTTTGCCAACACCCTAGGGTAGGTCCTTGCTACATCTGCACTACAAGGGCAAAAATTCAGAGCAGGGCAAGATGTTACTGAATTTACTCATGGCTGCACCCATGTGCATGCAAATACAAGCAGAAGGGAGGGTTTCTCTTGCTGCTAAGGAATGCTTGTAGGCTGGCACACAGAAAGGAGAGTGAGCCTATAGACTATTAACTAGGTCCAATACAGCAAATCCTCATCCCACCTGTATTATTGCATTTTATCATATTAGAAATACATTTAAACAATTGTAGATTTTAAAAAGTGAAACAGTCTCTCCTTAAATGAAGAGCAGATGGTTAATTCTTACTCATGGCCACAAGAGGAAAGCCAGGAAATAACTGGGTTAATTTAGAGCATGGGAGATTTAGCATAGACATTAGGAATATGTTTTCCAACCTAAAGGATTGTTAAACACCAAAATACATCAGCTTGGAAGGCTATAGACTAGGAAGGCTTTAGGAAATGGGAAGTTTTAAGAGCAGTTAAGCATACTTGTATTTAGGATGGTCTAGGATACAGCTGACCAGCTCAGTATAGGGAATGGACCACTAATCTCTTGAATTTCCAAACAGCTTCTAAATACAGTGATTACACAGGGGCAGGGCTACTCTTAGACTGATGCAATACAAGCAGTCCTGAAAGTAAATGATCAACTTGAAACAATTGTACAACTGAATAAATTTAAGAGAAAAGAAATGTCCTCACAGTTTTCTTACTACTATTTATCTCAAAGGTATGTATTAAACTGGATGGGACAAGAAAACAAACACCATATTCTGATGCAATCCAGTCCTGTCTGTGTTGCCCACATCACTGTTTCTTTTTCCCTATCTTGATTACAGATTAGAGTAGTAGAGGCTTAAAATTGCTGTTGTCAGAACAAGAGGTCACTTGAGTCATTGCAATTTTCAGAAATGTGGCTTATGCCCTCAGAATTTTCTCTGGCAATGTTTTGTTGTAAATGAAACATATTTCACATTACCCTATCTTTGCAAAACTTTAGAAGAGTTGACAAAGTGGGAGAGATGGCTGAAGGGTTTCTGCTTGGGTTTTTTGGACTGCATAAATATTAGAAAAATACATTCCTGGTTTGGCCACTCTTATGGCTGACTGCCTGCACTTCTGGTAAAGAAATAGTTTAAAGTAACCAGACTGAAAACTGATGCCCTATTGCAGTCATGGTGTCTGCAGCACCTCGTTAGAGAGGGCAAATCCTTTTGAGTGGCCAGAGCTTGGCCTTGGAACCAAATTCTTCATTGCTAATTCCTTTGATGTGTGTAAATTTGACTTTTGCTTTTTTCAGTTTTTTCAAATTTGCAACCTGAGTTTTTACACATATTTTTTATGACAGAAATTACTTTTTTCTGTAAAATCCAAACCCTGACCTAAATGCAATCTTGGCCATCTAATACTGTAAAATTAGAAACTGAAAGCTGAAGTGACATATTCAAAAATATACAGTCATTCTAATTAATATCAGAGGAAACAAACAAAAAACCCCATGAGGTAAAATTCACTGATTTTCCCCTTAAATCCTGATTTTATTCCCACCATCAAGATTACTAGCTAGTCTAGCTGGTGTCTAGAAAGCTAATTTCAAATGTGTACCCATTCTTTGCCCATAAATAAAATCTGTGAAGATGTACATAGAATACAAATGTTAAAAGCATTACATCAGATTCTGGTCTAAACTAAAACCAAATTATGTTCCAGTTCTGTACCAGTAAATCCCCAGTGCAGGTCAAATGTACAACCAGCAACCAACAGAATAAAAGACTCTAACTGAGCACTGAGAAAAAGCTTTACTGCATCAACCACTCTGAAGCAGGAATACAAAATACTAGCATAAAACAACAGTAGAAAGTAAGCTACATTTATTCTCTAAATAACAGACAAAATAAGTGCATAGTTTTTGTGGTTCTCAAATGCTTCAGAGGACTGCAGAGTATTTAGTGGAAATCTTTCAAAATTGCCAAGTAAACTGATGGACATCTTGTTTATACATGTTACATTACCGAAATTGGGCATTACTATATTTAAATGAGGTTTTGTGGAAGTTTTTCACGTCTTACCAGTTTCAGACTAAACCAAACAGTGGTTTATTGAAATTGAAACATTTTTCCAGTCAGTCTGGCTTAAAGACAAGCCTTAAGTGACTTTAATCCTAGAATTGTTTCAATTAAAAAAAAAAAAGTTTAAAGGTGCCACACTAATCATGTTAATTTATTTTTGCTGCACAGAATTTTTTCCCAGCTTTTATATTTATTAATTATATTTCCAAGATTTTAATATCTGCTTCTAATTCTCTTTTCATTTATTCTTTATTCTAGATGGCTTGGGAGAGGCAGAACCCAGGTGAGAAAGACTGGATTACAATGTTTAGAAAGTTATGCTGTAAAACCTAACTCCTAGTAGCTATGAGGATATGCTCATGAGGTAAGAGCAGCTGACACATGAATCTAGCACCTAGGACAGTCTGAGACCAATAATATGGTTAACTTACACTGAGATTCTATTTTCTGTTGGGCAAATAAAAATGGAATATACTTACTGTGGTCCTCACAGACCTTACTTATTACTGTTCAAAGATACTCCATTTTAAGTAAAAATGAAACCTGCCTTACATGAGCACAGTTGTGTTAAAATTTGCAGATTTGTCTTTCGGGTCCAGCAGTAATTAATGGGTTTTCCTGCTTCTACAACATTTATACCTTCATGTAGTCCAATCCCAATAAAACTGTAAGAAAAAAACCACAAGTTCTCCCACCTTTATGAACACAATTCACCCTTGCAGACTATTAAGCCCATCTAGTTCATTAGCAGGCCCAGCTCACGGCTCTAATAATTTTGCTGTTGAGTTCATTATTCTTACACATTCCTTGCATGACTTTGTATTTGTAGTTACAAAGCACCTTGGGAAGGGGGGGGGGGCAGACAGACCACTCTTTCCCCGCTTCCTCCACTGGCTAAATAGTTTCACAAGTTTAGTTTCTTAGGTAACTCTTTAAAGACTTGGATGTTTTCATCAGCCTTGTTTTGAAACTCTTTTGCCCCCATTGGAAAAAGCAAAACCTTCCACCTCATACTCATTCTCTTCAGCTGTGGGGATGACTCAGCCAGGACTCCTAAGTGAATTAATGGCATTTCACCTGAAAGGACCAGTCTGCTCTGATCAAACTGGTCTTCCAGGAACAACACCGTGTTACAAAACACTCAGCTTCTCCTGCTTGTGACACCTCCTATTGCAAGGGCAGTGAGAGGGCAGTCATTGCACTAGGGCTGCAGCCCTGAGCTAAAGGAAATCTGTCAGACATGGAGTTACACTTATAGTGTCTGCAGTCCCCCAAAACATATGTGTTTTCACTGGTCATTTGAAAGTGAGAATTGCACTGTGCATGCCTGGTGAGCCCTCGAAGCGTGCTGGAAAAGTGACAGATTTACAGACTGGCACGGCTGAAAATTAAGCGCTGAGAGGATGTCTAAAATACAGTGCTCTGTGCTCTCCACAGTTTGGGGAAGGTGATGTCTTGGGGATCCCATCTTTAGATAAAAAGACATAGGATAAAAGGCTGAAATAAATTACTCACGATCATTAGCTTCTTAGTCATGGGAGAACTACAAAAGGCACCAACAACTGGTTAGATTTGCGTGTTGTGCATTCGTACAGTGCTCCTCAGCGTGTTCCTCAGTGGCAGGAACAGGATCAGAGAGCTGGAAGTGCAGCTCTGCAGGATGCTGCCTGCCCTCCTCAGTGACCCTGATGATTACTTCATCAGGTTGTTTCATAGAGCTCCACCTAGATTTTAAGAAAGATTACTCTTTTTCAACTTTCCATACATTAAACAACTTCAAACCTTTCCAGAAATTACAAAAAGCAGAGCAACAGTAGGCTGCGTTACTTTCAACTGACTTCACTGGCTTTGGTTCAAGCAATCTGAGATGTACTGATAATCAAAATGACCTATGAAGCTGACCTTTACATTGAGAGTCAAAACTATTATTTCAGGATTTCGAGAAAAAGAAACTAATATCAGTACAGGTTATGTACCAATAATTAAAGTGTAGAGTATAAAAATTTTGTGGTAATTAAAAAAAAGATTTTTCTTTTTAAGAGTAAAATATCAAGGTGTCCTTAAGGCATCTGCACAACTGTAACTTCACGGAGAAGTCGCACAACAATCAGACAATTAGAATTAAGGCATTCTTCAGTGCATTTAGCTTCTAAATAATTAAAACTTGTTTTTAAAGCTGTATTTACATTTTTATGTAATTTTTTTTCCCAGCCTGAGAATACCACTCAAGGCTATCATTCACAGAGTTTTTAAAATAAAACCGTGTAGAAACATTTGCTCTGCACAGCATGGGACATACAACTCATTAGCTAAACTCCTTAGGCTCTCAGTCCACAAAGCAGTATAGAGTATCTAATTTGAGGTCCTTAAAGAGTTCAGAGCATGAAAACTAAGCAAGCTTCGTGTTCTCATAACCAGGAGCCACAGTCCCACTGTTTGTGTACCCAGCACCACCCTGCACGTTTCTCTACCCACAGTCCCCACTAGGAGTGCATGAACATGTAAAATCTACTGCAACTGCAAGGTACTGCTGTTTTGTGTGGTCACTCTTGTCCTGCTGGGTAAGGAGCAGGTAAGAAAATGGGTTTGGCAAGTACTGATCACAGAATCATAGCATGGTCTGTGTTGGAAGGGACCTTAAAGATCACTCAGTCCAACCCCCTGTGCCATGAGCAGGGACATCTTTCCCTGCCATGGTCAGGGAGGTTGCTCAAAGTCCCATCCAACCCTGAACACTTCCAGGAGTGAGGTATCCACAACTTCTCTGGGCAACCTGTGCCAGTGTCTCACAACCTTAATCATAAAGCATTTCTTCTTTATAACCCACCTAATCTACTTCTTTACAGTTTAAAACCATTGGCCCTTCTATCACCGCAGGCTTCAGTAAAAAAATCATTCTCTATCTTTCATGTAAGCCCCCTTTAAGTAAAGAAAGGTCTTCCTGGAATCCTCTCTTCTCCAGGCTGGTCAACCCCAACTCTCTCAGCCTGTCCTAACAGATGAGGTGCTCCAGCCCTCCGATAATCTCTGTGACCCTCTTCTGGTACCTCTCCAACAGGTCCATATCTTTCTTGTGCTGAGGACCCCAGAGCTGGATATAGCACTCCAGGTGGAGTTTCATGAGAGCAGAGTAGAGGGGCAGAATGCCCTTCCTTGACCTGCTGCTCACGCTGCTGGGGATGCAGCCCAGGACATGTTTGGCTTTCTGGGCTGTGAGTGCACATGGCTGGGTCATGTCCAGCCTCTCACCCACCAGCACCCCCAAGTACTTCTCATCAGGGCTGCTCTCAATCCCTTCGTCCCCCAGCCTGGATTGATATTAGGGATTGCTCCAATCCAGGTGAAGGACCTTGTTAAACCTCATGAGGTTCACATGATACTATGGTGTCTTATTAATAGAGCTGAGGAATTCAGTTCATCTTGATATTCTGAAGCCTTCTGTGTGGATGGTGCCAAGTACAGACTGTTTCTGCAGCAGTTTTGCTGTCCCCGACAGCTGCTTCCTGCCCTAGGGCTAAAGCTAAAAGCAATGTGTGAGCTACAATTGATAATTAACATTAGATGGCTTTTTAGCCTGTGGAAAGCAAACCACTCATTTACATGCCTTCATAAAAGATACTTACGGAAAGTAAAGTATGAAATGGAAATTAGATGGCCTAGGTGAGAATTTGACAAGCAAATAGGCATTGACATAAGACAAATTAAAGGGAACTTTATTACAATACTAAAGATACAAATTATGGATCAATGGCACTCCCAAGAAAATAAAACCAGCAATTACAAAGGATAAAGCCTCTGTATGCCTTTTCAAATATGAGTCTCAGAAAAATACAAGGAAGTATAATAAGGATGATAAGAGGTAGGGCATAGATTTTACATGAAGAGATATTAAATACACTCCTCTCCCAAATGAAGAATGAATTTTCTTAGTATAAAAACTAGAGTACATCACAAAAAATCAACAGCCAGAAGAATCAAATAGACAGATGTATCTTTTCACATTTATTAAATCATTAAACTAATTATCATAAGACTTTTTGGATGCCAAAAAAAATAAACTAGTATGTTCTAGACTGCCTTGATTCCTTAATTTCATAATCTCGAAGAGTTGAAAGAGAATTAAATAAAATCTTTTATGTTTTTATATATGCTTTCACTTAGCATCTATTACTGGCTACTATCAGAGACAAGATGTTAGTTAGATGACCCTTTGATCTGACTGGCTCTGACTGGATCTGACTAGTCTGAAGTTTTATGCAAAAAAAATAATCACCCCTGGTTAGCTTTTTTTTTTCCCAGTAGAGAACATTGGTTAAAATAATATTTTTCTTGTAATAAGAATACAAAAACAGCAGAAGGATTACAGATGAAATAACATAGATATATAAACTGATAAATTTGAAAATAAAACACAGGCAAGATACATCCAACACTGTAAGAATGAGAATGTTTATGAGCTAACATACAAACCTTCTCATTTATATATTCTAACTATCAAATAGAATTATAAGTCAGTAATGTGTATATATCTACAAAAATAAGACTAAAAAAGATTTCTAGGAATTATAAGATAAGAATCTATATCACTAGGTCAAGTGGTTGACACAGTCTCTAATGACAGACTTATGAAAGGCCTAACCATGAACATGATAGGCCAAACAGCTCTGACCATGTAAAGGAAAACTATGCTTCTTATCATCTATGTGTCCTGATAAAATGGAAAAACAAATGCATATACATTACTTCTGGTTTTTAGAGAAAGTTTTTCGAAGGCCCTCCTCAGAACATGTTCAGGGAAAGCTACAAGTATGATCCAGCGTATGGAAAGCATCTTCTCTGAAGAAAAATTCAAGAGTGATTAGCTTAGGAAAGAGCACAGAAGACTAAAAAGTGCTATAGGAAAGATAGAGCAGGAGTTTGAAATTAATTCAAAGCAATTAAATGATGGCAGTTTCTTAAATAATTCTCTTACTTCTGTCTCACTTCTTATGTACCCTGTAATTAAACTGTGGATAAAAATGGTCATTGAGCCTAAAATTTAAAAAGTTAAAACATTTCTATGGATTTTGAGAATTCTAATTAATCTGAACAACCTGGAATATTAAATGTTAGACTTTGAGGCATAAATCAGCCTCTGACTATCAGAAATCACAGTGAAACCTACTGTCCAAGACAGGTGCATAGTATTTTTAGTTGACAACCACAGGGCTACTTGCGAATTTCTCAGAAGCCTTTGGAATTCACCGTTTCTGAAGGTACAACGATGCATCTATATGCAAATGGAAGTAATTTTCCATTTTCTGTACTCTTGCCATGGCAAGAACAATTAATTAGTCCTGTGGGAAGAGGTAGAATCAAGCCCAGTTGCAGCGTTCCTCAGTTTTGGACTGCTGGCATTTGTATTGGGATGAGGAAACAGTGGCCCAAAATGAAAGAGGAAGGGAATGGATGGAGGCTGGAGAACTTAGGAAAAAAACCAACAAGACATGAAGACTCCTGCTTGTAGGACGTTACACGTGAGCCCTGCAGGAAGGAGCTGGAACGGATAGAAGTGCTGAACCCAGGTCTAAGAGTAGTTTTTATCCACATGGAGCCATTATACAACCAATAAACAAGTAAATCCCCTTGTAGATAGTGTTTGTAAGTATTGACCAAGCTGATAAGAATTGTCCAGGGGTCCAGTAACAGAACTGTCTCCTGATGCCAGTACTGAATAGTCAGAGCAGACATGGCCTGCTTTCCACCATGGGCTTGGTCGGATCTTAAGAGCGAATAAAAGCTGAGCCCCAGCTTCCAACATGGTTGATAAAGGGCAACTCCTTTCTGCCTGTGCCCCTGATGTTTGTGAGTCTTCAGAAGCAAGGAAAAATGTATGTGCTTCCAAGACTGGGCTGGTGAAATGAGGCTAACTGGGAATACGGACAGATAAAGTCAGATGCTGAGAAATGCGTGACAGTGCTGATTGGAAGGAATTCCTTCAATTACTAGTAATTATAATGGATTCCACCTTTACCCACTCAAGAAAAAGCCCGAAGCATCTTAGTAGACAGCCACGTTAAGACACCTGAATACAAGCATGCAAATTCATTGCATGCTTGTATTCAAAAGCATAAATAAAATATAGGACCTACAGAAGACCGTCATATCATAAATAGCACCCACCATTCACAACGAGATATAGGAAAACAAAAAGAAGTGATTCAAATGTGAATGAAAAAAACACTGGTGTGGGGACTTACAAAAGCACCTAAAAATTTGGACTCTCCCACCTCAAAGTGATGAAATACAAAAGAAAGAGACGTGCAACAAAATATGTGTTGTAAAGAAGTATACATATTTACAATCTTTATAATTGGAAGTGTCATTAGATTGGATATTAGGGAAGAGTCAGTTAAATTTGATATTAGGAAAAATTTCTTCAATGAATGAGTGGTCAGGCTGCCTAGGGAAGTGGTGGACTCACTATCCCTGGAAGCATGTGTGGATGTGGCACTGGGGGACATGGTTTAGTAGTGAACATGATGGTGCTGGGTCAACAGTTGGACTCCATGATCTCAGAGGTCTTTGCCAACCTTAAGATCCTATGATTCTAAACAAACAGAAACATAGTATACTGCTAAGAGTAATTTTATTATATAGAAAACACATCTTGTGACACAGCTAATATACTAATGACAGTATATTAGCTTCTAAAATTTATCATCCTCCATCATAATGGAAAATAGAAAATTACTAAGCTGATGCTAGTTATAGAGTAATTTAGATGTTGCAGAAGATGCAAAAAATAGGGGAAAAAATTGCCATTGCCATACAGTGCTAGTGTAATCACCTAACACTGTAATAATGTTCTACTTAAAAACAACTACATCTTCCTGAGAAAAATCAATTACTTTTAGTAATAATTTTTATGATTGAGAAATTTAGTGAATGCTGTCTTCTAAAAATAAGTACACACTCTTCCAAAACGAGAATTTTTTTTTTTACTGCATTTGTAGCTGTACACACCTAACGTAATTACACTTAGTTTATTGTTGTAGTACTGTAAGCAGAACTCAGCTGCGTATTTCCCCCTTTTTTTTGTATTTATAACATTGTAAAAATAATACTTGCATCTCAGGAACTGATTCTGTGATATTTACCAAGTCCCACTGAGCTGGGAACCAAGCCTTCAAAATCATACTCATGAGAATACACTCCTGAAGTCAGGTCAGCGAATAAAAGCTCCTCACATGAGTAAGGCTGTAAGAATAGACTAGAGGAGGTCAAGGTCAGTGGTGAGTTTTGGCTGAGTCAGGGTTGGAGGATAAGGCCCTTATGAATCCTATAAATAGTTCATTGTTAAAAGAGGTCAGACCTAATTCTGGAAGTATTTTGGAAGAAGAAACCACTGCGTGACTAATGACGTACACCTACCCAAGTCTCTCTGCTTATTAATGTGACATTTGTTTGGAAGCAACATATAATAAATAAAAGATATTTTTAGGATGCACCAGGGAAATGTATTCAGATTTTGAAAGAATAATTTGAATATATCTAAAGTGTTGCACTGTATCAATGGAATGGTTGTTGCAGCATACAAATAAGGTGTTAAAAACTAGTGGTTTCTAGTGATCCTGATGGAAAGAGAAACCAGGCCAAGGATGCTAATGGTGGGATTTACTTGCCTGACTCGGATCAGCTAAGACCTGATGCTGCTTTTACTGTAAGGCAGGGAAAGCAGGTGCCTCCACCCACCTATCCTAAAGCTGTAATTTGGTACAAACTGACACTGGCCTAACTGAGCACCAACATTGGGAAAAGCAGTTTCCCCAAGGCCCTTTTCCCAGTGTCAGTGGTTTATTCCCGGTTCTGTAGAGTAACTTCATTTTTGTTCAATAACCTTGATAGATAGCTGACATTACTGAAACCATCCCCTCCCACCTCCTCCCTTCTCCCCTCAAGGTTATTTTTCAGTTGGATCAGTTCTCTGCTCTGGAAAGTACGCCAGCAGTGGCTGGGCAATGGACCAGAGCAATGCTGGACAAAAATTACTGCTTCCTTTAACTTGAAAGTCAGAGGAAGGCATTTAGCAAATGCTCTGAATGAGCTGTATGGGCCTAACAGTTCACTGCTACCAACACAGGGAGGTCGTCTTCTATTCTGTTCCCCTCCCTGCTGCACATAACCACTACTTCCCTTTGCAATGGCTGTGGACTTGCAAAAGCCTTCTGTGACTGGAGACACCGCAACCTGGTAGAAAACTGAACCATTAAAAAAAGTGGGTTAGCAAGTACAGTTGGATCACAGAGGCATTAGATGTGCAGCAGAGCTGGCAAACAAAGAGGTGACCTGGGGATGAGGGAAGGGAGAAGAAAATGAGAAGGGAAGGAAGTCTGGGCCCATCCTTTCAACAGTCATGAGCTGTTAGATCATCTGCTCATCAAACTGCACCCTCAGGGTCCCCTTCCATATTACATTGTATGTGATCTAATTGGAGGCAGACACATGAAGGGACAGTCCCACTTTCCTCCAGGCCTTCAGCTGCACATTCCCAGTAGGCATGACAGCAAACTGGGGGGGACAGGAGACCCAGCATCCAGACTCAGGCAAAATACACATTAAAGTAAATGCCAAACCCAGGTTGTAACAATTGCTCTTTGAAGTTCTCATCCTTCTTCATTAACTAGAAGGAGCCTAGACAAAAAAGTCACACCAGAACCCTGGTTTCAAAGCTTCTGAAGATCAGTGAAATGAAATTCAAACTGATGCATTTATCCTGTGCTGTCCCTGTCTGTAGTCTCCACTCTACTGTGCTGCACCCCTATATTTTGAAGGAATGCATTTGTTTTAATATTTCTTTTGTTTTACAATTAAAAATGAGAATGAAAAGACATCTAAAACGTGAAAGAAATTGGAATTAATCTGCTGATATATGCATCATTAACTTCTCAAAAAGGTTGCAACTCTGTTGCAGTATTAACATTGTCCTCTTGCAATGCAAAATGAAAGATCACAAAGGAAAAAAGGGCAAGTTTCTGAACACTGCTTATGAGTCCCAATGTGGCTGGAGCTGGAAGAATAAACACAGAGCCAAGAGCTCCTTCAACAGCTGTTGAGACAGTGTGTGCTCACAGGGCTTTCATCGGCGCTAGCAGGGGTTAGTCTGTGGAAAGAACAAAGGAGCCTCAGAGCCTGGGACACAGAGGGAGAAGCAACGGAAACAAAAAGGCCACTTGGATGACAGTCAGAGACTTTGCTAAGTCCCATTCTCTTCCCCTCCCTCACTTTGAGGAATACCTTAATTGTTTCAGAAGCCTCACTGACTTATGTTACTGGCTTGAGTATGTTATTGACTTCAGTGAAGATATTTAAAAGAAGAAGGCGCTGTTCAATACGAGCATGAATAGCAAGATGATTTTTTTTCATTAGTAGTTAAGAGACTATTTCCTAAGATTAATTATTAAACAAAGCATACAAAAGCACCTCCATGAAGCACTGGCTTCCACAACAGATGCTGAGAGACTTCACTGAAATTACTTCCCTTTATGTTGATATTCTATGATTAAAGAGACTGAAAAAAGTTATTCTCACACACTGAAATAGAGATATTTTATTCTACCAACCTTGAATTGCACACTAAACCAAAATATTGGTTTCACATTGCATCTTATTTTGTTTTGTGTAGCCAAGAGGGTTTAGTAAACATATTAACCACTTCCTTGAGGAATAGAATTTATGTATATATTTAGTGTTTGACTGGATGAAAACATTCTTCAAGGAAACAACTGTCTAGACATGATGACAATAAACCCTTTATTACTGGGATGGCGGGAAAAGATGTTGCCCCCAGTAAGCAGGACTTCCCAAAAAAGTCATGAACTGTTTGCCTGGTTGTCATGTGCTTAAATAATTATTTCAAATATTCATTCTTCATAAGAAGTCTGCAGTATAATTCCCTGATGCGGAACACATCGATGGTTTATGGCTCCGTATGGTTTTTTTCCATGAACAAAGCTTTGTTCTGTTGTGAGGGCTGAAAGGTAGTTACAGCCACCAATGCCCATCAGTGGGGCAATGCCTCATCAGCCCCATACTTGTGTCATGGTATAATTCTGTAATTCTCACCACATGACCTGTGTGAAAAGGGATGACAGGCACACAGGAAATTAGCACAAAAATTGTTGTTAGTGGTAAAAAAATGCTGGTTACAATGCAATCAGTAGGGCCACTACTGCTCTCTAATGATTTGCCTGGCTATGGTCAAGACACACTGCAGCTAAATATTCGAGGGAGATCCTCCCATTACTAAGGCAGGAACAAATTTCTGATTGAAAAAAAATAGAAAAATTTGTCTTTTTTTTATGAGAGCTTTAGTTTTACATTCCTTTCCTGGAAGTTGCTCCATCAAGATCAGCTCCTGTACCTACACACAGCTTAAGCCTGGGTCTGAAAAATCAAAACTAACTGAGCCAGATAATCAGAAAGGAAAACTCAGTATAAATAAAGAGCATAATTCACAATTTGGTTTCATAGTGCAAGCAATAGTGACAAATAGGTTACAGCATTAATGTAATTGGTAGAGATAAGAACTTGGGTTGGGTTTTTTTAAACTAAGAGCTTCTTTATCTAGCGAAGTTGGGAGATGTTATCAAGAATATATCAGGCTATTTGTCTTAATTCAAAGCCTGCTGAAGGAAGTGTAAGGGGCTTTTCCGATGCTTATGGCTTTTGCATCAACTTTTTAATTTTATGTATGAGGTTTGAGGTGTGGCCTGATACACTGTACTGAGTTATTACTCGGAGTACTCTGAATGAGTCAGCCTTGTGGTTTCTGAGGAATGAATTGTGCTTCTAGGAATTCAACTTGGAACTCTGGGCCTGTAGATACTGCCTCTGAGGTGCATAGCCAGAACAATGGCTCAAGGAACAGGGAGTTTTACATAATGAACTCCAAATCTGTGAGTTTTTACAGTTGTGAAGGAATTAGACATTAAAGGCAGAAGTTATAAAGTAAAAACAACAGATAACAATGGCACCATGGGAAGAGAAACAAGAAGCCCCATCTCACTTCTAAGTCTTTGGTGCTACTCAGCTGACAGTGGCTGTATCAAACACTTAGATAGTGGTATCTTGAGGAGAAAGAGCAGCAGTGGATTAAGTTTTCTTCATGGCATTGCAAATTCTTATGTGAGACTGTTTGCTTATTCCTTAAATGTGGGACTGTACAGACCCAAATCTGTGATTGTTTTTCTTCAAAGACAGGCTATGTTGTACATTTTGGAAAGGACAAATCATTTATTTGATTGGAAGTATTACCTCTGTACTATATAAACACACAAACAGCCAGGCAAACCATCTCCTTTCTCTTAAATATATTTTTAGCAACTGAATGCAGATATATGTATTCCTAATGTATATCGTGAGTGTAAATTAAGCATTCAAAAACAAGAAATTGCCACAAAAGCATTGTTTATACAAGCTTATTTAGTTGTCTTTGAAATATCATTCATCTGGCAGTATACAGTCAATTTTCCTTGAGATTCCCCTTTTGTTTTGTTCATAGCATGGATTATGTTTTAGAAATGAAAGAAGATATAACAAATGAGACTTATCTAAATCAAAAGTGTGTTTGTTGTCATTTTATATATAATTGTGTGTGTTTTGGACCTTTAAGAGTCACAAGGAAACCTTTACACTTAAATTAAAAAAATTGAGAGAAAATTAGGAATCCTTACTGCAATTCTGGGAAGATTGACTTCAGTTTTGTGTTGGTTATAAAGCTTTGTCTTGTCTTTCCAGACTCTCTCTTCCTCATTCCCTTCTATTCTGGCTCCTTGCTCCTATCAATACTTCATCTCCTGTTGGTATGCTGGCCTTTCCCAGCTCTACATGGTTGTTTCTGTCATGTTTCTATATCTCTAAACCCTGATAGTCACCATGAATCACCTCATCCCTTTCTGTTTCTCAGATCTATTCATCTGTCAGGCTGCCACTTCCTTCTTTTTACAGAAAAGACAGAGAAACTTCTGAGATAATTTCTCTTGCCTCTGTTTCAGGGACTAACACCAGAGAAGCTTCCAAGTTCCCAGTATGGTGCACTGGAGATGAGGTCCCATTCTGTGCCAGGAGTCTTAAGAAACATCAGTGAAATAATGCAAACAAATATGGCTTACAAAAATAATGAAGAGTCTGAGGGGAAATTTTATTAACTACTTCCTTAAAAAGAAAGGTTTTTCCTACTGCACACCTGACTGTGAAGTCTTTACTTGTACCAACTTTTACAGGAACTTGTACAAATCCTTACAGTTCTTTCCCAAATAGTACCTGTAGGATGGATCCTATGCACAGGGCACAAGCAGACTACATGTTAACTACATGCAGCTCCTACTGCCCCAAAAGCCTTTCACATCCTGTGTAAGATACCCCAGGAGAACAGCATTGTCACATGGGTCTCACTCTGTAAATATTAGAGAATAATTCATCTGTCAGTTATGTGGGCTCTCTTTCAAGAACTGTAACAAGTGGCATGGTTGATATTGAAACAAAAGAACAGTGACAGTTGGTTTTGTATTTTTTTTTTTTTTAATGCAGAGCCATTATACTAGACAGCCATATCTAATTTTCTTTCTTTTCCTTTTATAGGCACTCTTTGTTACCCATCTCCATATTTCTTTCTTTTGCTTTATAGCAGAAGCAAAAATTCTGTCAGTTGAACTCATCTGGCCTTAAGTACACTCTAGTTCCTCGTATGGGATTTTTTCTCCCTTTTTGCACATACTTACAGTGTCAGTCATTTAATTGGCTTTGTTTCATTCCTTTGCTTGCCCCTCCAGTTCTGTCATTCCAAATACTCACTCATGAATTATCCCCATTTCATCTCTTAAAAAATGCATCCATTTGGGATCTTTTGTCTATTTTCTCCTTTTGTCTCTGAAATAAATGTTCCAGTCACATTTTCAAGCTTTATTTCACAACAGTGAAAAGATAAGCTGAAATTCTTGCACAACCACTTGATCCAAGGAGCTTTAAGAAGAATGCTGATTATGAAACTTGTGATAAAACTGTAAAAGTTGGCAATATGGAGATAGAGAGGAAGCTTATGTCTGCTTTGCCTTTTGATTATCAAACTGACTTTCATCCACACGTTGCAGATGTACCTGCTTCTCATCTGGTCTTTATACAGCTCCAAAGCTTAGCAATGAAGGGGAGAAACTTGGTAGTGGATTACCTCTCAGAACAGGCTCAAGCTGTTCCGTACTTGGGTATGCCAAGCTTGGTGTGTGCCCTTACAGCCTCTCCACTTTTATGCCACCTTTAGCTGGCTGACATCACCCAGCACATGTCAGAAGGGAAATGGTAATTACAAGCAGGCTATAGATAGCCATGGAGTAGCACCTTATCAGTGCTACAAATATTTTCAACAGCTAAAATAACCCCAAGCAAACAAACCACAAAGACACCTAAGAATACATAAAGCTTTACCTCCTTTGCAGATGGAAAGCAGAATCGTACCAGGCCTAGTCTGAGAGGACATCCTGAGCTCTGCCAGCAGTTTAAAGAAAGAGACTTGACCTATTCAATAAGCAATTTCAGAGCGCACGAGCTAAGAAAACAGGGATGCTGGCTGAAGTCTTGGAAAACACCCTAACCCTTCCTGGGGGATTGTGAGGAGGGCAACAGGTCACTCGTGGTTCCTGATCAGTGAACACCAGATGATTGAAGCCTGACACCAGCCCTCACTGACAGGCTACTGTCTGAAGCACTGTGGTGAGGCTTCAAAAACATTGCCCCGAGTTCTCTGTGGCAACCAGTGACAGGACCCTTGGTAATGGCCTGAAGCTGTGTCAGAGGAGGTTTAGGCTGGATATCAGGAAAAGGTTCTTCACCCAGAGGGTGGATGAGCACTGGAACATGCTCTGCAGAGAAGTGGTCACAGCACCAAGCCTGAGTTCAAGAAGAGTTTGGACAGTGCTCTCAGGCACATGGTGTGATTCTTGGGGATGTCCTGTGCCGGACTAAGAGTTGGACTCGATGATCCTTGTGGGCAGAATATTCTGTGATCCTGTGATTCTTCCAGCGCTCCTGGGGAGGAGCCTGGGCGCCAGGAAAACGCGAGCCTTCGCTTCCAGCGGGCCACCTGCAGGCCGGGTACCCTCCGCGGAGCGCCGTCCGGCCGCTCCCCGCCTCGGTAGGAAGCGGAAGGGCCGGCGGGGCCGGGAGCGGGCCGGGAACCCCCGGAACCGCCGCCGGGAACCCCCGGAACACCCAATGGGCGCGGAGCCCTCCCGCGGGGCGGGCTGAGGCGGCGGGGCCGGAGCGGGGCCGGGGCGATGCTGCTGCGCCTGGTGCCCGAGTTCGAGCTGCGGAGGGACGTGGTGCCCTGGCTGGCGGCGCAGGGCTGGGCCGCGGCTCTAGGTAACGCTCCCGGGAGGCCGGGAGAGCCCCATCCCTCCCTCCTTCCTTCCCTCCCTCCCTCCGGGCGCTCCCAGCCGCCTCCGTGCGGGAGGAGCCGGGCTGCGGCGGGACCCCCGTCCGGGAGCGACCCCTGGGTGCCGGGGGACTCGAGGTGGGCGAGTTTGGTGTCCTCCGGGAATTTCTCACATGCGGAAAACACTTCTAACACGCCTGCTGCACTCCACAGCTTGTTTCTTTCTCCTGCTTCTTCACACGTTTGGGACTTTTTCTTTTTTTCCCCCTCCCCTCCCAAAACAAACAAACAAAAGTTTTAGCATGGTTCCTTCTCCCACGCTACTCCCCTTTCTGGGAGGAAAAAAACCCCATAGCCTGAACACTTTGCTCTGTCTGGTAAAAGAGCTCTAGTTAAAATTAGAGGCAGCGGCAGCTGTCGCAGCACCGTGAGATATCCAGCCTGGCGAGTGCTCTGGGTAGTGGTTGGAAAAAAAGAGTGAACCCCCTGTATTCTTGGCCCTGTGGCTTTTTGCTTTTGTTTGTTCTTATTCATCTACAGAGCAGCTGGTCCAGTTCTGCTTTTCAGAAACTGATGGAAACCTTATTCTAATACAATAATACTGCTGTAATAATTATTGGAAAAGGGACAATCATTCTCAGTTTTTTAAAATGCAATACAGATTCTTCCTTCAGGATATTCCCCTGGTAATACAGAATCAGAATAATCTAGTTTGGAAGGTGCATCTGATTCAACACCAACTTTACTCTATTGCATTTTCCCTTTTATCTGTTTATACTGACTTCTTCCCATCATGCAGTGCTGTTGTATTAGGAATGTGAAGATGGGAGGTAGGAATGAAAAGATTCATTTAAACATCAAAAAAAAATCTAATCACAGAAAGCAAATAATTTGTAGGAGTCATGGTACTTCCGTGTCAGTGGTTTCAGATGTTATATTTATTACTTTTTTTCTGAGGTCTTGAAAGCCCTCGACAGCATGTGAGAATTGATAACTGTGTGAGAGCTGGGAGTAGCTATGACGATAGGAAGGGAGCGGCAAGTGAAGTGAACCAGCCTTGTTCTCTTTATTCCACTTAGTTTTGTATGAGCTGCTTATGATGGCCTTCAGGAAATCAAACTCTGCGTTCTCCTGATTACGTCAATAAGAGCCATTTGCTGGGCAGGCAGGTTGGGTTGGTCCTTTTGCAGCCCTTCATCTGCTGGTCTCAGCTGTGGGCGTGAGGAAGAAGTTGTAGTTCTACATTGCAGGACTTTCCAAGGGTGGAGACCATTGCCACTTCTTCTTTGGCTCCATATTCCCACTGACTGTTCAGTGACATGAAATTCTCTTCTGACACAGAACTTTTTCAACATCTTTAAGAAATCTGTGTCAGGTGATAGGGAGATTCACTGGCATGGAGATTTCTCATGGACCTTCTCTACCTAAATTCTATTGTGAGGGAGTATTGTATGAGGCAGAGATGTGTAGACCATAGTGCTCATCTTGAAAGTTTGAGGTGTGGTTAAGCCCCAGGAAGTTTCCACTCAAAAAAGAGCAGGTTATATGGTTATCTGAGACTGACTCAGTTGTCACCAGCTAGCCCTGATGTAGTGGTATTGTAGTGTACTTTGAGTGATGTGAAACAAATAGAAAGTGATGCATTGTTAAATGTACATGAAGGATTTTCATTGTCCTCCCATGACAAAACAGAGAATTTACTTCCTTCTGATAATACTTGTAAACAGGGTTTTTTCCCTTATCACTGAAAGCTGTACAAGCCAGTTTATAGTATCAGGCTTGTTAAACTAAGTTTTACTAAGTGTCTTCCTTCTATCAAGGCTTTGTGATAACTGCCAATAAATAGTGTCAAACTCGACTATGTGCTTGCCAAGAGTTGTGGACAATTCTTTTTGTTGATGCTTATTGAACTACAGGCTACCTTTATGATAAAACTATAACCAATCATACAGCTTCAACCTTATTAAGGGCAAAATTTACAGTTTTAATAAAAAATTCATCTGAGATAAACGCGTTTTTGATGGTTGCAGTGATCAGAAAACATAAAAGCAGCATGAGGAAAGTACACAGAATTAATCTCTGAAGATATAGTTTATTTCCAGGCTTTCCTTTGAGATGCTGAAGGGGCAGACAGGAGCAAATGACACTTTCTTTAGCCTAGTGTTGGAGTGCAACTTAATTGTTTGAACTTCATATATATAGTGAATAAATGCAAGGCTTTTGGATTTTTTTGTTTTGCTTGATTTTCTGTGAAAAAGTACATTCCATTTTCATAACAAAAGGTAGTGGCCATTAGATTCACAATTATAATGAAGAGTTAGGGGTTTAGATAAATAATTAATTCTTGTTTGTTTTGAAATCTCTTAACTTTTTGTGTTGAAGTTTATCAGATTTAAATCATGGCGTAAAAGATACTCTGTTTCCAGAAGGGAAATATAAATAAGTATTTGCATGTAAAAAATCCTTACATGTATTTAGCATCTTTTCTTAAAGTGTGTATGTATTGTACAATGAATCAGATCAAATGAAAATCCGGTGCCTTTTGATACTTCTTATTTCAGATACTTCTGAGAATTCATCAGCACTATATGTTGTAAATGTTGAAAGAAATGGAAAAATTATTTATACCTGGAAGGTAAGTCTCTCTTGAAACTTTATAAAAATACAGTTGAGAATAACACTACACGTGAATCTAATTAGTTCTCGTAGTTCAATTTTTTTTTTGCACTGAGGTTTAGAAAACGAAAACTCGACTGATTACAACTTGGGGGGTTGGGCAGTAGGAAAGTGTCTGTCTCCACTTCAGACAAAGGTTAAGAATGATGAAATGGAGAGTAAAGTACTGACTTGATTAAGTCCATAGAGTTTTTACCCTTGAGTTTTTGGTGGGCCAGAATGTCATGCTGAATGAAAGGCAATTTCTTTAACAGCTAACTCTTCGTAAGTGGCACATTTTTTCACCCTCAGTATTTCTTAGGGAAGTCTAAACTATTAAATTCATGGTGCTGCTTTACTTAAATATTTTCTCCTACCAATATATATGTGTTAAGATGCCATTTCTGCATGTACATTTCTTCTCTGTGACTTCAAGATTCATCTGTAGCACTTTACTGCAAGTAAAGTAACCATTATTTATTTGATATCTCGAAGTATCTAGAGCTAGTCTTAACATAGGATTCTGCTCTCCATGGCAGATGTTTAGCTTTTAGTTCCAAGAGATTTTTGAAACAGTTTCAGAAGGTGACACCTTGTCTTGTTCCCTTGATGAGAGAAGCTGTGCTTCTTGACTGTGCAGCTCAGAGGTGTCTGTAGACCCAGCTGGATGCTGGAGGATCTTGGTTCTTTAAGAGTGCAGATCTGAGATGAACTCCAATACAGTAGGGCTGCCTTTCATTCCCCTATGGCACAACAGTGCTAAAACTCTGCAGCTTGCCTAGGGTTAAGGGAAGAGGTGAGGTCTTCATCAAGGTGTAATACTGTGGGTGGATGTTTCCTTTAGTACAAGCATAGGGAGGGGAGTCTCTACAAGACAACAGTAACCATAAAAACAATACTAAAAAATGTATCGAATTGTTGTTTCTTTTTCATTGCTCAAAACTCTGGAAGACTTAGTTCAAGTAACTAACTAGCTCAGCAGGAGGCCTGGTGCTGTGTGTATGTGATGTTGCTGCTTTGTAGCATCTGTGGAATCTCACACAAAGCTTTTTTGGGCCTCTGACCGTCTAACTGCCTTGTACGCTCTTCAGGCTCTTGCAACTGGCACAAGGGATGAGTTGTAGCTCAAGGTTCACACATCTAAACAGGTGGCTGCCTGCATGCTGGCTGTCTGAGCTCCCACTGTAGTTCATAGGGGTCTGGTCAAAACAGGTGATGGAGTTCACAGAACTGGGCACTTGTAGCTTGTTTTTTGAGAGCAGTTGTATGGGGTGGAGGATGTAAACTAAACTGAGCTACCCTGGCTTGGTTCCTAATACATACAAATAGAAAGCAACCTTTGTTTTCTGCGTGAGAGAAAGTCAAGTGTGTTTTGTGTGAAACTAGGGGAAGGTGGAGAATGAGCTTTATTTTCAAGCTTATTTTAGAGTATTGCGTTCTACTGTGGTTTCGACAGTATCTGTCTTTTCTGACATTGATAGCCAGTGTCAAGGAAGATATTTTTAACAGAAGTGAATTCTATTTGCAAGGCAATGCAAGAATCTTTAGAGAGCACATAAAAACCAGTGTCTTAGCTTATGCGTGGTTATGGGCATTGATGTAGTTCTGTTACCAGTCTTGTGAAGTGTATTTTTCAGTGTCTAAGTACAGAGGGTGTTAGCGTTTCAGACACACTTGGAAAGAATGGTTATTTGTGAAAGCACTTGCTTAATCTTAAATTAGGAGGCCTGGAGCCTGTGTCTTAATATAAAGACATTTTGTTTTCCTTGTTTAAATCAGAAGTCAAAGACTTTTGTCATTGCCACAACAATAATGAGACACTCAGAAATAGACCCCTTAGGAAGCGAATACTCAGGCTTTTGTTTTAACTTCACAAAGCAAGATGCCATAACTTTGTAAATATCCACAGATCTCTCCCCTCTTCCCCCAAGCTGTAGTTAAAAACAATGATGCTCACTGTTTGAGTACAAGCCTTTGTGGTTGGATTTAATTTCAACAGTTTAGTGATTTAGTGCCTATACCTAGAGTACATTAATAGACATCAGTTTGATTTGATATACAGTATATGCTGCTAGCAGAATTTTCTTTTTCGATATATTTGGAAAATTTAAGGCATGGTAAAAGTTAACAAGAACAAAATTTGATCTGTGTAGCCTCAAACATTTCTAAGTGCCCCAAACAAAATTATTGTATGTTATTATCAATAAGCTAGAAAGGATGTGTATTATGTTTCTCTTCAAAGGCAGAAGGCTTATGGTAAGCTTGTGAAATGTGTTTAGCCTTCAAACAATCACTTCTTAAGGCAGAGAGAAATCCTCTTTCCAGGCTGCAACTAGATCACTGGGAGCTGGGTTTTTTTTTGATGTTTGATGTTTATGTGCTCCCTTTCGGAGCAATAACCCACCAAGTTGGTGAATTTTGGAGTACTAGCCTTAAATCTCCAGGGGCCATAGCATCCGTTTTGATTCTTGTACAGACATCTCTCTTCCTGACCCTGCTGCCTTTAGAAGCAAAGTGAGAGAGAGGCACTTGGCTTATGCAATGGCTTGTGGGCTGTGGATTGGCCACATTTCAGCTTTATCCCATGTGTTAGTTCTAAAAGGAAAAAATAAATCTTTGTTCTCTTGGAATTAGAATTTGCTTTCTTGGAATTAGATAATTAACTGTCTGTTTATAGGACAGGGAAGTGTGCAAAGATGTGTGTCAAGGGGCAGGGAGAAGAAGGAGATATGAAAAAAAATAAAAGCAATGTTTAACTTTGTATGTATTTATATTGCCAGTGCTAATTTGTTTCCATCCATAGGGAAGTCAGAGAAATACTCATATTGGATTGTACGATCTTCAAACTAAACAAAATGAGGTGAGAGCAATACCAGTTTTCTCTCTGGTGAAGGCAGTGCTGTAGTGTTTCAGATTTTGGTGCCTTGCAACACAAGGGGAAGCAACATAACCGTGTTATGTCCTTAAGAGGTATATCCTTGTTTGAAACAGAAGAGACTGGAGAAGGTATTCAAATGATTCTCAGGAGTATTAAAATGCAGAACATTATAGAATATCTGAAAGGCTTAAGAGTAGTAAAGCATCACCTCTGCAATCTTTATTTCAAAACAACCAAGTCCTTTCCACTTCTCTTCACACTGAACATGTGTGCTAAGAAGTAAACATTTGCGGTTTTGTGCATTCTCAATCTGTTTGATGCTACCATTTATAAGAAATTATTTTATTCTAAAACTGAACATACTGCAATTCAGTAAGTAGATTCATGATAACAGGACTTTGCAGGTGTCCCCATAACAGTATGAAATGGGTGAAATTTTGTATTTACATAAAAGTCTACTGTGCTGCTCAAGTGGCAACACAGAACTCACGAGAACCGGTAAGAAAAAAACAGATGAGAAAAAGGAGAACTGATACAGCTGAGGCTTGAAATATGGTTCTTCTGGCCATGAAAAGATTTGGTTTAAAGATAAAACCTGTGTACTGGACAGCAGTGTTTTCCTAAGGAGAAGTGATTAGATGGTTTCCTTTATGTAGCTTAAGCAATTGCATTTATTAACGCTACCATGTTTCTCTGTAGCACCTCTATACATTTGAGAAGGATCTACATATAATCAGCTGTTCGGTCAATAATGAAAGGACATTATTGGGTAAATATGTGTTTTATCTTTAAATTTTTTTGGTAAAGATTTAGTTTAGTAGGATCATATATTTGGGTGTAGAATTAGTTAAATCTATTTTGACCTATCTGTTGCCCACAGCACTTTATGCCCTTCAGTGGATCCATCACCAAATAATGTAGGTGACAATATAAAGACACAGCTGTAATGATATTTCTGTTTTATTAAAATGAAAGTCTAAGACACACTGACCCTTTGTTCACTTCCTCCTTCCTGTATTTGTGCCTGCCTCCTACTTCCAGCAGAACATCTGTTGTTCCTTTAGCATATATGTTTCTGGTAGAAAAATTGTGATGCTTGCTCTTCGTGAATGTTTAATAAGATTTATATCAAATATGCAAACTCACTGTGATTGTGTTGGTGTTTTCCCCCTTAGCTGTCAGCTTCCATCAATATACAGAGGACGAAACAGCAAGTCAGCTATTACAGTCAGGTACTGCAAGTGATTTGTTTTAATCCTTTTTGTAATATCATACCCTTTTGCTTGCTTTCCCACATAATTTCTGTTTAGAAAACAAAATCGTATACATAAAAAAGTGTTATCTAAAACATGTTCTTTTTTCAGTATCCAAGTATTTAACCCTGCTAATTGAAATTCATCCCATTAATAATGTGAGAGTCCTGAAGGCTGTGGATAGCTGTGTTCGAGTGCAGGTAAATTATTCAACTAATCTAAAGATCAGCCTTTGTAATCCACTATACTAGGGGGAAAACATGGTTGAGTGCATGATTATCTTGCAGCTGTTACAGAGATAGTGTCCCCGTGTTCCTTCATAGAATTAAAAAAATGAAACTTCATAAAATGTTTGATGCAGAATATTTCTCTGACATGAAGGCTGCTTTTTTATTTCTCTTTAATCCCCCAAAGCTTGCCATTATAGTGATTGGTTACTGTTAGTATGTAATAATAGTTATTCTTATTAATTAAATATAATTATTTTGTCTGACTGAATTTAAACATATGTAAATATCCAGCTAAAACCCACCCATTTTAGATAAGTGTTCTAAACTACTTTGGTTATTTACTTAACTTTTGGGAAACTTTCTGTGTAGTTTCTTTATCCAGTTGAAGACAGAAATGCTTCTACAGAAAGTCGCCTCTTGCTAGTTTCAGAAGATAAATGTGAGTTAATATTTTCAAAGTAAATATTCATTCTTTTAGTTCAAGGTGATCATTATAGATTATATTTTTGGAAGCCTTTTATTGGGAAAAAAACAGGAAAAAGAAGAGTGCAAGCTATTCTAGGTATTCTGAAGGTCTTTTAAGAACTGTATCATTTACTGGAATTTTTTTCGTTTTTAACTGAATGGCCATCTTTGACTGCAATTAGTTGCTTAGTTCATGCATTCATCAGTTATCTTTATTTATTAAACAGCTAAAATAGTCATTTTATAGCTACCTATATAAATTCAGAGCAGATCGATTGACTGTGAAAGATGGACTGTGATTTAACATGTGACAAGTGGGATAAGAATAGCACAATAGTTCATTGGATTCAGCTAATATTGCATGTTGGCATGGAATGGATAAAGGTGGACACTTGGAAAAGGTTGTTTATTACTCTTGCCTTTCAGTCTTGTAGAGTGAGGTTGCTTTTACCACCTCTTTGGAGAGGCCCATCTTCTCTGAGCTAGACACCAGCCTTGAGTAGCTGGACTTAGGTGGACAGAGTTCTTATAGTGTCCTTACAGAAGTCTAAGAGGTGAGATTGTTTAATAAGCTGCATAAAAGCATTTAAAAATGTATGTTTGTAATGATTTTTTTCCTATGTTTTAAAGATATTGAACAGTTTGACATTCGTGTTGTTGCAGAAGAAGAACACAAAGTGGTAAGACTTGAAAAATCTTGGGGTTTGAGTTTTTTTGCTTTAATTGAAAATGTAAAAATCTGTGATTTTAGCTAACAGTTTTTGTAGTTTTATACTTGAACAACACAAAGTATATTAGAGTATTGATAATATGACAACTTATGCAGGTAACCATAAAGCTGATTGATAAACCTGTATGCCCTGTAATCTCTGAGGAAAATTACTTATTTTATTGGATTTTATTTGTTGCTGAATGCTTTTGTGTGTTAGAAGTTGAGAGTAAATATGGTGTATATTCATTTTTAAACCATTTTAAGTATTTGCAGTGTCACCCTCCTAACTTTGTCTTTTGTGAGTCTGTGTGATCCCAGTAAAGGATTTGCTTAAAAAGTAAGCAAACAAAAGATGTGAAACTTAGATATAGTCCAAGTACAGTGAACGTTCCAATCTCTTTTCCCCCTCATTTCTTTGTCCTGTTTTTAACATAAATTTGTCTTCAACAAATTGTGGGTGTTTTGCTTAAAAGACTTATTATTAATAAACATGCATCTAATATAGTAAAGAATTGTGTCATGAAAGTCAATGTTTTGCTTCATGGAGACAAATGTAGGCTTGGAAGGAAAAGTTAAGGACCTGATTTCAGTCACTTTGTCTTTCATGGTTTTCTCCAAATTTATCATCATAACCCATAAAGCAGATGGATTTTATATGCTAGATCACAGTAGTGGAGTAAATACTAAGTGTAATCAGGAAACAGATTGATCTGATGTCCTTCTAACAAAGAGATTTCTTTTGGTTGGCATGAAATCTCCATACATCTTTCAAGTGCATTTATACGATCCCAACAGTTTTCCACGACTTAGTCCTTTTCCTATCTCCAGTACTCTCTGTCATGTGGCTGAGACTTTGGGCAGAAATCTCTTTTGGAGCTGACACATCTTCTTTCAGTAGTTAATGCAGCTGATTCTGAACTGGCTGTGGTATTTCCCTCCTCTCTGTTAAGAGTGCTGTCTGTTTTATTTTGTTCACTTTGAGCAGCTTAAGTGGTGAATTTCTTGCAAGCAAGGAAGTCTGAAAGAAAAGATTTGTTAGTAGGTGTACCTTGACAACTGTGCTTCCGATCTCTTTAAGCTGAGCACCCTGCACACAACAAAGGTGGACTTTGTGCCACTAACAAGCACCTTAGTGTTTGTGCCACTAACACTATTGCTTTTTTCTTTAAAGCACAGGCTGTGCATAATTGTTACGGAACCTTATTTGACAACTTCTAATGTTCTTTCCTTCCCTTTAGGTGATTCAAAAGTCAGGTCAGCTTCCAAGAGCCAAAGTTGCAGATGATCTCGTTTGGGCACAGTGGGATATGATGGAACAGAGGCTCTTCTACATTGTTCCAAAGGTGAGAATGAAAGTCATTCTTGGAGATTTTTTTCCTGCCTCTCTAGAGACTGCAAAGTTTTGAGTGTGTGCGATGACAAGTGGGAGTTTGTTTTCATGAGGGTAGTCTGTCCTGTTCCCTTTAAAAAACAAAAGTCAGACTGGCCTTAGCTGCTGCTGTGCTTAGTAAATTCCAAGAAGATTGGTGGTCTTAGTGCTTTCTATAAAAAAAGGTGGGTTTGTTAGGTGTTTGGCTTTAGAAAGATCTTTTATTCTGAAGTATCTAAATCTACCCAAAACTGTTGTGAATATAATGTTTCTGTTCTAGAGAATTCACATATAGAAAGTATTTTGTATGCAGACACTGAGTTACAAGTGAGGACAGGTTCTTGGCTAGAAACTTTAAAACTCTTTGGGTTTGGGTTTTTTGTTTTATCTGAAGGACTATTTGGAGTTGATGTATTCTGTGTAAATGAAAACTGATTTTTCTAAACTCTTCTTAGCCACAAAAGGAGTGAGTGTTAGGAAGTAACAGGAAGTGAACTGTGGTGGAGAAATGTATTCCTGTTTTTGTTTCTGAGATACCCTTTTTGAACTGACCCAACCAAGACACAGTTCTTTTTGCCATATAAGTAACTATGGAAAACATTTTTTTTTTAACTTTCTAGAATGTGTGAGACATGTATTGCTGTTCTTCAAGTGAGAGCCCACGCAATTATAGATGATTGGCAGATAGTGATCTGGGGCAGGAAGGAAGCATGTTGTAGTGCTATTGTGAGGGGTTATATGTGGTTTTTAAATTCAGCTTTTATCCCCTAACTTCTGCATATCTGTTAGCAGAGCGAGTTGAGTGTGGAGAACAGTGTGGAGTATCCAATCACTTTTCAGTCTATATAATATGCTTCCTTAGTCACAAAACATATCCTTTTTAATTCCAGGAATCAAAGAGTACTTTAAGGTGTGTCCAGTTTTATCCTGATGAAAATTTTAACTCAATAGTAAGTTATGAGTATTTTATTATATAATGGCTTTTAGTGGGATGTAATTATGTGTTTCAGGCACGAATACAGAGATCTGTTTCAGTATCTTTTGTTGAAGTGTTTTCATAAGAAAACCAGGGTTTGGTTTTCCATTTGTTTTTTGGGGGTTTTTACATTATTTTATTGTCAAGAACATATTCATTCAGAGTCAGATTATGCCACAGTAAGGTAACTTCAGTGGAATTATAGTTATTAACCCGGAAGAAAGTAAGGGACGTTTATGACACTATACTGATCTTATATTCAATTATTGAAAAAGCAGGCTTGTCAAATGCACTAGACAAAGAAACCATGTGTTAATTTTGTGTCAGTTTTAAGTGAAACAAGAACATTCATTGCAGCCAAAATACAGAGAACGGAACATAAAAATTACAATGTATAATTGTTACTAGACCTTTGTCCCAGTGGCTGAAATTTGCTCTAATGCAGGAGGTTAAATATCTCTCAATTTATTTTCTCTTTTTCAAAAGGAATCTATTTTATAGGTTTTTTTGGAGTGACTGTAAGGATTGGAGGAGGATAAATAAACCTTGTTAAAATGTTGAATCTGGTGAAATGTGAATGTGGCACATTTTACTGGTCCGAAATACTAATCATAATACACTGACCTCACTAGATAACAGGTTTGTTTTCTTTTTTGGTTAACAGCTGGAATCACACCTGGATATTTCTGTAAATGACACACAATTGAAGTAAGTTATTTGGGTTTTTTAATGTTTTGTTTCGCTTTCCTTTTAATATATATGGTAATGTTTTACAAACCTAAGAGAAATTTGTCCAAACCATGGTATCTTTGTTTCCAGTTGCCTACATGGTACCGTAATGTAAGAATAACATGAACACTGTGTCCAAACCTCTAGTTCTTACTTTCATCAGGGTCAACTGTAAAAAGTAATTTAATCCTTGACTGCTTCTCAGTGCCATTCTTAAAAATGATTTGTCTGAAGACTTAACTATAGGTTAAACCTTTGAGTAGGCTGTACCTACTTAAGGTAATTTAGTTTAATCTTGGGCTTGTTGTAGTGGTGATGCCAAAATTTCTGCCAAGGGAAGCTCTCCCTTTCTAATTGCTGTTGCAAGTTTTATTGGGCAGTTAACCAGACCAGTAGCTCCTTTTTAGAGCCTATGAGACACTGCCTGTACTCTGTTCTCCTCCAGCATGCTTTTTCCAGGCAGCCTGCACTTTGAAAGATGAAGATTTGTCTGATTCTGTCTGTGTCTGTCATGCACGGATTGCATCTGAGCTCGTCTCCTTAAGGCTCCCTTTTAACTGAGGAAAAACCTAGTCAGGGTGATGTGACTCTCAGTCATAATTCATCTCATCCTCATCTATCTTCAGTCAGTTGAATTTACATTCCAAAAGGACCTGTTTATCTTTGTAAATAAAAAGGGAGGCCAAAGCTACTAGGTCAGATATCAGCAACTGAATGTAGCTGAGTTCCACTGTGCCCAAACCACGGCTCTTGCAAAGTCTCAGTGCATGAGGCTCAGTGTGGCACTGCTGCACAAGCAGGTCGCCCTAAAAGGGCGGTGTATCCTCTTGCAGTTGGTGCTGAAAAAATCCAGGTCTTGTAACAGCTTCATTGCTTGTATTTTACTTTATTTTTTTCAAAATTACTGTGGAAGACCTAGGGGAAAATACCAACAGGATCAAAATCCTTTCTGGAAAAAAATTCAACCAAACAAAAAAGCCACCCAGCAACAACAAAGCCAAAGCAGACTGACTACAATCTTCTGTTGCATGTTCTGCAGGGCAAAAATAGGTCTTATGGATTTAAAGATATGTCAAACCATTACAGAGGCAGCATGAGACTGAAAATGTCATGCTATAACAAGTTCCATGGGAGTGTAATCTTTCTGCTTTCCTTTTCAAGTACTTCCACTGAAATTAGTGTTCCTAATTGAGGTTAAAATGTAGCTTTACAGAGATGGGCTTTGGAGTTAGTCTGCAAAGCCTTGGAGTTATCAGGTATCATGAGTATTTGGATTTCCAGTAAAACATGAGAACTTACTTTCACTTCAAAATGTAGGAATGGTTGGACAATGCGGTAAATGAATATGAAGTTGGCAGGTGTGATCAAAATTGTTGGGTAACGGTGTGCAGTCTTGGAGTCTTCATTTCTAACAGCATTGAGCAGACTGGTTAAAGCCTAATTTAACTTGCATTAGAGAAAATTTGATTATAATTTAATTAGTATGTTTTCATTACATGGTGACTGTTCTTGTGATCTTTTTGTTGTGACAAATCTCTGTGGATTAAATGATTTATTTAGTGATCTTTATTTGTTCATAGACTTGTGAATTTTGGATATGATTACTGTCAAGACCAAGATGTTGCATCTAAATCTTTGAACCTTCAGGTTTTTACAAGTAAAGCAGGTAATGAATAAATACAAGTATAGTCAAAGTTACTTCTACTAGTGATTATTATGCAGTGTAATCATAATTGATTACTAAATTTCTTCATCAGGCATTAAAAAACACACAAAATACAAATACATATAATATGAGTGTGAGATTTGTATTCCATTAGAATATACTTGACAAGTAACAGTGAGGAGAGGCAGAAGGCAACCATGGTTTGTCTTAGTAACCTTTTTTACCCTCTGAAAGCTGCATTGAAGTTGAGCTGAAGTATCCAGATTTTTATATATTAACAACAAAACAGCCACGCAGAAATTTTCTGGTAGCCCAACTTCAAAGAACTGGTATCATGCTCTCATTTAGTGAAATAGCACACTGTAGCTAGCATTTTCCTGCTAGTTTTAGAACACAGGTGTATCAAAGTGTGCTTGTGTATTACATTAAAGCAATTTAATGTTAAAACTGACAAAAAGTGTGTTAGAAAGTAAATTCAAGGAAGGCTTTGGCTACATTTGTTGTCTGGGCTTCTGGTATTGTGTTACAGGGTGGACATAGGTACACAGAGTTTGTGCACTACAGACTCTGAAAGCTTCATATTGCTGTTAGTATGTGGTGCTTGGAAAGTCCAAGTATATGATACTAAACTTGGTGTGTGCTACTCAAGAGTTTAGTGTATAAATGATTCCTTAAACCTGAAATGCTTCTTAAACTTTTAGGATTTAGGAGTCTCTCTGCATTCTAGTGCATGCCATGAACTATTTTTTGGCTGAAAACTGGTCTCAAGAGGTATCTTCAGAGGTATCACAACTGTTTTCAGCTTCTAAATTAGACAAGACCATACAGTCAAGCAGAGATGGTATCTGTTTAACCTTTATATCATCTGCAGAGTTGTACAGGGAAGTGTTGCAGAAGTGACTTTACATCTCCCTCCCCAAGGCCTGCTGTGTTCTGTGCACACCAGCCAATTGCTGAGCTGTTTGCCAGTTGCACTTAAGTGACCATTAATGCAAATCAAGTGAAATACAGTTTCCTTACAAGGATTTTTCTCTTACCAAGGCAGACTGCATGCTTAGAAAGGTTAGAGGGAAGGAATTAGAAGTAAGAGGGCCAAGTTTCTATCTACCAAATGTAGATGAGGCTACTTTTTCTCTGTTAGCAAGACAAATTCTTATACTAACAGCCTGTCCAGAAATGGAAAACAATATTGATTTGCGTATATATGTTTCCTTTTAAACATATACTCCTCTGAGGTTTGTTCAGATTGAAGCACCTCCTTAGTTTAAGATGAAATTAAGTCATCCTCCAACAAGACTCATTTGGTTACCCACAAGTAAAATGTTCTTTTCTATCTGACAGCACAGTATCTAAATTCTGTGGGGAACTTTTCACAGTTGCTTTTCATTGCACTTAATGTAAAACACATAATTTGACAATTGTACTTACTAAATGAGATTACTTGTAATCACAACGTATATGACTTTTCCTTGAATGTTGTTTGAAACTGAAGGTTACCTATCATAACCCATTTTGGGTAAGTAACAGTTTGGAGCAAATTATTTTGGTGCTAAAACCATATCTTGTTGTTGAAGAATACTGTGGGTAATTACACGAAAGTTCCCTTTTGTGCCTCTGTTTGTGATGATTTGCAAAACTTCTTTGTGGCTCAGACTATGCCTTCTGTGGAACTGCCAGCATGTCTCAGATATTAAGGCCAATATCCCTATTTGTACCATTTGGACATCTCTGGCAAAGAATAATTGGCATAATTTCAAACTGGAATATTCCATGCAATTTCTCATTTCATAAAACTGTTATTGGCTCCTGCCAATCTGAACTCTGAATGAAATCACTCTTCCTTTCTCAGACTTCCGCAGCAGAAAAGTAGCTCTGTTCCTTACGCTCGGCACAGGCAAAATGTCTCCAGATAAAAATCCTGATGTGCTTCTTGAGTAGCTGAGATCAAGCAGTTCTAGTCTCAGAATTAACTTTGTATGTCCAGGATTCAGTGATTGTTTAAAAAACACTGCACTGCTATGTTTTCTCGTAGTGCTTTAGAAATACTTTTCAATTAAATTTTGTCAGCATTAAAACAAAATGCAGGCGGTAAGAGGACATAAATGTTGGATTACCATCACCTATCTGCCTGAAAGTTAGGCATTGGACTATGTTTCTAGAGAGAAATAGGCATCTCCAGAGGATGATAGTTTCAATCCATATTTCTTTATTTGCTGTATAGGAGTCTAAATGAGAGATGTTTGGATGGCTGAAGTGAGGCAAGTCACTCCTAAGCCGGTACAACTAGACAAAATGCCCTAATGCAGTGTTGTATTTGAATTGTGGCACTTGGATGCCATGTTGAGATGTTGGAAAAACCTCACATCCTGAGCTTTTGCTTGAACAGAAATGAGCAATTTGAAGTTAAAGTTTCCTAGGTGAATCTTACAGTCTCAGTAGTATGATGTATATTTTTCAGGTGACAGAGTTGTAATTGTTGTTTCCCAGATAGGAGTAGAACTTAATTTTTAAATGCTTCCTTTTTTTTTTTTTTTTTATTTTGTGGTTGAGATATTTTTTCCCTTTTATTTCTGGAAAGATAAGATTCCATCCAAGTATATCTTCATGTCAGTCTTCTCACCTTGAAGCATTCAGCTACAGCCTTTACTGTTTGCAAATGATTTTGAAATTGGTACTGTAGAAGACAGATGCAATAGGATAACAAGCTTTCTCTGCAGCAGCACAACCCAGCTCTAATTTGCAGAGGGCCCTGGTAAGGATAGGAAAGGAGTTTGTTGTATATTCTCAGTCTCTGGCTGCTCTAGTGGAATTGCTGGGACTGTATCAGATGTAACACAGCTTGGATCCTTTCTGATGTGAGACTACCCTGTTTCTATCTGTATTAATGAAGCACCATTCTGTTGTTTGGGGTTCAGTTTGCTGACATTTGGACCAATATCCTCAAGGTGAAAGATGCACATGCTATTAATAGTCCCCCATAGCTGCTGTTTCTGTGACCATCTTGCATATATTACCCACTGACACTTCAGTCTGAACAGACTCACTGGCATGGTGTGCAGTTTACAGAACAGTGTACACAGTAGCCTCCAGCATACAAGAAAGAAATTTGCAGTGCTGGAAGGGAGCTGTTGATAATAAAACAGCATTGTGGGTTGCTGGAGCTTTTCCAGTCTTCCTCATGGGTCCTGATGCTGCTACTTTAAAAATTATGCGTGCTCTGGAAGAAGCCAAGTGCTCTGGCAAAATGCCCTGTCTGTTGTCTGAATGACTCAAATATCCAAGCAAAACTGTATCAGACAATATTCAGTCAGCTAAGAATAAGCAGAAAGAAAAATTACATCTGAAGAAAGTATTTACCTTCCACAGAAGGCAGAAGTGTGAAGTGTCTCAGCCATATCTGTGTCACAGCTATGATACGGCTTTGGGGTGTGAAATATGAGGCATTAAATCAAATAAAATATCTTGGTAGCTGTGCTTTTTTCTGTACTGTGCCATTTTCTGTATACCTTGTATATGTAACCTTTTTTTTTTTTTAATAGAACAGTATCTGTATTAGTATTATTTTTTTTCTTTCTTTTAAGTCATATGCTTTCAATAAAGGAAAAAGGTGAGTGGTCACAGTTGTGGCCAAGCTTTCCCAACTGTATTGGGATAATGTTGTTTGGAAGCTGTTTCTAACATGAGTGCCAAAGCATCAGAGTAAGTGGATTAAAGTTTTTATAAGAGATGGAGGCAGGGCTACCATCCAGTGGGGTTAAAACAGGATCAGTCTGATGTAGAATTAAGTTGGGAGCAGGGAGCATTCCTGTACACAGTACCTTGGCTGAAATAAGCTTGTGCCAAGGACTGACTTTTCTCCTAGAGAAAGAATTAACACTTCTTTGGGATAGAAAGGGGAGAAGTGACTATCGTTTCTGGTGTGAGAAAGCTCTAGCAGTCTATCATGATGCTGCCAGTATGAAATTACTTGAAAAGCAAACAAGCTGTGTTTTACTATGCTCTGAGAATATTTAACAGTCCCTGAACAGAAAATATCTGGATTTAGGCAGTCTGTGGAGAGAAAGACTTGATCAGTTTTTTGGCTACAAGCAGGATTTCTACTGGGAAGGGCTAAAATGTACTTCTCCTAAATGGAAGAACTGGCAATGTCAGGACCCAGGTTTCCATTGTACCAGACTGCCTCCTCTGTTCTTTCTTGATTTTGTGTTTTGTTAGGTAAATGATGGCTAAAGGTACATAACAGATATTTCTGTAATATTTATCTTTTTGAGAGATTATTTTTAGTTTCTGATTTGAAACAGTCATGCTTTATTTTTTTGCAATATAAAGATGTCTAGATATTCAGGTGGACAAATCAGTTTTCTTATTTTGTCTTTTTAGGAGGCTTGTGTGTGTGTTGTAGTCTAGCCTGTGATACTCCTGATGAAATCATGTACTCCATATATTTTTTACATAAAGGTAAGATTAACCTGTTAACTTACTATGCTTTGTTTTGGAGAATGTCACTATGCTGAAAGTCACAGATTGCCTTTCAAAACAACTAACTACCAAAGTCTGCAGACAATAAACTACTGTGGCTGGTGTTTAAAGACAGCAGCTGCCTTTAGCTGCAAAGTTCACTTTCCTGCTGTAGACTTCCTGCCTGATGCTGAATGAGTAGCTTCAAACCAGTGGCCTTGTAAATGCTTATTAATTTGGTCCCTTATTTCTAGCCAGACTTTCAGGCATGCTGAGCACAGACATCAATGAAATCTGTGGGAGCTTGCAGGTGTGTTGTACTTCTGCCATAAGGCATCTGTATGGGAAATAGAGCCAACAGCTCTTAGCTTGAATGTCTGTTTAGAGTTCCAGTTTAAAAAGTCATTTTCACAGCAAGAGGTGCAACACCCACTGACTCTAAGAATAGTTGCTGTGTAAGTGGTGCTCTAACTCTTAAAGTTAAGACCTTTCTTTGTTTTAAAATAATAAAAACCATTGCTTGATTTTGAGCAGAATAAAACTTGTTGTTAGTAAGATTTTCTCGTTTGATATATGGATGAGAGAGGCGAATTATTTCTCAGTTGAGAAGCTGCATAGTATGGAATAACTGTGTTCAAGAGGACAACATAGTTCTACCTTAGGTGTTTGCTTTCTTGTGTCAGGACGCTTTCCTTATGTCAGAACTGCACTGACATGTTGCTTTGCTGCTGGAACATTTTTGGATGGAATGAACTACATTTCTGTGTTCTTGAAGGCATTAACAAATTGGAAAAGTCCTTTTTGGGTGTGACATACTGTGCATTGCACTGCTGTGAAGGGCTGATTTGCCCAGATGTGCTTGACATGTAGCCAAACCACGGCCCTTGTACATCCTGATCTATACTAGGAAGAAACTGAAGATAAATATGGTTACATTGAGTAGCTAAGTCTGAAATTACCTCCATGGAATGGAGCTGTTTGGTGCAGAGCTGTTTGTGGGTTCATGTAAGATTGGCCAGTCATACAAGAGACTTTTAAGACTGATCCTGTGGTGATCACAGAAGGAGTGGTATATTGGGTCCATAAGCCATATTTTGGAGATGTATAAGGGGGTCAGTTTGTTCTGCAGCATCTGTAAACTCATCTGGAAACTTCCCATCCCTGTTAAAGCTGTCACTGCAGCATGAACAGGGGGATTATGATGTTGCAGTTCTAATATTAGTGCTGATATTAGCTTGCATGCACTTCGAGGCAAGTAACAAAGTGGTGATGATGAGTATAGTGACTCATTGCAAGCAAATTTCAGTCAGTATTTTGTGTGAAAAACTGTTTATTTTGATACCCCTTCATCTCTGATGGTGCTGTTGTTCTTGGAGGCCTCTTTTTTTCTCTTTTAGCAGCATATATTAAGCACATTTCTCTGCTAGGGTCAGGAAGTCATTTCCTGGATGAGTGACTGAAATGTGGCTCATGAGCAGCTTTTTTTCCTTGGTGGTCCTGTCAGCTGTGGATTTTATATTGAATTTTCCTGCGCTATTAAGTAGCATCATGATCATGACACCATTATTTAATCTTCAGCTTTTCTCAGAGACAGATGAAGTTTGAGGGCTTTGTGCCATTCTTACTGGGTGCCAGAAGAAGTGTGGTACAAGTCTGGAATAAAACAACAGCTGTGCTGATGCAAAGCCCATGCAAACACAGCAGGTCTGACATTGGCCTATGCTTAAACTGAGCTGAACTAAACTAGAGCAACAGGGCATGCAGGTAAACCAGCTGGAAATTCTTTAGAGCAGTTGAAAAATCACCAAAATGTGAAGCACAGCTATATAGAGGATTTGTGTTTGGGGTTGGTTTTTTTTTTGAGGAAAGGTATTTTTACACAAGCTTGCTTTGGGATGGAATGTTTCTTTAAACACAAATGTAGGCTGTGCAGTGCATGGCTAGTTTTCGAGCAGCAAAGAACTGCATTGTGTAGGTACGAGTCTACTAAGTGTGCAGCAAGTCTGTTTAGGATGAAGTAAATCTGTCTGTGAGGACAACCTCATAAAACAGTCTAAAATATCCCTGTTTGGGTGCATTGGCACTGATGAAGTTTCTAGCTATAAAGTTGGGTTGTAACAAATGATGTTTATTGTTCAGAGTTTTTTAAAGTATTATTATTTTTCCCCAGGTTACAGCAAAACTTTTACAGTTTCTCTAGAAAGAACAGAATCTCATCAATTGAAGGAAGTAGCTTTTATGAATCTTGGTAGGTTACTTGGGTTACTTCCCTGTGTGATTGCCATTCTCTGTCCCTGGTAGTGAGACAAATCACTAGCCCTTCTCTAGAAGGAAAGGATTTTTTTTCTTGACTTTAAGTAGTTATGTTATTTTGCTGCTTTTTTTCTGCTTGACTTCTATATTTGGCGTTAGATATTGCAACACCTCACTATTAGTAAGCAGCTTCCTCTGAAATTGCCTGAGAATCTGCTCTGGACATCAGCTGCTGAGTTCTTGAGTGCCTCAAGTCTCTTGAATCCTTCCCTGGAAACTCAAATGTACCACTAGTGTTTCCTGTGTTAATACAACAGCAGCTTTTACTTAACTCCTTTTATGCTTCCTAGATATAATCAGTTCCAACACAGAGAAGTGGGCCAAGTTGAGAATCATATGAAACAGCCTCTTAAAGCAAATAAGGGATCAAGTGCTAAATTGACCACTGTTGTTTCTTTAAATAGACTATTATGTGGCTGCTTATTTGCCTGGACAGTTCCTGCACCTCCTGAATATTCAACATCCTGACCTGCTGTGCCATAGTTTATTTCTGACAGGTATAGTAAGACTGCTGCTTGAAATAATTTTTTTGTTGTTGGGGAAATTCGATCAAATCTCTTTACATGAAAGTTATATTTCTCAAAGTTTCCTTTATTGCACAATGTTCTGAAGAAGGAGAGGTACTGAAAAAATAAGAATGGCATTTTTGCCACTTTCTATTTTAGAAAGAAAAGATGAAGTGACATTTCATACTTCATGTATTACATATTTCTAACTTGTTCTGAAATGGAAGAAGACCTTTCACTGAATTTGAAATTCTCTGCCTTTGTTTCATAGTTTCCCTTCCCCCATCTTTGCACATGGTTCTTGGTCCTCCACTGTTCTCAAATTTCACATGGAGATGTAAATTTGATTTTACATTTCCTTCCTGCAATTGAGTTGCTCTAAATGTGTGTGTTTGGAGGGTGTGGAGAGAGGAAATCTGTGTTTCCTTCACCTGATCAGGCTGATGCAATTAAATTTAGAGTCTCATCTGAGAGGCATGTTATTCCATTTCCAACAAACATGTCCTTGTGGGAAGTGGTTTATTTTTGGAAGTGGGGTGCCTTTGTTTGAAAACAGAAATCTGTTGTTCTGATTGGGTGAAGGAGATTGTGGAAACTGGTGCAGGGGCAGCATCACAGGAAGCTAATATCTGCTTTATATGGATAATGAAATACCATTCTGCTAAAAATGAGTGGGAAGCATCACTGTTGTATGGTGGGCCTGATCCCTCTGATGCAAAGGGTCTGAAATATGGCACCTGTACAGTACCATGGTGGTGAACCTTAGTACTAACATAAATAAAGTGGTTTTGGTCTGATGCTTCAGTGAGTAATCACAGAGCAGAACCTTCCTGTTGTGGCCACTGTGATTGATGGCAAGAGATCCAAGAGTACAAGTTTGTATCATGGTTCTGCATGTGAGCAGTTCTGAAGTGTACCAACGATACCAATAGGTGCTAAATTTAGTGTTGAACTTGTACTACTGGCCTTGTACCCTTCTCTGTTCTATCACATGTACTCTGCTTTGCCTCAAGACAGCACTGTGAGCCTTGAATCTGCACACCTTCTCTGTGTCAGCAATAGGGAAGGAGAGAACTGAGTACAGGCTGTGCTCCTTATCTACTTCCTATATCCAGCCAGCACCAATCCTCCTCCTCTTGAGCATAAAAATACCAGGGCAGCTAGTGCAAGAGGCAGACTGTTTCTTACTGCTGGGGACCTAGGAGTCTTAAGAGAAATACTGGTAGCAGCTGAATTTTCTGTTCTTACTTCTTTTTGTTGTCAAACCAACGTTCTTCAGGTGAGGATGCAAGAATTGACACGTTGCAAAATTGTTCCATCCAATCCCCACTCGTGTCAACAGTTTTGGATTGCGAAGCAGGGAGTCTGTATACTGTAAGCATCAGTGACAGCACCTTGCTGCAGCTCCTACAGAAGAGCAAACGAGACAGTGAGAGATTGGCAGCTCTACATTGTGCCCTGCTCTACTTCCAACACACAGAAGATTTGGAAATGCAGGTGGGGAAAGGAGCTTCCTCTAATTTTGTTTTCAGTGACTGATGGTTACATGAAGCAAGGCCAGGGCATAAATGATATCAGGCAATCAAAGATCCTGATTTACATGGACCTTTTGGCAGTGCCAGGAGGCTCATCAGCTGGGCTGCCCTAAACCCCTTTATTGGTCTAGGCTGTCCTGAAAACATTTGTATCTGCATCACTACTTTATGCCAAGTGTTACTACCAAAACCAAAGTTTTTTAGTCTTTTATAAATATTCTCAAACACAGAGCTGGGACAAACTCCCTGTTCTCATTCTGACAGATTATTCGGTGGATTTCTGAGAACCTGTCGACATGTCATTCTTTTGACCCCATTCAAGAATTTATCGTCGGTAGGTATTTCTTTTCCTGCGTCCTGAGTTTTCCTGCACACTCTAGTTGTCACTGAAGAAGATGTTACATGATGTTACAAACTCTCTTATTTCCAAACTTTTTGGTTATGATTTATGTTAACTGACCTGCATTTTATGGTGTTAAGAGACAGCATCAGTAGTTTAGAAGACATACAGATATCTCAAAATCAGATTGGCAGTAAAACTTTTCGAATGCATTCTTCTTCTCTCTAATGGGACAAATGGATGTATCATTATTTTAAGTCTCTGGAGACTGGAGCTGAGTAACAAATCTCCTCTAGCCTAGCCCAAACCATTTTTCATAAGGATTTGGCATATCATGATATTCTCTTCTAGTAGGTGATTCCTCAGTCTAGCCAGGGCATAGTCTTTCTTCAAAGGACCCCTGCAGTGCTGAGCTGTAGCCAAGCAGCTGACCCAGCCCTGCAGCCATCTGGACTTCTCTTCCTCCTTTTGTGCACAGAATGGGACCAGTTCCACCATGGAGGAAGCTGTTTCAGAGGCAGCAGCAGGATTTGTCCCCAAAAAAAGTGTCAGACAATGAACTATGAAGCCTACTCTTGTTAACTGATAATTTATACAATCTTGCCCTTATAAGTGTTTTTACGTTGCATTCAGCCTCCCTGTACTGCAGAATGTGTCCAGAAACTCAAAACCTGGATAAACTTTTGCCCTACACATCATTGCTTGACTGGATTGGGGTAAGATAACAGCTGGTGCTTTGACTGATAGATAGAGGGTCTGGTTTTTTCTCCTTTAATACAGCTTTTAACTTGTGTGTCTTACCTTTTCATAGATATGCTCTAAATCAATATCTGTGCTTTATGCCTGTTTTAATTTGCCAAGTCTTACCCTTTGTGGTGTTTTCCATAAATAAGATTTTTTGCAACAAAAGCATTTATAAAACAAGAACAGCTACTATAATCAAATGGATGATTAAATATCTCAGTTTTCATAATGAAGTATTAATTTATTCTTTATCATATGAGGTTTATAATGAATACAGAATACATTTAACAGCAAAATCATGCAGTTATTTCCAAGACAAACAGTATCAATAGAGTTAAGATTTGCTAGTAAGCTTGCAGAAGTAAAATAACTTCAAGCAAGACTTTACAGTTAGAGCAAATAGCATATTTAAATTTCTCTGATCAGACACTGTTCTAATATGTTGTCTTTTTAAAATGAGGCTATGGTTTTGGCTAGCTAGCTGCTTTCACAGAGGAAATGGATAGTGGAGATTCATCTAGATCCCAAACAGGCCCATGTTCTATGCTAAATTATAAGACTATAAATAATTTGTCTGTATTTCTAGGTTGTGCCTGGAGTAATATGTGCAACAGACATTATTCCCCTACCTGTGTTAGAGGTAAGTTCCAGTTTGTATTTGCAGATTAGGAGCTGCTTTTTTTGTGGGAGAGGGGTATGCTAAATACTAATAAAGCAGTGTCCCTGAAGCCCTATCCAAAAATAGGTGTGAACAGAAAATTGCCCTGTTTGAAGTTATTTATGCATTTATCAGTTATTCAGACTGATGCTTGCTAGCTCAAAGATGTATTTTTAATTCCCTTTCTGAAGACACTTCTATTCAACAGGGAGGATTCTCCAAAAATTAATTCTTGTTAGATCTGCTTGATACCACTTCATTTTGTGACTTTGGTAGCTGAAGGCAGAGTTGACATGGGCATAACAGGCACATAGGATTTCTCTGTATGTCTACGTATGCCCACTTTGAGGGATATTTCATTGTACTGCCATTGGTATGAATGGTTTGTGACCCTCTCACTTTCTTTTGTCTGGAGCATCCTGTGATTGCACTGATGTCAGGGCTTTGGCTACTAAATCTAGACAAATTCCTGCACAGGCTGGAAAGGGCAGTGAGCTGGATGGGGAGAGCACACACTGTTTGGGTAGGAAATTGTACTTTCTGTTGAAAACAACATGAATGATTCTTCCTGTCTTCCCATTCCACTCCCTCAGCTCCAGTTTAGAGAGACAACTTAAAATTTTTCTAAGTATTCTCGTACAAAATCTGAAAGAGGATTTTAATAAGCAGTTTGTTGTGGAGAGCTATGGGAAGAGTTAAGAGTTTAGACACAACAGTACCAGCATCACATGGGATTAGGCTTTGGATACATGCCAATATTTGTTCCATCTTTGAAGAGGTGAGAGCCTATTTCTTTCCCAGTGCTTATAATTAGTCGTAAAGCTTCAGTCTTCACAAAATGTTTTAAAAGTCAGTGAAATAGTCCACTGCTTCCTCACTCTGCAGCAGTGCATTACAGCTGTGCTGCACAAATTCGTAAGGTTCCTGGTTCCTGTCAGGGAATCAGGCTTCACATGCTTTGCTTGAGAAGGTTGCCCTGAGAGCTGGGACACCTGGGAAAATCAGATCTTGAGAAAATTTGTTGCTAGATAATCCGTGTAATTCATTGAGGTCAAAGTTAGCAGGCCTTTAATTTGTCTGAGATTGAACCTCAAGCCCCTGGGGGCACATGCCTTTAGCAGCTATACTTCCTGATTGTGGAACTCATTTCCTATTTCTGTCTGAAACCTAAACAGATAGAAAAGGTCAGAGTTGAACTAATGACAAATATTTCCTGCTACTTTTGACTGCATTTGTTCTGGCTCTTGCATGAGGACAAAGATGGTAATACACAGGGTAAGGTTTAGTGCTGTGACTGTACCACTTCAATGTCACAAACTCACCATGGCTCAAGTTCAAGTAGTCAGTTGGTGTTTCAGTTGGTGCATGTTGTTGGCATCAGGAGTCAGACCCTGGTGAAAGATCTGGTCCTATAAATAGTATTTCTTCTGCAGGGATTTTATGGCATTTCACAGACAGAATGGTGAATTGTTACTTTGAGAAGGTTTTCTGGAGTTCTTGAGCCTATGAGTTGTTGAGAGCCTTTGGGAGGGCTATGTCCATGTTCACAAAAAAATTGAGCTATTTGGGTATCGGTTGTGTTTTTATCACTAAATTCCTGTTCAGCAAGATATATTGAGAGAGTCTGGGAGAAAGGGGAACGGTCAGTTCAATTGTCAAAAAGCTTTACATAAGGATTGCAATTAATGTCTGATTCCACCCCTCCCCCCTTTTTAAACAAAAAACAAGCTTGAAGGGGTGCAAACAGGCTTGATCAGAAAGGGAGAAGGAAGGGGCAGGAGGAAGAAGGGAAGAAAATAAAATAGGAGGTCTAGGAGAAGAGTGAGGATGGATAGTGAGAGAAGTTGTCAGAGCACAGGAAGAGACAACCTCTCCTGCATGCTGCACTGAGCCACTGGGGTGCAGAGTGATGTTTTAAGGAGTAGCTGCCTGTGCAGCTGCATAGTTTGTTACACAGCTCTCTGAATACTGTCACTGCTGGGGAGATACAGCACTACAGTCCAGAGAGGACATGGGCCTCTTGGAGGTAATTGTTCCCCTACATCTTTTCAAAGGGGTAGAGCAGAGAGCTCTCTATCTTCAGTTAAAAATCCACTACTTATGAAAGCGTTCATGGGAGCTTTTCATGGATTGCAACCTGGTAAGGCCTTGCTTTGGCTTCTGGCAATACAACATCTTCTAGGTGTTCATGCTTGGATATGTATTCTTGACTCTAGAAATGTCTGCAAAATAAACACCTAAGCAGAGGAAAAAAGAAAGCCTTCTCTTTCTAGTCCTTGCCCTGATGATCCTCAAGAAACAACTATAATTAAAAAAATCCTTTATTTTAAACTTTTGACTTTTTAATTAGCTCTAATGCAATGCAGGTTTTCGGAATTAAAAGCAGACACCACTGAAGTCTACCACTTCCTGTTACAGATTTAGTACATGAAAGAAAATTGCTGTCTTGCTTCTCACCACCACATATCAAACGAAGTTCAGTATGGCCTGAACACAGTTTTGCAGTGGTGGTGCTGCCGCAGTTGCATGGATCGGTCACTAGATGATACTCTTTTGCTGTATTTGATGTTTCTCAGGTTTCATATTGGTAACATTTAGGCAACATCCTGCTGTAGTAGAATCTCGTAAGATTGTAAGAGTGTAGATCTCATAAGTTAGCTCCAACAGAGGGAACATATGGTGCCATATGCACTCCTAGTTTGCAGCTGCTAAATATAACTAACATGAAGCAAAACCCGAGATTTATTTTTCTCTGCTGCAGCTACAATAATAAAGTGACAATAGACACTGGCAGCAAGAGGAAAGTGGCTGGCAGGATTGAGTCTTTGAAATTTATTTTCCTTGACAAATTGTAGTTCATTGTAGAAAAGTAGAGGGGAGAGAGCAAAATCCAACATGTTAATGCAAGATGGAGAAATCCTGTGAACTCAAACTTGTCTTTATTCAAATGTCGCTACTGTAATGTCTGTATTTGGAGGTAATGTATATTAAGAGGGGCAAGAACAGCTGGTACCATCTCTTGTTTTTTTAAAACTGCCAAAAAGATTTGTCTTAATCTCATCTCTTCCTCAGCCATGATCACATCTCCCCAAATTTATAAACAACAGCTTCAAATCTTTATACCCAGTCCAAGAACTAGCTCAGGAAACCAGTGTGGTTTTGTTTGGTTTTTTTCCTCCTGTCTGTTCACAGCTGAGTTTAAATTAATTTTAGCATTAGTCAAATGTTTTAGAATTGATATGGGAATGTTTGGATTTTGTTTCTTTTCTGGGATGAGACACTGATTTTGAGGTTGGTAAATGGATGTTTGTAATCTAAATGTTAATACAGCTTGAAAACAGTGGCAGCTGTCAGGGCCATGGTGATATTCCTCTATTTGGAACTACCAGAAACCCAGAATGGGATTTATTTGACCAAATGTAAACATTTACATCTATATTAGTTGCCTAAGGCTCCGTTTACAGTCAGAGGAAGTCTAGACAATATGGCCAGTGTAGTCTGTGGTGCAGTTCTTCCCATCTCAAACTTGTGAAATGGGTCAGATGAATTATGATACAGAAGTATTCATTTCTTCCCAGTGACTTAAAAGGATACTGAGGTGGCAAAGTATCTACACTACAGCCACCAAGTCTTGACCTCAAGTTTAAGTAAGTGCTACCCCTGCCATGAAATCAAGAGAAATTAGTTTAGCTGCTTTGGTTTAACTTTTTTCACCTAGATTGTTCTGAAGCTACATTAATCACATGTCTTTGCAGTCACTTAGTGAGAGGGTGATGAGGTATTTCTTTAACAGTGCAGCCTGTATTCATGCTTTCCCTGCAATACTTTGCAGTTCCAGAACTCCAAAGGATTCTGGGAGAAACTCAACTCAAACTTGGAGAGTGTGAAGTATGCAGAGCCACAGTTGCACTACCACAATAATGTGCTCAGGAGGGAATGGCGTAACCTTTCAGAAGAGGTGAGTGTACGTGCCCTGAAACAGCCTCCAGTGCTGCCTCTAAAGTGGGTGTTTTAAAGCCAAGCATGGACGAGTTGTCTTTTTTATTTTGAAGATAAAGAAATTGTAATCTGATTATGAGAAGTGCAAAGACTTGCAGTCATTTCACTTAAGGTGAAGTTAAGCGTGTAAGTTTGACTGTCTAAAAATAATGCAAGAAATTAAACAAAAGCAGAGCTTGCACTATATTGTTGTGTGGGTTAGATGTGTGTGAGTCCCTATGAGCATGGGTAGTTGGAAGGTGGGTTGAAGTCCCACTGTGCATTATTCCCATTCAAAGGGAACAACAGCTTCATTTCTCATCTGCATTCTGTCAGGGAGTATTTTAATTGGTCTTCTGCTTTGTGCATTTGTGGATTTTTGTTTGTTTACAAACCAGAGAGAAGAGAGAAGAACCACAGCATATTTGAGGAATATTTTTGAAAATGCCAAAAAGTACGTACTGGTTTCTATTGTATTTATGCTTTCTTACTTTGTGCAAGAATGTTGGAGGATTTAGTGAGTAATTTCATTAGTTAGTTAGATATATGATTAGATAGCTTTAAGGAAGATTATTCAGGTGAAAATCAATTATTGGAGTCCTTGTAATCACCATGGGATGATCTGAAATACACACAGGCTTCTAGAGCTGGGAGTTTATGAGAGATATGAAGAGTTATTCTTATGCAACCTAGACACATAGATTTTTTTTTAATGCTATTTAATATTTTTACTAAATGTAGTCACGAGTACTGTTCTCATATTTCTTTAGCTATCTTTGAAAGATCAAAGATTCATTGAAGTGTTTTTATGACCTTATGGAATTCTGTAGAGTATTGCATATGAAGCACACTGATTTTTGTTTCAAACCCCAGGGTGCTTTCTCATCTGGACACTTGGGACTCTGGTAAGTAAAACTTGTCTCAATGTAGGCCTTAGCTGTAAGGTTTATTTTAGTATTTCCATCTAGCCGTTGTTTGCTAAAAATAAATTGCCGTGTGTGTTTTCAGCACAGAAGAGTCTGAGGAATTAAGATAAGCAGTTATTAAACTGGAAGAAAACTTTCATGTACTGACTAGGAAATGCTTGAAGATAAAGTTCCTACTTCATATTGGATCTAACAATATAAGTAGTGGAACTTTGCCTGCCTAAGGATTTTCTTCTTCAATGACACCATGTTACTGTTGAGTTTTTGTCTGCTTACAGCTGCCTTTGCAACAATCAGAACTTGTGTAGGAGATTAGAGCTGGTGAAAAATCATGGTGTGGAGAAGGCAGATGTAACCAATTTCCCTAGGCCAGGAGCACTGGAGATTTTGTGATGTTCGGTTCTTGTCACAAATAATTAAAACTGAATTTAGTACTGAATTGTGTTCCTGCTCTTCACACATCAGTGCCTTCTGTGTGCCCTGCCAGTGTGTGCTGTGAAACAATGCTGATCTAAGTGCTGCTTTCACCTTTTATTACCATGAATTTTCAGTGTACTTGTTTCTAGCCCCTAACACCAGTCATCTGTGCCACTGCTAGTTACTGCGGTGGTCTCTGACTTTAAGGGGCCTTATATCAACTTAGCAAGCCTCAGCTTCATGCTTTCAAAGGTGGTGATTGATGAAGCAGTCAGATGTTGTTTAACTGTTAATAGGGAATTTTTAAATAGCTGCCAGCCAGAAACAAGCATCAATGTAGCGTGTCTTCCCTGTAGATTTGTCCTCAAGTCCCTTAAAATCAAGCAACACAGATCTTTGTACTGCTAAATGTTGAAGTAATTATATTTCAATGTGAGCAGAAATAGCTGAAAATTTGTAAAAAATTGGTGCTTGGTTCTGTAAAATGTTGACTTGATTTTATGCTACATGATGAAATAGGAGATTGTTTTTCTTCCTTTGCTGTTCCTAGATGGGAAGCACTGATTAGGAAATACAGGTTATTAATTTTAGTAGATACTATAACCTCCTTCCATTTAGTTAGAAAATTATGTTCTTTTCATAATGGTCTGCAAATCTGAGTAACAGGAGCCACACCATGGGAGAGAACCAGGAAAGTGGGAGGTGATTCCCTGGAGTATTTCCTTCCTGTCTAGCCATTTCCTTGGAAGACCCATGCAGCTGTTTTGTCTTGTTTGTTTGTAAATGACGAGATCTAAATAGCATATTTAGCAATGCACTTGCACTGGTGTTACCAGAAGGTTCTCTGTGTCTCTTTGCTTTCTTGAGTCACCACACTGTGACAACTCTTAAATGTCAGAGGAAAGAGGAAGAAGATAGATAAAGGGTGATTTTCCATTTCTCAGTTCTCTTGTGCAGTCCATGATTCTTCACTGTCTTAGTTCTGTAGCTGAGTAGATCAAACCACAACTTCTGGTTGTTTCTAAGTGTGTTCCTAAGTGCTTTTGAAGCTGGTTGAAGTTTCGTGGTATTTCTGCAGTGTCATGCCCTTGAATGATTCTTGCTCTGTTTATTTCAGAGGCGAGGCTCGTACCTCTCTTTGAAGAGGAGGATTATCAGCAGCAATTACTAATGGGACTGGTATGTGCTTTTGTCAGTGTGCACTAGGGGACGCACAGCCTCCACAAATATATTGAAAGTGAGCTTCTAAATTCCAGTGCTGAGCTCAGCCTCACCGAGAGTAGCGATGGGGCAAACATAGTTCCTAAGTTTTAGAGTTCATAATCAGGATACCATCTTAAAGGTCATCATAAGGCATAGGGGAAAAACAGCAATTGAAAGTTGATTTGTCAAAATGTTTTTTCCAATTACAACTTCAGCTAGAAACTGTTATTCTGTCTTCCTGGAGTTCATCTTAATCTGTCAGTTCTTTTTGGACTATTTTACATCTTTAAAACACTGAAGATTGCAGATCTTCTTGCTCCTCAATTTAACAGCTTTTTTTTACTGTCTCCTTTTCTTTCTACCTCACTGCTGGGACTGCTTCATCTCCTGCACTCTTTTCAGCAGTGACCTCTCTAAACAATCTACCATTTATGTGCTTATGGGTAATATATCCTGTCTCAAACTCCTACCTGTCCTTCCTCTGTCTAAATACACATCTTTACTTATGTCTTTTTCTCTTACTGTTAAAACCAAAGGAAACTCTTTGGCATGCACTGGAAAGTCTCAGCAGTGCATCTGTGAAGAGCATATCAGCACTGTCCTATCTGTTCACCTCTGAGGCAGTTTTTCCTTCTTTTCAGTCTAGTCACCTTGTTTCCAAGTCTTGCCTCTCATTCTCTGAAGCTTTTCTGCATTCCTTTCCCACTGTTTATTCAGACAGATCCAAAAAGCAGGTCACTGCTGTCCTTTGTCTATGCCTTCCTCATACCTGTGTTGCTGTCTTGACACATTTGAGATAAATCTACATGTAAATTCCTTGAGACAGAGATTTTTATTTGCTCCAGTTTTACTCTGAGCTTTGAAACAAATCATGCTGCTTAGTAATTCTCAGCCAAGAGCCAGCATGGACTTGAGTTGCAATCTGAAGCCACGAGAGGTCAGTGAATATTTCAGAAAGGAGAGAGTAGGGAGTGGCACGGACTGTGTGATAACAAACACTCAATTTTAAAGACTTTACAATTAATGTTTAACCTGAAATTGCCATTAATCACTCTGGTTCTCAGGTTCTTGGCTACTACTACAAACTGTACTTGAGCTAGTTTTCTCTGAGAGATTTTATGTAATACTTAGATTCTCAGGACTCAGCGCTCATATTTAAATCCTTCTTTCTCTCCGTTCACTTGGCTTGACACAGAGAGATGTAAGAACTGTAAGCTTTTTCTCTTCAATGTCACTGAAAGTTCAACTTAGCACTCGTTTGCTGAATTTGCCGTCTTGAATATTCACATCTGCTGTTGAATTTAGCAAGACTGGACTGTAGCTTGGGATCTCACTCTGAACTGGAGTTTCATAATGCAGAAACATTTTCTTGAGCCAATGCCTATTGATCTGGCCCTGCATCTCCTGCAGCTTTTGTATCTCTTTGAAGATGCTCAAGGACACTGAATTGTTGGGTTTGGTTTTTTTTTCCTAGATGGTTGCTCAGCTAAAGGATCACCTTATGAGACATCTACAGTATGTAGGAAAAAAGAAGATTGACCAAATAGTTTTGGATTACGTTGCAAACCTGGTTAGTTGGATTTCATAGTCACTGTTTTGAGTAAGCATGCATTAGTTGGATGGTAGACCCTTGGGTATGTGGGATTTGTAAATATATGTATATATTTGATGGGAGGAAGTTGTTTTTAAGATATTTAAACATATTTTTCAGCTTAATATTGTATGTATTGATAAAGGAAATGAATAATACTTAAGTATTTTTAAAAGAGTTATACTGGTCACTCAGAATACAGAAGAAACTGTTCTCTTTACAGCTTGTACAAATATGCTCTACTCACAGAAATGAAAATGGTAACTGATAAGTTCAAAGAATCATCATTAGATCCATTTAGTTGCCTTTAGAAAACATTGCTGCAAGTTCTGAATAATAGAGGTGCCACCAGGGGAAATACAAATTAATTAAAAAAATATTTCAGTACAATATGACACATGGGTAAAGCATCACCAGTCCTACATACTGCCTTCATTGGGCTTTTTTTGTGTGACAGGAGACAGAGTTTTGCATGAAGAGATCTGTGTAAACTACAGTGAAAATTTTTCTGTCTTTCCTCCTCTTAAGAGAAACTTAAAAAAAAGCTCTGAAAACTGTGACTGTTGTGCACAGAAATTATATGTACCTGTCTTTGTTTGTCTCAACGTCATGTCCTTTAAGCACAGAACTGTTTTCTGGGAATGGAAACCTTGGGAAACTTTCTTGAGGCTACTGATGCCTGCATCTCTTCAGAAGTCCTGTGCAAGTCTGCTGTGCTGTCAACCTTACAACGTTCTCTGAACCGCTGCAGCTTCACTGCCATTATTGACTTTTTGGGCCTCACTTTATAGTTTGACAAGTTATTTCACTGGTAACTGGCAGGCTTTTCTGCATCTGTGTAGAAAAGAAGGAAAAACTAGTGGCTGATTAAAATAGGAACAGTACAACAGGAACCAAAGCTTTGTACCTGAAAATGGTGGTGAAAAAGCACAAGTGGAATGCTTGTTCTCCTTTCATTCAATTTCTAGTAATAGTTTGTTCACTTGTAATAAAAACTTAAGATAAAAAATATGAAAACACTCATACAACCTTGATCTGCAAGACTAAATTATTGTAGACTAAATCTTGCAAAATAAACCTCAGCCCTCCCTGTTAGTGAACTCTCAAGATTAATTTTTTTTAATGTCACTAACAGTAAGAATTCTCTCCACTCAGTTGACAGGCTTATTCTTAGAAAAGGTACTATAAACAAAGATTATAGATTAGCTGAGATTAGCTCAATTGGTTACAGCATGGTGATAATAACACCAAGGTCATGGGTTTGATCTCTATAAGGGCCATTCACTTAAGAGTTGGACTTGATGATCCTTGTGGGTCTCTTTCAACTTAAAATATTCTGTGATTCTATAATAATGTGTCTCTAAAAGTTGCTTCTGCCCTGTGGCTGGTGCATGTTAGGTACTGCTTGGAAAACTTTAAAATTATGTCATTATTAGATGTGGGTTTCCCCTCATCTTAATCAGAAACTCTTACATCTTAAACCTTTCTATATCCTAAGTGTTTGGGTTCTTCAGGGGAATAATTTGTTTGAGTCTTCCAACAGTTAATTGTAGCATCAGCAGCATGTAGCTGAGCTATTGAAACTAGTGAAACAGAAGAGACTTGAAATTATTTGCTTGTCTGTTTGCCATCATAAAATAATTTTTTATTATGTTCAGGAGCCCAGGAGTGGCTGAGAATAGGGCTCTGTGGCGTGTAGTCACTGTGTAAATCCATTGCAGCTGAAGTCAGAGTAGCCAAGACCTGGGAGCATTGACAGTTTCTCATGAAACAACAGACAAGGGCTGATTGATGTCAGAGAACTGAATACAGAGAAGTAACATGGGGAAGTGTGAATGACATGTGTTGGTGGGAACTCCTTCTTTGCCAGAGTGTACCTGGTTCCCAATCCACATGCCACCACGCCTGCAGTAGTTTTTTGTGTGTCCATAGTCTCTCTCTCCCCTGCAATTACTTTATCTTAGCTTTACTGCAGATCTGTTTCTTTCACTCTTTTCATTTCAGTGAGGCAGGAAAGGGGAGAAATAACTTTCAGAAGCAGCGTGACAGAAGAACTGACAGCAAAGCGGAAGGGGAGGCAGGGTGAACAGGCAGCCTGTGGCACAGGAAAGAGGCAGATCTGAGTACACTTGCTCTGCAAGTCACTGCAGTAGCTGCACCTTTTCCTCTGATGTCTGTGGCCATTTCCTTCTGATGTGGGCTCAGCTGCAGAGGAATAGAAGACAGACATCATTTGGATTTGAGTTTCCTCAGAAGAAGTTCTCATATCCTCTGTGCAGGAGGGGATCTGGAAGACAGCAAGACCTTGTCTCACTCCCTTTTCTCCTTTGCTCCTGATTCCTTTGCTCCTGATTCTGTTCTTTAGCTGCTCCCGTGTCTTTGCCATAGAAACAGCCACAGGAGATGAGAACTTATGGTTCCTAATTACTTTAGTGGAACTTCACTCTCCTTGTTCCAGGCAGCATTGCCTGGAAATGCAGATGTTTCAAGGCAGCAAGGACAGCACTGTCAGCCTAGACCCTCCTGCATGCAATCTCACTGTTGGTCATGTGTTCTCTCGTTAGTTTAGAGCACTCCAAGGGAGATGTCTTCTGGTACTTGCCCCAAAAAACTTTGTATTATGTATCCTTATTACTCAATGAAAAATGGCCTTGCCTGATATGGGTGTAGCTCTTAACTTGGTTCCCCCAGAGAACCTCTGCTAACCTTGGACAGGAAACTGTCTGTGCTCCCTCTATCAAACAGATAATGTTTCCTTTCTCTCATGCACATTATCCTGTGTATTATATTCTGCAAAAAAGTCTGAGACATGACTTCTCTTTCTGTATGTTTTTCTGCAATGTCTGTGGTAGACGTTGATCTCCAAAGTGAGTCATGCTGTTGGTGAAGGTATCACGCCACAAGCATGCATGTATTTAAGATTCAAGTATGTTGTGATAGTGAGGTTGGCTATGACTTAAGAAGCTGTTGGCTTTCTATACTCAGCGAAAGCTGTACAGTATGCTATGGTATTAAGCAAAAAAATATTCATTCTGGAGTATCATTCTCCTGAAAACCATTTTTGTTGCACAAATGATTTTGGAGCTTGAAAGAACCCTCCCTTCACTTCAACACTTATCTTCAGTTCCAGGTGCAGCTCATAATGCAGAGGCCTTAGCTGCACCCTGTGTGCTGGCCAGGGGTGAAAGTCATTCCAACAGCAGATGCAGTTCTTTTGACCCTTGTCTGAAAACTGGAAATCACTCATTTCCTGGAAAACTTGCTATACTCCAGAAAGATTAAACTGGATCTTTCCACTGCATCTAGTAAGTGTAGAGATGGAAAATATTAGGTAGTTATTTTGCATCAGATAGCTGTGCAAGCCTGGTTCAAGTGGTGGAGGGACAAAGTGCTGTCTTGTAGAGCTTTCTGGCCAAGGAATACTCAGGAGCAGTACTGAAGACCAATATTCCAGTTCTGGCCTTTGCAGGTGAACATCTCCTGTATATCCTGTTTCCCTCTTGCTCAGAGCCTGTGACAAGTTAGACATAGAAGAGGGCAAAGTCAATGAGGGGAAAAGAGAATGGGGAAAAATGATTCCTGGATTCTGGCCATCTGGAGCAGGGAAAAGGGTCTGTAACTTCTCGTGACACCTCATTGCAGAATGGGGGTCAGTTTTGCTTCCTGAAAGTTTCCTGGGATTGATTGATTGCTGTGCTTTGAGGGCCAGAGATAAAAGGCACAGAGGAAGTGTCTCAGTTGTGTTACTGAGATATGGAAGTGGTTACACATGACAGCCGTGAAGAAGTTATTTCAACTCTTTGTATGTGGTTTCTCTGTCAGCTGCAGAAGCTGAGATGGCCCAAGTGTGAGAACAGGGCTTGTGGCTTTGGTGTGCTGACTGACTGTAGTGGAGGTCAGTTTGGGAGTACAAAGAAGCAACAATAGGGGCCAAGGGATTGTTCTATTTCACAATGGACAAAAAGGAAACTCAATAGAGGAGGGGAGGCATTTACTTGTCTCATCTTTCCTCCTTGCCAGAGCTAGGTTTGAGATTCCTCCTGCAGACTTTTCTTGGCAAACTGAGTATTCCACTGTCTTCAGTGTCATCCACTTTTGCTGAGCCCTTGACAAATGCTCAGCCACCTGGACATGCAGTTTTTGCTTCCGTGGCAAACAGATCTTTGAGAATTTGGTGCAAGAGCATGAGATGAGTTATCTCCGAGAAGCACCATGTGTTAAGTTGCTATATGTCTTGCACAATGTTTTGATGAGCTGGAAGCACTTTCAACTTCTGGAATATTGCAATTCAGTTACAATTCAAATTTTAATCACTTCACATTTTGAGCCCCTGGAGAAAAAAAAAAAGAAGACTTAGTAGGAGTCCCATGAGAAGATTTTAACATAAACTGGTGTGTGAAATGAATGAAGGGCAAGGACCTGCTGTACACAGGCTCCTGGAAACATCCAGTCTTTTCTTTGTTGTTTTAGCTGAATCTGATACATCGAATAATGAAAGAAGTTTGGAGGAGATACCAGCTTCATTCCTGCGTCTTCTGCTTGTGAGCAAGTCATTTGTTAAAGTTTTCAGCTTGCCTTTTAAAATATGGGCATAATGATTTTGATCCTCAAGAGTACCACTGCTTTGAACAGTCACTGCTTATGCTGCTGCGAATGTTAATGTGACTGTCACCTCTTGTTCCTAATGACCCTGCTGGCCCTCTCTAAATTATTTTAAATATTAAATATTTTAAATTATGTTAACCAAACATTTCTACAGCTGGAGTTCAAAGTTACTGAGTTTATAGTAGTCCTAAGCTGGGTGGTGGGTGTTAAACACCTACAAAAGCCAGGTCCCTTATACCAGCACCCTTCCATCTGTTGCTGTTGATTTCAGGTGCTGCTGAGAGACTTGTAAATATGCAGCAGTGGAGGGAGAAGGTGGGGACACCAGAGCAACTTTTTGTGGCAGCACTGGGCAGCTGGTGCTGTTGGGTGACAGACACCTCAGTAAACAAGGCAGCATCTCATGGCACTTCACCCCAAATGCAGGCATTTAGTGCACATGTAGTACATGTAGTACATGTAGTACAGCAAATTGACTATCTCTCCAGCAGAGTGTGGGCACCTCAGGTTCTAAATATGTTGCTGCTTCATTAACTACAGTGACGAAAGAGGAAGTGCAGGAGAGTTTGCGGTGTTCCACATCATGAGTCGGATTCTGGAAGCAGCAAATGGCATGTGCATGCCTTTACCTCCTGGTAAGTCCTATGTTTTGCTGTTTTAATCATAACTGAGGAGAGCAATGCTATAAATTCCTCCCCTGAGAGCACTAGTTGCAACATGTGTCAAGTTAGCTGTGGCAGTATTGAAATCTAGTCAAGACAGTTACGGAGGGGAAGGCCTTTGATAAACGTGTGCAAGTGAAATGAAGCAAAACTAAATAGTTTTTAGAAACAGAGACAATGAAACAGAGGTTTCCAGTGGAATGCTTGGGTGCAATCTTACCTTAGAACTAAGATTTAGACTCCTTTCATTTCTATATGTTTTTAGAAAACTGGAGTTCAGTGTCTAGAGCCACAAGGGAAAATTCCTACCATGGAACAAAAAGAGTGTTTTTTCTCATGCTGTTGCCCTGCTAATATTTTTTCAGTTTTATCCTGAAAGGATTACCTCCAGCCTTGATAGAAAAGTTGGTCTCGATAGTAGAATTTGATTTCCCAGACCAACTCGTAATCACTTATGGTCTTTTCAAAGCACTTGCTTATTTTTGTTAGGGAAAGACTTCTTAACATCTTAATGCTTTCTGATTCTGATTGACTCTCTCTAGTTTGTATTTCCTGATCTGTCTTCAGTCTTTGAAACTGTTTTTGGTATGAGTTGTCCCTCAGTCCATGTGGGCACAAATGCTGCCATGCAGTTATGTCACGTGATAACAAGACCATTGTCTGGCTGATGTTTAATGAGAAACTGAAGTGTTAACAGAGCCTGTGGGAATGTGTGGGTGGCAGCCATGTACGGAGGGTGGTGAGGCCTCAGGTTTTGATTAATTAGGAGGAAAGAAAGATGTAAAAGACAAATTAATAAAACAATTCAGATATGAGGCAACAGCTTGGAGATGTTTAGTGACTCTGTATGATTTTAATGACTGTTTTCAGCCCCTTTGGCTTTTTTCTTTCTGAGGAGATTGTACTTGAGAGGACTTAAAGGATGCCTAAATAAGACTAAATGTCTTGATAAACTGATTTCTTCACCAACTAGAAACAGTCAAAAGTTAAGGGGAGTGATGGCTTTAGCTAGAGTAATGCCAGTCTTTAATAGAGACTTAGGAAAAAAACTCCCATATTGTACCAAACAAGTTTGTCTCTTTCATAGGTTTCCACACTCTGCACTTGGGTCTCGGTGTTCGTTGTCTCCCTCTGCACACCCTCCTGCACTATATTGATATTGGAGTCTTGCAGTTGACAGAAACGTGTGTCAGGAAATTACTGAAAGGTACAGTGAGCATCAAGTGTTTCATTTGTTACCAGCCAGCTAATGGGGAATGTTGCCCTTCAAGCCACTCAACTTGGACACAGGATTTATTGCCCAGGACACTCAGCTGTCCTTAGAGTGTTGTTTCAGTGAGGGCTGTAGATGATGGTGTTGCCTACCTGAAAGGGCTCAGACTACATGATTGGCCTTATCATAGTACACAAAGAAATATCTGTTTGGAGAGAATTTGAGTTTATAGCTTTTCCACTTGGGACTTCTTAGAAAAGCAAATACTAAGGTCATAATAGAATTTATTGGGAAATTTGCATGACTATGAAAGTGCACACCTATGTGTGAGGAAATTTGTCTGCTATCCAGTCCTCAGCTTTTGGTTTAATTATGTTTGGAACAAGAGGAACAGGCCTGTCAGTCTGACCTCAGGGCCAGGGAAGGTCATGGAACAGATCAACCCAAATGCTATCATGAGGCATGTGCAGAGCAACCAGGGGATCAGGCCCAGCCAGCACAGGTTTGTGAAAGATAGGTGCTGCTTGACCAACCTGATCTCCTTCTATGACCGGTGACACGCTTAGTGGATGAGGGAAAGGCTGTGGGTATTTTCTACCTGGACTTTAGTAAAATATTTTACACCATTTCCCACATCATTCTTCTGGAGAAACTGGCTGCTCATGGCCTAGACAGGTGCCCTGTTTGCTGGGTAAAAACTGTCTGGTCAACCAGGCCCAGAGAGTGGTGGGGAATGGAATTATATCCAGCTGGCAGCTGGCCACCAGTGGGGTTCCCCAAGGCTCAGTATTGGGGCCGGGCCTGTTTAATATCTTTGTTGGCAGTTTGGACAAGAGGATCAAGTGCATCATCTGTGAGTTTGCAGATGACATTGAAAATTGAAATTTTCAATTCATTACAGAGGTGATATTTATTCAGAATATTGTCAATGACAGTTGAAAGTTTGTTATGCAGTTGCTGATTGTTTGGTTTGGTTTTTTGCCCATTTCTTGTAGATCTGGATGACAATGAACAGAATGAAAAGCTGAAATTAAGTATTGTCATGAGGCTTCCTGAGGTAACTAATGACTTTGGATGTAATTTCTGGGACTTTTGAATTGATAGGAAGTTCCTCCTTGTGTGTAGGATCAAGCCAATGGAAGACTTGGCTGTGATTCAAATAGAGCCTGATTCAAATATAACCTGAACATCCACAGTTTCTCCATCTGCTGCTCCTGGCTGTAGGATACCCTGATAACTTAAATTATAGATTTGTCCATAGTCTTTTACAGTGTCTCCATGACCCTACAGGAATCAACAAGACTCTGCTGAGTACTTGTGTGCATAAAGCAATGAGGGTTTAGTGGGGTTTAAAGGGGATTTATGGGGGTTCTGTGTGGGTGTTCTAGCATCCACAGAGCCTTTCTCACTTGTGACCTCTGCGTTTGCTTCTATACACTTTATCAGATATGTTCAGTACAGTAAAAGCTGTGAAATCTGATCATACCACAGCTCTGTGGAGGAAACTGAGTTATAAGATCTCCCCTCAGTGAAATCTCTCAGCCTCACCCATCAGTGACTTCTGTAGCCACACAGTAATTAGTTAGAGCTAATAACTGGTGCTTCATAAAAAGTTCCAGCAGAATGGGAGATAGACTTCTCCCCTTTTGCTCTTAGTGCACACCACAGGACTGCAGAGGAAGCACATCTCAGTGGGCAGAGGAACACCAGGGATCCCCCTCGGGGAGTGCCAGGCTTTTCTCAACATAAGTTGCCCATTGTTTGCTCATTATGGGCTGTTACGTATAGTTCAAATGGCCAGAAGTGCCACTTGGGTGTTCCTCTAACAAAGGCTTCTTTATTTGGCAGCAGTTTTGAGAAGGGGTAGAGGAGGAGAACTCCACAGGATGTCCTTTGTCCTCTGTGTCTTGTTTTGGGCCTGGGCTGGAGAGCTGGGGTCAGCCCCTGGCCTGTGGGTGGGGAACACCATTCCAGCCGCACTCTGACGAAGGCTGAGCTGGGAGAGCTGCAGGGAACGGGTACTGTTGGCTACACACAGTAGACTCAGTGCCTTATTGTATCTATTTACAGCTTTGGGAAAAAATGCAGGGAGTAGTTTGTTTGCCAAAAAGGTCACTTTGGGGTGACTCGGACTATTTTGAGCAGGTTACATTCAGTAGATGACTTCAGTTCCATCAGAAGCAAGGATTTAAGCACCACTGAAACTGTACAGCATTTACTCAAATAAACCCCTACACCAGTCTGCATTGCAGTACAGCTGAAATGGAGGGGGGGAAGATCTAGATAGGGAAAATATCAGAAAGTGGAGCTGATTTCACAGTATGTTCCTATTCTTTTGCTTGTTGGTTAGAACTGGAAGCTTTGGGAAACCTGGTCTTGAATCTCTTGCCTCTGGGAATGTGAGTCAATGTTATCATTTTCCAGGATGATGAACTGAATAATGGGATCTTAACTGTGTTCCCAATATGTCTCCTTGTTGACATTTGGCTTGTGTAAGATTCCTGAGACTGAGCCTAAAGGAAGCTCTGTCCTGAATGGAGCCTTGAGGAATGGGGTATCTACATTATTCTTTGGGGAAAGAATAGATACAAACCAGAGTCACAGTAAAGATAAGTGGTCATTTTAAGCCTCAGCTGATATTTAAGTACACATGCCAAATGGGACAGTGGCACTGGGACAGATGGATTGAGCTGAGTACTGAGCAGTGAGGTTTTGATTTTCCACATTTTGGGAACATATGGAAATCTTTTAGTTATTGGCTATGAAAGGAAGGCTCCATGGCTACAGACGATGACATCTTGGCTTCTGTCATCAGTGTGGGAAAGCAAAGCATGTGTGTTACAGCCTGGATTTTTTTTCAGGTCTTTTTCTGCTTTTCCTCCTCCTAAGCTTCCACTGTCCTGTGTTTATCTTCTCAGGTTTTTGGGTTTTGTTTTTTGCTTACTAGGCTCTTGGTCAAAAGGTCCGCCAGTTTTGGAATCATCCCATAAATGCGAATTTAATTGCACAGAAATATGTTAAACTTTTGCTCGAGAACCTGGGGAGCAGGCAGGTAAGACCACAGAGGCCTTTTTTTTTCATCTTGTGCTTTGACAGTGTTGAGATTGCTGAGCTTTCTTTAGACTGTAACACACTAACGAAACACTGAAACTTGGTACTGTGCAACTTGGAGAGCTAACCTGCAGTGTTCTACCTTACAGTGCAGCAGGTCTATCCCTGAGAGATTCTCAGTTCCTGTGGAGTTTTTGCCACTGAACTACCTGACGAGTATGTTGACAGAGATAGAGAATCAAGGTAGTGTTAATTCTGTATTTTGGAAGACCAGCAATCGTTACCCTTTGATGCTCACTTAGATGTATCCTGACTATATTGACATAACTTAGTTCTAAAACTCCAGTGATGTCTGAACACATAGGTTTGGTTGTCTTTCTGCTGATGGGAAGTGCCAGGGGCCTTCTTCACTGTATATCCTTTCATCCAAATCCTCTTTGTGTTGGATCCAGATAGCAAACCTGCATTTTTCAGAACCCATGTAGTAAAATGTGGTTGGTGTACAGCGTGGTGGTAGCTGTTGTGTGTTCAAATGGGGAGAGCGCGGTTTGGTCCTTATTTATGTTTCTTGTGGTAGCTAAGAGGCAGCCAAAATCAGATTTTCCACCTTAGAAAAGAGTACCCATATCCCTGGATTCGGAGGTATTCTGAAGTACCAGACATTTTTCCTTGCCAAGCCGTTCATTTTTGTGAAACACCATTCCCATTGATGAGGGTCTTTGCTTCATCCAGCGAACCTCAGCACCCGGAGGTTTTGAATTCTGCTGAACAGGCAAGGTGCCTAGGGGAGGGATTACTGGCTGTGCCTGTACCAGTAAGCAAAATATAGTCAGGATAAGGACCTGAAGGCTAAACTGAGACTGTCCAAGTATGGGTATGTCCATTTGGGGAGGAAAAAAAGAGTTAAACCATATAGCAATATATGACCATGGGCCCTAGGCCATCTTATGCACTAGCACTAACACAGCCATTGTGCTTTAATCTTGGTTTAGATCTCCAGTGTAGAATTGGTTTGGAAATCCCTAGCAGCCTCCAGAGATGGTTTAGCTTCCCCCTGAGTGGGGTATCATTTACTTACATGCCACTAATGGGACAGTTTTTGCCATAGGTGAGCATCCAAAGGACACCACTGAAAGCTGTAGGTATTTTGGGTACATGAAAACACAGTTCTGTCTATTACCCCTTATCTTTTGGTATTGTATATGAAGATGTTTAATAGACTGCAGGACTATAAGTGTATAGGAGCATGTACAATTTTGTAAATACTTTCTCACCATGTTTTTCTAGGTGTGCATCCATATGAAAAACAAGACCATGTTAATGCAAGATTTGTAGAGGAAGTGGCACTCAAGCACACCATGACGCTTTTGGGCCTCAAATATTTGTGAAATGTTGTGCTGTTGAAGAAATCTGTCGACCTGTGGTGCTTGTGTAAAAGTATTCACTTAAATGCCACGTTGTTTCCCAAATCACCTGCAGTTTTGCGTAGCTGCTGGTACTGACATGAGCTACTCAAAACAATGTTTGGCCCAACATACTAAGGTTGAAATTACTGACTTCTAGATAAATCCTTGAAAAATGCATTTGACACAAACCCAAGTTTGAAATGTATCTATAGTTTCATTCTGAAGTCATCAAGTAAGTGGAACGACAGCGGGTATCAAAACATGCTGTGAAAATTGGTATTAATGGCACATATTTTAACAATACAATCCTGGAAAAGGCAGTCCAGTTGTACAGAAACAAGAACCAGTAACTGTTTACTCAGATTAATAAAAGGATTTCTTGGTGTGATTATGTAAAGCAGGTAAGAATAACAAATCAGTTTTGTGTCAGGCATCAGTAATGATGTATTCTTTCCTTTTAGTGGTCATCAGTTACCTTATGGTACTTCTGCCTCTGGAGCTGCATTGTAATATTTTCAGTTTTGTAATTAACACAAATATCATCTTCTTAAAGTGCATGTGATAGATTTTGTTGTGGGTGTTTTGTCTGTTGGTTTTGAGGGTTTTTTTAAAGATATATATAAAATATTGTAAGCAATACAGGATAAGAACAAAGCTTTTGAAATTTATCTTAGCAGTATCTTGGACAGAGTTTTACATAATTCTTTCTTACAACTTCTAGTGTTACAGTTCAAACCTCAGCTTCAGAAAGAAGCTTATGGAGGCTGTTTTTCCTTTGTTTTCAACTTTTATTTGTACATTACTGAGCCAGTATTGTTTGTTCTTTTGTTTTAAGTTCTGAACTGTGACATTAATTTAAAATGGTAATAGTGGTTTGCTATGCAGAGAAAATTGTCAAGTTCTGCCATGCAGGATTTTCTGCAGTCTTCATTGGATTTTACAACATTGCTACAAAATTTCAGCCTATTAAACTAGAGAAACTCATTAACAATTTGATATATTTTGGAGGTTCTGAATAATAACCTCTGATATTTTCTCTTAGTAGTTTCCACTGATGCTTCCTCTTCCTTACCATTGAAATAAAAAGATCTGGTTCCTGGGAGTGACTCTGCAAGTTCATGGTCACTCTCTTGTCCTTGCCATCAGTGAAGCTTTAGCTTTCCCAGTAACTGCATAGTGGGAAGGAATATTTTTCTCAACATAACTGGAATTTCTCTGGGAAGTGTAAACTCCAGACTCAGACTGCAGAAAGCCATGTTGGTGTGTAAGTGGTGGCCACTTTGTTCATATTATATTAATAAGAGAAGATTTTCTAGCCTTTTCTTTTTAATGAAATGTATTACAACATATCCTCAGATGCAATAAAACTCTACCTGGAAAAAAAATGCATAGCATGATGACCACTAACTTTTCTTAACACTTTAAGATACTGCACTCCATTTGGGATATCAGGAGAAGAGGCTTTGGATCACCGACTAGTTAACTGTGCTTCTGGCATGAAAATATACTTTGTTTTTCAATATGGAATTTGGCTGAACACTAACAGACCTTCCTTCAGTGGAGTGTAAATGCTGCTGACCCTTAGGATTCAGCAGCTAGAATGGCTTCTCCTGCTTCAGGTGCTGTCTGTTGAGGTTTCAGATGGCTGTGCAGTAGATTTGCTGAAATGTCTCCGATCTGAACTGGATTCACTTGGTCTGAGAGGAGCCACAGCACCATGGGGCCTTGGGAATGGGAGACTCTGTTTCTCATCTGGGATCGAGGTGGTTGGGCATTGTTGGGCTGTTGTGTGGGCATGGCCAGGCACTGCATCTTGTTCCTGTCAGAGAAACACAGTGTGATCACATAGGGATTGTGTGCTTTAGAACTCCAGTGCTCTCCTGAGCCAATGTACAGAATCTGTGACAAAGGAAACCCCATTAGTCTAATCCTTGGCAAGCCAGGAAAGCTGGAGGGGTATTAAAAGCATGAGGTTTTGACCATGTAGATGGGAGTTTGTCCTTTTAAACAGTTGACAGTTTGAGCCTGTCATGCTTTTGTTATTTGTGAAGAAAACAGATTAGAGGAACTTTTAAAAGCTGTAATAATAGTAGACAGAACATCTCGGGAACAATTCTGTTCCTGAATAGTTACTGCAGTGAGCTTTTATGCACAGCACTGAAAGGAAACTGAGTCACAGCTTGAGGAGAAGGGTCAATGACAGAGAAGATTCTTATTCTAAACCATTATTATTCTGTAGGAGCTCTCTGCTCTGGGATCACTGACTGTCTCAAGGACAGAGGCAGCGTCCAGCAGGGTAGGGTTTGAAGCACTATTTGATGTGCTGCCCTGCTTATCCTCAGTGTCTTGCTGAGCAATCTGATTTCTTGCTGCTTCTGATCTGATGCTCATTGCATCTGTTATGTGGGAGATGCTAAACGTATTTCTCCTGAATACCACACCCCACCTTTTGCAGCTTTACCTTGAAATCCAGTGGAAAGCAGTATTCCACTGCTCACCCATCAGCCACAACATGGTCACACAAACTACTTTAATAATCCAAGGTGACACTTTTAGTGTATGATCTCCTAAAGACTGAATGACCCGCTCTAAGTGGTGTTGCCAGATTAAACTCCACAAACCCACTTTAGGAGTTGTCTCTGTCTGTATCGTGATCTGCACCAGCTCCTGGAGCTCCAAGTTTGCCAGTGAGTGGCTCCACATGGAGCCAGCACAGCTCTTTTGGAAAGACCAGTTAGAGTAGTGAAGGGATGGGGCTGAACACCAAATTGCAACGTGTGACAAAAACTTACTTCAGCTCTGTCTTCAGCTGCTGCTTTGTGTGTCTTGTCACTGCCTAGGATCTTCAACCATTCCTTTTCTGTTTCCTTTAGAGGGGGGAGACCTTGACTTATCCTCCATGAAGCAATCATCACAAATTGTTCTTTTTCTCTCATTTCCTGCTGAAGTTGAAGGACAAGTGATTGCTTCATGGTCAACTCTGCAATAAGAGCCCTCCTCTCCTTGGTTTTGTCCTTTATCTTCCTCTGCAGTTCATTTATCTGAAATTCAGAACAGCTGCCTTGTAGTTAGGATTTCCTTTTAGGCACTTACTGGGCATGACACTTAGGTCAGCATTAGGTATCTGAAAACAAGTTCAACTTGACAAGGTTTTAAATATGTATGGAACATACTTGAAAATTACTTAATTTCTGTAAGCACTTGAAACCACAGAAATTGGCAGCTCAAGAAGTCAGATTTACTCCAATACAAGACACAGTAAAGCACATTTGTCGTTGCCTCCTGCCCTTTTCAGCTGGACAGCAATATTCCCCCTGCCCTCAAAGGCCCAGGACCCCAATTCTCTTTGAGTTTATGCATGGTTAACTTTGTAACAAAGGTGAAATAAGGCCAACTCTTATAAGATAATTTAGTGATAATGCAGATGCAGAGGGGCTGTGGGTTGTGACATTATCCTCGCAAGGGACACAACTGAAAAGGAACGTGACAGGAATCCTTGAGTCTGACTGGAGTGGTTTAAAAAAACCCAGCAAAACTTAAATACTCTTTAGGTGACTAATAGGGAATTGGGAGAGTCAGAGTACTTGTGAATGTAACTTTTGGCACACTGCCATTGTTACAGTAGTTTATTAGCCTATGGCCATCATTTCACAAACACATGACCAGGATATTTCTCTGTCTGTGGAAAATGAAAGATTGATAATAAAAATCTGTTTCGTTTTAAGCCTTTCTGCCTGCCAAACCTAACACCTAACAAAAGAAATCAATGCTGGCCTTGTTTTACATTAATTACTTAGCATTTTTTTTCTGCCTTTCCCTCAACTCTGATCTATTTGCAGCTTTTTCATTAGGAACTTTGGAGCTGGGAGCATTTTTGGTCTTTCACAAACAATATTACTGGCAGTTAAAAGGAAATAGCTGTCATTATATAAAAATAACTGTATTGAAAATGATGTTTCCTGTGTGATTCTCCCTACCTAAATAGCAAAGGAACTTTGAGCCAGGTACCAAGTTCATCTTAGTGTATGTTGGAGTAGAATTTACCTGGCCTTTCTTTATTTCTTTTTAGCCTTTGACGTGTTTGTTGTTAAGTACACATGCAAAAGGACGATTCTACAAAGTTTCTAAGCATCTACTTCAGAAAGAACTAATCCCATATTTTTGTGAAAAGTACCAATTATGGTGCAATTTTCTTTTTGAAAGAAAGTGCATTTGCCTAGTGGTTTTGGTATTATCTATATTATTGCTACTATGCATGTTTATAATTTCTGAGGAATAGCTTATGACTTGCCTATCAACGTTTCCAACCACTTTTGTAATTTGCAAGTGAATCACCTCTTGCCTAGATATTATTTCATTTTGTATAGGTTTTCAAGCAGAGTGTGCAGTGCACTCCTTACCCTTCTAGCAAACAGCAGCATGTCCTGCTTCCCATTCTCTGCCTCAGCACGGATTCTGTCCGTCATTTCAGAAATGGACTCGCAAAGAAATTCCTTCTGCATCAGCTTCTGCTCCTTCTGCAGCAGCTCTGCTTCCAGCTGCAGCAAGGAGGAGGACACAAGGTGTAAGGAAATGACAGGGGAAGGTGCAGCACAAGGTGTTCTTTGATTGATTTGAGCTGCTGAAGTAATACCAAAAAACCCCAAACACTTTCACTATCAGTTTTCTCAAAATTTTCACCCTCTCTGCCAAGTATCAGGCCCAAATTGGCTCAGTTGGTTACTGTCAGTCATACAATTCTATATCAGACAAGGCCCTTTTTGGGGTGGGGCTTACACTATTGTTACTGCCTTGTTATGCTTTTTTTGAAAGCAATGGGGTTTTTTTCTAGTGATTTTTTTTTTTTTAATGTTCTGGTTCCTTGATTCACACCATAATGGGAAGGTTTCAGTTCTTGCTTTGTACACCTTTTCCCTCCTGATGCTAAAAAAAAAAGTATGGGCTCCATAAACTAACAAAACAAATACAACTACAATGACTTTAATTCCCAAGGAGATTGAAATAGGTGTCTAAAGTTTTCATGGGTCCAAGAAGCCCTGCTTTTTAATGTGCAGGTTGGTGAGAGCAGGCTGTGTTGTGGCCTGCTTGGCTACACAGAGCTCCCTCCAGTCAAGGAGTATGGGACAGTAAGGCAAAAAGCTCATGTAACACAAGCAGCAGTGTTCAGGGTATGTCCTTACAAACTCGATTTCAAAAGGACATGAGTGTGTGCTGCTCTGACTTTGCTGCTGCTGCCCAAACACCTTCACAGCCCTGTGTGAATCCCCCCAACACTAAACAGAATGGGAGGGGTTTTGTGTCTCTATAAATGGAACAGACAAAAATATATAAGAAAATGCCATGTCTGCTCATTCCATTCCTTTACCTTCTTCCCTACCTCATACATAGGGCTCTGAAACTCGCTTTTGATTGGACCTAACGCTTCCCTCTGAAGTATCTCAGGGCAGTCCCCAGCACTGCAGCTCCTGGGCTGGCCTGGCTGCTGCTTCCACCTGTTTGGTGGCTCCCTGTTCAGCAGGGAAGCAGAGCAGTAGAGCCCAGCCCTGACAAGGTGGGGTGTTTGGTTCTGTGTCACACAGGCAGACTCTGTTAAGAAGGTGGCAGATTGGCCTCCTGTTCACAGCCCGTGTGTCATGGTGGAACAGCTCATGTCCAGTTGCCAAAGACTGACAACTGTTAGCAGTTTATTGTTCTGCATTTATCTCCCTCTGCTGCTTTCCTTAGTGAGGTGGGTGTGCACTGAAGGGCCAATAGTGTGAATGGACTGGTTAGCAGAGGATGCAGCAGAGCCAGGTGTACCTCACAGAGCTCCCCCTCCCCAGCCTCTGCTGGAAGTCAAAATGCCCCACATCCATTTGACCTGAAAAGCAGACACTAGGCTGAAGTTCACAATAGCCAGTCATAATTATTTAAATTCCTCTTACAGAAAGTTTATTTTAAAAATAAAAGACACAATTAGCATTTTATAAAAGCGGTCGAGCACAGCAGGGTAGCTTATGATGTGAGAAGTGATGTTACCTGTTCAATCTTTTTTAGCAGTTCAGGTGCAGATGGGTCCTTCCCTCCCATTTCATGCCTTCTGCTTTCATTTGTGGCATCATCAAAAATTTCCTCCAGCTGTTTAATCTTTTCCCTGCACTGGGAATACTAAGAAACAAAAAGCCACAATAGTTATTTGTTCCCACCAAACTCATCCCCATACCTTGGTCCATAGACTTCAACAGACAAGTTTCCTTGTTCTGGGAAGGAGGGAGGGTAACACAGAAAATTAGGAGGCCTTTTAAATTTTTATTTTAAAAGGGAACTACAGTGTGACAGTTGCAGAGTGGAGGAAACCCTGCTGTCTGACAGAAATTGAGTTCCACCTGAGGTCCTCAGGCTACATTTTTTTTTTATCCTCAGTAATACAATAGAAAGTCCTGTTTCCCCATGCATTGGTGCTGAAGGTCTCATCCCTACAGGCATCCAAGTTCTCTACATTGAAGTTCCCAGGCACATGTCCTGAAGTGACTCAGCGGTGACACCGAGCAATGTGGTACCCCAGGGACTCATAGAGGCAGGTGTTCCCTGACCTTTCTGATGTGAGACCTTCCCATGGAATAACACTTCCCAGAATATGCTAGGTGGACATCCAGACTCCACGTAAATCCTCGCTGAAGGAGCGACTGGGGCCATTTTTTCATGTTTGGATTTGCAAGACTGACAGCGGTGGGGTCGTGTGCTCTGATAAGCACCTGGCCATCTGTCAGTGAGTTGTCACTGCAACCTTGACCTATTAGCACTGACATAACACTACCCAGGTATAAATGTTAACCATCCACTGCAGCTGATGATTGATTAAGGAAATAAGTGATTACTGGCTCTCAAAGTTATGAACAGTCACCAGAATATAAAGTAAATGTTTAGATGTTTCTGGGATGGGGTTTGTTCCTGGAAGTTAACAAGTCATATTTAACTAGAAAAGGAAAAACTGACAGGACTTCTCAGATGTCAATGGAACAGTACCAGAACAGTTTTTCTAGTAAAAAAGTACCACACAGCTCATTCCTGTACACTTTGTCTACAAGCAGGTAAAAACCTTGAATGACTGTAATGAACAGTTTCCTCAGCAAACCATGATTCAGCACATAACTAATGTACTGAAAGATATATTTTAATTATAAACAACTAAAACTCAAGCCCAAAAATACACAGAGTAGAAGAATGCAAAAGTAGGGCCAGCACAGCAGGATGCAGCTATGCTTCCAGTGATCTTTCTTATCTGGGGCCAAATTTCTCATCCACTAACTCAGGGGAAAGTACCTTTTTGAAGGCAGTGGTACCTTAATGAGATTAGGGCAGGAAAATTTTGCAGGACAGAATAGTTAATTTAGAGAAGGACTATTGCAACAAAACCACCGTCCAAAAATCCATTAAAAAATCCATTAAAAGTTTAATGTTAAATCTGAATACTAGGCTTGCTTTCAAATGCAATATGAATTTGAAGTGATCAGATGCAAGACTTTATCTGAGTTCTAAGAGATTCTAAGTCTTAAAATGAAAAATAAAATCCTTCCTTTCTTGGAGTGGCTTTCATACAGGGGATAGGAAAAGGCCCTAGAAGAGCAGCTTTTCTGTGTTGGATTGTAATCTGTCAGGAGGGATAGTTGAAGGATGCCCACACAAGAGGGAACATATGCCTAGACTGGTCTGAAAAAGAGGACATCCAGTGCTTATTTTCAACATCTCGGAGACAGTAGGTGAGGAACGTACAGCACTAGGAAAGGGCAAATATCAGACTTATTTTCAAAAGTGAGGGGAAAAGTAGCTATGGAACCACAGATAACTTGCCTTCACTTTCTGAAGAATCAATCTGGAACACATCATTAAGTCTCCTTTGTTGGTGTCAAGAAAAGAAAAAGGGCAGGAATAACAGCCAAGAGAGGTGTGTTGAGTCATGTCAAACCAGACCAATGTTCTATTATGATGATTTCACAAGTGTATGGATGACAAATAGTAGGCATCACATCTTGATTTTTATATAGCTTCAATATTGTCTCATATGTGATTCTCACAAGCAAGCAAAGGAAATGGGTTCTTGATGAAAATATGCAGTAAATACCTCATCAGCAGTATAAGGTTAAACTCAGAGAGACTGCAAGTATTTTTTGGAGAAGATTCAAATTCAAAATTACCTTAGTCTGAAAAAAGGTCTGAACTAAAAAGAAAATATTAAATAAAAAATGCAAGTTGCTACATGTAGGCAGGAAAAGTTGCCTGTACAAACACAGAATCAAGGTCAACTGGTTGGATGCCCTTTTTTAAAAATGGGTCTGGTTGTTACATACATTTACGTGAAGATGAATCACTGTCATGTCAAGAAAAGCTGCCATCATACCTGGACACATAAGCAGGAATGTAACTTGCAAGATGCCTGAATGAATCCTTTCACTCTCAGCCACTACACACTGTACCTCAGGACAAATAAAGACCATATTGCCAAAAATAAAAGAAATGTAGAAAAACAGTGATCTAAGAAAATCTATAAGGGCTGATTGAAAGAAACAGGGCTGTGTAGCCTAGCAAAAGGATGGGAGAGGAACATGGTTAACTTCCTTTCAGTAACAGGAAACGTTGCAGAAAGGAAAAGAATGGTCTGCTTGTCATGTCCCTGATGTACAGAATACAAATCAATATTCTTACACTGCAGAAAGATCCAGGCTAAAGGTCAAGAAAATCTTTCCACTGTTAAGGAAGAACTGGGATAACTTGCTGGGGAAACAGGTTTCCCAGTGGTGGCTTGAAAGCACAGCTTAGCCCTGTCAGGAATGACAGGCAATCTGATGCTGGCATAGGAGCAGGTAGCAGATAAACTCTTTATCTGTCTGTTAGTCCCATTATTCTATGCCTGTGGTGATGTAGTCTGGAGATTTTTGTGGGATTGTATTAAAACCTGGACAAATGTTGTTGCCAAATGCCTCAAATAAACTGACAGTCCTTGTACATTAGCTGAACTCTGAGGCATGAAAGTCCCATCTACAGCACCATGACAGCTCAGCAGGTCTAGATGTTGGACTAATTAATGGTTGATGCTAAGTATTTCTCACTGATGCATGAAGGCAGATTAGTTTTTATGGGTCACTTAAAGCAGCAGGAGCAGCCCCTTGATGTGCAGTCCCAATTAAAAGTTACATAGTTTTGTGCCCAGAGAAAATCACCTTACAAACTCACCAGGTACATTATTTTGTGTCAGATAAAGGAAGTACTTGTAAATATTTCTATTTTTAAATCTTTATATTGATAGTAAGAAACATACCTAGTCCATGTTACTAGCACTTGCTTAGAAGAGGTCTGGTCTTGCTTCAGAGAAGGGGTTTTTTGGCTAAACTATTCACTGATGTTTCACTCTTTTGTGGAAATAGGCAGCTTCTGATGAAAAGTCTACAAGCGGAACATACATCACTTTGATGATTAAGCAGCTCATGTGGAATATGAAGCTGCTCAGGTGAAGTGTTTGTTCTTGCTGAATTGGCACCCAGCCCTGATCTGCACTTTTCGCCTTCCCAATGGGCACCCCAGCTGCTGAGATTATGGGTCAGTTTCTGCAGCCTGTAAATATTTCTGATTTTAATTCTTTACAATTGTAGTAACGAAATACCTAGTCCATGTTACTAGCACTTGCTTCAAGGAGGTCTGGTGTTGCTTAAGACTGAAGGAGACAGGAAGGGTAGGAAAAGGGAAGGAGAAAATTTAAGAGGCACAGATAGAGGATTCAGCCTGCCCATATCAGATGGTCTAAATTTTATTTAAATTGGAGATGACTTTTAGAGAATCACAGAATCACAAAATCAATTAGGTTGGAAAAATCTCTCAGGTTATTGAGTCCAAGCTATGACTGAACACCACCATGTCAAGTAGACCGTGGCACTGTCATGTCCAGTCTTTCCTTAAACATCTGCAGGGATGGTGAGTCCACCACCTCCCTGGGCAGCCCATTCCAATATCTAATCACCCTTTCTGTGAAGAATTTCTTCCTTCTTATATGAGTCAAAGTTTCCCATTCCATTGATGGGCAGAGGTAGATGCCTTGAGAATAAAGACCTCCTGGAGAAATATTGTGCTCCCTACATAAGGTTATCAGGATTTCCCTCTGGAGACAAAGACACACAATTCTTTCCATTAATAAAGAGACCTTGTTCACTTATCTGCATCATTTGTGGGCTCCTAACATGCAGTTAAGGTTGGGGATTAGCTCCTACACAAGGTCACAACAGAATGGAGAAATAAAACAAAGAGGAGAACTCAGAAATGAGATTTACAGTCTGCATTAGAGGAGGTCTAAGGGACTCTGATAGAAATCAGGATTTCATAGCCCTGTGGTGCACAGAGCCTCTCTCTGAACATTTATAATTATCTACACTGAAAACCAGACAAATCACAGACCAAAATGAGCTCCTATTACCCCGTCAGAGGGCTGAAGACCAGTGATTTAAAGCTGTATTCACTACATCATCGAGTCAATGTCTCGTGCAAATGATCATCATAAGATCCTTTGACCATGATAAATGAACCGAAGCTAAATTGGATTTCAACATGGATTCAAATTTGTAATTGGTACAGGAATTAGCAATCTGAATATGGCAACCAACACCAGAAATCAGATTCAGTAATCACAGTATCTAGTTAAATTTTAAAGGCTGATAACTGATTATTTGCCATTGCTAACTGGAAAATCTCTGACTTGGGAACATTTATTAAGACTACTGCATGTGTAATATCACACAATTGTATTTTCCTATTTTTTAATTTTATGTCAATATTGCAAAAAGATTTAAAGCACCTGCAACAATAGCCTCCCTTTAACAGTGATTTTAGGCTTCACATGAACCATCATCACAAAGGAGAAAGTTGCAAGAATGCAGAACAGAAAAAGCAAAGTTTCATGATTGACTTTGCCAGTGCACAAAAATCATCTGCATTTTGTTACTGTATTTGACGCAGTGACTCTCAGTCTCATTCTAAATCTTACCTGAAAATGTCTTTTTTTCCCTTCAGGTTGTTTTTCTCTTCCATACTACCTCTGTTCGTAGTTTAAATCTGTAAGGGCCCCGTAAAGTTCTTTGGGGTATGATTTGCATGAGGTATTGTACTACATTTTATTCTTGTAGCAGAGCATACAATTTCTTCAAAAGGCCAGAAGTAAGAGAATAGTGCAAGCACTATTAAACACTGAGTCACAGCTCCCATTGATGCAAGTTTAAAAGGCAATAGTAAACCCTAATTTATGATTTTGTGCAGGCACTAATGGAGTATGTATGGGGAAAATTACCATCTGCAGATAAGGTCAAAAGTAAATGAGCCATTTCAGAAAGCAAGGAAAGAATGTCCCAAGAACTGCAGTTTGTTAGTTGTTTAATGTTATTTTGTAACTAGAACTAAAACTTACACTGTTTTCATGTAGCAGAAAATATATGTGGATTATATCATTGTAGGCTGCAGAGTTTCCAGAGTAGGCTCAGGGTCAAGTGTGAATTGAGTTATTATTTCAGAAATTTGACGATCTAAGTGTATCTCCCACCCCTCCACCTACTCCATCAATACAGTTTTAACAAATTTTATCTACAGTCCCATTTTTGCCCCATGACTCCCATTCTCCAGCTTAGTCATACTGACATTTCAGGCTATGGGGAGGGTTAGCTGAGATTCCATACCCGGGAAGCATTTGGCGTGCATGTAACAAAGTGCATCAGCCAGTCACACATAAGCATAGAAACTCTCACATCTGAAGTTAAAAACATATGTCAGTGTTTTGTTAGACAGGTGTATTACTGAACTTGATGTTTTAATAAGCCTTGTATATCCAGATATTTTTTTCAGTGAAATCACTCTAAGCTTTAAAATATAGAATGACAGGAAAAAAACCAGTTCCTCTACCACCAACCTGTATCTGCAGTCTCGCCAGGTTTGCATTCAGGGCATTCTTCACTGGGAGCTCTTTAAAACACAATGCAATCTCTCTCTTTTTCTCAGCTACCTTCAGCTTCAGAAAACTGATCTTTTCATCCATAACTTGCATCTTATTATCTCCATTTCTACACAACATCTCTTGCCTGTTAATTTTTTCATGTAAAAAGCCTAATTCTTCATCTCGTTCTCTGAGCAGAAGACCACTGAAATAAGGCCAAAGTGAAAAAGTAAATTAAAAAAAAATAATTACTCATATTCAGTGTATTCCATTCAAGAACACAACCAGTGACCTTGAAAGATAGTAATAATCTGGGAAAATTTACAAAGCTTTGACAAATATTATTTTAATATAATGGCAGCATTTTAAAAAAGTAACAAAATAATTACAATGTGAAAATCAGAGAACAAACACTTGGAAAGATTACTCTCACATAATTTTTAAGGTCTTCTGGCCTTCCACAGCATTTAAAATGGAATAAGAAGATCAGAAAGATTTAGATCATCTGCATTTTTATACCTTATCTGTGCACAATACACAAATAGAGCAGGAGGCTACAAGTTCTCAAGGCATTCAGTAGCCAAGCAACCATGTTTTTTGAATAAAATAGTTCTGAAGAATGAGCATTGTCACCAGTGGAGAAATAGCCACATAATGCAAAGCAGCACTGACTGCAGTGAGGCAGATTGCTCAGGAAAACACTGAAGTGCAGCAGACTTTTTAGTATTCCTGAATACGATTGCTCGTAAGCTGAAAACTACTGCTGCTTCATAAATGTCAAAATTAAACACATATTAAACCTTAGATCAAGTTTACATATGTACCTCTCCTCTTGTTGCTGAATAGCCCTTTCGCATTTTTTGTGTAGCTGCGCAATTTCCTCTTTGATGTGGGTGACTGTCGTGGTCAGTCTCTCAAGGTTCAAATGCTTTTGCTTTTCTTTCATCTCATCAATGACTTGTGCAATTTTGCAATAATTCTTTTTGAGATGCTCTACTATTCCTGCATTAATTTTAATCTTCGTATGCTTTTCCTGCAATTTTCTTTAACATAACAGAAATGTGGGAATGTTTTTAGCCCTTTCAGTTTGAAACCAATTTCAGCAATTAAAGGCAGATCTTAAACTTATTCCACAAATACACAAAGGATCCTCTATGTCACTCTGCTTCACAGAGGCATTACAAGAAGTAGAAAGACTCTCTGAAATGGTTTTTCTTTGCAAGCTCTTTCCAGCTTGAAAAGAATTGGATTATGGCCCAAGAAAAATGCTATAAAGGGAGCACTGCACTATAGCTCTTTTATTCTCTAGTGGGTAGCCCAAGGGGCCATAAGAAATAAAGTTCAAGAGCAGAAGCATAAACTGTGATGAAAAGTCTTAATGTGTAGAAATCCTGCCCTTCTATTTAAAAAACAATAATTAAATCATTTTTGTGGTTGTGACTCAAAGCTCTCCTAGTTTATTGTTTATAAAATGATGTATCACAACATTAACACGAGAAGGTTATCAGGTTACCCATTTGACAGAAAAAGAAAATCATAGTGGAAGGTTAGTGACAAGATCACGTAAAAATAAACAACAGATCTCATAATTTCCAACATCCTATGCTGGTCACTGGATGATGGTTCCTCACTTAAAGGACAGATTCTTGTTTTACATGAATCATTCACTTGCTCAAAACATGGAACTTAGAGTTAGTGCATTTGATCGGTGGAAATATCCCTTCTGGATACACAGCATTATCTCCACTGGGAAGATATTGACATCAACATACAAAAGAGGTAGTGAAAGGAGAAACATAGTCTCCTGTTGAAATACAGGCCTGCAGATGAAATATCCTCCCCTCCTAGGCTCCACCATTAAATTTCTGAATTGCTGTATCCAGAGCAGGGAGCTGCTTTCTGGTTTGTTTCCCCCACATGTATAATGCTTTGAGTGCCACAGGGTATTACTGAGTTGAATTAAACTTCTGTAAATCAAGTTTCAGACTGAAAGCATGACAGTATTGCAGAAATGCAATATGTTTTAAATATTTTCTGAAAATTTTTTGTCTTATTTGGACCAATACTCTGTCCTCCAAATTGTATAAGTTGCAGCGAAGTCAGTGATACCGATACTAAAGTCTGTTACTGGGATTAAAAATATTTTTCATAGGCAAGAGGATGACTGAGAATTCAGTACCTCTTGCTAGCTTTAAATCCAGGTTTGTAGAGACCAAAATATCTGTTGGATCTACATTGAGTAGGGTCATCTATAATAATTATATATTCAGGGTATCTATACAATATTTATCTGTCTTAGCTTTTTTTTTCCCTTCTTTCGTCAACTGCTGAAGCCTCAAAAATTTTACCACAAAATGTCAGCTTGTACACCTTGATGAAATCACTTCAATCACTGAAATTTCACTTCTTTTACAGCTACCTCCAGCACAACTTTGAAGTCAAACTACTAAGAGATTTCACTGTTATTGTATACTTTGGTCTGATTGTGCAATTTTTTGGCACCAAATAACAAAGTTTTGGGAAAATCAAGTTATTTTTAAACTGCTCAGTTTTTGTTGTCCTGTTTCGGTTACACAGCTGGCTACTCACTATCTCCCTACTTGCCCAACTACTTATTTTCAAAGACATTGTAATTCTGTCTATATTGCAGAATATCATCACTAGGATTACAAAAAGATGGCAACAAGATATCTCCACTAAATAATGGTCTAGGGAAAAACAGAGTCACAAACACCAGTTATTCTGCCTCATCTCTTTGTTGTGAATGTAACCTTTCATTTTGTCTAAGATTGCTTGGAAATTGAAGCCACATTTTGTTTTATCTGAAATAAATGTTATCTAATAAACTCCATGTGAGTTTGAACCAAGAAACCCCATTTGTTCTAATTCAATAATTAGACAGCCACATTACTAGCTAGTGACTCATTTAATATACCATGCACAACTTCATTGTGGAATCATATGTGCCAGACCTCTTTTTCTCTAAGGACAGCAAGTATGAGTACAACAGTATTCCTCATATTGAATGGAACAGCATGATAATGCAAACATTAAGAGATCTAAGAACTGTGATATAAAGGAAATGCAATGAGAATTTATGCCTTCAAAGAATGGGAAAGTGAGGGAGTAGCCAGATAAACTTCAAGAGTGTTTCTTCCCATGCAGTGATGCCCAAGCCAGTTGTGAAGTCTTAGGGGGGAAGAAATTCGAATAGATTATGTTGGGATATTGCTAAATGCCTTTGTTTTAATCAGGTTTTAAAAATTAGGATAATAACTATCAAGGATAATATAGGCATAATTGAAGACAGACTAGATTCTCTCCTAAGATGTTTTCTAATCTTACATTTCTATAATTGTGAACTACAGCTTACTTTAAACTCACCTTTCCTTGTCTATAAGAGTATTCCTTAAATTTTCTATGGTATTTTCTAGGAATTTTACTCGGTTTCCAGCTTCCCTTGCTTTCCACTGAGCACCACGCACCAATTGTATACATTTATCTCTTTCAATTTGGATAAAATCACACATTTTAGCGAATCCTTGGAGTCTGAAGCAATGACACACGTAAAAAATAATTATTAGAATTTTATGCATACATTACTTGGATAAAAGTTGCTTTAAAAGACTTCTTTAGATAATGTATTTGATGTATTGTTATTATTTTCTTACTGGTTTTGGATATCTCTTCTCCTCTTTTTATAGACTTTTATTTCAACATTCCTTCTTTTTAATTCTTTAATAAGACTTTGGAGTTGGATCTGAAATTTAAATAGAATTTAGTGAGCACTTTAGATATATCAAAGAAACGTCTTCAAAGAAATTACTTAGAACAGCTCTTAGATGAAGAAAAGACAGTGAAAGGAGATAATTATAGGAACTTTTTCTAATGATACTGAAATATTTTTATTAAAATGACATCAAAGAGCACCATTTTCCCATCTATATTAAGCTGATAATGACTGTTACTAATGTAGATAATTTGATGCTGTATCTTAAATGCTTGGACCCCTGAATCTGGAGTTCTGCTGTTTCTACTAAGCAGCCCCTCAATTCCATCACTGTATCATTATTTGGCATATGCACTATCGGAATTGTATGTTTAAAAATAAAATTTCTTTTTTACTCAATCCTAACTTTTAAGTAATCACTGATGATTGAGCAGAATGGTACATGTGCATTCTGTTAAGGCTCTGGACCTTTTGATTTCAGTTGTGTTCAGTCCTCAATAGCCTGGGCCATTAGCATTCAGTGGATAGGCCTTTTCTCCCCTCCCACTTACCAGTGGAGGAGATTGGTATTAGGGAAAGCTGGTGGATGATGGGTTGCAGCTTTGGGCACTTCTGTGTGTTCCTGAATTTGTATTGTTTTATTTTTTTTTAAATCTGTTTGTAGACTGATTTTTATTGAAGGTACAAAACCTGACATGTTTGTTTATTCTATTTTTATAGGCAGTCAAAGATTCCCAAGGTGCTAGAAGGGTGACTTAACTAATTTATCTGAACACAGACATACATTTTGGAACATAAATAGTTGGTTCCCGTACAGCAATTTCGTATTTAGTAAATAGCGTGTGACATCACACCACACACATGATATTATAATAAAAACAAATTAATAAAAATGCAGGCAGTAAACACAATGACTAATCATAGTAAAACTTTTCTTTCCCTTTGCTTTCTCTAAATCAATATAATTAGTTATACCTTGAAATTTAACAGGAAAATAAAGATTTCTGCTTCTCCTTGGAATGAGTAGTGTTCTGTTTTTTTCCTAATGTCCATATATTTGTAAAATAAAACACACAGTTGTACTTCTGAGAATCTTGGGTGAGGTTATCTGCTTTTCTGCCTCTTTCTTTCAAATTGTTCCTTTTATTCTATAGGCTTGAAAGAAAATGTTTTTTCAAATACTTTGTTTCAATTGTGGAGTGATATTTTAATAAACTGCAGCACTGCACCACGAATTGCCAATGAAACACCACAGTATTGTG